>NC_088175.1:41395149-42595149 GCF_028769735.1 Zonotrichia leucophrys gambelii | reverse complement strand
CTTGATCCAAGATGACATGCAGCAACTGCTTGCAGAGAATGAAAACTGCCTTCCTGCATTTCAGGCTGGGGAACAGGGTGCCCTTGCCTTGGGGCAGCCTCATCCTCATCCTCATCCTCATCCTCAGCCATCACTGTTAGAGCCTGGCTTCACACCAGAAGCAGAAGCAGCGAGTGAGGCACCAAAGGACGATAAGTGGCGGAATGGCTGTGGCTAAAGGGGATTTCTGGCTGCAGGTGTGGTTGTGCTTCTCCTGCCCCTGGTCAACACTCTAAAGAAGAGTTTTCCCATGGAGACAGCCGGCCCTTGACAGGCAAGTGAAACAGGAGCAGCCATGAGTCACCAAAGATAAAGGTCAAGCTCGTTATCAGCCATGGGAGAGGCTGGGCTGGGTGTGCTGCAAAGAAATGTGCTCAGAGGCCAGCCAGAGCCAAAAATCCCAGTGCCATGGACACCTCTGCCCAGGGCACCAGCCCAGGGGTGCTGGTTTTCTTCTCCCACTGCCCATTTCCCAGCAGCATCCGGTGGTGATGATGGGTTTCAGTGTGCCCTGGGCCAGGTGGCGCCGGCAGGGTGGCTGATGGGTGCTGCAATGAGCTGTGGGTGCTGGAGCACCCACACGGCTCCCACAGAGTGCTTGGCTCTTGTCACGTGTTCCTGGGGTGCCCACAGATGAGTCCTGTCCTCCGTGGCAGGAAGAAAAGAGATTTGTCACTGAAATCAAACATTTTTCTTCCTGCTCTCACACAGCTTCTCACTTCAAGGTCTCATGAGGAGAGTTAAGGCTGGAGATGTGCCATGTGCCCGCTCCCCTGTGCCTATGGAGTCCAAAAAAGCTTTCAGAAAAGCCTTGGCAATGAGAGGGGGCTGGCAGTGTCTGTGTTGGAAACTCCAGCCTCGTTTTCCAGTATTTTGGCCAAATGTGTGATTTGCTATTTGTGTCCCTGGGTTACTGCTCTTGCAAACAGGCACAGTCATGGACATGCACGTCCCCTCTGGAGTGCCCTGCCCGTGGCCTCTCTGGCTGCTCACAGCCCACAAAGCTTTTGCTGCAGCCCCGGATCCTGCAGCTCTGACCAGGGGTTTCCAATTATGGGAAATGTGTCCGGTTCCATGCCTGACTCCTGCTCCAGTAAGGCTGGAAGAATGGCTTAGTCATCCTGGCTGCCTGCCAAGGCATTTAACTCGTTTTGCTCCCTTTCGAGGTTATTTCCGGGCTCCAAAGGCCAGCAGGGCTCCACACTGCAAATGTCCGATAGCCGATAAATGGATTGAGGAAACGAGGAACTTAAAGCACTTTATCCCTGCTGTAGCAACCCTGGTTACAACACCTCCAGAGAAGCTCAGATAAATCCGTCCTGGGTGGTAAATGCCGGTCAGTGCCACCTGTCCTTGGCTGAAGAAAAGACCCCTCTTCTAAAGGACACCAGTAATTTGGGACTAATAGCTAGGATTCTGTGATATTTGTTCCAGCCAGCTCTCAGCAATTACCCCACAGGAAAGGGGTTTATGTGTTTTAAGCTGTCACACAGTGTTAGAGATGTCCTGAATTTTCAGATCAATGCAAATAACTTCCTCCCCCCACCCTGCAGCTGCACCAGAGGCTGGGATGGAGCCCCACTGGGCTGACAGAGGACATGCAGAGGGGAAAGTATGGGAGCCAGGTTCCAGAGGAAACCCCTGGGAAGGGGGGACAAAACTGCCCCAAATAAAGCAGCAGGATGCTCTTGGCTGAGCATAACATCTCTGTTCTGCTCCCCCCTGATCCTCTGTGCCATGGCTGCATCCCCCGTTCATCATTCCGCTGTAACCTGGGCTGCCCTGCCTCCAGGGAAATCTATTTTTGGCTCGTCCTGGGGGAGCAGAGCCTGGCCAAGGTTACATGCCAAGCACCCTCATTTCCTCCTCTTAACTGCCTCCCTGCTTTATCACAAACTTTCTCCCTTCATCTTTTTTTCCACTCGTAAATGCTGCAATCACTGGGCTCCCACATTGCCCAGGGCCCAGGGCCACAGGGCCACCAGGCTCAAACCCATCTCCTAAAACACTGGCTTTTTTTGCTCCCTCCACAGCACACATAGAGGTTTCCTCAAACCCATTTCTCCCTGCCACCAAATTGTAGTTTCTCTATCAGAGCGGGGAAAAAAAATTCCTCAGTTTTTTATGGCTTAGGATTTCCCTTTCACACCTCCTGGCTCAGCCCAGCAGCACAGGGACCACCAGGAGCAGAATGACAGCATCACTGATGCTTGCCCAGCCCCAGCTCTCAGCCTGGTGGGACATGCCCTGAGCTACTCATTGCAAATATTTGCCCAGGTGGGGCCAGGTGTTTGAGTATGAGGTGGGCTGACTAACCAGCAGGAAAGAAGAGAGTTTGACTTCTACATTTTAGCCCCATTGGCAAATATTAACTCGAGGAGCAAGCGGACTCCTGCTATCCCCTGCCACACGAGCCACGAGGCAAAGGACAGGTACAAACTGGGAGGCACATGGAGCTTATAAACACCAACATCTACAGCTCAGAACTACTGGACTCACCCCAAATTCTTTCATTTATTTGGTGGTAGGAATGGGGAGACAAATCAGTGATAGGTGAGAACTGGGAAAACCAATCAGAACTGGAAAAACACACATTGCTGATTTCCATTTTCCATTTTATCCAATGTTTTTAGGATTTTTTTCTCCCCTATGGCTTTCAGATGTCACTGAATGACCTGAAGTTGATGCCTAGAGAGTATTTATTGCAGTTTAATCCACCATATGAGACCCCTGTTTCCCTCCAGCCTTCCTGAGCATTGCCAGCCAGGCACCAGAGCATCCTCAGCTCCCACTGCCTTCTCCAGAAGAAGCCTGGTCATGGCACAGGTTTAGTGAGGGAGCAGCAGGGTAATGGTAGCAGGTAAAGATCACAGCAGTGGAAACAATGGCAAGGAGGTAAAAGCCTCAGGAGAAAACAGAAAAAAAATCCTAAACCCTCATCTAACTGCTCCCCTTCACACCTGCCGCAGTGTGTACTGGCTTCCAAAAGAAAAACTGGCACCAAAGCACAATGTGAAACACAATATCAGCTCTGCCACCTGGCCTGCCACACACACCCCAGCTGTCCAGGAGGGAAAGGATGCTCTTTCCCCTCCAGCTACTTCCCACAGCCTGGCCCTGGCCACTTCTGGGAATGATGCACTGGAGGAGTTTCTTTTTGATGTCTTTCCAGCCCTCCTGGAGACAGGAAACATCCCAAAGCTGGACAGTACCATGACCTTATATTCTTCCCAACTCCCTTAAGTTTGCTGATGTTGTGGTTAGGCTGTGATCCTTTTCAGTGTTTATTCTAAAAGTTCAAATACTGAAAAAAAACCCCCAAAACCAGGCAAAATTCAGAATGTGGGGGCAGGAGGATGTGCCAACAGAGAGCTCAGTGCTGTGCTGTCAGGACAGCCAGCTGGGGACACGGGTCACACTGCCCTGTGTGACACAGGACATCCTGGCACTTGTCAGCACTGGAGCTGCCACAGTCCCCACACACGGATAATGACAGGACAAAGATGGTTTAAAGCCACTTCCAGGAACTTGGCAGATTTCGAAAGTTCAGGTAATGTGGAGCAATGACCTTCAGTACGCAATGTCAGCGTATTTCTGCAAAGCCTGGCCCTGCACAATCTCCAGTAAAAGCACAGCAGGGTAATAAAAGGCAGCAGGCAGGCAATGCCAGGCTGAATGGCATGAGCTGAAGCCACCAGGGACTTCCTTTGCAAAGAGCTCATCTGTGTCAGCCCAGGCTGAGGTCTCAGACATTTATTGTTGCTGCTGAAAATAAAGATATCCCAAATATTTATCCCAAGAGATTTAGTATGAGAAGTTGAATGCTTCAGCAGGGGAATGTCTCGTCATTTTAAAACTGTGAGCTGTAGCCTAAACCATCTCCTGAGCTCACAGGACATGGGAAAATGTTGACAGCATTCAGAGGGGTCAGTAAATAACCTCACAGTTCAGGGCAGGCTTGGCAAGCCACTGGCTGGGCTTTCCTTTCCTTTGGCAGAAGGGGAAGTACTGAGTCCCCATGGGTCCCACGGGGCCCTGTGATGGGGTTCTGTCCTCCCCATTGACATCTCAGGGTGCTCATGGATCCCCCCATGATGCTCAGCAAGCTGCTTTGTGAAGAGAATTGTGTGAGAACAGGCTGTGTTGAGGTTCACCAGCACCTAAACAGCAGTCCTAGACCAAACCCAAACTGTGGGGTCAACACCTTCCTCACCTGCATGAAGATGCACGCAGGCTCCTCCAAGCCGGGCCAAGCTACACAGGGATCTTGCAGCATCTTTTTATCTGTTGTATTTCTGCCAAATGGGCATGAAATTGGGCCAACAGGCTCAGAGGTATGGGTATTAGGAGGGGCACCAACAGCTCAAAAGACCAGATAGCACAAGACTTCTTTTTCTATTTTTATTTTAATAACCAAACTAAACACCTATACAGCATCCAAAGTGGGGAACACACTACACACACAGTCATGCCCAGGCTGCTGGGAAGAGACAGAGCAAAACAGCCCCTCTTCCCCCAGTTTTTAATCCCAGTGTGGAATTCAGGTGCCTGGAGTTGTCCTAAGCAGGTTGGATTTGGCACATTCCCACCCTTATTTGGCTGTCTGCTGCAGAGCACAGCCAAGGCCCGGCTGACGGGAAATGACATCTTTTCTTCCCAGCTCCTCACAACTGCTCCATGACTGTCTGCAGCAGTTTACAACATGTAATGGTAACACACTGACTCAGTGGGATGAGACATTTCAAGCCTCTCAGGAAAAAAGAGTCTTAGTCAGATAAATATTAGTAAATTGAGCAAGCTGGGCTACGTGCTATTGCTGATTAATCCATGGCTTGCGTAGGGTACAAAAAAAGGATCTCCCAGATTGAGCAAAAATGCTTCCTCTGATGCCCTTGTTTAAATCAACACAAAAGCTCCAGCCTTGCTGCCCATCATTTACTGTAATCACCCAACAAACAGCCTGGGTGGCCTTCACTCCCCTGGCTGAGACCTTTCCCACTGAACTGCCCCTAAGAGAAGAGCTTCTTCACCTGAGCTTGGCCATCTTGGAGCGATGCACCCAAGCTCTGTGTGTTCATGGAAAGGCCTGAACATCCCCAGGGGACACTGAGCCCCCTCCCAGGGCATCTCCAGTATGGGCAGCTGGCCCTGATGTGCTCCATGCTGCTCCAGGAGGTCCTGCCCACAGAGGCACTGGCACCACCAGCTCACCAGCGGACTTTGGAGGGACCCAATGGCACCAGTTTGTCCCAGGGCATTTCTGAGAGAAGAGAATATTAAGGAATTATAGCCAAAAACTTCCCAGAGAAAATTGAAACAGTCTAAAAACAAAAACAAAAACAAAATCAAAACAAAAACCCCAACAAACAAACAAATACGCCCCCCAAACAACAACAACAGAAAAAAACCCCAAACCCAAAACCAAAAAAAAACCAAAAACAAAAAAACCCTACCAAATATTTAAAGGAGTACAAGGATGTGAAAAAAATTGAATAAAATGGGAAAAACATTAAAAAGCTCTGCTCATCATAGACTTTCCCCAGTAACAACCCACCCTTTTAGTTTACAGCTATTTAGGGTTTTTTGAGTACAGGTTTCCTAGGAGACCCAGTGGTCACTGTACTGAGCTCCAGCTAAAAGTGCCTGTGGATACAGCTACGCCCTAATATAAACATGGAGGGCAGCAATTTACAATGCAGGACCATATGTTCCTCTGTTACTAATCGACTTCAGCTGCCAGGATTACAATGTCAGTCCTGTAAACCAGCTTTTTCCCCTACAGATGTCATGTTGAAATCCTTACAATAAAAGCAATTTTACAGCCTTCAGTCTGCACTTCCCTCTGCTGCTGAGAAGCCTGCATTAATGCCAGAAAAATTAGGGGTCCTTCTCCAAGACAGAGTCCTGGGGGAGGAGATGCACAGCTCCAGGATTACAGAGGGACAGTGGGAACAAACCCAAGGCAGCTGCAGGAATGCCAGTACCCTGCAATGGCTAAAGTGCAGCAGGAGCTCCTGCATCTTTTGGGAGGGAGATGCAAAGTTTGGGCCAGCTGGAAACCCTGGTGGGATAAATGCATGGCTAAATCCCACAAAAAGGGCAGCAGGTCCTACTGATGGGCCTGTGGAGTTAAACTGAGAAACCCCCAATTTTTTGGCATTTTTCCTCGGTGTGATCCTTATCCATCCTCATCCCTGACCTTAAAGCCGGGGCTGCTGCTGGCGGTGCCTGCCTGGCTGCCGCGCTTTGTTGCCATGACTCACAGAGGTAGCCACGGCAACCCGATGCTGCCGGCAGCCGGGCACTGCCGCCTCCCTCGGAAACAGTGATCAAACAAACCCCTCCTCTGGAGCGGGCATTCACGGCCGAGCCGTGTGTCACGGCACAGCCACCCATGCAGCCTGCCCATCCATCGAGGCTGAGTGCGGCCATTCCGTCCCACACCCATTAAATCATCCCTATGCACAACACACGTGCAAGCACCCACCCCTCAGCGGCTGAATGCTGGCTCCTTCTGGGAAAGGGATGAAGCCACACTTCCATGCCAAATTGCCATTTAGGCTTCTAAAATGCCCCTGGTACATTGGAGATTGCTTTGGGGCAAAGCAGAGGGTGGTGCCAGCACCCCTGGCAAGTGTGGGAAGAGGGAGATGGCTGTGTGGGACAAGGCTCCTGTGACTGAGTGTCAGTCTGCTTCCCATCACCTTCCTCTGGTGCACATTCCCCACTGGGTTATTTCCCCCCTCTTCCTAAGAAGAGAGACAAATTCCTAAATTTTGAGTTTCCTGGAGATGTCCTGTATTTGGGGGGCAAGAAGGGCTAGTGTCTGATGATTTTATATTAAAGGCAGCTTTATATTAAAGGTGGTTGTGTTTGGGAGCTCACACACTGTCGAGGCCCAGCCAGGGTGATGTGCTGGGCTGCGAGAAAAAAATCCCTTCTCTTTCTCTCACTGGTAACACAACTAAACAACCAAACCCAGACCAAAGGAGTGACAGGTTCCTCCCAGCTGCCAGCCCCAGCTTGGACAGAGACAGCAGCAGCACCTGAGCTGCAATCACCCAAAGCTCCCATTAGCTGCAGCTTGGTCATGGCCCTTAATTATCAAAGCCATCCACTACCCACACGTAGTCACAGCACCCTGTGACACTTGTCCCAGGCTCTGGTGCCAGGGTAGGATGCAGGGCTGCATCACATCTCTTACCCCTCTCCCCAGGTGCTGAGGTGAAACCAGTGCCCTTTGTCAGCTCTTCACCTAAGTTATTAACCTTATTATTTAAAAAATAGGGCAACACAAATATTTTTTCTTTCCTCAGGCAAAATTAATGCTTTATTCTTGTATCAGCAGTGACCAGCTACCATGGCATGCACCAGGATTAGGACTGTGCTACTTACTTGTCAGGAATTGCCACGTTTCCTGCACCGGATGGTTCTGAGCTCCTTGCAGCTCTCTGTTCTTTCCTGAGAAATGTTCCTGTAGGAAATTGTTCGTGGTTTGGCTCTGCTGCCCATTGTGGATTCAGCTGCAGTCACCTTTGCTTTCTGTCTCAGTAAAAGTAATTAAATTTTAAAGACTGCTTTAGGGAATTTCTGCAATTTCTGCATGGTCACAATGGCAGAGACCCTATGGTACTTTACTAGACTTTCCTTTTATTCTTTTATCCAATTAACTAACCCATCTTAGGTAAAAACATGGAGCCTTCATACAATGGACATATGTTCAAAACTATGGTCCCTGTTCAGCAAGAACCTATCTTTTTCCACTGTGAGCAATTTTTTCACTTTTTTCCCTTTATTTTATTTTTTTCCCTAGCAGTTTTCTAATTTGGCCAGTATTAAGGCAAGTTTACTGAGGTGACAGCTGGGGGAGGCTTTGAATATTTCAAAATGATGGATAAATGCACAAGAAAAATCACCCAGATGAAAACAAAAGCAGAAAGACAGAGACCAAAGTGGTCTTCTGACCCTGCATCTACAGATACAAGTTTCATTTAAAAGGAAATTCAGGTTCTTTTAGTGGAACTTTTGAAGCAAGGTGTGCACAAACACGCCAAGTCCTGCAGCCTTTCCACACCAGGAGCCTTCCTCCAGATGTTCCTTGTATGTTCCTGACTTGCTGACTGTTTTTGTTTCTTTTCTCTTTTTGAAGTGGTGTCCCATTTCCTGTGCACAAAGACCATTCCCTGTTTCATTTTGGGGCCAAATTGAAAATATCCTATTGATTTCTGCTCAATATCCAGCTCTGTTCCTGGTTGGCTCCAGCTCCCTTGTTTTTATGGGGCCTTTTGGTCAGAAAGTGGTTTTACAGAGCAGAACAGCATCTGCCCTGAAAATGTAGTCGTACAACCTAATTGTAAATCAGTCTGGGCTGCTCCCCTCACTGAAACAAAATAAATCACTCTGAAAAGTAGGATACAGTGCTGGCTCTGTGACCTGGCAGCTCTTCACATGCCAGGTCACAGTTGCACATATGTTATACAGCCTCTGCCCTACCCTACAAGCAGGGATGGCCACCGTGGTCTTCCCAGAGCAATTCCCAGCCCATCCCTCCCTGAAAAGCTCAGCCAAGCCCTTCCTGGCTCATTCATCAAGCCCAGGAGCATCACACAGCCCCCAGCGTTTTTGGGAGCCTCCCCCCCGATGTGCACGCCGCAGCGCACTATCAAAGCGCGGCCCTGGAATCTGGCAGGCGAGTGATTTGCAGCGGAAATGGGTTTGGCTCCAGCTCCGATCTGCTCCGTGAATGGGCCTCTGACCCTGCCGGCTCCCTGGGAACGCTGCCAGCCCTTCAAAGGGGCCGGGCCCTGCCCTGCGAGCTCACCGCAGGGATCGGCCTGCCAGCGCCCCTGCGGGTGCCGGCCAGCCGGGCAGGGCGGGGGCCGAGAGCAGCGCTCAGAGTCCGAAGGTGATGCTGCACCAGGTACGTACCTGAGCCAATGCTGCTGGAGAAACAGCGAGAAACAGCTCGTTAATCACAGCCCTGCCCTCGGCTGGAAGCTGGATCAGCCCTGTGTCAACTATCGTGAAGGAGTGACAAAATGAGAGGTGTCCAAAAGAAAGGGACTGCAGCCTCACACGTGCCTCTTAAATATCACCTCCAGCTGCCGCAGCCTTTCCTGACTTCCCCATGGTGCTGGGCACTGCCCAGGCTGGAACTGTGGGGCCTTCCCTGGAGGAGGGAATGGGCTGAGGGGGAGAAAATGGGATCAGCCCAGTGATTGCAGGGGATAAAAATAAGGAGAAGCAGTATTAATGGAAAACTGGAGAGGTGGGCTGCCCTCAGGAAAGGACGACCATGGCTGATGGAAGGACCACCATGGCTGATGGTGATGGGGCAGACCTGGTGGGATGCAGGGTCTCAAATGAAGCTGGTGGGCTTGGTCAGGCCCTGGCTGAGTCTCTTGGGGTGACCAGGGGCTGGACTCAGAGCAGATGTCCATGGGACATGGCAGAAAGCATCCTGGGCTTGGCTCAGGCCCCTCTGCCCCAGACAGAGATTATGCCAGGGCAGATCCAATGCTGTGAAGATGCCCAGACCCAGGCCCTTAGGAACAGTGCTGGGAGCATCCTGTAGCCCATTAGGGATCTGGGAAGGGGCAGGGAGTGCTCAGAGGGGCAAGATGGGGCTGTCTCAGATCACAATGGCCCTCTCCTCACCGCGGGCAGAGGAAACACGGGTGGGGAGGGCAATGGGCAGGCAGGACGGGGGTCCCCTCATACGGCAGCAGCAGCAGCAGCAGAGTGGAAGCCCCCGGCGAGGCAGCCCGTGGGGCAGGCACCCCCTCCCCACAGCCTGCCCACCCACCCGGGGCAGCCTCCAGGACCCCCCGGTTGTGGGCCGGGGCCGCCCTCATGGCGCAGGCCCCAGGCAGGGGCGGCCGGGCGGGAGCGCGGCCCGGGGGGCGGGCGGGAGGCGGGGCGGGAGGGGGCGGCGGGCCGGGCTCCCCGGGGGAGGCACCGGAAGGCGCCCGGCGCTGATTCATTGCAATAAATTGTTCCCATCGCGGCGCGGCTCGGTCATCGCCGCCCGAGCAGCAGTGGGAGCAGCAGCCGGAGCCACCGCCGGGGAACGAGGATGAAGATGCAAGCCGAGGTGATCCGCGAGGGCGAGCTGGAGAAGCGGAGCGACAGCCTTTTCCAGCTATGGAAGAAGAAGCTGGTGGTGCTGACCAAGGACAGCCTCAGTCTCTTCCCCGACGGGCACAAGCGGGCCAAGGGCAAGGAGCTGGGCTTCGGCTCCATCCTCAAGGTGGACTGCGTGGAGCGCACGGGCAAGTACATCTACTTCACCATCGTCACCAAAGACCGCAAGGAGATTGACTTTCGGTGTCCGGACCAGAGCTGCTGGAACGCCTCCATCACCATGGCCCTCATCGACTTCCAGAACAAGCGGGCCATCCAGGACTTCAAGAGCCGCCAGGAGATGGAGCAGGCGGCGGGCACCCAGGAGCGGCGGCTGGCCCGGGCGCCCTGAGCCGCCCGCCCGCCCGGCCGGCCCGGCCCCAGGTGAGCCCGCCCGGCCCCTCGGCGCTGCTGCCGCCGCTCTCCGCGCGCTTTCCGCTCGATCCTTTACAATTATTCACTCCCCGGCGCTCGCTTCGCGCAGCCCGACGGGCTCCGCGCTTCCTCCTGGCCGGGCGCGCCCCGAACCGCGCCGTGCTGCCCGCCCGGGGCTTGCGGGACACGGCCTGTCCCGACACATCGCGGCGGTCTGGCCCTGTCCCGAGGGCACGGCCCTGTCCCGAGCCATCGCCGGGGTCTGGCCCTGTCCCGAGCTATCGCGGGGCACGGTGCTGTCCCGAGCCATCCTGTCCCGAGCTATCGGGGGGCACGGTGCTGTCCCGAGCCACCGCGGGGCTCTGGCCCCTTCTCCGGTGCATGGCGGGGAATTTCGGGTGGGAGCCGCGCTTGTGCAGTGCCGAGAGAACGGTGTGGGGGTGGCGGGCAATAAGTAATGGCACTTGGCAGTGCTTTCCTCACAGAATCTGCTAAAAAAAAAAAAAATCTGTGAAAATAAATGCTCAATGCTTACTCTCCCTTTAAAGCCCCTCATTTTTTTTTCCCTTTGCCTTGTTGTGTTGCTTGTTTTACTAACCCACTTCTCTTGCTACCTTCAGAGCTTACCACTGGATGAAAAACCAGATCGAGTGTCTTGGACTGAAATGGGACAGGGTACCAATGAAGGAAAGCAAAGAAGAGAGCTGGAAGCAGCTTGGTTTTCTCCAAGCCCGTTGTGGCTGCTGAGCAAAGAGCCCTGAGCTTTGCCTGAGATGCATAAAGAAAAACCAAAGACTTTCATACAGGACTTCTAGCAAAGCGTCCACGTGTTTTGAGTGGCACAGCTTTGTGAACTATTATCTTCTATTTATGAGATGCAAGGAAGATTCAACACTGACTGGTGGTGTTAAACACAATTTAAATTATTTGTAGTATCTATATTTGTATTTATTTTGTTGAATGTCTTTCAGCAGTTACTGGTCTTAATATTGCTTTTGCATTAATGTGTCCATTCCAAATAAATTACTTGAAATGTTCACTTTTTATTACCGTACTCTGGGCTGCAGTAACTTTTGTTGAGGCATATCTGTGGATACAGGCAGTGGTGAAGTGGGTTAAGAAGAGTGGGTAAGGTTTGGCTTTTGGTGCCCTGGACTGGGCAGTCGGAGGTGGAGAAAGCCCAGATAACCTGTTTGTATTTAACCTTTTCTCCCAGCCGGGGAGGGAGGATGTGTTGAGCTTCAGTTCTGGTCAGTGGTGGAGATAGAAAAGCCTACCGCAGCTTGCAGAAGTGCTCCTCTGGAAGGTCTTTCCCACAGAATCCAGTAATGGCAGCTGCAGAAGGCGCAGGAGCTCCCTGCCACAGGAAAATGCTGCTCTCTGTGAATGCCCTGTGTCCTCCCCAGCCCCCATAGCTCAGCGCTGTGCTAAGGCACAAAACTGGATTCCTGGTTTGGGAATGAGAGCGCCAACGCTCCATGGATTCCTCAGCTTTGTAGCAAAGCAAGCTGAACTCGCTCTCCTCTCTTCCTTCACCTCTGCAGTCTCTAGACAGAGTTAAATTTCTCCAGGATAACTGAAGAATGGAGGCAGGCTCTTTTCCCATAGCACCCGGACCAAGAAACTTGGAGAAAAATTAGCTGATTTTTTGGATAAAAGTGCTGAGTGCTTTTTTTGTGAGGCTCAATTCTCAATAACTGACCTGAGCTTCCTCAAGAGCAATGCTGCAGCACACAACTCCATTCTGGCAGTCAGGACTGTGAGCACAGCACACAAAGTACTTGCTCCAAACTTGGTCACTTCCAGCAGGTAATTTCCCCTTCCCAATATCAGCGCAATTCTTGCAGGAGACTTTGTACTAGAAGAAGTTGCAAAGTATGTAATTACGTAAGCCTGTAGTAAGAGTAAGAGATACTCAGTACAGGGAGGGGAAAAACCTGGAAGGAGGGTTGGCCCAGTTTCTGGAAGTGGCAGGGAGGCTCTGGCACTGCAGCCTAGTACGTTGGGGCTTTGCATGCTGTTGCCGGCAGCTCGCGCACAGGCAGGGTTGCACACGCCTGAGCTATGGATGTAGAAAACCTCTGGCCACAGCATTTGAAAGCCTTTGGCCTCGGTGCCCCCTCTAACCTGAGAATGCTGGAGATGCATTTAATGCAGCAAAACAATGCTCAAAAGCAGATGTGTTTTACCCCCTGTTTTTTCTTGGTACTATTTCAGAGCACTGAAGTAAAAGGCCAAACCAGAGCAAAGGCACTGGCTCCTAATCCCTTCAGTTTCAGTGAATCCAAGCAGGAATGCTGCCTGACAACAGCTGAGGGTTGGGGGCTGTTTCCTGCCCTGACAGCCACTGCTGAGGGGGCTTAATGGGAGGAACCTGATAGCTCCAGGGGTCCCATGGCCCCCAGTTGCTCCAGCATGGCTCCAAGACCTCTGCAAACTGATCTGTCCCTTATTCTAGAGGCAAATATTGACAAAATGGAAGGATTGTTCAAATTGTTTTATTCTAGATTTCCACAACAACAACAACAACAACAACAACAAAAAAAACCCCTCAGGAATTTGTTTCTATGGGAAAGATAAGGGGGCTACTTTCTTGCAACTGTGTTATTGGCTTTTCATCTCTTCCAGTGGGATTTTACTCTTCAAGAGGAAAACAAACAAACCTAAATTGACCATTAACTGTAAATAGCCAAAGGAAGAGACTCCAAATTGTTTATATAAAACTCCACCAATGGTTGGACCCACCGTCCGGGTCAGGGGCTGCACTGATGCGCAGATCCCAAGCATGGCACCTAGGAGAGATGGCAGAGACACACAGGGTGAGAGCAAGTCCTGGCATGGAAAAGCAGAGAAGGGCACACAAGATCCCTTCATCCCTCATGTTGCTCCCCTCCAGTAGCAGCAAATCACTTCAAATGGTTTCTTGCATTAATTTATAGCGGTCCAATTAGGGTTTGTTCTGGTTAGGGACTCCTGCAGGCACAGGGACCAGTTTCCACCACGAGCCAGCTCAGCTCTTCCCTGAGCAGTCTGGGCAATCACAGCACTGCCCAAAAGGCAAAGTGGGTGCTCACCAGGGTCCAGGGATGCCTTTGACACCACAGGGTGCTGCTGAATATCTCACCTGGCAGGGCTGGTAACCACTGCATGGGATTAGGGATGGAGAGTTAATTTCTAGGGTCATGTTTGAGCCTTCCTAGCAAATCACACAGATTCTTCCAATCTCCTAATTACCTGAGTGGGCTCTGCTCCACCCAAGCTACTACTGCCATTTATTCTCTAGAAACAGAGCTCTTCAGCAGGAGTGACAGGGTTAGGCCTAACTAGGTCTTTAAGAATAAATAAATAAAACCACAGATAAAGACAGAACCCCCTTGAGATACTCCCCACCCCCCCTTAGCAGAAAGAGCGGATATTTCCATTTGGATGGATATGCGAGCCCTTGCCCTGCTGGGCCGGTTCCCCCTCCACCAGCTCTCACATTTGCATCCTTAGCAGGAACCCAGGGGATGGGGAAGCACCTCCAGTTTGGCAAAGGTGAGGTTTTTTCCACGTGCAGACGGATGGCCAGGACATCCCCTGGGAGACAAGGCTGTCCCACACACACCCAGGATGCTCTTTTGTCCTGCAGTCTTTGTTCAGGACAGCTGTCATGTTCAGAGGAGCAGAAAATACCCGGCCAGCCAGCAAATCATTAGCCCCCAACACTGGGAGGAACAGCAAGCTGGCAGTGTATTCAATAAAATTGTGCCCAGCTCTGAAATGATGTTTGCAATTATTTTTTTACTATCAGTATGATTATTTGAGCTGCTGGCATCAGTTTTCCACTAAGACACAAGCTGAGGTGCTGTCACCACACGGCTGGGAAGGATGAGGAGAATGCTGTCCTGTTTGCAAGAAGAAGCAGAGCAAGAGTGTGATGTTTAACGTGGGCAGCCACGGGGAAATGATCCCCAGCTCCCAGAGAGAGCAGGCAGCCAGGTGTTCGTGTACTGCCGGGCAGCGACTGCTGGGCTTTTATCAGCGTGCTTAAAATACTTGTGCAATGAGCCCAAGCCAAGGGTGTAGCCATGTGGAGAGGGAAATCTCCCGGGAAGCGCTGCCGAGCGCTCCTCCCACGCATGGGAACACAAAGGCGATGGGTGGGACCTTGCCTTGACCCTTTGCCAATGGGAACCATCCCACAACCACCAAACTCTCTGGGCAGGTTTTGCAATTATTTTTTCCCCTCTAGGTATTTGAATTAAACTAATTACTACGTGCAATTGCCAAACTGGCTCTTATGATTGAGGAGGCACTTTTTTCCCTTTCCTTTTTTTTTTTTTTTTTTTTTCTGGAGCAGAAATCCATCGTCTTAAAAGCCCGGGCTCTCCCCTCTGTACTTCTCCAACGTGCTGCTGAGAAAGATAATTTCTGTTTAATAGGCTTAAATTAGATCCCTCGTCAGACGCCCTCGGGCTTTGGGACATTGTAAATCTCAGCTCTGCAGCACGGCCGTGGCTCTGTGGCAAAGCTGCACATGTGACAGATCTCATTGAAGGCAAGACCTTTAACTGGGACGAGTCACCGCCTCGGCAGAAAATTTCCTGCATTGCTTCGCGCAGCTCTGCCAGAGCACATGCTCACCTGCTTTGTCACAGCTGTCCCGCCTTCTGCACCTTCCCTGCTCTTTTTTCTCCCTCTCCCGCTTTTTTCCGTTCCTTTTTCCCATCCCTGGCACCACCTGTGCCGGCTGGGAGCCTGTCCTCCCCTCCCCTCCCAGATCTCCTCTGCTCCCGCAGGTTTCAGGGCTGGGTGCTGGCGGCGCTCCAGGACGGGCGACTCCTTTCCAGCTCACATCCTGTTGCCTCTCAGATGATGGTGCTGGCCCAGATCAGCCACACGCCCATGGGGCAATCGCGTTTAACCATTAGGTCACTGTCGCCAGCGGCCGCCTTTGAACCTGCAGAGCTCCAGCAAAACTGGGGGGTTCAGCACCCCAAGTCCTGCCTGGCTGCAAACTCCTCTCCTCAGGTTCTGATGCACAATAAAATCAGAGCACACGGGCCCGTTACGCACGGAGGCTCTGCTGGGCTTCCTGCCTCCCTCCCTCGGGAACGGGGGGATCTGTGCAGGAACAAGACCTCCATTCTTGGGGAAGGACCGGGGCTGACAAGGAGTGCTTGTGTGGATGCAAGTCCCCCTAGGCTCCGGGCTGCCCTCCCACCAGCTCATGCGTCCAGCTGAGCAGCACGTGCGTGCGGGGCTGGATTTTCTCTTCCTGCCTTTGAAGATGAAGAGAAGGAAAAAAAAAAATCAAAGGGAAACTAATTAAATCATTACTGCTACCTTTGCTTCTGCGCAAAGCCTGAGCTCTGAGAGCAAGCAAAGAGCAAGTGCCAAAAGCATCAGCCTCGGAAGGAAGTGACCTTGGATCGGATCTAAGGCAGGCTGATGGGTGCAGGGGATGGTGCCCTGCCACCTCCCACTGCTCCCTTTCTGAGACGCCTGTTTAAAATGCAAGCATGGGTGACTCAGTGTCTAGCAAGGGCGGACAGGCTACGCTCCTGCAACGCCCCATGCATCCCAGCCCCGTGCTGAGATGGACACCTGAGCTCAGCCCGAACTCCAGCTCCTTCAGAAAGCCTCTTCCTGACCCAAAGAAAAACAAACCTCCATTGCTTCCACAGGCTGAAAACTGACCAAAAACACCAGGAAAAGACAGCAGCAAGGCTCAAAAGTGATGCTTCCAAAGGCTAATTCTCAATGTGTGATGTCCCTGCATTAGCTAAAAGTTGTTGCGAGTGCCGAGGTTTCTAACACAGCGACAGGAAAGCTTTTTCGTAAAACCAGATTTCCACACTCATGGTAAGGGTTTCTAACGTGCCACCAAAAACCTCTCTTTGCAGAGCCGGTCTCAGGCTGCTGTATGGGTGGAGCAGCCCTTGTGGGTGCCACCCACGGCCAGGGATGGATGGCAGGCATTTCAATGGCTGCATTTCTCTGTGAGACACCCACGCCAGCACTGCTGCAGCTGCTGGGGAAGGGCAGCCTGCTGGCTCTGCTGTGTCAGGCATTCCTGCCTTCGCCCCGGCCCCTGCCCGGGTACAATCAAAACAAGCACAGGACCATTAGTACCTCTTTCCCCATAAATATTGTAAGGAAAAAGCACAGTTTGAAAGGTGTGGGCCAGGAAGGAGTCGCAGAGACAAGGTTTTCCCCCAGTTCCCAATGCTCCCTGCCAGAGTGTCCCTCTGTGGTACGCCCAGTTTTGTGCCAGAGAGCTCTGCATTTGTAGCAGCACTTGGCATGGCATCAGCCTGGGATGGACAGGCAGGGGAAAGCCCTCAGTAGCCCATGGCATCCCCTGATGACCTGCAACCTGCTCCTGAGCATCTGCACAGCTCTGCCTCCATCCTGCCCTGCAATCCCACCCTGCCAAGGGGAGACCATCCATCCCGCCAAGGCACAGGCTGGCCTAACAACATGTGCAAGCAGGGAGCAGGGTGAGGCAACTAAACCCATTTTCCTCCCTGACCAAAGCTTGCCTCCGGGCTCCAAAAGCTAAGCACTGCTCTGGTTTTCCTCACAAAACCCCTTTGAGAAGAGCCTGGATGAATTCCAGCTTGGTTGTGTGTCCCAAAGCCACTTGGTGCCCTTCCCCGCTGGCTCTCCCTCACATGAACATTGCTCCAAGTCATGAAACAGCAAATTTCTCCCCGGCTGAGCAGAGGGGCTGAGACTCTTCCTAGGGAGATAAAGACTGGGGATAAATGGTCCTTGCAGGTGGAAATATCCCACTTGAAAATCACAGGCTCCCAGCAATTGTAGGAGATGTGGTGGGTCAGCTCTACAAATAAACTACTGAAGTGATTTTCAGAAAAGCTCTTCACCCAGAAACATCTCAAAAGTGCTTTATAAACTTCACTAACAGGCTGTGCAAACTACAGCTCCCATTCTTGGTAGGGTCTGTGCAGAGGTATCTGCTCAGACAGCTGCTAGGGAAGATGAAGGGTGCAGACTGGCATCCCAGAAAGCCTCAGCTAAAGCAGAGACACTCTTGGGTACCTGCCCTGGGAGCAAACCCTGAGAGGGCTTGAGCAAAAGACACAAACCAGGTTAAGCCAGCTCCATCCCTGCACAAACTCAGCCAAGCTCCCATGACAATAATGTAGGCATATTTCCTTCATCAACAGAACTAAAGCCCCAGGTATAAAGATTTAAGTGTCTCACACTGCTGTCTTGCAGAGAAATATAGGAACTCTCATGAAACAAGGCCAAAACAGAGAGAGGGAGCAATTATTGCATCAGGCAAAGCATGATTGCCAACAGTAATCCAGAATCCCCTCCTGAGATACCCTAACTAAAAAGGTGTGAACAAGCAGCCCTCTCTGACATTGTCACAGTGGAACAGCAGTGGTTTTTGGTTTTTTGAACATACTTTGGCTTTCCATGGAAAAGAGAGCTTGAGAAAGCCTTCCCTTTCTGTGCCCACCACTGTGGATATCAGCAGGCAGCACAGGACAGAACATCCTGCCCAAGGCTGTTCAAGTCCATCCTGTGTTAGCCCCACCATTCCCGTTCATCGGCTGCCAATACCCATTGTGTGCCCACCCAGATCTGGGTGTTCACCCACTGGTAACCCAGTGCTCCACAGCTGTGGTGGGAGCTGGGAAGTGCCCAATGGACTCAAAGCTGAGAAAACACCAATGTGACCTTTTTTGAAGAGTCTTACCAGTGTCAGAGGGGGGCACGGCCTTGGTGAGGATGCTGTCGGTGATGGTGGCCAGCATGCTGAAGGCAAACACCAGCGGCGCTGCAATGATGCAGTAGTGCCACACTGTCCTCATCAGGGCCTAGGGGACAGCACACAACAGACCACAGATCATCAAAGAGCTCACACGGTGACTTTGTGGCGAGAAACAACCTGGAGGAAAATCACGAGTCAAACCCATGACTTAGGGAAATGGTGGGAGCCACAAATGATACGTGGTGGTGCGGCTTTGGCCACTGTGGGGTCTTTCACAGCCTGCCATTTGTCTGCAGTGAATTATTCCAAGCATGCAGAGCAAACGATACCCTACAATCTGGCAGCACGTTTCCCCGGCACTGCTGTGGGTATTTTTAGCATCTGGGAATTAGTGACGTCCCTTCCCCCTGTCTTCTGTCTTGTGTCCAACTCCCGAGGAAATGGTGAACGGCAGATGTATGTGGTGTACTTCAGGAAGCTTCCATTACTTATACAAAACAGCCTAGAGAAGGCTTTTTGGTTCATTAACATAAATAATTAAAACTAAACCGAGCCTGTCAAAATAAATGAGCACAGTGCATTATGTAACACCGTACCTTTGGGATTTCTAATCCTGTTCTGCTGCTTCCCTGCTAATAAATTCACCAAATTCAGTAATCTGGAATAGGTCTTCTGGCCATGAGTGCACATTAGCGAGCATAATTAGGGAGAGTAATGATTTTGTTATTGCACATATTCTTAGCGGAGACATCCCTCCAGCTGTTTAATGCTGAAACAAAAGCGGTGAGGCTCCCTAAGCTGTAGGGCTGGAGCGGCTCCCAGCTCATTCACAAGCCCTGCTGGTCAAATGAATGGATTTCTCTGGGGCATGGAAAGGAAATTCCCCCTTTATTGCAAGTCTTCTGCCCTAACCCATGTCTCAAGGTGTGTTATTGTGGCTGGTTATTCTGTCACTGGTTTAGCCAGAAGTTTCATTCTCTGGAGTTCTCTGTCCTAAAATCTGGTCCCTGCCTCTTGGCTACAGAAGATGGAGGAGCCCAGAGACATTGCTCACTAATGACTTGGAAATGTTGAGGTTTATTCCTAGTTCCCCTCTAGAGTTACACACAGCCAGGTTTTTCTCCTCAAAGGGGCTCTTTGCTTACATTTTGTTTAAGATCTAGGCACTTCTGATTAAGGAACCAGAGAAGAAAGACAGAGGAACAGGTATTTGGTACATAAACAAAAGGAAGGAGACTAATTCCTTGCTAGGGCAAATGTCATTGCAGGACAACATTGCGGAGCTCATGGAAAAAATCAGTTTTAATCCCTCGTGCTTTGTACAGACTCCCTCATGGGCTGGAGCAAGTGAGCAGAAAAGAGCAGAGGCATATCTTGTGTCTCCTGTTAAACAAGGGGAAATGGCTCCTCACTTCCCAGGGGCTGAGGGAGAACTGAGCCAGGCAGAGCCCAGTCCTTGCTACTCCTCAGCTCTGGGTGGTGAATAGTTTTTTTGTGGTGAGCAGATCTGAAAGCAATTTTTAGGTGAGAGGCAGAATCAGGAGTCTCAGCAGACAACTCGAAAAACAAATGCCTGGGAAACGCAGGCAGGATGAGGTACAGCCGTGCCTTCAGACAAGGGGAAAAACTTCCCCATCGCAACTGCCAAGCCCTCCCACAGCCCTGCCCACGCTCTCCCAGCTCACATCTGCAGATCAGACACTGGTTCTTCCCTCCTCTCCTTATCCAGGTGTTACTGCCGAACTCCCAGCCCACCCCTTCCCTTCTCCAGCTGCCTGTTGCTGGGAACATCCTGCAGCCTCTTCCCAGCTGCAGCACTGTCTGTCTGCTGCTGCCTGTGCCAGCCTTCCAAAAACGCCCCAGCCCATCTCCCCTGCCTGTGATACCAGGATGGGTTCTGGAGTGTCTTTATTGACAGCTCATCTTTCTCCTCACTTCCATCCTTTGGGGAGGGGAACTGCTGCGTGTGGAGGCCACATGCTGCAAGGGCACAGCAGGTGGGACGCTCTTCCACCAGCAGCTGTGAAGGATTAAAAGCTTCACCCAATAAGTTCTGCATTTGGGGCTGCTGCTGTGACAGCCCTCATCCCCACGGAGACTGAAAGCCACCCCAGAGCGGATGTGTTCTTGGCAGCCACTTGGACAGAGCGCTTTTTAACAAGGCACCCCAGCTGCATTTGCCTATGAATAGCTCTCATGGGAAGTCACTGCTGACCCTTGTGCCCAGGCCCGTGCTGTTAGGATGTCCACAGCCCTCTGGGCTTGGCATAATTAGCAGCTCTAAGATGATTTCCCTTCCTGGCTCCTGGTTCTCCTCCCTGTGCAGCCAGTGTGAGCCTTCCTGCGCTGGGACATCTGTGCTGCCCCGTGTGCCTCTCCACTGCCACCGAGGCTTTCTCTCCCACCTCCACCTGCCTCCAGCCTTCCCTGGAGGTCAGTGGCACCTCAGTGCATAAAAGCCATATAATTCATGTTGTTGCTCTGCCTGATTCCCATGGGATTGGGCTTCAGCACAGGGATTCAGTCCCAGCAACACCTGCCCTGCATCTGGCTGGGGGTGCTCATCTCTCTAGATGATATCCACCTTGGTCCCACCTAATTGCTTCCACCCATGACCAAAACACAATGGGGAGCCCTTCAAAGTCCTTCCCAGGCCATGCTCAGGAGCATCAAAGCTCTGTGCAAATGTCCCATGTTAAGGGGGCACATTGATTTCAGCCCAAAGAGCATGACACCAATTGGAAGAGACCCTTCCCAAGCATTCTACACCTGACAGAATCCTCTGGAGCCTCAAAAACCTTAAGGAGAGGGACCACGCTCCACCTGCAGAGCCAAGCCTTGGTCTGCACCCGTCTTCCCTTCACAGCCTCATCTCAAACACGATTTAGCCTCAGATTAGCTAAGCTGTGTAGGTGCCTCATCTCATCCATGTAGCTGGGAGCCACAAACCTCAACACCCTCCAGGACTTGGCCCTGACCTCCCCACAGCTGTGGTATGGTTGTGGGAATGGCACTCATCCTACCTGCAGCAGTGGGAGCACCACCAGCATCCTGGCAGCAAGGCTCAAGGCCAAATCCTGCAGGCAATGTTGAAAGGCTGATGTAGCTCAATTTTCTTTTGAGTCCAGTGCACTGACAGGGACTGCAAGCACCTTCCCTCCATCCCCATGGGCTGGGCAGAGCTATCAGTGCCCTGAAAGTGGCTTATCTAAGCAAACACAGTTCCCAGCACAGCTACCTACATCCACTCAGTTTTCCAATTACTGTTTGAGATTGGCATCAACCATCACCAGTGTGGACACAACCAGCAACAGCTAACATCACTTATCCCAAAAATGGAGGAACAAAATTACTGCCTCGCTACCTCCTTCCCCAAATGCTCTTATGTTGGGGGATTAGACAAAAATAAAGCCCCAGAAGGAGAGGGCACAATCTCTGCTGTCTCACTGCAATACACAACTGCAATGATTTTTCCCCACCATAATCTTCATTTACTTTCTGGGTAGTCCGGGAAATGCAGTTGCTGACAAGACCAGGCCAGGATTTCTGTGCAAATCCGGTGACTCAGGAGAGACGTAGCGAGTTTCAGTGCAAGATTAATACAGTTTTTAATCCCCATAACTATTACTCACACGGCTCTTTATCACGGCTTGGCGCAATGCTGACGTTGAGCGCGGCTCTGTTTGCGCAGAGGCCCAGCAGAGCTGGTTCTCCCTGCCCTGAAGACCACCTGAGAGAGCCAGAGGTGGCATTTCCAGGGGCAGAGCTCACAGCCAGGCCTCACAGACCTTGTGTCACTGCTTGTGACATTATACAAGGCATTAAAGGCATCGTGGGTGATTTCCCACCCCACTTACCATGCCCAGGCCCACGCAAGCGAAGACGAAGACGCTGAGTCTGAGCAGGGTCATCTCTGAGCAGCGACTGGCAAGTTTCCCAACCACCAAACCCTGGACAACCTGGCAAAGAAACACATAAGCACCATTAAACCTGATATAACATCATAATTTAAACAAACTCAAAAGAGAATTGCTACTTTCTTCAAGCAAACAGGTTCTTCCATCAGGGTTTCTTTGACAAAGAAGGACCTCACTGTCACAGTAAATGTCTGGAAGGTGTGATCCATTATTTCAAGTCTTTTGCTTCCTAGAGAGAGATTCATCCCATCAGATGGAAGTTTTACTCAGTGTGCATGCCTGATTTTACCATCACTGCCTACTCAGCAGCAGTGACTGAAACTTTCTAAAAAGGCTTGCGGATACAACTTGTGATGTGTTTGTGAAATACGATCAATGTTATGGTCTTCATTCTTGGCAGGACTTCTCAAAGAAAAACTGCACGTTTGTGAGCAAAGGAGGAAAATGTCTGTACCTTCTCTTGCCATTATTTTAAACTATAAATATACAAATTGGGTGGTTCATAATTTTTAGGCAGGAAACAAGTATGACGGAGATGCTAATATCCAGTCCCAGCATCACACGCAGATGTAAAGGATGGGAACTGGTTCTACAAATTTTAAACAAAAACTGGGGGGGAGGGAGAGGGAAGGAAGAGCAAAATATTAGAATCCCAGAAATTATTTGACTTTTCCAGCACTTTGCAGAGCACGGATTCCCTCTTTTATTTATCTGTTCAGCATCTCCCATACTTCAGGTGATCCTGGCCCAAGTGGACATGAGAGGAGAGAGGTTGGAAGAGATCATTGTTAAACAGTCTGACTACAATTCAGGGAAGGGACTGATAGGGATCTACTGAGTTTCCCCTGCCTTGAAAGGCTTTGTTTGATCCAAGTGAAAACCCCTCTGACTTGAAAGGAAAGTTCTAGTTCAAAATGCTTTGTTTCACTTTATTTCTGTGGCAGTCCAACCTGGAGAAAACTTCAGTGGTCTGTTTGGACCAGGAATGACACTACACTACACTCAGCCTTGTTTTGTTAGTCCTTAGGCAGAAATCCAAAGTCAGCTGAAAGGAAATGAGTGCAAAATAAATGAGAAAGTAAGTTATTCAACAGAAAGAATATGTTAATCTATAATAACCTGCTAAAAAAAAGGCAAATAGCAATAGAGTGAAGATAAAGTTGACATAAAGAACAATAGCTACAAAATGAATATATTTCCAACAGCATACAACTGAATGGAAAACTATCAAAATTCAACCCTTCACTTTGCTTCAGAGCACAAAGGATTTTTGACACGAGGGCACATCACACCAAGAAGACATTCTGGCTCCTTTTTTTGTCATTGTCCCAGCCTTTGGCCAGGGCTTGAGAGCTTGGCTCACGTGTGCCCAGCTGCCACGTGCCACTGGCACGGCTCTGTGTGTCCTTCCTGGGTCATGGCACCTGTCCAGCAGCCTCTGGGACAGGAGGGCCTGCTGTGGCACGAGGCCTGGACAGTGCCTAGGGTGACCTGAATCATCCTGACCAAAAGCCCTGCCATGAGAGGAGGCTGATACCAGCCCCAGCAGCTCCTACTCCAGGGGTGGGTGGGGAAACCACTGAGTGACGCTCCATTAAGCTGAGTGCTCCAAAAAGGGAGAATCATCATTAACTTTTTGCAACTTCCCAGTCCCTCCTACAGCTGGGGCTGTGCTGAGTCACATGGGATGGGGGCTGAGCCTTGTCACAGGGCACGGATTGACTCAAGGGTGGCATCACCCGAGCCCCAGTTGAGCTCTGCTGAGCCATTGGAGGAAAGGAAACATTTCCCAATTTGCCCAGACTTGAATGGCATATTTTATTGGGATACACCGTGCAGGCACAGCCCAGTCCCTGCCCTTCCTTGAGTCATTAGGGTACAGCATCAGCAACGTCCCTGGTCTGGTGGCCATGGGAGTGGCATTCCCAAAACCACTGCCATCACTGCACACGAGCCCCTATGGGAAGGCAGCAAGCAGCACTGCAGCAGAGACAGGCTCTGAGCAGGCAGGAGCTGGAGATGTGCAGGATGAGCTGTCCCCAGAGTCAGCAGAGCAGAGAGATGGTCCTAGTGCCAATGCTGGCATCCCCCATGGGCTTTCCCACCACTTGGACTGTGGCAATGAAAAGCTCAAGGTAAAACATCCCTGCTGAATCAACCAGCTTGGCAAGGGGACTATTTCCAAGGGCAAGAATGAGCCCAAGTCACCTGCTTTTCCCTTGGGGCAGGGCAGCAATCCTTAGGTTGTACAGATGGCAGTCCCCCCACGGGCTGTCTGCCTGCCTGCCTTCCTCCCCAGCAAGGCACTGCTGATCCAGCCATGAGGCCCAGGCAGACAAGGCCCATCACCCTGATTCTGGACACAGAGCCTTGATTTAGGCACTAGATGATATTTCCAGCCACCAGTAAGTCTGGCCTCACTTTCCAGTCTGAATTTAGACCTGAAAACCCATTACTTCCAAATTTTCCCTGAGTGCAGAGCTCCTGGGCTGGCATGAGCAGCAGGTGAAAAGTGGCTCATGTGCACTCTCCCATGTAAGATTTTGGGCATGTGCTGCTGTTTTACCAGAAGGTAGCAGGGACATCCCAGGTGACTTGGCCATCACCACTTCTATGGACAAGCTCTGGTAGCTGATAAATGGAATTTATCCTTATTTTTATTCTTATTGGTGTGTTCTGAGCTTTTTTCTTAGACATAAACTCCTCTTGAGATCAACTGCAATGGGCCTTACCCTCCTGCATTTCATTTTGCCTGGATGGTGCTTGCCTTTGTAACCTGACCTCCTTTGAAGTCGGGGAAGAGCCAGTGTACCTGGCTGGAATGCCTTCTGCCATCAATAAACAAAAGAGAGAGGAAATTGTTTGCAAGTGAAATAACAGGCACTGCCTGTGGCTGTGTACATATGTCACAGGAAAAACCAACTCATCTTTTTTTCCGCCCCCCTCTCCTTCTTTAAAGGCAAATAAGTCTCCCAATAAATGCATAAGAACAGCCAAATCTCTGTTCATAATTTTCTGCATTCAGCAAGCTGGGGATTTGTTACACTAGTCCAGCAAATCACATGGAAAAATACTCTCTTGCCTCTATCACTGCATTTGGTTTCTGGGAAACAGCTGCTCCTCTTTGCTCAGAAAGGCCAATTACCCATTTGACTGTTAACCTCTAACAAATTGCAGGAACCCCTTCTTGCAGGATGGAAAAGATTGTATTTGAAAGTCCAAGGTGGTCACTTTTGGAAGACTTTTGAAGCACCAGCCTTGCTGCACAGGGCTGCTGCTGAGCTGGCTGGCACCTGCAAGAAGCTGACCTCACCTGTGAAGGTCAGAGGAGCTGTGCAGATGCTCAGCTGCTCCTCTGAGCTCAGAGGACATGGGACTGTTGCTAAAGATTCCTCCATCAGCACCAATTCAAAGCCTGACAGAGCCCAGCAACAAAATCAGTCCCTGTTCACCTGCCAGCTTGGAACTGGAAAGCTGTGAGAAGGTCGGAGAGGCAGACACAGCAGGCCAGATAAGCTGGTACAGCCTTGCAGAGGAGATGCAGGGCCCCATCCCTGCACAGATAGCATGATTCACATCAGAAGCTGCCTCCCACGCCCTGGACCCGTATCTCGCCTTTGAAATTGTGCCGGCTGGCAGTTCCCAGGCCAGCCCAGCTGGGGAGGGACCTGCTGGGGCAGGGCTCAGGGGTCAGCACAGTCTAGGGGCTTTTCTGTATGGGCTGAACATGTGCAAAGCCCATGCTGGGGGAAAGGGAGCACATTTACTGACACAGCCATGCCAGAAATTGCTTGAGTCATTCAGGTCTTGTGGAGGAGCAGGAGGGTGGTGGGACTGGAAGGAGGGATGATGGTGAGGACCAAACTGCTGAAGGCAGCACTTTGCCAAGCACGGGGAAGAGGATGGTGTGTTTTGCAAACTCCAGCCTAATCGCTTTCTTTCCCCCTCCAACCCACCCCCCTGCGCAGATATAAATCCTTCAAAGCGAGGAAACTGGAGAACTTTCTGTTTGTTGTTGCAAGGTCCTTTCACTAAGTGGGTTTTCCCCCCAGGCATACCTGGCTGTAATTAAATCCCCGGCTCTTTAATCATCTCTTTTGCTGTGTAGGGAGAAAAAAAAAGCGAGAGGGACAGACTGGTGATAAGATGATACGCAATGTAAATCTCTCCTCCAGGAATCTCTCTCATCTTTTCAGGATCACTCCGTACCAACTTGTCCCTCCAGAAGCTGCACAGCTAGAGGTGGAGTTTGTATAACAATACAAATTTAAATGCAGTAAATAGAACAGATGTCTTATGATTTCTCGATCCTCAGGGTTATAAATATCTACCCCTTTGTCCCACCCAGAGTTTTGTTTGGTACATTTTGCTTTGGGTTGTTTTATTTTTGAGAAAAAGTTCTTAAAGGAAAGTTTCACCCACCCCCTCCCATGGCTTGAAATCTAAGCATCAGATGTGACTTCAGATATCAACTGGGGACTCCAGGTATTTCACTTGCTTAATCCTCCAGCAGCATTTTCCAAGCCACATACTACACCTGGAAGGTGTCCATGCTATCATCACACTTGCAAACTCAAAAAAAAAAAAAAAGTCTAGGTTAATTTCTGCCCATTACTCAAAATGAAATTATTTTAAACCATTATGAAATTAATTATTCTCTGGAGGGAGATGGAATGGCATTTCACACTGCCAGGCATTCACTCTGAGGGAAATCTCATTTGCATGGCTGCTCAGATGAGAGGGCTCTGGAAGCGCAGCCCTGGAGGACAGAGGGATTGTGTCCCTGATGGGCTCTCATAACTCTTGCCTGGAGACCTACCAGTGATCAGATAAAGATGCTTCAAGCACATCATGAGCAAGGGAATCTCTGCAGTGGTGCAGAGGCAGCTCTCCTGCTGTCTGCCCTCCTCTCCTCATTTCATTATCATCTCCCACACGACTTCTCTTCACCTGGCACAGTCCCAGCTCATCAGACAGCCCCACACTTTCAGGGTGCTTCAAGAATCACTGCAGAGACCTGGATTGCTTGAATCACCCCCATGTGCTACTTTCCTTTCCCCAGCAGTCCATTCCAGCCTCAGTCATATTCCATGTTCTAAGCCACAGCCCTGTTTCCTCATCAGACAGTTCTTGTCTCAATGCTGTCTCACTGCCTTCCCACCCCCCTTTTCTGACCTTGCCTGGCTGTGTCCTGACCCAGACACGAGCCCCCTTCCCGCCCCCACTGCACTTCACCCTGCCCACACTCTCCCATGTCCCCTGCTGCTGGATGATGCTCACCACAGGATGAGGTGAGGGTGGGGAGCTCTGCATGGGATCCCTGAGTGATGCTTGAATTGGTGGTGTCTAAACTAACATCCTCCATCTGCAAAGAGAGTAAACACCTCACCTCCTTGAGGGTCTGTGTCTCTGTACTGATTCCCCATGCAAAGAGCTGTTTGGTATAACAATGACAAAGAATTTGAGTTGCCTACTTCAAATTAGGTGGACTGGCTCAAAGCCTCTCAAAATCTCCTCTCTAGGTACTCTGCAGCTGGCTTGAATGAGAGGAATGAGGAGAAACAGATTCTTACAGTGCATTGGCCACTTCTCACCACAGCAGGTCAAATGAGGTTGGGAAGCTGAAAAACTAGATTAAGCAATTGGAGCATAATATCCTTGGGGTGGGAGAGGAAGGCAGGAAGACACCATCACTATTTGAGTCATCCTAGGATTGCTGATCAGACTGGGAAAGGGAACATTGCCTTCTGAAAGAGGAATATGTAAGCTTTGAGAATATTTAATTTAAAAAATAGAAACTACAATAACACAAAGAAATCATTTCCCCCTTAATTTCTTTAATGTCCCCTTCCAGGTATAAAAGTCCTATAAAAGTCCTTTTTCAAGTCCAGGAAGAGATGCAAACATGGGGGACAGGTTTCCTCTAACAGAAGGGCTCAGGGCAAGTCCAAGGGGATGGGAAAATCCTCACAATTATTTACAGCAAGGCAAACTAAAGAGTAAAAAAAAAATCAAAGCTGAGTATCTGGCTGATGAAATTGACTGAAAATTACATTGCATTCCTCATGAATAAAGCTGTCATTTACTCAGTGAAGTGGGGAAGCCAGTCAGCAGATATTAATCACCATTCACCTATCCAGATTGGTGGAATTCACTTGCACCCTAATCTGCATTTGTATCTCAGCAGTATCAATTCCCTGTACAGCAGAAACAAATGCATCTGAAATGCCAGCTTGGGCAACACAAGCAGCTCTGGGGCTCAGCAGGACAGAGCCAGCACACCTCTATTCCCTGCAACCCAAACAGAAAGCAGCCATGAAACACTAACCCAGACACCAGCCCCAAGAGATCTCTTTGGGTGGTTCTAGACAGATACCTGAAAGTCAAGACATGAATTCTAATGTTTTACAATAATTTAAAAGCCAGAGAGTGAGGGTTCAGTTTAATCCAGTTGAGGACCTTGTCCTGCATAAACCAGAGTAGAGTTTGGAACTGCCACCATAGGATGGGCTTAGCAGTATGGATAGAAACTGCATGGATGTACGAAAGAAAACTGCCTGGCTGATAAAAGCCAGTTTCTGTGCCAAATGGCCCAAGGCAAAGACTCCCCAGCAGAGCAGATGCTGCACCTGAGCCTGCAGGGCCCTGCTGGGTTGGATTGTGGCAATAGGAGTGACTGGCCTCTGTGGGATGAAACTCTGTGACTCTGGGAAGGGTCAGGTCCCTGGTTAGCCTGGCACCTGACCATCCATGAGGAACCAGAGTGGATGCTGTAATTCCCATATCTTCCAGGGCTGTGTCTCTTTGTGGGGTGGCCCAGCAGGGCAGAGGAGGTGACCTTATCTGCAGCAGTTTCAACCAAACTAACCTGGGGAACAATGGCACTGAAGGCACACAGATATTCCAGACATAACAGCAGTGTCCTCAAGACAGATATCCTGGGCCTAGCAGCAGAGTCCAGGCTCCATCTAGCCACACAAAGCCACTCCTTACAAGAGCAATTACTGCCCACCATACCCACTCCAAACAAGCACACCACAGCCATGCTGCAGCTCCACATCTGATTTCTGCCTGTGTAACAGGGGTTTAAGTGACATGTCTTAAGTTAAAAGCCAAGCTCTGGGGATTCCTCCTGCATTCAGAAGGAGAAGAAGATTTGGGACAGTGACTTGGTCCCTCTAAAACCTGAGTGATTCCTGCAGATCCTGGTCTAGGAGGCAGCATACAAGGCTAACATAGGGAAAGCCTCTCAAAGCAGTGGAGTGTGGGTCAGAAGCTTGCCTGTGCACTGGCAAACTGGTCTTCTTCCCAAAGAGGCTGAATGGGACTGCATTCAGCAGGTTGGGGATGTTCACAGGACCGAGAGACAGCTATTCCAAAGCCACCCCCACAGGAGGGACATGGCAAAGGCACCATTTGCTCAGCTCCAGTTTACCCTGCAGAATCCAGCTGGTGATGTACAGCCACGCCTGGCTGCTGCTCTACCAATATGCCCAGATTTGGTGAGAGCAGGCCAGGGCCCAAGTGACTGGCAACACCATGCCAAATCCAAATCACAAAGGAAGCAGCTTGAGCTGCCATTCCCCAAATGACAAGCTACCACAGGAACTCTGTGGCAATACCCAGGAAATGAAGAGGATTCAATAACAAGACCACTCGCCTTCAGGATATTGCTTAACTTGCATTCCTACCTTGGGGCTTGGTTATAACCATCCGCTGCTCCTTCTACAAAATTATTAAGCCTCTTCCTCCAAAAGGAACACTCTGCTATAATACAACATGGCACATTTTTTACGTTATTACTGCCTAATTCAGCTGACTTTTCCCTTTTACCCATTTTGGTAGCCTCCTAATCATGTTCTGTCACCTACCTTTCTGTGCTTTGGTTTTGGGGTTTTTTTTTCCTTTTTTTTTTTTTTTTTCCTTTTTTGGGACTCACAAGCTTGCTGTGCTTGTTTCCATGCAGCAGAAACAAGTTCTTCTACACTGAAGGGATCTGCAGTGAAAACACCAGAAAGGTTGTCTGCTTTCCTGAGTATACAGGGTGCTACTATATAAATGCAAATCAACTAACCTGCACCAGGAAAACCTCAGCCAAGGCACTTTAGCTTCAGTGCAAGTTTTGTTACAAAACCCAGGACATATCAGTCCAAGGAAATTTTAGCTCCACAGCTTAAAGATCCACAGAGAGGGACAAGGGCAAGAAAGCTTTCTGGACACTTCTTGCTCTAATTTCTTCCCATTCCAAGGAACATAATAAATTTGGAGTCACTTCTCTTTTTGAAGCTAAATGCCATATGGCAGAGCTAGGATTTGCCTGTCAGTAATGCACCTGGATTTGGAAGAGCATGTGTACAGAAGGCAGTGAATTAGGTAGCAGTGTGGCAAGCTAATCTGTCCAAGAGGGGGACTGGCACTTCACTTACCATTTGAAGGACACCAAAATATGACATCAGATATCCAGACTCCACTGCTTCCAAGCCAAAGAAATCCATAGAGATGATGGAAAACATAATCATGAACAAACCTGGATGGAGGGTTAATGCAAAGAGTACATCAATACACTTGCAGTGCATGTAATAGCCAAACCCTGCTCCCAGTCACCACCAGTCCAAGTCAGTAGCTCTCCCTTGGTTTGCCAGCACTGGGTATAAACATGAACATAATCCTATTCAAAGTCATTGTAGTAATTTAATCTTTAAATGTTAACTTTTTTATCCCCCTTACTTTCATCTTTAAGTAATGTGACTATGTAGGCTGTAGTTTCAGCTGTTAATTATAAACTGGTAAATATTTGTATCACTGAAGCCAGGCTAACCATTAAGACAGCAAGAAAACATTTGTTCAGACAAGACTGTAACCATAAAAATAATCTGATTGGATTCCTCATCCCTTTTGCCTGACTTCAGATATTCAGTGTGGGGAGCAGCCCAGTGACATCAGCCAAAATGCAGTGGTTTCACTGCACACCCCAGCAACTATGTCTGGGGCATGTGGAAAATCTCTTGTGAGGACAATGATAGCAATGTCAACACAAGCAGTCAGGAAAGTAGGGGCAGAAAGAGCACAGACCAGGTCTGCTTTGCAATGGAGGCAATTTCTGCAAAGTGTAACAGAGAACATCCACTCAATCTCAAATGAAAATACAATAGTGTGTGTTTTCCCCACTGCCAAACATACACAAATACAGGCGTGCTTGCACATGCTCCCAGCCTCACAGAGAGAGCCATGAAATAAAAAATATGATGTCAAAACACTGCACTTCAAGTGTGGTGTGGGGTAAGAGTCTGCTGCTTCCCTCAGTGTCTTGTGCACCTGAGATGGACCAAGACAGGAGGAAACTGGGGCTCTCTGCATGTGAAGAACCCCACAATGTGTCTGTCAGAGACCACTGATCCTTCTGGGAGAGAAGAGACCAGATGGCTTTTAGCAGTCCTGCCTTTCCTTGTAAGACTCTCTGAGTTATAAAGACTGGGTAAAAAGGGAGCCTTGTTGCTCTCCTTCCTGCAAAAACCAGAATGCAGGAGGCAATGTGTGAGGACTGAGAAGACAGCTGGTGGTTGCCAAAGTGACATGGCATGGGGAGGATTTGCCAGCTTTTCCTGGAAGGATGAAGAGGGTGATTCCAGACTGCTGGAAGGATTCGCTTCCTAAGGAACAAGAACAACTCCACTGCCTCCAGCAGCCCAACCCCAGCCCAACCAGTGCAGCACCTGCAGCAGCCAGACCTGCCTCCAGGCACCCCAAGCCTTTGCCTGGAGGGAGCACTGCCCTCCCATCCCAGGACCTGCCACAAAGCCTTCCTGAGCCCCACCAGAGACACGTCCTCCCCTCTAACAGGAGTAGCTGCACCCCAGCTGGCTCCATGGGGTTGGGAGAGAGGGATGGGGGCAGGAAGGGAGCCCTGCTCTTCTGCTCCCCAGCTGTGTGGAGAAGGTGCCTGGGAGCTGGGGCTCATGAAGATCTATGGCTTCACCACACCCCTCCATGGAGAGCACCCCATTCTTATCCAGTTTCTTTGAAATTGCTCTCAGCTCAAGCCAGCTTAAGGTAACATGCAAATTCCAGTATTTACTCACAACAGCCAAATCAGGCAACAGGGTTGCACATGTTTATAAAAGGCACACGTGACGAAATGAAAGAAAAACCGCACTTGGTTTCACTTGTAGGAAGATGAGATGGAAGCAGGAGCTCACCCTCAATCCTGCACCCCTCTGCAGGTACCACCTAGGAGGGGCTTGGCCTCCCTGCATACCTGATGCCTCTTCCTGGTACTGTGCTCCAGCTTCTACAGCTCCTCTCCCCTTTGAAGTCCCTCATCAAGTTAAGACAGATTTGGATCTTTCTCCTCCAAACAAGCTGTCTTCTTTCTGAGCAGGGGAATAGGCTGTGCTCTTAAATTTGAATTATACATTGCACAGCTCCCCTGGAGGTGCAAAGGTCTCATTTTCAGATGGGTGACACCCCCTGTGCCTGCAGGGTCCCCTAAAGCTGCCTGGAGGAGGGAGACCCCCTTGCCCCTCTTCTCTCAGAAACTAAGGTGGTCTCTCCCACTGGTAACACATTTCTTGATGAAACCCACAAGGCAAGCCTTAGATTGAACTAAAAAAATATGTTGTGTTCATTGGAACAAGCATTTCCCACAGAGATCTCAGCAGGTTCTCAGCTGGGTAGGCTGCAGGTCAGCTGAGTGCAGGACATAAATAATGATAAGCCTCAGTCCATGCTGATAGGCTCAATGTGGGGGAAAAAAAAAAGGAAAATGGCATAAAATACCCTCAGAAAACTTGCCTTTTTTGAGGATGCCTATGAAAAGGCTGAAAACAACCTTTTTCCTTAGAAAACCTGGCATCAGTGGGATGAGTAACAAAGATCATGCAGCAGAAAGCAGGGAAATGGTTTGTGAGATGCAGTAACGGTGACAAAAAGCACCAAGGAAAATCAGGAGTGCAAACTTTTTTTTAAGAAAAGTGACATGTTTGAAAGCAGCCTGTAGTTTTGGAGGGCCAGTTTAGCAATCCCTACAGCAAGATGGTGTGAGAAGGCAAGCACAGCCTCTGGGAGCTTGTCACAGCCCTGCTACACTGCACTGGAAATGTGATGGGATGTAGAGCCCCAAGGCTCGCTGCAAAACATCGTTCCACATGTGAAAGAAAATCCTTGAAAACACGGGATGCAGGTGCTAAAGCAATCATGCTGAAACCAGATTTTCTAAAGGGATTAGGCAGCCAGAGATTCATACAAGCAGCTATTTATCAATATTTTCAAGGCCCTAGTGATTTCTTGTCAATGAGAGTTATGTTGGATATTTTTATCCCCTTGTTTTTCTTTCTGTCTCTATCTACCCCAATGCAGTGAGGCTCTCTTTTCCCAGGTCAGCTGAGAAGGTAACTGGGCTGTGCTGGAGCTCTCTGCTGCCTCCCAATCCCTGGCAGCTCCTTTCCTGCAAGAGGCACAGAGCCCACGGCTCTGCTTTTATGCAACCCAGGGAGGAGGTTCCCAGCCCTGCAGCCCTCCAGCCCTCCCAGGGAGGTTCTTTCGGTCTCAAACCAGCTAATTTTAGACAACAATGAGATCTATAAGGAACAAAAGATTTTCTTTGCTGTATATCACAAGCTTGTTTACAAAGTAAATAGAAAACAGTCTGTAATTTGGGCAATCTAATTAATTATACAGCTGCAGCCTGGGGATGAAAGGTAAATGAGCTCATGAGGAGCTCAGCCTCCAGCTATGAGCTGCAGCGAATTAGGGATGGCCAGACCCCCTTTCAGCTGCCAGCAGTTTGGTCAGTGACCTGAAGTGAAGAGAGACCTGCAAAGAGAAGTCACTAGAATTTTAATCACTCCTATGATTTCAATTACTCCTCACTGTAGTGGGAGTGCTATAGCCCCAAGTGAACCTTCTCCTACCCTTACAGAAATACTGACAGACTGAAATCCCAGTGCCTGCCTTAAATCCCAGCTTCACTGTCTCCATCCTCTTTGCCTAGAAACTGCCTTGCAGCTTTGGGCAGGAGATGTTTATTTTGGTCAGTGAGTATTTTTGCTTTGCACAGGGAAAGGATAATGGATTCTGTAACAGGCAGGAATTTGCATTTCAGCAGGAATGTCTAAAGCAAAGTGCATTTTGCCTGGCCTTTGGAAAAGAGAGAGCACACAGGAAATTACTGTGGGAAGCTCACATGGATGCAGTCTCAGGCATTTTTAACAGAGAAATGAATGCTACTCTAAGATGAGAAATTAGTCAGAATCAGCTAAGAAAACCCTTGTAAAACATCTTTCGCATTCTGTGAAATGCTGTCATTTTATACACTTTTTAGAGTGCAGTTTTAGAAGTTTATTGTATTAGGAACCAAAAGAATTGCACTGTTAGGTCAAGCCAGCAATGCTTTGAGACTGTATCCTGTCTCCAGGGTCAGGGGTAGGACCAACTGGCAGTACTGATCTCAGCCAGTACCAGCTACACACAGCAAGGGAAAAAAACCCCAGAAATCCTTTAATTCCAGCTCCAGTTCGACTCATTCCCCCAGAGATAGAGCAAGAAATAACAGATGAGCTTGACCAAGCCCAGGAGTGCCATCCCCTTCCGATTCAGCCACAACCAAATTCACTTTCATTTGTAAACTGAATTTACAGTTTACAAATTAGCATTTAATTTGTAAATCATGTTTCGTGTTCTTTAAACTTCAAAGGCTTCTCCAGACAAAAATGAATTGGAAAAAGATACAAAGTCTAAAAGCTAGGGTGCCTTAAGTCCCCTCTTAGGATCCCTGTTTGAAAGGGAAGTGCCTTAGTTTGTTCAGATGCATGATACACACGTGTTATGATGTGCACAAAACTCAGTTCTTGAAATCATCCTCAAGAGAAACTGGACTTTTTGGGTTGAATGGGAAAAGAGCTGTGAAGGCTTTGTCTGTGGAAGGGCAGAGAACATCACCCTATCCTTCCACATCACTGATGAGGATGACTTGCAGCTTGTCTCTAGTCAAGTGTCTGGAGAAAGAAGTTAGAGGGTAGGCAAAACTGAAGATTATTAAATTGTGCCCAGGGATACATTGTCAGGCAAATAGGGAGATATGAACCCTTCCAGGACAGCAGCTGACTCAGAGGAAGCAGGGAAAGAGATGGGTTTGGGAAAGGATTTAAGGATCAGTGAGTTCCCACCATGACACAAACCCCCCCCCCAAGCAGAATATATAAGGAAGAGATGAACAAGCATCCCCATCAATGTGCAAGGGAAGACACATGCTGTGGGTCCCCTGTGTGCAGCTCAGCCCTCTCATCCATCAGCAATTTTTAATTGCTGGGAAAAAAGGTTAGGATACACCTTAAAATCACTAAGTAAAATCAGGAAGGTCCTCAGTTTTTCTGGCAGAGGAAAACCAAGTTTTTTCTGATCTGAAGAGCTTACAGCACAAAGAGAAATGACAGACAAGAAGAAAAAACATTTTCAGTGAGGGAGATGGAGAGATTAAGTGATTTGCCAAAACTCCCAGATGCAGCTTGTGACAAGTAACGTGTTGGACATTTAAGTCCCAGGCTTTTGACCCTGTGTAGCTGAGACTACCTGAAAGCACCCAGCATCAAGTTAGGAGGTGAATCCTCACTGCTCTGTGATCAAAAGCAATGTGCTTTCAGAAACTTGAGACAAGCCTGGCCTACATCATCCTATTCTAAATGCATCAGCAATGATGGTTAATGGGTGAGATTTACCTATGGGAAATCCAGCAAACACCTTGACTATGAAAACTTCCATCACTCCCGGAAACTTCATCAGGCGCAGGATTTCTCTGATGCTAAACAAGCTGCCAGACGGTGATGTGCCTGCAGAGGATGACATATGGGTTAATATTCTGATTATACAGGCTAAGGGTAGAAAGCAGCAAACTCTGAGACTCTGCTCAGGTTCAAAACCCACCCAAAACCCACATCTCTGCTGCACCAGCTTTGTGCCGGTGGCAGGAGGTTGGGAGCTGGTGCCAGATCTGCATGTAGAGGAATCCTCTGAGACAGTGGGGTTTCCTCCCCGTCAGACAAAACTAACCCCCAGCAGAAGCTCCACAATCGCCTTTTCTGAGACTGGAAGACTGCAATTCTACATGGGAGAGTGATCAATATATTTGGAATAATCCTCTTCCATAAGCTCAGCTTAGACATTGAAGCATCAGCATCTCAAGGCTGGGACCTTTTTGCCCTCAAATCAACTCCAAGGTCCTTCAGCAGTTCTTGCAGCATGTCAATCCCCTGCCCTTTTTCATGTACTGTTTTTCAGAAACACAAAATACTCACTGTGCTCTGTCCTGTGATGGTCCAACTTTGGTTTAGTCTGAGAAGGGATCCAAAGCACTGCTATCAGGGTGTTGATGAGACTTCCCACCAGCCCAACATATGTAGGAACATAAACACTGCAAACAAAAAAAATAGAGATAATGGATAAATACCATCAACAAGGTGTTTATATCTCCATCCTGCAAAGGCTTGGGCATTTGGATGAGGAACAGTTCCCTTTCAAGTCACAGTACATAAGGAATTAAAAGAACTCATATCATTTCATGGAGGGTTTGGATATGACCACAGTTTGAAATTTCACCAAAAGATGGCTGTTTTTCTCAAGATGGTTTATCATTTTATTCATAACAGGGTATAATACAATGCTTTTAAATCTCCAAGTGTCAGGGGAAAGGAGCTTTTCTTGGTTTAATGAAGCTTAGAAATCTTCCCACAGAAAGCACAGCGTCTGCTTGTTAGAATCCACCTAATCCTTGTCTAATCCCCAATTTCATTAGTCTAAGTCTCATCTCACTCCTTGAAATTTCTCAGTGAAATAAAATGAACTTAAGGAAAGTACTCAGGATGATTAAGGATGTAGAATACGGCCCACAAGCAGAACTAAACCCACCAGGGAGATGATACCATTTGAAAAGGAGGCCTTAAAAATAAAAACACGACTAAAAAACCTTCTGAGAAGGTAAACAGCGTTTTGACTGATGCACTTATCTTTCTCCAAAGGTGCCGCAAACCAAACCAATATCAATGACCAAACCAAGTTCAGCTATCTCTCAGAGCCCCAAACATTGAATCTTTAACAGAAGTGGGGCCACATCCTTGGATGTAGACACAGTGAACAACAATTATTAACTATAGTTGTACAATGATAAAAAGGAACAATTACAACTTATCTAAAAAACACAAACATTAAAAAGTCAATAGAGCCAGTAATTAGTCCCCAGTTATCACTGTCCTCTTAAAAGAGAAGATTAGGAAATTACTCTTCCTAGTGTTTCAGGGTATGTGGGAAGATTCCACAATCTAAGGGACTTGAACGTTAACAAACACAGTAGAGCAAAGTCCAGGCCTGGAAGACTGAAACTGAGAGAAGTCAAGCTGAAAACAAAGAGAGAATTTTGTTTTAACACTGAGAGCAATTATCCACTAAACCAGTTTATTAAAAGTCTCCCCCATCATGAGAATCCAGGTAGTTGTAGGGTTTCCTAAAACATGTGCTTGAAACCAACTACAGGAAGCAGGTTTGGGGTGGAAATGCCCAGCAGAAACACCAAACATTGATGTCATGTAGGGCACAAGACAAAGTGACCACCATGGTGCCTTGGAGGCACCAAAATTTAAGCCTTTTGAACTTCAGCAAAGTAATGCCTGGATTTCAGCAGAGAAGGGTTTGAAGTTTTGCAGATCCATGCAGCCTTGGAGGTGAGTGTGCCATCCCTGCATTGCCAGCACCTGTGCTGTCACAAATAAGATGTAAAAGTGATCTGTGAGCCCCCAGCTGATGCTCCCTGTGATCCTGCTGATAAGACATTGCTTATTGCCTGTTTTTTTACTGCTGATTTCCTTGCCAGGCTATGCTGCATGTTTTTCATTAAATAACCAGCAGCACCAATTGTGAAAGCCTCAAGTTTCCTCCATGCTAGACAAAGGTGCAGTCTGAATAATTTCTGGAGTATAATTTAAGCCACAGAGCAAGACAGTCAAGGATTGAGATGCAAACAAGCAACAAAATCATCAGAGAACAAATATAAATATACATATTATACACATACACACATATTCCTGCTAACAGTAACAGCGAAATCCCAGCTGAATATTTTAATTCTCATTAATTATTATTAAAACAACAAAGCCAGATAATATCTTTCTACAAAAGGACTTAGCACAGTAATTTAGACCTGCTGTCTTCCATCCACCAAGCTGCTTCACTAATTAACTCAGACCACAAAATTAGTCATTTACCGGATCATTACTTTTCATTTTTAGTGCAGCAGATTGCCACTTGCTAAATTAAAATTATATGCCAAGCAGTTCCCAAACTACTAAAATCAAATTTGTGGACAAAAATTTTTTATCCAAGACATCCAGAATTTCTACTTTGCATTGCAACATAAAGTAAATTTACTAAGAAAATAAAAATAATAAAATAACCAAAATAATAGTTGCAGCTGGCTAAATGTGTGTGGGGGGCTGTGATAATTTTTTTTTTTTTGGTTGTCTGGTTGGTTTTTTTCTGGGAGTTTCTCTATTTCAAGCTTTCATTTTGATATATAAAACACATCTCAAAATTTTTCATCAGCCAGAAAAACTTCCTTTCCAGCTCTACTTTTTCCTGAGGTAGTCCAGAATCCCACATACCAATGTAAATATGTTTTACTCTTCACATCCAAGAAGAATTACAGTAAGCAATGACAGAAGGATCACTCTGTAAAATTATAAGCAAACAATGTCCTGTGCTTACTTCACTGCAAGCACAGGACTGTTAATTCACTGCTGTGAAAGGGAGAGGAAAACCTTGACAATTGAAATGTTTGGGAAAACTTGGGCTTGATATAACAAATTTGTGAAATTTTACATGGCTGCTTGCTGAAATCAGAGAAATCCAGTAAAATATGGAGCTCAAAACTGTGTTGCCCACACAAGCCTGAAGCAAAGCCATCTGAAAATCCCTTTTCCTAAGCACATCTTTCTGTAAGTGCTCCATCTTTTTCCACACATTAAGTACTGTCATTCCTTGATGGAATGGTGAGGAAGGTACACCCTACAGTTAGGTGCTCTCCTATCTCATCCTTCAGCAGGGACAAATGCTGAAATTTGACAAAACTCACCTGTGTCCTGGAAACCACCTTTTGCATTTGTTTGTTGGCTCATTTAAGAGAGATGAGGTGGAACCAAGGGACGTGGTGGTAGGAATGCTTTGCTGGGTGGGGAGCACCTGATGAACAAGAGCTGGCTCGTGGTCACTCGTCTGTTTTTTTTTTTAAATTTAAACATCCCAACATTTCTACTGATATCAACCAGAGTCCTTTTGCATGCAGCTTGGTGTTTGGCTTCCCAGGAGGAAGCCTCACCAGGAAGGGATGCAGTGGCACAGTTAAGATAAATGAAGTACATCAAGCAGGTTGCTCCCATGAGACCTTTTCCCATCCTCTTCCCCTTGCTGCTCTCCCTCTCCTCCCTCCTGGCTGTCCACAAACCAGCCATGTGGAACCAGGGTGAGCCCTGCCAAACCAGCAGCAGATTTCCTGAGCAGGGCAGAAGAACAAAGGCTGTGGGCAGGACTAACACAATTAAATTAAATGGAGCAAAAGGGCACAGCAGCTTTGGCAGCTGAGCTCATTGTATGGCCTCTTCCAGCTTCTTGTTGATTAATGAGAGATTAAGGGCCTTTACTGTCCTGGGCTTTATGGCCAAAATAACTTGGGTAACTTTATCTGTACACTTCAGCATGTTATTTATAATTCCTCTGCTTTTTAATCTGCAGAGAGAGCCCCTTCCTGACTTTTGTCAGCAGCCTCCTGGTCTTCCCTGTGGACTTTTACTAGCAAAGCCCCTTTCAGCTGTCAGCTAAAACCACAGCTGCCCACTATTTTTTTTCCAGCCCTGCTATGAAGCAGAGGAATAAAGAGCATTTTCCTGTCCTGCTGATGTATTCCAATCTCCTGCTTTCAGGAAGATGCAAACACTTTGGCGGCAGGGAGCAAACACTTGAATCCAGGACTAGGAGGAACCAGGGTCAAGGAGGAATAGTTTTTGCCAACATGACTAGCTGCAGCTTGTCCTGACATAAAACTTTCAGAGAAGCAGGAAGAGAACATGAGCACAGGGACCTGGAGGCCAGGAGCCCGTAACATCAGCCAAGCACTGCTTAATAACCTAACAATAGCCTCTCCTTTTCACTTTCCTGAAGCCAATAAGTAAAATGTGGTTGTATTTAAAGCATTCTTTTAAAGAGTTTTAAAGGGTTTCAAAAAGTGGGATGGCCACTTGCCACAGGACCCATGGTGTGGGTCACAAGGCTTGTTTGGTAGCCTGTGGCCATGGAGAAGGGATGAGTGGCTGGCAGCTAACATTACCCATCCGGAAACTCCATCCTAAATGCTGGTGGGAAAGCAGAATTGATGATAAAACCATTAATAGTAATGTACTGGAAAACAGATTGACTCTCAAAAAAATCCTAGGATCCAAAGCCAGCTGGAGGAGGGTTGCATTTCTTCCCATCTAACACTTAACCAGCCCCTCTATTTCCTGGCAGGTAAATCCCAACCTTCACCTCCCAAGGGCAGCAAAGTGAGGAGCTAATCCATGTTCCTTCACAACCTGCTCCCATCAGGATCAATTAGTGTGAGCCAAATGAATGCAATCAGAGCTCAATTTCTGAATCAAAACACGACAGTAACACAGCAAGGCAGTGACACAGAGGCTTTCCAACTCCTGTCACCTGCCCCTGAAGTCAGAGGTGGCACCACATGCAGCATCTGAAAAACCTGGCAAGCTTTAGAGCAAATGCAGCTCTTGGAAAGCAGGGTCTGGCCAAAAAAGAACATGTGGGTGTGTATAGGTACATACATAGGTACAAATACATGTGCAGAGCATTTCACAGCAGCTTTGAAGCAGTGCTTTCAGCAAAACTTCCATGAAAACTCAGTCCCACAAAGGCATGTGCAGCACGCAGGCACCAGGCAGTGGACCAGCAGCAGGAGAGGCCCCTGGCCAGGATTTGCAGGCATATTTCCAGGCATATTTCCAGCTCAGGAAGCTCCAGACAGGGAGCCTGAGCAGAATCCCAGCTGGTGCAGTGCCACGCAGGGATTGGGCACGGGAGCCTCCTGCCTCCACCAAGGGCAGCTACAGCAAACCAACAGGGGCCACAGCTTTGGGCTGCAGCCCAAATTCCAGTCCTCGCTCAGGGGCAATTCCCATCTTTGATTTCCTGCCTGAGAAGCCTGGGATAGACCATGGAGACAGGTACCTAGGGGAGGCTGCCTGTGCCACAAGATGGTATCAGTGGCTCTCCCATTGGCATTCCAGCCACAGAGCCCTGCGCTGCAAAGCTCAGGAGCAGAACATACGCCTGTGATTGCACAATTATCCTTGAGTCAACGCTGCAGCGATTCTGTCGATTCTTTCAAGGAGGAAGCAGCTCCCAATGATTCCCCAAGGATTAAAGGATCAATGTGTATTTCACAGTGAATGGGATTGTGTTTGTTTTCTTTCTCTTTTTCTTAATAAAGTCAAAGTTGAACATGGAGACAGCACAAATTGTTTTTTAGTGACTCACTCCTACTTCAAAACTGCGCTGCATAAAGCCAGCATTCATGGCCGGCCCAGATTCCTTAAACAGCTCTGAGAGGACTCTCAAGATATTTCTTTGATTGCAGTTTGGCCACACTATCCCCTCACACCCTTGGAGGGGCAGATATAGGTGAAAAAAAGCTGGTGAGTTAAAAAGAAAAGCGAAGCAAAAAACTGAGGTGGAAAAAAAAGGTTCAGGTGAAATCACGACACCAAACCATGGGCTCTGGTAACCAGCTTTAGGTCTGTAAAAAAGTGAGCAGTGACCACTGTGGTCCTAATAACTTAGTGATGCATAAATTACTGCATAACTCATTGCAAATTAGTGATGGTTTTGTTCAAGAAACTCTTTTACTGCCTTGCTGAATGCATTTCTTCTCTGACCCATTGTGGTCTGGTCTATATTGTTGAAATTCTTCCTAAACATTAAAAAAAACAAACCAAAAACCAACTAAAAAACCCAAATACCCAAGCACAAAATTCCACCAAGCCTTCTTAAAAAAACAAACCCACAAAGGCCTCAATGAGAAAAAGACTTATTGAGCTGACAGAATTTTCCCACATTTCCTAGGATGTTCATGCCAATGTACAGAGCTAGTCCAGCTTCCACAGCCCAGGGCAAGAAACAGCACAATAACACACATAAACTCAGACACCCCAATGCTCAGTAGACTTCAAGGCAGCAATACCAGAGCAGGACCACCCATCACATTACCCATGCCTTTGAGAGGAAAACAAAACACCCCCAAGTCTTCCATTCTGCAGCTCCTACTCCTGTCCTCATGGAAAAAACATCACACAGAGACATGGAGAAGCATGTTCCCCATCTCTTGACACAGAACACAAAACTTGAGTGGATAGCCACCCCTTCCCATGCATCAGCAGAAAAAGGGGGGAGTTCACCCTTCTGATGCAAATGGAAACCATTACCAGGTTGTCCTTTTTGCCACATATGCTTTAGATGAGGAGCAGCAGAAGTTGGCTGCTTTGAGCAGAGCAGGAGGCTTTTTCTCACTATGGTGAGCTTGACATCACTGCAGGCTGTCCAGGGAGGGAGTGAGACTTCACATCCACACCCTGCAGAGAGCCCCTCACAGGGTGAGAATGAGTCACCCACAGACAAGTGCTCATTCAACTGCTTATTTCTAGTGGCAGCCACATCTGGAAAATTCATGTGGTGTGGAAGGAAAAAAATACGATGAGGGGAACGGGCAGTCTCCATGGGCTGTTTCCGTCAGGACTGGGTGAGGGAGGGGTGCTGAAGATTGGCACTGGTGCATTAGCAGGGCAAAGAGTGAGGAGTGGAACCACAGGGGTACATCAGAGCTGCCATGTGCTGGGGACATCAGGAACAGAACTTCACAGCCATCACCACACCAGCCCTTGGAGCCACCTGTGGATTAACTTTTCTTAAGGGACATTCACTCCTGTGTATGTCACTGACCCAGCACAAGGAGGGCTGCAGGTGGCTCTTAATACTCAGCCATGAAGAAAAAGCACCAGGGCAATGCAGGGCACTGAATAAAAAGCATTGGGCTTCTTCCATGGGGAAAATCCTCCTTTGGCAGAGCTCTCCAGGTAAAAAGTGTTTTGTATGGATGGATAAGGCTGGCTGTCCATCAGGGGCTCTGCAGCATGAACATGATCTATCCCCACCAAGCGCCTGCTGCAGAGAAAATCCCAGCAATGAGAAGCAGCTGGAAGGAGCCAGCCCCAGCCCTGGCAGATCCCGCTGCCAGAGTGGGAAGGAGATCCCTGTGGCAGGATGCTAATGCCCAGGCAGCTGGAGCAGCCTGGCCATGCCAGGTTTGTGCTGCCCCATCCAGCGCAGCGGCACTGGGCTGATTGCCAGAAGAAGGATCTCAGTCACCCTTCAATAAGATGTGGGTGGACCTGCTTGCTTTGCCCACAGTCTGCCGCTAATTTCGAGCATCATTTAGCCTCGTGTGCTCTTTTCTCTGATAAAACACCCTATATTTCCAAATACTGCACTTTCCTCATTCAGAGCTTCACTTGTTTGTGTGATTATTGCTTTTCCCTATTGCACGGCATCAACAGTCCCACTGGCACCTCGGTTCACTGAACACCTGCACACCTACATGAATTTATAACAAATGGGGGAATAAACTGTATTCCCCAAAAGATATTAGTTATTTTAGGCATTGCTTTCTTCACACTTCTATACAGCATCACCCTGCATGCCTAGAAATGGAGAAGTCTAGCCAAGGACCAGGTATGAGCTGCACTCTCTGAATGGGGGCTTGCAACACCTGGCTGTGATCCCAGCAGTGCTAACTAATGTTGGATGAGCTGGGACAGGCTGAGATAGGCATCAGGAAGTAGGTGTTGGTGGTCAGTGCTCACATCAGAGGCACCCCACTGGTGAGGCTGGGACATGTGCTCTTCAACCTATCTGTGCTCGATCTGGCACTGCAGTGAAGTAAGAAAATTTCCTGAGAATACACAACTAAAAGAGTATTGGGGAAAAGAACAGCCAGTGGGGAATTGCATATGGCCCTCACAGGGCTGAGGGATTGGGCAATAACGCAGATTAGATTTAAAGTTGGATTAGATGCTTGCAGGCTAATCAAGTCCTAAATTCATACATGAAATGATGCTTTCTGAACTGCTTATTTCTGGAGCAGGCAGTTAAGAAGTGACTGACATGGTCATTTCCATCACAAAAACTGGGAAGCACCAAGTGAAACTGTCAGAGACTAATTCAAAAGAAAGAGAAAGGCCTAATTCTTCTTGCAACATGATGGTCTGTGGAGTTTGTTGCTACTGTTGTTGTGGAAGCAAAAGGTTTGGACAGGTACAAGGAGAGATTAGATAAGCACTTACAAGAATGATGCGCTGAAGATTACTAAAGCATCACAAATCATATTCACTCATTCGTGTCAGGAAATCCCCGGAGCTGAAAATAGTTGGAGGCTGGAAAAGTAATCAGAGAAGTATTATGCAAGTTTGTCTGACTCTGGCTCTTCACTAGGACTCTTACTATGATTTTTGTCAGAGAAAGGATAAGGACACTAGATCACATTGAGAGGCAAGTGCAATTTCCTTCCTTCCAATCAAACCTGTGTCTCCCACCACCATGTCACAAGCCAGACAGGCACATATTTGCTCACTCATTCCCTGGAAAATGCTGCTTTTTTTTCCTGCAACCCTAAAACGTTACAGAGAATAAATAAGCACAACTCTCACTTTGTGTTTGGGAGGACACGCAGCTGGAAGAGGGTAATGTCACATTTCAGTCCAAGAAATGTTCATGTATCTATCAAGTGACTGTTGAATATAACACAAAGATGCAGTCACCTATCTCTTAACCTTTTTCTTGGATACTTCAAAGAAAGTAGTATTACAAACAGATTTTGGGCTTCTCCCCCACCTTCTTCTTCATGTTGGTTTGTTCCCCAACAGGTAGTAAAGCTTTTAAGTATTTTTTCAAAATTACCTAATTAAGCAACAAAAACTACTCTTCCAAGCTCAGAACGTGGTAAATTATTAAAATGCTCAGTTTGGGTGTGTTGCTGGGTAAGGACTCCCACACACAGAGTGGTTGAAGGTGAGCTTGCTAGACTACTCAGTGACTCACCACCAAACACATCATTAATTATATGTTACAGCATGTCTGACTTCATAGAGTGCTGTAGGTGGTGTGAAATAATCTCTGAATGAGTTCAAGCTTTTTCCAGCTTTTATGAGGTTACAGTGCTCCAGACTCCAAAAGACTCAGCTAGGCAGGAAACTGTTGAGGATTTGCTGTAGTAACCTGAGCTGCACTCCAGCACGTCAAGTCTCGACTCCCAGCAGTGGCTTTGGAAGATCTGCAGGCTTGGCACTGGCTGGAGCTGCTACCTCTCACCCATCATGATGCACTCACTCACAGCTGGCTCAGAGCAGTGTGTGGGCAGAGCTGAATTTTGCTGCCCAAGGATGAGGGGTGGGGTCCGGTTAGTTCCTGCTAGGGGAAGGGGTAGGATTTGGCAAAGAAAGGATGGAGAGATCTGGCAAGCCACTGCCTTTTTTACAAGCACTGAGGAGTGAGACAGTGACTGCTGCTTCCAAGAGGACCTTTCCCACCTTCCAAAAGCAGACATAGAGACCAGATGCTCTGGCTTTGTGCAAAGACTGTGCCTTCTCGGCACTCTGGCAAGCAGACAACCGGACTGTGGGCAGATAGACTGATGCTGCAGGTAACAACATATTTTGCCAATCTTGGAGGTGTCCCAGCATCAGCCCACTGAGGCACTCTAGTTTCTCCCTCTGCCAGTCTCTTTTGCAAGCAATGCTGCTGCAGTGATCCCTGAGAACAACCCTTGTGTCACACAAAAGCAAGGACTCTCTCCACCCCCCACACCCACAGGCTTTGAGGTAAATAAATAGAGAAGTCGTTGGTTAGCGAAGTCTGACACTTAAAATTCATCTCTTAACAGGACTGTGCTCATGTGAATGACATTTTAAAGCTACATAATCCCTGGCAAAACAAGTTAATTCTTAACCTTGAGGTAAGTAACTGTAAATGCAGCATCCTACCAGAGGTATGGCACAGACTGATCTTGCCTTGGAACAAGCAGTGACAGCCAACACCTCCCTCCTCAAGGTGAGAAAAACCTTGCCATGCTTCATCAAGGGCTCCAGCACCTTTTGTCTAGTGAGACCTTTTAATGAAATAGGACACATTAGGACTAATTTTGTATGGGAAGCAGTGTTGAAATACTAATACCCAAAAGTCACAAATAAGGCATTTCAAGGGTCAGGTGGGAGACTTTCCAGCACCCCACTGCAACCTCTCTGGTTGCACAACAGGCCCTTGAAACCAATCCTTTCTCCAGCAAAGATAGAGCTGAGGGCTGTGGGGCAGCTGAATTGATTTCATGAGGAGTTTGACCCCAAAAGGAGGCATCTGCATGAGATGAGTGAGTCACTCCATTTCAATAATGGGCGAAACCATTAACTGAAGGCACACAGTTTGCTTGTTTGGGCAAGCTTCCTATGCTCTAACCAGGAGTGGTCTCACTGCTGCTCTGTTTACAGAACTCCTTCAATTAAGTACTTTGTTTCCCTCATCCATAATGACAATGGTTTCTGCATGTTAAATATATTCAGAAAGGAGGTTGCTCTGGGTTTCGCATTTGCAAATTGGAGTAGCTTTCTCCTCTGCACAGTTGGTAGGAGAAACCCTAGCCAAGGAATGGCTAAGAAACTTCTCACTGAGGGAGGTGTTCTCAACAACTTTGTTTAGCATAGTAGGAAATTATTTGGGTTAAAAAGCACATTCAACATTAACTAAAGTTGCTTGCACATTCTGGAGCAATGAATGAAAGCAAACTGAATGCATTTTATACCAGTCAAACGTAATTGCCAGGTCTTCTATTCATCCTGGGTATTTTGGTGGATTCCAGCATTACCAAAGCCCTGAACAAGAACATCCTTTAACTGCAGAGCTGCTGCAGCAGTTGCATCTTGAGCTCTGCCTCCCACACCTTTGCTCTCAGTGAGAGCAACTCCCCTTAGGAAGAGAAAGCGCTCGGTTCTTTCTTCACACCACGTTTCATCTTGGCCCCACTACAGAGACCACCCACAGGGATGCCAGTTAGCATCAGCTGCATTATGCTGAACTGGTATTTGTGGGAGCACCCAGTGGGAACCACATCTTAGGCAGCCTCACGGGCAGCTCTCCACCCAGCCACCCGCTCACGGCACAGCCCGCTCCTCTCACCGCCCAATGGCAGCGGCAGCAAGCTACCTGACAGACTCGTGTGGAAAACTGGGAGCAGTGTTTACCGTATTTTTAGTTGCATTTAATTGCAAATTAGCAGTTGGAGACCAGGAGGAGTGAGGGAGGTGTGAGCTGCCAGCTGTCTGCAGAGGAGTTTGGGAACCTCTGGTGCTCCATGGCTGTGGCTGAGCGGGGTGAAGCGCCCGCCCGCTGCACGCTTGGGGCTCGCTGTGGCTGCAATATTTACATCTCAAGCCATCTAGTGGTGCCAGAGCCAGAGGCCACACACTTCTTTGGCAGGACATCCTAGGGAACACCTGCATTTCAGGTGCTACGAAGGCAGCAAGGGGCCATGCTATTTAGTGGCCAGGAGTGCTAATGATTTCAGACTGGTGTTTGTGGTATCCTGGAGCCTTGCGGAAGCTGGCTGCTTTCAGTGCACCAAAGAAGTCCACTTCAACAGATAAACTTATTGATTAGTAAATTATTTGTCTTGAGATTGTTGGCTTTTTTCTTTTCAGTGCACAGAGGGAAAATTACATTTTCAATTCACATCAGTTTTACTTTCAGCAGGGCAAAACCATGGAAACAAGGACTTCAGAGTGCTGCCAAGCCTGTTGGACGTACATCTGTACAGCACCAGGGAAATGCTGGGGTGTCCAAAGCACACAATCCCCAGACCTGGGTCTGCATCAGTCCTTGTAAGAGACTTGTTATAAAGTTTTTCTTTCTTACCTACAGAAGCAGACCCAATGCAATGGCAGCTGAAAACCCCCACACTTGAAATCTAACAATTTGTCTTCCTAATATCCCTGTGGGTAGTGGTGGTGCAAACAGCCTGGATGTACTCACAGAAAACCTGAATGCCCTAATAAGATCCCATAAAGACCATGGTGGAAATAAAAAGCCTTAAAAATCAGGTGTCTCACAAGTTTAGTGCTCAGACCAGAGCACCAGTTTTCCTCTCCTCTTTTTTTTCCCTGGATTCCCCCAAGAGCCATTTCTGCCCCAGCCACAACAGTGATGCAATGGGAACCCACAGCTTGCTGTGTCTCACTGCACCCTGACAACACAACAGCAGCACCCACACATTACAACACCGCTTACGAGAGATGCACACACATGTTGATTTTGAAAATGTGTGACATCCCTATTACTGTTCCAAGAATTCCTCCCCAGGAGCCTTGATGTTGCACACTGGTGTCAGCTGGCCCAGCTCCACAAGAACCAGGTGCCCCAGGAACAGCCTTCGCCCCGGGGACACATCCTAGAGCCCTGACTCAATTTAAGCATGAATTTGAGTCAGTGGAAACTTGTCTGAGGAAGGACTGAGTAAAAACCACAGGGTGAGAATAAAACAAGCAATGAAGATCCTGAGGAATTAGTAATAAAAGCTGCAATCATGGCAGCAGCAGGGCCTGTCATGGAAAAGGGGCTGGAAAAGATCAACTGTGGGCATCATGGAAAAGATGAAAGTCAGTAAAACTGAAAATGGTTTAAGATCAGACCCAACATCAGCGGCACAGATGTGATGGCTGCCAATCCCCATCAACATGACATCAAAATCCAGTACAAAGAGCCCAGCCAGAACACAGGGATAGGGATTAGCAGTAGGAAAGGACCTGAAATTCACTACTCTTCAGTGAATTATCAGATAGCAGCAGTTGAATACAAGAGGTGGTGAGTTTGGTACCTACATATTTACTTTTAATCCCTGCTTCAGATCAAGTCTAGTAGACGTCTCTGACAAGGGTTATTTTTTAAAATTAGGTTACACAAACTGAGCACAACTTATTGTATTTACAGACACAGCCAACAAACCCTGCATTTCAACTACACTAATACGATGATGTCCTAAAAGCAAAGCACCGTGGAATTTGAAGGCTCTGGGGATATTCTTTGTGAGTTGCTTTAAGTCTGGTTAATATATACCTTTAATTTCTTCCCCAGACTTACTTCTTGTAAAATCCAAACATAACCAAGAGAGAAGAGAGTACTCAAAGATCAGCAAACACGTGGAAAAATTTATCCCAGAAGGAACATGAAAGCCATCTGCCCGAGACTCCCTCTGTACTCGTCCCACAGATGTGAACAGTGAGAGATTAATGTTCTGGTGGCAGAAAAAGAGTGGCCAACCCTGGTCCTGTTGGCATCAAAAGAAACTGCACATCCAGCTGGCCAGAGAGCTGGTTTTGCCAGGAGCAAATTAGCCCTGAGGCCAGCCAAGACTTTATCGGCTGGAAAGTCCCAGTCATGAGTGCTAGCTGCAAGGGGCAAAGGAAAAAAAAGCAACAGGGAAAGATCAGGCAGGACAAGCCTGAACATGTTCAGTTTGTCCTTCCTACGTTACAATTATATCCTCATTCCTCAGAGCAAAAGGCAGTTCAAAGACACAATAAATCCCTTTCTAGTCTTGCGCTTCTCGGGAACGTCATGGAAACGGAACTGAAGTGGTTCCCAGAGATAAGGTGACAAAGTAAAATTAAACCCTTCCCTACAGCAACACTTTGGTAAAATATCAGCAGAGAAATAGAGGTACCATTCAGACACATCTATGGTATTCATCTGAGGAAACGGGACTGACCTTAGAGTTTCAAACTGATCATTTTAACGTACTGCTCCTCACACTCTGCAGCTGTTCCTCTCTTTTCATTGCCTCTAAGGCTCATGCTAACTTCATTTCATTGTCTGGATTTTATTGTCAGGAAATGCAATTCCCTTTTGGGGTATATCTTAATACATGCTTCAGTTTAGGTCCCAAGAAATTTGGGCTAAAGCACTGTAGACCAAGGATGGCTTTGGAGCAGGCAAAGCCTGAGTGACCAGATAAAGCAGCCACCAAACAGGAGATTGTTCAAAGCTTTTTCTTTCATCCCTTCAGGCCAATGGAGGGGACAAAGAAAAGAGAGAGAGCTGAAAGACAAGGCAGGAAGCACACTCAAGATGGAGCTGGGAGGTCTCCAAGGGTGTTCCCACTCAGTGCTGTGTCCCTCACAAACCAAACAAAGCAAAACCAAAGGCACAAGGAATAATGATGCCACAGGGACCAATTAAGTGGCAAGGGGAAAATAATTGGATCTTCAACTAAAATCATGTGCTAAACAGCCCTAGATAGCAAAACATTAGATAGCTGCAAATGTAGACATGAATGGAACAGACAGAAAAAAAAGGCTCCATCATCTAGTACCAAACCACACAGAAGCTGTCCAGCACTTGTGCTGAAATGTTATGATTAAGTGAAATAACAGTGGCTTTAAAAATTATTTTTTAATCTGCTTAACACCGAGACTTTGATAGAGTATGGAAATCACCCTGTCCATCATCCCAGCTCTCATTGCTGACATAGATTCATGTCACTGTTACAAGCTACAGCCTGGCACAGGACAGACACCTTTTTTTACCATAACTGGGCTGCATGAGATTTTAATTACCCTATTGAAAAGTCATAAATATTTCAGACTGAGTCATTTCGGGTACACTGGATTTTTTCCTGCCTTTCACAACGTCAGGGAATTTCTTTCCACCCTGCAGCCCTCAGGAAAGGGGCACATGGCTGAAGGAGTCAGCGGTCATGAATAATCAGGGAGGGACTTCTCCAGAACAGGGCACCAATGTGAAGAAGTCTTTCTTCTGGGGCGACATTTGCATGACTGAGGGGTGACATAATAATTCCACAAACAAAAAAGGCTTTATACCCACATGGTGGCTTTCGAAACCTCTCTGCACTGACTTGGTCCTTCCCTTCTGTACAGCAGGATCACATTTTGGGGGCAGGAATTTAGGCCCCGTCTCTGCAGCCATGGCTTTATCTCATTCTTTCTGGCTATCGCAATCCCACAGCTCACATTAGCAATGCCATTTTACGGGGCACAGCATTTCACTCAAGTGCTGAAGGATTTATTTCTGCTTTGGTATGAGGGCATAAGAGGCAGGTAGAGCCCAGGGGGAGAGACATGTTTTGGTAAGAGAAACATCAATATACAGGCGGAGTTGAGGTCAGTGCCTGGACACCAGCTTGCAGTGATGGAGCAGCAAGAAAAGGCAGAAATGGTATTGCTAGAGAGTGAAAAAGAAGCAGCATGCCAAGACCATGCCCTCAACCCCCTCTCCAAACAAAAAAGAAAAAAAAAACAACCCTAGCCCCATTAGACACTTGGGAGCTCCTGAAAGAGCTACACTGAAAAGGAGGTGCTGAAGTGCAGCCAGAGGAGCTGCGTGCCAGGGCACATCCTTGTGAAGGACTGTGTGTGCTGCCAGGGCACCAAACTGGTGCTGGAAACGCAGCCAGGGTGTAAACACATGGTGCAGATGATCAGACTGAGGCAGAGCTATTGTTTCCTTTCCAGCATGGGCTGTTTGCCAGACATGGACCTCTGCTGAGAGACAACCGAAACACATTTGAAATTCTGGAGAAAACCCATCGTTTTGGGGTAGCTTGTTTTTAAGGAGAGGGCTGAGCAGTGATCTAAGGAGTAAGAATCAGCCGGTTCAGACACCCCCCACCCCTAAAAGCATCTGGGGGCTTTCAGAGCAGTGAAGCAGGCGCTGCAGGAAGGATGGATGCTGGACCAAGCCCAGCCTCCCAAGCCTGAGGGGATTCGCTCACGCTGCCGGGAGCGGGGAAGCCGTTTCTCACCAGGATAGGAAGTGGAGGGCTTGGCAACAAGGGAGGCAGCTCTCCCACAACTCTGGTTACGCAAACAGCTGCCTTCTGCTGGGTTTCAACATGCTCCACTGCTCCAAAAATAAATTTCCTGCTTGATTTGATAGCATTAGCAGGAGCAGGGAGCGCAGCGTGAGTGGTTGTGCCGCGGCACACTGGCTGCAGGTTGCCACTGGGCTCCTGCAAAACCCCAATTCCTGATTTTGGCAGAGGGACCTGATTGCACAGCAGGGAAGGCGAGCAGGGTGATAGCATAAGCCTTCTCTTCCTCTCTGAGGGGTTTTGACACAAGCCTGGACAAAAGTACCTGTCACCTTCGTCCTTTCGGGCCCCTTTTCCAGAGCTGACATTTCCCAGCCCCTACAGCTTGTATCACTCATGGCCTGTACCCAACACTCAGCAACCAAGCAGGGATCAGCGCCAACATAAAGTTCAATGACAAAGTCACTGCTTGCTGGGTGATTAGGGGAGCTGTGCTGCTCCTGGGCAGAGTTGCTGGTGTTCTTCCACAGCACAAGCAGCAAAAAGCTGCTATCGTGCCTTCTTGCATTCGCCAGTGGATGACTTTGTGTCTGCTTTGGAGGTTGCTGGAATAATACCAGTCCAGGCCAGTGCTTTGGGAACAGCAGCACTTGCCATTCCTAGCTGGAATGGAATTTGGATATCAAATTTTGCCCTAAGGTGCATCTTGTTTCCTGTTCCCTATTCCCAGCCCGTTATCTGCATGTCCCTTCCCCAGGGCCTGCCTTGGGGGGACTCCTCCAGATGCCTTAATCAGATTTGGAAACCTTGAGTAGTGCAGGGAGTTAAAGACTCCAAGGGCCAGCTCATTAGCACCACACTCCATGGCCTGTGCCACACCAGCAGCACAGCACACCAACCTTCCCAGCTCAGGGCCTTACACAGGGGTCAGCTGGTACCTTCCAGCTGAAGTGCAGGTCATGTTTAGCAAAAAGAGGAAGCAGCAAAGTAAAATTCAACTTACTCATTAAAACAGCAGCTGCAGGCTTCAGGGGTGTAGAGCACAACCACAAAAATCAGCGTATTTTAAGGTAATCCTCTTATACTTTGAAAGAAAAATTGTGCAATGGCACATGTTTATGCTCATACCTTTTAAACCCAAAGAGATAATGAGGGATGATTCCACCTGCCCTGCACCACACAAGTCTTACCAACCTTGTTTTCCAGAGCCATTCTTTGAGCCACACAATGTTTTATGAAAGATGTCCCCTGGCCATGACTAGAAAAGTAAAATGGGTGATGAACACACCGCTGCTTTTGGGGAGCTTCATCAGAAACTAACCTTGGAAGGTAAAGCCATCAAAAGAGAGGAAGGGTCCCCTCAACCATCCTGCACAGGACATAACTGCAGGATGACACTCCAGCTTTCACACACAAGACAAAATTTGCATCTGAGCTGACCCAAATACCAGCTGGGGCCTCTCCTGTCACTGCTACAATAAAAGGGAATAACCCTGCAGAGAAGGTGACACCCCAGCTGCAAGAGGACCTGAGCTGGGCAGCAGGACAGGACTGGTGGGAAGAGTGTACAGGCTGGTTTCTGTGCTCAACTGACCCATGTCTGCAGCAGCTCCTGCGGCTGCTGCTGCTCCCACAGCCCCGGGGAGTGCAGATAAGCAGCAGTTCAGCTTTTCCAGACATAGCACAATCCCTGTTTACAGCCTCTGGGCTTGTCTTTTCAAAAGAAGGAGCTAGGTGTCTATTCTTGCAGGAAACCAGGTGTGTAAACAGTTCAATTAATATACCCAGCAAACCGTACTCTAGCACAGCAAAGAGGGCTAGTGGAGACAAGCCAAGAGCACAGGAGCCAAGGAAGGAAAATATTTTTAAAGAATACGCCTAATTAGAGATGGGCCTGGGCCAAAAGTTCATATTTGAACACCTGGAATAGCCCAGGGGAGCAGAACGGTAACCTGAACCCAGATCCACATTTTGTAATTCTCTCCTCTCCCAGATGAAGTAAAACCCAGCCCCAAACCCAGTCCACAGTTGGAGCTACAGGTTTCCAAAAGCCAAAGTCTGGAGATTTGGCTTTCTACTTTCAGCCTGGTTTTGGCCAAGTCATTGTGCTCAGCTACTGGTGCTCTGTGTTCCTCTCACCCCACAGCACCCAGTGCCCTGCTGTGGGCCCACCATGCTCCACTCAAGGGCTGGCTCTTGTTCCCTGCCATCCCCATCTGCTCCAGCATCCTCAGCACTGTGACCAAGCCCAGCTTGTCTCTGCACTCCCTTCTCCCTGCCCTCACAGGAACAGCTCCTGGCAAAGCAAGAAGCCTGCCCTAACTCAAAGCCCAGTGCCTCCACTCTCAATGCCTGTGAGACAAATATTGGCAGCAAATCCCAATTTTGTGCCAAATCCCCAGATTTAGGGCTTGTTTTGAAGGGTACAACCTGCATGTCAGGGAAAGCCCCCCCATGCCCTTTATGAATGCTTGCAGAAGAAGCAGACTCCCTTTTCTGCCCTGCAGCTCAGTTTTCAAGAACAGACAACTAAACTTCTCCCACACCTTATCAACTCTTTTGTCTGTAGATTTTCTTTCTAGCAGAATCACATTTGACAAAGAAAGGTCAACCTGATCCCCATAAAATCACCCTGTCACAGGCACGTCACGCATTTCAGACAGCTTGCAAGGCTGACTAAACATTTACTTTTGGATGGCTCTCTTCCAAAGCCCAGAAATAGATCCCAGTTCCCAGTAAGAGAGTGCCTGAGCGTGCCATCAGATGGCTTCACTGCCCTGCCAGAGCATGCCACTTGCATTCCTGCGCTTTCCCCCTCACTGGGTGCCACCACCGAGCTCCCTGCACATCCCCCAAAGAGAGGTGAGGCCTTATCTCCCAGCTGGATTATTCCTGGTAGGTATTTGTCACTCCTTTTTCCATCATCTGACCTTGGGTCCTGTTAGGCTGAGGTAAGTGACGAATGCACAGGGCTCTGCATTGCTTTCCCAGTGGGCACCCAGCCACTCACCAGCATAGCTGGAGAAGAACAAATAGCATTTGCTCCCACTGGATGCTGCAATATTCAAGGAAGAGTTTGTGTTCTGAAAAATTTAAACAATTCAGCTCAACTGCTGTTCAGAGCAGTTTTGCACCTTGAATGTACTCTTGTAGCTGTTGTAACCTTCATCTCCAAGAAATAAAAAAAATTTAAAAATACTGATCTGACTTTATACAAAAGTACGGGGAAAAATTATATAATCCTTCAAGGGCCAAGAGTCTTTGTCTGTAAAGTGCTTGCCACACAGCACCCAGGCAAAATCAAAATGATGCAACTTTTGTTAGGGTGTACAGATTACAATCAGGCAATTAAGCATCCCAGACCATGTAATCACATGCAATGAGAACACACGTGGGTGTAGGGTGAGGTGTGAGCCTGGTGTCACCAACCACAGCCTCCTCCGGTTACCAAAAGGAGTCATTCAACAAATGCTTTAAAAATTTATTTTCTAAACATCACTAGATTCAGAAGAAGGCCTCTTTCTGTCATGAAAAGGAATTCCTGAAAGACTGGGAAACCACCAGGACTGCACTGGAAAACATTAGCCAGAAGAATTGATCTATCATCTGTCTCATATCCAACTGTGTCAGGACAGTTGGAAAGGGAAGGGGGGAAAAACCCATCACACACAAGACAGAATCTGTTATACAGCTTTATATCAGAAAAAACCTCTCCAAGCTTCTGTAGGAAGTAAGTTTAAACATCTGATGCATGAACAACCTCATCTTTAATAACCATTACTGTCTTTCATCTCCCCTTTTTTAAAAGTCTCAGAACAGCATTTAAGACTCTGGCCTCCTGTAAGCATTGCTCAGATGCTCCCCAGATGGCTTTTCCTAGGGGATTTCTAATTATTCAGGGTCTTTTAAAGGCATATCCTGCAGGAATCTTTTAGGTTTCTGGGGCTTTCCTTCCTTCCTCTACAAATTTCTTTACCCGGAGCTTGATTTAAAACCAAACTCAAAGGAAACACAATGACTTCAGTATGTCTCAGATCACATACCCTGGGGTAAAAGAGAATTGAACCAAATCCCATAAAAAATGGTGCAGATTTCAAAGGGATTCACAGTGAAGTTTTGTAAAGATGTAATTAGACCAAAAGTTTTAGCTGAGAATATAATGGAATAAAGGAACATTTAGTGAGACTCAGAAAGTTAATACTGCAAATAGACTACAATGGCTTGGACATGCAATCCCCTCTCCTCAAAGAAAAATAAATTAAAATCGAAGCAACAGTTGCTGTAATAGCAGCTAAACAAGGAAACCTCTGATTCTCAAAAACTCTCACAGTTTTCAGATCCTGAACTACCTTAAATGGATCAGACTTCCAAAAGTGCTGAATTCCTATCTGCTGAAAATCCACTTTAGACAGTGCTAAGTGGGAGATGAAGAAAATCACAGTAATTTCTGGAAAGGCTGGCAACTGCTTCTGCATAAGAGGGCAGCTGGAGAGCAGAGCCAAACCCCTTACATGATGATAAAGCAAAACAAATAATTTCAATGAACATATAAAGCTTTTGTCTCTCTCAGGCCATCCAAGCAATAGCAAATAACAAGACATGCTACTCTTCCAAATCTGCTGCTGCATATCCCCCCAAGTGGGATACAACCCCATAAGAGGTTGTTTTGCCACCTGCAGATGCTGACTGGGCAAACTGGGAGTGTTCCAGTGTGTCCTGTGGCACAGACACGCTGCTAGCTCAACACGCAGTGCACTAATGGACTGTCACCATGGTGTCTCGCCCCTCAGATCCCACCATGAGCATTTCCCTCCTCTTGGATCAGCATCTTTGTTTGCCAGCAGTGCTTATGGTAATTTCCTGCACTGCTTGGCACAGCACAGGGTTCAGCACAAGCAGTCAGGAGCTTGTGATATGAATGCTACAGAGAGCATTTGATAGAATCACAGAATGACTTGGGCTGGAAGAGGCCTTAAAGATCACCTATTTCCAAACCCTTGCCATGGGCAGGGATACATCCTACTACATCAGGCTGCTCAGAGCTCCATCCAACCTGGCCTTGAACACCTCTAGGGATGGAGCACCCAAAATGCCTGTGCCAGTGTCTCACCATTCTCACAGTAAAGAGTTTATTTCTAACATCTAACCTAAGCCTGCCCTCTTTGAATTTAAAGCCATTACCTCTTGTCCTGTCACTACCCAAGTGAAAACTCCCCCTCCATCTTTCTTATAGACCTCCTTTATGTAGTGGAAGGTGCTTTAACGTCTCCCCAGAGTCTCCTCCAGGCTGAAAACCACCAAATCTCTGAGCTGCCTTCATAGCAGAGGTGCTGCAGCCCTGGTGGCCCTCCTCAACAGGTTGACATCCTTCTTATGCTTGGGCCTCTAGAGCTGGATGCAGCTCCCCAGGTTCTCTTGAGAGTGGAGTAGAGGGGGAGAATCGCCTCCCTCAACCTCTCTCCACAGTGCTCTTGATGCAGCCCAGGACACAGTGGGCCTTTTGGGCTGCAAGTGCACATTGCTGGGTCATGCTGAGCTTTGCCTTCTAGAGCAGAAGGTCCTTTCTTCCAGCTCCTGCTTTTGCTTTCTTGGCTGTCACTTGGGCAGTGTGGCTGGGACACTTGCCAGTGAAGACCAAGGCAAAAACATCATCCATACCTCAGCCTTCTCCATATCCCATGGAACCAGGTCTCCTATTTCCTTCTGGAGATGGTCCACATTTTCCACCATCATCCTGTTATCAGCCACGTGCCTATAGAAGCTTTTCTTGTTGCTCTTGATGTCATTGGTCAGATTTAATCCTGTCAGGGCTTTTGTTATCCTAACCTGATCCCTGGCTACTTAGATGATCTTTCTGTGTTCCTCCCAGGCTAATTGTCCTTGCTTCCACCCTCAGAAGGCTTCCCTCAGACACCCTCTGTTTGAGTTTTTCTAGGAGCTGCTTGTTCATCCATGCATTTCTGCCTGACAGCTTTGTTGGGATACATCTCTCCTAATCTTGCAGGAGGTGATCTTTGAATATCAATCAGTTTGCTCAGACCCCTGTTCCCTCCAGGGCTTTATCCCATGGCACTTCACCAAGCACACCCCTGAGGTGGCCAAAGCCTGTTCTCCTGAAGCCCAGGGCAGGCAGGTTGTTCTGCAGCCTCCTTGCTGCACTGAGGTTCTCAAACTCCACCATTCCATGGTCACTGCAGCCAAGGCTGTCCCTGAGCTTCACCTTCCCCATCATCCTTTCCTATGCTGAGAACAAGGTCCAGCATAACACCTCTCCTCACTGGCTCCTGTATGCCTTGGAGCAGCAAGTTCTCTCCCCCCCTGCATTGCTTATGACCCGTTTTGTTGTCTCTCCCAGGACCAGAGCTTCTGAACACAAGACCACTCCTATCTGAATAGAGGATGCCATTTGCTCTGTCACCCTGGCTGGATGGCCTACAGCAGACCCAGACTATAATGTCACTTGTCCTGTCCTCCCTTTGGTCCTGACCCATAAATCCTTGGTGCTCTCTTCATCCATCCCCAGGCAGAGCTCCCTGCAGTGGCCCCACGCACTCCAGCTGCTCACTGACGGGACTCTGAGGAGCACCAAGAGCTTTCTGATGCTGGAAATACCTTCTCACTTGGCTGCACTATCCCATGGTTTGTCAGGTGAAAGAGACAAGACAAAACGAGTGAATGCCAGGGGTAGCCTGGAGATGGCCATTCAGAAACCCCTTTGCCCGCAGCCACGTCCACTGCCCAGATGCTTGACACACCTTTGGCTCTGCTGGTGTGGCTGTGAGCAGGGTTTCATAAGGAGACCAGAGCCAACAAAAGCCCTGGGTGGGGTTGTGGAAGCTGCTGTAGTTCATGAGAAGGTCACTCCTGTTCCATTTCATTCTAAACACCCCATTCAAGCAGTCTGCCCTTCAGCCTGACCCACAAGTGAACTGGCACCTTGTGACAATGGGGTGTTGCATCTCTCCAGCCACCCAGCAGCAAGAAAAGCACCGGGGATGGCTTTAAAGCCAAGACCAAAGCCGTACAAAAGGGCTGCTTTTCCACCCATCCTTTACAGCAGGCACATTTCAAGCAGGAGAAAACCAAGAAAGCAGCAGCAGTGGGTGTTGTCCCTTCTTCCCCTGCGGCAAATGAAGGTCTATTTTGGAAACACTCCTTCCTTGAAACCCTAGGGCCCCTTGGTGTCCTAATCTTACTGCCCCAGGTGACACAATACATCTAAAATCTAAGTCTGTCTCCTGCAGAGCTTCACTCCTCATCTCCCTAACTCCAGGAGTCTTAACTCCTCCCAGCCCACCCTTCACATGCCACATCCGCACATTTCCGTTCATCCCGACCTTCCCTCCCTCCCTTGTCTGATAGTCCTTCCCACACAAGCACCACATCCTTCCTGCCCTGGCCTTGCCACAAAGCTGGGCTTGTTCACTGAAGCAGATCAGAATGAAACATAAGCATGACCCTTTGAATCAACAGGATTAAGAGAAGTAAAGGAGAGGGCTGGCCGCCTGAATATGCACAAACACAAAGGGAGGAAGGTAGGGCCACCTCAGTTTGCCCTGGAGGTCCCTCTGCTAGGCCTTGCTGGGCTCAGCCTCTGGGACTCTTCCAAGACAAAAAAACCCCTAACCTGGCACTGATTCTTTACAAACAACTAAGAAAGAAAGGGGGAAAAAAAGGAAAAAAAAAAAAAAACAAACAAAAAAACCCACAAAAAGAGAAACAAGCCCCCCAAAATGGGATGGTAATTTGGCTTACAAGGACTCTGCCTGCCCAGGGCACCAGGGGATGAAAAAGAGAATACATCCAGGAAAAGCAGGATGTATTCCCTCAAGGTAGTAGATATATTTGCATGAGCATACCTTGTGATAGAGAAAGTCTGCATCCCAAAGGCTGTATGATCTAAATAGCAATATTGTAAATGTATTGGATGAGGGAAGGAAACACTATCTCATTGCCCTGTATTATGCATGAGAAACAGCAGTGCAGAGGGATGGGATAACTTACTCACATCACGGGAAAATCACAGCAGAGCCAAGTCCCAAATCCCAGTTCAGGGACTTAACCACAAGCTATTCCGTACCTTCTATTTTCTGTTAACAAAGAAAACAGTATTTTCCTGGATTTCAATCCCCAGTGATACTGCTGGATTTGCTGCCCAGTCATGAAATAGTCCAGGAGTGGGAAGAGCAGATGAAGCTCTAGTGAGTCATGAGCAGACACTGCCTCATTGTGCAACCTGGGCTATGAGGGTCATGTCCAGCCCTCCAACTTGACTTCTGCTAGCAAGGCCAGACGTAAAATACCTTGTGCCTTTTCATAAAATTCCCATTTTGGTTTCATTGTGGGTTTGTTGCCCCCACTTTTTACTTATTCCTTGGGGCTGTTAAGCCAGGCTTAACAAGAAAAATCAGCCACCACCTCACAGCCTAGAAGGGACCCAGTTAACAACAGACCAGGCAGGGCTCTGCACTGCACAGCACCCAGGGCTTTCAAAGCATCAGGGGAGGGGAGCAGTGTTCAAACACCCATAATTGCTCAGCAGAGCTGACTCCACAAACACACACACGCTGTTGATTGCGATCTGGCGACCACGCACACCGAGCGGGGTTTCGCCTGCCCGCCGCCCCCTCGCTCTCTGACTCCAGGCATGGGGTGCGAAGCAGGGCAGCCTCCCCCGGTGCACAGGCATGATGAAAGCTGGAAAAGGCAGCAGGGAAATTTCCTTAGCTCCCCTGGAGATATCCACATCCCTCTGCCTTTTATTTTCTATCTGCCTGTTTGTTTGGATAACTGTTGTCAGCCCATGGAGGGAAACCAGGCAAATCCTGCCAGGAGTGCCTCTTCCCATGGCTCTGGTACAAGTCAATCTCCAGCAGCCTCCAAACCTCAGCTCTCTGTAAGCAGCACAAACCAGCCACAGGAGAAAGCTCTGGGTATCTTTTTTTTCTAAAATGCATTTTCACCATGGTTACTTTGGGAAAATGAAGCAGCAAACCTCTAAAGATGCTCAGGAGGTAGGAGGGTGCTATGGGGAAAAGGGGCAGGTGGCCATCCCCTGTGAGCTGGCACTGCCTCACTCACTGCCCTCCCAACACAATCCCTGCAGAAGGCTAAGTGGAAATGAGGGTTTTGGAGGAAAATGGAGAGCACACCTGATAAAGCTGAGGAAGGGGCTGCCAACATCCCCCCATTAGCTCAACCCAAGCCAAGCCCTCCTTGAGGGCAGCCACAAGGCACGGGCCGCCGGCTCCCGCCCTAAACCCCACTCTTCCTCCCTAGGGAAAGGGCCCCACCTACGGGTGAAGGACCAAGGAGGAGCTCTGGCTCCATCATTGCACCTCCCTCCTCTGGAGCTCAGGCCAGGGAGAGCACAGAAGAGCCAAGGTCACTGAGGATGGGCTAAGGGGGAACAGGGGCACCTTTGCAGTGACAGTGCCATTTTCCAGTGGGTACATGGCAGAAAGCCAGGGCACCCAAACTTAAAAATTGGTGGCCTAGATGTGGGAAGGAAGAGCTGGGGAAGAGCTCAGTGCAGACCTGTTGTATGAATGCAGCATAGACAGAAAACTAAGAACCTGCATCCTGGTGGCTTTTGGTAAGTTCACAATCCAGCATCAAACTCCACAGGTTCTTGGCCACAGGTACGGTGTGCTGATGGCCAGAAATGTGTCCTGGGACTTGGGGGTCAAGCAAGAAAAAGCTTAGGAAGCAGTTGATTCCTTGAGCTGCTTCCGAACTGCTTCATGAGGAGGTAGAGGGTGCTGTAGAACCACCTGTGCCTCTCTGTCAACCACAGAGTCTGAACAGCAAGTTTAGGTGTAGCTGTCTCCCCTGCAGATGTCTAAGGCTAGATGAACTCCACCCAAAATGCACTGAGGCACTTCTTAGGTTCAAGAATAGATTAAACATGTTATCAGAACTAGAAAATTCTGGTGCTGGGAATAGAGGACAGAAGTGCCCTAAACCTGACTTCTGAACCAACAAGCTTGTTGAAGGATAATATCCATGGTCCTCTATCACAGAATTTACAGATAAACTTTGGGGCCATGTCTTCCAAATTAAGACAGCTGCCATGCAGAGTAAGTGATACGAAAAAACCCTTAGATTCTGTTTTGTTTTTTCAGAGAAGGCCACAGCTGAGGGCATCTGTACCTTTCCCAAGCCATCAGCTCCTTGACAAGCAGCCCATTTCCTCTTCTGTCCCCATTCCTGCCAGAGCTCAGCCAGCAGTACAGACCACGTTGCAGATTATGGATGACTTGCCTCCCTTTCTCCCAAGTGCCCTGACACAAAGGACAAAGCAATGCCTGTACAAGCGTCACCAGTCCTTGCTGCTTGGCTGGGCAGCATCATCCCAGGCAGAGAAACATCAGAGTTTTTGCTGGAAGGGAGCAGGAGCAGCTCCCAGAAGCAGAATGCCCTGCTTTGTCCCGAAATGGAGCACAACCCTTTCACCCTTTGCCGTGCTCCCACCCACCTTCCCAGCTCCCAACCTCCAGTCCTTTCAACACCCACAGTTTTTCCACTCTGCCACGAAGCCATGAGAAATTCCCTGCCAGAGGACTTTGTTCAAATGGGTTTTTGAAAAAAAAAAAAAAAAAAAAAGCAATTCCCTACTCCAGGCAAACAAGCTCCTTCTTTTCCCCATGAGGTAGAAGGATAATAGCAGAGCCAGGGGGAAAAAAATCCCAACAAACTATCCCCAAAGCCTGCTGTAATCAAAAGAATAATTGCTCCAGGAGATTTAAGCCTACAGCTGAGTCACTAAAATGAAGAAACTTCTCAGTGTCCATAGAAAGCAAACAATTCTTGGGTGATGCAGCAGAGATTCTCTACAGCCTTGTTAGAAGGAAAGAAAAAAGCAGCCAGATGTAATTAATCATAGTCCCAGAAGAAAGGATGAAATCTCTGTAATTAACTACCTAGACTCATCTTTCCACTTTTGAAAACTAATCCAGCTGCCTACTTCCACCTTTCACCCAGAGGGCTGCCACACAAGTCTGTTGCAAACACCAAATCACCTTCCTTTAGGGATGCACTCACCTGCAGTGCCCCACAACAGCTTTGCAGAAGTTGTTTGCAGGAGTGTAAACAGAACTCCTTTCCTTAGTCCCCTTTGGTGGATGAACTGCTAGGGAGTTTGCATTCCCCAAGAACCTGAGTAGCACTCAGCTAAACTACAGGAATTATTTTCAGGCTGAAGGAATTTTATATCCACAGTCCTGACCCAACCAATCAATTACCAGAAAACGCCAATTAAAAAAAAAAAAAAACAAAAACAAAACAAACACACAAAAAGCCCATGCAAAGAGAAAAACACTTTCCAAATGATGAAATGGTTACAACTGCTTGTGTTATCAAATTGGCTTATACTTCATCCTCAGGTGGTGAAATTTGTCAGAGCAGCAAAGTTTTGGAAAACAGGGCAGGGGGAAATGTAGCTCTTCAAAGGGAAGAAGAGGAAGGGCTGGAGCTGGCAGTTACAGTTTACTAGGAAAGGTCAGGAACTAACATCCAAAAAATCCTATGCAAATCAGAACAAGACATTCAACTTCCTCGGGGCTCCCTTAATAAATAAGGGTTGACAAATATTATTCCAACAAAGAAAACAATAAAAGATGAGTTCTTTAGGTCAAATACATCAATGGTAAATACAATACAGAAGAATAATACTAAAATGACATCAGCTGAGGAACTGAGAGTGATTTCTACTCCCTCTCTTGTATACAAAGCACTGCTAACATGTGAATAATGCTGTCAACAACACATGGGGCATGCTGGCCAGCTTTGTGGCGAGGGAAAGCAAAGAACACAGAGTGGACAGAAATCTCCAGGATTGCTCTTCCATGACACAGCAGAAATGCTTTTTCAATGGAAGGTGATTGGGTCATTCTTCTGGGAAAAAAGAAAAATGGAAGTGATGACGCAGCTCCAAGTACAGCTGGAGCCTTCCTGTACAAACGTGGGAAAGAGGGAGGGAGGATGAGCAGGCTGTGGGGCACAGCAGCAAGGCCAGGGAGCCTGGGGCATGTCCCTAGGGCAGCACCCACTCCTTCCCCGGGCAGGCACAGCGATGCTCAGGGCTGTCCGTGGCACAGAGCGGCTCTCATCTGAATTCCTGCTCTTCACCGGCACCAAAACACTTAAAGCCCGGTGGATTGTTCCTCTAATCTCTGCACTGACACCTGGCAGAGGAGCTAAGCACAGTGGGGATTGGCTGCAGCAAACCTTGGTACCAAACCCCCAGAGCGGCTTCCTAAGCCTGAAGCTGCTGTTTATCCCATCCTATCAGCCTCTGTGCGCATCGGGGCGCTGCCAGCACGGTACAGCTCGTCCCGTGTGAATAGAAATTCCTGTCGTCCTTCCAGGAGGATGCAGAGATGCTCAGGGAGAGGAGCAGGTGCTGCTGTCCCCAGCCCTGCCATGGGACCGCAGAGCTGCCCGAGTGCCGGGCAGGAGCAGCGGGCTGGAGCTGCCCTCCGCAGGACGCGAGGGAAACCAACCAGCCCTGCTCGGAAAGGCTGCCAGCTCCTTTTCCACGGGCAGCACTCTCACTCTCCCGGAATTACGGACAAGGTTCACCTTTCTCAGCCTTGTGCTGCAGTCACAAAGTTTAAGGTCCAGAAGGTTTCAAAGTGAGCAAGGAGTGTGGAAACCTCCTGTTGTCTGACAGCACCTGACATGCAAAAGCTAGGCTGCCTTCCAGTCAATGTCCCTGACTAATTAAATGACACAGGAGATTCCCTCCCACTGCCTCTTTTCTATAAACCTGTGACTGATGCACGTACTGGAAAGTGAAACCCCATGAATTTTTGCTAGATAGCAATGATGCTTCTATGTTGATGTTTAAATATGGGCCTATAACCAAAACTGAGAACTGAGGTAACCTTTACTTTCAGTTAACACATAAACGTCTACAATCACTGTACTCGGTTAAAAATAATACTTACTAAAACCAGCACTCAGCCAGCAACACCTATAAATACCTTTAAATGCTGATCAGTTAATATTATGTATGTCTCTAATTTTAATTTTATGCAGCCATGTAATAACTACGAAACAAATCCTCCTGATGAGTTTTGTGACACTTGGCCAACACTGCCAAGGTTTTAGGGCTGCTCCCTAAGGTTACAGCATTCTTCTCAACCTGTGAAAGGATTTCACACACTCAATTGCATCTCTGCAGTGCCTGAATGCACAGTGGAATTCAGAGAGCAACACACGACACCCCACACATCACAATCCCCTGTGCAAAACACCCAGGAGATGCATGGCCATACCCAGTTCACAGAGCTTATGGCACTGGGACAAGGATGGGAGTGATTTTTACCCTCTACCCTATGCTGTAGAGTTATTTTAACCTGAGTCTGCAGAGGCAAGCATCCATAGTAAAGAGAAGCAGAGCAAAACAAAAACCTGAATGTCCACCAGGGACTTTTTTTCCTCACCAGAGCAAGGCTGGGGAATTCTCCAAGGAGATTACAGCCACGTGCACTTCACTGCCTGCAAAATTCTCTGACACACCACAGTTTTTGAGCATTTACTTCCTTCTGCAGAATGTAAGAGAAGGTGGCAGCCTGCTATGGTGTGCCAGGCTGTGGAGAGCCAACATGGAATTGTCAGGTGTCTGCTTCATCTTGCTCTGAGAGGGCTAGACCTCCTCACTCTCTTCCCCCACTGTCCCAAGCTTGCCTTCTCCTTTCCCATAGTCTTGCCCTATACTGAGCATCCCCCAAAGACAACATTTTCACCATTTTCTCCACAAGTTTCACATTGCTCCTGATTTCCATTTCTCAGTTGTACAATATCATTCCTTAAAAGCTCTTTCAGCACATTTAGCTCCAAAGACAAGACAATCAGCAGAATGACAAAATCAATTTCTCAATCTAGTTTGTTTTAAAATGTACTTAAGTAAGCAGAAGGTGAGATTTTCAACAAGATCTCCTTGAAAACAGTGGGAGTATTCTTTGTAGCAGCACAGAAAGCAAAAGGTTGAGTTCTGGTATGGTCCTCTACTGCCACCAGCTGTAAGACAGCATCAAAAGCTCTAGGGCAGCAGAATATCCCTTAGCAGCTCCCTCAGTGATTGCAACAAAATCAGTACCAAACAAGTGGATCACTCACCCGAATTTGGTGGAGAGAACACCTCCCACGGCAGAGCCAGTAATGATGCCCACTCCAAAGCAAAAGCCCAGCTTCCCCAGAGCACCAGCACGTTGGGAAGGAGTGGTCACATCTGTAATAACCTTCTGAGCACCTGCAGGGGGGAAAAATATCAAACCACAGGGTCTGAGCAGATACCCCAGCAGTTCCCATGGTTTTATTGCTAAGCCATTAAGAGCTTTTGGGGATTTTGTTTTTGGGGTTTTTTGTTTTGTTGTTGGGGTTGTTTTGTTTTGGTTTTGGGTTTTTTTTTTTATTTTGAGGTTTGTTTTTTTTTTTCCCCCAATTAAAACTTTTCTGGGATGGTTTCTGGCCAGAGGCAATTTCCCCAGCTTTTAATTTTCATACTTTCCATGGAAGAGGGCCCCTAAATTAGCACTGTCAATCTCCTCTGGAAGCCCCATAGTCCATCAGTTTTGAACAAAACAGCCCCCAGCAGTCATGAGAAACAGAACCATTCAAACAAATCCCTTCACAAGTGACAGGAAGCATCATCAACCTGATTCCTCTTGCATGAGTTACATGGACTTCTAGTAGCTGAAGTTCATGTCTTTCACATGAAAAATATAGGAAACATCAGCCAAAACAGAACAGCTTGGTGGGTAATGGAAGGTATTTTTGTAATAATGTTTAATTTTTACCAGTATGCTCATTTTACCAGGAGAAAAGGAAAAACTTTTGTGTAAAATATCCTGGTTGCAAGAAGGCAGCTGAAAAGTCTGAGGTAACACTGCTGCCAGTAAGTGACTTGCACCCATTGGGCCTGGATGATCAAGGCCAAACAATTCCCTCAAGATTCTACAGGAAGATGGGCCTGGAACTCAGACTAATAAGCACTGCTTTCCACCTGCTTCTTCATGTTCCCACCATTTCGCCCCTGAGGACCATCCCATGCTCCTCCTGCCTTCCTTCATGCTGCTGGACAAGTTGGCTTCCCTTAAAACAAGCCAGAACCAGGGGGAATCATGCAGGAAAAGCAATTTGGAAAGCTACACATCCCTGATTGACCTTACCTGGCATCCCATGCATGAACACTCCTGGCAGCCTGGAGAGGAAGAGGAGGGGGATGTTGGTGGAGAAGGACATGAGCAGGAAGAAGAAGCTTCCAGATGCACAGGAGAGAATTAAAGCTGCACGGGCACCAAATTGATCTGCAAACCTGGTACAGAAATGGCACAAGGTTGTCAGTTTTCTATTTAGGCTTAAAAAAAAGAAAATAAAAGGCTTCTCAACAGTAAATCAGTTTTGCTCCTATTTAAGGGGAAAAATAACACCACAACTAAACACACTAACAAACAACCACAAACTCCCCAGGCCCCAAAACACAAACAGGCAAACCCCCAGTCAGATCAGGTTTTGGCCCAGCTCCAACTCTTTGCTGTAATTCAACTCCAAAAAGCTTAAAAAGTTCAAGTTGGACAAAGTCTGAGAGTACCAGAACAGGTTCTGAGCAACAGGGGCTAAGATGACCATAAAACAGCCTTAGACTGTTTCTCATTACAATTCCTTCTTCCTTTCCTTTATTTAAGCTGCATATTACAGTTAGCAAATGAATATTACCTTGCATAGCAATTAGTTGTGTTTACACTAAGAGGAACAACCCTCTAAAAATGCCAGGGTTGGTATACAAACAGAGCTAAGCTTAAGTAATTAAAATGTTTTGTGTCGAGGGAGAGGTACAGGTCAAAACTTTGCTGTTTACATGTAAGCCAGGGCAGTTTACATTTGCTGTTTGTAACCTGAAGACCACAAATCATTACATTGTTGATGTGGGGAGTGGGGATTTTTTTGTTTTGTTGCTTAAAAGTAAACACAGTGCTTTATCTTTTCATGTCTGTTTAGGAGCATTAAGCAAGAACACGAAAAACTGAGCTAAGAAACACATTCTCTCTTTTCCCCTTTCTTCCTCTTTTCTATTTAATCTGTTCCTACACTGACATCAAAACAGACTTATGTCTAGAAAAATCCTTTTTATCTCAAACTTGCATAGCAAATTTTGGCTTCAATCTGGCAAAGGACACCTTTGGTTCCAGTCAGTTTCTGGTTTGCCATTTTCCTTCCCTTCAGCAATGACTCTGGATATTAGGAAATGACATGCAGGGAGGAGAACCAGATTTCAGATGGCACCAGATCCAGGACAGGAAAACTACTCTAAGTTTGTGTATTAATAGGAAAAGCATTAAAAGTGGGCCCTTTGCACCATCTCCATTCTTAGAAATGCATTTTCTGCCAAGAAGTGCTGGAGAATCAAATGTTGCTGTTATTTATTTGAAAATGTGTCCAAGGGCTGAGATCAGATCCACAAAGTGCCACACTCCATGTACCAGAGGATCTTGTAGAGCCCCCAGTCTACATCAGCCAGAAAGTAAATTTCCTGCAGGTAAACTGAAGCACACAGCAGCTCCTATCCATTTATTGATTTGCTGATCAGTAGCAGGATCAAGAAGAGAAGTTAGATTTTCTCTGTCCCATTTTAGTTTCTGTCACTGAAATGCACATATCTTTCAGGGTTTTATTTTTCTTGGTCTTTAGGAATGTATTCTCCCACCACTCAATTTTTTTAGGGCTATTTGCATTTCATTAGGAACAGGAGAGTCTGTTTCATGGGGTAAAGAGGCAGAAAACCCAAGTATTTTCCACTCTTTCCTTATTTTGATAGCTTGAGTTTATAGATATTCTTAAAAGATTCTTAGAAGTTCTTAAAGGTCCATGCAAGTCTAAATTTGTATTCAACATGGATGCAGATTAATTCAGCTGGTGAAATGACACCACCTTCACTTATTGTAATTGATAGCTCTACTTACCATCAATAAATACCCTCTCTTTTTTTTTTTTTTATTTGTTTTTTGGGGGGGGGGGTTTGTGGGTGGTTTTTTTTTGTTGTTGTTTCCCAGTCACAAAACATTTCTAAGGTTACACATGGCTATAAAACATTTGCAGAATTAAGCTGTTAGGATCTGGGCTCTGAGGACTCTGGTGGTTTAAGCCCATTCCCAGGATATTGTTACACTTAAATGTGTGTCATTAAAATGTAGCTAAGTTAATATAAAGGCTGCTTCTATGCTGCAGTATTTCTAATAATAGCATTTATTTTTCCCTTGCTCATTATGAAATCCTCAATCATTTCAACAGGACCACAAACCAGAACAAAATTATTTTTATGAAAGTATAAAAAATGCTTGGTCTTTTTCAGCTATGTAAAGGGTCATGAGAATCATTCTCACTTACCTTCCAAAAATGTAACCTCCCACAAGCTGGAGGACACCAAAGGTGGTCTGGAGATAGCCAAACCCCACTGAATCCAAACCTAGGCTCTTTGCCAAGTACTAAAAATGAAAACAAAAAAAAAGCACACAAAAAACAAATAAATGGAAAAGAAGCAGGCTACATTTATGAATAAACATCTTAATATCTGTGTGGAGAGGATCATAGCTCCTAACAACCACTTCCTTCAGTTCCCCACCCCTACAGAGGAAATGTTCATTGGCCAGACACTGGCAGCTTAATAAAGACCAAATGTCTCTGTCCCACACCCTGAAGGGCAGGGACCTGTGATCAAACCCATCAATTTTGCCCCAGCTGGCACGTTTGTATTGCCATTTACCTTTGCAATTCCACACAGCTGAACATATTCAGCAACTGCTAAGGGGGATAAGGGAAGTTTTAAATGCCTTCCTGCCTCCAGACCCTGCACCTGGAACAGCCCATCCACCCTCTGGGAGATAACTATGGAAAAGTTCTGGAGCTGTTGTTTAATCAAGCAAGCCAGAATCAATGAAAGTACAACATGAGCAAATATTGCCTTTACTAGATGGTACACCCACAACCTGACCTTGCAAAAAACACAGATGCACACCTTGAAGAGCCAATGGGCAGTTATTTCTGATTCATGTTTTTGTTGTGTCATGCTTTTGTTTTGCCTGGAGGTGCAGGGAGACCTCATCTCTCTCCACAACTGCCTGAAAGGGATTGGTAGCCAGCTGGGGTCAGTCTCTGTTCACAAATAACTAGCAATAGGACAAGAGGAAATGACCTCAAGTTGTGCCAGGGATGGTTTAGATTGGATATTGCAAAATATTTCTGCACTGCGAGGCTTGTCAAGCACTGAAACAGAGTGTCCAGGGAAGTGGTGGAATCACCATTGCTGAAGGTATCTCAAAAATGTGGCACTCAGGGACATGGTTTGGTGGTGGACTTGGCACTGTTAGGTTTCTGATTGGACTCAATGACCTCAAGGGTATTTTTCAACCAGAAGTCCTCACTGATTCTATAAATTCAGACAGAAGAGTCCAGTAAGTGAGAAGCTGGTTAATTACACCCTCAGAAAACCCCACCTTTGATCTGAAACCTCTGCCTGCTGATAGCTGCTGGATGGGTCACTCTCACACTCCATGCCAGAAGATACAAACTGCACCAGCTTCACCCAGGAAAGGGCTCTGGGTGCTACTGCAGCCCAAGTAATAAATCAGCTTTTATGGCCTAGCTGTACCCTGGACAGAGACACAGCCTGCCTCTTTGGTAAGAATACCAAGTATTCCTTTCAGTTTCAAGGATACCTTTCCTCTTTCCTGCTAAAAACTATCCTCTGGCTTTGCTGGAAAACCACAGAGCCCTGCATTGAAGGAAATGCTGTGGAGCAAGAGAACCCATACTCACAGGCATGAGTCCAAACTGCATGAAGAGAAAGGTCAGGTCTAGGGCTGCAATCACGTAGGCAACGCGGATCACTTGCCGCCTTTTGGCCTCTCCCAGGGTCTCATTGCTCATTCCTGAGGCTTCTTCCTCACCTGCAGAGCTGGTTTTTGCATTCATGGTGCTCACAGAATGGCTTGCTGCAGGACTGGGTGGGAAATGACACGGAGGCACTCGCTAGCTGCGAATGTGAAGCGTAGATAAAGGGCACAAACTGTGTGCACAGTTCAAAGCTTACAGTGAGAGGTGCTGAGCCAGCATGCCACGGATTTAATGTTTCTTTCTTCCTTTTTTTCCTCTCCCCTTTGCTTGCTTGCTAGGCAGGATCAAAGGTAACTGTGCATCAATCCACAGATCTGGTTCTTCAGCCTTGTGGGCTCACTGCCCCAAGCACCATCACAACAAAAATCAGCTGGAGTATCCCAGCGAAGTGAAAGTGAACATTGCCCCAAACAAGAGCATGTGATAAGCTCTTCAACTCTTTTAACTGCTTCACTTCCTTCACTTTTACTGCCTCTGGTGGCTCAGGAGAGATGCCTATTTTAATTCTTCATGAAAGGCACTTTGCTTTTATTTTTGGAGGTTGCAAGTGAAGCTTACAGCAGAATAGCTATTTCCAATTCCAGTAGGTTTATACAAATCCTGGAGCAAAGACAACTCCTGCATGTAGTCAGAGCTCCTCTCATCATCTTTTCCTGAGCCATTCTCCCTCCTTTCCAGGAGGAAAATTTATAGTAAATTATTGCAAATTTATAGTAATTCTGAGCCAGCAAATGTTCACATGTGACTCCAATCAAACTACAGATTACCAGCAAATATCAAAAACATTTTAAAAATGTATTAAATCCACACAAATCATGAGGCTGACTGCCAACTGGGAAATGAAATAAATAAGACTCAGGCCTTTGGGGGTTTTGTTGTTTGCTTGCTTGTTTATTTAGGGTTTTTATTTGTTTGTCTGCTTGCTTATTTACTTGGGGGTTTATTTGTTTGTTTTCTTACTCGTTGAAGCCTGGAAGTCTGATTGAGGATTATCTTTCTTTTGAAGAGAAGAAGAAGGCAGAGATTCCAATGCTCTGACTTTGCAGAATTATAGGACTTTTAGAAAGAAGAGAGCTGGAGAGCTCATCCACCGTGCTGCTAAACACTTCAGTTCAGCTGTGACTTTTTCTAGGCAAGCTTTGAAAATCTCAAAGAAAAGAGATTTGCTCCTTCTCTAAGTATGCTGGAAAGAAGTTTTTCCTGTCCAATGTGAATTTCTTGTGCTGCAGCTTGACCATGTCACCCAGTCCCTCTAACTTAGTAACACCTCAGCTCAGAAACAGAGTCTGGATTCACCATGAAGGCAGACTCAGACACATCAGCACAGGGACACACACACATGTCTGCTGGCTTGGCTCTGAAGGGGCTGTCAGAGCTCCAGGATTCCAGCCAAGCCTGGGGATGGTGACCTGTGAGATCTCTGGGCACACCTTTTTGTTCAACATTTCACCACCAAGCCCTGGGGTTTGCTGAAGGCTTCCAGGCTCCACGTCCTGGCAAAGGAGGGGGAAGTCCAAAGGTTAAATCTTTCATCAGGGTTGGGTACCATATCACTGGAGATTGCACAGAAACAACCCTGCACAAACTCAGAGCTTGAGTGGAAAAAGCACCTTTAAAAATTACTTTCCTAAAGCAATACCAGCATTCAATCCAACTCACAAGACCCCAGAATTTAGATTTTTTTACCGAGGAAGGACGATTACCCAGCACGTATCCCAACCCAGCAAAGCATCAGTGCTCGACATTTGGTTAATCTCAGAGCAAAACAATGGATTTGCCTGCACTTTGAATGCCCTTCAGCACAGTACCAACATCATCAGTCCCTGGCTTGTGCTGGATAGGCACAATGTACAAATTACCATTGAATAGAAGAGTCAAATTAATGACAGAATTCTGTTTATGGAGGTTTTGAGACAACCAAAAAGCGACTCATGCAAATGCAATGCACAACTGTGCTTACAGGAAACCTTGCTGCCCTGGACTTGGAAAGCATCAATAATTTGACTGGTGAGTTTGTCTCAGCAGCAACTGAAAACAGATCCCAGCAAGGCAACCAGGGCAGCAAAGACTTGCAGATGCAGCCACTCTCCACCAGACAGGAGCCTTGTCCTGCCAGGGCATGCAGTGCAGACAGCTAGCCAGACACATGCTCTCCCTTGGATTTGGCTTCTTTTTACTGGCATTGACAAGGGAAGTGGAGTAAAAAACCACAGAGTTTAATTCCCAGCCTCTGGGGCTAAAGGCACAGTTCTAAAAAGCAGGAAGCTAAACTTGGTGCCTGGTGTGGAGGTGTCCATGGAGAATAAGCTGTGATCATCAGCTCCTGTACACCCCCACCCCTGGATGGTTTAGCACCCAAGACTGCTCCTTAGATCAGGCTGCAAGTAAGAAAATGCCCTGGGCCCAGTTTGGTGATCCTCTTCTGGCAGTCATGTCCTTGGGCAGGATCACTTCTCTCCCATCCCAGCACTTTGACCCACACAGCACAAAGGTGGCAGTTTTAAGCCATCTTTACAAGCCAATGGCCAGGTCGTGTCCACACTGCCCTGGCCCCAAGGATGCAGGGATGAGCTGGATTCTCCAAACCTGGCCAAGATGTTGGCAGCCTCAAACCATCTCAGTATCCTCCTGCGAGGTTTTCTGCGCAGGCACTTGGATTTTCCTGACTTTCAGCGCCTGATTTTTAGAATCTTGCCCCATGAATCCATTGGCCTGAGGGCTAAATGTGGCAGCAGGAGCACTGATGGGAATACAGCCACTGTGACTGACACAAGACAAATTCTCCTCCTCCCCTGAGTGAGAAGCCTGACTGAAAATGTCTGCAGGAGCTCAAGTATGGTAGAGATTAACCCTGTTCCCAGCTATGCTCCACTGAACACCACGTTTGCAGCCATGCAGCTCGGGGCCAGCTAATTTATACCTGCAGTGATAATGCACCCCTAATGACAGATGGCATAAGCTGGCACTGCACTGTTATCTAAAGGCTCCTTCTGGCTCAATTATAGACTACATCATGGGCAGCACTCAGTCACTGACAAGCTATCTTTGAAAAACAAAATGAATTTTAAAACTGGGGAGGAACAGGTTATGAAGAGGAAATGAGTTTTCTTGGGTAGGATAAATAAACTTTGAATAGACATATATTTCAGGAAGACTACCATGAAAACGAGCAAGGAGATAAATATCTTGTGGTAAAATTGCAGATTAGTCCATTAGCTATGCATTAAGCTTTGACACTTATTTTCAGCAATTTTGGAGTATTTATAGTTGCCGTCCTGGTGTGTCTTTCCTGAGGCCTATTTATCTGAATTTATCTGATCTCTGAAAAAAATAGAGCAGGAAACTTGAGAACATCTTTTAAAAAATCATAAAAGCTCACTGTTTATGCTACTTGGGTAGAAATTTTTCTTAAATTGCTGGAATGGGAAGCAAAGCTAGCACATGCATAGGGAAGGGAAATCCACCCACATCAGTACCAGAAGTTGAAAATGTTGGTTGGAAAACAATGAACTGGGGGTAAATAAATCTTGAATCCTTCTCTGAACTTGTGGTTTTTTTCCACAGAGGAAGCTAATATGATCTGGAGGAACATGAGGTACCCTGGGTGGGGTCAAACCAAGTTTTCAGCCCCAAAGGAGCCTTGAAGAGGGATTAAAATGCAGATATAATGCCCAGCAATGAAGGGCATCTCTTGGGCCTCAATCCTCTATGAATTTGAACTGGCCAGTGACTTCTGCTACACAAAAAATCAGAGATGGGATGAAGCAAATCCTGCTCCAAAACAGATCAGTCACAAATCCTTGCCCTTGTGGGTGTGCATGCACACCCATGGCAAGCATGACAGCTGGCTGGGAATGCCAGGGAGGGAATCACTGCTCTTGCTGTCAGCAGAACTTTAATTTCTTCTTGCAAAGAGAAACAGCATCTCTGTGTGCTGCGGGTGCCAGGAGAGACAGGAGGTGCAAGTTGGAGCATTATGAACACACCTCATCTCCCTGCCCATACCTCGTCTCCCTGCCCAAGGAGCAGCAGAAGAAACCTTTCCTCTCTCTGGAAGAGCCAGAGAGGCCACAAACCAAAAACAGTGAGGCAGGCAGACATTCAGACATGGAGGGACACAACAACCCTTCACAGAGACCCAGTCCTCAGGGAGCCATTGTCCTGGGCATGTTTCGTCAACTCTGCAACGTAAGAAAGGAAATGGAAGAATTATCTCGAAGCAATTCCTCAATAGTGGGAATGCTGAATGGCTGTAATGAGGGAAACTGCTCAACACCAGCCATGGTGGGTGGGAGCCATCAAATCTGCAGGATCTGGCCTGATCCCTCTCTTTCCCCAACCCCAAGACCAAGGGAACAGGCCTCATTTGTATTCTGGTGAAAGATTTACACAGTTAAGCAAATAAGAGCATGGATGGCCTGGTATTGCCAAAATTATATCCCAAGTTTGTTGACTGATTTATTCCTTTGTCTAATTGTGTCCATGAAAAAAGCAGCTCGCTAATGAATGGAAAAAGACTCCACATGGCCAGCAAAAAAAGGGGAAAAAAAGCAGCCATGTTTAGTTTACAAAATAGCACAGTCTTCAGGGATTTTCATAAAACTGCAGAGACAGTCCAAATCGACAATGAAATCAGATTCCTGGTAGCTGCTGAGGTCTTTTGGCTTTTTCTATGTGTGTATTAAATTGCAAAAAGCAATTATTTATAATTTGTTTTTATAAAAATGCTGGTGCACTTATTATGCCTGGCAAATTATTTTGTAAAATGGAAAAGGCTATTGTTCATTCTCTTGGTAAAGTCTTTGTTACTTAGCATATTAAACTGCAAATCACATTTTATCTGAAAGGTCCCTTCCAACCCAAAGCATTCTATGATTCTGTGAAATATGGCTGGTTATTATTAACTTTTTACTGGTAAACCCCCAGAGCTCCAACGAATACTGAAGCCTCATTTGGTGCCCTATAACCACAAAAAGATGTTGAGATTCAGATGAGGGAAAAGCATTAAATCCTCCTTGTCTTGCAGATGGGACTCTAACAGACTGAGGGGTTTAATGACTTCCCTGAAAACAGAGGAAGTCTGTGGAAGAGGCTGGAGTCACATTCAATCATCATTTGGATGCCAGTCCCCTTGCTAACCACAGGGCAGCTTCTTCTCTCTAATATTCTGGAAAAATTAAAATAAAAGAGAACATTTCTGAATGCTGGAATTTGACAACAAAGCATGCAGATTGAGACAGAATTCTCCTGAATTCAGGCCACAGGAGTTTTTCCAAAACTCCTTTACAATTGACACAATCTGTCAATTGTAAAGGAGTTTTGGAAAAATCCTGTGGCCTGAATCCAGGATTACACCAAAACTGACATGACCAAATAGGAAGAAAAACTCAGCTCTTTGTACCCATCCAGTCTCCTGGGCTCCAGCAGGGCCTCACTGGGGCAGGAGCCTCCTGTGCCTGCGCACACTGAGTGGCCCTGGTTTAGGATGATTTCAGCTCAGGCTGAGGACTCACCCTGCATCATCCCCCAGGTGTGGCCATGGCTGTGGCCCTCCCCACCCAGAATTTCTCCCGAGCAAACAGAAACCCCTCGAGTTTCAGTGAGCTGTTGCCAGCAGTGCAGAAGGGCTGCTGGGCTGCCTCTCCTTCATGCAGGGACACCAAAAGCCAGCAAATGCCTCCAGTCTGTTATGCCACAACACTGAAGAATCAGCAAGCAAAAGATGACCCTTAGTGAAAGGCCAGGTCTGCTGCATGGCCTCTACTGGGCAAATGGTCTCTCCTAGACCTGGCATTGCTCCTCCACAAGCCACACTTGCTTCCAGCAGGCCTGACCCATCCATCTCTGGAGGAAAATGGGATTGAAGGACTGGTTGTTCCATCAGCTGCTGAACAGGGTCCAGGCAAAACTCCACACACTAATAAGCCGTGGTGACAGCCCAGAATCAATGGATGCTTCTGCTGCCTCTGTGGTTGTGTCTTCAGCTTCCTGGCATGTTGGCATGCCCAGTCTTCAGACAACTCACTGCTGGATAATGGATGAAGCCCTGGGCTCCAAGATACACACAGTGCATTGGCAGTCTGGGGTTCACAGCCAAAGAATATTCTAGAAGTGATAAATCCGGATGCACACACGAATGGAGGCTCAAACTTCGCCTGCAATGTACAATATTTCATTCAGCTGGTATTACACAGCCACCTTCTGGAATTGCAGCAATGTCTGGAATGCAAAAGCTGTTTATCATTTAAATAACATTTAGGCCATTATAATTTATATGAGAATTGTGACTGATTGGGGCTGTATGGGGCTTCTTGTTGTGGTTTGCTGTAGGAATGCTGCAGATTTCCTCTGCACACATAACATTCTCCACACAATGGGAGTCCCAGACATTTTCAACTAGTCTCAAGCCTTCTGCCTTTACCAAAACATTTTCCTGTGTCAGAGTCAAACAATTGCCTGATTTATAAATCTCAAGCATTCAGGAGACCACCAGCAGCACAATGTAACAAGAATCCCTCTGTCATCCCTTCCAACAAAGCTGTACACAGCACAAACAAAACACGGGTGTGCATCCAGTGCTCCTGCAAGTGCACATTTCTGTATGGAGCAAGGAGGAAAGGGCAAAGCATGTGTCTGCAAAACCCTGCACATCCCAGAGACAGCTCCGAGCACAGAAGGGGATCTGTGCTACATGCTGAGACAAATCCTTACAAATCCAGGGCCAGGGGAGACATTTCCTCTCCCAGTCTTGCACAGAACCAACACGCCAGGAGTGGGGAGAGGACAGCTGAGCCCATGGCACAACCCCCTACATAAGTTGGGGATAAACCTATGTTGCAGAGATTTGCTGCCTATGGCTGGGAGAGAACACAGATATATATCCAGAGTCATGCAGGCTGGATTTATCAGCAGCTCAAAAATGTGCAAACATGGCTTCACAGCCCCTGACTGATCTGGGCTCTAAATGACTTACAAAGCCTCGTCCAAGGTTCTTGTTCTTCTCCCTCTAAGTAAAACACCTCATTTCAGATGAAGGCTTGAATGGTCTTGTAAGGTCAGAGCAAATCCTGGAGCTCACACTGCTGCAAATCGGAGCAGAGCATGTACCCCTGCCTATCAGTCAATTCAGCAGGAAAACCAAAGTTTTTAAAGATCTGGAGGACACAAGCCCTTGGAGGCGTCCTCTCTGCCAGCTAGGTCTGCACCCCCTGCATCAGTAACAAGAGCTGTAGCCACGGCTACTCGGGGAGAACAATTACAATCTTGATTTCAGTTAGAAATACAAGAAAAATGACAGTCCTACAAATGCTGGGGGTTTTGTTCAAACCACCAGAAGACTTTGGAGATGCTTCATTGCTTCCTCCTGGCCTGCCCATAAAATCTCTGCTTGAATTTATCTGAGACAAAAAGAAATCAAATCACCTTTGCTGGAAGTGGGAATTCCTCATGGACTCCTTAGCACTGAGACTGTAGGGGGAATCCACTAGGGCTCTTGAGTGGGATATGAGGAATCCTCACAGTGGTTTGGGGAAAAGTTTCAAGCAAAACCAGTGCTGAACACTGAATACAACTCTAGCACAGACAGATAGATGACAGTGGAAAAGTTCAGAAAACACATCTCTGAGCTCAGCCTACTCTATCATATAATTAAATCCCTCTTCAAATATATCTGAAATTTTGCTGTAAGAAGTCAGAACCTTCATGGTATCATTTGATCCTCTTATTTCCAGTTTCAACCTCTACAGGCATGGCCTTCCCTCAGAGCAAACAATGAAGATGCATTTCTAGCATGTTGCAGGTATGTCTGTCACAAGAAAACACCAAACCTGCTCAATTGTTCTCTCTTGAAAGCACAATTTTTAGAATAGTTCTTTAGAATTATTTTGGAACAACACTAAGACCTGTGAATTAAATTTATCTCTCTTTGTAAAGAATCACAACAGACTTTGCACACTGTTAGGATCCAACCTTGGCATCAGGACATGAGGGCATACACAGATTTTCCCAAGACAAAATTCCTAAGAGCTATTTATTTTAAAAAGGTATTTCAAAATATTTTTTTAAAGCTTGTCCCTGAGATGATCACAGGCTCACAATGCAGAAATCAAGCAAGTTTTACAAATTTTTAGACTAGCTCTGTAAAACTGCCCCAGGTAGAGTGCTGGGAAGTAATTCCCCAACCTCCAAACCTGACTGGGTCCTGAAGGCTCCTGTTAAAACTGACACCAATCTACTCAGCATGTCTGCCCAGCCTCTCTCCTCACTGCCTTCCAAACAAAACAATAAGGATTTACTCCTTTTATTTATTGCCCAGTACCACCAGGGGAGTAGTGGGTTATATCCCTTCTAAGCCTCATCAATCAAATTGCCAAATTCAGCCATCTCTGCACAGGTGAAGCAACAACCACCACAAATCCCACTGGAGGTGCCCTCAGAAGCTGCAGGACTGCCAGGGCAGGTCACAGACAAATCTTGCTTAATGGCTGCGGTGCATGAAAAGAAAAGACTCCAGATTAAAGTTGCAGCCTGGTGGTTAAAAAAGGAGGGAAAAAAAAAAAAGAAATAGCCATTCTTCCATCTGCAAAGCAAGTGCATTTGATCCAGAGAGCAATGAGATTCTGTAAACATAACACCTCCAGATGTATTTATTTCCTTCCAGAGCAAACTCACAACCATTTGGCCACTGTCAGCTTAAATGATTTCACCTGGTTTCTGTTTCCTCCTTGAATACCAACGATGACCAGCTGACTCATTTTTACTTTGAGAAGTACAGGATCTGGATTACTTGGCTTTAGACTGAAACCATGACCCCAGTTCACTGGGAGTTTTGCCTCTGATTTCCATGCTGGCAGGATTTAACTTTCAAGTCTTTCATCCAGCTCCTCTTCTGTTTTTACTGTTAGGAAAACATTTGTTTCAGACCCATTTGGTCATGGCTATGTTTGATAATGTGTCTCCTGGTTCACACCAGAAGAATTTGTGCCATGTCATTTTGAAATGCCCTCACGTGCACGCTCACTGAGCACCAGTGAGATATCTGTTATCTTGCATAGCATCAGGGTGTGGTTTTAATTGCACCTTCATGGAATTAAGGTTTAATTGAGAAACTCAGGTACAAATTAATATCTTTGTGCCTGATTCTCCTGTCCGAAGTCCAAAAGTCATCCTAGCTGAAACGGAGAGCTGGGCACCTGGAGCTCATTGCCCTACACCCTTGTTTTAGCAATAACTCCTGAAAGAAGTTTCAGAGCAGCTGCTAGGGGGAAACTTAAAAGACTACAGCACAACCTGATGATTTTTCAACCTGGTCACAGCACAGGAAAAAACTTGACTTTCTCCTGGCCTCCACCATCTACTAAGGAGCGCTACAATCACGTGTAATCAGAGTATTTAGTAACATTCTCAGGTAACAAGTCCTTCCAGCCTCTGTCCAAAGCTCAAGAACAGCCTCATTAAGAATTAGATGTGTCACTGGGTGTAATGCAAACCATTAGAAAGCCTTTAGGCCAGTGCTACCTGTGGCCTTCCACCTTTTCTGCCCTGTTAGGGGACATGGCACTTGTTTTCTCTTTGGATCTGCAGGGGGCTGAAGGCAAGTGGGATTTGTGCTGAGTATTGTTGTGGATGGCACATACAAATCCCTTAATGCTGCCCTTTTATATATAACACAGGCTGAGCTCCCAGCAATGAGGCACAGCACTAATTGTTCTGCATGGTATAGATGTGCTGCTGGAGCCAGGTACAATTAACTCCTCACTCTGTAGGAATACATACCTGATTGTGGGCATGGCAGCCCTATTATAGTTAAACTGCTGTAAAATGAACGTGATGGACTCCCCCAGGGGAGTTCTTTGAACCCCTCCCTCTGCAGGTTCACAACTGGCTTGGTGATGTTTGGTCCACATTCAATGCTTGCAGCAAAATTAATGCTATGATTCTAGCAGAGAGATTATAAAGTGATTGCTTTCCAAGATTAAGAAAAAAATAAAATTTTAATGCTGTGTCTTCAGAAAGTTACTGCCCTAAAAGCGAATTTAAAGCCGTAGGCAAGAAGATAAATTAATCAAAGATTACAAACAAGAAGCCGGGGGGTGAGGAGGGAGGGAAGATGATCTCACCATGCTGCGTCACTGCAAGATATCTCAACAGCCCATCGCACCAATGGAGGGAGCAAGCCCTGAAGGGGAGGCAGATAAGCAGAGGGAATCCAGCCTGGAGCGCAAGAGAAGGAACAGCCAGATCCCACAGCACTGCACTGCTTTGCCAACCGCTCCTAGAGAGGGAACCCATCGCAGGAAAATGTAAAAAACAAAACTCCTGGGGCTCCCTGGGACACGCCAGGCCTCCATGAAGCCAGACAAGTGTCTCAAGGCCTGCATCCTCTACAACTGGATCTGCTTCTCTTGGATTGCCAGGGTTAGAGCGCCATTGAGCTAAGTCACATCTGTCACATTTGAGAAGTGGCAATGACAGAAGGAGGGCTACTGGTTTTAAACCAAAAGATTTAGGATAGATATTAGGAAGAAATTCTTTGCTGTGAGGGTGGTGAGACACTGGTACATTTTGCCCAGAGACATTGGGGATGCCCCATCCCTAGAAATGTTCAAGGCCAGGTTGGATGGGGCCCTAGAACAGGAGCAACCTGTTCTGGTGGAAGATGTCCCTGCCCACAGCAGGGGGGTCAGAACAAGATAACCTTTAATGTCCCTTGCAAAGCAAGCCATTCTATGAGTTTACAATAGCAAACTTACACTTCAACCCTAATTTCTCACCAAAAAAAGTGAGTGTATTCTTCTATTCACAAATCTTACCAAAGAATGGTACAAACTTGGAGCAACTTGAGAAACCTTTAGGATGGTGGTTACAGCTAAAATGTATTTCCTTACTCTAGAAGCACTGTACACACCGTATAGAATGAAAATCTGCAATTTTCCATAACCTGCTCCCCCAAAGCTGCCCAGGGCGGCCTGCAGAGCAGCGTCCCCAGCAAACCATGCCCTGAGGGATCTCTGTGGGGAAGCAAAGAGCCTGAAACGAGCTACAGCCAGCCAGGCGCCCCTTAGGCCGCGAATAGCGCCTCAAGTCCCCCGGGGGCAGCGACCCCCGGGGCTGGGCGGCGGGAGAAGGCACCGACAAGGCAGGGGTGCTGTGGGCACAGCGGGGCTGGCACTGCCGGGCGAGGGGTGCGAGGGGTGCTGCGGGGCGAGGTGTGCTCGGCATGCTCCGGGTGCTGCGGGCACACCGCGGCCGGCACTGCGGGGAAGGTGGGGCGGCCGCGGGGCGAGCGGGGAAGGCGGCAGGGCCAACATTAGAGGGCACCATTGCCCCGCACATGGCCGCGTCCCCGGCTCCGCCGCGCCGGACGGGGCTCGGCAGGGACGGGGACCGGGGCTGGGACCGGCGGGACGGGGCGGGACGGGGTGCGGGCACGGCCCGAGAGCAAACGCGGCTCCCCCGCTCGGTTTTCCGACAGCGCCGCACGGACTGGGCCGAGCAAAACTTGGGCTCGTTTAACTCTCCCTTCACGCTGTTTTTAAGGTCTTCGTCGTCAGCATTCTTTAGGCAGCCTCAACTTCTCGGGTGTGTGTTGCTTTCACAGTCAGATTTCATGACGTTTCTAGGGCTTTGGGGAGTTTTTCCATACTCTGTAGTTTGTGTTCCCTCTAGGCATGTGCTAGGATCACTGTGGAGATGCCTGTGATGCACTTAGCGCTGCTCTTGGGCTTGCTTGGGGACCAGGCACCTCCTCTCTGCAACACTCCGGGCCATGAAGGATCTCCTTCAGGACTAGACTACTAGCAGTAAAAAACCTGTTTACTTAAGAAACATGAAACCAAAAATAAAACCTGCGTAATGGCCCCTTCACCACTACCTCCCCCTACATAAAGTAGAAATAACCTATGAAAAGCTACTCCAAAAATAATATTGCTGTGGATCAAGATGAAAGGCGAGGGGAATGTCAAAACAAGCAAAACGCAAAGCTCCAGTTCAATGCAGAGAGTGGCAATGAACAGGACCTGTGAGCGTGGAGCATGACTTTGACAGCAATTACACCAACAGAAAAACAGGGAATATAAATAAATGGAGCATTTAACTTCTGCTAAAATATCACTACACAGACAGTGAGCAAAAAAGAGCCACCCTCCACAGGTACGTACTGCGAGCTCAAAATGCTGCTGGGGACCTGCATTGCCAGCCTGCTTTCCCAGATAACAGCATCCTGCAAACGAGCCAGGCTCCTAGTCAGGATGAGGAGCCAGATGGTGAGTGGAGTTCATCTAGTAAAACAACATGATGGCAAGAGCAAAAGAGGAGTGTGAAGAGAGAATGCAATGGCCCCTGGTGCACTGGCAGGTCCATCAATAGATTAGGCTAAATTCACTGCTACCTTTGTGCTACCCTAATGATGCACAGCAGCTGGACAGCAAGGCTGGCTCTTCTTTTAACAACCAAGAACAGAAGGCATAATAAAAAAAATAATTAAAGGAAATTAAATTAAATGAAGCAATTTTTTTTTTGTCTGAGATATTGGCTTATGCCTTTTTTTTTTTTTTTTTTTTTTTGAGAACACAACAAAAAGCAATTCAAACTGAATTAAAGCTGCCAGAATTTTTCCAGGGTTCTGCTGAGATTTCCTTTACCCATTTTAACCCCTGTAATAGTGTGGTTTTGCCCAGCTATCAAATGTAGTAATTTGACACTTTATGACCTTGTCAAGAAATGGAAAATTCTGAATCTATACCAGTTTGAATAATTTTAATTGTCACTTTGATGGTGGAAAAGCCTTGATGAAGAGATTGAGCAGTCTGTCCTAACTTGAACCTTAATTGTAATCAGTTTATTTAAGCAGGATTCCAAAGTACCAAGCAAAATTGCCACTGGTATAAATGCAAATTGCTTATGATCACATGCTTAGTAAAAGAGAAGTGCAAAGGAGATAAAGTACCAATGTCTATTGGTCTATGCCTCTGCTAAAGCAATTATGGGATATACCACATTCTGAAATGAAGCAATCACATGTAGATCACACAACAGTTGAAGAATCTTGAGTTAAACATTGCTGGGTGCAGATAATAACCGTGTACTAAAGGAAGTGAGAGGAGAGCAAAGCACAAACCTCGCAGCCTCAGGGGCCCAACAACAGGTCTGCTTGTCTGGCAGCATGCTGAGGACAATCCTGCAGGAGAAGCTCGCTCCAAGACTTGCCAAAAGACAGAGGAGTGCTCCTCCATGGCACCACGTCATGGGGACTGTGTGCCTCTATACTTAAGCATCTCACTAAACCCTCTCTTCTGAGTAAGTTAACCTGGAATTGCAAAACAGCCAGCCCCATCAGAATGACAGCACTGAGAATCTCTCTTTTGTTACCTCCATAACTTCTTATCAAATCTCCTTGGTTACTCCTTGCTCAGTTTACAGTGCAAGGACCTCTCCTTCCCTATCTGCCAAGCCATCAGACTCAGCCCTGGCTCTGACAGTCAGCCTGGACCTTTTCCAAACAGAAATAGTCAAATGCAATAAACCTCCTGCAATTGCAATCCCTTTGCAATGATGCACAGGCCATAAAGGAGTTTGCTTTTCCCTCCCCTCACTCTTTTGAAACAGAGCAACCAGCAGGAATGCACACTAGTTAAAGTCATTATTTTTCCTGACAAAAGCAGATATGACTTGGATATTTTGAGCAAAAACGTTTCATTCTCATGGCGCATTGTTCTAACCATAGCAGTAATTACTCTGCTCAGTGTTCTGGAGCAGGAATTTCTAAAGAAGCTAATAGGCTTGGTGGTAGGAGCTCTTGGGTAAGATTTTGTGGCTCATGTTAGGTAAACTGCTGGTTTAGAGGATCATAACCTACCCCTCTGGCCTGAGAGTTCACAGATCCACCAAATTAAAAACATCTCTCTGTGCATACAGTACACCTCCTGAAATGGGCTGGATGCCCTCTATCTCCACACAAAAAACCAGACAGTGCTAGAACTTGTGAGCAGAAAGTGGCCAGGACTGTCACCACCACCTTAAAACCAAAATGTATAGTGGGACAAAAACATTGAGTCAAAAGCATTAGGGAGCATTAACAGTGAGGAAGCTGAACTAAAATAAACAGGGGTGGTAATCTCAAAGCTGAGCTGCTTTACCTCCCAGGTGAGCTGGAAGGTGAAGTGGCCTCACACAAGGCAACTCCTGAGCGTTGAAACCGTCGTTCCTTGCCTCCCTCAAGTGCTGCGTAAATATTGGTTCACCTCGGGGAAGGGTTTGGAAGGACAACACGTGGATTTTGCAGAGGGCACACCCACACCTTGCAAATAGCAGGGGATCTTGCTGCCATGCAGCTTTCATGGCAGGAATGTCTAAAATCAAGGAGGCAGAACACAGGAAGGGCTGGCCTCGCTGGCACGGGGGGAGGACGGCAGCAGGCTCACGAGGACTCCTCACAAAGAGCTCCTGTCTGCAGGGACCTGGCCATTGCCTTTGGCTTGAGTCTTGAACAGAGGGCACTTTTCCAGCAGGTTTCTTGAGGACCTCAAATTATTTTCTCTGCACAGCACATTTATTCCTAGAACCACCCCAACCTATATCCTGAGAGATGCATTTGATGGCTGCTGAGAGAAGTCCCCAGGTGAACACTGTGCCATGTTCTCCAACCATCCCAGCTTGTGAGACCCACACCTCCTCTCCTGGCTGAACCTGTGCCTAGATGATGTGCACCTCCTGCTTTTTGAGATGATGTGCTCTTAGTGATGAGGAACTTTTCATGACCTGCTCCCTAAAATGTAACCTTGGGGCCAAGAGACTTCCATATGGCCATCTTCAAGGGCCATTTTGGGATGGAAAGAATAGTGGGGTAATAGTCACCTAAAGCAGCCACATGGGTAGGCTGTCCAGCTCACCTGGGAAACTGAGAATGGCTGAACATAACATCTGAACAAGCATCTTTAAAAGAAAAAAGTCCTCACATTTCTTAGAACACCAGTGCTATCACCATTAGTGAAATGAAAGTGCTCTGACTGTACCACTGGTCAGCAAAATCTTCTGCCAGGTGTGAAAGCATCTTTAAACAAAAAAAAAAAAAAATCTTCTCATTCCTTAAAACACCAGTGCTATCACCATCAGTGAAATGAAAGTGCTCTGTCTGTACCACTGGTCTGCAAAATCTTCCATGCCAGCCCAGGAAACAAGTGGGGATCTGCACCCTGAAGGCACCTGCTGCATCTTCTTCTCTCCATCACCAAGCTACAGACACTCCCCAGCCAGCATCCCACCTGTCCCCACAAACATCAGGAAATGACTTCAGGAGATCAAACCTGGCATGGCATCTCACTGCTCAGCAGTCTGAGCATGGATAGATCCTTCCTGTGCAGAGAGCCAGGCTCCAACATTCTCTGTGCCAGCAGCAGCCAACCCCAGGTGCGTGGATCCAAACCCACAGGCACTGCTGGTGCCTCCTGGGGCAGGCAGGCTTGGGAAGCACCACTGAAGGTGCAGCACCTTGGGGGTGACAGGGGCTGTCCCAGCTGCCACAAGCTCCTCGCTGGCATGGCAAGTGCAGGAGTGAGGGTCCCCAGCACTGCTGGAGGGCTGCTCTGGCACAGAGGTGGGACAAATGTGGAAACACAACAGACTGACTTTGGTGCACCTGGCAAGGCCTTTGCATGGATGCAAAGACAAATTCCTCTCTTCTTGAAGCAGACCTACCTGTGGGCACCATTGCCCAAAGCTGCAACCCCTCCAGCCCTGCAGCAAGCAGGCATCTGGGGCAGTCTCTGCAAAGCCAGCACATGCTAGGAATTAATATTAATTTTATTCCCTCTAGGAAATAAAATCATCCAGGTTGTCTTTTCTCAAGGGTTTGAACTTCCCAAAGGCAAGAGCCATAGGGACATGAGTGAGGGGGTCCCCAAACACACTGCATGAAAGAGGTTCTTCTTTCCCCTTGTTGGCTGCAGATGAAAAAAATCATTGTCACGATGACCCTCTGAGACGCGCATCAACACTGTGATGATGTTGTGGGACCAGTTTTAGCACGGTGTCAATTATGCTCCCCCTTCTTTTCCTTTCATACTCCTCCATCCCAAAACAACAAAAGGCAATGATTGCAGTGACCTGCAGAAAATGTAAAGCACAAGCCAGCTGATCCCTGGCAACACAATAGCAAGATTAGTTCATCTGCAGTGAACAAACACGTATTATGTGGGTTTTAAAGTCAGGAGAGGAAAATGCTGTGGTTTTCATGCACTTCTATTCACTACGGCTGCAAGTTATTACTTCCATGCAGCTGAGAAGCTCTATTTTTAAAAATAGCCTTCAGCTTGTTTTGAAATCTGCAAGCATCTCGCTTTGTTTTGCAGCAGAGTAATAAAAATCTCCGAGCCAGAAACGATCCCGTTTTCCTCCACACGCATCGCCTCCCCCGCCCCAAGCCCCCGCGCTCCACGGATGCTGAAAAAACTGGCGACACTCCTCGAGGAGAAAAAATTTAAAAATCTCAAACAAAATAATAGTAAAAAATAATAGTAAAAACACTCCCACACGCACCCTTCACGCGGAAAAGGCAACGCGAAGTGAGGGGGAAAAAACAACCCCGAAAGTCGCCGGCTTGGAAGCGGCGGCGGAGCCGCGGCCGGCGGCAGACAAAGGGAGCGGGGCCGGCCGCGGGCGGGGAGCGCGGCTGCCGCCCCCCGGGGCCGGGCCAGCGCCGGGGCCGCCCCCCCGGGCCGGGCCGGGCCAGGGCGGGCCAATGCGGCCGGCGGCGGCGCGGCGCTGCCCGGCGCAGCCAATGGAGGGCGCGGGCAGCAGCGCTGCCGCCGGGGGCCGGGGGGCGGCGGGGGGGCCCCCGCCAATCGCGGCGGGCCGGCGGCAGGGAAACACTATTATGCTAATGGTGTTTTGCTCGCACTCGCGGGGAGCGGGGTTTAAAAGGCAGCGGCCGGGGGCAGGGGTTCAAAGGCGGGAGGCAGGGCCGCTCTGAGCGCGAGGGAGCGAGCGGACGGGACAGGACGGCAGGAGAGGAGCGGCGGGGGGGCACGCACGCCTTCCCGGCCCGGCGGCGATGTCCAACGTGCACCTCTCCGGCACCGCCGCCCTGGAGCGCCTCTCGGCCCGGCGAGCCCTGGTCGGGCACGGCCGTAGCCCCGTCTGCAGGAGCCTCTTCGGGCCGGTGGACCACGAGGAGCTGGGCCGGGAGCTGCGGGAGCGCCTGCGGGAGATGGGGGAGGACGACCAGCGGCGCTGGGACTACAACTTCCAAACCGACACGCCGCTGCCGGGGCCCGGCCGCCTGCGCTGGGAGGAGGTGGAGGCCGCCGCCGTGCCCGCTTTCTACCGGGAGACTCTGCAGGTGGGACGGTGCCGCGTCCCTCTCGTCCGGGCGCCCCCGTCCCCGCCGCCACCGCCCGCCGCCGGCAAGGGCCCCGGGGCCCGCCTGAGCCGGGAGAACCGCGCAGCGCCCCGCCGCCGCGGCATGCGGCTCCGCCGGAGGGGCCCGACCGCCCGCATCACAGGTGCGTGGGGAGCCGGGGAGCGCGGGGGACGGGGGCCGTCCCGCCGCACTGGCTGACGGGCCCCTCTTTCCTCTCCGTCCCCCATCCAGATTTCTTCGCGAGGAGAAAAAGGCCGGCGGAGCCCAAGGCGGCGGCGGAGCGCCCCAGCGGCTGCCCGCCGCCCCCCGCCGCCGTGCCGGCTGAGCAGACTCCCCGCAAGCGGCTCCGGTGAGCCAGGTAAGACGCGCCCCGGGAGCGGACGAGGCTGTCCGGGCGCTTTCTGCCGCGCTCTCTTCCTTACTTCCTATACCACGACCAATTATTTTTCCCTTGCTTATTTTTTTTTCTCCTCCCTTTTCTTTTTTGTTCTCCTCCAGACTTTTGCACTACTGCACCCACGGGAGAGGCGCGCCGCCGCGGGAGGCGCGACGCCCCGGAGGCAGACGCGGGGGGCCGGGGCGGGCGGCGCGGAGAGCCGGGACCCCCCCGCGCCCGCCCGGCCCGGCTGCGGGAGCCGGAGCGGAGCCGCAGCGCCGGCCGCGCACGGAGCAGTGTTATCGTACAACAGTGCAATGTATGACGTTCTGTATAGAAATGTATTATGCCTAATGTGAGTACACTGGCCAGAAGTGTAAAGCTTTAAAAGTCATTTATAAGAAATGTTTAATCTCTGCTGAGCTCTCAGTGCAAAAAATGGAAAAATTAAAAAAACAAGTGTATATTTGTACAAAACTTTTTTTAAGAGTTATACTAACTTATATTTTCTATTTATGTCAGAAACTTTGTGGATAACTTTGACATCCAATAGTCTTTTTTTTTCTTTTGGTTAAGCCAAAGGGCACTATATTTGCTTTTGTTATTCACAAAATGTAAATTTATTTTTATAGTGGAATTTTTTTTTTTTGCATTCACAAGATGTAGCTATGAATCAAAATATTTTTTAGACTTTACTTGAAGACAAAATCTGTTTCAATGGAGCCTGAGCCGGTCTGTACCACTGCCATTGCAAATAATGCCACAACTTCAATATAAAATTAAATAAAAGGAAACGGCCGCAATCCTGCTTGGTGTGTGCTGGAGGGGAAGTCCGGGGGGCGGGGGGTGGCAGGGACAGCCCTGGCGGCTGGGGCGGAGGAGCCCAGCCCCGTCTGAGTCTCTCGGGGCGGGGGCTCCTCCCTCGGCCCGGCTACCCCGGATCGCGACCCCGCCGCGGGGAGGGCGCTCCCCCCAGCGCCCCGCCGCCAAAAGCGGGCCTGCGGTCCGCCGGGGAACGGGGGAGGGCTTCTCCCTTCAAAACAAGTTCAAACTCCTGAGCGCTGCCGGGGTTAACCAAGCGTGAGGGGAGCACACGCCCTTCATCACACCCTGCCTTCGCCTTTCGGCACGCTGTATGGTTACTTCGAACAGTTCGCCCTTTCTTCCCGAGGCTGTGTCTGCCCCCCCGGAGCAGCCCGGCTGCCCCCCTCGCCATATCGGGGCTATGGCCGCTGCCTGCCTCTGTCGGGGACAGCCTCGGGGAGTGACGGTGCCTGCGGGCCGTGCCCCCAGCGGGCTCAGCACCGGGGGCCGCCCCTGTGGCGGCTGTGCAAACCTTTCCCCCTCCCCCTCTTTTACGCGGGCCCTCACTCCCCAGCCCGGAGCCCTGGCTACTGCAGGGAAGCACTTCCTGGTACCTCTTGCCCAGCAATGATTTACAGGACTAACACACAACAGTTCTGGGAAACGCAGCAGTTTCAGCTCGCCCTGAACGACGTAAAAAGCAAAACAACACTCACGCGAAATAAACCCTCCCACGAGACGAAATAAGCCCTGCCAGGCAGCATTTTGACAGTGCTTTGGTGACAGTGCTGTCACAGCCATGCAGCAGCAGCACTTTGCGGCGTCCCCACGGCCTGAGGGCAGGCTAAAGCTGCGGCACCCTCAGGCAGCCCCGAGGGGTCGGGGCGCTCCCCCTGCTCCGAATCCCAGCCCGCTCTGCCCGGGACAGGGGGACAGAGTGCTGGCTGCAGGTGGTGCAGCATTGGGATGCTGGAGAGTGCAGATGGGGAGGAGGACCAGGACGTGGGGACTGACTGGGCTGATTTATGCCTTTCCGATTCCACACCCCAATTTGGCACCTCTGAAATGCTGCATCCCCCACGCTGGACCCAGCAGCTGGGGCGGACCGAGAGGGCGTCACTCCCTGGCTTTCTGATCTCTGTATGATACACTTCCACGGAGGGGGAGGGAGCCGAGAGAATGAGGTTCAGGGTGAATAAGGCTCAAGGTTTGCCCACATCGTCTTCCCCCGTCACAGCGCTCCTCTCTGCCCCCCCCTTTCCCCCAACCTCTCCCCCCGCTGTCACGGCCGCCAAACGCTCCTGGCTGTAAAAGTAACATTGATTACCTCCAGCTCCATGATCGCTTAATCAGAACGGGATTATTTTACACGCCCGCATCAGTGGCCGCTGACTCAATACGATTTTCCCCTCCTTTGAAAAGAAAAATAGCTTTTCCCTTTCCTTATGAAAGCCAACAATACCCGGAGTGAGGCAGCTGGATCCTCCAGGATTTATGGGCTTTTCTCTCGCTTTCATGAAAGCAGGTGCCTTTGGGACCTCCATTGTCCCAGCCCGCAACTAATAATAGGACTTTTCGCAATGAAAGATCCCTGCTCCGAGCTCCCAAATACCTCGGCCGGAGGAGCCGCGAGGTGTGCCCAGCCTGGCCCGGGAGGAAAGCTCTCACCGCGGACACGGTTTGGGCACGGGGCTCTAAAGAACACAGCCCCATTCCATGGGCACTGCCCGAGTGGAGCTGCCGGGCTCGCAGCCCGCAGCAGGGATGGAGGGAGGCAGGGCCGGTCCCGCATCCGCGCTCCCCTCAGCCGGGGGTGCGGAAGGTGTGCGGCCGCCCCCGCGCCCTGCCCCACCCAGCCGGCCGGCCCTCCGCGCCCCGGCACAAAGCACACTGCCCCTATTCTTTCGGCCTTTGTAGCCATATGGCAAATCCATGTAGACACAGCCAACATCCATTTATTCAGGCACATAATGTCCCGCAACAGGGAACAATTGGAACTTTGTTTGCTTCTATTATTGATGCGAATGGGCGACAGAGAGAGAGGGAGAGAAAAAAAAATCATTTAACTATAAGAGATATCCAGCTAATTATGAACCATATGTGCCTATAGTTTCAAAGCAATCCAATGAAGTTCATTTTAAATCTAGACTACTTTATTAGTACGGAAGACAGATGTCTCAACAGTACATGCATCAGGGGAAACCATGTAAAGAAGTTCTTGAAATATTTAACTAGGACTCATTCATTGTCAGAGGGGCTTTAAAGTGCCCTTTATCATGAGAATGCATAGGCAGAAGCGGAGGGAGGCTGCTAGTTGTTACCGCCAACCCACTTACCCCTTAGCGCTAAATCCCAAATTCCACTTTGAATTTGATGACAGGAATATTTTTGGAAAGGATTCAAAATATCAGGGGTCTTGAAGGACCGAGCTTGCTGCTCATTACAGCTACAAAAAGTCAGGTCATTATTTGAGCTGCCTTAATCCCAGACTGAAACCAGCTACGTAATCAGAGGAATAATCTACTCCAAAATCACCACCGCTCCCTCTCCCAAGGAGCATTTGGAGCACGGCTACTGCAGTTCCTCCCCTGCCCCAAGAGAGACCAAGGCAGGAGCCTTAATAATACAGGACCTCCAGAAATTTTACATACAAGCATCTCTCGATGTGAAACTGTGGTGGGCACCTAAAGGAAAAGGGTGCTGAAGGAAGACTGGAAGGAAAGCTTGGTAGGAGGAGGTTTCTCAGATATTTTTTTTTTGGGGCATGCAATTATCAGCAAACAATCTTGGCAAAAAGGTATCTTTATGAGCTCAGCAACATCTACCAGTAATTAAGCCACTTCAGTTAGATGAATGCAACATATGGTTGACACTGGGAATCATTCTCCTTCCTAGCCACAACTTTGCTTTCTGGGCCAAAACTTGTTCTATTATCACTTAAAATAAACAAAACACTGCTTTCCACTTCTTCAGCAAATATTTGTTGCTAATGAGCAGGATGAATTCGTAACAAGATGGGGGGGGGGGATCCCATCATTTTTAAAGAACAATTTCTTATGTTTTGATACAGAAATAAAAAATTCATTTGCAATGAGTTGTGATTGCTTGGTAGGATGGCTGCACAGGGATATTCATGGGAAGGATCCACAAAACGAGATGCAAAATGGATTGACCATTTTAAAGCAAAGAAACAGATATGAAGAGTAATAGCATATACGCACATACAAGTAACTAACCAGGGAGTATAAAATAATTCATCAGTGAGCAGGGGATTTTTTAAGCCACATTGTCACCTATTGCTACAGCATAAAATTGAAATGCTTTTCCAATGTCTTCCCCTCCTGTACCTGCTCAGAAATGTTACTCTTGACAATTATTTTTGGAACAGGGTAAGCCAAAACACAAACTAAAAGTCTTCACTTAAGACAAAAGGATGGGCTTATATCTGACTGTCAGAGGATGGAGAAGAATCAAGTGTCTTCTCCCCCCACACACAGTATCTAATACTGAAGACCACACAATTCCCAAATTCCCAATGGAAAGTTCTTAATGCTTTGGTTTATTCTGTTGTCTTTTAAACCAAGGGGGATTTTTAGCCATGTCTTTCCAAGAACCCTTGGTTGGAACAGTGTTTTGGGGAAGAAGAGAGAATGAAAGATGCCTAAGCAGTTAGATGAGCTGTATAGGACATAAAAGCCCTGAAACAGGCCCTGCTGAGACAAAAGAGAACTCAAACTCTTTTGAGCACAGAACAAGCTAAATTTTGGACCCACTTTCCACAATTCACATGGCCAAGCCTCTGCTCCAGGAAAACCAGTAGCCTCACATCTACATCAGTGGTGTCATGTGGGCCCAGTCTACAGGATGGGGATGCAGGGAAAGGGAACAGGAGGATGAGGAGGCAGTGGCAGAAAACACCTAGGATGTGGATAACAAGGTATGGGGGAGCAGAAGCATGGCTGGGGTACACTGGAAGAGGTTGGGCAGACAACACAAAATTCTGCTGTGTGCACCAAGGGAGGGAGAGAAGAGAACAGGCCACAACATTTATACCCTGTACATTCCTTCAGAGGGTGCCTGGCCCCAGCACATCTCTGCTGTCAGCAAACACCCATGAAACTCATACAGTAACATCCTATCCCTCCCTTAAATCATTCAGTGCTATCAATAATCTCCTCTTTTCTGTCCCTGTGTCCCAGGTCAGTGTGGGAGCTAAAATTGCCCCAGACCTGCTCAGGAGTCAGTAGGTTTCATTCACATCATCAAGGACCACTCACTCTCCCCCACCAGATTTGCTTTAGCCTGCTTGATACTCCCTGTCACACACATTACACCTGTATTACACAGAGAAGGAGGGTTGGGGAAAAAACCCTCAAGTTTTTGAGGTGCCCAAGCTGTCTGTACAATTTCAGCCCAGATCTTTTGCTTGCTCCCAGTGCATTTTCACAGCCATATACACCATTTCTTCCCCCAGGACAGACAGCACACAAGTCACCCAGTGCTTTACCTTACAGGATGAATCTGGGCCATGCAGCAAAGGTGAAACTTCTGCATAAACTCCTTTTGCCAGAGAAAGCAAAGCAAGGAGCTAAAGGATGCTTTCATGTGTAATCCAGTGCCAACACTTGAATGCAGGCTTTTATTCTTCAGAGCACAGTTGGCTCCTCCTGACCTGTTCCTGCAAGAGAGGCTTTGTGCAGTTCAGGGCCAGGTGCTTCAAGTTTTCCTAAGCAGCCACTAATTGTGCCCAGGTTTGTTGGGCAGCTGATGGGAGCTGCTGGCTCTGAGCTGTGAGAGTGCTGAGCATCCACAGCTGCAGCCAGGGTCACAGTGCCTGGCTCTGCATGTGGTTTTGGCCAGACAAGGCTCATGGTTTGAAAAGGAACAGCCATGGACCAGCCTTGGACCAGCACTCCAAATTAATTATTAGCTCCCATCTCTTTTTATTGGTCTCCCCATCGTTAAGCAGGGATAATAACACTCATCACTTATATTTTGATCCATTAATGTTTGGAAAGTGCTGGGTTACTACCGTGAGCAGCACTGTATAAATCTGGTAGGGACATTAATAATGTCTTTGAGCAGGGTTTGAATAGTGCCCAGTTAATAAGACATAGCACCATCCATTGAACATGGAGAAAAACAAAATTGAGCAACTGCTCATTAAAGCGAGCACCGTTCTCTCTGTGCACTCAATGCGATCATTTAATTAAAAGATTTTATCTTCATGCACAGACACAAGGGGGCAGAGCCAAGGCCACGTCTTCCCTCATCCTCGCCTGCTCCGCATCAATCACACCACAGTATTTCTTGGATGTAACCTACAATAAGAACCTAAAACACATTCAATATTTTTTCCAAGCCCCTGCACTAACAGAAATCACTGCCTGAGCTTTGAGAAGGCTATTTACCTCGCCAGATCTATTTTTCCTGCTTGTCACCCCTCAGCCCCACCCTCGCCCTGCTGACCGCTTGCTGGACCCCTGCAGGTGCAGCCACTCGGCCCCAGCCTGTGATTTTCACCATCCTCAACACCACAGCAAGCCTAGGAAATCACCTCTGTGCCTGGCTATGAGGTAGGGGAAGGAGGAGAGTTTGTCAGAGCTGGAAGATGCTTTGTTTGGGGTTGGTTTTGAGTGGTACTGGATTAGAGGAACAAGGGCACACAGGTCCTCTTGCATGCTGTTCTCTGCAGGGGCTGGTGGCAATAGATGCGCAAACCAGCCACCTCAAAAACCAACAAATGAAACCAAACACACCTTTCCCTAAGAATACATCCCCACCACGGCATGTGTTTCTACATGAAAGTTCGGAGGGAAAGTCCCTGTTTGGGTCACATCAAGCAGCCTTAGACTTCCTGGGAGCTGAGGTTTAGAGCAATTTATTCTGGAAAACAATGAGCACGAATAAAGTTGTTTTCATACATTTGGTAATTGGTTTAGCAGAGACAGCTTTTCTTAGGACCTTCAGTCAAGATGTTTTCAAACATGAGTCGAGTTAAAATCACTTCAGTTTTACCAGTGCTGTATACAGCATTCCATCTGGTGACTGGTGATCCCAAAAGCTTTGGATTTTTTGTTTGTTTTTCGTTTTGTTTTTTGCTCGCCCAGATGAGTGAGCAGGACTGGGAATACTGGTCCCCGGTTCTCTATTTTATTCTGCATATCAGGAAGCAAAACCTGTTTCTTTTTCCTGCTGACCGAGGGACTCCAGACAGGCATCCCTTCAAAGGAGGAAGCCCAAGTTTTATGCCAAGAGCAAACTTTTAGGAGCTGCTATGACCATGCTTTTCTGGTTGGAGAGCTGTAGGAGAGGATGCAGTGGTACCCACCCCTCCTCTCCAAAACATTCAGGGTGTCCATTGCAGCACGAGTGAGGAACCCAGGGAATGCAGCTTACAGGGGAGCACACATTAATTGGAATTGAGATGGCAAAAGGCACCTGCCTGTCGCAAAATCCGCTCCCAGAATGTGCCAAATTGCACATTCCCCCTCCAATCCGTGAGTGCTGGGGCAGGGCAGGGGGAGAAAAGGGGAACACCCGGCACAGCACAACTGCTGGGCTGGGCGCTTCCCGAAGAAAGGGCAGCACAGCCTGTCTGCTGCGGAAATAAAATAAAATAAAATAAAATAAAATAAAATAAAATAAAATAAATAAAATAAAATAAAATAAAATAAAAATCAGCCATCCGTGTTTGCTCTCGGGGGCGCAGCACAGCCCCGAGCAGCAGCAGCAGCCACCTCTGCGGGGGGATACAACAGGAGATTTGGGGGTCATTTCCATAACAATCGCTGTTAGCAAACACCCATAAAACACAGCGGGCAAAGACACCTTAGCAGAAGGAGTTAGCTGCAAATTAAAAGACGTGCTTGTTGGTTTGGCTTTTGTGCCTGTCTGCAGGATTTCGAGGACTCGAAATAGCCTCTTAAAATATTCCTTTTAACCGCACTAGATTAAAAATAATAATCCCAGTTGCGTTTAACAGCTATTAACAAGCAGAGAAAATACAGAATTTATGTATAAAGCCTGATCAAAGTTCGCTGAACTATTCTATCAGACGAAGGGCAGCGGGGAGGGGGGGTGGAGGGGGAGGAAAAGAAAAAGAATAAAACTTCCCCAATTATCATATTTCCCTGAAATTCAGCTATGCAGAACCCGGAATAATTACAGACTTAGCAGAAATATTGCAAAATGTCGGCACGGAAGGGGCTTTTTCTTGACCCGGCAGACTATAATGGGAGATAAAGAGATTGACCATTTTGGGAGGAGGATGCCTTCATTTCTCGACGTGACTGTAGATTATTTCGGCTTCAGGAGACAAGAATGTCCCTTTAACATCTGACCTGGCCTTTATTTAAGAGCAGCACTTCACGGTTCAGGAAAGACAGACAATTTTCTAATTCCCAGCTCTGCTGGAGGCTGAGGCAGCAACTTCCAGACAGGACACCTGCTAACACTAGAGAAATGGCATTATTATGTCTACAAGTTTACAAATCTGAGGATCAAAAAGCCTTTGCTTCTGCTGCTACTCCACAGGCCAAGGACGACGACTTCTTCAAAACAGAGTTTCACAGAGTTTTTTTCTTCCCCCCTCCAAGAAATGGTTTCTTTTCACTTTGAGCAGATCGGTTTCCACGTGAAAAAGTCAATAGTCAAAGAGTTTCCTAAGTTTCATTGGTGTGTAGCAGAAAGGGGATTAGACCTGGGGCCTTTTTACTGGCAAGCCTTTAAGCAAATAAATGTTCTTGAATTCTTAGAGAAACAAACCTAACTTAAACAAAAATCCAGAATATATGGGATTTGCCCCTCCCCAACACAAATTTAAGAGAGAGAGAGAGAGGAGAGAGAGAAATAAATAGTTACTAAAGATTTAAGAGATTCTAGGGTTAAATCTTTTTCTACTGTAATTTTGCCTTTATTTTTGCTAGTTAACCCAAAGAAAATTCCTGCTTCTACGCATTCACAATGAGCTATTAATAGTAACTAGTGTAATGCAATATCAGAAATAATAGAACCATTAGGGTAATGCAATATAATAAATAAATATTAGAATAATGCAATAATTCATCTTTAACAGATCAACTGTGATTTCCCAGCACTGAGAGAGGCAAAAAGCAGACAGTATGCACATACCCCACCTTCCTTCAGAACCTTACCTGGTAGGCAAAGGCACTACTTAATTCTTTCACACCTGAAACTCCTAAAGCTGAACCTGTGGTTTTTCGCTTGGGGCATAGTCAGTCAGAGATTATAATAATGATTGTTTTAAAGGGTGTTTTTCTTACCTCCAAAAATCAGAATAGATGGGTGATTCCAAACAAAAATATTCAAAGTGTGTGTATGTTTATAAATATATACATATATAAATACATATAAATATATATATAAATTTGTACTGACAGCCAACTGCTGCTGCAGGGCTGCTCCCCCAGCCTGCAGACACAGGTCCAGGTGTCTGTGCCAGCCATTTGCCAGCCATGGATGGATAACACCTGGATTGGTGTTTGCAAGCTGGTTTTAATTAAGCCAGAAAAGTAAGAACTTGAGTAATACACTTGATTAACATGATCCAACATCAGTGAGTAAACGTCAGCATCTTGCTGTAACAAAACAAATAATTTGGGAAAAATCAAGTGTAGGTTCGTGACTGCACAGAAAATGATAAGCTGTCTGTTAAGTTTGCCTCTCTGCACCATTAAATAGTTTTTAAACTTTTCAGACATTAATTTCCTTTTCCTGCCATGCGCCTTTGTGTGCCCAGATTGCAATGCTCAGCTGCCAAGCTCTGTGAAGGTGCCACGTCTGATTTCACTGTGAGCCATCCTACAGCTCTGCACACCCCCAGCCTTGGTCCACCTGGAAATCCTTGTGGTGCCTTGAACCACATCCATCCCCACCGGCACCTGAGGCAGATCCTTGGGCCTTTCCTGCTGCTGAGGGGTTTGCTGCAGAGCACAGTCCCAAACCCAGGGCTGCCCAAAATGCAGAAGGGCCTTAAAATTCTTGTCTGGCTGACCTGCCTTGTCAACAAGGCTCCTTCTTGCTGAAAATTCAGGGGCCAAACCCACCTCTAGTCCAGGGACAAAATCACCCTGCCATTGGGTGAAGAAGGGAAGCATTCCCCCCAAATTACATAAAATTCCCACAAAAGGGAATGGGCCAGACCTGGGGCTCACCCCGAGCAGGAGCAGCCGGCAGCGTGAGCAGGACTCTGGGTTTCACCTTGCAAACTCTGTGAAGCTGCCTTTAAGGTGAGGAGAAAACCCCACTTTTGCTCTTTTGGCGCTCTTTTCCTTGTTGAGAGCAAGCATTTCAGCGCGACCGTTTTTAAGGGATCTCGAAGGTCACAGACCCCACCTGAGGACAAGTTCATCCTACCAAAGCTGAGCGTCTCACCCGAAGGAGAGAGCACACCGCTCCCAGCATCTCCTGCCCACCTGTTTTGGTGGCTCTCCCGTCCCCACCGCAGGTTTGGGTTCCCCCAGGGTGTTTCACTCGCGGCTGCCCTCCTGCACCCTGCAGTCCCCATCCCCACAGACTCAGACCTGTGCTGGCACCCACTCCCCACCGCCCAGCAAGACCAACGCTTGCCTTTTCGAAAGAAAGTTTGGAAAAGAGAGAAAACATTTATTTTCCCGGCAAATCCAACCTTATCACCCCACCAAGATGCTGAGGAAAGAGAAGAGTTTTCCCTTTTCCCTTGAGGAAAGCGGCGGGGAATGAGGAGAGCTGTAAAAAGAGGGAGGGAGGGACGAGGCCGAGCTCATGCACGGATTTTAATCTGATCACTTCCCTGTCAAGCTAATCCCTGCCTGACTCAGATCGGATTTTTAGAAACGTGCCTAGAAACCAAAAAGCAAACCTCATTTGAATGAAGCACACACTCCGCAGCCCCCATCTGCAAAGGGCTGCAATTAAATGCAAAAAAAAAAAAAAAAAAAAAAAAAAAAAAGAAAAAAAAGGGGGGGGGGAGAGAAAATTAGCATTTTCCGCGGCCATCTGGCATGAGGAGCAGGCGATGGGGAACAAAAGGAGATTTAGGCAAAGGGGAGAGGCGAGTGTGCCATGGCATTGACCTGCAAATGAGCCTTTGTGAGCGAATTAAAGCTTCCCGGACCCCCCGGGACACCCCAAAACAGGCACCATTACAAACCATCCGGACAAAAACCCACTCATCAAAATTGTCTGCGTTTGAAGGGAGGGGGGAGAGGCCATTTAAACCTGCACCTTCCCTGCCCCCACCCGCAGTAATGGGCTGTTAATAGGGGCTCGGCGGGGGGAGCCACCCCTGCACCCCCGACCCTGCACCCCGCTCCGACCGTATAGCGGGGGGGACACCTCAGAAACGTGGCTCGCCCATAAAACGCACCCAACACGTTATTTACAGCCCTAATCCTCAACAATAGGGAAGAAATAATAAAAAAAAAAAAAAAAAAAAAAGAGGGGGGGTCATTTGGTGATCTATCAGCTTCCAGATGCTGTTTATTTAATTCGAGGGAAGGGGGATGTAAGGATGTTCCAAAGTAGATTTCTAAGCAATTATTAATATATACTTTTAAATGGAGATGATAAAGAGAAAAGGGATAATCAGGGATGCCAAAAGAAATGGAAAACTGTGCGGGTTGGAGTTTTTGTCTCCTACCCCCCCTTCCCCCATGACTCTAGCCTTTAAACTGGGAAACCTTGAGGATTTGGAAGTGAAAGCAATGATTTTGGCCTGGGGTAGATACATGAAAAGGGAGGGCGGGGGGAAGCCATCTCCCCCCATCCCCTCTCCAGAAAGGGAATAAGGACTAAAGTCGGGGGCCAGCTGGGGGAAACTTGTAAATGAAACGCGTTTCTTTTATGGTGCTCCCCCCCGGGGGACAGCCCCATTATAACCCACCAGCTATATAGACTCAGCTGCCGCCTCCCCGGCCCGCCGCAGGTACGCGGGGGCAGAACGGCCCGGGGGGGGCTGCAGCCGGCCGGACCCTGCGCCCGGGCCGGGCCGGGCATGGCTGGGTGGGCGTGCGGGGCTGGACAGGCATGTGTGTGAGCATGGAGGGGTGGGCATGCATGTGTGTGAGCATGCAGGGCTGGGCATGCATGTGTGTGAGCATGGAGGGCTGGGCATGCATGTGTGTGAGCATGCAGGGCTGGGCATTGAGGGCTGGGCATGCATGTGTGTGAGCATGCAGGGCTGGGCATGCATCTGTGTGAACATGAAGGGCTGGACATGCATATGTGTGAACGTGCAGGGCTGTACATGCAGGGCAGTACATGCAGGGCTGCACATGCAGTACATGCAGGGCAGTACATGCAGGGCTGCACATGTAGGGCTGCATATGCTGTACATGCAGGGCTGCACATGCTGTACATGCAGGGCTCTATATTCTGCACAAGCAGGGCTGCCCATGCAGGGCTGTATATGCAGTACACGCAGGGCTGCACATACAGGGCTGTACATGCAGTACATGCAAGGCTGCCCATGCAGGGCTGCCCCCGCAGCTCGTGCCCGCGCCCCGCTGCAGGTGAGCGCGCCCGGCGCGGGCCCGGGGGCAGCGGCGCTCGCAGCCCCCCAGGTGCCGCTCCCCCGGGGTTTGTTTGCAGTCAATATTCATGTGTTTCTGTCACCGGGGCGGCTCTTTTCACAGTGATCAGCCGGGCAGAAGGCTGAATGACAGGAGACTCGTGGCTCGGCTGCTTTGCGGAGGGGGAGGGATGGATTCCAGCCGCCCAGCCCGCTGCCCTTGCGGGGTTTTGGGGGGGCCCGGCCCCGGGGGGAGGGCTTGCCCGGCTGGGGGCCCAGGTCCTGCTCTGGGTGGGCACAAGGCAGCTGCGCTGGGCACCGGGTGCGAGCAGACAGCTGTGGCTTCTGGGGACCGCACCCCAAACACACACATACACAGATATACACACATATACACACGCACAGGGCCAGGTCACCCCCACACCGTGTGCCGTGGGGTGACCCCTGGGCACCCAGGCACGGGTACAGGGGTGGCAGGAGGTGGCAGGGCAGAGGGATGCCCCAGGATGGCCGTGAGCAGCTGGGGTGGCACCAGGGCTGGAGGGTGGGCTACCAGAAGAACATTTTGGATTTTCCTGCACGCTGAGCAACAGGAGAGCAGCAGCAGCCTGCACCTCACCCCTGATGCTCGGGGCACCGCAGGGCTGTGCGTGAGAGCCGCCGTGCAGGAGCTGCGCCGTTTTGTTCCCTCCCGCTCGCCCAGACGCCTTCCCCTCGCCTCACAGCCCTGCTCTGTGTGTGCGTGTTTTGTTTGGTTTTGTGTTGGTTTTTTTTTTTAACGTCCACAAACTTGTGATTTTCTGTGCAACTCGTGGGGAGCGAATCAGTATGAGGGAGCACCCTTCTCATTGAAACCGGAGGTGAATAAATTATGAACAGGCGAAAATTGGAACAATGTCTCTGAGTGAGTGTTTTCTAGAGAGTTACTATTCCAGGCTTTGAAATCAATTGATACATAATTAGATTCCTCAAGAGAGGACAAACAAGGGCTGCCATTCACCCCTCCTTCTCCCACATGCATCCCAAAGAGAGACTGGAGGCTTTAGCAGAAACCAGACAGCCAGCATTCTCCAGCACTAAAAACATATTCTGGCTTTGGGTGTTCATTTAACAAACAGATCCTTGAACCTTGCTTCTGTTTTCAGTTTATTTCGACCATGTTTCTTTGTGTTCAGTTCATTAAAACATGTCTCTTTTGAGATCTATTTTTACATTTCAAGAATCCAGTATTGTACTTCTGTGGTGGCAGATGGCCCTAGACATCCAAGCATAAGCTCTTTCCTGCTTTTTTCCCCCTCTTTCTTAGCTCCTTTCTGCGCTGCACTTGAAGCTGTGAGCAGCAACCATCCCTTTCTGCAAGGTCTGGGCTGGCTCTCGGTTCAGCACAGGGTTCTAACACGTTACAGTCCCTGCTGTGCCCTCGAGGTGTGTTTAAGCACAGCGGCTGCTACTGTCTGTAAAGTAAGAGCCCTCCACAGCTGGATAGATCCTCATCACACGGGTGGCATGCAGGCTAATTTTGAATCTTTGCCTCGTATTTGCCCCATGTTAATGTTCTGTGGTCCCCCAAATGAATTTATTAGTGGTTAAGGTTGAGTTTCGTTTTGAGGGAGACAGAAACTACAGATTTGGGTTTGTGAAAGACAGGTAAAAAGCATGTGACAATTAGAAAAAATGACATAAAGGTTATTGAACAAAGCAGCAGCACCCCTAGCCAAGTGGGCCACCTAACTGAAGGCAATGACTTGGCTCCTCTGGGTGTCCTTGGGATTGATGTACTTTGATTGATGCACAACCACCTCCAAACCTGATATCAAACACAGATCAGAGTGCTGCAGCCATGAGCATAATTTGTGTCACATATCAGTAGGACTAAAAAGACCTGTACCAGCAACAAGAGAAGCCTACCTGAGCTGCTGTAGACTCATTTGTTAGGGAAGGCAGCAATACTATAGCCTACAATAAGCTGAGAGTCTTGAAGACATTACAAACAGAACGACAAATGCCTACACCTTATTAAGTCACAGGGTCTTTGGGAGACAATAAGGTCAATCTGACTTATGTATTATTTGGAAGCATAGGCACAGGTAAATCTATGTGCTCTCTAGTAAAAAGATAAAAAGGCTGAGAGGTTTTCATCCAAAGATATTTGTTGGGATAATAAGCAAAGCAGAAGGGCTCAAACATATATCTAAGAGGAGGCTATACCTTGTGTTTGCTGCACAGATGGTATCTATTTATATCTTCGTGTGTGTGGCTATTTCAGTATCTGATTTTCTGTGGTTTGCTGTCTTACCTGAGTTAACCAACACTCCACAGGCAGAGCCAGCTGGAAGGTCTTGGTCAGTGCAGGCAGGACAGCTTTGTGCTGCTCCAGAGACACTGTGACAGACTGCACGGACACGGTGACACAGTCTGCTCCCTGATGGAAAAGGGACAATTCCAGAGGCACACGGTGCTCCCTACCTGCAGGGCAGTGCTCTTCTTGCTGCCCTCTGCTGCTTGACCATCCCAGGCTTGACCATGTCAGTCCCACTGCCCTGGCAGGGTGAGCACACTGCAGGCTGCTGTGCTGCCTCGGCAGTCCCTTGCTTTCAGTGATGCCCACCTTGTGTCCTGACACAGCCCTGTCTACTGGCAAACTCTGGAGAATAATATGGATTTGACTTAGTTTTTTCCCCACCCTCCAGCCTTAGCATAAAATCCCAGCATACATATTTATGCCTTTCTGGTGGATTTGGACAGGAGATAAATGCATATACAGCTCAGTGGAACAAGTTTCCCTCAGTGCTGCTACTCCTCTTGTGCTGCTGGCCCCAGGCACAGCATGGAGTGAGTGCAGCTGGGACCACCAGGACTCCTGGCCGAGGGTACAGAATCCTTTGGCCCCGCCAGGGGAATGTAAGAGAGGATGGCACAATCTGGGATTGCACAGATTGTTCTGGCAAACACAGACTCCTCCAGGATGAGCCTGTTTCAGGCTTGCCTTGTCAGCCTCCAGAGAGCCTCAGGTTTCTGAGAGTGCACAGGAGAGGAATAGCCCAGGCTTCTTCCTTTCCCCTTCACATGGATCCCCTCTACCTTCTTCTGATGGGACTGCACTCAGAAATGAGAAGTGGCAGAAGAAATCACTGTGTTAATTAGGTATTGCCACCTAATGTCACTGAACACTTGGGATTTCTGCAAGCCAGAGACCATTCTTTTTACCCCCTTTGAGTGTCCCCTTCCTCCAAATTCAGAAGGTGCAGTTGAAGACAATTTGGGAGTGAAACAACTCACAGATTCACAGTCTGGATGGAGGTGAAACTTGGCAGCTGCAAGCCAAGTCTTAGAGAGGTCAGAGAAAGACAGTAAGAACACAAAAGTAGAGAGCCAGAAACATCCACAGGGCAGGCAATGTTTGGGGCTTGTCAGGAAAGGAAAGAAGAAAAAAAAAAGCTCTGCAGATCAAAGCTTGATTAGTCTTAATCCTCCACAAAAATGCCCAGGTCCTTCCAACACTTGCTTTTTTCCCCCTTCCCCATCATCCCTGCTATTGCTTGACTTGGTGATTTGCTTGAAAATGTATTAGACAACTTCAGATCTTTCACTGTTAGAAGCATGAAAATAGAGGATAGGTACTATTATCCACAAAGCAACACTCCCACAGCTAGCACAGTCCTCTAGAGAGACCTGTCAGATAATGGCTTTTGAGAGGAGCTTAGAGACATCTGGAGTAGCCATTTTCCCTCTTTGTACATGGAAAATAAAGATTAGCTAGGGCACGGGGAGGGGGGGCTAAGAATATAATGAAGGGCAATGGATAAACCAATGTCACATTGCCCATCTGTGTGACTGGCTTCAGGTCTACTCCTGCAAAATGGCTCATGCAGGCTCCCCTTAAATCCATGGATTTCTGTGCAGGTGGAAGAGTTCCCCAATGGTTTGTGAGTCTGAGGTCTCACATCACAGGCTCTTCGGGGTGGATTTTGTCTGTAAAGCAGCTGGTGCTTTCTGAGTGGCAGATGCAGAAATAAATTTCCTTTTTTTATCACTAAGTCTTTTCAAGAGTTTTCTTTTCTTTGTAAGACCTGGTTTTCTTTTAAAATTTTGATCATTTTCATGCAAAAGACTTATTCCAACCAATTCTGCATCAAGGGCCTCTAGAGTTTGGGACTGAGCTCAGTTGTCACTCTCTGGGCAGCATATCCCATCAGAGAATGAAAGCTCCAGCACTTGTAATGTGCTGGATGATGCTGCAGAGGTGATAGTCACATTTAAACCATCAATGGCATACTGGGGATGACACTCTTAGATTTGGTGTCTGCTTAAAAAGGTACTTGTGGATTTTGTGGTGTGGTTGGAGAAGAGATGCTCTGGAGGACAAAGCCAAAGCTCACACCCCTTAAGGGCACGGGCTCAGCCCCGCAGCAGGAACTGCCCAAACGCAAAACGACGGAAGAATCACATTGGCGCGGGCTGCGGCCGGGTGGGGAAAGGGCGAGGCGGGGCGGCGCGGGGAATCCTTTCCTTTGCCCGAGCACCCCCAGCCCCCGCCGGCAGCGGGGCCGCGGAGCCGCGCGTCGTGTGCGCTCCCTCTGCTGGCCCCGCCGCAACCCGCACACCGGGAGGGGACAGCGGGGACAGACCCTGCCCGGCCACCCCCGGGAGCACAGGGAGGGGACAGAGGGGACAGACCCTGCCCGGCCACCCCCGCAACCCGCACACCGGGAGGGGACAAAGGGGACAGACCCTGCCCGCCACCCCCGGGAGCACAGGGAGGGGACAGACCCTGCCCGGCCACCCCCGCAAACCCCCGGGAGCACAGGCAGAGCCCAGGCAATTCCTCCCGCAAGGGCGAACATCCCCCGCGCAGACGCCGCTGCGGTGACAGCCAAAGGTGCAGGAGGATGGGAGCCGTGGGGACACGCTCCATGCATCCACTACATCCCGGCATTCTAGGGAAAAAAGGTAGTTTGGGCGATTTTCCGAAAATCTACACTGGAATGGACTCACATAGACGTGTTGCTGCCCAAAACTGCTGAGCACCCACCTGGACAAAGAGAGCAGAAGAACAAATGCGGCTCACTACAATTCAAGATACACACCAACACATCGTGTCTCACTGCAATTCCACCTCCCAGTTTTGGGGGATAAACCCAAAGGCAATGAGGGGAGGACAAACAGAGGTCCTGACAACATTTTCTCACGTGCTGCTATGTTTCTGGGTGAAGAGGTGTGTGAGGAGTTCCACTTGTGGTCCTGCTGTGAAGACCTTAACCTTGAGCAAGAAATGCTACTCCAGCTCGTTAAACTCATGGAGATAACCTGTGTTGCCTCTGGTTACAAGGGAGGAGCTGCAGGTGGAAAAGGGACAACAAATAACTCTCTTTTCGACAGGCACACCTGTCCAAAGCCACCCACAGGGAGCCAAAGTCACTTGTTCAGCCCCAGTGAGATACAAGTCATGTGATGGTTAACACAGCAGGTTTTACCAATACCTGCAAGATGCTAAGGGAGGTGTGTGGGGGGCAGCTAATCATGCTGGAGTGAGAAAATAGAGATCTTTGTACTGCTCCTGCCCTCAAACAAGGTGGCCATCACTGGAGCAGTTTGTATCTGACACCTCTCTAATGCAGCATTCAGAACTACCCTGGTTTTGAGATAAAGGGAGCAAATTGCATGGACTTGAAAATTATTAGTGGAGATCATCAGGTGCACTTCCAAAACCTTGACAGTTTTGTCTGCTTTATAGACCAATGAAAGCAATAATAAAGTTCTGACTCATTTGATATTTACCCATATGATTGGGCTAGAAGGTTTGACTTCTTAAGGCTTATTTTCTATTTCACTGAACCGTATTCCTGTATTTAACCTGCGAATTAACAAAGTTTGATCCTTGTTTCCATTCTGCTCCCCACCAGCTCCATTCTTCCCAAACTCCTCCAGACCCAGACTCCAATCTGACTGCAGCAATTAGAACAGAAATCACAGAGCAAGTGTTTTAATTGGCCACAGAGCACATTTAAATCTCCAGTGATAACACAGAGAATATAATGAGTAACCCTGATGATTTTTAAGACAAGTATGTACAGTTTTAATGTTATTAAACAAAAACACCTGAAGTGATTTTAAAATTAGGGTAATGCTTTTTCACAATAGCCAGGTGAGTGATAGCAAAATTAAAGTACCTGAATGTTGATTTTTTGGATAGATTTTAAAAACTCCAACTGTCATGTTAGATAATGTTTCATTAATAACTGATGTATGTGTAATTTGGCCAAAGAAAGGTGGCAGAGTTGTTCCAGGAGCAAAATCTACCATTATGCAAAATCAAATACAGTATTTTTAAGAGGAGTATTTAGTAAAAAGAAGAGGTACCAAAATATACAGAATCCAGGAGGGCCAAGTGGACAAAAAGAGACAGGACTAGTATTCAAAAAGAGGAGATATGGCTCAAATATTAACAAATGCTGCTTGAATAAACACCTTAGAGATCCAAAAAATTATAGGACAACTAGTGAGGCCAATACTAAGTGTACAAAGAGAAAAAAAAAAGGCTAACCAAAATAGTGAAGAACTAAAGGATAGGATTGTGACTGTACTTGGAAAGTGTTGCTTCCTTATGGTGGGAATCTCAACTGGTCCATGGTTTGGGCTGGCTGCTGCTTGGTCCTTGCCAGAATCCATCTTTAGGGGGGTTCAGGCTGGGCTCATTGAAACACAGGGACCTGACATTGCTGATTAGAGATGAGAAACTTGCCTTAACATGTTTTTGTGCAGCTGAGTATGGACAGGAAGGAAAACTAAGCAAATGGAATTGCAGTGAATGGGTCTTGAGAGGGGGAGCATTCCCAGTGTGAGTGGGGAGCCCTGGCATGGACAAGGAGCACACAGATGGATAGATCTGGGATCAAAACATTGCACTGTGATATGCTAAAAGCCTGTCCTGATCTGCCTTGGCTCCTTCCTGGAGGACTCCAAGAGCTGAAATGATTCTCTTATCAGTAGCATTTACACAAATGGGACATTGCCAAAAGGGACATTGCACAGCTGCCCTACAGAGCACACCTGGTTAAACCCTAGCTGTGGTGTACCTCAGGGTAACACCACAGATGATGGGCCTTTTCTGGCAGCTCAGAGCACATTTTCTGCTCTTGATCTTATCCTGATAAACAGCATAGAGCAGGTTTCTCTACTAGAGGCAAACCTACTTAGCTAACAACTCCAAAATACACCTCAATAAAATACTATCCTAAGCTTTCCTCACCTGTGTTTAACAGAGAAAGGAGATGATGAAGCATTTTATTGACTCCTCGACAGAAAAACACAGAAAGATTGAAACATCACCCCTAGATAGGTGCCCCTCCATCCTCCTTGGGAACACACTGGTAGTGCTACTCACCCAGGACAGGGTCTTTTCCAAGGCTCTCTGCAGGAGGAATTAGGTAACAGAGCCAGCGGGGAGGAGTTTTATTCATGAGGGTATTCCTGCTTGGCTGTCCCACACCTGTGAACATCATGGATCTGGCAAAAGGCACAACAGTGTTCAGAGGCTGCAAGCTGAAGTCAGTTATGTGCCAGGTGCATACAAACCACGTTTTGTCCACTTTCAGAAGGCTTTGCAATCTGATCACACTTCCCACCTCCACACCACCTGCTCAAATAAAGAGCTAAAAATCTCATTTTTGCGAAAAGAAACCCCGAAACTTTTGGGTAATCCTATGCATTCAGAAGCTGCAACTCAAAATGAATCACGAGATCACGTTTGGTGAAGTAATGGCAAAGCTGCTGTTTTAAGCCACTGCCTTCCCTGTCTGTAGCCTAAATGCCATTCATTTCGAGCCACAGTGTGGTATCTAGCAGCACATTGCTGTGGCAGCCTGGTTTCCTGAGAGACACCCACCTTCATCCTATGATCTGTGTAACCAGGAGAGTGCTAAGCCTGGCTCAGCTCCCTCTGCCCCCCAACAGTATTTTCACCAGCTCCAACGGGAGGTATTCAAGCCAGGATTTTTGCAATCTCAATGAATCCTCATTTTGATGATGGCAAAAATTGCCTTTGTATTTGACCTGTGAGCAGTGAATCTGCCAGAGGAGGCAGCTGGAGAAAAAACAGCCCTTGTTTTGCAAAACAAACATGTTGGTAGTTCCTACCTTTCTATCCTAACCTTTAAGGCAGAGTAAAGCTGGAAGTACCACCAGTATTCCCAAGTCCATAGGGAGCTACCAGCTGGGTTGTCCCATCTGATCTTTTCTCAGCATGCTCAGAGAATGCCAACACTTTCTGCCTATGTTTGAGATAAGCGTGTGACAAAGTTAATCTCTTATACACAAGTCTCTGATTTGTAAAATATGTGAATTGGAGTCTTTCCAGGTGAAAAAAGAGCTCCTGAGAGGAGCCACTGGCATCCACCTCCCCCTTTGCGGGGGACAGGAATGATGCAGTCACTGACCCTGCCATGTAAAGTTTTGAAGAAATACAAGTTTCTCTCCCGATAAACCTGCATTTCCCCATGCACAACTGGCTTTGAAGGAATCTACCCCTATCAGCTGGTTACTCAGCAGCTTCTCAAGAACCCAAAACACTGTGAGCCCATTAAACACTTTCTTGTGCTGACAAGATCTTAGAGGAGGAGGGACTGGGCACTTATATTTTCAGTTCAGTACAGTTGGTAGATAATTCTTCTAAACATGTGAAAGGACATTAACCAACACAGAAATAAGAAATTCTAACACATAGCTTTCTCCAGTTAGAAATTGTATGGGTTTGTATGATTTCCCACCCCCTAAATATAAGCCATTTTCTCCCACAGAGATGATGGACAACAGTCTGACCCCTCCTGGCATTTACTGTTTTCCTTTAGAGAGGTTTTGAAGGCTGGAGCCCGATCCATTCACCATCAGATGCTGGATTTTATACTGTAGTAAATGTTTTCTTTTGCAGAGATATTACTTACACAAGCTTCATTAGCATAGGGAAACTGCTGCCATACATTTCAAACTAAGAACAGTTTCCAGGAATCATCCCTTCCAGTAATTTTGCTGCTAGAACTGTCTTGTATAGCAGTCTTCCCTCATGCTGCCTTACAGATGGAAGCCAAACTTGTGCTGCTGCAATCCATCCCAAACAGGGATGCACTTCAAACCTGTCCACTAGGTTTATCTCAAAGTCCACATGATCCGTGTCTGCTCCTTCCATAAAAATCCTTTCCATTCCTGGAATTGTGATATGAACTCCACCCTTTCCTGGAATACCTGTCGTGGTAGGCTTATCCAACAAACTTTAAATAAATGCTGTCATTTTGATTACCAGGCAACTTATTCCTTCCCAGCAGAGCAAATTCCATCCCTTTTCCAGTTGTTTTTCTCCTTTAGATGTATGGGTTACCTTGTCATAACTTGTTTAGTTACTGACAGCTTGTCACAACCAGAGGAAAAGCATCATTCTCCTCTTGGGTATATTTATTTAAGCCAGGCTTTCTACCAGTGCTTTAGGCTGAACAAGCACTGAACAGCTTCTGTAGGCCAAAGGCAGGAGGATGCAGAGATTGGGAGTTCAGCAAGGGGCTGAACTCCTCCTGCAGGTGAAATCTCTCCCAAACTCAATCTCACACTGCACTGGTAAACACAGCTACACTAAATACAAAAATCCAAGTTAAAACAGTGTGAAGGCTCTTCCAAGTCAGAATGGATTTCATTCCTGATGTTTAATTTCCAGTTTTGGCTGCACGGTTTCTAAAGCAATAGAAAACACTTGTTCTGCATGTCTCCCTTTCTGCTCATTTATCTCCTTGCTTGGATCACACAGATCTGGAGTCCCTTGGCCCAGATTCCTTCCTTGACCCTAAAAAGACTTTTTACAAGTTACATAATTCGGGCTCCCATTTTCTTTGCGCAGTTTGCACAGCGGTGTTACAGTGTCAGCACCAACACCACCGCAGTCCGGCAGCAGGAACACTCGTGCCATAAGAGTTGGTAACTTCTCACCAAACATTTCCCCTCCCTGCCTCCTCTGCCCCCCCATCTGCTGCTCCTTTTCTTATCCAGCCTGGCTCATATCTTGCAAATGGCATCCCATTTGGTGGGACACACACACAGACTGAAGCCAAACACGTTTGCCCAGTCACGCAGGCTTCACAAAAGCAACCATAGTGATGCAATAATATATAATAATTAAAAATAATGTTTACAAGCTCAATCCAAAGCTTCCATGATGGGAGGGGAGCTGATGCCAATAGTCTGCATGTGACAAAGTGTAATTAAAGAGTAAGAGGATGATGGTTGCAGCTGTGGAGTTGACAAGGCTGATGCAGTTCAGGCTGTTGATTTTCTTTCCACAGACTTTGGAGAAACTGCCCCATTTTGCAGGATTCTCTGGTGGTTCTGCAGGAATGTTCTCCATTAACTGCCACAAAAATGTCCCCTACAGATCCCCTCTTGCAGAAGACTGTTGCACACAGGTTCTGACAGCATCTGTGAGCGCTTTGAAGGACCTGAACCTGTCAGATGACACATGGATAGCAGGGACTAGAGAGTGATCAACCATGGTCTGAGAGATTGGAGCCTGGCTAGAAACAGTGCCAGTGGCATTTCTGTGCTATTTCACAGGCTGTAGATGCTGTTTTGTGCAGACATTGTCTGCAGTAAAACACACACAAACTGTGTCTTACAAATGCTGCTGGATTTAAAAGTTTCCTGGAGAAGCAGTGCAAGTTTGCAAATCCGGAAAGAATATTACTGGGACTTGTTGAAGTGCTCAGTATAAACTGTAACACACAAGCCATTAAAATGAGGATATTTGGCATTCAGAGTCACACATATGGACCTTTCAAAACCATTCTTCTCGTTTGGCAGCTCCTACGGTCCTTGAATGATGCACAACCTCCTTTTATATGTTCCTGTAAGATGCTTCTGCAAAGTTGGCATTTTTTAAAATAAATTGTGGGGGAGAAACCTTACCAAGAAACACAGATCTGATTTAAGGGAAACTTTGGAAATTGACTTCATTTGCATGATTACTTTTGCAAATCCTAGCTGCTATCTGTCCTTTGTGCTCAGTTTTTCATTTGGCTGCTTCTAGACGTGCAAATCTGGAAGCCTACTTGTTCGAAGCAGCCCTGAGCCAGGCTTTGCAAGCGAAATGTCAGCGCTGTCCGAGGCTGGGGACACTTTCTGTGCTGATAAGCACCTCCTCTGAGTGGCCAAACTGATCCATCTCCTGCTCTGACAGTGCCATTGTCTAACCTGACTGTTGAGCGAGGCTTTAAGGCTAAGCAAAGGATAAAACCCTACAATTGACCATGTCCAATGACTGCCTCCATCATGTGACATTTCCTCCACGTACATAAAGGCATAATTGACACTTTGGACCTTGCAGATGTTTTGCAATTCATTTGGTTCCCACAAAGATAGCAGAAAGTAAGTCTCGTGAGCTGGCAATACTGTGTTTTCCTCTGAACACGTTCTTATCTCTAAAAGGTATTTAGATGCAAATTGCATCATGTCTCACGGCCCCACTTGTTTTGTTTTGCTTTTTCCTCTAAACAGTCTGTGCCACGATTTTTTTCTTTTTTAAAGTATAAAAGTATTCAGATATTCCTGGAAAAACTGAGTACCTCTGACTTCTTAGATCACATGCAAACAGCAGTATATTCTTCTGCCCTCTGCCCATGGCACTCTGCTTTATGCTTCTTAATTCAGTTTGCTTTTCTGACTCTTCAGTGATCCTTTCCAAAGAGAAGCCTTTTTGCTAAGAGGCCATTTGCTATGCTGTCAATGAAACAGATTATATGGAAAACTGGTTGGCTCTCAGAGGTTTGGACAAAGGCAGAGCAGCATGGTCAAGTGTGGCCCTCAAACTGTACACAGACGTCTTACTACAATCCTAGAAATATGCTCACTTCTTCATGTAATTGAGCAAATATTGTGTCCTGTCCTGTCTGTGTCCTGTCCTTCCTCTGTGTAAAATGAGAAAGATGAAGGTTCCCTCCTGGTTGAGCTGAGATCTTTCCTGTAAGCAGCCTTTGCTTTCACAGATGGAGACCCCTTGGGCTTTCTTTTCAGCCCCAGTTTGCTCCTAATTTGCTCCCCTGAAGTGACAAGGCAGTAAAGGCAGGGATATTGCAATGTGCAGCACCTGCCTGGCTCCCCTTTCTCACCCTGGGTTGATCAGAGGCAAGAAAATGGCAACTCCTCTTTTCCCCAAGGGAGATAAAACCAGCTCCTTTGGACCAAACCCTTCTAGGTTGAAGTCTGTGGGCAAGAACTTCTTCTAGAAGTGAAGTGAGTTCTCTCATCTGCTTCCATACTGTATGTATCACTTGTGCCTCTGTGTGCCTTCACTTTTCTTTAAGTAGTGATCAAAAATTATATCTATTTAAATATAGAAATACATATGTTTATTTCTCTGGTGATGGTAAGATAATACCTAAGACAAATTGCTGGGCTCAGAAAAGGTGAGATCTATGGCCTGTATCACACAGAAATTCAAGCCAGATGATTGATCTAATGGGCTCTTCTGGCTTTAAAACTGATGAAATACTGGAAAGGGAGAGATGTCTTGAGTCACAAGGACCAGTTCCCTTCCTTTGCAGGCAATCACACCTCTTTTACAAATTGATCAAGTGGCACCTTAAAGCTTGGAGGTTTAGTTCCTCATATTTTCACCAGAGTGCTGTTGCAGAAATCCCCCTCTGTGATGTTTAGAAACCTCAAAAATCTATTTGTGGACAACTTACATATTTATTCACATGCCAACACTGCCCTTTGGGTGAAACAGCCATTCTCCTTCCTGTATGTTTAAAGAAACCAACCTTAGCCTTTTGTTTCACTGGGTTAGATGGAGAAAGTCCCAACACAGCCTTCATTCCTCTGACCACCCCTGTTAGCCTTTTTCTGCTCCATGCCTCATTCAGGAAAAACTCATCCAGCTCAAGTCACCAGACTGTTACACAGTGCTCCAGGTGAGGGCTCAACACTGGGTGCAGCTTCCACAATTCCTAAGGAAACTCCTCACCTGGTGCTGCATGGAGCCAGAGCACCTTGTGCAGAGGGGACAGCCTGCTCTGGTTCCCTCCCAGCTCTCCTCAAGCTCTGGAGCTGGAGAGATGCTGAGGCAGCCAAGGGCTGCAGAGCCCATCCCTGCAGCTGGGGGAATGGAGGTAGGAGGGCTCAGAGAAGTGGAGAAAGGCTGCACAGCTGAGTCCCATTGCAGTCCATGTGGCAGATCTGGGTGTTTGCACCTTCCCTGAGCACTCACAAACACCTGAAGCCCAGGTGCTTCTCCTGCACCTCCCCAGCTGGCCCTGCTTGGTTGCCCAAGTTGAAGGTTTTGTACCTACAGAGGCAATGCAGAGGCTCAGATGGAGCAAATTGCTGACAACTTTCAACACTTAAACAGGAAAATAGGAACTGTGTCCCCTCCTCCTCACTGCTGAAATCTGCCAAGCAAAACACGGCTAAGCCAGGCTTGCCCAGGATCAGCTCCTCCTCCTGTTGCACAGGCACCCTCATGTGCTCTCTGTTTTATGATCAGGTGCCAACTCAAGCATGTGATGAAGCAAATGCACTCACCATGGCACACCTCACGAGCAGGTCAGGGGCAGAACGTGCTGCAACTCTAAACTGAATTTCATTAGAATATTTAAAACCAGGCTCAGGGTTGCATCTCACTGTTATTTCCTGCCACCAGTCTACAAAAAAGATGTTGTTTCATGAGGGGAAAACCCCAAAATTCTTTTACTCTTTTTCTCATAGTAGCTCTGAAACATTTTAGGCAAATGATTAAAAAATTGCCTTTAAGGTCATATATGTGTATTTTACAAATGTTACTTTGAAAGAAAAACCTCCATTTATAAATGTGTGAAAATAATGTATCAGACTTGATGTTATGGCAAATTTATCACAATATCAATATATATAGTTATTATTATTTCATACACATATACAGAACCTCTCTTAACTGTTATTTCTGGTTCTCCAATACTTGACCCGAACCTGACATACAATGCAGTTTTTTTAAGCTACTCATACCTTGACTGAGGCCTGCAGTTAAGTGAATTTAGCTTAGGCATCAATTGTACTTCTTAGTTGTGGGTTTTTAATGCTTAGAACCCATGCTTGATGTTTTACATCTTTGGACAGGTATTTTCACTCTATTTCACTCTAACTTGGGGGGATTTTGGCTGTCTGTGACAATTACAGATACATGAGGAAGGTAACACTGCTGATACAATTGTTCTGTAACAGAGTAAATGATTCAGTGGGGTGCATGTCTTTTATTGGTGGAGAAAACACTGACTTACTTCTTTTTTTTGATTAAGTTTAGCTTGCTGAAGTAGAATTTTAGAGCACTGTGCATAGTGCTTGGTTATGGTTACAAGGCAGACCCTGGCTCTTTAAATAAGAGGAGAAAATGAGCACTCAAACTCCACAGTCACTTCAAAACAAACCCCACAGAAAATGAAAAGGAAGGTAAACCCCTCTTTTTTTTTTCAATCCCAAATAGTTTCCCACAAAGAAACATCCAGAGACCTCCAGTCAATAAACAGAGTTACTTTTTTTACAGAGGCTTTAAGCTTTTTTGGGGTCTGCATTAAAAGATGTGAGCACCTAAAAAAAACCTGAAACAGAGAAATAAATAAAGTCACCTCAGTGCTTCACGGATACCCTGCCTTTTGCAAATGCTTGTCCAACCACAACCTAAATAATTCAAACCATCGTTGTCAGGCAGCAGCACAGCTCTCCTCAATAGGCACTTGCCTTATCACTCTACAGCAGATGCTTCAGTCAACCATTGGATATTGAAAACATAAATAATGAAACAAAATTTGGAGACAATGGTTTCTGGGCCGGGGACAAAATACTGATGGATATTGTCAGTCTCGGTGTAACCAAGCAGCAAAAGCTCAAGTGACAACAATAGGGAGGAGAAGAATAGGGACAAGTGAGGAGCCCTGAATCTCAATAAGGCCTGGAGCTGCACATGCTGCTGTTACCCTAGAAACTAACCTCTCCCCTGAAGAGGTTTGCTGGGGCATTGTCCGGGGGACACAAGATGTGTCATACACCAGATGGTCGTGTGCTGTATAACTCAGTTATCTGAGTGCTGGAGTGGAGGAATGCACGCCGCCGAGCGCTCCCGAGGGCCGCCCAGGGCACCATCTGTTCTTTCAGACCCAAGGCACTGCTTTGGCGTTGGCTTTTTTTTGTTGTTTTCTTCTCCTTCCAAGAAAGGAGGGGAAAACAAAATTAAAATGATTCACCATTCAGCAGGGAAGGGAGAGAGTGAAAAAAAAGCGGCTTAATACAGTTGCCATATCTTGCTTTCATTTAGCTAATTTTATCCCTGGGTTTTATGTCAGGTGAATTGCTTTTTTACGCCTGGGAGAGCAGCAATTATTTCTCTCTCAGGAGTCTATCATTTATAAATAAAACCCCTTTGAGACCTCATCGGTCATTTACCATCTGAAAACCCCCAAATGCTTTTAGCCATATGTTCTCCAAAGTCTACTCTCTCCTCCCCAGAGCTCCCTGCAAAGGTTTCGGCAATGCAGGGGAAAGAGCATTTTTCTTTTCCAGGAATTGTTCTCCCCTTTGGCTGGGAAGGGGGGAAGGAGGAAAACAAAAAGTCAGGGCTGGAGCAGCGGCATGAAGGACTGGCGCAGGAAGGAAATGCTAATCACGGGCTGTGCCGTGCCAAGGAGAGTGACTAACGTGCCTGAGAGGGGCAGGCACCAGCACACATCCCAGGGCTCAGCCCCAGCACCACCCGAGCCAGCCAAAAGCCCTCCTGCCTCCTGCTGGCTTTGGACTGAGACCTGACTCCAGTTGTGGAAGAGGGAGAACCAGATGGAAATTAAGATTCAGGAAACTTCAGGGTACCTCAAAGGTGCATGAAAGCACTTAGGTGCAAGAAGATCAAGTCAGGGTAAAAGTGATGCTCAGCCTGCAAGAAACAGGGACTGAAATGTGTGTGCTTGGGGCACTAGATTTTGCTTAATGACAAGACCTGTCTTTTGGTGCACCTATCTGCTCCCCTGCTTCTGGCTTCTGTCTTGCAGCTGCAGAGCATTCTCCCACTTCTCAGCACAGGAGAGAAAATAAATGGAAAATAAAGTGCTGGCTTGATTGCCAACTGAAATAACAGGGAAACATTTGCAAACATTTAAGCAAAGGCACTATTTCAAATCTGCTCCATAATGGCTGCAAGTGAGCACACGTGGTGGTGGCTGTGGGTCTGCAGCTCCTGCAGCACAGGCAGAGGAGGGATTCAGCAGGATCTCCTGTCATTCAAGGTTTACAAGACAAATTGTGATTAAAAAGACATTGTGGCTTGCAGAAGACTCCCTGGTGCAGTTGTGACCAGTCCTCACGGGGGTAACTCTTACCTGGTTGTTCCCAAAAGTGATCTGAAGTGCATGAATCCCTCTGCCAATCAAACCTGTAGACAGTGTTTCAGTCAACAGAAGGAACTAGGAAAAGGGATGTAATTAGGAAAAGGGATGTAATAAAAGTAAATTTACAAGAAGGATAACAGCCAAAGATGTAAAAGGAGTAGAACCTGAATCACATTTACATGTAGGTTCTATGTATAGACAGCCCAGTTAAAAATCTAATTACATGACCATTAGGACTGCCAAATTATTAGGCAATGTTTAAACAAGAAATGATAATGTCTCACAAACTGTTTGTAACCCTAATCCTTCACACATGATTATCATTCTTACAGCATTGGTACTACCTGTATCAACTCTAACATACTGATGTTTAAAAATCAATAATCAATATAATCCTGAGGATGTAACATATAGCAGAAGTGAAAACTGAATTTATTTTCCTCCTTGCCTTCTTGTTTTTTATTTCTCTGTAAGATTGCTTGCGCAGAAAGCAGCAGTGATGAATTTCAGCACAGCTGGCTTTAAAGATTGTTGAAAGGCACAGGCACAGGGGGCTCGGTGTGCGAGGCTCCCAGACTTGGGAAATTATGGCAAGAAAATCTCTATGGATTTGTCTGCACACCCCTGCTGGGAATTTGGCCCTCTCTGATCCAAGACAGTTCACTGAGGGCTGCCTAGCCTACTTTCTGCACCTGGCTGAGAGACTGACCAGCAACTCGACGGGGTCGTGGAAGCTTTATTCCCTTTGTTCCATGGGTGTCTGCCATGGAGAGCCAAGCTTGGATTAACTGAGCCTAAATCCCTGGGCAGCCTGCCAGAGCAACGCCAGCTCTGAAGCAAACGTAGCTCCAAGATGGTTTCAAGACAGGCTTTATAGATCAGCTCTTCTTAGGTGCAAATGCACAGGCAGAGAGCACAATGCCTCATGTCAGATCCCTGGGAAGTCTCTCCCAGAGGCAGCAGTTGCCAGCTCATGCGGGAGCGATGTGAACTTGGACAATGCCACTCCTTTGGGCCAGCCCTTCCCCAGCAGGGCTCCCCTGCCAGCATGGATGCAGACAATCTCTCTTTGGACACCGTGCTGTGTTACAGTAACACACATGGGCATGGTTCATAATGTGCCTGTCCGTGTTCTTTGCTGCAGCACCGAGCATTTTGATGTTTTAAGCCACTGTCATTGGAAGCAATGTGAGGAAAAAGCTATTTTCCAGCATCTTTCAATAGCTGATCCAAAGGCAAGGTGCATCAAGCCTTGCAGGAGCAAATAAAACCCTAGAACACATCTCCTGCGTGTCTCCTCCTCACCTCAGGAGGTAAAAGTGTCTTCTACTCCAAAGTGAGGGTTACATTTCTTCCAGACCTCTGTGTTTGGGCAGGGAGAGAGAGGACTTTCAGCCCAGTTCCTGTGAAAACACGGTTAATGCACTCATGCTGTGTTTGTTTTGCCTCCCCCTAATAACTTTTGAACCTGTTGGCCTTGTTCAATTCAACTTGACAGAAGGACAGAGGTCTAGAAAAAAATTAAATTCTCCTAAGTTTTGTGAAGATAGGCACTGAAGACAGAGGGTCCTGGTGTTGTCAATATCCTCACCGACGAAAGGCTGAACAGGAAAGCACATCTTGCTGGGCATCAGGGGAACAGTACAGAAAGCAAACCTGCAACCACAAAAGAAAAGCTTCGGCTGAAATTCACACTTCTTAGACATCAAAGTCAGACCACAGACAAGACCAAAAAATTCCAGTGTTCACAGAAATTCTTGCTAGTTTCAACCTGAACTCAACACTTTGTGGCAATTCCACAGCTACATCCTGGGATGTAGCTAAGTGTCACCTCCACATTGTACTGGCACAACCACCTGCTGCCTTCCTCACAGCTGCTGCTGCTGCTCAGGGCACCCAAGATGCAAAACATTCCAGAAGCTACTTTAATTGAAACTGGAGAGCATTTTACAGGCTGCTCTGTGTTGTGTGTGTGCAGTAGGACTCACACCACTGAAGTGGAAGGAAATACCTCTAATCATTTTGGCTTGAAAACACAAGTGGCATGCAGGAATATTAGAAACCAGTAACTTGAAAACAGGAATAGGAAGCAGAAACTTGTGAATTCACATGGTTCTGTGGCTCTGTGACCATGAAGAAAGGAATGCTGCCTACAGAGCTGAGCCCAGCTTCTACTGAAAGCCATGGAAAGGCATCTTTAGTGCACATTTTCAACTTCCAAAGGCTTACACTGACCTGCATGGACTGAGCAGTCCCCTTGCAGGCAACACCCAACTCCAAGCCAACATAAATCAAATGCACAAGAACATTTTCATGGGAGCTGCATTGCACCTTCAGTCTTTTTCCTTTTCTTCTCAATGCTTTTCCTCTTCTCAAACCACCGTCCCAGCAGTAAAACCAATCTCAGCAGGGTACATGAAGATTAGCTTAAAACTATTTTAACCTTTTCTCATTTAAACTCCCTGAAAAGAAGATCTTCCTGTGTTTTACTTTTTAATTTTTCAAAAAAGCAGCTTGTTCTTTGCCCAGACCTTTAAAGCTCACCAGCCTGGAATATTTCCAACTTCCTCAGAACTGATGGGTGCTAAATCAGCCCAGAAGTATCTGCTAGCAACAACAAACCTTAATTTGCTGTAGTAAAATGCCTGTTCAATCCACTGACATCCAAAAATTTCTGCCTTAGCTAGTATTTGAGCACAGCAGTGGCCCATTGTGTTATTTGAAATGAACCTGCTTTAAAGCAGAAGGGTGAAAATGAGTGATAGCCAGGCTCCTGATCTCCTTTTGTAAGATACTATGAGGAAGGGAATCTAAATCCAACTGTTGGTTTGGCAGCAGGCACTTCCAACTGGAGCTCCTTGGGCTCGGAATAATTAAGGGTTTGCCTGTAGTAGGACTCCAGGGTGGGTAATTATTTATCTGAGAGTGGTACCTCCAGTCCCCAGAGGGCAGGTCCCTTTGTGTAGGCACTGAGCAAACACACAGAAAGGGGCCCTCCCTTCCCGAGGAATTTGTGGTCTAAACAAACAAGTGGGCTGAGTGCAGGAGAGGGGGCAGCAGATGTGGCCAGGCAGGTGAAATGACTCGCCCTAAAGGTCACACTGCAGATTAATGCTGATGCCAGGCAGTGCTTCTGTCTTTTGAATCCCAACACAGTCCCCTCACCAGGAGCCCAGATTTTGCTCACGGACTGAAACTCCTCCCCTGCACAAATTCTCTCCACCTCCCGTGGATCTTCTTTTTTGCAAACTTGCACATCATCTGCCTCTGCTGCAGGCTGAGGCAGGGTAGGCTTTCATCACCATCGTCAGCTGGGCAGCCCTGTGTTTTGCCTCCTCCCCTATTCCTTGGCTTCCTACCATCCAGATCTGGCATCCATCTGGCTTCCCCCTGGTAGGCTGGGAAAGCTAAGCCAGATCACATTTTTTAGATGACTATTTTTTAACTTTGTTTTTTTCATCAGGGATCAGGGTCTAGGCTTAACTTACACCAGTCTGGAAATGCAAACTGCTACTGAGCTGCTCCAAGAAAGATGCTTCTTTTGCAGCTTCAGATGCATTTTATTCATTAACACAGCTCACAAAAATGGGGCAGATTGTTATATAGTCAAGATTTGGCCTACCTTAGAGTGTCTTTTGCTCCCTTTCAAGATACTTACAAACATTTTAAAAACCCCCACTCTGGACAGTTTGGCCAAACAGGAGACACCAGTAGGAAAGGTTTTAGCAGAAACACATACTCACTGCGTGTTGGCTACTTCAGGCTGCTCCAGTGTTGGGCTGCTCAGCTCATCTTCCCACTGCTGCTGTTCTCTGTGCAAGGAAGATGCTGAAACACCTGCTTCCAGGAGAAGCCACTGAGATATGAAGCCCCAGCAGGGCAGATAACTCCAGGCAGTCCTCCAAGCAGAGATGTCAGATCCATCTCTGGTGAGCCCTTGTGGATGGCTGGCTCCAGGCAGCTGCATGGCAAATTTGGATGGTTCATTTTATAACATCCCTCTTCACCAGGGAAAAGGGATCATCTTCTTTTCCTTAGGTGGATTGTAAGTTTTGAAGAAGTAGATCTCAGAGCTTTGTACTTTCTGAAAGGATCAGCTGGACTCAGGTGAGGAATCACAGACCTCACAACTGGCCACCAGCCTCAAAAACCTGCAAAATCTGCTGATTCCAATGAATCTGGCTCCAATGGAGACCTTCAGATGGTTATAGACAACTGACAAGAAAGGGACATCATGTTTTGCATTAAGTGTTTGCAGTGCCATGCTGCTATCACCAAGATTAGGTGTCAAACAGAGAATGGAGGTATGGTCTTGGGAACAAACAGGCAGGAACGGAAGCATTTTCTATTTGAAACAATGCCCCTAGAAATGCACAGACCTGTCTGCTTTCAGCCAGGGCTATGGGAGACACCTTTCTCTCCAGTCATCTCAGCTGATAAAGTCCAGATTTTCTTTTATTTCTCTAGTGAAGAATCAGCAGAAGCCTTACAGTCATGCATTGCAAATAAGGTATATTTACACTGAACAGTGGGCTAAGAGAGAAAGGAGAAGAAAAGCCATCTGCTTTCTTGTGTATATCAAGTGTCTGGATTTTAGAATAACCAAAAGACATGGCACTCTTGTCCTGTATTTTATTAGGAAATTAACAGGCTGATTGATAACCTGAAATTACATAGTGAATCTCATTTAAAAATGTTCAAAATCATGAGAATAATTTTGATTTCCATGAAAACATAATGCCCTGATACAATTCTTCTTTATGCCTGTAAATTTCTACACCCTTAACATTTACCTACTGTACAACAGAGAGGCTGGATAACTGTAACAGAATCTGGAAAGTTAAATACAGGGTATTTAATATAGGACTTTCTCTGCAGTCCAAGTCAAAGAGATGAAATGTTGGAAAGAAAGCCCAGAATGTGAGAGTTCCCTATGAGGAGGCTCCCTGTGATCTAATTCATTATGCATCAGTATTTCAGATTGGTAGTATTGGTCAAATACTGGTAAATAAACTGCTGTGCCAAGGTGTGAGGCTTTAGGGCATCCCCAGGAGAGGGAGAGCACTGTGGGGCACAGGCTGTGCAGTGAGGGGGACAGGGAGCACTGGATGTGCAGGATGCTCAAAGTGCAAGAGCTGATACATCTGTCTGCATCTCATTTCCCCAGCAGTCTGAGGTACCACTAACACCAGGCTGGACTAAAGAGCTTTTCCCGAGGCTGTCAGCTTTAAAGACTGACACAATTCAGGTGCTGAGTCTCTGCAAGGGCTTGGTAATTTCAGCCTTGCTAATCAAAGCCCAACTCCTGCTCACCTTGTGTGTGTGAGAGCTCCCACTGAGCCAACACTGTTGGTTTCATTGCAGTCATCCTGGGGCAGCGCGGTCCAGCCCCATGGATCACAGCTGAGGCCCTCAAATCTCTAGATAAAGAGCTGGCACTTGCCAATACCAACCCACTCTTGAAGGGGGTTTACTTTCTCAAGGCGTTATTCAAGAAAACATTAAAATTGCCATATGTGCTGTGTGGATTAGAGATGTTTTCCTGAACTGAAGCCTTGATTCCTGCAGGGATTATGGATGTTCTGTGAGTGGCCAGCTCAAACACTTGACCAATGAAGTCCAGCCACTTCAGCCTCTTGTATTATTCTTGGCATCTGTAAGCTGAAAACCAGTAGATTTAAGAAGCAGAAAGCCTTCCTTTTAAAATGCTCAGGACAAGTACATTCAGACCGCTGTGTTTTCTATTTACATATAAATTCTTTGGCAACAATTTTCTAGAAAGCAGAATTTTTTTGCTATATAATACTTTATTGTCTCCCCATGAAAAACTGATATCTTAGAAAATCTATAGCACTTTCCACTATAAATAGTATTGTTCCAGATTAAGGATTAGTTCCTCCCTGAAGAAAAACAGATTTTAAAAATCTGGTCATTATCTGATAACTGTTTATGTAGTAACACTAAAATAAAACAGAAAAAGAAAATCATTCAGTATGTGGTTTGTTATTGTCTAGAATGTTAGTGTATGTTTATACAATAAAAACAACATAAGTTATCCTAGTTTGTTTTAAAAACCTCAGTAATAGAAATAAATTGCTATCTGCAGATTCATAAACAGAATGCATTTTTTTCCTTCTAAGTTCAAGTATTATTAGAATATTATTATTACTATTATTATTATTATTACAGGAGCTCTAAATCCTTGCCATTTTGCCTGTTTTACATCATTTTGGTCTTTTTGAGAAATAAGTTGTGATCATTTGTTCAGGAGCAAAATCAACGTGGAGCTTCCAGAAGTTTTGCCTGGTGGAAGACAGCTTGGCAATCCTTTGGCTACTGTGGGTAACTTCAGCATGTTTGAGAGTAGTGGTGTGGATACAGCAGTTGCACGATTTCTTGGTTGGCTGATGAACTTAATTTCCCCCTGGTTCTCAACACTCAGTCCTGTTCCGAGGAGAAAAGTAGGAACAACCCAACCCAGGCTTGCACCACATCAGGAGATGTCATCCTCGTTCCCTGCCGGTACTGTCAGCTGCTCGTAGGTGGGCAGGGTGTTGTTGGGGAGGAAAAGCTCGGAACTGACGCTGCTGTTGCCTCTCTGAGATGATCTGTTGTTGCCCTGATCCCCCTGCTGACGGGAGACCAGATGATGCAGCATGTCTGTGATGAGGTTCAGCTTCTGGTCCATTTGTGTCACCTACAAAGGCAGAGGGCAGAGTTTCTTTAGGAGCAGCGTGCAAGAAAATTGCAACAAACAGGGTAGGATACGGGTAATATTAATTAGGATCACAGCAACCTCTGTGAAGATACCACAGATTCACAGAGATCATTAGAAATTTAATACAATAGGTTGGGGTTGGATGGGGACAAGCTTGCTAATACTCACCTCTGGTGTATGCTTTGACACTTACTTTATATCTGGCTGAACACATGACAAATGGGATTTTAAAGAGATCTGCTGGAATAGAGAACTAAGTCCCAGAATTGAAGTTCTGTGGGATTTTTTTGGTTAGCATTTGTCCATATATTTTTTTTTGTTAAATGATAGACTTGTAGCATGGTTCTATGCCCTCATAATACCAATATGCTCTAGTAAATAGCTGCTTGACTTGCAGGGATCTAATCAACTCTTAAGCTGGGACTGAGTGATGCTCTTTGCTACATTTGGGTTCAATTAACAACTCGGGCCACAAAATGCCCATCGGTGTTTTTGCTGCCATGAGTGAATAGCAGCTGGGAGTGGGACGTGAGTCAGTTTTATGCTCTCAAACCCCAGTGATACAGCATTCCCTAGGACTGCCATCTGAAATGACATGATCCCCAGCAAGCCAGAAACCAAGAATTCTAAGATGGCTGAAAATTAATTTCTTGACTGCGGGACTCCAGGTTCAGCCTGTATCCATAATGCTCATTTTCTTCTTTAGACAGAGGCTCCTTAAATTATTTAATTTCTCTTCTCCCCCCACCTCCTTTTTTCTGGCATTTCTTCTAATGTTTAGGAGAAAATATAATTAAAAAGCTGATACCCAAGAGAGGTTAGGTTATGGATGTTTTTTGGCATGCATTTGTGGTACTCAGAGGAAAATTGAGAATTAGGGGTTTCTAGGAGTGTCACCCCTTTTATCTGGCATTGGGAGTCTCCTCTCTTCACTGAGCAAAATATCCCAAGGGCAAGATAGGCACTTCTAGCTTCAAAGTCCTGCCCACTCTCTGACCCTTGGCGTGGTAAAAGCATTGAAATTCGGCAGTAAAACTCTGCCTTATGCCTCCTAATTGCTTCTTCAAGCATAGTAAGAAAGCCTTGATTTTGTCATTGCAGTCTCTGACCCATTGATCCACAGGGATCCCAAAACACTGAGTAAATTCTAGGCAAAGAGATGTAGTACTTTTTAGAAAGGGAAAAGAAAGCAAACAGGAAAAATAAACCTGTGATAGGAATAAATTGTTGCCTAAAATATCTGCTAGAAAGTAGTAGAAGGCACATAAAACTGCCAGAGAGAGCATGAGTGGGAGCAATTTATATGTGCCTGGCTGTCATCCAAATATCACACAGGATAGTAAAAGACAGTACGGCTGAGCAGAACACCAACAAACCTGAGGATTTCAGCAGAGACTAAAATGTTTTTCCACCATAGAGAAAATGCTGGGTTTTTTCAAACACTTTGTACAACTGGTAGGGAAGCAGATACAGTGATTTAAAAATATGAGGTGCCAGAGATTTATACTTTGCAGCTGGTTTTGAAAACATTAGGCAAAGCACCCTAGATGGTACATGAAACACTAGTAACTCTGGATGGAAATGGCTGTTGAAAGATGAGATTCTATGAAATGAGGAAGCTGAAGAACAGATAAGTTCAAGATTTCTAGAAGGAAACACAGACGGAAAACTGAGCATATCATCAGGTTCTCATTTCATCACTGCTTATTTCCTCCCTTAAAAAAAAAAGACACATTTTGCCCAAATGGTGCCCATTACTGATGGCAAACTTGTGATGCTCCAAGTGTCACAGCACAAATCAGTGGTAGTGAAACCTACAAAAATACCTCATTCCTGCATCCCCCACGGCCCAGGTATTGTTTGTTTTCTGAGACAACTCTTCTGGAAGGACTGCAGTGAAAGCCTCCACACAAACAGCTATCTTCAGAATGCAAAAGACAACTTTTCCTTCTACAAGACATGTCCTTTTGCTAACCATTCTAAATGAACTGGGGGATTTTTATATGCATATGTGTCTTAATTTGTGATTCCAGGCAGGGATTACCAAAGGGAACACAGGCTGGAGATATATCTGGAAAACGTGCATTCATGAAACTCTTGCAGTGATGAACTATTGAACATGACAGTAGGTTGGACTGAGATCTGGACAGTCCTTCAACAGCTGTGCATCTTGGTGATGAAGTACTGGGGAGAAGTGAGAAGTGAATATTCTTGCTGGGAAATAAATTCCCAGAGATAATTGTCTAATTTCTTCTAGGCAACAAGGCCTGGCTGCTGCAGCTGTGGAGTGCAGGAGGCCCACAGAAGCAGAGGCAGGAGCTAATTGCTATTGAGCTGAGCCAGATGAGATTAAAAGTAAAGACCTTTGTCGTCCATGTTCCTGCTCTTTGGGGTAGGGCTCTAAAGCCACAAAGATTTTGTGGAGGGAGGTCCAGAAAGCTGTTTGTGTTTAGTTGTTTAATCAGTTTTGCTTTCCATTTCCCAGGGGGTTCAGTGCCCCTGAAAGGCTTGCTCCAAGACATGCTGGACTCAGTGGTAGATTTTGGCAAGCACAGACTCCCATTGGCTTCAGTGGGCTCTGTGCCAACCTTGGACTGAATCACCAATCCCAAATAGTAATATGTTCTTTGGATGTTACAAGAGTCTGGATTTCTGTACATGGATCTTCTGCTTCTCGGGGCTCTATCAGAAAAGATGACATTGGCAAGTGAGGCAACAGTGGGCCCCCATTTTTAATTCTGCCAAAGGAGTATCTGCTTAAAGTATGAGATATTTTAAAAGGAGAAGTAAGGGTCACCAGAAGGCAGCTTCTACTGTCATCACAGGCCTCTGATGTACCAGAAAAAGAGGCTAGCTGGTGAACAGCCTGGCTTATTAACGTGCCCAATCTGCCTGTCATCATCCAAACACACATCCTGAAATACATCATTCACTTGCTTGCTGCAGAGATAATTATACCCACTAGAAAAATGTCATTGTGTGCAATATCCTTTTTATTAAGCCAGCTTTAGGCAGTTAGCATGGAGAAATGTATCATCCCCCCTGAATCATACTTTCAAACACATTTACTTGATTAGAAATTAGCTCTGATGCCAGAAGGAATAAAAGTAAAGCAAACAGAAAAACTGCTGATGTTGCTCTAATCTTAACCGCTTTGAACAACTCTGATCTCTCTCCTTAAAACAGCAAACATTGTTAATTACATAGAAAAATAACTCAGACTGATTTGTTTCCTTTAGGAAAAACTAAGTAAGCTCTTTGTAGCTGATTTATGTTTCATTAGAAGCATGATGTTTGGATGATCAGATTCTTTATATGCAAAATAATTTCCTTTGTATTTCACAGTTGTTGGGAAGAGGAAGCAGTGTTTGAACCTTCAGAAATTACACACCACAGTTATTCCTAAGTCTGACTGAAATATTGTATGAATACAAAATCTTTCCATCCTCTAAGTTAAAAAAAAAAGTAAAACCCCAAGGATCATAGATTGAGCACAGATGGAGAGAAGATTTAAACAATTTTGAATCTATCTCTTAGAAATGAATGAAATCCCATCCATGCAGTGCACTGAGAAAAAAAAAAAACAACCCAAAACCAAATAGTTCCTCATGAAGCTGAAAGGTTAGCACACAGATCTTAAATGTCACATCATGAGGAAAAGTTAAAACATGCAGTTATAATAGCCTCTCTCCATCTCTCCTGTAGGCTCCCTTCAGGTGCAGTGGAAGGCCACAAGTAGGTCACTCCAAAGTCTTTCTTTTTCAGGCTGAACAATCCCAATTCTCATAGCCTTAGTGATATGCATTTACAAAGGTAATAATATTTGCAAAGGGATCAAAGGCATTCCAGGAGGTGCTACTGAGCAAGACAGAGACTGTTTTGCTGAAAGAGCAAAATAATTTCCAATTAAAATTGTCTATTATTTTTTATCTATTCAAATTCACAAATCTTCATACTATATTGACTTGAAACACTTTGTAATTTTAAGCTTTCAGAAAAAGTTCATGGTATGATCTAGAACATAGTATGTAGCAAAGAATTTATTTCCTTGATTTTAAAAACAAAACGACCAAACCAAAACAAAACACAGAAGCCTGGTTGGCTCCAGGGACAGCTCCAGGGACAGAAGAGTCTCTTTTAAGCTCCCGTGTAATGGAGAACTAAAGGGTAGCACTTTGGAGACCTACTCCCAAAACTAATTATAGGAATTTACCAGGAAAAGGCAATGACAGACACAATTACAGAGCTGAGTGGAACAGTATTTTCAGCCACGAGAAGCTGAAGGACAAAATTTTGAGTTTGGCATAATTTCAGCCACAAAGACCACAAATTATTAATAGGTTATCCAAGTATTGCTCCATAACCTGCAGAGATCAAGGTTGATTAATACTGTTATTTAAAGCTGTGTCATCTGCTTGTCATTCTCAGCCTCAGAGATTTTAAAAGTAAATATTAAGGGTAAAAATCACAGTCCCTTTGAACAGAATGCTGTTTTATAACTACCTATGTTCTTAACATGGTTCACTGATTAAACAGATTTTTTTGTCCATAATGAAGAGAATTCTTATCAGCTCATTGCTCACTCAGTGGGTTCAGGGGGGCTGTCCTTGTTCCCAGTAAAGAGAGCCAAGCATGAAGCTGCTAAAGGAAAAGAGGAAAACCAGGATGCAAGCAACACTTGGCTGAATGAAAATGTGGTAAAGGAAGATTTCAGCTGCTTTTACAACATTAAACTCCCAAGTCTGCTGCCTTGACTTAAGTAACATTCATTCCTGTGGGTGCAGCTTTTTGGCTCAAAGAGAACTAATTCTTTAAGGTACTTTTTCAAAACAGCCAAAGAAGATTGGGGAGACCTTCATGTATTCAGCACTTTTAGTGGCCTCTTTCTAAGAGGACCCTATTGTTCTGCAGTGCAGCAAACTTCTAGGGGAATAAAAAAATGATGTTTTCTTTGAGCATCTCTCCATGTTGTATCAAATCTCTAATGTGTCTGCTGTTCAGTACCATACTCAGTAATAAGGTAGCTTTATTTTTCACAAAAACACACAAAAAGATCCTTTCTGCCAACAAAATAATCACCAGGGACACCAATGACTCAGCTGGAAAGAAGATGAAAGGCAAAAAATATTCCAGAACTTATGATACCTGTTAATGGCAATGTTATGAAGGAATGTATCAGTATTCAGTGGTACTTAACACTGAGACTGTTCTGGAAGAAAATGTGGTTATAAATCACAGTTGTCTTTGGTGGGATTCTTCCTATTTAAGTTCTTCAGAATACTTGAGGAAGCTTCAGAGAGAAACTCCCCTGGCTCCTCTTCTTGCTAAGTCCTCTCACATGTTGGTATCAGCATTTCTAAAAGTCAATACTTTATCCCAGAGCATAAAAGTTTATGCTCAGAGGACAGGAACAGGAATGATGTTAGAAGAGGCTTTGTAGAGGAGCTCAGGGATAGGTATGGGGATCCTCACAGAGAAATGATTTTAAAGATTTCTCTATTATAGTGGCAGGACCAATGGTTTCAGTATTATTAAAGAACGTTTCTTTCTTCAGGTGCATGATTCTTCAAAAATCATGGAATGTGCCTCCCTTCCACTTGCAATGCCCAAGATCCCAGATTCTTGAAAAACCCCCTATCAGAACTTCCATCTTTGATGTGTTTGTTTTGTTGCCTGAGATGAGGCAGCAGTTTTGCTGGAGGTTATATTCCTGCCCCTGAGGTGTTTAAAGGAGAATGCAATCTGCATGAAGGGAGATTTGCTCTCCAGACTGTCTGTACTTTCTCTTGAGAGTCGGCCAAAGAAGAAAATATGTGTGTGGCGTCCAGGGGAAGGATAGAAGAAGTGGAGCCAGTGAAAAAAACGCTCTACTGTAAGACTGATCATTGCTCAGAAAACAGGAGGGCTGAGCTTCTGAGGAACAAAATTGACAGGTTTTGAGGGTTACATGAACAAGTCTCTTTCGAGTCAATGAAAACATTACATGAACACTGTAACCACTGTCTTAACTGACAAATAAAATGGGTATATTTCAGGAAAAAAAGCATCTTTGGAAAGAAAGGCACTTGCTACACCCTGAGTTCTAAAATCAGCTCTATTGCCTAAAGCTATCAGTGACAATCTCTGCTTTGAGATACTAAAAATGGGTTCTGTTTTTTCAATAAACTGAGACTGTTGCTGCTCTCGTCTTGCTGTGTATTTTTATAGGAAAATATTTATCTTACACTGCTCAAAAGCGTAAAAAACCCCTTATTTTTTGTAGTAAGAGCCCTTGAACAGCTGCTGAGAATTCACCATTGGTCAGGGTGTGCTGCCTGTGCATTCAAAGAGGGGGATGACCCAGGGGAGAAAATGTTGAGCCACTGAGCCAGGATCAGAGCTCAGCAACAACCAGGATTTATAAACCAGTTGCTGGCTCTGATTCTCCAGAAGTTATCTTGGTATCAGTGAACTATTACAAAGGGCTTGACTTCTACAGTAAATTTCTAATGTACTGTAAAGAAACTCAATTTTGTACCACAGTTTTTAAAAATTCCTTTGGGAATTAAACTAGCAACATAGCACCATAGCCATTTGGTTACTGACTGTAATACCTGTAGCACTTTAAAGTAATTTTTGTTTGTTTAAAGAATTTTGTTCTGGTTGTGCAGCACAAGATCTAGGGTAGCAAATGCTCAAGCTATAGGAAATGGGAGAAATTACATGGTTGATTTATGCATCTGTTCTTTCTATTAGGATTGGGGAAGCAATTTTGATTAGCAAGTAACTAAACTGCAGAGAATAATTTTTCTTTTCCCAGTGTTCTTTTTCTCAAAGAAAAGCATGTTTTTCTAAAAGCTTCCTCAAAGTTTCTGGAAATATGACACCTCTGGTTAACTATTCACTGAGCTCCATTTCTTTAATGATTCTTAGGAGAGGGTAGGTTACAACTATAATGTCATTTTTCAGATTAGGTGTCTCCCCTGAATTATATTTGAAACCAGTGGCAGTAAGAGACATGCTCTGATGGGTCAAAAGTGAAAAACTGATATGAAAAAGCCACTTCAGTAATATGTGATGGAATAAATAATATAATATGAAATACAGCAGACCAAATAAAGAATATTAGCAGCAGGTTATCAAAACTCTCTTCTATGATACTGCCACTTTTCCCTATGATGAAACAAGCACCAACAACAGACGTTGTGCTTATGTAAGAGTGCAATTCCTTTGAGATTTTAAAACTTTTGAGGAATAGGTAGAAATCAAAGGTTACAAACAAATTAGTTTGGTTTTTTACAGGTCACCTTCATAAGATTATTTGTCTGTAACTTGCTGCTTGACTAACAGAAGCAAGGTAAGATGAATACAAACCACTCCTTCTAACAAAGAGGTCGGTAGGATGCTGGCAATTGGGAGAATTAAATTACAGGAGAGTGAAATGCATTTGGTCATGGACTGTTAGGGAGTGTAAGACCTCGAAAGATTTTGGAACAGCACTTCTTTTAGCTTTTTTTTTTTTTTGGTTGAAGGTGGAAGAGGGGCAATTTAGGCCAGGTGTAAGGAAGAAATTCTTTGCTGTGAGGCTGGTGAGGCACTGGGACAATCTGCACAGAGAAGTTATGGATGCCCCATCCCCAGAAGTGTTTGAGGGCAGTTGCATGGGGCTCTGAGCAGCCTGGTCTAGTGGAAGGCGTTCCCATGGCAGGGGGCTGAAACTGGATGATCTTAAGGTCCCTTCCAACCCAGGCCATTCTACGATGATTCCATGATTCTTTTAGAAGTGGAGAGGATTCAGAAAGGCTTGAGGGTAAAAATGTTGGGAAGGGGTGACCTAAAATGCTAGTACGTCAATGAATGAGAACCATGATGGATGTGGCTGCAGGAGATGGTCAGAAGCAGGGCTGGAAACAGCTGCCCCTGAAGAAGAGAGCAGAGAACTGGGGTCCCTGTTCAGCGCTTTTGTTGCCATTATTAACAACTTGCAAAAATATTTGGCTTCTTTAAAGCAACCAAACTGTTGGAAATCTTTTCCTGAGAGCCTTTCTTTAGTTCTAGGTGTAGTCTTGGGCCATGAGACCCATCTGCTGCCTCACCACTCCCCAGGCCTGTCCTGCTGGCCTCCCAGCACTCAGTCCATGCCCAGATGTGTGCAACACTCACAGATCTATCTGGCATCCAGAAGGCTATAGCCAAGCAATTAAAATTTGTGGTTGACTCTTGTTTTAGATAAATCAGATGAGACTTAAAACACATGGAAATTTTCAAGTTAGAACAGCATCCAAAATCTACAGTCTTTGGCCCAGCACTGCCTCAGGATACAGCATTTTTTTTTTTTCTAAAATATTACAAAGGTCAGATTTTTTTTTAACCCTTTCCTCTAAATTAGCAGTGTATCAGTAGATAAACAAGGGAGTTTGGAATATTTTTCCCTCCTTGCATGAAGCCAGGAAAGTGAAGGTGAGGGTCTATAAATATAACTTTCATCAGAAACTGCCAAAGATGATCAAATCCCCCTATCCTATTAACTGAATACTCTGATATTTTCAAGAATTAGCTTATCTTCATTAACTTTAGCCCCACCTTCAGGAAACAGTATCTCTCTGACCAGACACAACTTTCCTCCCTCTCTGTTTGAAGATAAGACATGAGTTGGCAAGAAGAGAGGGATTTTTTCTTTACAAGTGAATCAATGATATCAGAAGTATTAGAAGTTAACGTATCTGTAAAAATCGCTGGATATCCATCCAGCACCATAATCATAAACAGCTTCCCAAATTATGCTTAAATTGAAATCCAGCCTTATGGAGGATGGGAAACAGGCTTGAGATAACAAGAAATATAGAGGAAATATTGATCAAAGAAACCAGGGGAAAAAGCCCCTTATCTCTGTGTAATAGTTTGAATAGTGTTCTAGAATAAATGATGGTCATCTGCAGGGCCAGGAGCTGGACTTTGATGATCATTGTGGGTCCCTTCCCGCTCAGGATGGTCTATGATTCCATGTTTAGTGCATCTGCAGCACTGTGCAAACTTGGGTGCACCAAAGCACAGCAGGTAAGTCCTGTTATTGCCAGCACAACGTGGGGGAAACTGAGGCAGCACAGCCAGCGGCCCACCTTCAGATACAATAAACATTCCTAACATCAGCTTGGATAAGTGTCTCTAAAAAAACCTTAAAAAGGCTCTCCCTGTCCTGGCCACATCTTCCAGTCTCAAAGAAAGCCTCACAGCACTTTTCTGGTTTTTATTATCGAGACAGGGGGTTGGAAAACAGGTTGGTTTCTCATTCTCAATCCCCTTCTTGTCCAGCAAAACGTTTCTCCGTGGGGTCCCTCTGGTTGAGCACCCCGGTACCTATCTGCAGAGGAAAGAAAGGCTCCCTGTTTGGCTAACAGGCACTTGTATTTCAGATGCTTCAGCTCCACAGATGTGAAGAAAACTCCCCGTGGCTCTTGCCTCTGGAGGACCCTTTCTGCTGGCTGAGCCGTGGCAGTACAGCCTCTGAATATCACTCCATATTTTCCTTGTCAGGAGTTTGGCTGTCAGACAACAGCTTTCCCCAAGCTGTAGATTCCCGTTCCCCGTGTGGAACAGTGGCATATTTACAGCACTTTGGGGTTAAAAAGTGTAGAGTACAAGACCCAACTGGCATAAAAATATGTCCAAAACTCCTCTCCCCAGCAAAATAAACCCCAAATCAACCCAACCCCCACTGTCCCCCTCCCCCCAATAAAGAAAACAAAAGTGACTAATCTTGACCTCTCTCCAAAGGGGAATGTTTTGCTTCTTGAATCCTTGGCTCTGGCTCTTGTATGATACTGGGACTATGACTAATAGCCTCTTGCCAGAGTACTGCTGATAATTTCACCTTTGAGTAGCTGTTCTCATTCTGGACCATCATAGTATGCACTTAAGTTGCCAAGATTTTATATAAAAAAAAACAAAGAGTAAGATATACACTCATAATCCCCTGTGTTAGAAATACATTTTTCAGCTTTAACTGTAAGGTTTTGCCTGACAATTTTTCCTCCTTTCTCCAAACTGTTATTTTTCAGATGCCTGCTACGAAATGGTTCCCTTTTTCCTTCCTTTCCCTCAAACACTTTTTCTAATTCAAAACAGATTTGAGACTGCCGCTCTTTTTAAAGCAAATCTGCCATGTATCATGTCGTGTTAGGTCAGCACTGCTTATGTTATGCTTTGCACTTCACCCAAATGAGGCATCCATGCTGCTTTTCAAAGGGATTAAAAAGCCAGACTAGGTGCAGTGGCTTTCATGGCTGGAATAGATCCACATGCTATGGATCTGATCTTATGGCATGACACTGGGGAGGACATCACTATCTGCCTTTTTGCTCAAAAAGTTAAAAACAAAGATAACTTCAACTGTTATCTCAAAAAAGTGGTTTGTTTTGGCCAGCTCCTTTTCCAGCATCCAGATTCTACTAATTATTTATAATTTGATAGTTTCTATATGGGCAAAAAGGGCAGAAACCCCTTATTACTTAAAATGAGCTTAAAAATGAGTAACCATATGATGACTTCTGCAGCAATCAAACTGGAAAGGTAAAAAGAGTAGGGGAGAGAAAGGGAGAGAAGCAATTACAACAACAGTGAGTTTTGAGTGAGTTTTCCCTGAGGGCTGCTGGTAATTAAACTAACGGCAACATGAATCTCTGTTTGATGTGGTCATGAATTTGTTTTCAAAAGAAAAATCTTTAAAAAGATTCTTTCAAGAGAAATTTTTAGAGGACAAGCTCAGCATGAATAATTAGACCAGAAATACTTTGATAAATATTATTATGGGGAAGTAATTTATGGGCCATGGCATCTCAAGGTTAGAAATCCTGATGAAAAATAAGGTGGCAAGTTTGCACCCATTTTGAACACACAAAACCAGGGCTGTGTTCCTGTTGGCTTGAGCCTGCTCCTCAGAAAGGAGGCAGCCTCTTGTTTTGCCATTGCATTAAGCTTTACAAAGACACAGATGCAAGACAGAAAATTTCAGTGGGAAAGCTCAGTGGAATGAAAGAAAACCACACACAATTCCAAAGGCACTTTTCATTCCCAGGGGCTGCACAGAGATCAGAGGTGAAATTCAGTGGTGATAAAAAGTCTGTGAGCCCACTCTACTCCCCCAGCCTTTCGAAATATCATTCAATTCTGCTGAAATCATATCCTTGGAAATATCTCTTTCAGAATCTTCTAAATACAAAACCACTTGCATGTGGTAGAAATTTAAGCATCCAGCAAAACCCCACTGAAATCCAGAGAAGATGCAGGTGATCTGCACCCTCTAAAATCAACAGACATCCCAAAAGCACATTTCATTTGTTTCATTTGAGCACTACAAAAAGTGGAGGCAGATACAATCAATCACAAGCCAGCAAATAACCAATGAGTGAACTAGAATGTAATATATTTACCAGTGGAAACTCATGTTTACAAGGAAAAGAAACTGCTTGTTGGCTGTCATGGTGTTATTCATAAAGGCAAACTAGGAGATCTTAGGGATACCAGGAGCAAAACTACAACAAAGGCAACCAACTGCTAATGAAGAAGGGTTTTCAGTCAAATTTCATGGGTCATACAAAGTCATTACCATGCCTGCAGGAGTTCAACAGCTCTGCCAGTTGAATTCGGGGGGAATGAAGTGATTATTTTGTTACGCATTTTGTAGTTTTAAACATTTTTGCTTAACATTTCAAATTCTGAAGCCAACCAGCTATGCAAGAATATCAGCTTCAAATTCCAGAGTTAACTTCTGACCAACTTTCTTGCAGAGGAAACCTCAAAAACAGGTCTTCTGTATACACCAAGGGATCAAAAACTAGATTTTAAAGACTCATATCTGTTTCCTTTTTTTCCTACTGCTTAAATAAAACCTTATGGTGTTAAGCCAATTTCCCAAGACTTTGGAGGCTTCATACATTTTGAAAACTAAGAGACAGCTAATTTGACTGCTGCTGGTGGCAAGTTCTGCATGGGTTAACTTTCCCAATTCATTGCAGATTTCCCTCTGGTTTTGAGTCAGTTAAAATATCAAGGCTCTTTTCCATAACATTTTAAGCTATAATACCTTCAAAAGTAAGCAAATGTTCCTGACAAAATAACATGGTTGAAAAATGCAATGGATGACAAAGATAACAAAAAATCCTTAGTGCATTTCTTTGTCAGTAACTTCTTCTAGGAATACAGCCAGGCTGGGCATTTGTTTGGATGGTGAACCATGACTCAAAAGTGGATCTCTTGGCAGCACAAGCAACTGCTCTGTGGTGGAAGCAAAAGGCTCACAGTCTTTCCTAGCTGATTAATCATTTTGACAGGCTTGAAGACTAAATGATCTGCCCAGCTCCAGATGTTAGATGTGCATCCACCTCTTACTCTTCTGGTTCTTAAGCAGTAGCCTGAATTGCTCATTCTGAAGATAATGATGACCATTTACTGTTCAAAACTAAAAAGGGCTTTGGGCTTTGTAATATTATATTACGATAGAGGAGGCTACTACATAAGATCACACAGCACATAGAGTCTAGACATGATGAAATGCTGGAAGACTCTTCAGGCAGAGGTGGTGACAGTCTTGACCATAAAGCTTTGTGACGTTCCCCCTCTCCATTTCCCCCTCCAGCCAGGACTGTTATAATTGCACAAAGGCAGAGCATGAACACGTGGCTGGCTCTCTCCCACCCAGCCCCTGCCATTGAGGGCTGCACTATCCCTGTTAAATCAATAACAAAATGTAGCTTCTCAGTGATGGGGAGGCAGCATCTGTTTCACAGCACAGGGTAACACTCCTCAGCCTTCACAGAGAGGAACAAAAAGCAGTGATACAGTGAAAGCAAGGGAAAGCATCATGGTGGCATAAAGAAGGTACAGAACCCTGTCTGAGACAGCCAAAGAGCTCTACAGGATCTTCAGCAGCTGCAAGTCATGAGAGACACCACTTTAATTGTCACATAAAGGGTGCTCCTCCACAGAGGGACCAAGTTTGTCTTGGGCATTTGCCAGGGAGACTTCAGTGACAGTGGCACTCCAGGAAGGGAACAGCAGAGAAACAGCACGCTGTGTCTGAGGCAAGCTGCAGCCTGCTCCTCCTGGAGATTGATCACTGGTGTTCACAGGGGCAGACCATGCTTTGCTTGGAAGATCTGGGTATCACCACACAAACTGGTTCAGCTGCAGGCATTTCCTATTTTCTCTTTGCATATTTTCCTTGAATGAGTGAAAGAGGTTACTCTGGAGTAATTTGTTTTCTTTGTTCTGCTAATCTCTTTCTTTAAGTAGTATTTTTGCCCCAGTCCAATGGATAGACTAATCAGCTCCTCAGGAGAAATTCATTCACCCCTAATCATACAACCTTTGAAAAAAGTTGTCACATAGTACCTACTAAGGACTTTACAGATCAAAATGCTAACATAATTCAGAATTAATAAAGATTTTTTTTTTCATCCATTTTCATGGATGGCTCTATGGGATTTGACTGATAGCTTTAGCTCTGACACATCTGCTCTGAGATGTGAAAGGGCTTTACCTCAGTCTCAAACATCACAGCTCCTTTAGGGTGCAAGATGCTTCTGCTCATAGTACCTGAACTGTTGATTTATATTTTTATGGAATCCCTGGAAGGGATAAATAGCTAAATAGCATCTTAGAGTTGCAACACCCCTGCCCTTGGGCAGGGACACCTTCCACTAGACCAGGTTGCTCAGAATCCCACCCAACCTGGACTTGAAAAATACCAGGGCCATCAAGAAATGAATTTTTCAAGTTATATCTAAGTTTTAAGATAAATCCACAACAGCAGTGGGAATAACAAAGATTATAAACATGATCAAGTGCTTCTGTTTTCATTTTTGACCTCCAAGCCTCAAAATGTTTACCATACCCAGTACTCACGGCTGAGGAAATGGAAACAACAGAAAGTGAAATGGCTTGCCTCAGGTTCTGCAGAAAACAATGACTGAGGCAGGAACAGCACCCACACTGCCTGAGACCCCCACAACCACCACATCAGTGGATGTTTCTAGAAGGAACAAGGACTGCCATGATGACACAAGTGTCTGACACTGTCTTTTAATAGCCAATTTTCAGAGAGGACACAGGAGGTCTGGTTGCACTTTTCTCTGGCTCAGGGAGTACTCACAGTGTACATGTGCAAGTGAGTACACCATGTGGGACCAGCTCTGATATGCATTATTTATACAACAGCTCTACTGACTTAAAAACTAATAAATCCACAGCCTGCAGATGATGTGCAGACACACAGACACATCATCACAAATATAACTTTATCTTGATTCCTTGTGTTTCCCCTCCCCTGTTGCTGCACAACAGAGCATCTAGGACAATAGCAAAATAAGCCTCTGGCTAAAGCTAAGCTTGTTCAAATCACAGCATCTCTCCAATGCCATAGAAATAAGTGCCATTTTCCAGGGAACCGTTTCTACAGGAATATTTCATGCAGAGGAAACGCTGTCAAGCTTGTTTGCAATGCATTGCTGCAAAATGCTCCACACTTCCCTTACTCTCTGAGTGCCCTCGACTCCTGGTGAGCTTTTCACTGAGGAAGATGCATGTATTTGGATAGAAGTGAAGCACATAGTCTGTAACTTTGCACAATACAAGTGAAAGCACAATACAAGAGGTCAAAATGAGGTTTCTCTCCTTATGTATTGTAATTATGGTCTGTTTATAATTCTACAGTTAATTTAGGGCTTGTATGTCCCCGCTGGACAAAGCAGCTTGCCCTGTGTGGAAAATGACATTAACTCAATCTTTGCAGACTGTCCCTGAGCCTCCAAATGCTTTTGTTGGTACAGTGAACACCTGTACTAATTACGCACTTCACTCACTCGGGGGTCACTGCTCATGGCAAAGGTTTTAAATCAGCCACCCCAGGAGACAGACATCATTATATTTGTGGAGCAGTCATTCCAGCGCTGCAAAACTAGGCAACCCTGGAAACAGATTCACACTCTGAAGTCTCTAAAGGTGAAAGACTGGGATACCCCATTGCTGGACACAAAATATTGGAATGAATAGAGAAAATGAAGAGAGTAATCAGAAACTGCTATTGAAATCTGAAGTTTAGCACTATTTTTAGTGATTCTGTGATTCTTCTGACTTACATGTTAATAACATTTTTTCCCCATCTCTCATTATATACCAATTCCTGACACAGCAAAGCATGCCCCTTGTAAGCATGGGAGCAATGCCAAATAATTTAATTTTACTCACTTTGTGATTTGCATGTGCTATTTATGCACCTACAGTTATGCTGGAACTCAAATGCCAAGGTCAGCATTCATTTCTTTCACTGATGTAGTTCCCCATGAAGTCATGTTCAGTCCTTCCCAGAGAGTCCCTGTTCACACTGATGCTAATCAGCACCGGTACTTCCCTTAGCTCAATATGCAAAACGTGCAGAATCAATGGCACATTATGTGAAGACCAGCATCTAAGTGGCTGCAGGGGGCAGAGATATCTGCCTTTCACATTACTCTTCTCCTAATCACTGCATGTAAAAGCTGTCAGCAGGTTTGTCACTGGGAAATCACAGAGCAGAAGGTTACTTTAGGTAGGTGCTGCCTTCAATTAAACACAGCCAAGGTGTCGTGCCGCCCCAAGTGACAGCATTTTCCAAAGGCAAGGAGCACTGAGAGGGTGGGCAGAGCTCTCCATCCAGCTTTTTGCAGCTGCTCTGAGCCCCAGTGCCATATATGGGGTAAATAAAAGGGAAGCAGAGGCAGGATTTGTTCAGAAATAGCAAAGAACAGGAGCCAGGGCAGAAAAATAATGGAGAGGCAGGGCAGAGAAGGGATCCTTGAAGGATTTGGCATCTTCACAACTGCCTCCTATGTGAATGCTAAAAAGGATGCAAATGACCAAATACACAAATTCTTCCTAAGGTGCCTAGGAACTATAACATTCAAGCTAAAGGCAATGAATCAATATATTTTCTATCAAATTATCTCCAAACTCTTTAATCTGTACTTCATCTTTACAAGCACACAGCATAAATTTTCATCGACATGTAGATGCAAATTTTTTCTACCATTTGTGTGACCCTTTTCAGCCAGATTCATTAGGCAACGTTGGAAAAACAATAATGCCTTGAGCTCTGTGTACTGCATGAGCCCCTCTCTCTCCCTCGGCTGACTCAGGAACGGGACATGTTTTGCAACAATGTCGCCTAAATATACAATAGTCCCAGTTCACTCCTCTTTCATTCCAGAGTAAATGAGGAGTAAACTTATTGATGTCAATGGGATTAAGGTAATATAAATGCCCTGAAAAGATGGATCACAGTTAGCACTCAGAAGAGCACACTCCAAAGGTTTGTCCACTTGCACGCAACATATCCCCTACAGTAACAGAATCTAGTAAATGACACATGTCACTGCAAAGAACTCCTGTGACTAAATGGTGTATTGTGTAAAGCAAACCTTTCTTCAGTGCACAGAGACAGTCTTTTCTTTTACTTTTTAAAACCCAACCCTGTCATGCAAATTCAAGCCAAGCCTTCACTGTTCTGTTATTCAAATTTCTTAAAACTTCACAGCTTCATAGAAAACATACTATTAAAAAAAATCTAACTTAAACAGAAAACACCGAACTTGGCAGGGAATATTCAGACAAACTATAGTCTTGGAAAAGAAATTGCAAGGTTTCTAGCATACACTGTAAAAGTAATGAAAACCAAAAGTTTATCTGAAGTGTAATTTAAAGAAATGTGTTTGCATTGTTTTCAGATAAAACAATCCTGAGGCCATGTGTAAAAGTCCTGAACTGCAGGACAGTAATGAGTTTGTGAATCAGGACTGTAAACTCCCTTGCAGTGAATGTGGGAGCCATCAGGAGCACACAGGATTGAGTCAGCACTTACCAAGGCACACACATACAGCCCAGGCCACTCAAGTCTCCCAACTGCCATTTATCATTTCCTGACAGAACAGTTTCTTGGCAAGCCTCCTTTAAAAACAAATTTTTTTCCAAAACAACCAACCATTCCAGCAGGCTATGAATACTACTATAATTTGGTCTATTTTTCATATCAAGTAGACTATAGGCTCTGGTTTTCAGTTAATTAAAGAAACCTTCTTTTCAGATTTCCAAACGTCGTTTGCAGCAGGGTAGAACCCACAGTGAGCCAGCCCTAAAACAGTGCCAGTTACAGACTGAACTGTATGTAAATGGAAGGAAAATCACCTAAAACATAAATAAACCCAGGGTTTGAAGTTGCAAAGCCCAGCTTACATGACACCAAATTTGGTTGCCCTGCCAAACTGTTAAATTTGGTCTCAGATGAAAATTGCTGTCTTGGGCTTGACTGTGTTTCATTCTCCTGAACGTGTAATGGCTCTGAGCTGTCTGTCAGAATTTGAACTCCAAATGTTGTTGTTGTTGTTGTTTATTATTATTACTATTCCTACTATACAGCAATAGCACTTCAGGTCTACACACACAGAGAAGCAGCCCTTGCCTTGAAAAATGCATGATCTAAAAAGATGAGATAAAACAAGGGGTGGAGCAAAGATCAGATTTTCATTCCTGTTTTAAACACATGCAACTGAGATATGGAGGGATTAAATGTCTTTCCTGTGCTCACACATAAAATATCTGGGGCTAAACCTAGGGACTGAACCAATATTTTTCAGTTCAAACCAACTTCATCTTCCTTCATTAACCCTTCACTTACTAACTACAAGTCTACTCCAACCTGTGTTTATAAACTGAGATCTCAGAGCTGTGTTCAGCCTTTGGGCACACAGGCTCCAAGCACAGAAGGGGAACAGCACCCCTCTGACCTCTTGCAAGAATATATATGCTCAAATAGCAGTAGTTACTCAGGAACTTATCACTTGAAGCTTTAGAAAAATAGAGCTTAGGAAATAAAGTCCCATATTCTGATTTCTTATTTGGTGAAGGAAATCTGGATTCTGATGTTACTCTGCAGAGTCCTCCATGCAAGCAGCCACAGAAACAACAAACTGTGTCATGCTTCAGGGAAAAAGAAAATAATCACTTAAGGGATTTCTCTAAACATCTGACCTGCAGCTTACACATTCTTACTAAAAAAAAGAAGGGGAAGAAAGGGTAGTTACACATCTTTCAGTAAAGAATTCTATTACTCGGCCTTCAGAAGAGTTTTGTCAGGCTCAGTGATGTGACCATTTATCTGGGGAGCCTGCTCCAGTGTCCAATCACCCCCTGGGTGAAGAACCTTTTCCTGATGTCCCACTTGAACTTCACCTGATGCAGCTTCATTCCATTTCCTTGTGTTCTGACACCGGTGGCTAGAGAGAGGTGATCAGCACCTCCTCATCTGAATATTCCTAAGAATGTCTGATTTTAGATGCTCTTACTTTGGTCAAATAAACAGTCAAGGTTTTGTTTTGTTGTTGGTTGGTCCATTTTTTTTTTTTAATAGAAAGAGTAAATGTACCTGGGATTCAACTCCCAGATAAATTTCAACTCTTCATTCCAAAATATGGATATAGGAGAACATCACAAAACACTTACTAGGTTTAAAAAATAACTACAATAATATGTAGAAAAGGATCTGTCTCTTCCTATTTTTTTGCTTGGAATAGCTGAAGCTTTTGAGCTGAAACATTCCTATGAATTTTAGTCTGACATGCCCCAAATGGAAAACTTCAGGTCAGCTGGCTAAATATGCACACAATTAAAATAAAGTCTTACAGTAGGTAACGTCTTACAAAGTTTTGGTAAGGATTTGAAGCACTCCTGATAGCCAAAATCAAGAAGTGTGTATGCATATTAAACCCTAAAATACAGTTAATGGAAGACAAACTGCTTCACTACTTGGCTTCAGTACCCCATTTTTGGTTACTTTTAGAGAAAAAAAGGGCTGCCATTACATGCCTTGATCAGAAAATAGGATTTCTATTGTATGGGAAATTATGGCATATCACAGTTTTTTTAACCTCTAAAAATATCGAGATATTTCAAGGAGTGGAGCTGGCAAACTATTTTAATTTGGAAATGCATAAATTACTTTAGCTTAATAATGAATGTTGATAGTACTGAAATGTTTCATTAAAAGACTAAAAAGTCTATTACTATTCCAAAGGGCCTGAAAGGAATAAAAAGACAACAAAGCAGACTAAGTACAGCCTTTCAATGTCCTTGGATTAAAATGCTGACCACAACAAAAAAGTCTAAATCAGTAATTCCAAGAAGGTTCAATGGAAAATATTATTCAGGTAGTCCTCTTCATATAAGACAACACAGAGGTTTCTAATGGAACTTCTTTTCCCAAAAAGGCTGATTTTTGCCACCTCTAATTAAAACAAGGTGTTTAGCACTTCTTACTATTTGAATAACATCTCCTCTCCATGACAAAGCCCATCCATTTCTCAGTCCTTACTTGCCACCAGCCTGCCCTCCTAAAATGTTGCCCCAAGTACCTGCACACTGGGGAAGCACTTTGGACAGGCTTCTGAAGAACCACCTGCCACAAGGACTATCAGTTTGAAAATAATCTACAAAACTGCAGAATTGCCTGTTTCTCTGAGTGGCTCCAACTACCTCTTTCCAGCAGAAATCCCTGGGGAGAGGAACTGGTTTTCCCTGTACAGAACTGCAACTGCTGATGCTGCAGAGTAATAAGATTGCCAAAAAAACCTTTGAGTTTTTAGATGGTTGAGATCTCCAGCTTTGCTCAGGGTGAACAGGTAGCATGTTTTACCCGGGAGTCTGACACGCAGACTGTGCTGGGGGTCACTGTGAAAATACAATGGGATGGAAGTCCTCTAAAGCTAGCCAGACATTTGCCATCAACTTTAACAGCAGCAAAAGCTCAGTCAAGAATAATTAATTTTTATCAACAACACACTTTTGGATTACTCCCAAAAGCATTCAGGTCAGGGCTGGCCCTGAAGGTGCTTCAATCTGCACAGTCAAGTAGTGTCAGTGTTAGTCTACGTTTTCAAATTTTGACTAAAAAAAGTCTCTCCAAGACTTTTAGTAGAAATGGATGGAAAATATAAATCCATCAAATGATTAGAGGTGAAAATTTTCCATTAATCTCTGGTCTTACTCAGTTTCAGTGATACAAGAAACCATCTTGATCCTATAGCCCAATTTGTTAAGCCAGTTCTTGTACACATTGATCTGATTACCAGGGAAAATAGAGAGGGAAAAGAAAACATTAAGAGCTGGTCATGTGGTTTTATGAGACATGGATCAGAAATCTTAGCCCTGGTTGCCTCTTGAGGATGGTAAGAAACTTGGGTTTATGAAGGATATCCCTGCTAAAGAAGGAATGCAGAGAGATCTGCAGGCTGCACAGGGAAACTCCACGCTCCATGATACAGCTCGCAGTACCAATGGAGAATCTCAACCACTCCTGACAGGGCCAGTGCACAACCAGAAGCACCGTGTGAAAGGAATTTAACAAAGGCAAGGAAGATGTGGAGGAGCAGTGCATGGAAAACCCACTTGCACAGGGTAATTCTGGAAAACACAGAGGCGCACTGCCCTTTGAAGGAACCTTGCTCGTGTTCTGGGTACTTCCCAGGAATACTTGCATTCAAAGAGTCAAAAAGGGTAATACCTATTTCCTGGCAATCAGGATGTGCCTGCTAACTGTCTGAAATGCCTTCTTAATGAAACCTTAACCTCTGCTTCCAGGAAGACTCTTGTACCAGGCCTCTGACCCAGCTGCTGGACACACTCCTCAAGCATCCACAGGAATCTCCCTCTTTGGCTATAAAGACTTCTGTATAATGTTTAAAATCCTCTTTTCTAGACAGGCCCTGTGACTCAGTGTAATAATGACACTGCTTCTGATATGAATGGCTCTCCTTGCCACCAACCTCCTCCCTGCCTTTCCCCCAAAATAAAAAATCCTGGTTGGAAACCAAAACAAATAGTAGATTTTTATCATGCAGAATTTGTTAATAATACTTTCCCCGAAATAGTTCCCAGGCCTTTTTAATGCTCAAATAAAGGCCCAAACATTTACAGCCAGCACTCTAAGCCAACTAATAATTTATTTGAGCCATATTGAAAAGCTCAAGGGGGATTTTGAATGAAAAATCTAGTGAATAAAATGATAGCCAAATACTGCCTTGGAGTCCTGCCACTGTAATACACAGGATGCATGGAGCTCTGTCAGTGACAGACACATCTGAAAAACAGTCAATAAGAGGAGAGTTAGGTCTTGTCAATCTAGAGCAGAAAAGATTATGTCTTTGAGTAAACCACGAGCTTTAATATTTCCCAACTTCAGTAGCACACAGATGATTAGGTGATAAATGCCTATTGCCTTAAAAACTAAAATTCATGTATATATATATTTAATCATTTGACAATAGGATAAGAAAGGCAAAACTCTACTTTCAGAACTTCATGGGAAACTTAATACAGGGAGAATTCCCAAAGATTCTACTGACTCTTACAGAATCTGCATGTACAGACCAGGATTAAAACTCACAGAATTAGGAAAAAAGGAAGAATTTTTTTTCAAAGTCACTTCAGAACGATAAAATTGCTTTGAAGTATCTAAGCCAAGCTGATTTTCAGGACTCAGCTTCCATCTTTCCAAACATAAAATAAAATATATATCAAGAAGTAAAGAATTTTAGGGCATGTAAAAAAACTATCTTAGTAATTTGCAACATAAACTTAAGAACATGAAAAAAATTATTCTCTAACTGAAAAAGTTTTCCTTCCTCCTTTTGTTCTGTCTCATATTTTTCACCCAAGTTCATAGCTGAAAGAAAATGAATTCATATAAGAGTAGCAATATGAAAAAATAGTCCTCACAATTTACTGCACAGTAGTTTGTTTCCAATATTGCAATAGATGGGAGTTTGAAGCACCCTGTGGCTTTGGCTGGAGCAAGAGCACTGGTTTAGCCTTGATTTGAACCTGCTGTTTACAACACACTGCAAGCCCTTCCCATATGGCTGACTTTTAGTGAGGTTTATGTGAAAAAAAACCCCACTGCCAACCAAACACAGGAAAAAGGAAAATATTTTGCATGTGTGTATTTATTTTTACAAATACTTTGGAGTGCAAAATGAATTCATATTACAGAAAATGTACATTTTACTCTGATGAAATAGCTGTGCTGCTCTTTTGCTTGCTATCTGGCTTACATGTAGCACACAAAAGACGTGGGACGTTCCAGTTGCAGCCCCTGAAGAGACTGCATGTCCAAACTGCTGAGGTTTTTGCAGCTTTCCTGAACTGGGCTCCTGGTGCCTTTTAAACATTTTGCCCCATTAAGCACCTTGGGGATACTCTGTGCAAGTGAGTATGCACGTGAGTGTATTTAATTGATTGTTTCACCTTCTGAACTATTCAGAAATCTGGAAATTACTTTCAACGAGCAAACAAACCACTGGAATAATCTCTGGAACTTATCTCAACCTCTGGAGATTCCAACGTTGAGCTAAACACACCAGGAAGGCTGGATTTGTATTTCAGCACTTCTGTTTCCAGCTACGACCCAGAATCAGAGTTGAAATTTAAGAGGAAAAACAATTTATAGCTACAAACAACTCAAGGCTAATTTAGCAAGGCTCACTTGTGTAGCATTTCATGTGTCCCAACTGTCCCTTTGCTGCACAGGCTTAAGCCCCAACCAAGACTTATGGCTGTGAGCACATACGTGCACTGAGATCATTCCTCATCCCACTTCTCAGGGAGCAGGGGGACAAGCACAAAGATATGTCTTGGTGATACCTTGGTTCCAGAGCACACTCCATCTCACAGCTGCAAAACAACCCAAAGAAGAAAGATGCTGTCATAATTAAAAGTATACAGCATGGGCTCATGAGATTTGGGTCTTGAGTGGATTGTTTGAGACAGAGAGCTCTGAAGTATGTAAAGAATTTAACTACTAGTCCCATGGTTTCTGCTCCATTTTTCATCCCTAGCTGTGCACGTTTCTGCTGTTGCCACAGCTCCCAAAGTGTAACACACCTCTCTGACTCACAGTGACACTGTTGTGGACGCAAATACATCTTTACACAAGGCAAACAGATTCCAAGCAGCTACAGAGCTGGGAGGAGAACAGATTTACAATTGCAGAAGTGGACTTGAGCCTCCCAAATAGAAATGAAGGGCATACAAACTTCTGAACTTTGGGAAAGTTTAAATCTGTCTTTTCTCAACTCACAGCACTCTGACTCAATACTCATCTCAATGCCTCACTGCAGTTTGGGGAGACAGGGAATAATATTTTTATTATTTCCATTCTACAGATGGTCGAGCTGAAGCACTGCAAGGTTTATTGACTTACTCAGAGTTGCACAGCATGCTTGAATGGAAGCAGAACCCCAGCTGGCCTGATTCCCACTCCTGGGCTTTTAGCTGTTACACTCTCCTGTATTTGCTCCTTTTTACATCTGATTATTTTACTGCTCTAATCAGCTCCCCATTTTATACTCAAATTATATCCTTAGGTTACATTAAACCCTTTTGTCACATTACCCAGACAAGACTATAGATATATTTTTTCAGCCATGCATAGGTAGAAATTTAGTTTCTTTTGTTTAACTGCAAACATGCACAGGGTCAGTGAAGGGATCCAGACTGAGAAATTATTTCTCTGTTCATTTTCATGTTCACAACATGAATTACATTAGGAGCAGAAATCAGTCATTAGCATCTCTCTGTATTTACTGAAAAACTAATAAAACATCACATTTTAAATGCTTGTTACTGCATACTTTTGTTAGCATATCACCTCTCCCACTACCAATGACAAAACAACTGACATAGCTGGATCTTGGCTGAGGCTGCTACAGAACAGCAGGAACACTGGTGAAGCATCTTCCAAAACTGAGTTATTTATCTGGCCAGGGAGATTTCCCCTCCCCCCCCCCCCTTTCTCTCTCTCTTTCTGAGCTTGCTCATGAACCTGACCCAACACGTTTCCAGAAGAGACTCTGCGGTTGTTGTTGCCAGACAATGCCTGCAATCATTTTTCTCCAGCCGTACATCCAAACTAGGGGGGGAGGGAGGGAGGGGGGGAGGAAGAGAGAAAAGCTCTTTTGTTTGGAAGTGTGAAGAGCTCTGTCGAAACACGTCTCTTCAGGGTAGTTTTAAGTTGCAGAACTGATAAGAAAAAAAACCCAACGTAATGATTTCCCTCTGCTTGCTGTGCCTACCCTCGGAGCACTCCCCTCTGCCTCTGGTGCCCATTAGGAATGAGACAACTCTTGAGGAAAAGACCCTCCCTGCAGGAATACATTCACTCCACTTCTATTTTTTTCCCTATGTTTCACAGAATCATAGAACCATTTGGGTAGGAAGATGACCTCTAAGATCATCGAGTCCCACAGAAATCTGGTCTCTGCAATTCTCCCCCTCACCACCACCAGGTACTCCCAAAGGGGCTTCTGTCTCCACATTAAATTGATGGAGTGTCCCAGTGTAGCTGACAATCTCTGCTGATCAGGCTCTTGTGCTCAAAACTGATGGACTGTGGGGCTCCCAGAGGGGAGGGCCAGTGCTTATTTGGAGGCTCTCTTCCATGCACAAAGTATGAAACTTATGAGCTGGGGAAACTGCCTCTGGCCAGAACCCAGTCCAGGGAAGGTTTACGTGAAAAATAAAAAAGTCTCTTAATGGCTTAGCAATAAAACCATGGGATCTGCTGGAGCATCTGACAGGCAGAGAGAGTTAGTTTACTCATGATTTAACGTGGTTCACAAAATTGAAGGAAAGACATCATGCATTAGCTTGAAGTGGCTTGCAAAAGTGGTATGTAAGAAGCAATGTAGCATCCACAGGGAAAAGCTCTTGATTGCAAGGAGAGCGGGAAAAGAAGCCAAACTGTTCTTTTCACACTAATTAATTAAATAAATAAGATTCCTGCCAAAAAGTTGCCAACTGCCTTCAAACTGTAGAGTAACGTGTTCACACTGGATTAGCCCAGGAACGTAGCAGTTCCTGTCCATTCCTGCTTACAATTTTTTGAATTATTTTTTAGTAGAATAAAAAAGGTGCCTTTGCTTTGGAAAGAATTTTTTAATGTGTGACTACTGCAATGCAGAATAAAAGAGCCAGCTTAATCTTTTTATGAAAGATGAACAAAATAGATTGGTCATCGTTCAAGTTTGTTCTAGAAACAAGCTGGACTTAATCCTTTCAATAACAATCCCTGAATCTGTTCCTACAGTACTTTAGACATTTTTCCAAGGAAAAAAGATACATACCTAATCTCCAAGGTACCCATACTGCAAATCTGGATCCTGCTATGCTAGGCTACTCTGTTACATCAGGTTTATTTTCTCTTCAGAGAGAGAGAAAAAAAAAAGAAAAAAAAAGACTAAACAATCAGAGGAAAACTACAGTTAACTCGGGGAAAAGGGGAATTTTCCAGTTTAAATAGATGTGCAACCAGTGACAAGCATAAGCTGTTTATGCAATGAGCTTCATCATTTTACTGTGGCTCTGCCAGGTTACACTGTCTCACTGTCTAAAACTGAAATTTACTCTGTGTGTGTGTTACTCAGTTTCTCTGGTGAAGTGAAAGAAGAATATGCTCAGATCCTCTCTGCTCTTTATCTCAAGGACAGAGGTTTGCACTTCTACATGGTTAAAACCAGGTATGAGGTAATTTTCAGCATTCCTCATGTGGTAGAGAGGAAAATACACCTAGAAAATATATCTCTCACCAATCCTAACCAAATTAATCAGTTACTTCTGTGGATTAGTGATTTAAGGAAAAATAGGCAGGCTGAGATAGGGCCTCATAGACAAAATTATCTACCATATAATGAAGAAAGTTCACACATTCTTCCTTTACCAAATACCTCCCAATAGTCTGGGGCCATCTGGAAATACATACCCCCCTTTTGAAAAGCTTTTACTTTCACTTTCTTCAAAATTAATAACAACTTCAGGGGCTTTTTTTTGACATCTGATGCACACACATCTTTCTCCACAAACAGAGACAGTGAAAGTAACAAGGACCTTTGGCACTGACCACAGAATCACGGAACGGTTTGGGTTGGAAGAGACATTAAAGCTCATCCAGTTCCAATCCCTTGCCTTGGGCAGGACACCTTCCACTATCCCAGGTTGCTCAGAGCCCCATCCAGCCTGGCCTTGAGCTGGCCAGGGATGGGTCATCCACAGCTTCTCTGGGCAACCTGTGCCAGTGTCTCACAGTAAACAATTTCTCCCTAATATCTGATCTAAACCTTCTCTCTTTCAGTCTGAAGCCATTCCCCCTTGTCTTGTCACGACATGTCCTTATGAATAGTCCCTCTCTAACCTGTAGGCTGCCTTCAGGTACTGGAAGGCCATAATTAGGTCTCCCTGGATCCTTCTCTTTTCCAGGCTGAGAAATCCCAGCTCTTTCAGCCTTTCTTCACAGGAGAGGTGATCCATCCCTTTAATCATCTTGGTGATCCCCTCTGCAGCTGCTGCAGGAGGTTGATGTCCTTTTTGGGCTGGGGACCCCAGAACTGGGTGCAGTGCTCCAGGGGGCGTCTCAGCAGAAAAGAATAGAAGGGCAGAGGGGCAAAATCCCTTCCCTTGCCCTGCTGCCCACGCTGCTCTGGATGCAGCCCAGGATACAATAGGGCTGGGAGTGCACATTGCTGGCTCACGTTCAGCTGGAGCCAAAGGAATGCATCAGTTTGTACTGCTGCTGATAGCAGCTTCCTGTTCACAACTTCTGTAAAGAATATGGGAGAGGATTAATGTCCCTATCCCTTTATGCTGATCCAAGGAGCAGATCAGACACTAGGCAGCTGACAAACATTTCTTGAGGGCGGAGAAGATTGCTTTTGTTTCCACACGCAGCCCAGGGTCCTGGCTTCTGACCAGACCTCCCTCCTGTGACATCTCTTGGGCCAGCAGATCCCTTGCTTACCTAGATATGAGTCAGAGGCAAGCAGAACTCAACTAGAGATCAATATTTTCTTATTCTTAGGTTTTCTGGGAAAAATTGTTCAACAGCTTTGTACACTGGGCTCTGCAGATGTATCAGCAGCATGCTGCTGTTTTTACACAACATGCAATGATAAATCACTGATCCCAAACTAGCTTCTGTCCTTCACAGAAGTTTTCTGTTCTGAAAGCCCTCCTGTGCCTGATAGGTTCCTCAGCTGCTGGAGAGATTGTGAATAAACTGTTCTTTATTTATGATGTGCTGTTCACTTCTCTGGAGATGTGTCCTGCTTTGTTTTACAGCTGTAGAAATCCATCAGCAAAAAGATCCCTGTTTAATCATAGCAGGGACAAAAGTGTCAGAAAATACTGCAGGAGCAGAGAAGTGACAGGTACAGGGGCTGAGTCCTGAGGCTTATAGAGTGTATACTACCCCAAACAAAGCTCATGTAATTCACACCAAAGACTGCCTTTGACAAACTTACATGTTGTGAACAAGCCACTTTGTGAATTTTTGCATTAACTAAATACAAGAGTGAGAAATAACACTGTAAATTCCCTGCTCACATAGTTAATGGCTAGACATTATGAAGGGAGTTATTCAGATAAGTAATAGCCTCCAGCCAATCTTTTCCTTAAACCATACAGAAGGCAATAACCTCGTACAAGTTCGGGCATGCTGTCCCTTCCACTTAGATCTTCAACTTGCTGACAGTAAATTTATTTTTCCTTTAATCAAAGCACCCCTGACTGACCATTTCATAGGGTCTAATCCAGCTACCAGTGAAGTAAATGGAAATTAAACTGTAGCCCTGCATTTAGAGTAGGAAATTAAAATGAATAATTAAAAACCCCATATAGGAAGGAAACTTGGCAGTGAGTATATGCATTATGCAAAGTAACAGGCACATACAACAGGGTATATAATTTCCAAAGGACAGAGAGACAGGTTCAGAAGTTGTTCTGGTTCCACATGATAGCTCAAACCAAAGGTACATTTACTTTCATCTTAGTTAAAAGACACAGAGGAAAACCCCTTCTTAATCATAAATGAATAACTACAAGATGGTGTCAGCGACAAATACTTTAGATTCCAAATGCTTTCTTAGAAGTTAATTTCACAAGTATGACTACATGTCAATGTCTGACCTAGCTCTCCTTTGAACTTAGTTTCTTATGACTGCAATGACCTCTTGTTTTGGCAGGCCTGTTCCCAACAACAGTAAACCTGCACAGGCTGAAGAAGTCACAGAAAAAATGCTGTATGGAAACACAGTGTGAATGCACACTTGAGGAGACCTTCACACACTTACACCACGTGCATGAGCAACAGCAAGCATTATAACCACTTGGATTATGTATTCATTATCACCATTTCAGGAAAGACTAATCTGATCAGGATTTAATGCATACTACACTCCATACCAAAAAGGGAAAGAGATCAAGGGAAAACAGAGACCTTGCTTCAGGTGTCTTCTAGTCCAAGTAGTACAAAGTGACAACAAAGGGGGGACAAGAAGGAAACAACAGGCAGCATGATGGGTACTTTTTCATGGCATGAGTTTTACAGAAGGATCTGAAAAAGCAGAAAACCTTTAAGATATTTATGGAGGCCCTCTCTCAGCAGACGCACATGAATATGTTTGTGTATGTATATATTATAGTGTGTGGAGAAGTACAAATGGGCTTCTCTAGGTGATACAAGCTGGTGTAAGCCATGAGCCAACAAAGTGACAAAAAGGAAGGATCATGAAAGATCTTTAAATTAATCTAAGGACCATAAACTCAGTATGATGGCAAAAGTGTTAGAAGGATGCAAAGAGAATGATGAAACCTCAAAGTTGAGGGCTTGGAAGCGTGCAAACAGCAGCAGATACCTCAGTGAATTAAGAAAAGGTGAAATTATTGCATTTATCAACAGATAAAATAATGTTGCAATAATAGAAATTTTGATGGCAACAGCCTAAACAAGTCTTTATACTAATTAAGAACAATAATTAATACGTTAATTATTGAAACAAAATGCTATTTTCAAAACGGGAAATGCTATTTCCCCTGAGTAAATGGCGTAACGGAAATAACCTGTGTCCTCACAGTTCAACAAAATAAGAACACTTCAGACAAACTATCAAGCTTTTGAAGAAGTTACTCTGTCTTGCTTGGAAGTGGATGGGCTGAGTATGCTTTTAACATTGTGGAAGAGAAGTCATATGAGTTTCTCTGCTGTTACTCAGTTCTGCAGTATTAAGTTCTGCATAATAAAAAAATACTCTTTAAAGATTAAAAATTCTGGCATCCCATGTCTATAACTCATGTTACAAATGTTTACAATTACAGCTGTATTTACTTTTCCTCTTTAATTTTTCTCCTTACAGTGAAAATGATTTATGTTATCACTGACAATAAGACATAGAAAAAAGAATAAAATTTTTGTAATTAGTTAATCCAGTTTGTGATGGCTATTAGTAAGGGAGATGAAAGCATAAAAGAACCACCCATGGATTCTTCATAACAAATTGGATTTTAGTAGGAAATGGCACAGGTACTCTCTGGTATGCTGAAAACTCAGTTGTTAAAGATCTGAAGCTCTGAAGAAGATTTCACCATCTTCTTCATGACTTGTGCTTTGTGACAGTTTAAGTGCAGTCTTTAAAATCATCTATACTTGTGTCTCAGGACAACATACTCCATAAGCCTGGATTTAATACATTACAGTGTATTGGCCTTTAAAAGCACATTTAAAAAAATATTTGTGTCCACATGCAAGTATTTAATGTTTTAAGAAATATCTATTTTACTTAAAAAAATTACAAAATGTATCCTTTACTTAGAAAACACCAATAGTTAAACCAAATTAACTGAGGAAGCTTCACAGATGAAACAGCCATTAAAAACCCCAAACATGATGTTTTTGAAATATAGAACAAATTTCTTCCTCCCAACCTTTATAAACTAGCAAATAAGTTATGAAGACTCATTCCATAAAGCTTTACATTTCAAATTTAAGAAACACTTCGCATCCCACATACTCAAATTCTTAACAAAAATACCCAGAATGTTGCATGCCTTATTTTACGTACCTTAATAATTACTAGATATGTCAAACATATATTAACAAATCCGCAGTTCTGAATGTTGCACAGTGCATGCTCTGTTGTTTCCACACTTTTGAGGACACTGAAGGATTCATCCATCAGACAAAAACACGGTGGGTTCTACTTGGTACACTATGAATTTGTTCTGAATCTGACAGAATTCAGCACCTTTAGGGGCAGCGCTATACGAATTGTCCAGGTTAATGGCAAAGTTGTATAAACAAGAGTGAATGATTTGCCAAGATCAAATTGGAGAATAACCTACTACTGAAATGACCCAGCATTCAAGAGTATAAAGCTGTGCCCTCAGTAACCCCAAATTTAACTAAAAATAGGTTTATATTATGACAGAGCACAAGCTATGCAACTTCTTGCATGGTGGAACTTGTTTTAAAATGGAGATTACCTTGAAGTAACCTCTGTTCCTTTTACAAGACTGTGTTTCCAGCCACATTGGCTACTACAGTTCACATGGAAAATTAGCAGTGGAACAGTAAGGGAAGATTTGAAAAATCTGTGTGACTGCTTACAGGGTAAAGCATCACAGTTTGAACAGGCTATTTTATGTGCCTTATTTACAATACTTGGCCATTCATACAGACAAAGTCACATAATTATCTACCCAAGAAATCCAACCTGCTGACACTGTGAGTTTCTATCCCTTTATCATCTGAAAGAAATGGATTGTGATACATCCTTCAAATTCCTACTGTAAAATTAGGACTTAGCACTGTAAAATATCACAGGTCTTTACACCAGAGACTCTAAAACAAACTTAAGAGTTGAACAACACAGAGATTTGTTGGATTTAGGGCTCTAGTCATATGTTATTCATAGCTCTTAACATCATATCTCAACTGATTCCCAAATTCTGAGAGTTCAAACCCAAGTTTGGCTTGTCACCAATTCATGCTTAAAGACAGAGCATTTATTAAAATCATTGAAGATCTCTCCGTTGACTTCAATGAATTTTGAGTCAGACCTATAATCCATCAATCTCTGATCTTCCCCCTAAACACAAAATTACCTGCAGGAATACATTTTTGCATTACAGGCCTCTGTTTAGCAAAGCACTGGCATGGCTCCACAAAGCTCGCCTCAGAGATGATACAAGTTCTTACCTTTTCCCATCCTTTTATGTTAGAAGAGAAACACATTACTGAGTTCAAGGCCCTCAGAGTAAGAGCTATGACATGCACAAAACAACAGCATATTTACTTTTGGTATTGCAGACACTTTGAAAGTCAGACTGTGAGAGAGACTGGGAGTGGGCGAGGCGAAGAGGAAAAAAGACCTCCAATGGCCTGAAATACATGAAGAAGTGGGCTCTGAAAGTTAGTGTCTAGTCATGGTGGAAAAGTCTGAATGTTATGTATTTATAGGGATTAAACAAAACCTGGCTTTCTTTTGAAGCTTTGGGTTTTTTGGGTTTTTTCTGGAACCTGTGAAAAGCTGGATTTCACAGTCAGTCAATACAAATGAACCGAGTTTCTGAAGTCAAATAGGCTGTGTCAGTACTGCACCAACTTTTTGCAATAAACCATCACCAACTCTGTCACATTACGTGTCACAAACCAAAAGTCAAACCAAGCCCTTGGGTAAAACTGACTTTTTTTCAGTCACATTTTCTGCTAAGCTTCTCCTTCTTCCTTGGAATGTCAGTTCAGTCTTCTAAATATTCCAGAGCAGAAACAGTTGCAATTAATTACTGGGAAATGAGTATCTGCATCATTAATTCTTTTAATGGCAAAAACGTACTAAATGCTTTCCTATACCTCATATGAATATAACAACAGTCAATTACTCCACAACAGACAGGCACTATAATTTATTTTGGAGGATTTAATTTCTCTTCATCTATCTCTCAAAGCTCCTGTTTTGGGGCTGGAAAACAGTGCTCTGTTACTTTTACATTACTTGACAATTTACTTTCCATTTCACCTGTTTCTTCCTGGAGTTACAGCTGCAGGCTCACAACACTGCCTGAGCCTGGACAGATAAAAATCAAACCCCAAAACAAACAACTCTCCCATCTTTGCCTCATCCTGAAATATCTCAGTTTGATAATAATGCAAATAAAGGGAGATAAATCTCTCCCATGAATACATCTTTTTCTTTTCTCTCTGCGCCAATATTGGCAGCAGTGACAGATTTTATTAAACTGGGTCTTACAAGATTTAGTAAACAAAATGAGTTGGGCATCATTTCATCTCAAGCTTTCGAGTCTTTTCAGAGAATCATAAAGGTTGGAAAAGGCCCTCAGGATCGTAAAATCTAAATTTTGACCAAGGCCCTCAAGATCATTAAAAATAACTTTTGATCAAACACCATTATATCAACCAAACTATGGCACTCACATCCAGTCATTTCTTGAACATTTCCAGGGATGGTGACTCCACCACTTCCCTTGGCAGCATGTTCCAACCCTTGACAACCCTTTCAGTGAAGAAATACAGTCAATAAGCATGCTTTCCTCCAAGCAAGAAGGAACAGATGACAAATCCTCTTCCTTCAGCTCCTGAAGAAATGCCAGATCTGAGCTAGGAAATGAGCTCAGCACTGCAGCAGCACACTTCACCCAAGTCCAGACACTAACCTCCTTTGTGACTGCAGCCCCTGAGGTTGAAAGTTTCATTTCAACCATAGTAGCCATTCCAGTTGTCATAAAATTCAGGGCACTGACTCATTCAAGCAACCGATGGCAGTTCCATGTGGCAGCATATGGCTCTTGGTTTTGGAAAGGAAATTTTCACATAATGGCTCTCATGAGGGAAATCAGTCTGGCAGTCAAGAGCACCATTTCCTATCATTATGGGGTTAAGGACATACTAAGTGGGTCTCATGATCTATAGAAATCTCATTAAGTGGACATAGACATAAACATAGGAGTAATGAAATACTTTTGGTGGAAATGTGGCAGCTCCAAGCCACCCTATGTTTCCGCACTGATTGTGATCTTGAAAAGCAACACCTGCTTGTCAAAGAAACCTCTTCCAAGAAAAGGGGAATAAAAGCACAGAAATAATTTAGTAATTCAGTGGTTTGATTAACACAACAATCACCATCACCAGTCATTGCCCCACCTGATATGTCAGACAAAAGCTCAAACACAGCAGTTTTATAACTAAATGTAGACTTCCCATGATCAATTTGTTTCAGTCCTTTGGATGACATAATTTCCAACAAATAATGGGGAATTACTAAAGAGAAGCCAAGAACAATTTGACTTATAGCAGGGTATATTTTAAAATTTCCAGTGTAAAGAAATAATCAAATTCATAAGTTTTCAGAATATTCCATCCTGACAGAATTGAATTCTGGAGCAGCAGTGTATACTTGCTTGCTGCTCGCATTCCCTGTCCAGATGGAAGATTCTCTTTCCCCAGGAGAGTCCTGGGAGGTGCAGAAAGTTGGCATAGCTGATTATATCACTACAGGGAAGTGCTGGGTGGACGAAGCACAACCAAAATCCAATTATTGTCCGTGGAGCAAATAGCTCCATAGCTGCCACTGCAGCTGAGTTGGAGCAAGCTGCCTGATGACCGCTCTGTGTCATGCCAGCTCCAGGGCACAAAGCACCTTCATACAGCTGCCTTTCCACACTTCCAGGCAGATTAGAGGAAGTGCCAGCCCCAAAAGACAAGTGATAACTTTTAAAAATCACAAAAGATGTTACAGGAGTTCTTTAAAAGCAACAGAGTACAGTACCCGCTTATTAGAGGACACACAAGGAAAGTAAGAAATGATGCTGCTTTCAGAAGGAGCTGGGCATAAAATGGCTTTTCTGTCTGTTTCATAAAATATTTTTTCTGTTTTCCTTTCTGCTGAGAACAACCTCAAAACCTTGCAAATTTGTGAATGTAAAGCCAAAGAGAATATCAACCCCTTTCTTCCTGGGACAGCAGAGTCTACTGGTGAGGAAATGATCAAGATGTGGGGAAGCCAGGCCTCCATCTGTGCTCTGTGCAGTCCCAACAAAGAATCAACCTTTTGGCATCCCAGGTAATGGCCCTGGTCATTGCGACATTATCCAGTAGCACAAGCTTGTCTTTATGCAAAACTTTTGCTGGAGCCGAGATTTCAACCACAGCCTCCTCCAGTGCAAGAGAACAGTACTGGCTCTTCTGGAAGAGGTGAGAAAAGGAGGTCACTTGCTTTCTGTTTTCCAGGAATTCCAATCTGGGGCCCTGAATCATCTTCCCAGTAAAGCTTTGTCAAAACTGGCATGCTCTTCGTTTTTTTTGGGGTTTTTTTTCCCCTCCTTATTTTCAGTTTTAACTAATTTGACACACTCTAAGGAAGAAAAATCAACAATATGTTGCTGGAAAATTTTTGAACAGCTCTTGTTACAAAGCACAGTGGTGCCAAAGCCAGGAGCAGGACCTGGGAATGGTCACAGCTCTAATCACTCAGCTGTGTGCTCTGCTACTACTAATTTGTCATAGGAAAACAGATGGTGATGGTGGTGCACAGGGCCAGATTCTTACACCTCTTTAGCATTTACAACTTGCATTGCAATAGCATCTTTGGGACCTCAGGAAGCCTGGGGCCCTGTTATGTTAGGCACTGTACAAACAGAGAGTAAGATACAGTCTCTGCTCTTGGGAGCTTCCTGAGAGACTAAATAGACAAGACAGATAAAGGAGGGAGAAAAAGCAGAGAAGTGATTTGCCCAAGGTCACACAGGAAGAACTTGCAAGCTCGGAGTACGTCTCACATCTCAGGTCAGTATATTTCCACTTGTCCAAATCCTGTCTTCAAACAAACATCTGTGACCATTAAATCACTTGCTGAGCCTCCAACAACTTCAGTGCAGCTCTCTGCTTTGTAACTACCCTGTGCATGTTTCCTACAGAGATACCAGGAGGAGCTCACCAGCACAGCACAGATGGGTGTCATTTCTGCTGAACTCACTGAGAACATAACCAATCCCAGGGCAGCAGCAAAATGCTGTGAAAAGGGTCGTTGGGTGTTTGTTTCTTTTTTTCCCCCTCCACAACAGAACAGTTTTGGACAGAAAGTTACATTAAAATACACTTGACACTGAGCACTGGAGAAAATGCCTGCTTCCAGCAGATGCCAAGCACGGTATAAACTCATCTGGTCAAAGGTTGAGGCACCCTTTGCCTTCTTGTGTGTTGCTTTTATACCAGGTTCACTGGAGAGGCCAAATGTACTTTAACCCTTTCTATATAATGCATTCATAAAAATACTCAGCAGATGCAGAAGCCTGTGCACAAAGCCTCCATATTTTAAAGGTTAAAAGAACTGTTTTACAATTAGGGCATTATTTTTCATGAGGAATAACTGAGCTGTAATCTGATGTGAAGCCACAAATTCCAACTGCAAGGATGTCCATTGTATTCCATGATTCACGCACTCTACTCAGGCTGACAGAAATTATTTTTTACATCAAAACTCTAGTAGAGGTCATTTAACAACTGCTTTTCCAGAAGCTTATGAAAAATACGTATCTTCTAATGAATTCAGGTGTAGTTCAAATGTTTCACTGTAGGCTCGCTCTGTTCCATGCTGCTCCTGCTGCAGGCAGGACTATCAGCTGGATGGATTTCCTTTCTGATCAACCCACCCTCTCTCATGTCTCAGAGTAAATAGAGACCTGAAAAATGATGGCACCAAGGCCTGGACTCATCCTACCCAAAAGCGGAACTGGTTTAGATGTCCATTGTGGTCAATGGCCTGACCAAACAAGACACAGGTATGCTCACCCTCTCTCCCTTGCCCTTCAGAGTGAGTTGCCTGAATTTGAGCACCAGGGGCTGTCTCTGCCTCAGCACATGAGGCAGTGCAGGTGAAGAAGATCTCTGCAGGACAGGAGAGCTGCTGCTGAGGGGGAGCCACCATCATCCCCACACCCCTCTGGAGCTGGGTTTGCTCCACACCAGTTCAACTCCAGACCCAAGGAGGGAATGCCACTCACGGGCAGGAGTGTGCTAAGTGTGCTCCTGTAGCATCCATGCACAGTTTGATTTCATTCATAACTCTCCCGTGCTCCAAGACTGCTCTCAACAAAAACAAAACCCTAATAAATGGGGATTGTCAGATGATTGTTTCAGAAGTGCATTCCTGCTCTGAGCTAAAGCACCAAGGCAACCAGCAGGACCTACACTGCACTAGAACCATTAATTTTTAAAAACCAAACAATATCAAGTAATTTAGCACTCAAATTGACAGTAGGTTTTTGTTAAAAGCAGAAAGCAAACAAAATCCAAATTCTTAATATCCTTAGGAGTGTTTTCATCGCTCATTTAATTGACTTTTTCCCTAGAGCTTTTGCAATCTCACTGCAGTAAATTGTAAAGCAGGAAAGAGGATCTTCACTATAATAAAGCCCGACAAGTTAAATTCTCCTAAACTGAGCAAGCAGAAAAACTTAAACAAGATTTAAAACAATTGTATTAACCCAGGATATGACAAGAAAAAAAAAAAACCCAGTTATGGGTACTGGTAGCACATCTTGCTGGGAAGTTTTTATGTCTCCCTGTCACTATACACTGGACTGCCCATCCTAATGTTGCACTCAATATGTCAAAAGCAGCAGCAAGAGTTTACAAAAGATCTATGGCTCTCAGTATTATATTTCAATAAAATGCTCTCAGCATTTTATTTCTTCTCCATTTTGCCAGTTAGTGTTGCAATCCTTGCAGCGTATCAAGCTATCACTAGACATTCCTCAATTATTTTAAAAAAGACTGTTCTTGGCACTTGCTAGAAGGCAGCAAGACCATTCTCTTCATGTAAGGACACTGCCACACATGTAGTGCAACTGCTGCACTTTCAGGCAGGGCATTCACCCCATGCTCCACCTTGGGTGCACTTTTAAAGCCTCTGGGTACCTCTAGCAGTAATGCAGAAAATGACTGGTTGTGCATTGAACAGCTTTTCATGGGGCAAAACATTACAGATATAGATTTTAATCTATAAATTGCTATGCAGCCAGGAGAAAAAGGGGAGGAACAACCATATTCCATAATTGCCTGCAGCCCAAAAGGCAGCTGGCATCTGAGTCCTAGTAAGAAACGTTGAGCAGATTGTGGGTGCTGGCTATGGGGGAGCATTTTCTTGCTGGCATGGAGGCTGGGTGTTGATTCAGTGCTGGCAAAAGCTTTCCTCTGCACCCACAGAAGTTAAATCCTCCATCACTTCTCAACAAGTACATTATGATGGCAGAAGGCTTTTTTCATCTAGCTGATGACAAGGAAGCCTGTGAGGCTTTTTGGGGATCAGAGTTAAAAAAACACAACCTGATAATGCCTTCTGTTTCTCTAAGGTGATCCTCAGCTTCACTTAATCTTGTCTGGGGAGTGGCTGAGATACCAGGGTGAGCTGGCAGGGAGCTAGGCAGAGCTCCTCTGAGGGGGAGCAGGGAGAGGATGGGTGGGCAGGATGTCACATGGGAGGCACCACTCACAGACCGTGCCTGAATGACTCTACTTCCATCCTGTGCACACTGAAACAAGGCAAGTGCCAGTATGGATTTATTATTTTCAGAATTTATGACATGTGTTTTAAATTTAGGGAGGTAACAAAGAGATGGAGAAGAACCATCCATTGTAATAAAGCATGGCAAGTCTCTCCAAGAGCAGTCACCTTGTGCTGGCCTACAGAATACCTGGCAGATTACCTGATACTTACATTAGAACATATAAAAAGGGACTGCAGGGCTGAATTTGATACACGCACACACCAACCATGCCAGGAGCTGTGGTTCTGTGTCCACTGTTGGGACCCAGTGAAATTACTTTCTGCAAAGTGTGGTCAAACTCAATAGCAGAGCTGGGACCAAGAGAAAGATCATGTGGCAAAATGCTGCCTAAAGGAACTAATTAGCCAACAGAAGATGAGATTAATTTTAGTTTCTTCTGCCCAGTTTAATGTTTTCACCATATGTCTATGGATGATGTGAGACATTAACTGTATTTCAGGTGCAAAATTTCAGTATAATTTTCTGACCAAAAAAATCAATAATCAGACTGTTGTAATTAAAAATTGATGCTTACAGGTAAATTTAGCTATCTGTCAAATTCAGCACCGAGCAACACAGCCTTTGTGTAAATCTGCTTTGGTTGACTTTGTGGGCTGAGGGCTGGGTGTCCCTTGTTTGAGATTGAGATTTTGACCCACAAACCACGTGGGACCTGGATTTTCCTCATGTTGCCATGTGAATCCAGAAATCAGATCCAGTCTGAGTGCTAGAGGGCCCAGTTTTGCTGAGCAGCCTGGAGAACAGTCACAAAATTTTCCACACACCTGGGCTGAGCTTCGAGTCGGTAACAAAGCTGAAAGCTGGCCAAGTTTCTCCTGGCTTTGTTACCGGGCTTTTTGCACAGATCTATTATTCTCTGCATATTTTTTTTCCTTTCAAAACCAAACCATTAGGGAAAAAAGGTTTGTGGAGGGGGAGGAGAGAATGTAAAAGAAACAGGAGTGTGTCTTTGCCAGCAAGAGGGAGATGCAGCACTACAGCAATTAGTATCACTGCACACACCAGCAGCTACAAACAGGCTGAGAGCTTCAAATGTAGGACAGCTCAGAGGACGAGAAAAAAAAAGAAAATAAAAGGAAAAAAAAAAAGATAGGAGACAGCAGGAGTGCTGTTTGTCTTGGCTGGTTAGCACTCAATGCCCACCTGCATTTGATTCTGCTCAGTCTCTGGACTCCTCCCCTCACTTTGGAGTTAAGGCAATACAGGAAGGCAGGAGGGGAAGGGAGACAGAACACTTTGTACTAGCAGCCAGACCACTGTTTAACTTCTTCAGCCAAAAAACAAATATGAATATGGAAAGATTTTATGGTGAGATACATCAACAGACTGAAGCAGTTCTGAAAATCCTTCTGCAGTTGCTCATTCAAGGTTTTCAACCTGCAGACCTTTCTTGTGATTAATCCCATTGTTTGTTTTGTAGTAGTAGTGCTAAGTATTTACCAAGTGAGGTGAACTGTCAGTTCTGCCACAGAGAGTTCTGTCTGCTGGGAGTATTTTATGGCCTTCATAATTTGCAGTTATATCCAGTCCTTGCTGCTTTTTCAGTTTCATTATGGTTTGAAAATGAAACCCAGAAAATAACCCCTGTGCTTACTAGCAAAGAAGCCTGGGTGTTGAGCAGTAGGAATACAGTAGCTGTAAGCATTTCAAAAAGCAGAGAGCAAGAAAAAATTCTGCTGCAAACTATACTTCCATTTGCATGGTAAACTTTGAATCACTCATTAGTTTACTTACAAAAATTCTTCTATGTCAGACTGCTTTTGCAGATATTCTCCCTCCAAATTCAGAGCATATTTTAGCAGCTCAAATGCTGTGCACAGGCCTTAAGCATGCTGAACCTGGCAGTATGCCCCCAAATTAGGCTGTGCTGAGCAGAGAGAACAACAGACATCTTCCTCCATTGTGCCATAAGAGATTTCAGAAATAAAAGTTCCTTTTTTTTTTTTAATTGGAAATGCTTCACATAAAGAGACATCATAAAGTAAACTGCTGATAGCACCTGATGGTGCTATGGCAAGCACTTCTTGTGAACCAGAAAGTCTCATAAGGTAACAATAACAGTTAGAGAATAACAAGGTGCCTCTGGATCCACAGGCATCACATCACTGGAATATCCTGATGTCTTTTAAAGCCTTGGGGATCATAAACCACTGTCAACTTTCTATCTCACACAGAAAAAAGTTACAGCTTTTTAGAAAGCTTGAGAAAAACTGAATCAGAAATGTAAAAAGAGCTATTTTCATTTTGTACAAAAGTCTGCCACTGTAAAACCATGATACCTAAAAGCAATTGCTTAAAAACTGTTGAAAGTGAATATCTAAATAGCTACTCTACTATAACTTTTTAGCTATCTTATGCATTACAATTATGAATTAAATTAATTAAAGTGTTTTCATTATTTTATTTAGAAGTGAGGGAGGGAATGGCACTCTTCATTGGAAACTGTAATGTTAAATTCTAAACATTTGGAAATGGGGAAACACAACACTAAGATAGGAGTTAAATGAAACCAAAAAGTTAGAAACAGGAGGAAGCAGTAGGACCAATTCATTGCCTTTCTCCTTCTCATCCCTCCTGCTTTACCCAGCACAGGGGAGATTGCAAACAGAGGGGTTAAGAACCACAGAAGACCACTCCTGATCTCTGAGTCACTCCTGGGTCTCACAGAGGAGTATTGTAGAATATTGCTATATGTACTGAATTATTGTCCATAAGGTAACAGCAATGGGAAGGTGGATTTCCACCCAAATACCATGGATTTTTTTTTCCATGCCATTTCAGTACTCTCCAGCAAATGATCTTTCAGTAAGTATCAACAGAGATGTGTTTTGGAGCCAGTCATACTGATGCTTCTTATAGTCAGCATAGAGAGAAATGGGCAACTACATTGTAGTCCACACGATTTACCTTAGATGTCTGTTTTAGGATGAGATGCATCATGCTCTAGATATGACTTTTCTCCCACCTCCCTCCCTCCCCAAAACATTGAGTCTAGACTGGTAAGATCAGAGATCAACACTTAGAGTAAAATACCCAAAGAGTCAAAATGAGTCACTTTCACTCTGGTTTGAGCCCATTGCTCTGCTGCAGTGAATGAGATTCTGCCACTGACTTTGTCACAAAACCAGAATCACTCTGATCATTACTCTGTCTCCATTTCAGCCACCATATCACATCACAGTCACCAGGCCAAGAGTCAACAACCTTTGGAGGCTGTGCTTTTCCATTTGGGAAGATAAGCATGTTGTCCTAACCTGGCTGGGAACAAAGATGAACTGCTAGCAATAATAACCTAACCTGCCTTGGCTAAGGCAGTTGTTCCTACAGACCTGGACCTCATAGGGAGCCAACAACAGGGAATCAATGCCAAGGCTAAAACATCACAGCTCTCAAAAACAATAATGCAAACCTTTACATCTCAGCTGAAACTGAAGAAGCTTACAATGCTCACCCCCTTTTTCTTCCCCGTTCCAGGAACACTCACCAACACAACTTTCTAATATCTCCAAGAATCTGGCTTTTGGTAGCTCTTTAACTGGAGCAGATTAAATCCAGCAGTGAAAGACACAAATGTGGACTTTCACCAGACAGCCATTTTTGTGACCACTTTCCAAAAAACCAGGAAAACAGAGTAATTTTTCTCCAATCAAAATATCTATTCTTATTTTCCCCAAAATTCATTTTCAAAGCTTTTGTGGGTGGGATTGAATGTAAGAGCTGTGTGAAGACTGAAGTCTAAGGAAAGTTACAAGAAGAAAAAATGGCTTTCTAATGAAGAAGTTTGACACAGTATTGAGGAAAGAAAAGTTACGGGATCACAGTAATACACCATTTTCAGTCAAAATTTCATTGCCTTTCACTCTGTTAATTATGCTTTAAATTGCCCTAGATGGTGCCAGAAGCAGTTATAGAAGTAGAATAAAGGATGATAATAACACCAGCTTGGTTTTGTGGAGCCTCCATAGCTGGGTGGCACCTAAATAAAAGCATTTAAAGTGCCAGAAGCCAATTTGTGGTTTGGTTTTGGATTCATTTACAATTTGGTTTGGCTTTCAAACAGATCTAAGTATGATTGGGGTAGGGTATGAGAGCACAGAACCCTCTTATTTCTGTGAGGTGGGCAAGGCTTCAGTTTCACCATCGCTGATTTGTGGTTAGTCTCTTCTTTTGGCTATTAAATTTAATCAAGATTTTAGAACTGCTGTTTGCTCAAGGCACTGCTAGAGTCAAAGATGCTCTGCAGATGTACAGATCTAGGCCTGTGCAGATGTGGCTGAAAAATCAGCCCAGAATATAGATAGCCTTTGTATAGAACAGAATATAGTGGTATTTACTAAAACACAAGACTGGTACTTCAAGTAAAGGCTGAATGCCTTAACAAGGTGACCCAGGAAAAGTCATTCAAAACACCCTTTTAAGTCTTCCACAACACAGTGGTTTCAGTGCGCAGCTTTCTAGCGAGAATTTGCAGCTAATGAAATCTGGGGGGAGTACTGACAGCTACATGAGCATTTAAGCCATATGCATTTATAGGAAGCTTAAATAATGAAAATTAAAATTAGAAGGGCATAACAGAGTTAAGTGCTTTTGACAATGTTTTAAATATGAATAAGATCCTTATGATTTATGAAATCCTTAAAGATGAGTGGAGTATGAAAAGTGACATGCTAACAACATGCCTGGTTCTAGGGTTTCTTTATGCTGGAAGCCATACGTGTAGGGGCACATACCAAATTTCTAAAAACATAACTAGGTCAGGTTACACAATTCTCAAAAGAGGAGAGAAGATAGCTATTTTTTATTGTATTTAGATCTGCTCTGATTCTCTTTGTGCTGCATCTTCTTCCATCTTGCTACTTAAACTGAGCAGGACTCCAAGAGGTCTTGTGACCCAAGCAGTAGGAGAAGAGCTTGGCAAGAACCTGAACTTAGATTTTTTTTTTTTTCTTTCAAAATACATGTGTAGAGATACGTGTCAGAGTGCATCATTTATATGTTTTAACACATGCACACAGACAACTTATTGAATGTTCATGGTCTCACATTTCCCAGATACCCTACTTCTAAATATCTTAAGGACAACCACAGAATGGAAACCAAGTTTCAAAGGGGGATCACAGAATTTATTGAGAGAGAATGCATCCTTTTATAGGAAAATTGGAGAAGCTGACTTGTTCAGCCTCATAGAGGAAAGGCAAAGAAAAGATATCATGGCCCAGTGTAACTATGACTGTAGAGCATAAGATCAAATTGCAATAAAATGATCATGAGTAAATGTAGTTTAAGTTAGAAAGAGGTTTTTAGCTGTCTGAAGAGTGAAATTCTGTAAGCTGCTTACACATGAGGCTCATGGTGACAAGTTGCCTAAATGGCTTTCAGATGGATTTTGAGGGGATTAGGGAAGGGAGTGATTAATTTATAGAGAGAAATTTCCAGAAAGTGGGTTCTGAAGCAGATCTGTAGGTATCCAGCATATTGGTGCTTGGGAGTTTAAAGGGGACTGCATCTCTCTTTGTAGTGCAGTTATACCAAATAAACCTCAAGCTTTCATGCCTTGTAAAGAATTAATCACCCTGCTGCCCTTGTTTCTGGTATTTTCCTCCCTCTGCTGAACAACTGGACACTGCAATAAGATGCAGCCACGCTCATGCTTTAAGGCATTCCATTCCCTTCAGCATCTAGTTGGCACATCCCACTGGCACTCAATGGAAAAGCACACATTTTTCCTTCAGGTCATACTGGCAGGTACTTTACTGGGTTTCCCTATTTCCTCAGAAGCAATGGTTATTAATCAGCTTTTTTTTTCCACCTGGGAGCTGTATTTCACACACAATCTCATTTTGCAATATCGCTCCTACTAGACTCCTATGGCACATCATAGCAAGACTTTTGACCTTCCACTACAAATATGTATTTTTGAAGGTTAATAAGTAGTGTTTTGTGTGCTGTGATTGCAGGAATGAAAGATCTGTGCACTCCTGAACTGGGCATCTGTCTCATCTGTTGCAACTGTGGCCGATCAGTCTCAAAGGTGGTTCTTTCTAACCTGATATTCCTGAATACAATTCACTATAAAAGATCTCCATGCTCATGAGCACAAGGACTGGAAAAAAAGTCAACAGACAAGTTCTTTTTGGCTTGGGTAGCATTTGGTAATTGCATCTGAGAAAACGGCCGAAAACAGGTTTAGCATGGATTCATCTGAATTAAGTAGAACATTCAGTTCCTTCTTCACTTTGGCCTCTTGGAGGGCAATTTTCATCCCAGACATTTCAGAGCCTCAGTTTTGAAATGCATATAAAGGGAGATAAAACAGACAGCAATCTGGCAGGCAAGAAATGCAAGTGGAACAGTGACAGGAAGTAGGATAGGGAGAGAGAAGTCTGGTTTGGGAAGAGAAGAAATGAGGCCGGAACTGCAGTACCCTGAGGAATGGAAAAGCCAGGAGGAGCCTGGCATTTTGTGACATAACTCTAATATAAAAATGCCCTTTTTGAATCTTTAAAGAAACAGAGAAGTTGCAACTAGTTATATTCAGAGTTATGCATTGAAACAGGTATTTAATTTTAGTGTTAGGAAAAAGAAACAGAGAGATTTTCCTACCAAGACATGAAAACCTACCCAAAGCGAAGATCGGAACTCAGAACCTTTTTCTCTCAATCCCATATTTAGTCCTCTAGTGGACATGTCTAACAAGAGCAGATGTACAGTAAATGCTAAAAACAGCATTTCTATTTTTTTTACAAGAGGAAAGACCCACAAACATCTGCATCTCAGGAAAGTATCACTCTTGAACAATTTCTGCAGAACACATTTATGTTTCTTGGGATAAAAACTTGCTGAAGGTCTAGGTAGGTACTATGAGAATTTTCCTCTCTGTGACAGCGTACTGTCACTGCCATCCATAAACCATCCACAGAGCTGCCACAAACACAGCAGAGCCTTCTGCCTTCAGAGCACCACCCTGCCATCCTTGTCTTTTTGAGGGGAATTGGGCTGGGTGCAATGGTCAATCCTTTCTGCTTCCCCTTCTAACTTAACACCCAGCACAATAACCACCTAACTACACCATGGAAGAAAATGGGTAGAATTTATTAATGGGGGAAGAAAATGAAAGAAAAAGCATGCAGCTTCCTCAGGTATTAGGGTGGAAATGGGGTGGACGCTAACTTGGGTACAGCTCTTTAATGACTGAATAAATGGCAGTAATGAGGCAGTTCCAAGGTTTATCAGATGACTGCATTCATTTGCTCTAAATATCATATTTAGTGATTTGTGCTGATTCGCCAGTTTGTGGGATTAGTTACAGTTCATTGTAAGTTCTAACTGTATTTCCATGTATTGTGTTAAGACCTGATTCAAGAGTAGTTTTATTTGATAAAAACCAGATGTTCTTAAAAGAGACTCTCTCCTTCACAGTACAAAACATTATTCTTAGCAATTGTATGTACCTTACAAAATTAATAAGCACAGCATCTCCCTGCATGACATATGACATTATTATACTTTTCCCTGTTGAGGGACTTTTAAGCCATTGGGGTCATGACCTCTGTGCCTTATGAGAAATGGAAAAGCACATGGTTCCAATTTTATCTTCAACCCTGCCCTGCTGCTGACATGTATGTTTACAATACGGTTCATCTGTTGACCCTTCACTCACATTTAAAATATTAGCTAACATTTTTTGGTCCCAATCTCAACGGTGCATGGTGATTAGCTTTTAAGACCAGTTGTTTTCTTTATTGCCTTTTGACATGCACATCTTATCCGAAAGCCCTTGACTGTTTTTCTAATTTGAAAACAGCACCAGCCACGAAAGCAGCTCGGGTTTGTCTGGATGCTCCCGCTCTCCTGTGATGCCGGGCACTTCCGATCTTTAAATACACAATATCACCCCACTTGCAGAGATGGGAAACATCCTGCACTGGTCTGAGATGTCCCTGAGGAGCTGCCTGGCTCTAACCCTGCTCTTGGCTGCCTCCAGTCCTGGCTGAGGTGGGTCAGGCTGAGCTCAGCCTGGCGCGGCTCCTGGGGGACACGGTCTGTCCCCCGAGTTCCCCTGCACGACACTCCCTGGAGAGGGCAGCTGGATCATGCTACAGGAGAGTCAAGAAGAAAACTCTTCCAGAGAAACCAGCCCTTTTCCCAGTCAGGGCTGGTGCTGAAAGAACACACTTTCACTTTTCAGCATGCAGAGAAAGAGCAGTCAGCTAAGACTTTTTTCAAGGGCTAGGGGGGGTAAAAACTGAGAAAGCTGCTTATTTTTCACTCCAATTTCCCTTATATCAAAAGAAAGCTGAAGGAAAAAGGGAAGAAGTGGGGGAGGAGGTATCTAATTTTCATTTCTTTTTAATAAAGGAGAAAATTTGAACCAGAAAAATAAGAAGTATTTTCCTTCTGAGTTAAAATGTCAGACAATTTAGAAAGATACCTTTAGCACTTGAATTTCTTCAAATTTTTCTCCTTTGTTTTAAATATTATGTTTAAATTTTGAAAAACAACATAAAATGTGGTCTCGTGATTGCGAAAAGAAAAAGAGCACTTTCACTATACAAAAAAAAAAAACTTTGTTATTTTCACCATACTGTATTATATGATACCTTATTAAGTGAGCTCACAGACATGGGTGCCTTAGCTCAAACTTCATAACAGGGCATCACATTCATCATTTGCACAGTTCAAAATATTTTCATAATTCTGAAGCTTGGCACTCTCAGTTTTCCTATAATCCACTGTCCGGGTATATATTTTCAATGTGCTTATTGATTTATTTGGCTTCCCATAAAAATTATGTAAATAACTCCCAGGCCTGAAATGTACTAAGCTTATTATGCTGCTAAAGAGACCTTCAGAAGTGTTAATGCTTTCTTTTCAGGGAGTGAGAGCACAGTCTCTTTTCAGGGGTTGGTATGGGAGATATTTCACTGGCAACCAGGCAGATTCAGGGACATTGTTTCTTGGAGGAAGGGATATGGATATGACAGGCTCTGAAAACACCTACTTCCTTCAGGTTTCAACCATCATACATGTCCTCAAAAACCTTGAGAAGGGCTGAATAATGACAGAGTGAAAAAAAAGCTTCTGACATCTGCAGGCTAGAGCCACTGCTTTGCACTGTGGAAAGAACTGCCAGAGAAAGCTGAAGTGAGATGCTGTCCTTCCCCTAACGAGCACAGAAGCACACCTCAACACCACAGACACACTGCTGTGTACAGCTATAAGCTCATGATGACTGCAGAGGGATTTCCTCTTCCCTAGGTTTGGGTAATCCCATGCACTCCCAGGTAATTTGGTTACACACAAATACAAATATCCACATGTACATTTGTTTAATAGCAAGCTGATGTATTCCCAAGCTGTCCTGTAAGAGTCCAGTCCATAAATAATCTTGTTAAAGTGTTGAAGTCTTTGCTGTTCACAGGGAGTTGATACTAGCTGGAGAACCAGACCCTAAAATTGTCTTCCTTCGTCACTCTTATAATTCCTTTAATCTTCTTCTTTTTTTTTTTTAATTTTTTTTTGATGGCTCCAGTTGCCAGAACAGCAGATATTGGCCAAGACACTTGGCAACTCCGTGTCTCAGGAGCTGATGCCAATGGCAGTTGGGGACACAGCACTGGTGTTCAGCATAATTGGCTTCTTTCCTCTGGGTAATGAAGACATCATACTGCTTTTGCCCTCCCATCCCTATAACCTCTGATCTGGGATGTGGAGTCTCTGGGAATGAAACATGGAGCCTCTCGCTGCTGCATAAAATCAGTCAAAGGCAGTGCCACCAGGGAAGCTGTTGCTTGCCATGTTGGCAATTCACTAATCGCCTCCATTGCCACGCCAGCCAGGCGGACAGATGGAGGCAGCACTCCTGAGTCATCTGCAAACTGAGATCATCTGCAAACTGAGGTCCATTTCCACATACAACTAGTTCTAAAAGCTTCTAACATAGCCCATCTTCACTTATTTGCATCTTTGACTCATGCAGGATTTAAAACTGTACCATGAGCATGTTGGATCTGTGCCAGTTAGGCACCACAAAGCTGCATTTTCCCCTTCAGCAGTTGTGAGCAAGTCAGATTTTGAAGGGAAAAAACAACCCATAAATTCACCTGCTCAAAATTATGCTGTAGCTTATTAATATATAATTTTAGGAGGTTATATTTCCTGCCTTCCACTCCACCAATACATAGCAGTGCAAGTACAATGCTTAAAGCTTTCTTAATGGCTGCTTGCCCACAATTCCTGTAACCTTGCAACAATGAAGAGCAGAAAAATTTGTTTCATAACACTATCACTAATGGTCAAATCATTAAAACAAGGCTAGACAATGATTCTTTACATCTCTAAAAAAAAGACTCAGCAGCAGGAAGGCATAGTGATCAGGCAGCAAATCTTTTCATATTGTACCTTTTCCATGATTTCTGACCTCACTGTGGAAATACTCATATTTTATCAATAAAGAAAAGACAATAACTTTTTCCAATGTGACTACTTTTGCAACATGACAACGAATGACTGAGTACAAGAAAATCTGTTATGTCTCAGCATCAGTTTTCTGCTATTTGCTTTCCATTCCACTCCCATAACCATAATTCAATGCTTCAAGATATGCAAGAAGCACTGAAATGTATTTGACCACCCAAATCAATTAAACTTGATTATTTCTGATTCCTCTGACACATGTGGCATCATCATCACTACTTCAACTCTTCTTCTGACCTGTTCCAGCTCACTGTTCTCCCTCTCCATGCCTGATTTTCAACTGATCTTCTGTCTAGGAAAGGACACTCTCTTTATTTTGTAAGAACTTAGTGAGAGAGAAGAGGGCTGGGCCTTGAGGTACTACCATAACTCAAATATTATGATTACTATGAATAACAACAAGAGCAACAAGATTAGGCATATATGTCATATTAATATTAGAAGTGCTGTGTTGACAGCTTCACTTATGCAGAGGTAAACACTGATGTTTGAAACCATAAAAAGCAAGGGAATGTCAAAGTGTACACTGACTTAAAAGAAGCTTTAAATGTTACAGCATTGTGGAAGACATAACAAGAAATGCTTCATATACTACATACATACAGATTTGTGCACACGTGTACTTCATCCATTTTTGTGTGAATGATTTTCACACAAATCCTTTGCTGAAGTGCAAAAAAACCGTTGAGTTTTCTGTTTACTCAGATAAAACAGTTACAAAACAGTAACTCTACTGAGGGTGACTTCAGCAGAGAAAGGAACTCTACAAAGCAAAAAAGCACTTTCAAATTCTAACTGTAACAGATGTTGTTTTGGTCATTTCTAGTTGGCTGTGAAGTTAGAGCCTCAGAACTGTGGTTTCATATGTGGTTCAAGCATTGGCTGCATTTATGCTGGGAGAAAAAAAAGGATTGTTGCATGCAGGATCTGGCATGCATTGTTTAAAAAAAACAAAACAAAACAAAACCCCAAACCATGTCTGTCTTCAATTATTTTCCATTACAGCATTGTCTGCATATAATTGCTCCATGTTTTCCATTAAGGAGTGCCAAATAAATGAGCATGTTAGAGTATAGGATGCACAAATTCCAGTGGTGATGCTCCCCTCTATCAGTGAGTAAGATGAAACACAATCCCCCTTGACCTGTGTGACATTTTCATACAATTAATCTGTGTTTTTCAAGTGTCCAGCATTATTTACCATAACCTCCATCAACAGCTGAGAGTGGGGACTCAGAGAAAATCCAAGCAATGCAAACTTATATAGTGCCTTCAAAGATATCTTAACTGAGGCTAAATGGTCAAATGCCTTGTAAATGGACTGTTGCCAGAATATGCAAACAGGATTTTGGGGTTTGTCTTTTTGGTCTTGTTTCTAAAATTTGAGAAAGCTACCCATCACAGAGTATTTTTTGTGTATGTAAGAAAAGCACTGTTTCCACAAAACACACAAAGGTGAGGCCTCACATGGCAATTTGGTTGCTCCCCAAAATCATCCTTTTTTTATTAGTCTTTCTGCAAAAGGCTTTGTCTGCTTCCATATCCTGGCTACATGGATCAGACTCATTAGGCTGGGGACAAGAGGAGCCCCCAGGAGCTGGCACCTGGGGATCCTGAGCAGGGCTTGGGCATCCCTTCTCAGAAGCAGAGGCATGTGGGAGCAGCGCACACCAGGAAGCAGATCATGCCAAACAAGAGGCAGGGTCATTTCTAAGATGTAAGAATTCAGCAGGCACATTGTGATTTGCCAGCTGTTAATGTTGTCCTGCAAAGTGCTGGTCCTGGGCTCAGCTCCGCTACAGTGAAGGTTTGTCTTTTTGCATCAATACTTATCAACACCTTTAATCAGAAAAAAATAGTACAGGGCCCAGAATAATTCCATTGTACAGCAGGAGTTAATATACCTGGTCTATAGCACACACATGGCTACTTCTGCCAAGGGGCCTTAGTGAGCAAATTGGTCAGGTTTGGCAGTTCATAAATAAGCTGTAATTATCCACTGGAAACAGGATAGTTAAACCTTAACTACAGCACAGCATTACCATTCCCTTATTAGTCTGATCAAGCTATTAAGATAGATACATCTAAACAGAATAAATCCATGCCCTTCACATTGCTAAGGCTGTGCTACTGCCTCCTTTCCCTTTTCCTCCCCAGTGCACTGCTCCCACCCCAGCAGTGCTAGCTGTAAACTCGAGACTGCACACCCTTGGGTATAGCCAGCTGTGCTGCTAGAGGGGAAATCTGAGCATATGCACACTCCAAAATGAAACTCAAATAACAGCAGAGAAAACAAAACAAAGCTGCTTGTGTAAGAGAAGACAGAGTCACACTCTTTCACATTAATGAGGGAATGATGCCCAAGTGGAGTCTGACACTCCATCACAGGAACATCTGCAGAAGAAGTTTTGAAAAGGTCAAGAAGTTATGATTTGCAATGGAAAAATACTGAACTGCTATCTGAGCTATTCTTAATTGAACTTGACAGAAGACGTGTGCACTGACACTACGAGGATATTCAGGAACTGAAGCTGGATCAGCTTCCTAATGGAGCAAGAGAGAAATGTATAAGCTGTTAAAGAGGCTGAACTTTCATTGGAATAGTTGTTTTTTTAAAAAAAATTTTGATGCGATGAGGAACAAAAGCAATTATAGCCCACATTGAACAGAATACATTTTAAGTACAGCTGCTAGTTCTTACTCATTTTCAGGGGAAAAATCATTTATTTTGATGGGACAAACAGAAAAATACAAGATAAATGGAGTTTTAAACCTAATTAATGATTGCAGCTGAGTGTTTGGTTAATAAAAGCAATTGATTTTTTTGTTCAGACTACATCCAAAAATAAGTTATTAGTCTGAAAGCCATTGTGCTAAGAGAGCAGACTTTTTCTGTTACCAGCACAGCAGCTTTCTGTGTTCTGTGGGCTTCTTCAGGCAGGGTAACTGCCTTCTATGCCTTTGAGTAACTCCTAATGGGCTCCTAATGCTGAATGGATCAGAAAAAAGAAACTCCACAGCCTCCCAACCTACACTCATAATAAAATCCCCATCTATATATGTATCTATATATAGATATCTATCTCTCACTCTCTATATCATCTATATATATAGCTGTACATCTGAATCTATTTGATTACAAGAATCTACTTAAAAACACACTCATCCTGCAAAATCTAACCAAGTCTATTCTCCTGCCCATTTCACATACAGCTTGCATCTAGTTAGCAGCTAATACCACATTCCTTAAATATTTTCCTTTCCAGAAAGAAGACACCTCCTGCATCAACTTTCTTTAGCCCATACCACAGTGAAGTAGCCTTTCCCAGAGCTTTTAATTCTTCCTCAAATACTGTGAGCAATCTTTTTTGCTAGAGAGGAAAACTACTGGTACTGGTCATGTTGGGATGCATGCCAAGTGCCTGGTAGCTGCTTTGGTGGTAGGTGCTTACACCTGCACAGTCCTGTAATAATTTATTCTGAGAAAGGGGTAAAACTCTAGTTTAACTGAAGTTAAAGGATTTTTTTCTTAAGTTAATTTACTTGCATTTGGATCTCCCAGTCACAAAATGGGAGTGGGGGAAATCAAAGGGTGGAAGTGTGACTGACACATTTTGAACAGTGCACATAAATGAGTTCCAGTGAAATGCAGAAGTGGCACAAGCAGCATTCCCTGACATGTCTGAGCTCAAACCTGACCTTAGAATATGGGATTGGAAAACAATAAGTAAGGAGCTATATAATCCTTAGTGACCTAAAGAAGAATAAAAGCCCCAAGTTTCCCTCAAGTAGGTGGGAAAGAAGGGAGGTAAAACATGTGCTTCCTTTTACCCCTAGCTCTACCAGTGCCTTTCCATGTCTTTTCTGCATGTAGGAACTGCACGTGTAATTGTGAAGTAGTAATTTTCTAGTCCATGCCTTTTCAGCAGCTGTTAGGACATCTGGGGAAAAATCCATCTGGTGCTTAGCATAGCAAACACCACCATAAACTTTCAGAGTCCCCTTCCTTTTGCACAGTTACACGAACATGAAACAACAATGGGGCTCAGAAGTAAGTTTTGCTTTCAGAATAGGAGGTGGGGAGCTGTGAAAAGAAGGAAGATTTTTCAACATGGAGCGTCAGAACTTTGACTCCCTTCAAAGCCTCAGGGACAAACTTTTGACTCCCCAAAGACAGCAGCATCTCCAAAGAACTGTAGAGAGTTTGATTTCATCCCATCCCATCCCATCCTGGGTATTTTTCCATTAGAGTTTGCACAGAGCCTGCAGGATTAAGGAAGCGCCAGCACTGAGTCTGTCAAGTTCTGGTTCTGTTTTCAATAGTTATATATATTGTGCTCTGTGTTGAATTAAAATGACAATAAAAGTCCTCTCACTTGTTACTGTATTTGTGTAATGCTCAAATTAGATGGGAAGAGTTATTTGAGAGAAACTAATCCAATGCACGTCCAAAACCACATCAGGTTTCAATATAGCAGATATCTACTAACACATTGCATGGTCAAGTGGGGAAATTCAGCCAGACCTCTCTTGCTCAATGTCAAAGACAGGCAGAAATTGCACTTCTGGCTTATCAACTTCCTCACTGCTCAGGACAACAAAAAGAACTCATTAAAAAACACGTGAAAATCTTCTTGGCAAGATGATAACATGATTTTGTGCTTCAGTCAATCATTTGCTCTTTACATTCCCAACGGAAATCCTTGGCACCTGAGAAGTGAAATATTGGGAGGTTGCTGGGCTACACAAGAGCTACAGATGTGTGCCACTAGAAGAAGGAGGATCCTGTTTCAGGTTCCTGACCTGTGAAAGAGCCATGGGTAGAAGATATGCAGAGGAATTTTCAGGCTTCTTGAAATATTTTGGCCCTTCATTTTCTGTGTATGTGTAGCCTGGCCTATACAATTTGGATGATGTGCAGAGTACCATGTAACTGGTTTCTACAACAGATGCTCCTAACACAGGATCTGTTAATCAATTTACTGTTTTAAGCTAAAAAATGATTTGCTAATTTTTTCCAAGACCAATGTGGATTACCTTGTGTACACACAAAGAGTTTGCACTGCACTAACAGAAGTCAGGTATGCAGTGTTAAAAATTTATCCTTCATATTAACATTATATCTATTACAATAGTTTTCAATGTGTCAATTGGTACTAAATGACCTTTCATCTTTCATCATTCATAAGGAAGTGGAATGGCAAATCTACCTCGACCCTAGAGGCATGGATATGTGAGTTGCAAGGTAAAACAACCTTAAAGGGGGGTTCTTCCATGAAAATTGCTGCTCGTTGGGCCAAAGGGCATGGCACTGGGTGAGTCCATTGCATCCCCTCCCATGCACCAGCCTCTGGGGAAATGGAATGATATAATGGACTGTTAAAGACTACACTGAGAGCAAAGGGTGTGGGGACATTCAAACATTGGAGTACACATTTAGGGAAAGCCACCTGCTCAGTCAGCACTACGGGATCTGCCAGTTGGGCTAGCCATGCCCAAAGCAGTTTATTATATACTAAAGAAAGGGATAAAGGCCCTATAGTGCACAGAAAAAATATGCTGGGGAGGACAGGCTGGGTTATTCCTGTCAGGCAAAGGCAAAACTATTCATGGGATTGCTTTTGCTCAGGGACCTGGAGGCACATCATGGGTGATTTGGGATGGTGAGGAAGTCTGGTATGTTCCTGTAGGGGATTTGGTTCTGTGTGAGAATAGCCAGTGACTTGAATTGTATGATGTTAATTCTATGTCATACTATATGCAATCCCTACTATGGTTGCTATATGCAGTATCAACAGCATCACAGTAACAACTGCCCAGATTAATGAAGAATGCAATAACAGAACCAGACAAGCACAATGGTGACAGAACCAGAACTGGCTTCGGTGCACAACAGTCCAACACCACAGACCATTTCTCCTGCCCTTTGAACTGCTATGACAAATGAGTCTCAAAATTATTGACTAAATAAACTCAATGGAAATTTGGAAGGGATGGCCTACAAACAAAGGGACTTATGCCTCTGTGTATATATCCAAAGACAGGAAATGATGCACTGGAAAGTGTGGGGCCTGGGCATGAAATAAATGGTATAGAAGAATGAACAGACGCTCTGCTGGTTTCAGTTCAGAGAGAGTTAATTTTCTTCCTAGTAGCTGCTATAGTGCTGCGTTTGGGATTTAGGAAGAGAATAATGTTGACACACTAATCTTTTAGCTGTTGCTAAGCACTGTTTACACTAAGTCAAACACTTTTCAGCTCCCCACACCACTCCACCAGTGAGTGGGCTGGGAGGCATAAGAAGCTGAGAGTAGACACAGCTAGGAGAGCTGACCCAAGTGGCCAAAGGGATATTCCACAGCACAGAACACCATACCCAGTAAATAAACTGGGGGAAGCTGGCTGGGAGGAGCCAATCAGTGCTTGGGAATTGGCTGGACAGCAGCAGCAGGTGATGAGCAACTGCACTGCGCATCACTCATCTCTATCTCAGCTCATGGATGTCACTTCTTTTTCCCCAGTACTCTCCCCCATCCCACTGGGGTTGAGGGGTGAGTGAGTGAATTTGAGGGGGGCATGTTCAGAGTCCCATAGTTGGGGACAAGGGTTGCTACAAGGGATGCTTAAAACTAAAAGTCTGTTAATCTGGTTTTGAGTTCAGCTATGTTAAACAACTGACTGTTTTAACCTAAAAACAATTTGCTACTTTTTTCTAGAGCACTGTGGACTGCCTTGTGTACACACACTGGATTTGCACTGCACTCACAGAAGTCAAGTATGTGATTAAAAAAAATGTCCTTTATATTTACATAATAGTAACTGTTTTTAATGTTCAAATTGGTACTAAATTACCTTTCATTAACAAGCTGTTCACTGCAAGCAGAAAAGAACAGAAATACTAATTGCAGTGGGAAGAGATGATTTGGGGTAAGTCCATGAAGTTTAAAACTGAAACTGAGATGCAAAAATTAGGAACATATATGAAATGAGCTTTGGTTCAACCAGAACACTGATAAAGACTGAGGGGTGTTTGCATTGGCAGTTATGAGTTGAGGATTTCTGTGGACTGGTACACTTGTAAAGTTGGATCAGAACTTCAGTAAATTACTGATTTAGATAAATATATACACATACATATACATATTCTGTCTAAGCAGTAACATCTCCAACCTGAACAAGTCTTTTGGCAGATCAAAACTGGGAGGGCTTTGTTTTTAGAGAGAGAGAATTAAAACAAGGGCTGCCCAGGACTACATTCTGCCCTGAAGCTCTGAATTTATTTCTCATAAATTTATTTCTCATGTTATGTAGTTTATCAGGATCTTATCCATGGAATAGTTTGCTAAATTAACAGCTCAAACAGAATAGATTGCATTAAATGTTGTGGGTCAAGGGAAAACTAATTCCAAAATTTGAAACTCCCAAGCCCAAATCCTGCACTTACATTACTGTGGATTTACGCCAGTGTAAATGAAAGAAGAATTTGGCCCCTGACCTTCTCCAAGCAGGTCATTATAGTTGAAATAGTAACTGATCTTAGAAAAACATTTTTGCTGTGAGGTATTTATTTCTGTATAAAGGTTTATGGAACATCATATTCTTTGCCCTTTAAGACTGATATTCACATATGTAAACACCACTGGGCCATAGCTTAATCCAGCCTCTCTAAATCTGGCTAAAACAATGGAAATATCTTCTGAAACCATTGTGGGTTGTATCCAATATAGTTAAAAACATCTGACTGCAACCGCAAATATGCTGGTATTTGGTTGTGCTATAAAAACATTTTTATGTCAAATACAACTGGGACTAATACAGTAAACTACAAGTATGGTTAACCCTTGGAATGAACCACATTTAGACACATGAAAGTTAAGGTAGTCTGCACTGGTTACATTTTCTTATGAAGAGCATAAAATGAATGTAGGGTATAAAAAACTAATTACTAGTATTAATAGAGTAATTGGCACTTACATAGCACCTTCCATGCTACACTATAAACGTACCAGCAATGTGATCAACTTGGCAGCTACTTGCTCTCCTGAGTGCTCAAGACAAAACCAAGCCCAAATGCTGCTTGTTAAGTGAATAAACCTGTGCTCCCTTTCCCCGGCACACCTACACGTGCCCAAGTGCACACACACACACGGAACCATTTCAATGATCACCAACCCTGGTGCTACCAGAGGGGTCTAATCAGTGCTTGGAAAAGCACCAACAAGGACAGAAAGGGAAAGCTGAGTTAGGTGGGGCTGAAAGGGGAGTGCTTAGCTGGCACAGAATGGTATTACACAGAAAGGCAGGTTGCACACCTGGTTACTACCAAAAAAAAAAAAAAAAAAAAAAAAAGCATTTAAATAGAAGTAATTGAGAATTTTTGCTGAGGAAAACACTTTCCAACCAAGTGGTGTTCCAGGACAAGGTAGAATAGCACTGACTATAATGCAGGGCCTTGGATTCACTGCCTGGGCTCTTGTGACAGAGCTGCTCAGCCCACCATCTGTTTAACACACAAATAATGGAAATGTTTGTGGTACACATGTAAAATGTATTTGTAAAATAATGTATATTTTTAAATGAAACTGGTATCTGAGAGTTAAACTCATATAAATATATAATGTAAAATAACAAGAGATGCTCAGGAACCATTAACTAAATGGAATCAAGAACTGCAAATTCTACATCTCATGAAAAACCTTTTGGACAGAGACTGCTGACAAGCCTTGCTTATGGTGATGAAGAAGATACTGGCCCTAACTGCCCCCTCTGGTGACACTGCTGGACTTAGAGCAAAATAGGCAGACGAGAGGAGTGTGCCACTGCAGGGACATTTGCCTGTCAGTACAGGCATCATGGCTCAAAGGACCTTTCTTCAGGAGAGATTCTCAAATACTTGATTAAGCATGGCTTCCATGCTTGCACCATGCCCCTGCTTTGGAAATCTATATTTGTTCTGCATTATATTAATAAAATATTTATGATGTACAAGATGTTTGTTTCATTCTCTATATAGCTTCTAGGGAATGAATGGAAGCTTTCATCTACAGGGACTCCTCATTTCCTCCCTGAGTGGTTACAGCTAATTCAGTGCACGCCTTGGAGAGAGTAAGAAGGTTTCTCTCTGTATGCGTTGCTTCTCATTTACTGACACTCAATTTCATCTGCCATTCAGTGTCATGCACACAATTAATTTTAAATGCCATTAGCTAAAATAATTTTGGATCACTAGCAAATACTGTCACTTCACTGTTGTGCAGATCACTCATTAATGTTGACCAGCTCAAGCTCCACACCAGATCCCTGTGGGAACACACCACTACCTTCCTAGCCATTTCTCCACATTGCTTCCCATCTTTCAAATCCATGGGGGATCCATGAGACTGTTCTGAGACGGTTTAAGAGATCTTCAGCAGGGAACTTGTCAAGCCCCTCTGGCAATCCATACTCAGCATTTCAAACAGGTCACTCTTGTCCATGTGAGTGGTGGCGCCTGTATGTCCAATAATTACACTTTTTCCTGACTGCAAAGTCATTAAAATATTGTTTCCTACTATAATATAAATGTCAGTTTTACACTTCTAACGTAAATAAACAGGGCTGCTATGGATTTCAGCAGTAGTCATTTTACAGTTATGTGTAGAAGCAGTGCAAATAAGATAACCTTCTCCAGCTGCTGGATAATCCAAACCTGCCTAAGTTTCCTTGACCTTCACTAGGAAGTCATCGTCAACTTATTTCCATTAATTTACAAATATTAGTGCCATCTGTTTTTGTAGGAAGCAGCCAGTGTTTCTTATTTGTACATTCACTGCAAATCTCTTTATCCTCACAGTCTAATTACTTGCATAATTTTAATAAGACCATATATATGTGGCTGAATACACTAGATACTTAGAGCAGGTCATCCAAGCTCTAAGTATCTAGAGTACACAAGCAGGTTCCTCACTTGACTGCTGTCCCCATCCAGCCACACATCAAGTCTCACTGACTTTCTCACTCATGTCTGCCTATCAAGACTGTGGACAATATCCAAACCTGGACCTGATCCTACTCTATTCAATTCAAGGGGAGTGTTTTCAGTGGTACTTAGAAGTATAAATGCAGTACTGTGAAACAGCTGCTCAGCTACAACTCTTGGCACCTTTCAGAATTAAGCCAACATCTTAACATTCAAGCAATGAACCTGTATTCTAATAATTCAAATTGCCATATCTGAAAAGATTAAAAGCAAGTACAGTTAATTGCTACTTAGCTTAGCTGAACATTCAGCCTTTTCCTTCCACAACAACATTGTGATCACATGGTGAGCACTGAGCTTCTGTCCTAAATTGATGGTCAATATCCACCACAGCAAGATAATAAATAACATCCCTTAATACACTTCATTATTAGGCATCCTTTTAAAATGAGCTGCCAGCATTGTTAAACTTTCTACTCTCTGATATCAGATTGGTCAATCCTTATTTTCCAGGTGGGTAAGTTAGAACAGACCAAATGAAAAATGTTCTGTTATCAGTTTCACATTCTGGTTTATTAATAACTTCAACTGCATTTTGTTAGTCAAGAATATGAACCTCTGGTTTAACATACAATACTGAAGAGCCAAATTTATTCTCTACAAAATAAACAACAAAGTTTCAGTAGCTTATTATAGTATTTACTTATTTCAGGTTTTGATTTGAGTATTTAAAATTAGATTTATATATTCCAGTATAGAAAAGCTTTGTGAGTTAGGTAAGAAAGCATAATGTGCATTTTACTTTTGGATATCAATGAAATAGAGAAGAAGCCTTAATCATGTAACTCCTCTGATCTTCATAATTGAGACCATCCCACTTGTACTGTATCTCATATGTAACAGATGAAAGAAAATGTGTGGGTGTAAATGTGTGGGAGGTGAATTTATGTGTTTTTCAGAGCTACAACAGCAGCTGGTCAGCAGGTTCAGTCCAGTCCTCTCTAGTCAAAGCAGCTCAGGACTAGTCAGATTGAGATCTTTTATTAGGAGAGGTTTGGGAGGAAATGCAAATTGTTATTCAAAAGCAGACAGCTGGAGGGCAGGAAAAGTGGGGAGAAGCCATGAACTATTAATATCCACTTGCTAGTCTGAGTAGTTTACCAATGAGAAAAGAGTGGGACACGCTGTGTCTCTTACTCTTTAGCCACATATATTTTAGTATTTATATACATCCTACTGTATCTATATGTGTTTTAAGAAAGGGACAAATTACACCAAAATAAAATTCCTGCCAAGTTCTGATGAGAAGTCCTCCCTCTTCCTGCTCCTCTTCCTTCCCTCAAATGGACACTGCCAGCACGTTACTGCTGAGCAACAGCTGAGAATGGGACAAAGAAAGTGCAAAACGCCCTCAGTGTGACAGCAGTCAAGCACTCAGACACAGGAGTGACCCCCACAATAAACATCCTTCTGGCTTTCAGAGGAGAAGTTAGGAGGATGAGCTAGCACAGCTGAGCTCATGTACATAGAGGACATCACCACATATCCCTGTAGGAATGGAAAGCATAGCAAAAGCCCTTTCTGCACTCCTCTGATTGCCAAATGCCTTAGTTGTGCAGGGGCACCTTTGGTTTTTCCCCAGGCAGAGGGTAGGAAGCCCACAGCCTTCTGCTGCACCTGAAGAGAACTTTAAAGCAGACTGTGATTTTCAAAGCTGAAGGTAATTTTTCCTGCATTATCTCTATGCTGCCTTCTTGGAGGACATGTACAGAAAATAAACTGCACAGTGGAGGAATACCTTTCATGCCTTCCATACTGGAGTGCACAAAGGCTCCAAAGATTTTATTAATTCAATTCTTCCGCACTCCCAAACCTTAAGGCAGTGGGGAGTAAGCTATTTATCTTCTGGTTTCTTGTAAGGAATTCACACTAGACTCGCTGCTAAATCATTTTCCCTGTGCTACTAGTACAGGAAATTAACTATAAATGAACTCTGAAAACAAATAATTCTGCTGCAATTTTCCACTGATTTTACTTTACAGTTTTAGTACATTTAGGAAAAGCAATATAGATTCAAAAAAAGAGTTACAACTTATTTATATACTGATCCTTAAGTTATGCTCTTTCCTCTTTTAACAGGCCCTACTTAAAAGATTTTTCTTGTTTATTCTGCAGAGGTATACTGTAGCTGGAACCATCCTTATGACTACAGCATCATAGCATGGTTTCACAGTTGACAGTGAAGATAATTTTATTCTGAGACTACTATTTACTGAAATCTGTGGGGGAGGAGATAGAAGTTAGATTCTTGTATTCTTTGCTATAAAGCAAACAGCTTCTGACATTTATATAAATAGTGATATTGAGATATTCTGTGCTTTTTCAGTAGTTACTGATTTTTTTTCATAATTTCCTTTCCTTGCAAACACTACTGCATTTCTTTAGAAAGATGTTTTGAAGAAATAAGAGATGGTGAGATTTAAAGATGGACTATGCAGTTTGTTCTGAAAATGCTTTTTAAGCAACACACAGGGGGTAATTGTGGAGAATTGCAGTTTAGGGGGGATCTACTCCATACTGCTTGAAACTCCCTTGATAAAGTCTTACAACAGATTGTCAAATTATTTGACAAAGAAAATCTGCTGAGAGATATTTATTGAAATATGGTAACTAAGAGTATGTATTCTGCACGCTGGGGGTTTTTAATATTTAATTACAGGGCAAAGAAATTAGAAATAACAATGCTCTGAGGTAAACACAAATAGCAAAACTTTAAATTTGCCCCACTGTAATGTGTTTATTTTAAGAAATAGAAATCCTTTAGCAAATCAGTGACATGCATACACATCAGGGCTGGGCTAAAGTACTAAGTGGGAGCTGGAGTGGGCAGCAAACCTTTTTCTTGTTCTTCACACTTTACAGCAGAAGAGCCATGTAGAAATGAGGTTTTCCACCACTATAGATTGCAGGCTACAGTCATACCCATAATTTTTCATGCAGTTTACCATTTAAATAGCTAGGGCCAAATTCTACAGTAAGGATCTGAAGCTGAAGTCTTTATAGGATGAGTGGGAGTAGAATGTGCTTCTGTTTTTTTTGTAGTAGTACAGTGGTAGGTGTTAGAAGTGAAAAACCAATTTTCTTTTGTCATGAAAAGCATGTAAATCTACAAATTAAAATCTCAATTCAAAAGGAGTTTTCTGTAAGAAATCTCGAACCAGCTGTTTTTGTGTGAAGTCCCAGCCTCACTGCATGGAGTGGATAAAACACCCATTCCTTCACTAGAGGCACCACTTCGCTTTTTGTTCGAATTTCTTCCAAATTAACATTTCCCTACAGAAAATATTTTAAACAACTGTTTTTTCCTCCTACTTTTTAAAAAAAACTTTAAAATTTTTTTTTTAGTCCTCCCCCCCTCCCCAGTAGGAATCACTTTTTTTTTGCCAGAAGCACTTTGGTCAGATCTACAAAGGAGCTGCAGACAGAAGCCATGAACAGATGTCCTCTTGGGAACCCTGCTGTGAGTTGGAAGGGGTTACTACTCTCAGCTGCTCAGCACCATTCCATGCTCTCCTCATTAAGGATCACCCCCACTGATGTGCTCATTGAACAGTTTGTATGAACACTTCCTACATGGCGCAGCTTCAGGCTGAGCCTGTTATCTTGGTACAGACCAACGATGAGCAAAACAAATGGAGCTGAGTTTTGCTTAAAACAAATGAGGGAGCTCCTGCACAAGTGGTGTGAGTGGATGGAGAGGGCAGCAGCCTTTGGCAGTGGAAGTACAGCACGCAGCTAAAGACTGGAACTTGTTCTGGTGACATGGCTGGATTTGGAGAAGCCTGTCCATGGCTCAAACTACCAGCTCCTCCAGTATGTAATGGATGCAGAGTTACCCAGACATCAGAAGGAATCTGGCTCCAAGACATTCAACCAAAAGAGCATTTGTCCCAAAAGCGGTATCACAGAAAGCTACTAGGAATTACTGAAAACAGCTACCCAAGCTGCAGTTCAATAAGAATCAGAAGTAAATTAATGACAGTGTAACTGTCCCTGCAAAAAACATGTTCTTGTAAATTCCCAAGCATCGCCATCCTCTGACTACAACTCTTGGGTGTATTTTGGCCCGTGAAATCTGCCTGATGTGCTGGAACCCAACTGCCCTCACCAGACAAGCAAACAAGCAAACCTCCTCAGCCATGCAATTCTTTCAGGAATTAAGAAACATTCATAGGGGTTCTCATGTCTTCCTAACAACAACAAACAGTTAGTCAAGTTACCTTTGTTAAGCAAACCAATTTTCATTGCTTTCATTCAAACCGCCTTAAAATAGAATTCTTGCCTGCTTTATTTTGTCAGATGCAAAGAAAACTGAGAAACTGTATCCATTGTTCCTTAAAAGAGCTTATTAGTGAAACAAAGACCTTTTTTTTCCAGTGAGTGCTGTTTGTGCAGTTACTTCATGACATTTATTTGGATTCCGTCCCAGGGGAAAAAGGCCAAATTCAGTTTCAGCACTTGCCTACTACAGCATAAACAGTCATTAGTTAACAGATCTTTTTTGGCGGTCTTTATGTAGCCTCCAACATCAAAGCACGTGATATCCATGAAATAATCAAAGCAACATATGTACACTGAAGCACTGTACGTACATTATTTTTCAGTAGCCTAGCAATCCTCAGAAATTTGAAGAGGTTCTCCTAGGCCTTGAGCCAAAGCCCTTGGAAGCTGATGCTTTTTTTTTCCCTTTGATTCAATAGATGCCGAGTCTGGTCGTCAGATAATCACTGCCATGTTAATGGCAAACTACTTTCCATTTTTGTATTAATTTCCTGCTCAAGGAAGATCCAGGACAGAAAGCACTGGAGAATGAAATCATTTGCCCTGTTTCCACACAGGGCACAGAAAGTCTGGGTAACAGCAGCCAGATCCTCTCTTAGGGCTTCACTGATTCATCCTAACTGTGGCATGGAAGAGTGAATGGATACTTCCTTTGCCACAGTTTTTCCCCTTACGAAAGGCAGTACAAAAACCTGGAAGAATAATGGGTTTTTTTGTGCTGTGTCCACTAAAATTGGGAACAAGGCCAATTTACTTTTTCCTCTATCACCAAGCTGCTGGCAGTCATTTCTCCTCTAGGTGCAAGTTTTTAGGAAATGCTGGCTACCTCAATACTAGCTGTCTCATACCTGGCTTTGCCTCCCATTTTTCTACATCCCGGCACATTACTGGCACTGCCTGTACTTTCAGCTCTTGTGTAACATCACAGTTTTTCTCCAAGTCCTTAAAAAAAAAAAAATCCAACCAAAATGAACAAAGTAATGCATTGGCTAAACCCTCCCAACACGAACAAGTGACATTATATGAGATGAGTGAGGGGGATAACCTTTTCCTGCTGTTAGCAGAAGAGAGTCCTTCTGCCCTTGCTCTGCATTTGGTCTTGGGCACTGCTGAGATCTGGCTTTTGAACAACAGAGAGATACATCTGTAAAGCAGCAGGCCAGCAGGCCAAGGGAGGTGATCCTGTCCCTCTGCTCTGCTCTGGTGAGACCTCACCTGCAGTGCTGCATCCAGCTCTGGGGTCCCCAGCAGGGGAAGGACATGGACCTGTTGGAATGAGTCCACAGCAGGTCCACCAAGACAATCAGGGGATGGAGCACCTCTCCTGGGACTAAGAGCTGAGAGAGTTGGAATTGTCCAGCCTGGAGGAGAAAAGACTTTGGGGTGACCAGTTGTGGCCTTCCAGTACCTGAAGGGAGCCTACAAGAAAGTCCTTATAGAGAAGGACTATTCATAAGGACATGTAGTGACAAGACAAGGGGGAAGGGCTTCAGACTGAAAGAGAAGGTTTAGATCAGATATTAGGGAGAAATTGTTCACTGTGAGACACTGGCACAGGGTGCCCAGAGAAGCTGTGGATGCGCCATCCCTGGCAGTGTCCAAGGCCAGGCTGGATGGGGCTCTGAGCAACCTGGTCTAGTGGAAGGTGTCCCTGTCCATGCCAGGAGGGTTGAAATTGGATGATCTTTAAGGTCTCTTTCAACCCTGGCCATTCTATAATTCTGTCATACTAAGAAAAGTTCACTGTCAGAAATGGTTGTGAATATACACCCTGACTTGATTAAATGAAATCTATTTTCATGAGAGAAATTTGCAATGTGTACTGGCAAAGAAGCACAGCAGACAAATTTTGTTAAAGCTGAAAGAGGTAGTGGAGTTGGCTTGGGAAGAACATGGATACTTCTGGAGAGTGAAACCTAAAACTAAACCCCCATAAGAAGAGACTGTAAGTAGTTTATTGTTAGCTGAGTAAAAACAGAATTCTGAAAAAGAGAGTGAGAGAGCAGTAGAATTAGTTCATGGGTAAAGGACTGCAACAGGGTTTAAATTTTACAAGAAGCAACTGATGGAATAAAGACAGTATTCAAAAATATATAAAATCCATGAAGGTCAAATAGCAAAACATAATTAATTTAAAAATAAAATAAATTTGAGACATACTTGAAGGTTGAGAATAAAATGAATTTAGTGGAACTATTAAAGACAAGATCCAAATCCCATTGAAGTTGGTGGAAAGACAATCACTGACTCCTACAGCGTTGGAGCCGGACCAAAGAGAACAACAAAGAAATTTCCAATGACTGAAAAAGTATCAAGAAAATCTCAGTGGTTACTTCACATCTGTGTTTGATAACAAAGAACACTGGTGACATTCATGAAGGATGTGTTCCTGGGTACTAATGAGGACAAAGTGAAGGAATCTGTGAAGTAACCAAGTACAGGAACAAAATAAAGACAGATAAGTAGTAATGGATTATACCCACAGATGAAGCACAGCATTTTTTGAGTTTATCTGTGGACTTTATAATTTTTCCTGCCATGTTGAGGAAAGTCTTAGAAATTGTTACTCTAGAGCATTTCTGAGTACACTGGGCACCAAATAATTGAATGTCAGTTGCTAAAAATCCATTAGATGGCTAGTATTTTAAATTATTTTCACTTTTTAAAGGAATTCTATATATTTTGGCAAAATAGTAACAAATGAAATTGACATTTTGGGCTATTTCTTCTAGAAACATTCCCTTCACAAAAAACAAGCCATGACAGGATTTGCAATGAGACACAGAGTGTTTCAGCTGAAGGTTTGGACTCTCTCTTGTTTCTGGTTACTTTTATAAACAAATAAACAAAAAAGCCATACCAACAATAAGCAAACTAAAATATTTCTGAATATGAAACACTATGTGTATTGGACATAGATCATACTCACTGGATTTAAATATGTCATTATCAGTATAAGCTTAGGCATGTCTGAACAAAATACTCAGTATCTTTGTGTATGAACATACCCACTGGCAATCCATGGTTCCTTGTCTCAACACATCCTTAGGCATTGCAATGAACTTGAGAAGTAAAATTTTCTAGGCTACCACCTTAATCATTCTTTCTTGTGTGCTCGGCTATTCCTTTGTTCCCACAAGACACTGTCACAGCTGAATTCAGAAGTCTGGACTGGTGAATTACTGGGGGTTAACTGCAAGTTGCTAAGGGTGTTTTGTACACTACTTTACTGTTAATTGTTTTTTACCTGCCATGCCTGTTCCAGCTGGAGAAGCTGGGAAAGACAGGACAGACACCAGAGAAGCTGCATATGTACTACAGTGGAAGAAATAACGTGGCATTTGCAAAGTCAGATGCTAAGGCTGTTTAGGAGAAAACCTTCAGTATGTTCTTCCTTTGGGTAAAGCAGATAAAAGCAGACCATGCAGAATATAAACATGCAGAGCTACTCCACGAGCCCAAACTGGCTGCAATTCTTCCATCAGTCAGTCTCTGTGAAATCTGCTATAATCTCATGACCCAGCTGTGAACTGTTCCCTTAAAAAACAATTCCTCTGGGTATTGGGTTTCTGATTATCCAAGACAGCCAGATGCAAACAGAAGACCTGCAACACATTTCAGGTGCCATTGATATGCAAATACATAAAAGGTATATTCTTTCTACTTCTCCCAGAGACACATATTTCAAGCAGTTTCATTTGCAATGCAAATGTATTATGGGAAAATATTGTGCTCTACAGTTTGAAAGAAGTAACTTACTCTTAAATGTCTACAAACTTCATCCTGGTTTCTGCCTGCTAAGAACCAGGAAGACTTTTGCACAGATAGGATTGCAAAAATGCCCTGCAGTACAAGCTCCTATGCTTCAGTCTGAGCTGCTTTTAATGTCCAAAAAGATGTAGCCTCTGGCTCTCCATCGTTTCCTCTGGGAGACAAGTTCTATTATGTCAGAGCTTTTCTCCCTGTTCTGTAATACATAGCCCCTACTGATATTTAATGATATAAACCACAACAGATGGCTGGCAGAGCATTGTGGTAAGTTAATAGCAACTCTTGTAGGCATTTAGAAGCTTGAAAAACCTTGGAAGAATCCTCTAGTGTGGATTGTAACTCAGAGAAAAGGGAGCCACAGAGATAAGAGATATTTTTGTCCTACTTAAATGTAGGACCTGTCAGTGGTATCAAAAAACAAAGAAAGACTTTATTAATAAACTGAGTGTCAAGCAAAACCTCTCCTTACACATAAACCTTTGGCTTGCTTTCACAAAAAATTCACAAAAACAAAACCAACCTCTCTCCCTACGACATTTTGTATATGCTGCTTTTTCAAGGAAAGGCAGAGCAGCAGGTGATGGTATTTCATGGTGTCACATGTCCCATCTGCAAATTCCTGAGGGAACCTCTCAGTCTGGGATTCCAACAGGGAGCACCAACCCAGTGGCCATTAGCAACCAGCTGACTGTGCAGATTTGGCAAGCGCCAGGTACAGGTGTGGGGCTGGATGCCTGACTGAAGAGGCATCCCACTCAGTTTGACCTCAAGACAAAAACTTCCAGCTCATTTGCTCTGCAGAGGTGAAGTTCAATGTCTCTGAAATCCTTCTCTTGAACTCTGACATTAACCTCTGAAAGGTATTTAAGTGTTCCACTCCCACTGACTACAAGAGCATTTAAATATCTCTCAGTCATGAACGACAGCTAATGCTTGAATAATTTAAAACCCAACACCCAGCACCATTTATGCCTTTCTGTCTTCCCAGCCATTCCAAAACCCTGATATTTCACTTGCTTTAGACCACAGCTACCAAAACCCAAGCACAGCTTTTGCGAATCCCTTCCCCTTAGCTGCTCATGTTCCCTGGCTGTGAAGGAGGACAGTGATGTACGACGTGCTTTGGCTGACGATGGCCCAGCTCTGCCAACAGCCGCCACTGCCCCGGCTGTGCCCGCTGCAGGGAATGCCGCGGGATTTCCCTCATGGATAACAAATGGTGTTCCCGAGCTGTGCCCCGCTCCCCAGCAGGGCCAAACTCCTCAGCTCAGTGACGGGAGCTTGAGGTGAGTTTTTGTTCTTGTTATGGTAGTGCTGATTTCTGAGCCAGAGGTTATTAAGTAGAATTCTACAGCTTAAGAGCCAGGGCACGACAACCTCTGTGAGATTTTAATGAATGAGACATTACAGCTCAGACTATAAATAAGTCACTTAGAGGACTGGTATGTACACACACTAGTGTAGCATTCCTATTGATTTTACTTCCTGCAGTTAAGGCCTCAGGGTGGAATGACAACTCCCAGTAATGGGGTGGGGACTGGGTTGGCCAAGCACTCTCTTCAGGGTGGCAGCTCTCCTCCATGCAGGTTTGGCATACAAAAAGATTGGGCTAAACTCAAACACATGGAAGGTAAAAAAAAAAAAACCACTTCAATACTTCAGTACTTTCAAAATTTCATGGGATTTATAAAAGGAAATATGAAATGCCTGTCTATATTTAGGTCACTTCTCCAGGGCTGCATTGACATGTAAATTTATCACCTCTCTTTTCCCCCCTCCACTCCACTCAGGCCAGAGGCCTTTCATTTTTTCCTTCATAGACTTAAAAGCACTGTTTTGGTGTCTGGCATAATCTTCTGGCACTTCATTCTATCTTAAAGTTTGGTACGGCAAGCTGGAAGGATTTCCAGCTAAAAAAGCAAGAAAGTTCCCTTCTATAAAAATCTCCTTTCAAATTCAAAATTTTAGAAAAGCAGCAAAACTTGTATCATGGGTTTAGATCCCAGGTCCATAGCAAAGGCTGGAGTACTGCTGGGTCTGAACCTTCTCCTTGGAGTCTTTTCTCCAAGTTACCAGCTGGGCTAGAAGATGTTCCAGAGATGAGGGGGTAAAGCTGGTGTACTTTGATAGAGATCTCCTCCTGTTTTGTGTTTGCTGAACCCAAAAAATCTAGGTCATGGAAGAATACCAAAATCAAACAGCAAACTGAGTTGGCAAGGCAATCTAGAAATGACCACACCAGGGAAAAAAAGATGTGACTAACACATACACCAGTTTGTTTTATGAGTTTTCTTGTTCTTGGGGACACCAAGGTACCCACAAAATACTTGCTTTATGAGAGATTTGAAACACTGATGGATCAGTAAATACATAGTAGTTAATACAGAGTACATTATGGGGCTTTCCAAAATACGCCTGAATTTTTAGATGCTCAGCTTTGAGCATATAAATATACTTCTATACTAAATACACTACTATATTTTAAGTAGTTGAATTAAACAGGAGTTTTGCCAGTGATGTCTGATTGACTAGGGCTTGACCACAGCTTTGTCACACATTATTAAAGTCCAAGTTTCTAAAATATGGTTTATTGTGCCTTTCAAGATCCACGTAGCCTAAAGGAGTTCCCCTGTACTGTCACTGAATTTCTCTTTGCCACTGACTTCTAATGATTTTCTGTGTTTCTAAAAATTTTTGGACAATATGTACTGAGTATCTCTCAATCTTCCTACAGCTCTGACTGACAAATCTACAGGGAAGTCTAAAACCAGCCAGGACTCCATGAGAGTTACACACCAGCTGGGAAGTTTCTCTGTGTCTTGCTATTGCCAAATGTAGGTGCAGTGCTACAAAATATTTAGTCTCTTTCATTATTATAAATGTCTCTTTCATCTAATAGATGCCAGTACCCATTTACTCTTAATTTAAAAATAAAACTCATTAACACATGACAAAAGTATTCTTCAATATTATCATGATGTAAAATGCCTTTGCCTTCATAAACTCTGAGCTGCTGATGAATGTAGTAGTGCAGTTTTAAAGCTAGATTAAAAAGAATGAATAGCAGCAAGCATTTAGCTTTACTTTAGTTTTAGCAAGGAAAGTGTCATTTTCTTGGTTGCATGGACAGGCAAAATGAAGAAAAGGGAGGTCATCCTCCTAGAAAGTCAATACATGCTTGGCACACTGCACAGCAGGGCTCTTCTTTAAGAGGATAAAACAACAATGCTAAAAGTACAGAATAACATCCATTTTCTTCCCATTTTAAACACAAAATTGAACTGTGTCTAGCTAGGATATTGGTGAAAAAAAAAAAACCAATTTCTTTTCAATAACATGCAACAATCACTCAAGTAAATTAAAAATCTTCCAGAGCTAAGGATTATTCTGGTCAGAGAAACTGTGAGCTGAGGCAGCCTCTTTGGAGCAAACTCAGCATCGCCACCTGAAGCTAGATTTAACAGAAACACAAGCCCTGCATGCGGTAGGTAGGGCCAGCCTTAGTTTGAGTAGTCTCTTTGATGTTACTAATTTTATGCTGTATTTTAGAATTCATAATAAAATGGTGGCCAGTTGGCTCTTTGATGAGGTATTATTCATAAGCAAATGGGGAGGTTACTGTGAGGACGTGCTGTGTGTGGCTGAGGTTAAACACACCAAAACAACCTTTCTGGTTTCTAATTTGAGCAATACAGCAATTACTTCTCTCTGACCTACCTGGAAACCAAACAGAAGGGTTCATCCCTTCCTTTTATTGACCAGACAAGTTCAGTCACACATTTTACTTATCCTATCATCACCACCTAATTGCTTACAAATCTTCCAAATTAGTCTGATACTCTGACAGACTTAATATGGAAATGTTAACAAAAATACATTATAGAGATGCTGTCTTCATCCAAACTAAACGAAACATAACCTCACTTTAGGGTCTGTATATTCCCTTAATGTTAATGCAAAATTGCTTTTCAAAACAAGACTTTATTCAATTGACTGCTTTATTTTTTGAGTGCAGGATGAGCAGGAACAATCCAGGAGGCAGGTGATCCCACATTGGGAAGCTGATCTAGGGGCTGGTAACTGTATGCTGCAGGTAGGCAGGATGCCAAAGAAACTACAGGCTTTTGAAATTCACTTATTTCAGAGCCCTGAAAAATCACATTTTCTGAGGAAAGGTAAGACTCTGAAAACTAGTAGCTAGTATTGGAAAGCAAAGAGAGCAGAAATCACAGAGCCAAAGCATACCCTTGGATGAGAAGATCACAACAAGCCCTACCCATTTGCTGGGCCCTTCTCATTCATTGGTGACATCTGGGTCAGTCAACCCTTACTATCTCTGGTCTTTGCTCTTGCTGTTATGATAAATCCTGAGCCCATTATTGTGAATGGTTTTGTGAATGAAAGACAGCTGTGGGCACTCACAAAAACCTGTACTTGTTTTTGAGAAGGCACTGCCCACAGGCACATGTATAGCTTTTGGCCCACTTTGCAGCACTTGCTGCTAAATGTAGAAAACATGTCAGCTTAATTCAGTTTCTAGCATGCACATTACTTGTCTGTTCCTGAAGTAAACAATGCTGATGTCAAGGCATGCAATTCTGATGTCCCAAGCCTGGAGCTTGAAAAGTACCCAGAGATACTGAAGAACCTCTTCTGGAGGTGCTCCTCCCCCAGAAAACAGGCTGACATTTTTTCAAGCATTCCCATTCACTACTCGCTTCAAGTTTTAACTCTTCTACAAGCAACATCACTCCAGAAAATGAGCAGCAGATGGATCTGATGTATCACATGGGCTCCATGATGTTGACCCTGGAACAAATACGACCCTTTCAAACTGCAGCTATCAGCTGCTGGGGCCAGAAAACAGTTCTCTCTACTGCGACCTGCCCTGGCTTACCCAAAGTGGATGCGAGCCAGAGGCTGGCTCTCTTCTGAGTGCTACGGAAGGGTGAATGGTGTGAAGGCCAGTGTTTAATTTTGAACTTAGAAGTGGCACTTCCAATTCAAAGCACAGATCTCATCACAGCCCGTGAGGTGGTGCTCAGATCCCTGTCTCTCATACACACTTCTGCTCTCAGAGGCCATTAACAAGCCAAGCTTGTTAAACTTCCTTGGAAATCCAGGCCCTGATGTACAGAATTGCATTTATTCCCTATTTCTGACCATATTTTCTGCCTTTGTATGACTTGCTTCTAACCCAGCAGTACCTGTGTTAAAATCTTGCTCACCCTGGAATTCACACACTGCGATGAACTCCCTGTGATGTGGATATTGTTCAAAGGTCTTTCCAAAAGACACTCACTGCAGTGTGTTTCACTGGTAAAAACAGTGAACTGTGTTACCATCTGACCAATTGCTGATATGCATATCTGATTTTCCTGTCACTAAGTAAATTCAAGTGTTCTGGGCACAGCCTCAACATTCTGGCAATTTTCTTATGCTTTGGCTTTCTTAATGAAAAAGCAGAAGAACACTGAAACTGTTTCATGGATAGAGTCCATGGATTCAGTTCTGCAGGTTCAGATGGTATTAACACAACTAATAAAACAGGAAACCATTTCATATCAGTATTTCAGTACATGCTTTTCTTTTTATAGTGTTATTTTCATCCTGCGTCAGACAAAAATGTACTGCAATTCTGAAATGCTGAAAATATTTTCGGAAGATGTGATTAAACAGAAAAGACCCCAAACCAAACAGAAAATAAAATCCACAGAAAGATAAATAAGACAGCATTCCTCATGGTAGACTTGGCTGTGCTGGGTTAACAATTGGATTTGATGATCCTAAAGGTCTTTTCCAACCCTAAATGATCCTGTGGCTCTATGAAGCAAAAACCTTGTTTACCTAGACACGCAGAGCAGAAGCTTTACAAACTCAGGGAATGTCTGCATTTTAAAGCCTCTCTTATAAACATCCTTTTCTAATACTATCAAAACACAAAACAGACTCCAATTTTTAAATTAACTTGTCAGCGTTTGTGAGATGCTAAGCTAAAGAGAAAAATACAGAAGCTGTATGTGGCCACATAACAGATTTTGTGTATTCACGATGTTTTCTTTTGCTATGTTGACAACCTCAGTCCTTCACTCCTAGTAACCACATGAGAGATACACCTGTAGCAACTCAGAGCCTGGAAATCAAGCCTTTAAAAATCAACTTCAATTAACGTGCCTCCGTGTCACCTGATGTACCTTGGAGGCGAAAAAAGTGGATATGAAAGTGTGTTTGTTTTCCTTTGCCATGCCGTGCAATAAGAAATTTCATTCAATATTTATCTAAGGATTTCAGTAGTAAGTAGAGAGTTTGTGGCAATCCAGTGAATGTTTTCATAGTGCTGTTGTTACTGCAGTTGTAAAGTTTCACTTATGATTGAATGTTCAGGGCTGGTAAAACCCTGTGTCTCTTTACTGCTCACAGATGTGTCAGAAAAAAATGTACTAAATGCCTGTTTTTTATTACTGCTCTGCTGATCCTTTTTCTGTGGACATTCCAAAATGCAAGTTAAATCCGATGGTGAATGTATCTTCCAGATATTCACATTAAGGAGTGTAATTCATGTAACATAAAACATACTACCATAACAAAGCTCTAAGATTTAAAAACAGAGTTTTTTGGAAGCAAGATCTAATTTCATCCCTCACAAATGTTCTCAATTCAATTACTGAAATAAATATATATGTGTGTATATATATATGTTTTTTAATATATTTACTTCATAAAAAGATATGCAGGTAAATGTAGCTATCTGCAAAAAGCACCCAGAAGTTCTGCCAGTTGGATGCAGATGTAGATACCTGAAGGAGTTTGCTACAAATTTTACATAGTCATTGAAGTCTATTTTGGCATTTTGTTCCTTTACTGAATCATCTACGTAGTAACTCCTGGCATTTCTTGGTAGCACAGCTCAATCTCAGAACGCCTTGTACACCCAGCGTAAACAGTCCTTTGGCTGGACAAAGCTGCCAGGAATTCTGTGGAAGTCAAAAGGTCAAACACACACTGACTGTTCAAGGTCCTATTTTCATAAACCTCGGTGACCAATGAATACTCTGAGTTTCTTTTTCAGGCTGATAGCACACCTTTTTGGATAATAAGTTTTAGAAGGAAATCAGAGCCTGCCATTTCATCCTATTCCACCAGTGACATGCATTGGGTCACATCATATGTTGGGTTTTTTAATCCTGTTACAACTTCTGTGGCCAACTGCACAGAACAGACACAACTGGATTCAATTTTTTTTTCTGCAAACAGATGAAGCAGGAAAGAAAGGCACTTCACTGATAATCAGCGTGAAAAAATGATTAGTACCTTGCAAGAACAATTAATTTAATGTACCATACTCATCCACTACACATATACTGGTAGAAAAATGGATTTAACCGTCAATACAAGTCCTTGGGTTCTTAATTTTTTATATAATTAGGATTATGTAACTGCACAAAAAACTGCAATGTGTTTCATCTGATTAAGTACACATAAGTCTGAAACTAAAAATATGCCACTACCTCAATTCAGATCAGAAAACATGTTGGATGTACCACAGAGCAATGCTACAACCAACATTTTGATTTTATGACTTTGCTCTGCTTTTGTGAACGTACAACCAGTTATTTACATTACCAAAATGGATTTTCCTGTGATGTATGACTAATAAACACTGACGCTCAAGCACCTGCAAAAGAAATGTCGCTGCTTTGTAGTCTCTGCCATGAACATTTCACCTTCTATCGGCTGAAATTATCTCAAATTCCTCTCATCAAAGTATATCTTACTGAGGCAAGGAGTCTACTTTAGTACTTTAAACACATGTTGTAACCTCCACTCTATTTAATCTTCCTGCCTTTTCCCTCTGAAAAGGATGTTGTCATGCATGAATATACTGTTCCTTTACGCAACTCCTGCCACAAAGCCAACCATGTCTTCCACACAAGCTTTTGCCTTTGTTGTGGTTCACTGTCTTTTAAAATCATCTTTTCAGCTGCACTGGAATTAGTCGTTATCCATCATGCTGCAAACCCAAATAACAGATTTAATGAAAACAAAGCCTAATTTTATAGATTTTGCCCAGTGGAAACAAATCTGTTTTATGCAGATTTGGTGCTGTTGCTATCCAGATGACAATGCAGATTCTCAACATCTACTGAGGTACCAGAAGAACAGAGAAGTAGCATCTCCCTCCAACTCTCACAAAGACATTCTGTGTTGGGATTATGGGAAGCAAGTAATGCTGACTGTACTGAGGTAAACACCATTTTTATAGTGATAGCATAAGACAGAACTGTCTTATCATATTCAGTCTTTGTGATGGACTACCTGCTTCTTTCAGAGTGCACTTACTGTCCTACAACAAAACCAGTTGTTAAAGGCATCAATTGTTACGAGATGAGATCCACCATATACAAAAAAAGTGCTGCAGCAGTTCAGTATTAACTGGCTTTGACACAAATTACATCTGGCATGCACCATCTGGCTTCCAAAAAAAAAAAAAAAAAAGCAGACAAGGAATAAGCAGGGAGACCACTGCCTTTCGTGACTGAGCAGGATCAGAGAAAAGCAAGCTTGAGCAGCAGATATTTGCTGCAGGTAATGGCATCAGGGTATAAAAAATGGCAGCTGTCAGAGAGATCCTGAACTTATTTCAAAAGGCTCAGAAACAGAAGGACCTTTACTAATTAAATATTCGATAAAGCAAAGAAAACGTACAGGACAAACAATAAATCACACAGCTCCTTAGAAGTGATTGCGCTTTGAAAAAAAAACTAAAAAACCCGGTGATTTTTATGTAAGGAAAAACATTTCAAAGTGAGTATTCTGTGCAAAGCCATATGCAGAAAGTGTTTCTGTGTCGTGTAAACTTCATAGAGTTCTTCTGTTTTCTGCTCTGTGCCTCTGGGACTCTGTCTGGCACCGTTTGACCTCCAAGGAGCTTTAATGAAAAGCACATCGAGCCTGAGTGAGGGACTTTTTGATGTTAGCATTGCACATCACTAAAGAAACCAATACTTTTCAAGTGGTGTTCCACCTCCTCCAGTAAAAGCAGCTTTTCCTCAAGACAGCATAATCTAACTCTCGCAGCTCTCACACTTTCACAGAAATGGTCATGAGTCCACTCATGACAATTCCCATAGGAAAAGAGACAATCATTGCATGTGACTTGCAGGCAAAATACACGCCAGTCCTGAACACAAACGGCCACAGTGTCATACCTGAATACAAACTCCTTTCTGAATGAGTAAAATAGACACTGTCAGGATACTATTTCTGGAATTGGCAAGACATTACACAGTGTGCACCTGGAGCTGCAGAGATGCCCTTGGCAAAAGCAGTTTGGATGGTCAGCTCCCCCTGTCATCTTAGACAGATCACGCTCTTTAGCTGAAATATATTCACTGTAAAGCAGCAGACCAACCAGCCCTACAGCACACAAATCCCTTAGCACAGAAATTCAACATGAATGGTCAACATGATGGGCTGGGAGAATTAAGACACACCTTCCTAACTGCAATTAGATAAGGCAGCAGCTCACCTGCACATGTCAGCACAGACTTAGCTGGCTTCTAGGCACATTCTAAATGGCACTTAAGCAGCAGTCAGAGTTGCCTGGTCAACAGAATTTTAGACTGATCCCTCAAATGAAATGTGTTTTAACAAAAATGTACTTTCACAAATATGAAATATTGCAAAATGGGATTTTGCTTTTTTTTTTTTTTTCTGATGGGAAAAGTACTGTACTAAAACTTCCTGGGACAAAATTCTCAAATAGCTTTAGAAAAAAAATTAGAAGTAACTTAAAATCTGAAAAATATACCAAGACATTTAAAATCAGTGACCAGTTTCCCTCAGAGTTGAATAAAAGCACTGAAATTTACAGGCTTTGGAGGTGCTACTGTCCTGAAGTGTAACATTGCCTAAGTTGCTACTTGTGATCCTATTTCTGATCTTAGAAGCAAGGTCATGATCCTACAACCTTAAAGTTAATTGCCAGTTTTTCTACACACTTTGATGTGAGCTGAAGTAGGGCTCAAAGCAATCATGGATATACTTAAGCTCCTTTAAATCAAAGTGACTACGGGAAGGGGAAGACGGCAGAAGCGGTGCCCTTGGAAACACCCTGTAAAAATGGAAATTCTCCCTTCCTGAAGCAACTCCCATTCTCTGCATATCTGCAGACTTTGTCAGCAGTTAGTAAATTAGCTGTACTTTCTCCCATCTTTCTCTTTTGACTCTAAGCTATAAAAGATCAGAGGTTGAGCTCTAAAAATGTTCATGTAATTCTATTCAGCGAAAAATACTGAGCATCATAGCTCCTACTCAGTATGTATTTGACAAAACTATTTTTGATGGACAAGGAATTACGACATAGGGAAAAAAATCCCCAACTCATTATCCAGAGAACAGATCGCAGAAATGCCAGATTACGTACAAGCACACAGATGAGAGCTTTCACTGCAAAATTATGGTTGGCTTAGGAAGCAGAGACAGATATTGATATAATCACATTAAATGCAGAATTTTCCACTACATAGCTGTAATTATTATTGTTTTCAATTTTCATTATTTCAAGCCTTTGTGGGTTGTATCTTTAGGAAGAAGCTGCTGAAGGAACCTCCTATTTTCAGTAAAATAGAGATTTCATTTTAAATTAGAGACTTTCGGTGTTCATACAGAAAGTTCACAACAATTTAGCTCATGGGGCTTTTCCCTCCACTGCAAACCTACATTGATTGCACATAACCAAAAAACCCTACAACATTTCCATGAATTTGATGCACCTGGGCTGGGACAACCTCAAGCTCAAATACAGGCTGGGTGGAGAATGGATCAAGACAAGCTCTAGAGAAAAAGACTTGGGCCTGTGTGTGGATGAAAGTTCAATATGACCCAGTAGTGCATGCTTCCAGCCCAGAATGCCAACTGTATCCTGGGCTGTATCCAAAGAATTGTGGCCAGCAGGTCAGGGGAGGTGATCCTGCCCCTTTACTTCATTCTTCTGGGACCTCATCTGGAGCTCTGGGGCCTCCAACACCAAAATGAAATGGACCTGTTGGAGCAGGTCCAGAGGGAAGCCACTGAGTTGGTCAGGGGTCTGAAGCACCTCCCCTGTGAAGACAGGCTGAGAGAGCTGGGGTTGTTCAGCCTGGAGAAGAAAAGGCTCCAGGAAAACCCTACATCACCATCCTGATGCCTAAAACTCATCTTACTCTAAAGCTTACACACCTCAAAAAGAGTGACTTTCTTACTTTTGTAACAGATTTCTTTCTAAGTAGAACTTCACAATTATTTTCACCATGAAGAGTCTGATCCTCAGACTAAAATGTGACAAAACCTTTTCATTACATAAAATAATAGAAAAATTACACATGGATGTGCCTTGCAGACACCTCAGAAAGCCCTTCCAGCTTTAATCATACCCCATTCTCATCAATCTGTACTGCTATGTGAGATTTATCAGTGACTTCTTAAATCCTATAAAACAGTGCTGATTGGTGAGTAAAGGACTCGAAGGTAATCTCTTGAGTCCTGCATAAATGAATGGGACACAGGAGACTGCTGCTTTTCACCAGTCAACCCTATAAGACTTAACTTATTGGCACATAGAATGAAGTTCTTTAGCCCTGATTTCATTGCAGTGACCTGGTCTTTGGGAATCTGAAGTTTTTGTCCTGGCAAATTGTCTGGTCCTTATCAGCAGAGATAAGAAAGTTAAAAATTTCTAGACATACATGGATTTTTGGGCATGTGGTTAGGGTCCTCTGCTTTCACACACTAAGCAGGGTTTACACATACAGGGACAAAAAGCCACGACAGTTGTGATTCCACTCTCCTTGTAAAAGCTGTAAGCTTTTTAAAAAAAGTAGAGTTGTTTTTAAAGTTAAGGAAAAAAAAAGTAGAAACCTACAGATGAGGACCTTTGTTCAACAAGCCACTCAAGCAGAACATAAATCTAAAGCAACAGTACTTCCAACTGAAGTGGACAGTAATAATTTATACTTACACATGGCACATACTTAAGTACCTTGATGAATTAAAGCCAAGTGTGCAACATTAAATTTGGGAACAGTCTCTTTCAAACAAAATTTTTAAAAATGAACAAACAACCTTGAAATGTACTGCACCTCAAATGTACTACACCTTAAACTTAAATGTACTAGACTTGTTAGAGAAAGCAACCTGCTGCAGGGAAGGTCAGTGGGGTCCAGTGGGTTAAAGCAGCCTAAATAAAGAGAAGTGTAATTGTTGACTTGTGCTTCAGCCAAACTTGCAAGCAAAAGCCAAGCAATTCTCTATTCTTCTGATATCCACTCTCTGCCTTTGTTAAATTTTGCCATTCATGCGCATTTTACTTTTTTCACGTTTCAGTGAAGTATGTAAAGAAGAGCATGTCTCCATTAGATTAAGGGTTAAATACAGCTATTGCTGCTCAGTTCTTGGTGCTTTCCAGAGCCAGTTCCAGAAACTTACTGCCTTTTCCTTGAGCCTGCTTGTAGTCACATTGAGATTAATGAGATTTACACATGAGAAGTTGTAGTGAAAACAATCTTGAAAACAGCTGACTGATTCTCAAGCACCACTGCCTTGCATCATCCTTAATTCCAGACAACTGGAATCAATGTCCCTAGTGGTGTCCTCCAAGTCCAATACTGGGTCCAGTCTTGTTTGACTTTTTCATCAATGACCTGGATGAAGGGAGAGGTGAGCCCTGGAACAGGTTGCCCAGAGAGGATGTGGATTCTCCCTCACTGGTGATATTCAAGAATTGTCGGGACACAATCCTGTGCCATGTGCTCAGGGATGGCCCTGCTTGAGCAGAGGTTGGACCAGGTCACTCACTGTGATCCCTTCCAACCTTACCCATTCTGGGATTCTGTGAATACTGAGGAAAGAGCCTGGCACCTTTACTCAGCTGAATTGTTGTAAAAGCACCCAAAACAGTAGCTCATGACAAGTTTGCTTTTATCTCTTTTATGTCCTGGTTTCCCCTTCGCTTTTTAATTTGTGCTGTATCTTAGCCTCCTCTGCAGATGCTGTCTGGCTGATTACAAGCAGACACTTTGTTTTGCTTAGGACAGGGATTTGCTGTCTGACACAGTCCAAGAGGACCAAGACAGATTCAAGGGACTCACAGCTATATTTATTTATTTATTAATTTTTCCTACCCAAACTAAATTCACACTTAGCTCGACATGTATATGCACACACCCACTCTTAGTAGAGAGCTGTTTTTTTCATTTCACTAAAACTTCCTAATTCTTGAGCTTTCCTGGAATTAAATCCCTATTTACCCAATGCAGCAAACTGCTTGTTCACCAATAAATAATATCACCTCACCAACAGTGCATTTATGGAAGCAGAAATTATTACAGGACTTAAAAGACAGACAGGAAAACTCACTTTCTAAAAGGAAAGCCTTAAGAGGGCATTGCATTTCCTCATTCAGTCAGCATTTGACATGTGCTTGATTGTAAAAGGTTTTATAATAATCATCAAAATGTATATTTAAAATTGCGCAATGGATGAGATGTTCTCTCAGATAATAAGGAAAGTTGTAACAAACACATTAGGAGTGTATAGTCTACCCTATGCTTCCTGAGAAATGATAACTCTTCAGTACTTCTGCCAAACTACAACCCTTGGGCCTTAATTTCCTTAATGCTGAATATCAAAGATTTTTTGAAACCTCAGACAAATTAATTGTCTTTTCTAAAAGCAATGCCAACAAAAATGAATTTCTGTCCAAAAAAAAAAAAAAAAAAAACCAAAAAAACCCCCGATGTATTAGGGAAATCTTTAGCCCTCCATTTTCTGTAGCAGAAAACTTAATTCTGATAAGATGAGATTTTGGGCAAAGGATGTGATTTCTTGTTAATTATGTGAAATCCACAGTATAACTGTCTGGAAAATGATAGGTTTTACCTTCCCAATACAGAGATGCCAGCAGCAAATATCCCTTAGCAGTCATTTAGCCCATGCTCACAGGCAGCAAACCCTCAGGACTTTCACTTTGTGTGATATTAAGGCCTGCTGGGGGTGATGCCAAGACTGAGATCAACACAAGTGAGTGCAGGAGTCCTTCCCAGCACTGCCAATTAATCCTGTTTGAGCCCAGAAAACACAGAAAAAAACCCTCCTATTCAAATGTAAACAAGAGAAAAACAAGAGAAGAAAGATGAGTGGGAAGTATCTGGAAAAAACGTTATGGCTGAGGTGAGCTTGAGAACTGCATCACAGATCTCTGTAAGAACGTTGCTGTATTCTCTTTACTGAAGCCTTTATGTTGCATTTAATGCACTTTGTGACCAGGAATAATTCCACAGTATGAAAGAACTGCGCATTTTTTAAAAATCCTACTGTGTCAAGCAAGCTATTCAAAATAAACCCTTAGAAAGGCAGAATGATAATCAATCAAGGACTTTCTTTATCCACTAAATTATTAGTCACTCATATTCCCGAGAATTTCTTTAGACCAACAGAGAACCCCAAATCTAGGTATGTCTAGGTATTAACTGCAATAGGCTTTGCAAAAGTAAGAAGGAAATGTTTCTTCAACAGCAGACATTAAATTATTTCCTTCAGAAGTCTATTAAGGTCCTGGACAACACGACAGTAGGAAGTGACCCAATGGAAGATGTTAGGCCTGTGGCGTCTGCACATGACATGCTGTGGGATTTGTCCCCAAAGGAAGAATTTGGAGCTAAACATGGCATAGTCTGGATATAGCCTGGCTATTCCCACACTTCTCTGCCAGCAGCCGGAATGCCTCACCAGTACTTTCCATCCCACTGGTGATCATGTGCATTTATCCCTCCTGTTGGTCACTGTTTATCTTTAACCCGGATTCTCTGCACTGACTGCCTACAAGACTCTATAAAATACCAATATAATAATAAAGATGCTGTCTATGTGCTTTCAATTCTTTTTATCTATGCATTCACAAACTAGAAGAAAAGATTAAGAGCCTGAATTTTGGGACTGACTGCTCTCAACTGGACCTGAGCAAAGTCCACAGGCTGCCTTTGAGAAAATGGTGTTGTATGGTGTGTAGCTCTATATTAGCAAAACATTTCATTATGTTATTGCCTCAAAACAGAAAAAAACTGTAGCTTGTTCTGGACAAATCAAAGACTGGGGGGCCTCCTAAAACTAAAAACAAAACAAAACAAAACAAAAACCAAACCAACATCAAAAACATTCAGCTAAAGGTTGAAGACAAAGATCTCATGAGTTCTACATTTGTGTAGTTTTTATCAGGATTTCTGCCCAAGAAGAGAACAGCAATAAGAAACAGATGAAGGACAAATTATATATAAGCCAAGGTAGGGTAGAGCCTCTTTAATTCCTGGGGGATAGAGGGAAAGGTAGAAAGAGGGTATCAAAAATGATACTACAGGAACTCAACATTTTAATGCAAATTCTGCTAAATGCAGATCAAAGGCCTTTTTTTCCTTCAACTTGGAAAAGTCATGTCTTTCAAACATAGTGGAATCTCTATTCTGATGACAAATAATATTTGTATTATAGTTATTGTATATGTGAATTCAGAGTGCTTCTCTAATACCATTATGTGTGCTTTATTGAGACAAGTTGTATCATTGCAGAGCCAGAATCCCTTGCCTCTTCCCTCCCAGGCAACTCCTCCTAGCAAGGCATTTGCAACATAGGATCAATGTAATTAATTTCATTCATTTCCCAAGGCTGTTCTGACTAGAACAGTTTAGATATTCATATAGACACTAAATTTGCAACCTGAGACGTAGGTAGATACATTACTGCTGAATAAACATCACTCAAGTGCAAAGAAAAACAGGATGAATTCTAGAACTGGGCCAGAATTCCCTGCTATAAATACGTATATTAACTGTGTGTATATCTAAGAAACTGCTGACACAGCACTGTGGAAAGCACTGCTAGAGGGCTTTCTGCTGCTGCCAACAATGTCATCATAAATAAGAAGGATTCTCAGGAGCAGCTCTGTGGTTAACCTGCATGAGGATACTGAACAACAGCCCATTGTTGCCAGAAAAGGACTCTTTGACACAGCTTGGCATCACCTCACACACTTAGTGAACCAGACTTTACACCTATTTCTTGCTCAGCTTAAGCAGAGAACAAAAAAAAGTAATTAGTATTCCATAAAAATCACAACAAAACAGGCACCAGTCAATATCAGGAAAACCCAGTGCTCTCTCCCCAATGCTGAGCACTTGTCCAGCCCATTTGTTTAAAGACAAATATTTGAACAGCTTTGTATCAGATGTACCTTTAGAAAACCAGAAACTGAGAGGGGAAAGAGCACAAGAAATGCTTACTTCTTGAAAAGTTTCATTGCAAGAGTAACCATCTATGGAGATCCCTGCAAAGATCCAGTTCACAATGGAGCTGCCTGTAACATGAGAAAAAGCAGAAAATTGCCAGGACCTCACAGAGACACCGGGCAGCTGCTGCTCCCCACTGCACACTGTAGCAGGATTGGGTTCACCCCACCTTCTCTGCAGAAGCTGCCTTGAGGATAAAGACTTTCTCAGCTGCCTGGAAAGGGCTCTTAGTGCTATGGTTCAATGTGCCTAAGATTACATGAAATTAATTCAGGCCTCAGCCTCATGGTTTCACCAAAAACAAGATCCCACAAATACTCCAGAAATACTGAGGCTCTCATAAGTTTACTAAATTAACCATCATTACTTTGTTTCTGCTCAGGTACAGTTTTCTAATGTTTTTTTCTAATGTTTCTCAACATGAGGTTTTCTAATGTTTTAAAGCTACATAGTGAAAGTGGCAAAGTTTAGACTGCTGTGCTGGGGGAGTTAACTTGCTGATATTCAAGGATGGACTTACACGCATTGACGCAATTTGCTAACTTCCCTAAACTGTGTGGAAATATGGTCAAAATCAGATGCCTTGCATTTTCTTTTATTCTTGATGGAATTTATTCTGTAAATTACTGCAAGAGAAAAGCATTAAAGAGCATGCTACTGGAAAGGCAACAGTGCACCCACAGATACATGAGCAAAGCAAACAAGTGATGCATTTCCTCACTAATTTGACGGAATCAGGAAAACAAGATTATAAAAACACAAAGCTTCACTACTCCATCTGTCATAATGCTGTTAATTTTGCTGTTTCTTGAACTCAGCATTTCTGAGAGTCTGTTTCTTTTCTTCCTGTCTTTTTTTTTCTGCCTGAGAGCTCTAGAGTAAGTATGAGTATGATTTACTAATTGTATAGTGACACCTTCAGCATCAGGAAACATGGCAAATCCTGCTTGCAGGAATGGCTACTTAAGATCCCTAATCCTCAAACTCAAAAGTGCATTGGTGCATTTGCCCCCAGAACAACAGTGCACCAAGATATTTTGCATGAGATACCATTCTCCATGGGTATGCATGTGAGCAGCCAAAGCACACAGGACTCACTGGGATGGAAATGAAGACATGAGTAGCTCTCACCTCCTCTGATTTCCCAAGAGCCAGAGAACTTCATAAGGATTATCAGATTTGTAGGAATTTTTTGCTGTTTAGTATTTTCTGAAGCTTTGTTTTGTTTTCTCAAGGGTGGTTATTTTGGCCCTCTGAGGGTTTTATGAATTTTGCCTGGTCAACACTGTCTTGAGACAACTCACTGCTGGCATCTTAAAGACCCCAAACTGATTTCATTGTTGAAAGAGCCATTCACCCTGCAGCCTTCATGTACCTTGCCTGGTTACCTTCTGACCGAGTACAGATCTCTCTTTATACAGGAAACTTGAGACTCCATGGCCACATTCCAAGGGCTAAACAAAAAGAGGTTGTAAACTTTAACCAATCTGCCTCCCTACAACTAGCTAGAGAGACTAATTTTCTGAAATCAAATCCTCTTGCCTAGAAACAAAACACACTTTTGGAACAGCTTTGGGTCTACTGGCTACCATGAACCAAAACCAAGCTGTCCTCCTTTTCTTGCCTCTGGAAACCAAGGATAACTTCAGAAAGCCTTTGACAGAAGCAGTCAAACCTAAATGCTTAGGGAAAGCATCGACACCAGCAATCACAGAAAATATACAAATCTAAGGTAAAAAGGAAGAAGCGAAAAAATGGGTGCAAAATACCATGGCAACATTCCTATAGTAGGGAAAAATTCATTTCCTCAGAGTTGAGAAATAAGAAATCACTGAGAAATTAGAACACTTTTGATCACAACAATTTTTCAATATTGTGTTTGACAGTAGTTGGTTACTGATGCATAGGAAATAGTTTAAGATGGCCAGAAAAATCCACACACAAAAAGTTCTCATTTGTAATAATCCAATACTACTGTGGTGGATCTCTAGCAAAAAATTTGCCAATAACAGTTCACTCATTCTCTTTTTTTACTTTGTATTCAGAAGTTGTTCTTCCTCAGCCTCACCCTTAATAGCATAGGTAGGCAGCATTTACCAATTTCATACAATGACCAGAAAACAGGAACAAAAAGATCCCTCCCTCGTGGTTACTTTGCAGTTGAAGTTGGGTCTTCTGTTTGTACTTGAATGGAGCCCCATCCATGCTTATCCATTTCATGCTATTATCATGAGGTTAATTACACCATTATCCTAAATTACAGATTGTTTGAGAGCCTTGTTGAACCCTACTCTTCCTGTTTTCATAGAGATTAGCAAGGATAGGTTTAGCTTTTCAGGTGCTCAGTGTCTCACTGTGAAAAGGTGCTGCCTCTTCAGCCCTGTACAGGCAATATGGCATCAAATTCCTTTTCAGAGCAGAGGTAGGGGCTGACTTCTCAGTGATGCTGAGCCCCCTCAGTGTCCGACACCACCTTTGAAAACCAGGCTATTGGGACATGAAGTGGGGAGTAACAGAACTAGATCCTCCCCTCTTACTTTTGCTTCTTGTAACAGCACAAAAAATGGAAACCAACAGAATAAACATTAGACAATTCTCTTGGACTAAGTCAGCTCATCAGAGCACATGCATGGCTTTTCAGGTGTTTCATATAAGGATTTTATTTATTTCTCACTGTCCTGAGTAACCCAGTCACTTTAGAATACTACCAGAAAACCAAAATCATGGTAGAAAAAAATCACTAACAAAACACCTGGACAGCTTTGCCAAAAAAGCCTCAAAACATTTCCCACTATCGTAAAGTTTCTTTTCCCTTTTTTTCTTTCCCCACTAACTTTCTTTGTTCTTAAACATCTATAACTGTTGGAAGGAATACTATCAATCTAAAAACAAAGAATGTGTTTGTTGTTGTGTTTTTCTTTTGGAAAAAAGAATCTTATATACTCAGTGGAGCTTTTTGATTCTGTGCCCAGATACCAACATTACAAAACATAAGACAGAATTATAGGTATACAGTGTGCCAAGAAAATCAACTCAGCGTGGCTTGCTCAGGCTCTTTGAAAGAAGGCATGCACACTGTGTCACTATTATGATTTAAAAGAGCTGGGCCTCCAGAGCCAGCACACTACTGAAGCACAGCTCAAGGTGCCTGCAGATGCCTGCAGCAGCAAGCCAAGTGATTAGCTTCAGCAGTGCCCTGAAAGCACCATTGTGATTCCTGCCCAGTGTGTATCTCGCAGCTTCATGTGAGTACAAAACAAACCTCCGAAGAAATGAAAGCAAGCGTGGGAGGGGGGAGGAAATAAACAAAGTTTTTTACACTAAACCTCATTATTATTTACTAGGGAGTGCAAATTTCTTGGGTCCAATGGAGAGGGGATTTTCTACAGCAAAGGAGAAGAAAATGGCGCTTCTCATTGTAGAAGGACTTCTTCTTTTGGGTATAAAATGGGTAACAAAAGCTTACAATTCCCTGAACTCAAGGTCTGCTAGAGGCAAGCAAGAGTATGTAGGTACATGCACATGCATCACCCTGCCAAAGAGAGTCTTCTCAAATGCTTTCCATGTTACCCTCTCCCTTCTGTATCACTAAGAATCGGGACAACACCCATGGAGATTTTGGATGTGCTCTGACACTTCCCCAGACAAAGATTTTTGAAACTGGAAAGGATTTTTTTTTCTTTGTTGGCATCAGTTGTTGGGTTTTTTTACAGTGCCCTCCAGCTGCTCTGGTATCCAGGTTGGAATCAAGGTTCAAGCTGCTGCAAGTTCACAGATGTCACAGGGTCCAATACACCCTGTGCTCACCAGCACAGAGAGGAGACACACTCTGGCCCCAGCTCCCTCAACCTCCTGTGAGACTGAAGGAGGGAAGATCCCCATTCCATAACTTATTGCCTGATAATCGCCAGCTCAGCTTAGCTAATAAAATTTCATCCTTAATTACATCTCTAATTAAATCAGTCTCTGTCCTTACCTTCATACCACCTTAAATTTGTGTTAACTCTTAGATAATTCCAAAGAGATATCTACCTGTCCCTTAAATTAATGTATACCATAGTCTTCCAGGAGCTTCCTTGATGCTTTGCTGACTAAAATATTGGTCCTGTTGCTACACTTTTCCACCCATGTTCTAAAAGGAAAATATTTCTGAGTGTGACCAGTATGTATCTACCCTGCAGGCATCCCTTAAGTTATTTTAAATACTCACTTTATTGTGAATTAATAATAGACTTCAAGAATTTTTCACTAGAAGGAATCTCAATCCCTCTATTTTCCAAGGTTAGCAATAACTTCCTCCAGAAGAAACAGTGATTAAAACATCACACCAAATGTTTGAAATAGTACTGTATATGTAGTGATTATATTCTTCTGGACTTACATTTAACCCAATTTACCTGTAATAACTCATCTTGGTAACTGGTTTCCTTTCCCCTCTTCCCTCACTACCATCACACTAAGAAAATGAATGAATCCACATTTTTCTACAATGGTTTCTGAAGTTCTCTACTTTTTTTTTTCCAGTTCTCCTAGCTATCTACTAGTAATTTATCTAGCATAGAAAATACCTGTTTCATTACTGCTGTAATTACATTGCTTTTATTTCATGTTTAAAAGCTTAGGAATCTATAACACACAAATCTTCTGCTCAACTGTTTAATTCTTTGTCATCAGTAATATCCAAAATCCCAGCACCACTGGAAATCAGAATAGTCCCGCCATCCACACACACATGAAAAGGCTGGAGCTCTGAAAGCTTTCAGCCTACATGAGCATCCCAGTTTTTACACAGGAGCTGGAGCTAAGATGTTTGAAGATGTCTTTTTAAGGTTACAATACAGGTCAAAGCTTGGGGGGGGAAACACAGGGCAGCTGGAGAGAAAAATTGAACTATTATCAAGTAAGAGCTGGATTAATTCCATTACACGATGATGATTCTGCACTGCAAAGAGGCCATAGATTCTAAAGACTTCAACTCCCTGAGTGCATCTCTGTGTCTCTGAAGACAGAACAATTCATCTTTTTCTGAAGTTTGTCTGCTGCACTTATGAAGTTAACCCTTTTTTGCTTCAGTTATTCATCAGCACAAGCCTCTCTCAGGAAGGGTGTTTGAAAAGTACAGATGAAGAACTTCACTGCATTAAAATCTATATCGGTTGTGTTTAGGACATTGTTTCACTGTATAATTTACACTCCTCTAACATGTAGCTCTTCAAATAATATAAATGTAGCAGTCACTGACAGATCTAATTAATTTGCTTGTGTCCTAATTTAATTATACCTTCTGTTATGCCATAAAGAAATACTGACCTTCTAAAGGCTGTGCCTTTCCTACTCTTATCTCACAGCCCTTCCATGGCAGTGGAAAAAAAGGAGCCATCAAAATGACTGAAGCACTGCACTTGGTCAGTTTTTATTAAAGCAGCCACCTCAGAACTTACTAGGGACAAAAATTGGAGAAAAAAGGAAATTATTTGCTTGGTCTTAGGCAAGAGATTATGCGGCAGCCAAGGCTCTCTTCATTTACCACAACCACTCACGACCAAAACAACCCACTCCAAACCACCAACAAAAGTAGTTCTCATTTTGTTTCAGGTCTGATGTGATGTTCTTTAACTGATTTTTCACTGAAATTGTACAGCCAGTGCACAGAAAACAAAATGAAGCTGACCTTGTTTGTAGGAATCACAGTCCTTTTCATTCTCGAGTGTAGCACCACTAACTGATAATCCTCCTCCTCCTCCCCTTTCTCTGTTCAAAGGAAATTACTTTCCACTGGCTTTTTTTCTAGCTGCCATGAGATTCATAAATTCCTCTGCACAGAGATTTCAGAAGGATTGGATTCAAAACCAGTTTTGGCAACAGCTATCTTGGAGCAGCTTTAGAATGACCCATTGATTGTCAGCTCTAGTCAAAACTGTGCTGCAAGGACAGCAGCACCAAAGCTGCCCATGCTGAGTCCAGACACAGCTGCACGTCTGCAGAGCATCATGCCCACAGCAGCAAGCCATGCGTGCATGCAGTGCCACCCAAATGCTGCCTGATGGATCCCTGGGCCCCAGGCCAATGTGCATGCAGGGCACTGTGTGAGCCAAAAGAGTGTGAACTCTGGGCTACAGAAGAAACTGCAGTTCTTTTGCATATGGGAAAAGGCACTGTGCTCCTCCCCATCCACTTCTGTTACCAAAATTCTGCTGAGAGATTATGGTGAAATCTCTTTGGGATTGGCTGCTTGACCTCAAAGTTTGGCCAAAATTCCTTTCCGTAACATGGAGCAAAGAAAGAGGAAGAGGATCTGTGATTATGGCTCAGGCACCCTCTTTTTGAGAAGAAGCAAAACTTCCTCGGGACCATTTCCTTTCTAAGGTCTTCTGCTGTAAAACACCTCGGGTTGGAGCTCTCTAGAAACTTGGGATAGAAGCAGCACAAAAGCTTTCTTCAGTACCTGGACAATCACAGCATGCACTCACAGATAATGGTGGCACAACCGGAAAGTTTCCAGACAACTTCAGCTATGATGAAGGAAGGACCCCATCTCCATTCAAGCTGACATTTTGAATATATTTTACTCTTGGGGTTTTTGTTTTGATTGCCTCATTTGGGAGGATTATCCTACATGATGGTCAAGTCAAGTCAAGTCAAGTCAAATCAGATGTCTCTGTTGCCAGCATTAACTGGAGTAGCAAAACTGATGTTTACACATCCCTCTGCCCTGGGAAAGACAGGCTGTGACAACCAGAGACAAAGAACTGTCAAGAGAATCTGCCTCAAGTGCAAGTGAACAGGAGGAAAATCATAAACGAGTGGTGGCTGCATCATGAAATGATAAAGCAGAAAAAGGACGGCCCAGGCAGGGCAAAGAGCCAAAGCACACTGGGACTGGCAGACATGTACAAACACAGACAGAGATGTAGATGTAACTCCTATTGTCAACATATATTTTTATAGGGATAATTTTAGAATACTTAACAAGGCTGCACACATTTTCAGTTTGGAAACACAATCTATTTGTTCACTCTTTTTCTATGACTGGACAAAGGGCAGTATTTATTGGGTGAAGTGTCTGACAAAGCCTTTAGTGCTGTTAATCACACCAGCTTCCTTGATATATTAAGGCTATTAGGACTTAACTAGATAAAGACGCACATGTTACTAAGTGAATCACCTTCTATCTGTCTAATGGAAACCAAGTGTTGATTTAAGTGGAGTCATCTGTTTAAAAAAGAAATTGAAATAAACCCAAGATTACCAGATGTCACAGAAGGGTCAATGGTGAGCAGTGTTGGATCCAAGGCTTTTAAAATAGAAACTTATATGAATATTTTAACTCACTAGAATATTGCTCTCTGCTTGAAAATACAGCATTTAATATAATTTTGTTTAGCTTTCAAAACTACATGCATAATTATCTATATGCATGACAGTTTCTGTGTCATTTAAGCATGTTCAGTCCTCTCCACCCCTAGGTTCCTGGGCTACAAAATGATGTTAGTAGATTAATTTCTAGATGATTTAAAATGCACTGTCTAAAACAGTCCCAGTACATTTATATTGGCTGGGTTGGTGTGGTTTATGTGTTTATATATGCTGTTCTCAAGTACTGGATGGTTTTAGTATTAATGGGATATGATTATGTTGAACCCTGCACTGGCCAATATAACTATTCAAAACCAGAGGGGCGTTTAAACACAACAACAAAAAGGAATGCTGATTTGTGGTTTAGTCCCAGACGTGGCTTAAGTTGAATTCCTGGCTGTGTCACAGATGCCACTGTGATACCTCAGGCAAGTCACTTCCTGCACCTTAGCTGTAAAGGAGGGAAACAATATTTTTCTTTCTCCCTTCCCTTCTCTATTTTGTGTGCTTAACCTGTCAGAGCAGGAGCTTTCATGCCATGATGGAAATAAGAAAGCTGCCATAGAGGTCCATCCAAAGGGAGGCAGTTGATCAAGATGTTACACCCATGGCATGCCAGGTCAATCACACTGTGCCAGCTGGGGCTGTTGGATGGAACTACTAAGTGGAGCATCATTTAGTTTGGGACAGAGAGAGAGCCTTTGACATGGGTTCACAGCCCTGTGCTAACTGCTGAAACAGTGGGATACTTAAAAAACATGTAAATTGTTGTAATCAACAACAGTGGGTAGGACACAAGAACAGAGATGGATTTGAGGAAACTGTATTTGTCCTCTTGGTTGCCTGAGCTCCAGGAATGGTAGGTATATTCTGAACCATGTGCTCATATTCTCCTTTCCATAACTGCCTATTTTTCTTATCTTCCCTCTGACCCCCCACCAGCCCTAAGTAGGAGTCAGACAGCAAAGGCTTCTTCTCCTATTTCTCTTCCTGGACCAGTTTTGGTTTGCAATTTTTAGCTGAGGGTGGGGAGGGGTGGGGAGAACAGAAGGAGCAGATAGGGTGTCAGAAGGTATGGACATTGTGTAAGAAAGGGAGTATACCTCCCTTTTCTCTGAATCTTTTCCAAGAGCTGAATAGATTCCAACCCTGAAAAGACTGCAGCCTGAATAGAGTCCTTTCAGCTCCATCCACTTTCCCTCCCTGATACTCAACTGCAAATGAAAATAAAGTATTTTAATTCCAGCAAGATGACTCCAAAACCAGATCTTTGACAAGGAACAATTTCAACTTTAATGCATCTAATTTCAGTACAGGTCCATCCTATTGTATCAATTTTCCATTTATGGTGGACTGCACTCATCTGCAACACACATACCAACCCAGGAAAAGCAGAGATGATCTTATGGTCATTTTTTACCCTATAACCTATAAGACAGACAAATAAAAATTGTCTGTGTAGCATGTTGTGCACATGTGCTGTTCACTTAAATGCCTTTTCTCTAATCAGCTCTACAGGGTAGTCCATACAAATGTTCCACATTCTCCCTCGGCACATGCACCATGCATTTCCATTCCACATCAAATGTAAACACTCTCTTCACAAGAACGATGGAGGCTGAGTTTCAAATCTTGCTTGGGTTTATCTTTGAATGCCAGACAAAACAGGCTTTATGTGGTCTGATAAAAGATCAAGTCATCCCCATTTGCAGACCTTACATCCACTTGCATACCTACTCAAATATAAACACCACCAGCAGATTCCCAAAACAGCAACTAATCTGAAGATTGTTTAAAAGATTATTAACTGGCAAGGCATTATTTTATTCTTTCAATTACCCCCCTCCCCAAATTCCTAGATTTTACAGGATATATTGCATGTTAGCTAAAATTCCTCTGAGATAAGCAGGCATCTGTGGGATCACAATTGCACAGCTACTGCCAGTGTTAAGAATTTTATATATATATATATAGGTGTGTGTGTGTGTATATATGTATGTATGTACATAACATGTGTATATATGTATATGTAACTCCATGAATTTGTAAAGGTTTACACTCTGTCCTCAGCATTATGCTTCCCAACTGCTGTCTGCATCCAAAAGTGCTACAAATTTGCAGTAAAATCTATCAAAACTCACTTAAACAGGAATTGTGCTCTTTAGGAGTATATTTTTTTCTTTTTTACTCTTCGTAAAATCAGGAATGTCACAGATGAATCATGCAAATGAGTCACCAGAGCTTAATTAGTCATTGCTTTTGAGTACTAGCATAGCCTCTGTGTGCTAGCCTGAACTACCTTCAGCCAGTCTTCTTGAGAATAAAGATCATGTTTTGTATCGCTCAATTTCATTTTTCAGTGTTGAGGAAGTGAAAACACTAATTTCCAGCAAATAAGCTGATAAGGTGCAGTTCTCTCACTATCTGCAGCTATTTATGCTGAATACTAGATTTCTTCTTTTTCTATATAATCAGATTTACTCTGATCCAAGAACTGAGGCTTTAGAAACAGACCACAAAACACAAGTGCTTGTAACACTGCTCTGCAGGCCAGGTAACTACACCTAAGCTACTACACCCAGAAACTCTCCTACAGGTTATAGAAAGCACTTAACATAGGTTATACTAAACCATTTCAAAATTTATGCAAAAAATGGACTGGTTTGAATTTGTGCAGTGATAGGATCTAATGATCTTTAAAGAGATAAAATTGGTGCTAACAAACAGAGGCAAGTGAAGGCCACTCCAAAGACCTTGAGGTCTTTAGGTATGGCTCTGCCAGCCCTCCCAGGAACAGGGTACTGCTTGCACAGCCTTTGTAAACAGATCAGACCCAAGACACAGCACAGCAATGTTCCATGAGGCTGTGCAGGGGACCAAATCCAGCAGCAACCAGCTGTATATAAAAAGCTAGGATAAAAAGGGTGTCTTGAACAAATTTCTCTGCCCCAGTCTTGTTTCTAATGCAAAGCTTGTAGCACAGTCTTAAAAATAAAAGCATAAGAAAATACATATGCATAAAATCATAGTTTTCCTTTTTTTTTTTTTTTAACCAACTCATCCCTGACTACTGTTTAAAGTATTAGCTAAACTGGAGTTTACATACAGACATCCTGTTTAATAATCCTCAAGTGAGTCTTTCTCCATGGCTTTGCCTAATCTCTCTTTCAGTTTGTTTCTATTCTAGCTACTGAAGCTTCTGGCAGCAGTGAATCCAGCAAGCAATTATTTTTTTGTTTTAGTTTTTTACTGCGTAAAAATTTAATTTTTTTACCACGCCTGAGAATTTTATTTTACTGTAGCTGGCAAGATGGGAAGTGCAGGACACTGGACACAGAAATCTGTAGTTTTCCATTGTTTACCTACTGAAATATCATCAGATTGGTAAGAGAAAAGCTATTAAAACTGTAAGGCTGCCTAACGACCTGGGCTGTTGAAGGATGTGCTTAGTTTTAGTCCAATTTATAGAAAATGGGCATCCTCATCACAAAGTTCAGCGCGGAAATTGCTTCCGTATGCTTGTACTTCAGCATCTGGAAGAAGACTAAGGATTAAATTAATAGGGATACTTAATCTTCCATATGCCTCAATAGTCCTCCACATCCCCCAGGTTATTACTTGTGCATTATTGCAAGAACTACATACAAAATTAATAACTGCTTGGTGGTGTTCGTTTTGATTTTTATTGATTTCAGGTATCTTTTAAAACTCCCAGCCAAACCCACAGCTTTTAGTTCCATTTCTCAGTATTGGGAAGGCAAATCCTCACACAGCTATTGCAGAAGCTGACAATATTTAATACCTGAAATGCCTAGTGCATGCTCAGCCTGTAAAGCGCTGAATATTTCCATGCCAGACACTTTCTTAAGCCATCTCTCCAAGTCATGATTTTAACCTTGCTTTCCAGCACTGGCCAGAAAGTTGGGTTGTTTGTCAGTCTTTTGCCATCAATATCTATTAGATTAAATTCAATTAATTAATTCATTACTATCCAATTAAAAAGAAAAAAAAAGCCAAAATGTGCAACAAGGGCAACATCAGTCAAGGCTATTCTCATGTTTGCACTAATTGCTCTGCTACCCTAGGAAGCATGGTAACTGTTCCCAGGCTACAGAATGACATTAAAACAGAGGAAAAACCCACCAAGGTTTGATCCTCTGTTAGATAATGCAGTTGTTTCACATGAAACTGAAAAACTGCCTGCACATGAAGAATTATTTTAGGTGAACAAGCTGTCAACATGAAACTTGGTATTTTTGAACTCAGAATGATGTAGATGGCATAATACTTTCTAAGAGGTTAAACTATCTAATATGTGCTCATTGGGTTGTAAGAATGGAGCTTTAAATAATGAGACATAAATAAGTACAGATCTATATTTTCATTTATGACAGAAATGCTGTCATAAAAGTAACATATCCATGATGCTGAGCAAAACTATGTCACAACAACCAAAACAAGTCATCTCAAAGGCATACAACTTTAATAAAGCTTAATGCTTCTGCCTAGCCATGACGAGGGAAAACTAAAATGTTGGCTCCTCAGGTCAAAGGAATGACCTATCACCTTTAAATGCTCTCTGCAGCATGTCCTAAACTTTTCTGCATTGAATGGGCTGAGAGCTCATCATTAGAAATGGCATTATTAGAATCTGCCTTTTGATATACTAAAAAAGTGGATTTATTCACATTACAGTAAGATTCCTCTGCAATGTGTAACTCAAGTTCACACATTTTCAAGCAAATCAACAAGATAAATAAATCAGATATGAAACCTTTTGCAATGGGGAACTGTTAATTGATTAGAAAGCAAGAGTGGAAAAGAGCAAGAATGAAGTCAGAAACTAGACCTAGACTTGTCAATGGTCATTCAGTTCCTTGGAGATGCCTTCAACATGGTCCCAGTCAAACTGGTTTCTAACACATGTATGTATAAAATCAATACTCCCTTGAAACAATTACAGAGAACTCTTTAGCTAGAATAAAATGTCATACCATGTACATAAATATTGTAAGATACAGCATTCATCACTTTTTGAAAGCCACCTCAAATAAGTCTTTGCATCTATTTTTCTTTAAAAGTTACACAGTCAGCATTCACTGCAAAAAAGGTATCAAATATGTATTATATCCTTACAATTTTACTGGCCTCTATATGTTTAGCAATCACAGACATGGTAGATGGAAGACAGGAAACCAAATCAACATAACCAGAACTCAAAAGGCCTGTGAGAAGTACACTGCCTTCCAGCTTTGGCTTCCAAGATCAATTCAGATTTCCACTAGTCAACTCAACAAGCACAGCAGCACATACCTTAGGGTAGATGTTTCCATGTGATAGATGTGTTTTTAATTGATTTTAAAAGTGGTGCTATCTGCTTTCCAAGTAAATCTGAGAAAATGCAATGTCTATGTTGCTCCTTGGGTTAGTACTGGTTAGAATATAAGAGTTCACCTTCTCAGCTAGAAGCATGCAAAATGTGTAAAAGCTTGGAATTAATATTGTCTTACAGAACTGTCTGAGTCACATTAAAAGGTGTTACATGTCTCATTACCACATATATCCTGTTGTCGTGGTTTGACCAGGAAGGAGTGGGAATTCTGGGAAGCTGTGGTCAAACCAATGAAGGTTTTGGGTTTGAGACTGGTGTCCGGTGTGGCCAGTGGGGTTTGGACACACCTCCGAGAATACACAGGGGTTAAAAGCAGGGCACTGCCCTTGGAACTCTCTCTTTGGGACATCGTCGGGCGAAGAGGTCAGATCTCTTCCCCCGCCCAGCCCGCTGCTGCTGGGCGGGGGAGGGGCCGGCCATGCGGTAGGCCCGGGGCCTGGACAGAGATGGGGTTGAGGGGGCTTCGGGGGGGCTTCGAGGATGGAAGGGTGGAAGGTCCCAGAGAGTCAGCCCTCGGGCAGCCAGCCCCCCCCCCCAGGAGAGCAGCCAGCCAGAAGGAGAAGGGGGAGGAAGACTGCCCGGCCGGAGCGGCAGCGTGTGGGCAGCGTGCGTGGGAGTCGCTCCGGGACCGACAGCAGAGACTGAAAACTTTTAACCCTTTCTTGCATGATTGGGGCCTTGCAAAAATGCTAATCCTCCTCGAAGCTGAATAAGAAGGGAGATGAGAGATGAGATGAGACAAGGACTTTGGCCCGAAGAATGTGGAGATGATTGGATGGGGGGAGATGATTTGGAGTGGCCTTTTGGCTGGACTTTTTCTTGTAGCCATGGACTCAGTTGTTCCTGTGACACAGACTGCATTTAGGGGGAGGCAGTGCCTCAAAACCAGGAGGGTTCATTCGTGAGGACCCCCCGGCCCCAGGGGGTTGGAAAAATATGGGGGGGACAGATGTCCCAAAAGCAGAGACTGTGCCTTTTTGGAGTGAGACAAGGCATCCTTGAAAGACAACCCTAAAAGCAGCTCTGGCCATGTCTCAGTGGTGAGAGCACTGGGCATGGAAGGAACATGTCACAAGCGGCAAAAGGACTTTTTTTTCCGGGCGGTGCCGAAGTGACAAGGAAGCATCCGAGGTTTCAGTGTGTTTCCAGGAGAAGCCTATGGAACAAGAAGGACTCCTTTCCTCTTCATGAACTGCAGTTTGAGTATACTAAAGTGTCGTGCCGGGCTGGGCAGTTGGTGTTTTTGAGAGAATGTATTGGATTGGGAAAGTCAGGTAGTGGGGAGGAGGAAAAGTAGTTTTTGTAAGGTTTTCAATTTTTTTTTTTTTTTTCTTTTTTTCTTTTCCTCATAGTCTTTCCCTATTTTCCTGTAGTTTAGGTAATAAAGTGTTCTTTATGTTTTAAGTTGGAGCCTGTTTTGCTTATTCCTGGTCACATCTCACAGCAGACACCAGGGTGAGGAATTTTCATGGGGGGCACTGGCTCTGTGCCAGGCTCAAACCATGACACCTGTACAAATAGAAATCTCCATTTCGATCTCTACAATACAAAGTTTTGCAGCTCCTAATAACTCCTAATGTTTCATGCAACTGAGAAAGATTATTACAGGATTTTAATTCTGACCTTGGCAATCCTTGTATTAATACTGTACTTACTGTCAGACACAGGAACAATTCTGAGTATATAAGAAGGGATGCCCAGAAAACTGCCTTGGATTGCTAGAAACCTTCTTGAAAGGCCAACTTTAAAGGGTTCAAGTCATTGCAGAAGACTAAGTTCCATTTTCAAAACAACTTAACAGAGAGGATAATGTCTACTGCTCAGAATGGTTTTAAAATTTTTTTGTAAATCTGGGTTGTGTTATTCTACTCTGGGAGGTCCACAGGCAGGACTTATAGACAGCTGGGGCAGTCTGGTTTGCAAGGACAACAGGGAGAGTCCAGGGACTGACCACTTTTAACCTTCACTGCATATTCTAGATGATTTTGTGCAGTGCCCATATTTGAGACTGAATTTCCTTAGGGCAGCCAAAGCAGCCCTAAGCCCTGCAGCCAAAGCAGCAAGCCTGGCTGATCACCTGAGAAGTGCAAACTGTGCCTGTTATAGCTAAATTAATGGTTGGCAAAAGGCTGAAAAAGAACAGATTAATGTGAAAATTAAAAAGTTAGCATTGCAGTCATTTATAGCCAAGCTGAAATTAGTGCAGTGAAAGGAAAATAGGAGCTGCAGGACACGGAATTTCCCAAGTGTGCTGTGGGCTTGCTCCTGGCTGGAGCTGCGGGGCACACCCAGAATTAAGTCCCTGGCAGGCAGCACTTGCGGCATGAGGATGAAGAGTGCTGTGTGAGGAGGAAGGGCACTGTGCACACACAGCTGGGCCCATCTGGAAAAACTGTTTTTGATTTTGAGCTTGGTAGCAAGCCAGCTGTGGCCAGGTTCCTTGAGGGTAGGCTGAATAGTCACTCACAGATGTTTCAAGGATGAAAAGAGAAGGCTGGTCACCGCAAATAAATTGATTTGCTGCTGTAATCCTGCTCAACCACATTCCCTGAGGTATCTGCACGCACGCTCTTGGACCACTGGCACTTGGCAGGGGATGTGAGCCCCTCTGGGTGCTGCACTCCTGCTGGTACGCTCCTACTGGGCAGCCCCCTGCACCCAGCACAGCAGGACACCTTTAGGAGGGCACAGCACTTGCCACCCTCTGCTGTGTAAGCAACAGAGAGCAATGGCAAAGTCAAAATATGCCATGATTACGTGCTGGATTTCTTTTCACAAAGGCCTACCAGGCTGTGCAGTCTCTAGTCACATTCACCAAACCACCTTTTCAGGGTCTTGCCAAAATTACAGCATTCAGCAGGAAGGAATCTGCAGGAAGGTTCTTGCAAGTGTGATTCATCCCTTTGGCTTTTGTACGAAACAATCTTTAGGTTCAGGATCACAAGCTGTGTATATCACAAGGTCAAAGTTTCAGTGCACAAAAAACTCTCTCCCTTAAATGAGCATACTCCTAAATTTACAGCAGAAAACACATTTTGCTGATGTCAATACTTGAATATTCAGGTTTTTGCCATAAAGGATCATAATTTTTGTAAATACACTGCTGTTTAAGCTTTTTATTTTAAAATGTCCCTTTTAGGTGCCATCCCCACTGCACTGCTGGCTGTACATAGCCCTCCTCTGACTTACAGGAGATTTTTCAAATGCCTAAGAGGTATTTAGATGCTGACACTAGCCTGCAGCACTGAAAATATCTCCTCCTGCAGTCCAAAACTGAAAAATAATTTGCAAACCAAATGGGATGAAACTGTTTAAAATATGTTGTCACCTTAAAAACCACCTGATATCCTTAAAAGAGTGCTCAGCTCAGGAAGGATTTAACTGTATGTTGAAAGCATACCAAGCACCATGTACTTTATGGGAAAAAGAGGGCCAATCTCTGAGAGCAAAAATACCAAAAAATTAGCTTTGGCCACCATGTACAGCTGCAGCAAAAATGTGATTCTAGCATTGCCAGTGTGTTTTTATGTTAACCACTGTTTGCTGAGTCCAACTGAAATTCTCTATTTTTAGCCTTTCAGCTACTTTCAGATAAAATTCCTGCAGATAGGACTAGCTGTATAGGGCAGATAACATACAACTCTGAAACCACAGATGACCTCATACAACTGCAAAGAAAGAAGGGTCTGTTACTTAAAACAAGGCTAAAATTTAACCCAGCTATACTAAAATTATACAGGGAGTGTTTTACAGTCCCATTACAAGACATAAAAACCCAGTCACCATAAATTCACGGTGTACTTATTTGTAAGGATGTAAAAAAGAGTAATTAATAACCCCCAAACAGCTTATCTCTGAGCCAGTACAACACCAAGGCTTTCCCAGGCTCGCTGGAGATTTTACAAATAGTGCTGAGAAGCTGCTTTAGCTGCCATTTGAGAATTATTTGTCCACACTGAAAAGTCATTGCTCTTTGTCACAAGTCACAAGACATTTCTTAGTGTTCCACACTTTTAGTTGACATTATGGAGAGAAAATAAATAAATGTAATCCAAACTTTCTGGAAAGGGTTTCCATGTGTAAGAACACATATTAACCACAGATGTGAGGGAGCACAGCACAGTGATTCTTTTTTGCGCTAAATACACTCTACTTTCCTCTCTTCAACTCTTCCCCTGTGTCCCCCATATACCAAAAGAAACCAGTTTCCTTTAAAACATCATTATTTCCAGGAGAGTGAAGTGCAGTTCTGAGTACTGTCATTCAAGTTTACTAAAGTAATTCAGGAGAAGTGTGTAAGGAACAGGCATGTCACAAGTGAATCAATGCAGATCAGGGTGCTGGTTTGTAGTCCTTGGGATGTACTGCTCACAACTCTTTTGGTTTGCAGAATATTTGCTGATATTTCTTTAGAACAAAACCTTCATGAGGTTACCACATACTTCCAGTAGTGGAAGAAACACACTGAAAGTTTTTTTCCTCAGGAAAAAGTTTCAGTCTTAACAACTAAAGAACAGATACTAAGGTCCAATACATGAATGAAATAACTCTAAAGTAAAGAAATGCTTCCACTACCTCACCAAATCACTCTAAGAGATCAGTAAAAGATTCAAAATATTCTTCTTAACTCTTCCTTCCTAAATACCAGCATAGGAAAACCTGTATTTTCTAACAATGACACAACCTCTACCATGACAATGAACCTCTACCTGTCATCTATTTTCTCAAGCACAGCCAGCATTGAAATAAAGGCTTACAACGCACTTAACTGTTGTAATTATAGAACAAGTCTGATTTTTTTGGATTCATGTCACTTGGAAGGAGAAACTCCACTTATCATAAGGAATGAAAACCAGGACGGAACAAGGTTTGCTATTTCCCTCTCTAAGGAATTGTAGGTGGACTTATGTAAACAACAGAGCAAAGATCAAAGGCAAATCTTGGGGACTATAATATACTGAGTTATTAAAGGAACAGAGCCTTTTATCTATTGTGGAGGAAGGAAGTAAAGCACTGAGACATATGTAATATATGCAATTAAAAATAAAATACCCAAGTGAGTCCCAAAAGTGACTGAAATCAATTAAATTCAGGTTTCTTTCCTTATTCTGTTAAAGTGATGAGAACCAAAAATGCAATCTGTGACAAAAATTAGACTCCATCACCTGGAAAAGCCAGGCATTCAACTCTATTTTAAGCTGAATTTTCCTTCACATCCTATGAAACAAGCACTGTTCAATCACAAACCATGTCCTCATTCACTGCCAGTTCAACTGAGCCTTACCTTGTCCTCCACTCTGTTCAGCCTGGCACCAACCGTGTTATTTCCTCGATCTTTGCTTTTCTCTGTGGAACAAGAAACACTTTCAAATTAATATATGGAGGTATAACAAAATAGCAGCAAACCACAACAGGGTGTGTTTAACTAGCCCACCAACACCGTGTAACTGAACACCCTTACCAGGCCGATAGATCCATTCCTTAAAAGTAGTTTTCTGTTTCTTTTTATAGCATTGGCCCACGCCAGGGCTTTTAATAGCCCTGAGTTTAAGGCATTTTTAATCTTAGTTTTATGCTTTAACCACAGACAGCAAAAATGTTCCCAATTTAGTTAATGTTTTAGTTGCCACTTAAAAACAATCTGCCACTATGCAAAGGACTCTACAGCCAAGCTGAATAACACATTTGGTAACATTCTATCTTTTCCCCCCACTATAAACTGTACAGAAAGATGAGTTTGCAAATGACATAAACAGAGAGTTTTCATTAGTCAGACTTGTCACAAACAAATGTAGTCCTTTGAGCTCCATTTCCAGTGTCTTTTCAATGCTATCAAAGATCTATGTGAATATTACAAACTTCACAGGAACTCTGTTCTTAGCACACCAATTTATTGAATATATGGCGAGTCTCAGAAAGACTAGAGCCAATATTTTGAAGACTTCAGTGAAAGTAGGTCCTTTAAGAATCTAGATAAGAACAACCCTAATTTAAAAGTGTTGATGACTAAATATAATTGCCAATGCTTAATCTTCAGAGCACAACCACTTGGCATGGTTTAGAAGACTGGCAATAAAATGAAAATTACTTGAGCAAGTATTTTCCATTAATTATAAGTTCATCAGATTAATTTTAGACACATTCTTTGTATTGACTTACCTGAGACAGAGATAAAAAGAGATGGCTTTCCTATGGACTGGTCCAACCTATAAATCAAAAAGAAGCATTTTTGGTTTTTATCAGTCTGAACCAGCATCTTCACCCTCTCTAGCTGGAGCAGGGAGGTCTCTTCACAAACAAGCAAAGTGAAGTTCAAATAATTTTGGCTTGTCCTGTGAGTGAAGCAGTTGCTCTATGCTAAGAGTAGCTTGAAATAAAAAAATTAGTAGCAAAATGGAATTTGAATTAGATTGCTCTACAGCTTCTTGAACCACTGTAAAGTTTTACCATGCCCATTTTCCATGTGCTCAGCATTGATTTGTCTTTTCCTTGTTATTCTTCAGCTTTCTTTTTGCATCTGTCATCTCTTAATTGGCTCTTAGGGGCAATTCTATGAGAGCCGGTGACAGTACTACACTCTCCAGGTGTAGAACAGCCCCTGTGATATAAGGATTGCAGTCCATAGTCACAGCTAGCAGGGACTGAAGTAATACATCTAAGTCCCAATCATCAGATTTTTAAGTTTTTTGCCTTTTCCTCCCAGTGTGAAAAGAAAACTTTACACAAATGCCATTTTATATTCCCTAATTGTGCACAATCCTGTCAATATGGCACCTTCAACCCTGGCATTTTTTTAAACATGGGCCCCTAATTTACAAACATCCTCCTGCTGCTGTTCATGGGTACCAAGAGGGGCTTCACTGACATACCTCCTCTGCAGCTCCTTGATTCGAACCATCAGGTTGAGGTGGCCCTGAGAGTACTGCTCAATAACATCTCGGACATCGTAGGGCTTTCTGGCTTGCTGTAAAAGAAGAGACAAAAAACAGGCCCTTAAGTGACAAGGATGAACAAAAGGTCTGTGGCAATGTAGATGTTTTTGAAGAGTAAACAGTAAGTTCTTTTAGCACTGTGTAAATATGTGAGTTATTTTGATTGTTGCCATGATCACACATTTTTGGTGGAGTAATTCTGACAGTTCTCATTTCACGCACCTTTTCGTTACTGCAGGTCCGTATGCCTTCCAAGAGATAATTCACCAAACTGGAGCTCAAAATGCCTTGGAGCTAAAAAGAGTTTATCTGGCACTTGGTTCAGAAGCCTGTGCACACTCTAGTTCCTTCTGGAAACAAGGTTCATACTCCTTGGCCACTGAAAAATATTGAGTCTTGAATATGCACAAACCCCTGTTCTCAGTCAGCAGCTGGGGTTCACAGTTCAGGCCTCACCATGGGAAGTTGAAACACAGTCCTAGAGGAAGGTGCATGACTGATTTCCTCTTCCAGAAAGACTGGCTGAGCTTTCAAAACTGCTGGGAAACACTGGTCCAAGAAATGCCCTGTGTCTGTAACTTACACCTCATACATGGGAAAGACTTCATCTGACCTACTATTCATAAAACTACTTTTGTGTAGTACAGAGGCACTAGTATCAAGATAAATGCAATAGTATTTACCTGCAAGACACCAAGACTGACTGGGAAGCAAGTTAATGAACATGTTGAAAAGTAGCAACAAATTAAAGGTATCTTAATCCTACATCTAGAATCTAGAGTCCTATCAGTGCCAGAACTGGTGTTCCCAGCACAGGAAAGACATGGACCTGTTAGAACAAGTCCAAAGGAGGCCACAAAGATAATCAGAGGGCTGAAGCACCTCTGCTATAGACAGGGTGAGATAGTTGTGTTGTTCAACCTAAAGAAGAGAAGACTACAGGGACATCTCATTGGAGCCTTTCAGTATTTGAAGGGGGCTTTTAAAAAAGATGGGGACAGATTTTTACAAGGGCCTGTAGTGACAGGACAAGGGGGAAATGGCTTCAAGCTGAAAGAGGGCAGGTTTAGATTAGCTATTCGGAAGAAATTCTTAAGTGTGAGGGTAGTGAGACACTTCAATGGGTCGCCCAGAGAAGTTCTGGATGCCCTATCCCTGGAACATTCAAGGTCAGGTTGGGAGGGACCCTGAACAACCTGACTGCATGAAGATGTCCTTGCTCATGGCAGGAGGTTTGTACTAGATGACCTTTGAAGGTCCCTCCCAACCCAGTTTTTTTCTATGATTTTTGACTCATTTGTTATGCTGTTTATAGAAACTCTGCAGATAATTTTCAAGGTTTTGTAAAAACCTTGGTAACACTGAGTTACAACTTCTCTTTTCTTGCATTTTTGAGAACATGGAAAAGAGTTTTCAGTGGTAGCTTCTAAGATACCAGAATCTGGATCCCTTTTGAAGTCTCAGAAGTATTTTGTCACCTGTACTTCAAAAGCTGATGTCTCTGCTCTGCTTTATCTTACTTCCCAAACTTCAGGATTTCCTAAACTCCATGCCATAAATACTGTTTTTTGCCTAAGCCAAAGGAAAGTAGGATACCATACAAAAACAAGCTGTGGAGACTGTGACATCTTCATGCAGTCCCCTGCACCTGCCTGGGAAGCAGCTCCCACATTTCAGGAATGACTCCTTTAGTAACATCACTTCATCAAACAGAGTTTATTTCAGCGTCCCAGATTCCCCACCTCAACTGCAAGCCTTGGGTGAATGCGAGACCCTCTCTAGTGGGAGGCTAAGCAGGACTGGGAATTGCTTCAATCTAACCAAGGAGCACAGATGAATTCCCAAGCATCCCAACTGCTTACACACACATAAATCATAACTAACATCCACAAAGAAAGAAATATGATTCTGCCATGGCATAAGCCTGTAAATCTTTCCATGGACTAGCACTGTAAACATGATAATATTAACAAAAAAAAATTATTGGATTCTTTTTGTACTATAAATAAGCAAAAGAGAAATCTGCAAGTTTGAAAACTGCAGGTTCAGAAAAGGTGTTCAGTAAGAAAAAAGATGCAGAGCTTTCTCCTGCCATCCTCATCCTCTACACAGGAGTCTGACAGTAGCGTAAGTACTTCCCCACCTGTTTTTCATTTACAGGGCTGCTTCTCTCTCTTTAAAACAAGAATTTAAAACCTGGAGTAAATATATTAATGAGGCTAAACTTCTGAGTTAGTCTGAGTATTTAAGTCAGTACTGATTTTTCTGTAACTGTTTCATATTGAAAGCTGATCTTCTATAAGAAAATACTCTTGCTGTTGACCATATAAAAAAACTGCAGCAGGCAGCAGATTAGTATGGAATAGACAAAAGCAGAAGCCAGTCCCACAGCCTTCTTAATTGCTTCTCTTCCTTACATTTGGTCCTCTACTAATTAAGCAAAACTCATGGCAAAACTCTTTTTAAATGCCTTAGAACTCCCTCCATCATAAATGACAGATTTAAAAGGCACAAAAGCCAATGCCAAACATTAAATGCGCACCACTGGCTGTGGCTGTTGTTCCCTAGTAACTGCATGGGCAGGGAGACAGACCTGGGAAAGGGGAATCCAGGAAAGGGGAATTTCTGGGAAATGCAGCCAGGTAACATCAAATAAAATGGGTAAAACACCCTGTGAAGCACAGGACACTGAAATACACAGTTTAGTGCAGTCCAGTGCGGAGATCAGAAAAGATTACACACATAATTCATATGAATCACATAGTATGATGAACTACAAGACTAAAAATGTAAGATTTTCCAGGGAAATTGTAACAAATCAGGCAACAGTTATGTCATTGGTAGAACTGCAACCTGTATTTTTAATTTATGCTATGTATAGAATATTTGCCATGGTAAAAATAATTCCACAAGTTAAAAAGCTATTTTAGAAGAAAATTAATTTACTCAATTGGAACAATTTACATGGAAAGAAAATTTAAGAAGTTTTCAAAATGAAAATGGGAAATCAGAACCAGTTCATGGTCTCTGTATCTGATGGATATCATGGTTGCATCTATGTACATTAGTTTTAAGACTTCAAGAAACATTAATGGTTGGAAAACACAAGGTTATTTACTTATAAATCAAGCTAATGGGATAACTGAGTATGGAAATTATTTTTTTTTTCAAAATTCATTTGTAACATTAGATTGTGTCAAAAAAATCTGCTTTACAACTAATATATAAAATTCATTTTTGGTAGGTAGGGTTAACAAAGCCTACAAAAGCATTCATTTCTAAGCCTGCTTTCCCTATAATCAATAAAATCCTTCCTTAACCATAAGTCATTAATCTTCACTGATGCACAGGACTTACTTGTGTTGAATGTGATCATTTGTATAGAATTTGAAACAGTCCTACAGACTTTACAAGAACATAAACACATCCATAAAAAAGGTATTAATTCTTTATAATATGATGCTGGGTTCATGGGTTATACATGGGCATCCTCCTAAGGACTATATTTAAACCTTGACTTTAAATTTAGCCTAAATTTCTCTCCTTCTTTTTAAAGAGGAAATGATACTTCACAAAGACTTGCTTTTCATGTCTTTTGAAAATCTTTGCATCCCTGTTTATCTTTCCTTTATTTCTTTTATTTATTTATTGAGATTTAAACAGGAAGGCTTTCCTTTCTAAGTGGCTTTTGTCCTTCTGATGCCATCACCCCCTGTTATTAACCGAGCCCTTTAAAAAATATATCTAGTCAAATTTAGGCCTACAGGTGTGTCCTGCAAACAGCTGGTATAGTTTAAGAACCATGCTGAGTTCATGCTGGGACCTATTTTGCAAAATTTTCCTCTTCCTCTCCTTCTTCCTATGCTGTCCTACTAAAAGGTTCAGAGGCATCTCTAAAACATACTACTTTAAAGTGCTGGCCTTCCTTAGTGTTCCAGCTAATTTTAAGCATGAATTGCCCAATGGACTTCAGATCAAATTGGGTGTGGTTTTTTTCAACAGTTACAGGAAAAAAAAAATCTGAATTTTCTTTTTTGGAACTTATTGTTTACATAATTGTAAAGCTTAGAAAGAAAACACCTACTAAAAACCAGCTGTACAGAACTCTAAAATGCTGAAATATATATTTTTAAAATGCATCTTCTGCTTTACCTTGTTTTTGGACATTACGTTATTCTGCTTATTAGGAACAGTACAGTCATTACTTGGCAAATGCTAAAACAATTTAATTTATTATGATTATTTTATATGTATAGAACAGATTTACAACTTTTGATGAAAGAATAATGACAGTGGTAATCGCCTAATTACAGGAGAGATTTTCAAAATCATCTCAGGGCTTGAATTTCAAGGTGACTTCGTGCATCAAGTTACTTGGGTGCTTTGGAAAACTGTACCTTTCGTGCTCTCCAAATTTCTAAGCTTCATCATGACCTTATATTCAGAAATTATGGAGAAGTATCAGATATTCCCCTACTTTCCTACTGGAGATTCTGCTTCTGAAGAAACAGCAGCATATGACTTGTACACAGGAGTAGATCCATCCCACTTCAGCCAAATGACATTTTTAGTTGTTTTGTAGCAGCTAATATGGATCCTTCAGGAAGGAAGAAGACTGCTGAGGAGAGATGGGAGACAACCCTGCCCAGGGATTTTGTAGATGGCCAGGACTGAGCCTTTTGCAGATGCAAAAGTGAGAGTACAACTGAGAAGCCAGATTAGCAACTGAGATACTGAGCACAAACAAGTCTCAAGTATGAACTGAATAGTCCCATTCTATTCAGTCAAATGCTTTTTCAGCTTCTATCAAATCATCTGCCGCAGGGGAGTCTCGTTTATTTGCCAGGTGGATAATGTTGCACACAGTGCTCAGGCATTTTAAAAATCTGTTTCTGACAAATACCACTTGGGAGGTAGATCTACAACGTGTGGATTTCTTGTTACTACGCAGTTTAGTTAATACCATGGCAAATATTTTATGATCTAAATTTATGAGAGGAATGATTCAGTAATTACCATGGAGCAAAGGATCACAATCAAGTTTTAGAATGAAAATAAATTAGATTTTAATGGAACTGGCCACATTTAGGCAATTATTCACACTGCAGCAGACACATCACTGGACTGGGCCACACCCCTTGCCCAATTTAAAGTGCTGACCAGCAAGTGCTAAAAAACTTCTCAACAAAATGACTATGAATATTATCTTCAAGTAGTTGAGACTGTGCCTTTCTTAATTTTAGTCAAATAATGATTATAAAGGCTGAAATGTGCTAGCAGAAACTTTTTGAAAGCCCTCTCTTCAAGAAAACTTGGGGCATGGGACGTTTCAGCCTTAATGGTACTGATCTGAATACATTATACATATCTAAAGCAATTTTCTGACAAGCTCAGGCAACCTTAGCCATAAATTAGCTCATTAGTAAAAATTAAAATATTCAAAGAAGAAATTTGCTAAAGAATTCAGGAAATGCTTCTGAATTTCACAAGGAAATCAGAATTGTGGGATTGTAACAGCAGCAAACTTTGCCTTACAGATAGATATACTGGACTGCTAGTCATAATCATCATCCTCATTATCTTTTTGTTCTTAAATTTTGTAGCCTTCAAATTTGAAAAAGAAAAGACACTCTCCCTTTTTGGAAGGTCTAGATTAAAGGTGGGATAGCTTTCTGGTTTATTAGAAGCAGCAATAGCTAAAAAATAGATGTAGGCAGCTAAGCCATTCTCATCCTTTGCCTTTTCAGTTGTGAAGACTGTCCTCTAGAGATTATCCCTTATTGATTGATTTTAAGTAAGGTAATATATTTATTACCTATATATACATTCACCTGGTTTAAATGAAGCTGAAAGCGGTTGACATGTGTTTTTACTGGATTAATGAAACAGATTTTTAGAAAGTTGGCAGTCAGAACTTTTTATTCAGACCAGGAAACAAGGTAAATTAGCTACTGTTAAATGCTTATGACATTACAAGAGCACAGTGAGTGAAGTGGCACATGGGAAATGTATCAGTGAGGGCCAGAGGAGGAAAGAGAATCAGTATCTCACTAACTGGGAAGGAGGTCTTCTACTATGCAGAGGGGAGAAAGGAGAAGAAATGAGAAACCCTCCAAGACACTAACAAATTTCCACCTCGGTTTCTTATCAGGACTTCATTATCATTGAGTAAGGGACAGAAACAAGGCTGAGGTAGTATTTTAATCTCTAATCCTACTGACTGGGCATGAAAGCAGCACACAGCTCAGAATTAATGGAGACATACGAGAATGTTTGCACTGCCAGAAAGAGACAGCGATAACAGAGGGCTAAGGGTCAAGTCCATTAGCAGAAAATAACATTTTAATTCAGACTGCATTTCAGGAGTTTAGCCTATTTCCAGTGCATCCATAGCTGACTAACCTGCTGTGAAACAACCGCCCTATTGAAGGAGGGAGAGAATAGTGGGTGTAGATCACCATTACTGAAATGAATTGTGTTAGTCTCTCTTAAGTTTCTAAAAGAGACAAGTGAATCAGGTGAACAAAAGGGTTTATTTAGAAAAGGAGCTTTCTATTCGCAACTCACCTGGAACTTTTTTTTGGCCACAAAATACTGCATCCTCCGAATCACCTTGATGGCAGCGCGGTGGTGCTCCCGCAGCCTGTGGGAAAAGCCAGGAGGGTCAGGGGGAAAGAGCATCTCCATCCAGACAAGAAATACAGCAGGCTGCAGAAAACCCTTCCCCAAAACGTCAATGTGCAGTGTAAGTAGCTGTGATTCAGCACAACACACCATTCTGCTGACCTTCCTCACCTTTCAGGAAGGCTCTGAAAATCCAGGGTTTTTTGTGACCCACGCTAGGTTTGCACCCATGTCACAGCTAAAAGAGGTGTCCACATAACCTCCTTCTGTGTCTAAGCAAACCTCCATGCATCCCTCCCAGCTTCATTTCCACAAAAAACCCCCAAACTCTCAAGCTCCCGCATATCCAGCCATGAACAGCTTTTATACAATCACTCCAGTTTTTAGGACTTTTTTGGTTTGTTTGGGTTTTTTGAGGTGTTCACTCCACAATTTCTATACAACATGTTTCTTCACTTAGATGTTCTTTTTTTCCACAAAGAATTATTAAAATACAAACACTTGAAAGATCTTTGATTTGTTGACTGCTAAACAAACAATCCAAATAATCTAGTAGTTTCTGGATGTAACATCTACATACATATTTATCTCCAAATGGAACTGTAGCTTAATATAATAACAAAATAATCTGACAGGTCTTTAAAAAATATATGCCCCTCTTTGTGCATATGCATATGATCTGACAATAGAATACAGAGAAAATAATTTGCTCATTGTGCTTTTAAATTACAGACTTTCAAAGAACTTGACATGATTTTTCAAACAGTGCCTTAAAACAAGGAATGATGAACAGTTATTTCAAATTTTTCAAAGCTTCCAAAAAAGACGCATTTTCTTCTTAACATTAAAATATAATATCAAACATTAGGCCAATTATTCAGATTGCTCATTCTATTACTCTTACCAAGATTTACTTGAATGACATTACAGCACCATCTTTATTTCCTTTTTAACTGCATGAACATCTAATGTTTCTAACTCTCATCCCAAACACAATTCAAGTGATGGCTTTGGGGAACAGCTGCAAAAGCAGTTAGGTGTTCCAGATATTTTATCTTTATAAACTTGTTATTAGTATTCCAGATAGAATGGCATATTGAGATGTCACCTTGCAGTGCTTTTTCTCCATACTGATTTCGCCATTCATACTCACTAAGGGATGGAGAAATCATAGAAGTTCTATAAAAGAATTATTTTAAGTGATATAAAAGTTTGTGCAAGTTTGGGTCTTTAGCATGTTACAGCATGGTATCACCCAAGCCTCTGCAGCTAAATATAATCTGGAATTTTTGTGAGTATTTAGGTGTTTCCTCGGGATAGATCTCCCTCAGTAAATAAAAGTTCCGTATGTGCAAATGGTGGATGTCTGTCCTCTGAAGAGGTGTAGCTGGGGTGTTCCTCTTCTGAAAACTCACACTTTTTAGTAAGAAAACATTCTGCAAAGTCAAAAGCAGAACCAAAACAAAGCCATCATTTCCTACTTTTAGCTACTGCCTCTCAGGTGGGCTCTGTTTTAGAAATTGTTCAGGTCTAGCAATGACAGAAAAGATTACTTTCTCCAGAAACAGCATAAAATGCATTATTTTTCAAGCCAATACCATACAGCTTTCCACTGCAGGTCTACAGATGGCTACCCCTAAGTGTATTTATATAAAACCATCTGTACCTCAATAATTATGCCCCAAACCTGCAGTTAGAACTGCATAGGAAGCATTTTCCCTCTTAACACCTTCCTGAGGCGTCTTAGAGCCATTGTCTCCAGGCCCCTGCTCCCACAGATCGGACTGCAACATCATGGTTCAAGTTACAAAAATGGAAATTTGCTCCTCCTGCCTGGAATGGCTGCGTGTTTGGATCACTTCCCAGTGGACTGAGTTAGCCTAATGCTGGTTCAGGGCACCCCTGTTCTGTGAGCCTGTGCTGCATCATTCTGCTGCTAAGGACTTGGATAACTTCCCCCAAACCCAAAAGAAATAAAGTGTTTGGGCTTTTAAGTTCTGCTTCACAGAGATGGGAGCCAAAAAGGTAAACACTGTTTAATTTTCTAGTAAATATCAAAGGTATGATATCATGCAGCTATACATCCTATACATAAAAGCACACAAAAACATCTTTTGACAAATAGAAATATATTTGAATTGCCATAAAACTGCTTGTAGTATTTTGGTTTATGCCTCATTTCCTCTGGGGTGTTCTTCACAGTCCATTATTTCTGAGTAAAACATTTTTCTTTGGGACAGCCAGTCACCAGTAGAGCACACCAAATCCCTCATTCTCTATCTACAGGACAAGTCCCATCTATAAGCAAGGCAGGCAGATAATAAGATTGGTATTTGCTATTCAGTGAAATAGCAAAGCTACACGACCAAAATGATTTTCCAATGCAGCTATTCACCATCAATCATTTTTCAGTGCTAACATGAACTACCATGCCAGGAGGAAAAGTTAATATTCTCCTTTTAATCCTTCCCATTTCCAGCTCCAGTAGGAAGCCTTCCAGTAAGCTTGTTTCTGCTTATGCTGTAAAATGCAATTCTGCACAACAGGCTGTCCTGATTCCCCAAGATTAAATGCTTCTGCGATGAGAGAAGGGAATAAAGGATTTAATTAGTAGCCAAGGCTGTGATTCACGGTTGTTTGATCTCTTTGGCAAACTGGTAACAAACGCTTTAGTAAATTGAGAGCTTAACCATTAACTGGTGATATTTGTTTGTTCAGCCACTTGTGACATCTCTGAATTTTGGTTACAGAGGGGCTGTCTGCAGCCTCTGGGCACAGGGAGCACGCTCAGACGTCAGAAAGGTGCTCAATGTGTTACCGCGCCCACCTCTATGAATACCTGGGTTTTTTTAGGAGTGTGGCTGGAAATGACCTCATCTGAGTGTGCTGCCAGAGCACAGCACCTCACCTTGCTGCTGTGTCCCGCCCCTGCCCTTTGGAGAGGCTCAGTGAATCGCTGATGGCAGCCTAGAAAGGGTCTCCAGGGACTGCTGGGCACCTCCAGAGAACCTTTCTGCTGCAGGGTAGCTGTGTGAGCAGAGCTCTCATGCAACTGCAGTCCCTCATTTTCAGATGTTTAGTTTTGCCTGACTTTGGGGGAAAGCTTGTTGGATAAATGCATTAGCAACAGGGTCAGCAAGCGTTCTGCTCTTTTGGCAACAAAGCTATTTTCCTCCCCCCTAAGCATTCATCAGGCTTTGAGCCTCATCATCACCATACCCATTAATATCATAACTAAAGGACATCTAAAGGAACACCATTTGACTGATTCTAATAATCAGAAGCATGTTACCTTAAAAATTAATATACACAAAATGCCTTTAAAATCAAGCTAGTTATTATTTCTGATACTGGACAATTTCTCAGCCTGCACCTTTCTGAAGAAAAACCACCAATAGCTTTCACTGGCTACTAGTAATTTCCTTTCGCAATATGAAGAGGACATCAAGATCACCTTGAATACAGCACATGCTACATGACATTTCTCTTGGATGTAAACTCATAGAATTAGGTCCTGAAGCCACCAAGGAAGTTACAACATTGTTATAACCCTTAGGAATCCAGAAGGATGAAGAAGGAAGTAACAATTCAACAAAAGAAGACCATCCTGGTTGTAATAGGGCCAAGAGATTCATATAAACCTACATCATTTGCAGGTATAAACTAAGACTGCCTTGTACATGCACTGAAAAACAACCTGTTGTGGCTTCAGTCGCTATTCAAAGCATAAGAAATGAGGATGAAAAAACCTGGCAACAAAATACAATGGATTGAGCACCCACATTGAAAAAAAAAAAAGCCTGGCAGCATTAAATGACCAGAAATCCTTAGTTTTTCCTGCCTCCTTTAGTTGTTAAGATACTTAACCTACAACCAGTCACTTGGAGGAAATCTGATCTCATCATCAGTCCATTAGAAAACTGAACTGGAATTTCACTTAAATTGGAAAACAAGCATGATGAAATACTTTACGTAATTAAACTGACATTTCCATTTGGTTGGAAAGTTATTATACATTAATAAATGCTCTGAACTGTTGTAATTCAGACTTTTGTTCATTTGACTTCATATTGTTCATTTTCCCCACACAATCGGCCAAAGCATCAGCAGGTTTCTGAAGCTGTGGCTCATTCCCCAGTCCCACACTCACTGGGAATGCCACTGCTCAGTCAGGACCCACCTGACTTCTTCCCGCCAGGGGACACGCAGGGCCAGCCCAGAAGAATGTTCTGGGACAAAGGCTAAAACTTTTAGTTGCCAAAACTGTGTGGCTTTATGAAAAAGGAACTAAGCAGGTGCATGGTTCAGTTGCTCTATGATTCAAAACAAATAAAACCTTTTTTTAAAATTAAACTTTACAAGATTATTCCCCTTTCTGAAACAGATTTATTTTGATAAAGAATCATAGAGGAAAAGCAAGTATTAATTAGAAATATTAATTGCCCTTACAAAGCTGCTAAAGTTTATATCAAACCCTTAGTAATACCATTAGAAGTTTGTTCCCCTTTTCATCTCAGGAAGGTGTTCTACATATTGGCTTAGTGTTAACAGAAATATTAAAGCAACAGGGCAGAGGGAAGGTGGTGCTGATTTCCTATTTCTAACACTTGCCTTTTTGTTCATGTGCAGAACATTTCATTATGAGGGCTGTGATGTCTGGCACAGACCTCCCAACACACATGGACACTGATATTATCAGAGCCTAAAGGTCAATGCTCTCTGTTCAGAACGAGTCCAACAGGAACGAAAACGCAGTTGGAGAGAGCCACAGATTTATAACATCTTTTACAAAATGCCCATTTCTCAGTAAACCTAATACTGATTTGAAGTCAGGCTCAGTTTTTAAACCTATTTAAATTCTCTGCAGTCATCTTAAATTTCTTACTTGGGACAGGGTAAAGTATTAAGAAAGAAGACTGAAGTTGGTTGGCCTGAAGCTTTTGGCAGTAATCGTTATTTAGATTTGAACTTTATCTTTAATGCATCAGTTTTCAATCATGTGTTTTGCATGTGAGCTTAAGTATTTTTTTCCATTCAGGCGCTGAAAAACATTCCTTGTCACAGAATCTGGTGGAAGAGATTCAGAGTAACTACATTAATCCATTTCATTAGTGCATTTAAGTCTAATGAAATCTTCCATCCTTAGTCCTCCAGGCATTTTAGGTATAGAATTTGCTGTGGCTCAAGCTTATTCTGTCATTCCCTGCCTACTCCCAGTTGATAGAAATCTCTCTGCACTGAGCTGCATTTTAGATGCTGAAAATTGGAAGAGATTAGGTTGCATTGCTGTGGATTCTGAAACAGGAAATACTTGATCACCATACCCAGGAATAAAATCAGAATCACTGATTATTTCCAATATTATAGACTACCCAGTTTCTCCTTTCATTTGTGGTTAGTTTAACAAGTGTTTTTTGCCATCTTCATGATCAGTTTAGTGAGGGCTCTCTACAAATAGCCTGGCCCATAAATGTTTTGCGAAAACTATCTTAAGGATAAACCAGTAAAAGCTGCCCAGAAATGTTAGAAAAGCATGATGGCATTTGAAAAGCAAAACAGTTACACATCTGAAGTTTAATTAAATGGGCTTAGTTTACACAGGACCACAGAATGGTTTGGGTTGTAAGGGACCTTAAAGACTGTCTCATTACAACCCCCTGCTGTGGACAGGGACACCTTCCTCTATACCAAATTCCTCAGAGCTCCTTCCAACCTGACTGTGATCACTTCCAGGGATGGGACACCCACAACTTCTCTGGACAACCTGCTCCAGTGCCTCACCACCCTCACAGAAAAGAATTTCCTCCTGGTACCTCATCTGAACCCACTCTCTTAGTCTGAAGTCATTTGCCCTTGTTCTGTCATTACTTGCCCCTGTAAAGAGTCTCTGTCTTTCCTGTAGGCTCCCTTCACCTACTGGAATTTACTAAATGCTCCCATAACGTTTTCAGTGTAATCAAAGTTAGAAACTAGTGACAAAACAAATGAAATTCGGATAAATTCATCTATCCCCCCCATGGTTATCACTGCCAGAGTCTTCACAGGTTTAAATGCAATAGAACTACAGAAATAATAGATACACAGAACAAGAAGAATCACAAATAGAAGGTAAGATAGCTTTAAAAAAATTCTTTGGTCTCAGCATTCAAAGGCATTTTAGTAATTACTGGCAAACAATCTGTTTATGAAAGATCTACATCAGCTGAACTCCTGTTCATGCTTGTAAATTAGTTATGAATGGGTAAGATTTCATCAAATGAATTTGTTCATCTAAGCACTGAATAATTCAACAACAATAGCTAATTATTTCTATGAAGACATTTGATGAATAATTTTATAGAACAGTATGTCTCAAGGGTTTAACTTCAAGAATAAAAGTTTCTTTGACTTAAATGCATGCCTTATAATGTAATTTCTGTTCCCAACCTAGGGGAATGCAGGAGCTGACTTCCATATCAGTGATTTTAAATTAAAAAACTGCTCTGCAGGAGTAATGTCAAAATCAGACTTTTGGTGAACCCTTCAGCCAGTAAACAATTTGATTATTTACTAATTGTGAACATTGGCCCATGGGGAACTAGCTTAAGTTGAATTAACATTTGTACTCTTCTTCACCCGCTATGTAATTTCCCAACTATATGTGGTTGGTCTTTTTTATTTAAAATATGTAATTTTAAAACCACAGTCATCTTTTAATGGATTTACATTTTATTCTACAGCAGCTTTCATGTCTCCCTTTTCAAAAGTAATAGGTTTAACTGAGAAATCCTTTCATGTAGTTATAGCAATCCTCTTTCTCTCTACAGATAGTCTGACTTAGTTTGATTTAGTTCGAAGATTTTTAACAGACATACAAAGAAAGGCAAGTTTAAGAAATAACATCTCCTTTGGGAGGATTTTGGTGTTTTAAACAAAAACCAGCAAAAAATGCTTTCCAACTAGACCTAAGAGGATCCAGAATAGCTAAATGGCATAGGATTCTGGAGTGTCACACTTAAATTTGTTCAACTTTCTTTGGGGGAAATGGTCCAACACGTTGTATGTCTAGAACAAAGACAAATTGCTGAAACTAGAAGTAAGACCGGGTACAGGTTTTCAGAACTAATGCCATGCTGGGGCAAACAGAGGTAGCAGCAAGATATTTCCTCTGTGGTCTACTCCACAGTGATGGCAGCTAAGAATTCAACTCTTACAAGGGTAGTTTGTATGGAAATCAGGCAATAGCAGAGATTTCTTGTAAATCCTTAATCGCCTTTGCTGTATATTTTCACGATTCCATTTTAACTCATGCCTGTTACTAGGACAGGAAGAGCTGCACAAAGAACATGGGGAAAAAATAGGAAGACAAAATTATCTTTGGTCAGGACCAAAAAGCCACATAAAGAAAGCAGGAAAACTATACAAGCCAGTTCCCATTCTGTCAGAACCAAGTATTGTTCCACAGCTTTGGTGATGTCATTATCAAATACCAATTGATATTGATGTCCATATCAAATCACAGAGAACCTTTATTCAGCTCTTCACTCTCTGCATCTTATTGAGTTAGAAGGCTGCTGCTTTTTCACACGGTTTCAAGGCCAAGCAATTTGAAAGTAGCGAGACACAACTGAGATCACAGATAAGTAAATAATAATGTACAGCACTCTTACAGATACAGTCTGACACATTAAACTCCTTTTCTAAAGAAGCTGAATTCAGAACACAACAGAGCTTTTTGTTCAGTGCACACAGGAAGCCGTAGGCATCATTATTTTGCCTCCTCTGGTTAAAAGCCATCTTTTCAGATTAAAAATAATATTTTTTTGCTGAGCTTTTCATTTATAGCTATGAATTATACAAGGAAATTCAGGGCTACACTCAGAGGCACTAAGAAGAAATAACCATACTTCCCCTGGCTACTTGCCTTTCTATTGTTTGACTATTAAAATTACAATAACCTTTGAATATTTAACTGGATGATGTTACACTACTTCATTATGCTCGAGAAATTGCTCACACTACACAGTAGCTTTTTGCTGTGCTCATTGTAGGGAACTAGTAGGCCCCTGCAAACTCAAGACTGAGCTAGACTTTTCTATTTGGCTTAAATTACATTGCTCAGAATGCACCTCAGATACAATCTGTACACAAAAATATCTAATGCTGAATATGAGATGTAAAAGCATCAAAATTTTGTAACCCATTGAGACTTCTCAACTATATGTTTCTATTCCCAATTATTTGCTCCTACTCTATGTAACACATACTAATTTAACATATGCTGTACCTCACATCTTAATTAGGACTCATCTTGTGGTAGTACTGCTGCCATCCCATTTAACCTTTTGTTTTGAGACAAAAGAAGCTTTCATTGGGTCAGCTACTGATGCAGTTCATAGAGGACTCATGAAAGGTCAAAGCAATATTGCCTTATTTAAACCCCACACAATGAGTTTAGCCAGAACCCTCTTCAGTTTTTTCCCCACATCTCAGTGACATGTGAATTTTCAATAATAGAGAATAGATGCAAAAACATTGTCCCTTATTTGTAAAACCAATCATAGGCAAGAGGTTAGAGTCACTTACACAACTTCACGAATTCAACTACCCTACCAAGGCAAAGCTGAGAGAGTATCTCAGCTGTTCAACACACATGAAAGTCATTGCATGGTTGTGACTGAAAAAATGAAGCAGGTCTCCTGTTGCAGAGACAGGAATTACAGCAGGAAAAATACCTGAAAGGAATTGATGTGAATACCAATATTTAAATAATTACCAAATTAAGTGATGATACTATTTCAGAATTCTCAACATTTTCCATGTGTTTTTTTACTACAGAGGTGATTGGCAAATTCTCCTGCTCGTCAGTAACGATAAGGAGAAGATGGAACGTGCTGCTGCGAAGCTCTAAGCACTGAATTCTGAGAACAAACTGTACCCAAACCCCCCACCATTGTCACAGAAATCCACTGAAAAACACGAAGCCAAACCTTGCTCTCGTGTTCATCATGGGTAACAGAAGGGACTGGGAGCTGATGGACTGTGAGGTCACCTTGGCTGCTGGCCTGCCATCTCTGTAGGGGCTCTGGATGTTACTCATGCACAGTGATAGAAATGTGTTCTCACAGCTGCACTTTTTAGTGGGTGTAGCCTCCAAAAATAAACTGATAGAATACTGCAAACACGAGTGCTGCTGCGGTTTCTGTGAGCTGCAGTGAAAAGCCCGGTAAACAGTGAAAGATGGCATTAGGACAAGGGGACTTCACCTCCCTTGTCAAAGCCATCACTTCAGGGAAAAAGGCAGTTACAAATGTAGTTCAAAACTGCAATTTTTGCAACTGGAAGCATTCTCCAGGATTTGTTATTTTACAATAGTGGAGAAACACATGGGATTTCAACTTGTGGAGAACAGCCTTTCCCTATAAATCACAGAGTGTAATCTGAAACCTAGAAACAGCACAGGGGCTCACATTTATGGATTTAAAACAGATGAAGAGCAAGCATGCTCTTAACCCTTTCCCCATAATTCCTTACCAGTACAAAATAAAAATGAATATACAAATACTGAACAGAAATTAACTTGGCAAAAATCAAGATTAATACAATTCTGTAAACACTGAATAGTTTAGACTTCCCTAAGGACACAAGCACAGAATTGTGCTAAAGCAAAGCACTGTAAAACTGTTAGAGCATAATCCAGTCTTTGGACTGTTCTTTCATCAACTTTTATTTAAGCAGTTTATCTTACTGAGATTAGGATCTCTCCTATAGAGCAAGACCTGGCAAACACAGGCCTCTGGTTTTGAATATCAGGCTATATTTCACTGGGAATGAAGTAACTAGCAGCCTGTCGTCTCACCATAATGTTATAAACTCCTTAATCAGGCAATAGGAGAACTAATACTAACACATTAGTAATAATTTCTCTTCAAAAATATGTAAGAGCATTAAGATGACATATTGTTTATTTATTGTTCCTTAAGATCCCAAATAATTTCTGTATCAGTTTAACTTCTCCTATGGCTCGCTGGAAAAAAAATCCAAAACGCAGAAAATCCCGTTCCAACTTGAATCCTAAGACACAGCCTTCTCCTGGATTTTTTTAATTTTTAAAAATTTAAATTAAAAAAAAACACAGTGTAAAAGAATGGACTGGAATCTCAGCATTGCCAAGATGCATTAGTCTCTACCTTGTCAGAGTTAGAGTTTCAGTACTTCCAGAAATTCACTCACAAACGTAACACAATGGTGTGATTGAAACCAGAAATGGGCCCAGAATGAAATAGAGTATGATGGCATGTCATGTCAAATCTCTACCCAGTGTAATATTTTAGAGAAAACTCTAAACCAACCATCCCAGGACGGCTGACAGGAGAAGACCAAAAATAATTTTAAGCTTACTGCAAGATTACTCATCTGCAGACACAGTATTTGCCTGTGGTAATTCAAGCTCTGTCCCTTTATTGGCTGCAGTTCAGTGAAGTGGTACTTTTGTCCATGGCTCCTAATGAAAAGCTAGGGTATCTCTGGTCTTCACTGAAAAGGTTGCAATTGATGGAAAAAATATCTCCAAAGTGGCAATGATGGGCACCTGAATCCTTTTCAAGTGAGGAAATCAGCTACCTAAGAACAGCAAAAAAAATACATCATGAAAAAGAACTCAGTCTTAGATAATGGGCGTGTTGTGGAGCATCCAGAAAATACAGTCATGGCTAGAATTTTGTGCTACAATAATCAGAGGGGCAACCGGAAAAAAATCTGAGCTCTTTTGAAAAATCCTGCTAAAGCTCTTTTATGTAATTGTAGTTGCAAAGAACGATTTGGGGAAAACAGGGAGTGTAACACAAAAAATTACATTACTAGCCCGATTCTGTCTTATGACCAACATTTGGTATGTCAAATGGTGTGTTAGCAGATCTCCATAACCACAAGAGCCATGTCTTTAACTTTAAATAATTTCAAATCAAAGACTGATTTTTCACAAATATATACTTTGTGGAAAACATAAGATTAGACCATTAACAGCTCCGCCTTCATCCTTTCATCACTAAAGCTTTTTCAAGCTACAGTCCAAGTTCAAGTAGGACCATCCAATGCTTCACATTATTCCTGTGGATGCTCAGATCCAGACATCATCTCTTGTGAACCCATGATGGTATTGGTATACAAAGGCTATTATGATTTCCAAGTATGTGCATGAGACCATCTGACTAGGTTGGGATGGATACATGCTTCTGAAAAACCTCATGAGAATATCTAAATTATTGTGATAACCCGACCTATTCCGTATGTACAAATTCTGTGAGTTAGAAGGAAGAGGCACTTTGCACCTTGAAAGCCACTAAAAATAGGGACTGCGTCACATTTACTGAATTATGTATTCCAAATAGATGGATAAACCCTTCTTTAAAGCACATCCAGGGCAGAAGTTCCTGCCTAAATGTACCAATAGTGTTCAAGTCCCCATCTGGCCACAGTGGGTGCAGGACTACACGCACAAAGTCAAGGGGAGAACGCAGCCCTGAACCTACACACAGGCTTGGCACACCAAGGGATCAGTAGAAACTTGGAAAATTGGTACATACAAGATGACACTTAAAACAGAAATGTAGATTACATGATGTGTAGGACTCTAGATACACGTTTAGGTTGTTTGTGTGGAAATATCTCACCTGACCCATCCAATTTCTCTTCAATCTAAAATTAAAGAATGTACTGTGTTATTAGTATTGCAAAAAGGCAGGGAATTTTATGAGCTGATATGCAGGAGACAGAAACTGTCAGGAACTGACTACTTTGGTATGTGAACTCTGTTTCTCTCTGTGGCTTCAAAGCACAAGCACAACTCAACAATATATTTTTTTTACTAGAATTACCCTCTGGAAAGTTAGATATGGAAACCAGAATGTGTTTTAATTACTTTCCCCCCTCTTAATTAAGAAACTGTTAACAAGCCCAGCTGTATATTTCAATTTAATTTCTGTTACATAAGAAAAAATATTTTTCTTAATATTCCTATTTCATTGTGTAAATATGTGATGATGTGTACAGAACAATTAACAGTTGAATACTCTGTTAGAAATATCAGATTACTTTGTAACTTTACAGGCTTGCAACACACATTTTTGCAAAGCAATAATTCCTCAGTAAGGGTTGAGCATCAGCTCAGTTACGCTCATTGTAGGGAACAGAAATGCCTTGATCCTGGCAAGTTTTAGGTGGGCTTTATTTATTCTAGAAATACTAGAATTTCCCTTTTTTGTGTGTAAAATAGATGCATACACAGCTCTCACTCTCAAGTGTCTTTCCTACAAAGGAGAATCAGGAGAAGTTAGCCAAACCCTCAGCTGGTTCAAATCAGAACTCCACTGATTTAATTAGGCAATCCTGAAGGTCTTAGAAGAATACTGCATCAGGCCCTCCTCTCCTCTTTTCTCTCCATATCCCTGTGAACCAGCTCTCTTCCCCACCACACCTTCCTTCACATTAGCTCTTGGCCTCTCTCTCCTCCTCTGACTTCCCTACACTCAGATTTTTCTACTTTATATTTTCTGGATCTGTCCTGGGGTTCCTCCTCTCTCTTGTATCAGTCAAAAGTTATTTGTCCCTGTTTTCACAGCCCTTCATGGTTTACTGTGACTTCAGCCATCAAATCTCAGAGCTGCCTTCACTCTGTGTGCCACCACTCAATAATCACACAAACATCTTTCAACATTTCCTTCCTTGTTGCCTTTTACCAACCAATTCTCCAGCAGAACCTTTTCCTACTTCTCCTTGCTCTTTAGTTCCATATAATCTTCTTAACAACTCAACACAATTCAGAGAATATAATCATCATATTGTGATGAGCACAAATGCTGAAGAGGAATACAGTAAAATTAGGCTGTCATTGTAGCTATTGGTTTTGCAACCATGTTTTCTGTGCTAAACAAATTACACAGATGGCTTGAAACCAAGCAAAAACATATTCTTTCAGATTTTTGCAAGACAAGAGTTGTTTTGGAAGAAAAAGGACTTACCAAACCTAATTGGTCCTTTCCAGTAAGCACTTTGCAGATACACTGCAGTAAAAGACAATAAATTATTCAATTTCTGACTATTTCAGAAAAATACCTATTTATATAAGCTAAAATTCATAGTAATTAGCATACGGCCGATGTCTATGAAAGCAAATTGCAAACAAGAACTGGAGAAAAAAGAAAAATTTGATTTTGAAAACAGCAAAACTGAGAAGGTATTTTTAAAGTGATAAGGAAGGTGAGGAGACTTTCAGTAGACACCTCAGTGATGCCTCACTGAAAATCTGAGAAAGTAGAGAAGTGTGAAATGGGAAAAGTGCACTGAAAATCAGTAGTAATTTTCTACCAGCTACTTTTACACCTTGCATTTATATCCCTGATATTCTTCACAGTCCAAGAGCAGAGAGGAGAGCAGGCTAAGTGTATGCAGGAAGACTGAAACAAAGCTAGGTTCATTTGTGGTCTAGAGCTTCATGGAGTGTTTATCAGCACTGAAGGTACTAATGCACAATGCCACCCTCATATGAAGAGCAAAGAGTTGACTTCACAGTTGACATTGTTCAGGGCTTTAATTTCAGTTTTCATTATTAAGCCCTGATCACTTTGGGGACTGAAAAACAGTAACGAGCAAGCACAGCCTTATCGTACCCCTGAAGAGCTTTTTATTTGGGTTTAATACTGCTTTCCTCCCTGGTTAGGATGGTATGAGAAAACCAGCCAAGGGTATTTCATCTGTGGATGGTGTGGTTTCAGCTAAACCAGGCCCTGAGGCTGTATTTTCTCTACCTCCTCACATGCTCTTTTTATTAATATTATTTTCCTCTCCTTCCAGTTTATGAAAGCATGCTCTCACCAGGTCATCTACTGAGACCTTAATGAGAGCCTGAACAACATCACAGGTATTTTTGCAAACAGGTAATTATCTAGACTTTTTCACATATAAAAGTACAAGTGAGATTCCCCCTCCTATCCCCTACATAATTTTATTACTCAATTTTTGCAGAGATTCCCCCTCCTATCCCCTACATAATTTTATTACTCAATTTTTCATGGCTTTTAGAATACAGAAGAAAGAACATCCATTAGAAGAAGATTCATGTTGCCTTTTCACCTAGCACTTTTGTGTTAGTATTGATTTTCCTGGAATGTGCTGATGAACAAATCATTTATCCTGAATTCCACTTGAAAATCCTATTAAATATCCTGTAGTCAGCAAACGCTGGGTTATAAGAGTAAATGTCACATTAAAATATGTTACAAGTAGTGGCAACCTGACATTTATTGGCCTGCAGGTCTACAAGTCCTTTTTTCGCCTTGGGGTGTCTGATCTTGTGTGTGGCTTAATGCAATAATCAAATAATTAATATAGTTGTGTATTTTCTTTTTCTTTGCTGGTTCTTAGAGTGGCTTGGCTTATAAAGATATAGCCTTTTTTGGAGGATTTTGTGTATAAGATATTTGGATCAGGGAAAAACTTGGAGGCTTGGTGGTATTTATAGTCTGATTTTGAATTGTAATGTCAGCAATCAGTTTGCTGATGTTTTGCTTTGTGAAAGAACTGTACAGATTTACAACTTTTCCACAGGCAAGTATAAAATGCATTACTCATTGCTTATTATTTTCTTATCACTGATAGGATATTTTCTTACCATTGATGGGGGACTTGTAGTGTGGGTTAATGGTTAACTTTATGAATTTAATGGTCTTTTCCAGCCTAAATGATCCACTGATCATGTTTTAAATGAAATAACAATCTGGTCAGAATACAAGGAAAACCAAGCTGATAAACTGCTTAAAATTCAACCAAATACAAATTATAAACAAGTTTGAGCAAATACAGCCTGAGAGACTCCATCCTGGAGTGCCATAATGGGAAGCTCTTAAAAATCTGTGTTTGTTTGCTGGTTTATGCAAAAATGCTGAGCCAGGCACAGCCAGCTTTGTGGGCAGAAAATGCCTGGTGACCGTGCAGGACAAGGAGACTCTGCTGTGCCTTTTGGGGATCAGGGACTCAACGATGACTTTTTCAAGCCAGGGCTGATGTCTGTTGGGCAGCAGCTGTGGAGCTGTGACTGCAGCTCATCCCATGGGCAATTTATCCCTGTGGCAATGCCAGTGACAGACCTATGAAAAGTAATGACCTATGAAAAGTTATGGCCTATGAAAAGTTACATGGCTTAAGAACAGCAGAGCTTAACGCGCAAGGCAAATGTGATTTTTTTGCACATAACTGAGAATTTCAGCCTCTAGCACTTCTTGGTAGCAGTGGGTTTCTTTAAACACACTAAATAAATTCCTACAGATGCAAGCAGACAACTAAAAACACTCAGATAAACCATACCAACTGCTCCTCTATCTCAGAGTTGTCTTATACTGATAAAAGTCTGGTCTTTAATTGAAACAAAAACAATTTCCCTTAATCTCAGCCCAAACCAGAAACAAATGGTTTGGTTTTAGGAAAACTCTTGGAATTTTACATTTGAAAAGGCTTAAATATATTTTCTTTGTACTGATTATTTCTGTTTGCAAGTCAAGACAAAATTCATCAATGATAAAATGCCACGATAAAGAACAATTTTTTTCTGAATTTCCAGTCTGAACGGGAAGCAGAAAAAACCCAAATAAAAACAACAAATAAGAACTCAGCTCAAAATCTTTTCCCACAAGTCTTTCGTGACACAGTTTGAAAACCCAGGAGATTTGGATGAGTCTGAGAGTCTCCACATGGGGCAATTTTTGCTCAATTCTCTAAATCTTTATCCACTACTTTTTTATTGAGAAGACTAAAATGAAATTGTTCTCTAGAACAGATTATCAAATTTGTCTTACTTTTTTTGTCACCAGATGGCCTCTGCTTATGTTTAAATGCAAGTCTAAATACACCTAAGAATACTTTATATTTCATAAGTTTAAATATTATCCTCTTTTGAACAGTATTTACATGTGTTGTCTGTGTATATATATGCACAAATCAGACAAAATAAGCCAACAGCAAATAAAAATTTATTTTTATTTGTACAATTAGGTGATTAAACTGAATTTGTGATTTTTTTCCCACTCAGTTCCTTTTTTTTCCCAGAGGTATGGAAGGTCCTGAAATGTTTTACCCTGGAAAACAGCCTGTATGATAGCTGTAGTTGTTTTGCAGGGACATTTGATACCAAGCTATTAGGATAATTATTTGTTTGCAGTCAGATCTAAAATAAAGACCAAATAAAATCCTAAATGATTTTTCACATCAGAATATCTTCCTGAATCCGGGCTGAAGTGAATGCAGTTACAATGTATTTTAGTGAAAAGCAACTGCAGAATTTCTGAACAGCTCTTGCAGCTTAAGATTCACATTTCAATAAAACTGAAGTGCTAACTGGCTACAGACAGTATTTTCTAGTACAAAGTTCTGTCCCAAAGCTTGGTTTTATTCTTATATTCAAAATTATTAAAGTAAAGCACTATAAAGTTCCTCTTCAAATGCAGTAAAAAGTATTTCTTATATAGTTATGGTGGCATCACAAATTACTTAAGCTATGTACAAACTATACCTGGACATTCCTTTACCTGACTCCTTACAAGATAAGTATATATAAAAAGGCTAAAACCCCCTATCTGGTTTCCAAAAGACAAGTTTTTATTACTTTGAATTTCATATGTGTGAACTTCTAGATAAAAAACGGGATCTTACTTTACTTAACATTGATCAGCACAACACAAAATGTTTTATCAGTAGCAGTAACACAATCCTCACTGTTTTAATAGAAAAAAAAAGCTTTAATTTCTGCCTCTGTGTATATATGTATAAATATATATTTGCTTGCTTATTATTGGAATCATTCTATGAACCACAGAGTTAGTTCTCTTCTTTACCAGGTAAGAAGAACATTAAGAGTAGCTGGTTGGAAGAAAAAAGAAATAGAATACATAATGGAGGAAATACTGTATCCCCTAAATGAGGTCAGGCCCTTTCAAGTTTCTTGGATTGTGAAAGGATTTGATGTACAATATATAAGCTTCAAGATGTTTTCCACTTTAAAATGTGTAGATCCGCATATAATTTGAAGGTCCAAAGGCCTGAAGTCCAAGAACGCTCTTCAAGTCAGTGGCAATTAAGAGAATTTTCGTGAGAGAACTAAAATAACTGGTATGAATCCACTGGAATAAAAAAATCTGTCCTATTGTGTGTTACTCGGTTACTAAGACAGCCTTAAATAAAAACATGTGGATTATATAATAACATATAATTGTTTAGTTTTTGTAATGTACCCTCACCTAAGTAGATAATTGGCAATGAAGACTGAACATGAGAACTTTTGACCTGAAATTACATTTCTTTTTTTTCTTTTTCTGGATTCAACAGGAACATGCTCTCTGTTCTCTCAACACTTAAAACAATTCACAAAGGTCATGATTTTTTTACTTAAAGGATGTGCTTAGAGAAGATTGAATAGTTCTTGGAAGCTAAGGGGAGATATCCAACATAGTTGTATCTATCTTTAAACAGGAAGAATGACAACATAGATGCTGACGTTGACAACACTTAAATCAATATTCTGGAAGTATCACAGTATCACTTGTGAAAAAGAACCAAGAAAATGTCAAGGAAATGCCATTTATACTTTGTTTTTCTCACACACATGTGTAAAGGTAAATTTTCAAATATGCATTCACACCAGTTCTTGAAGAGAACATGAAAGGCAGAGACGACATAATACAAGAAGATTAAAGCGCCCTAAAATTGCTTCTCATCTTTACCCATTTGTGGAGAGCTGTCCCTTCACAAGAGTTAGCACAGATCTGACATGGTAAAATCTTGGCCTGCTAAAGTCAATAAAAGTTTTGCCACTGATGTCATTGGGTTGGAATTTCTTCTATTATCTTTAGACACCTGGACAGCTGCCTGAACATCTGCTGAGGCTGTCTCTAAAATGTCAAAGTGCAGTTTCTTACAATTACTCTGATCTGCTGGTGAGGACAACTTCATCCCATTAAAAAGTACTTACAAATTAGGGTTCATTACAAGTTGCTGTGCCTGACTTGTTTGACTTGTTTGGTAGATTTATTATGGAGCTCTCTCACGTGAGAAAACATAATCAAATACTTTCTTGCTTCCCAGAACCACATTTTTCTTGACCCCCATCAAAACATGGTGTAGTAAACCATTTTTCCAAGGGTACACAGGAAGTCTGTGGCAAAGACTAAAATTCAGAGTCCCGTGAAATTATTTGAACATATTCTTTTTTTTTTTTTTTAAGTACCAATCAAGAATGTGAACACGAGGGGAAAAATAAGGGAGGTTTATATTGGTGAACTAACATTTTTCAAGACCAACATTTCCTAGAAACACAATGATTTAAAGTGCAAGGCAAACACCGTACATGCACAAACATAAGCCAGGTTATTTCCCTATTTATGATCATATATGCACACCTCAAAATATTTGTGTATCTCTGCTTATAAAGGCACAAGGAATAAGTAAGGGTCTGCCCATGAATGATAACATTTATGTGACCATTTATAGAACAGTGACAAGAATACAAAATCCATATATTGGATATATGTAGTTATATATCCAATATAACTGGATAGTTTAGAGAGAAGAGTTTAGAGAGATCTCACTACAGCTGCTAAGTATTAACCACTCTGTTCACAATTCGTTTCTGTCTCTCACTTTTTGTATTTAACGTGGTCTTCCTAACTAAGCTTTCCAGTTATACAGATTTCCATTTAAATTTGCTGTTATGTGGAAAAAACAAGTGCATTTTCTAAAAATGACTGTTTTCATAAAAGCAGGGTCATTGGCAGGAACCCAGCCTCACCAGGATCACTGATGTTAGATTAATGGTACAGTCTAAGTTCATTAGTCTAAAGCCCAATTGCTTGATATACAGATGGCATTAAAAACTGGTTACATGTTCTTGCTATGCTGACGTTCAGGGAGAATTAACAGTACCTGCCTGTCTCAAGGGTACGTGCCCTGAAAAAAGTTGTAATTGTTTTAATATTTCACTTTATCTCCAACACCTTACATTCAGCTAATATGAGGAATTTGACAGAATATTTTCAGAAATACAGCAAGAAACATCCAGCCTTGCTACAAGACTGTTCAATGCTTCAGCAGGACACAAAGCCCCTCCACAGTCCTGAAATATCCTTTTCTCCAGACTGTGCAATGCACTTGCTTGAGTAAGCACTAGACATTACAACTGCAACAAAATATACAACAGTGTTTAAAACTCTGACTTTAAGGTTAACCAAGTACATTCAAGGCCTCAAGAAAAATCTTGTCTGAGAGAGGGGGAAAAAAAACCTGGGAAGGCTGAGGAACATAAAATTAAAACCTTTTGTAAATGGTCATACTATCAGTATGTTGGAATCAAGTATGTTAAAAAAGGCACATCCAGGGGATTTCCCTACTCTCAGCATTAAACCATGGCTCCCAGTATGAAGAGTAAGATGTTATTATTCATTTCATATAATACTGTACATGTACATTGAATTTATTGAATTAGGTAACAAATTTGAATTGAATTAGGTAACAAATAAGTTCAACTTATTTGTTACCTAAATATGAACAGTCATTCAAATCTCCCACACATTAAAACTTGATGTTTGTATGAGAATGAGTCTCTCCAGGAGTAAGAAACAGAAAATATTCTAACTTAGTTTAAAAAATCTTGCAGAGACAATTTCATGTTGCTATGAGTATATGGGCACTTCCACTGAGCGCACTGGGCAATGCCTCACATGAGGGAAAACAACCTTGAAAGGCTTGCAGGGATGAGGCCAGAGGCTTTTTCCTTCTCATAAACCAGAAACAGATCACCAAAAGACTGTTTCAGGAAAGAAAGATAATAAACAGAGGACTTACACATTAATTTTGCATAATTTGATGTTAACCAAAAGACTATGGTGTGGGCTGAAGTACAAACTTTCAGTCTGATAATATTTATAGAGTGAAGTTAATACTCACAAAGACAGTGATAAAATACAAAGCACACAAAGCCCATGCAAGGAGACTCTCCAGATAAAGAGGCAGCTCAACATGGCAAATTTTTACTTAAGGTACTTTTCAAATTTAGTATTTCTCCAACATACCTCCTACCCCAAGTACTAAGGTTTTGTAATGTCTAAAGCATTTCAAGATAAAATCTTCATCTTCTTGGGAAATGCTGGTGTGAGAAATGATGGCACAGTGCAACCATTAATACAGAGAAGTGAAACAGCCCTGACCATTCTAAATTCTGATCAAACCTTTGTTGCAAGCTCACTTTTAAAGTGTAATGTAGTGATTTGCTATTGCAATGCCATGCTGTTCAAGCTGTTTACTAGATTTTGAGAAACATGATGTACTTAAAAAACACAAATAAAATGCCACTATTCTTCCAATGAGTAATTAACCATGTTTTCAGCTCTGCCTTCAGCATATGGCTGCCACTGGTAGGAAGGTAGAATTCAAGCAAGAGAAAGCAAGACCTTACTTTTGTCCCATTTAATTTGCCAAGCAATTCTGTTTCTTGGAATTTAGTAACATATTACAGCCTTCAGTGAACAGTAATCATTGGAAGTATTAGGAAACAGAAGCTAAGGATTAACCTTGCATTAAAACTACTGTTGACCTTATAAGAGTGATTATTTATTAGTCTGTGAAAATCATGACATTACCTCACAGCTCATATAACTATTCAGGTGTATTATAAAAATAAATAAATACCATCTTTCTCTCACCACCAACAGCAATACACTTGAAATCACTTGCACTTGAAGTTTTAAGACTGATGTTTAACAGATCAACACAAATACAGCATTCAGATTATTGTTAATATTAAAAGTTTTATTCATAAACTTAATGAGTGCTGCATGAATAAAAAAAATGCCCACAAAAAAAAAACCCCAAAAAACCAAAGACTCAAGACTGTTTTGTATTTAAGCTGAGTAAAAAATTTTGTTTAGAATACACAGAGTTAAAAAGCAACTACTTGGTCATACTCGGTTGTTTGTGCAGCACCAAATTTAAATCCAGGAGAGATTATGAGAAAATTTGCTGCAGGCTGTCAGACCTCATTAAGTTAATGGAACTGGTAAATTGGCACATTTCCAGCACATTGTAGAAAGAAAAGCGCTTTCAGCTCAAGAGTGAAGGAGATCTAGTTTCGGTTTGGCAGCTGAAGGAGATTATTAGCTATAAATAATGGCTGCACTGAGATGACTTATATGGGATTGCTTGACCAAAATGAAGTCGAAGGGACAAAAAACATTAACATTTTGAAATGAAGGATACAGTCTCTTTGTTGGATGGAATCTAGAACAGCTTTGTAGACGTTTTCCTTTTAAAGCCTTACTACTTGCAAAATCATCCCAAAGTCTTCCTAACAAGTTTAGCTACCACTGAACTCATTAACGGAGAGAAAATTCTTTTTGTTGAGCCTTTGAATCTCTAAAAAAGATGCTATGAACCAGTGCTTTAGCCTGAGGTGGTAATGTGCTGTTATGTACTAATATATTAGTATAAAAGTATTATATTATTTTGGTCTGAATTACTGTGGTATGTTTTCAGAGCCAGCACAGCAGAAGGATATCAGTACCCACACAGGGCATGGAGTAGGAATCAGTAGACCTCGGAGATGCTGGTTTCCTGAGCCACCAGAAAAGACAAAATGCAGAAGAACGTGTGTGTGCGTGTGTGTGTGTGTGAGAGAGAGAGAAAGAGAGAAATTTCTCTTGGGACAATGAGATCTGCATTCTCATACATTTATGTTTATTACATATTTCTTATCCCAAGTTTTGAAATGGTAAACCATCCTAAATGGTGAACTACAGAAGATCAAATTTTATACCAACAAACCCAAATTCTGAGGCTTACTTAGATGCTGAGATCTGTAAAGTTTGAGATTTCAAATATCCCTATAGGCAGAAGCTGGTTCTATCAATTTCCTTGTCTGATTTGAAGTCAGCTGGGTATTTTTCCATTTTTCTGTGGCGAATTTTTTGGAAACAGGTGCTAATTCACTGCACTTCTAAAAAAAAGCACAAAGCCCGATTCCCTCTGCATAAAATGAGAAGAATAGTTCTACTGTTTATTTAATTCATTCTTTCTTTGTCCTCTTACTGTTTCTCTGGAACACATTTTAGAGGAAAACGAGGCCAGTTTCTGTGTGTATTTTGGCCTCAGCTTCTTTGTCAAGCAGTCGGTGCAGGGGGGCACGTGTGCCCATGAGAGAGTTTGGTAAGAACACCTGTCACCTTGCAAACTGGATTAGCATCACGTAGATCCTTGTCAGCACTGCACTGGAGGGACATTCAGTCCAAATTGAATCCAACCACCTTTGCTCATGATACAGTCAATTTCCCCAGGCACCAGGCACAGTGGGTACAGAGGCACTTCAATATCTGCATGCGTCTGCTTTTACTTTAGATTTACTGGTGAGTGACTACTGAATTCGGCCAAAGAAAGAAAACATCAGGTTCCCTCCCTATGAATGAAAGCTTTATGCTCTAAAAAATTCTGCACAGAAAAAGCTGCCTCCAACAACCAGCTGAGCTAAATCTGAAAAAGCAACAACAACAAAAAAAAAACCTCCAAAAATATTTATGTGGTAACACACAGAGCTTTCACCAGGGATCTCAAGGAAGAATACATCAGACTGCAGAGCACCAGTCACATGCTGAAACTGCAGGGCCAGTTTGAAGAGTTAGGCATACTAAAACAACCTTTATTCACTGCATCCCCCACATAGCAGGTAGAAATTCAGCATCTAACACTTACTCACACTCTGCTTCACTCCAAAATACCCAACCTGAAAACACTTCTTATTTTAATACTCCTCAAAAGTAGCTTATCTCCTCTAGGTAATAAAATTCAGCATGTGAATGTTTCTGCAGGAACACTTGCTAGGAAAATTTAGGTTACTAAGCTACTCTGTAACAGAATACCAGCATTCCTGCATGAAGTCCTCTCCATCCTTTATGAAAGGATAAATGAAAATCAGAGCTAAATAGTTTATCCAAGTGTTCTGTTTGAATAGAAAACTAAATTGACTGCTCCTTTTCTAAGCACCTTTCTTTTCTAAACACAGAGGCCAAAGAGAAGGCATATGGAAATAACAGCTACCATCACGAAGACCAAAATTCCCCTATCCAAAAACACTACTATCCAAAGAATCTACTTTGGAACAATTTTAACTCTTTTTTTCACCCAGACACAAAGAAGTGAAGAATGAATGACCACAGTTTCAATTAAATGTTAAATGTCAATATAATACTCAAATAACTAAGTAACAAAACTCCAAACAGTTACAAACAGGCAGTATCTCCTACTATCTCTTTTCATAAAGCAGAAAAAACCTTTTTTTTTTCACTTGTAACTTTCAAAGTATGTAAGTAGACTTGATTTTCTCCCATTAAAAGATGTTATGTTTTATGTACTAAAGATTTATAATTAAATATCTCATCAATAAACCCAAGCAGTGCAGACAAGATTCTGGTCAGCAAATCCACCCCAAGAGACCTGAAGCACTAAGTATCTTCTGATATTCTTCTCTAGACATATAAGGTAAATGAAATAAAACATAAATGAGAGGGTTCTCCAAACCTAGGAACATTACAGATTTTGCAGTCTAGTCAATCATATCTTTTAACTAAACTCTTTTGAACCCTTACAGATTAAACATTAAATACAGGCAAATTGCCTAATTTGATGAATGCTATAAACCTTGACAGAAGTAAGGACCACTCCTATTTCTCATTATAAAGTTACATCACTGTTTTATACAGATACTATAAGCTAGAAAATGTCAACTGATGCCTGAAGGCAGGAGCCTGCCAATGAAGGTAAAGAGTCAAAATAGGACAAGAGACAGACAGATTTTCACTATGAGGGTGGTGGGGAACTGGCCCAGGCTGCCCAGAGGAGCTGTGGATGCCTCATTCCTCAAAGTGCTCAAGGCCAGGTTGGATGGAGCTCTGAGCAACCTGGTCGAGTAGAAAGTGTCCCTGTCCAGAGCAGGGGGGTTGGACTAGGTGACCTTTACAGGGCCCTTTTCAATCCAAACTATTTTATGATTCAATGACATCTGATTGCTACTTGAGCCAAAGCAAAACAATAATTCTGATTCTATGATTCTAAGGTATCTGAGCACATGAATAGACTTATGAGATAGAGGCTTGGTTATATTATTCATTTCTTGGAGGAAACGAGTTTAAAACAGCCTGAACAGAGTACCCTAATTTGAATGCAAGATATTCCAGAAATAACAACACTCAAAGAAGGAATATTTCTGCTTCAATAGTTGCTGGGGTTTTTTGTATAGCTGAAAGTGACAGTATACTGACTGAATTTTATGGATTAAACCATAACCTAACATACACCAGCAACACACACTGCATTGTATCCTGTGCCTTCCTACTTGGACATATTAACAGGGCGTGTTTTGACTACTTGTCTGTTGTAATTACATTGATTTCCACAGAGGTTTCACCCATTTCCAGCTGTTCACCGTGAATTTTTTGTTCTTAATGTATGCCAAACTAAACAGAAGCCAGAATTACTTGTTTGCTATCAGTCTTTTGGGTGCATATCAAGACTGACACCCCAAAGACAGAATCAATAAAGTCCTCATCCTTGTTCATTATGACCATGACAAAGAAACAAGTAAGATTCTATGGCAAAATTAGTTTAAAAAGAGGTCTTGTTCAGTCACAAATTGCTAATCAATTCTTTTCTATCTTACCCTGAGTATAAATAATACATTGCTTCAAACACACCTGGCTGTATATCTGTAATATTCTCTGCATCCCAGAACTGCATATGTGGGCATTAGTTTTCAATCAGTGCCAGAATTATTTTTTTTTTAAGAAAAGTGGCTATAAGAAGACATATCTATGTTTTTCTTATTTCAGTTTAATTTCAAGTATCTCTAAGTATATATTCCTAACAGGAAGTTCCTTATTTTTACTTTCTGTAAAAGCTCCCCTCCACCTCTTCCAACTTCTGCAAGGCAGTATATGCATCACTTTGAAAACACCTGTTTGTCTGTAATTTATTGTTTTATAAGTATTCTTTTTTGTAAATAGTCAAAATCTTTTACTCTTAGACTATTATATGCATATATTATTTATAAAAGATTTTTTTTTCACTCCGTACTATTTATGGGTAACTGTCTCCTTCACAGAACTCATTCCAGCACAGAACTTAATTCTTGCCATTGAAATTAATTTTTTGAACTACTCAGGATTAAAGAGAGGTCAATAAACCAATTACTTCGGGCAACGGTGCAAAATCAGTACTAGTAAAGTAATTAATACCCCTTTCATTGTTTCCACATCATGGAGTGTTAATAAATTGGGCTTTTGTCACTATCCAGTAATTTCTTTACAACACATTTCTTCATTCCAATCCATCTTATTTTATGGCTCCCTGTTAATACTTTAAAATACCAGACTAATTAGGTTTGCATTTACACTGTTAAGTCACAAGCTCCATTTTCATCTCTGTTCAGACTCTCTATTTTCTGATATTCCTAATGAGGCAATACTTTTATTTAAAGGGTGTGATCCTTTAAAGAATTTCTAGTGGCTTATTAGTTATGTGAAGAGGATCTTTCAGGAGTTCCCACGTATATCGTTTAAGCACAGCACAGCAGCACTCACATTAGCCATGAACGCTGGCACACCATTAAACCCAGGACCTCCTCTAACCTGGAGTTCATCTTTTTACAGCATCAGCCTGTTTGCAGCACTTTAATTACTCCCTTCCCTCATATGATATTTTGACTCATGTCATGCATTTGTAAGGTGCTCGACTGTGGCACAAGTTAAACATCTTCCTTACCTCCAGCAGAGGTGAAGAGAAAAAGCAAGACTGGCAATATCCTCACTGAGGGTGACTGAGGGACAGAAAAGAGGGCTTTGCCTATATTTCAGCTGCTGCATCTTCCAAGGGTACCATTAGTAAATACACATCTCCATAAGGAAGGCATGTCACAGGCAGCAATCCACCAGAGTATTTCATAGCCACCCACATGAAAAAGGCACCTTCTCTGTAAAGCACAACTTAACCTCTTTCTCTTGCAGGGAACAAGAAAATGAGAAAAGACATTAATTTCTCTTCTGAAATGTGAACTGATGCGAATTTTTACTCTGAAAGGGACAGAAATTAATAACTTGAGCATCTTCCTTCAAAAAGGAAATTGCAACAGTAGGAGGAGCCCTCCTGCTGAAAACAACTGCATAAACCAAAAATCTTTTAAGGACATTTTCTTCCTGGAGGAGGGGTGCGGGGGTAAAAAACCCAAAAATTTAAAATTCTCTTGCCTAGCTGCTACTCCTGAGATTTACAGAGGAAAAGTCAAGGTCACACGATGCTGGTCTTGGCTGGTGTAGAGTTAATTTTCTTTATAGTAGCCAATATGGGCTGTGTTTCAGATTTGTGCTGGAAACTGTGCTGGTAATACAGGGATGTTTTCATTGCTGCTGAGCAGGGCTTGCACAGAGCCAAGGCCTTTTCTGCCTCTCAACCCCATCAGGGGGGAGGCTGGGAGAGCACAGGAGGTTGGGAGGGACACAGCCAGGACAGCTGACCCCCCCAGCTGCCCAGGGGGACATTCCTCACCATGAGCCATCAGGCTCAGTTACAAAGCTGGGCAAAGAAGGTGGAAGGGGGGACAACTGGAGTGATGGTGTTTGCCTTCCCTGGTCACAGTCACATATGATGGAGCCTGGCTGAACAGCTGCCTGTCCTTGGGAAGGGGGGAAGCAATTCCTTGCTTTGCTTGCACCTGTGGTTTTTTCTTTACATAACAAACTGTCTTTACCTCAACCAACAAGCTTTCCCACTTTTACCTTTCTGATTCTGTCCCCCATCCCACTATGGAGGGCATGACGGAGCATCTGTGTGAGGTTGGCAATGCCCTGGAGGAATGAGAAACCTCATTTCTGGCAGGTCAGCTAACCCAGCTGGAGAATAACTGAGCTTTTTCAGTCCCTGAAGAAAATGCAAAGATCTCTTCAATCCAGGCCTTATGTGAGGAACAATACTCTGCATGGGAGCATCAGGAGTGGAATCAATGGTCAGTTTCACTTTACCTCAAATGCTTCTCATGCCTTGGAAATGTGTTTGGCATTAGTCTTCCCTCCTCAGATGCTGAGGTCCTACATATTGACAAAAATGCTGTGGTGAGTTAATACACAGGTAACACCAAGATCTGAGCACGTACTTCAGGCCATTATGAAGCCAACAAGAATTATGCCTGTGCCTTAAATGTGCTTTTCTGGTCCTTCTCTGATTTCTGAGTTGCTTGCGGTGAAGAGAAGGAAGGGATAAGAGCCAAGCACACCAAACACAGCCTACATCACCACCTCTGCTTCACTCAGAGGTGAATGAAGTCATTAACTTGAAAATCTGGACTTGGAAGAAGTTTGAAACCACTTACAACCTCCAAAATTCCACCTGGGAGATAATTTGCCAAGGTGCTAAGTGGAGACAGAGCCAAAGTTCCTGGTTCAGCCAACCCAGCTGTATGGCAGAAGCCTCCTGCCAAGAACGTGAAGGTACAGAATTACAAAAGTCAGATATAAGACTGAGCAATTTTCACAATCGTACACCCAATTTAAATCCCTACACTGATGTTTGCAAAAGGCCTTGAAGATGAAAAGTACTATGCACAATAAGCCCTGAGTAAAATTATTAAAACCAACACTTCGTGAAAAGAGATTAATTATGTTATTACTGTTTGCACATGTGAATTTTCCATAGAAATAGAAATCTGGGCCCCAGTTCAACGAAGCATTTTAACATGTGTCTGACTTAGAAGCACACGAGTAGTCCCATTTCAGTTAATGAGACCGTTCCTGCTTAAAAGTCAGGCATGTGCTCCACTACCTGTGGCCATGGGATTAGAGACACAAGACAGAGATGGGCACCACCTCTTTAGGCATCTTGACCTCAGATCTTTTCTTATCTCAGAAGCATAAAACATGAAAATCTCTGCCCATAAATGTGACCTACACACCTGTCACAAGGATGAGCCATCGTGCCCTGATACTGTCCCATAGGTAGGCATCTACAGATATCTCCAAAGGTGCCTGGTGTTAAGAACACGACTACTTGATGAAACCTTGTCCAGACCTCAGCTTTGAAATTCTGCTATTGACTCCTATCACTTGCTGAGTACCTAAAGCCAAATTTCCCTCATCCTTTTCCCAACTTTACATAGCACAAACAAAACTGCATGGAAATTATTCCAGTTCTACAACTGTCCTTAAAGCTTTTAACTCTACTGAGTTTAAAAGGCACAGAGCTACCTTTGAGGAATAGGGTTAAACTCCAGTAAAAGTTAGAGGAAAAATGAAAACAATGGTGAAAAATTATTCTCAAGTTTGTCAAATAAAAGATGTCAGCATATCCAGTTCTCAGTGAATATTGCTCTTTAAGGAAACTGAAGGGGAAAACAAATTCTCTAGACAATATATTTCAGAAATTTCCATGGCAAATCCTGTTCTTGTAGTTCCGTTACAGTATATATTTTTAACTGACTGGAGGGCACAACTACCAGTATCTCCCCTTGCCTCACTTCTTTAAATGGAGGATGAAACATAATAGCAACCAGAACTTTATGCCTTACCTTATAGTTTATGTTTCTGAATATTTATTAATTTTACGCTCTTCATTCTTTAAAGTATTCCTTAGGCTTCTCTTGAACTATTGTATTTAAAAGTTAATTCCAGGTGAAAAACAAAGCACTAAGCAAAAAGAGCTCAAGACTTGACTTTCTTTTTAAACTCTGAACAATGCACAATGGTTCTTTCCTGTGGTCATAATTATTGCAGAGAGACCAGAAGGAGGTTCTTCCAATTGATTTCTACGCGACTTCAATCTTGAGAAAGAGACCCTACAACTGAATTTTCCTTCCTGGAATAGCTTATGGATTATGTACTAAGACATGGACTCATTAAAAGAGAATCAAAGGAAATTTCTCAGAAAAAGAAATGCCTCTCACCTGTTTTAGTGATACATGTACTATTTTGTGATACACAAAACCTGTCAGACACCTATTAGTCCATCTAGTGAAGTACATACTCTGCTCCCAGAGATTCAATACTTTCTACATTTTCACATCAATGTAGCAGGAATTTTTTCAGTGTAAATGAAACCTATAGAGATGTTGATATTTGGAAGTTGAACTCTCTTTACTGCTTAAAGAATGTCTGTTTTGCTTTACAAGCACCCATCAAGTGACACAACTGAGAGCACCTAAAAACCTTCAAGAAAAAATAATAGAGGAAAGGAGCCAAATTTGGCATACAGAGAATATCCTTTTAGATACAGAAACTTTGCACCTGGTGTCCTCTTCGTAAAAAAAAAAAAAAAAAAAAGAAAGTAATTTGGAAATGAACACCACTTTGAAAGAAAAAACTGCATAAAGTGAATACTAGAGAGAAATACTTAAGAGATACTTACTTATCTTTTTGGAGTAAGAGCAATAGGGCTCTTTAATGACAGATATTTTATATAGAAATAATTAAAATCCTGCATAATGTAAAAAAGAGTGAAGCACAGAAACTAGCAGGAAACTTGTGAATGCTGCATTTAACAGCCACGTGAAATACCTTTATTACTTGACGTCCTCTTGCATAAAAACCACTGATAAATTTTTTCTTCCTACACTTAATAATATCCACTTGGTAATTTACTCTGTTTTGACATTCTCTTACACACACGTGTAGATACACTCCTTATAGCCAGCGCTGTGAGAACTCTCCATCTGGTCTGCAAACTGTAGAATTTCCTTTCCCATCTATCTCAGAAATATAGTCCCATGACCCACAGGTCACCATCTGCTCAGTTACACTGGCACAATGCCTAGTATGCTTGAGGTAATGCCACCATCCTTTCCTCCAATTGTAAACTCCCAACAAGGCAGACATCTACCAGAGTGTTTGCACACAATGAGGCAGCTCCCAGTGAGATTATAGTTAAGACACCACAGAAATTCCCTTCATCTACAGTAGCCTAGGATGTGGGAATGACCAAAGACACATGCAGTCTCTCTTGATCAAAGGTCATTCTAAGGAACAAAGCAGTCAGTGCTGATGTGTCCAAGATAGCATAATATTACACACACACATAATTGTGTCCAGCATGTGTGGTTCCCCCCCAGTTCCTCTCTTAATGATCTTTGCTTCGCTCAGTATTCATTTGCGTACAATCTCCTATTCTCAGGATGCCCTAGAGCAGAACAAATTATACTAAACATAAGCGAAATCAAACAAAGTTTTCATTGAGTACCATTCATAACATTTACAAACAAGTCTCTTGTGTTAAGTTTCTCAGAAATAATTGGCAGGTTCAGTTTTACACCGCTAGATTTTCTTCTTTCTTTTTTTAAGGTGTACAGTAACAAAAAAAAACCCCACAAAATTCACGTGACTTATTAAGAATAAAGGCAGCAGAAAATGGAGAAGTTTTTGTATTATAAAAACCAGTAGAAGGAACAAATAGAAAATTTAATAAAATTAGAAAATGTGTGTGGAAAGATATTTTTAACTTTCTTTCAAGTGCTATTAAATATTAAAAAACCCCTTAGGAATTGATGTTCTCTGGCTTATGCAGCAGACATTACAGGTAAAAGTCTTTTACAGTGCTCCAGTAGGACAATTCCAGGGTAACAGAAAAGCATATTTGAAATTTATCTATATATTGTACTTTCCTTTTGAGCCCCACTACAAGGAAACACTCCATCAATTTTTGCTACACACTTTTCTGTGCCTCACTAGCTAGCAAGTGTTGTGAAACAATAAGCCAAAAGCCCACTGGCAGAACAAAACCAACACAGGCCTTTTTCTACAAATTGGTGCCATTTGTAGCATGTGCTTCTCCCTAAGTTACCATTTCAGCTTCATTACTCAACTGCCTAACACTTTATTCAGGTAACATTACACTGGAAGAGTAATTTCAGCAACATTATTCTTATTAATCTTCAAGAATGCCAAAGCTAAAAATAAAATCCAAACAGTGTGAGAATCCAGGCAGGGTTATGACAGCATTTCTCAAGGGATCAAAATGTCATTACGTTCACTCCTTAGAGGGAATTTTCTCCTCCAAGCCTCAGTCTTGCAAGAGGAGAGGTCAGACCCCTGGCAGGCTGTGAGTGTGTGTGCTCGTGGGCCAGCGTAGGTGTTTTCCTCACCACAGCTGCACACACTGATGGGGATGAGGCAAAGCTCCACAGGTTTTTGCCTGAATTCTGCCCACATCACTCAAATGGATTTGAGTGAAAAGAAATGCACATTGAGGAGATGGCTTGCAACTCTCTTCCTTTTTAACTGAAGGGAAATGATTTTGTCATCAGAACAATGCAGAAACTCGGGTCCTTCTTGGGGCACTCCTTGCCAGCACTAAAAAGCACCATCTGTGATTTAACCCACACTCATCTACATTTCACAGAAGAAAAAACCTTTTTCTTTCTATCAGGAACTTAGAGCAAGCAACATAAAGCTGTGCAGTCAGACAAGACTCTCGGAATTTACAGCATTTTCACCTCGAGAAGTTAGATTCTGGCTTGTGGCATAGTGCACAGAGCTGCCTACAATAACCTGCTTCAAAGCAAGCTGAAAACCTAATTAAACTGACTATTTTTTATTACCTAACTAAATACGCACTTACTTTGGTGTCTTAATGTCTTTGACTTGATCTAAATTCAGATGAAGCAGAAGCACAGATTATTAGGGAGAGCTGGAGCTGGTGATGGTAAGGATGTCTGTGTCATTTCTACATACACATATAAGAGAATCATCAAACATCACGGAATAAGGAAGAATTTTCTTAACTGGAAAATAGCTGTAAGGAAACCACTTGAATTCTAGAACCTTTTTGTTCTTCTATATTTGAAGGTAACTTGATTTTGCTATTTAAGATCCATATTATTTCTCAGCCTCTGCTAGTGCTTCAGCATGTGACCAGACTACATTTTCTTTTCTTTTTTTTGTTCTAACTTGCAAAATCTTCTTACTAAATTTTAAATTAAGGGACAGGTATAGCAATGACTGGCTGCAATCTTCCGGATTGTTTCCTGCCCTGATACTTAATATTCAACATCCAGCTGTCAGAAAACAAAACCGGAAAACAGTCTCAGTAGATACAACCAAGGACTTCATATGGGATAGAAAATATCTTGGATACACTCCTGTGTGTCTCAGATAAAAGCATACTGTAACTGTATGAACATTAAGCAGGTATTTGCAGCAATCACTATAGGAAATTAACTTGGAAAAACTGAAATTGCACGGTAAAGTTATGACAAACCCTCTGAGAAGAACTGGGAAAGAACCAGACGTCTACTTCAGAGCGTGACATGGATCTGCATTCTCACATACGTGTTGGTTCCACACCACACTCCCTGCCCCAGGGGACATCATGGCTTGACCCTGCTACACATTTCTCTAAAACAAGTTTCTTACAGAATTAACTGATTAAAAGGAAAGTAATCATACAGAGCAGAAAGAGGGTTGAAAGATGAATTTTATTTTTTCCTAGCTCAGTGTGTTTATTTTTTGCCTTGGTTAGACCATTCCAGTAATGTCATTGGAATATAAATGTAATCCACAAGTATGAGACTAGACTGAGTGCTGATTAATTTAAGTGTCTTAAATTCAAAGCTTCGTGTATGAGCTAAGCTTGGGTCAGAAATGCCAAATTAAATAGTGGCACAACTCTTAAGAAATAACTTGTGACTTGGACAATCCATAAGGAATCAATAACAAATTAAAACCAGTCAGTAGCAGTGAACTGAATAAATGAGTCATTCTTCCCAAAACAAATCCAATAGTAAAGTTCATTTGTCTATCAGGAAATTAGTGCTGTATTTTTGAAAGGTGCTAAATTACTTTTTAGAGATATCATAAAGCTGATATTGTAAACCAAAACAGTTAAAAGGCAGCTTTCCAAAATGCTTTTCTTACTTACTAGGTAAAAGTACCATGTTCATGCTTAGTATTTCATTCTTCGCAAATGGGTAGAAAATTCTTTTGTTTGACTTTTGAAATGTTTACACAGCACAGCTTTCCCAAAAAGCCTTCCGGAAAAGTTTCCAAAGGATTTGGGAAAGATTATAAAATAATGTTATTCAGGATTAGTTCAGAAGCAGTAACTAAGCCCAGAACAGCACTGGAAAATGGGCAAAAAGCAAGATATTTGTTATGCAGCATTAGTTAAAAATGTAGTTTGATAAGAATCAGATCTAACAATTTTGAAATTTTCCAGGAATTCCAGGAATTGTGACTAAGTATGAAAATGTTGTTCAGACTTAGAGGACTTCAGTACGGGCTTATCTCACATCAAAATAACATTTACTTATTTAAAATTCCTCCATATTCAGGAGGCTGGTAGAAAACAAAAATTATTAAAGACTTAATTATTTAAATGTTTATGAAAGGATTTTAATAGCTAGTCTGTGCTAACAAGCTGTGTCTTAATTGAGATTAGTTATATTCTCCTTTTGCAAAAAATTCTGATTAATGCATCTCAAAATACCTTTAAAAATTAAAAGTCTCTTGATTTTGCTGACAGTAGGGTTACCAGGAATCACTCAATGAGCTTTGAATCAGTTCCTAACTCCTGATTTTATTTCAAGTAATGGATTGAGCAAAACCTTTCCTTATTCAATCAAAAGATCAGTTCATGTAAAACTGACCAAGAACTTCTTTTCTATTGTATGTTTAAGTATTTCCTCATATCCTCTCATTATATTACACCTAGAGAATAACCTATTAGCTCTACCACAAATTAAAAGAACTGTTAGAGCTGGGTAGGTGAGCGCAACAAAAGACCCAGCCCCAGTGCTCAACCCCTTTTTTTGCTTGGCACAAAAATGCCAAGCTATTCAGCAATAATCATCCTTAAATACACAGCAAAGTGTCCCACTATGCAACCACTGGCTTTTCCCTCCAACACCCCAGTCTATTTCTTCTTACTATAGCCTGAGAAAATTCTAAATATGTTTACACAAAAGAATGTGCTCAGTAGAAAGCACTGGCTTTCCTATGCTATTTTTTTCTTCTCCCAATACTCCACTGAAACTTTCTATAAATAATTTTTTCCTCCAATTAACATGTGTTAGAAGATCAGCAGAAAAATCATAAATTATTGTTGCTGTAGGCATTTCAGTGTAATTTATTACTGAGAAGTCATGAGCACCGCTTTGGATAGGCCAGCCTGTGAATCTGTAAACCGAGGAAATTAAGAACTAAGCTGGTCTCTTTACCCTGAGGTCAATTAGAAATGACACCAGCAGACTCCTCGGTGACCTGGGGAGATTTATAGCTTACCATGCTAGGCCTGTGGTTCAGCCAGAAGATTAAGATCAGAACAGCACCTGGAAGACTGTCATCAGTTAGGACAGGCTGGACCAATGGCTCCAGGCTAAAATGTGCACAGGAAAAGAGGTCACGTCAAGTAGCCTTTGTTTTAACCAGGGCTAAGGCACATGTGGAAGGTACCCAATTGAGAGAGAGCTGGGCTAACAAAGGTCTGATATAGGGGCATTGGACTGTCTTGTAACAGGAACAAAGGCAGCAAGTTGTCAAGGCACTGACTTCTCTCATTACTAAAAGTCATCTCTGAAGATATTTGCTACTTGACGAAGCTTCGTGCAATTTGCAGATCTTGTTCTTTTCTGCTTTTCCTTTGTTATTTTTACAAGTTCAACCATTAGCTGCAGAATGCCTCACACCATAAACCCTCATGGATTTAGGAAAAAAATTTGATCACACTGCTGTGAGAATCTTGTAAGAAAACAAAAAAGGCTGTGTCTTTTAGCCACTCAAATATTTTATAATTTGGTAAGAACAATAGCCTACAAGGTCAAAGTTCAGGTCTGTAATAGTCAACGAGATCCTTGCAAGACAATAAAAGGGAAAGCTACCCTTTGTTTTATAACAACTTTGGAAACAACTTAACCGAGGCAGTGGAAGCTTACAGACTTTCCATTGTATTCAAGTCATTTGTGCAAGCTGCTCTTATTACAGCTCTGATAAATGATGTTTGCAGTGGAAAAGCTGTTTAGGGTTTCTGAGCATCGTGAGCATTTAGATCCATGTCAGGTACTCAACGGGGATGCACGGAAGAGCGCACAGCAATTGTCATTTTCTCAAGTTACCACTGTTCAGGCTCAAAGAAGTATTTCCTAATTCCTTCTACTGCATGTAGGCCCAGGCTGGAGGACAATTAGGTAAGAGGAGAACAGAACATAATCTGTGAGTTCTTAGTGCCACATGGTCTTTAAAATTGGAATAAAAGAGATATCTGTCTCATAGAGTTGTGAGGCTTAATTAACGCTCTGAATGCTATTTATAAGGTGGATAACAAACTCCTGGGCGAGTCACTACTGACACTTGTTATTTCTGAGAACTCTCTGCAACAGGAAAGTTGTCACCATTTTTCTTCTATCTTCCAAAGCATTAAATTAATTTAAATTAAATAAAAAAAAAAAAACAAAAAAAACCAAAACCCCAAAAACTGAAAGTGGCATAGATGAGGATTTACTAACTTAGCTATGGTGTTTCTTAGTTTGTTATCCTTTTTTGGTTTATAAAGCCACAGGCAATAACTCCAGATGTGAATCTGCACACTAAGATGTATTACTTATCCACCAGATTAAAATATATCTTACACATCTTATCATATGCCCAGAATGTATGAACCCCAAACTTCTGTTTCCAGCTTCAGCTTCGTAGATATCTATTCACAGCCTGACATTTTTTGTGCACAAAGTTTCACATTTCTGCTTCAAAATTTGAGGTTCTTCTGGGTTTCTTAGATGTCCTCAGAATCAAAGAATAGTTTGCTTAATTAAAAAATCCTGAAAAAATTTCCTACCCTTTCCTCGCCTTCTCTCTTTGAAGGAGAGCCAGTGCATGCCATGAAACTCTTAACATCAACCTGCTAAGCACTGATGTTTTGAAATGGGTGCCTGACAAGTCCCTCTCAGGTTCTACACATGCAAACAAATGCGCTATTTATAGAAAAATACTAAATAACCACCTGTTCGACAGAACTGACTGAGAGAAAAAAACTACATTGGCTAAGTCAAGAAAAATGCAGGTGTGACAGAGGGAGCTGGCTCCAGAGTTTATATGCAGCAGCTTTTCCAGCTGTTTAATTAGACAGACATCTGATAACAATCCTAGAACACCAGACATAAGGCACAGTGTGTAAGGCTTTTCTAGTTGCCTATTTGCATCAATTGAGACCATCACAAGCCTCTACTTCCCATCTTTGCAATGATTTATTCAATATGGACTTAAACTGCACATAGAATATTATTTTTTCCACAAAACTTGATGTTCCTTACAGCGTATTAAATCTCTCCTCAGTAACCACAGTCAGTACAAAATTTAAATGCTTATAAATGTTTCAAGCTGTCACATCTTTGTCCCCCATGAGATTGGAGGAGGAATAAAATCAAACAGCTCTTCTCCTCAGGCAACTTTTCCCAATTGATGCAGTCCAGAGATGGGTTTGTTGGCATTTGTTATTATAATCAACTTTCCATAGCTTTTACCAAGGCATAATCCTTAGTATATGTTTAACCAATGCAGATAGATTTTCAAGTCATACAACATAAAACAAGTGCACAGGGTGTTATGCATCATCAAGAACATAGTGGATCATGTTCAGTTATCCACTTCTTTTCTACTCCAATTCCATCCCCATAGATGCTCTCAGCTCTTATTTGAATGACCCCAGTGTTTCAGTCTTAATAACCTTCACAGCAGTCCATTCCAAACATTTATTACTCCTGGGTTAAAAAGTATTGCTCAGCTACATCTGTTCTTAATTTGATTTGCAAAAGTTTTTCTTCTCTTTTTTTTTCTTTTTTTTTTTTTTTTTTCCAAATGCAGTATTTCCAATGGAAAAAGTAGATCTAAATGCTCTACTTAGGGAAAAAATTACACACTATGTAGGAGGGTGTGGCAAACATGCCTTTTGTCAGAAAGCTGAATTAATGGGCACTGGCTGATATTTAGAGCTTGTGGGCTTTCCTGCCACAGAAAAATCTGTTATTTTTGGGGACATCCTTCACTCAAAATTTGAAAAATATACACACACACACAAAGGAAAAGGCTCCTGCTGGGAATCTCACCATTGCTCTTATTTAAGTATGTGATGAACAAGATCTCTTGGACACATCCAGCTCATTTTCCACACATACCACAGACAGCATGCGGCAGACAGGCCCAGTACTGCTCAAATACCAGGGTAGGTAGGGATCCTGCAGCTCCAACCACTGTGGGCTTTGGGCAGCTACATGGAACATTAGCAGTGCTGGGAAATCTGAGGAAAATTAATTTCCCTGAAGCTGCATCAATAAAACTATCCTGTGCTGTGATATCCCAGAGTGTGGTTTATATAAGGCAGCTTTGCTCCTACTTGCTCTTTTGACACACAAGATGTGCCCATCACTACCTTGGGGACACAGGACAAATGTGATCAGCTCAAGAGGGCTGTGAATCCTAGAATGGCCTGAGTTGGAAGGGACTGTAAAGATCATCTTGTTTCAACCCTCCTGTTCCAGGCAAGGACAGCTTCCACCAAACTGGGTTACTCAGACCCCCATCCAACTTGGCCCCAAACCCTTCCAGGGATGGGGCATCCACAAATTCCTTAGGCAACCTGTGCCAGTGCCTCACTACATTTATAAGTAAAGAATTTTTTCCTAATATCTACTCTAAAACTAAACCTCCTCTTTCAGTCTGAATCCATTCCCCCTTGTCCTGTCACTACCTGCTCTTGCAAATAGTCCCTCTCCATCTTTCCTGTAGGCTTCCTTCAGGCTGCAATTAGGTAACCACCCTGAAGTCTTCTCCAAGCAGAACAGTGAGAACTCTCTCAGCCTTTCCTCACAGCAGAGGTGCTCCATCCCTCTCATCCATTTGGTGGATCTGCTCTGGAGCTGCTCCAACAGGCCCATGCCCTTCCTGTGCTGGGAGCCCAGAGCTGGATGCAGTGCTCCAGGCGGGGTCTCACCACAGCAGAGCAGAGGGGCCGGATCTCCTCCCTAGAGCTGCTGCTCACAGCACTGCGGATGCAGCCAGGATGCCATTGGATTTCTGGGAGGCAAATGCACATTGCTGGGTGATGTCCAGTGCTCCTCTGATCATGGGTCATCTGCAATCAGATAGGGATTTTTTGGTGTGGGCAGGGCTATCTCAAAGACAACCACTGGGCATTTTCACAGAGTGAGAAATGTAAGTTAATAAAATTGCTCCTAGCATGTTCCCCTGATAATATGAGTTGAAGGGCAAAAAACAAAATCAAAGTTCCTGCTAAGCTCCCAAGCAAAACCAGAAGAAGTCACACAGGCACATTTTCTATTCCATTTCACATACTGTGATTAGTAACAGCTTCTGCTTTCCTCTGAGTCACTCTTTGAGAGACCACTTTTTAATGCTTCACAGAGCAAAAAAGACTTTGCCCCACCGAGAGGGAACTTTCTGAAAGTTCACATCAATCGACAGCAGCAGCAGCAAAGCAAACCATGCCCCATCTTGCTTCAGTGCCCTTCTGGCACTGCTCTGCCTGCAGTGCAGACAGTAAACAGTAGTGTGTTTGTGTGCAAATAGCATTCTCCTGAATGATGTCTGCACCTGTGTAAACTGACATCACTGTATTTTTTTCTAAATCCAGTTTATTTAAGGAGTTCACAAGAGACACCTGTTCCATGCACAGGCACAAATAACATTCAATGATCTGAAAAAAACTGTGTCTGTGTGTGGGGGGAGGTGGAGGGCAAAAGTGACTTGCAGGGCTGTATCCACAAGTGTGTTTATATCTCCTGGTCCTACAACAGACAGCTGCTGCTGCTTTCATTTCTGGCCTTCCTGGTCTGAGCTGGTATTTGCAAAATAAAATACAAATAGTGAGTTTTCAATACTGGCTTACTAAAGAGAGAACCTAAGTACATACTGGGGAGGAATGAAAGAGAAGGGCTGGAGCAGGTAGAAAACAGCCTGGCTCCTGCCTCATCTCTGAGAACAACCCCCAAACACTATCAAATAGAGGTGGCAAAAGACAGCCTAAAAGCTTGTACAGGATGTTCTATGGCATTGTCCTGCATTGCTCTCAGCATTTTAAGGCTTGCACAATGCCTGTCTTTGGGCTGTTTTAGAGTTTTGGTTTGGGTTTTTTTTTTTTTTTTTTTTTGCATTTTAGTTTTGTTTTTTTCTTTGAGAAGGAGCACAGCAGGCTTTGAAGGTTTGGTCTCCAAAGCAATTGCACTGTTCTGTGGGAATACTGCTCCTGTTTGGGACATCTGTTCCAGATATATAAAACACAGAAAACCTATTTCTACTTTAGAGTGAACGGTGAGACAGAAGGTGCTCACATCCCATCTGACTGAAAGCACTTTAAAGAAATCTGTATTGATATTCACTTGTCACCTGGCACATTCTCTCTTTCTGAAGTAACCATTCTAACAGTATTAGAAATGCATTTCTCTAACTCACTGTTATGATTAATGAAAAGAAAGCCATTTTGAGGAATATTGGATGGCAAGGACAAAGACTTCCAAACAACCATGGTGAGTAATTAATTCCCGCCTCCTCTTATCTCAGTGGGATAAGAGCCAGGAACCACTGCTGCAGGAGAGCAGTGAACACCCCATGGAGAAGCTTAAGAGTCAGACAGAAAACCAGAAGTACTATGGCTGGAAAATCAGTTAAAATTGAAACTTAGCAAGCTGGAACAAGACAACAGAATGTGGAAACCAATGATTTTGAAACACATCACAGTTTTGAAAATTGATGTAAGACCCACAAAGTAGCAGACCTTGATTTTCTGTGTACAGCCATTGTAACACACCTGTCACAACAGTCAAATTTTGGGGGAAAAAATGGATTCATGGGTTTAGGAAAAAGAAGCCTTCCTGCCTAAAGAACAGCCTTGTTCACTTCAGTGAAATAAAGATGGAAACCAGATTTTCACTATGTATCCCTAAAACACCAAGAGACCTTTTGTCTCTTTCCTCTATCAACAAATTGCACATCTCATATCAACACTGTTAAAAAATTAATTTAGAGCATATCATCACCTTAAGAAGGGCAAATAAAAATAAAAAAAAAGAGAGATAACCAGTGGCTTATTTTAAAGGCTATCAAATGCACCCATTTTAGTCAGAGAAGCACCTTACACCTCATTCACTCTCAATTACATCCTCTCCTTGCTGATTAAAAGTGTTTTCCTGAGCAAAACTTCACTAATGTTTAAACACTGGATTTTACTTCAATGGAACTTGAATCTTTTAATTTCACGAGTGATTTTCACCCAGGCACTGGATAAGCAACTCATATCCCCTTGATATTTCAGTATCATTCCAGTGTCACACTCTAAACCTCTCCAGAGGCTCATAAATCCCAGTGCCATTCCCAATCCCAATCCACCCCGTCTCCAGGTCAGTAATGATGGGAGGCAGACACACAGCTACTTCTGTAATCCCTAGGAAGACTACATGATAAAAACAGTCAGAAAACACAGAGGTTTAAAAGTGAAGACCCTTAAATAACTTCATAGTATTATAGAGGGGCTAAAAGAAAAAGCATAAAAAATTAAGTGCGAAGCATGCTTTTTCACAGAACCACGGAATAGCTGAGGCTGGAAGGAATCTTTGGAGAATTTTCTAGTCCAACCTTGCTGCTCAAAGCAGGGTCAGCTGGAGGACATTGCTCAAAGTTTTGAATAGCTCTAAGGAGGAAGATCTCACAACCAGCCTGGGTAACCACTCTGTTTGACCAAGTAAAAGTGTTTTTTCTTATGTTTCAATAAAATTTCCTGTCTTTCTTGACAATATTTATGGCCATAAAAATAGAACAAAAATAGTAGAGCAGGGCAATTGTTCCACGTGAAAAAAATAACCCCTTGTAGCTTGTCTATAGGTCTGTGCCCTGACAGCATTAACTGCAATACCAACATGTTACTTAAATGAGAGCCTGGAAACAACAATTCACTTGCAGCTTTTATGTTAGTGAGCAGTTTACAGCACAGGAAAAGCCCAAGCAGCTAAACTGCTTTTTATTCTAGGCCTCCATTCTCAATGACACAGCTCTTTCTGCATGTTATATTCAGCAGGTTGTAGATGCTCATGGGAATTGAAAACAAAGTTTCTTTCCTTTGTGCCAAAGTCAAGAGTTTGACACTTTTGCAGTGATTTGATTTTATTTAGAATTTTTTAACATGCAGAATTGCCAAAATCAAGTCCAGTTCTACAGAAACTGCCCATGTCCCTCCTGAGGATATACAATTCTCTGAGATGACAGTTTGGAAACACCGTGATTCTTAATGCTCTCGTCTTGGTATTTCACATAGAAACCCTTTTGTGCCCTGTCAATTTTAACACAGTTTATTGGGAAGTTCAATCTAACACAGATGTGTGCTGACAGAAATTTTACAGGTGATGACAAGACTCCATTAACTCAATGTGCATGATGCTAGTTTTCGTGAGTCTCTCAGAAATCTTATTGTACACTTCTGACCCTGTATCCTCATCTACTGCTGTGCAAAGCCCTTTTGCTGAAGCAAAACACAAAAACAATGTTTGTATTAGTTACAGAGATTTACTTACCCATATATTTCTTCTTAAAGTGTGAAAGAGACATGTTATGTGATGGTTTGTGAAACAAACTGCTGTTCTGACAGCAAGATTAAACATAAGAGCACTTGTATGCTTATAGACTCAGAACTAGACAGCTGGGGAGGATTTACAAAACTACTTAAGCAAACCAGGTTTCTAAGTTTCCTCTGGTATTTCCCAGATATACAATCAGCTTTAGAGTGACTCTGCATGACAGTTTGGTCTTACCTTGTATTTTGTGACTGTAACACTCAGGCTAAAGAAGGCAGCAACTTGTTAGTCCAGGAATTCAGACCTGGGGCTGGAGCAGCTCCCAGTACCTGCTCTGCCCTATGATTTGGGCTGTGATGGGCAGGCAGCACTTCTGAAAACAAAAGCCTCCTTTTTTAACTATCTCAATTCTGCTTGATAAATGAAAAATGTTTATTGCTAAACTGTCTGAACTATTATGGGCTGTTTTTTGTCCAATGTGAGTAACATATGCCAGATTCCAAACTCTACACTGTTACTTCTCTTCCATGGTATATGCTGCCTATCACAGTATGATCCAATTCCTCCTCCTCCTTCCTCTCCCTCTGAAGTTTCCTTATCACTGCAATGAGATACAGCAACTTTCATATTACAATCAAGTAATGACACTTTGATTGCCTGTGGCACGAGGCCAGACAGCTCCTAAGGCAGGCCATTATTAGACTGCAATACACACCAAGGCAAGTTTCACTGATGAAATGGATGATGGAAAGGAGCACAGTGAAATGAAAGCAGAGGCACTAATTTAAAGGTGTCATGTGAGGTAGGCAGGAATCCTGCAGTGCACAAGAGAACTCGCTTCTCCCCGTGTCTTGGAACCCTCAAAATAAAAGGTCTACCAACCACACATGCACCTCAGTCTCATGGAAGTGCAGTTCAAGAAATGCATTTCCTGAAGAGCGTTCATTTCCTCCCAAAAAACATTAAAAAAAAAGCGCAGGAAATTCAGGTTCTAATGAACATAAATCTTATATCTAAATGAATCATTAGAGCACACCTGACTAATGGTTAAAGGTTTAACCTTCACTGAAAATCTACTTTGATTTAACATTACTTCATTTATTTAAAATTTCATTATAATATCTCAAGGGTGCAACATTGTGAATATCATTTCTTGGCCATTATCCACTCACATGAAGGCAGAAGTTGTTCAATATACACAGTCTCAGAGAAACAGATTATCTCACAACTCTGTCTTTCACAATTTCAAAAATGACATGGCAGTTGTGAAAAAAATGCTTTACGTGACTGGAGAAGGTCAAACAAATAATTTGCTCTCACACCAAGCTCTTTTGCCTCCAGTCACCACAAATTCTGTAAATCAAAGTTGATGGAAAGCTCTCTGAAGAAGAAATCCTAGCTTTTATTCTTTACATAAGCCTGACAACACTTGCAGGATTTTTTAAACCTTGCTAGTGATGTGATGAGAAACCTGGCAACTCACACTCGTTTTCTGCCCTTCCTCCAGGCTTACTGTAGTGAAAAGTTTTTTTATTAATAAATCCCCACTAAAATATCTCTATGATCCCTGTTTCAGAATTTAGGGGGAGGGAAGAAAAAAAAGGTGGAAATTATTAATAAAATAAGAAGAACTGGAAGTTCAGTTTCTAAACATGTGCAGATCACTTTTTGTATCTAGCTACTGAGAATGCGCACACGCAACATGTGAGAATTTACTTGGCAAGGAAGACTCCATGTATGAATTAACAATTTTGCACCTCTTAAGCAGTAAACATAGTGGTCATTTCACAATTCCTAACTCACTATGGCTGCCCAATTTAAATTAAATATATCCCCAAATCCTGCCTCAGGAAATAAGTTGTGAGTTCAGTTAGTTTCTGAACAACTTAAATACATTAGTATGAAAATGATCCCTTTTTATGAGGTGCTGTTATTTCATAGGATATACTTCATGTTTAGGAATGTGTATATCATGTACTGAAATTATGTACAACCTATAATGAAACACATATAAAATTGCAGTAGCACCAGGAGCACCACAGCAGTTAAGATTCTGACCGACTCTCCTTTATAAACTTATTTTTTAATCATACAGAATTCCAAGATGAAATCTTGACAAAAACTATCAAACCAAACCCCAAAGATTTGGAGGATACAGACTACAATTTGTGTTTCCTTCATCCAGAAGAAAAGAAATGGGAAGAAAATTTCTGCCCTTATTCTGAGATATGTTTTCTTTGCACATTAGATTTACAGTTGCTGGATTTTAGGGGGAGAAAAAGAATTATTTGGTCTCCTCCTCCCTCCCACTGCCATCAGTGAAACTCAGCAAATATGCCATCTGCTATAAACAAAAGCCTGGTTGTTGCTGTACAGACCTTGTAGGTAAGAGCGACTGTAATTCCCTATCCTTCAAAAAGCAAATGTTTAATGTTTCTGCACTTCACTAGATCAGGTGAGATAAGCAATTCAACCAACCAAAAGGACTGCTTAGGAATATACTTAAATTGATGGAGGATTGGGTGTGTGTATCAATATAAAGAAAAATAATGTAAAATCACAGCACACATACACCTTAAAATTTAAGAATCTGAATTGAACTATTTTATGAATTATACTAATTTCTAAATGCATATTTCTATGAGCAACAGCAGGATGCTAAGTACTTAATCTAAGGTGGGGAAGGACAAGGAATGTTTAAAAGGTGTTTTCATGCCCTATAGGTATAGATGTTTCTCCTTTCATGGGACCATCACACACCCATCTGCCCTGTTATTTTCAAAGCCACCTTAACCACATAATATAGAGGTTCATCCTCCAGTGCTAACGCTAAGGTTAACTCAGAAAACAACCAACCACTTTGGGAAAATGATAGACAATCTGTTGGGAAAAGGTTAGTGAAGAATAACTCCAAAGGAGATTTTTGGGCATTGTCTTCAATAAATGCATTTTCTCCAGAAACATGTAACCTGAAAAAAACACTCTTGCTTGTCTGATGTCAAAACCAAAGCTATTTATGCCTCATACATTGGAGAAATTGTTCATGCCTACGTAAAGATTGCCCCCATAGTGTTTCCAAGGTCAGTAATTTGCATGGAATTTGCATCAGAACTCAACAATGCTTGTGGCAAAAAGAGACTGCTTTTTCCGTATTTTATGATGAAGTTCCAGTATTTAAAATATTTTTTCCAAGTAGAGCCAAAGAGATTTTACACCATCCTTTTCCAGATAAGGCTTCTGTTGATTTTATGGAAAACTGCTTATGCACCATGCAGCAAGCAACTGTCTCACAAACCCCAAGTTTTCACGTCAGCATTTGGTAAGAAGTTAGGCTGCAGAATCACATTCCATCTCTTCATCTCTTTTTTCAAGAACCAGATTTTCTGTCTTTTACTCAACTGGAAATCAGCCATCAGGGACAAAGGCCCTCAATTAAGAAACCTCTTAAAGTCCCACCATGTGTACAAAAGCAAGTATGTGCTTAAACCCTTTGCTGAACCAGCTGTGTGGAGACAAGCAGGAGACACTGCATTTACACAGCAAGAACTTTCCTAAGAGCAAGACCTACATTGCTCATTTACTCAAGATGTTTACTAAAATATATTTGCTCATATGACCTCTATGAAGTGAAATACTTACTGCACTTCCTAATTAAAAACAGGAGTAATCACAAGCCTTAAAAATTGGGGTGAAGGGCAGTCTACCCTCATATGTTGTAAGCAATGGGATTATTTTCAGAAAATAGAGTACCTTTCAAAATTAGACTGAGGTTATCACCCTTCCTCACTAATGATCCTAACTTCAATCACTTGCTCATACAAAATGTTTTGTAACAGAAATTCCTCTTTCCAAATATAAATCCCTACTTGTCTTGCCCATTCATACACTGATTTTCAGGGACTTGAAATGAAAAATGCTAAGTAATTATGCACCACATAAAAACATATTTGTAGTGTTACTTTAAACCATGTTACACTCTAATGTAAAGTTGCTTACAAGACCCAGAAGATTTCCAGAATCTGGAAGTTAGTGGTTTTTTCCAAATGTTTCTCTTTTGATTATCATACTTACACAGTACTCACCAGTAAGCAAAAATAAACAAACTGTCTGTTTACTGCTCTCCACAGCTTTTGAAGCAGGGAAAAGCTTGTTTCTGATGTTGTAAAAGGATAAAGAGGGCCTACATCAAACTAGTTCTAGCTGACAGGGACATCCGGGAAAAACTTACTCCTGAGCAATGTTCCCCTTGATGGCATCACCTCCAGGCAGGCCAGCTGGGCTCCCTGTGTCACTTCTAACTGGGGAAAATAATGCTGACTGACAAATTCTGCCAGGTTTCAAACACTGTAAGAAACTGAAAAGGCCACCAGGTAATTCTCTTTCTAGAGCTCTTAGTATTACAGATGTTCTTGCAAATTCTATCACTAGTGACTTTCAGCCCTTAAATGCATGCTCAGGCTGTATTTCACAAGGAGGATTCCAGACCCTGTGCCAGAATATGAAGCAAAGAATTCTAAAGAGGGACTGTGGATAATCTGAAAATACAGCCAAAAAATTTCAGGAGAAAAAAAAAACCAAAAAAAAAGAACAAATCAAAACACGTCCTGGACCGTAATATGTCAACAATGCCTCAATGGTATCCCATAAAAATATGATACTGTCTTAAAAATTCTAAACTAAAAATTCCAAACCAGGTCTAGTATTTCACAGCAAAAATTAATGCAACAAGTTGTATGATATTACAGTTTTAAGATATATTAATTTTTCACTTTCTGGCTCCTGTACTAAGCTATTTCTACATCCAAAGGTAAAACAATAGTCTATCAATTTTTTTTTTTCCTGCTCTTTTTCATTGTGGTCTACAAAGTGCCCTGGAAGAGCCCCAAAAGCAATGTTTGCCCTGATTGCTGTACTTCGTTATGTTCTGCTCTCTGCAATTATTTAGATGGTTTAAGAAAAGGAGAGGGAGAACAACTGTGAAAGGCATTGTGCAACCGCAGCTGACTTCATGTTAACCCCTGTTCCTGGGTTCCACCCTCGGGTCAAATGCCTATGAGTCAGTGTCTAGCACAGATGAATGATGTCACACTCACACCACCTCTTTAGCAAGAAAATGTGGTGGAGCCTTTCATTGCTGATCTTAAGAGACCCTGGGTTACTAAATGAAGTTCCCAAGATAAAAAAAGAATAGGCTTGGATTTAAAAAGACAGGAAATGAGCACATCACTCTAACAGATTGTAAGAAAAAGACTGTGATGGGTCATATGCAGCAAAAATGACCAACAGTATGCATGTGCTAAAAGTCAGAAAAAGATTTGCAATACCCAAAAAGCCAGTAAACAAGGGACATTATATAATCTACCCATTCTAATACAAGCAAACAAACTGAAATAAAATTAAACAGGGCAGGGGATGTGATCTCTCTTCCAGGTGCCAAGCAATGATAGATCAGATATGCAAGGAATAATTTGATTTCAGTGAAACCTGAATAGAGTACACCTGTGTGGATTTGAGGAGACAGTTCCATATTGTTTCAATACACTGGAATGTGTAATAACTGGTTTGAATGTAGTGCAGTTCTTTCGTTAGAGAAAAATTATCTTTGAGATGAGAATCTTGTGGTGCAGAATTACTGCACCTGAAACCATCAATTAATTAATCACCATTTTAAACACAGGAAAACATAGACGTGAGGAAGAAGTGGAATGAGTAACCACACAGTAAAATGCACTCCTAGATGAAGAATGCATAAAATGACTCAGAAAATACTTAGGGTGGTATTAGATCAAGCTCAATGAGACACTAAAAATGTTCCACAGTGCCTTTCTGTGAAAGCTCCTGTGCATGAGGGCTGGAATCACCTGTCTTTGCAGGAATTGAGACCTGAGAGAAGAACATCATGATTTCCTCAACTCCAAAAGTGGTTTGCCAAGGGAAGGAGAAAAAAGCCCTGAGAGGGAACTGTCATATCATGACTTGATAAGCCTGCCTGAGAATGCAGGAGTATGGATTTAACAGAGTTCTTCTTAAACAGATCCAAGATGATCCAGATGCACATGGAAAGAAACAGCAGCAACAGATTGCTTTCTGTAATACTGTGATAGTAGGACAGGATTTTGATTATTCTCTAAATGTAAAAATTTATGTTATTTCCAAAATTTACAGTAAAATAATGTGACAGAAACACAGAATATTCTGTGCTGGAATGAATCCACTAGGATCAGCAAAGCCCAACTTCCATCCCTGCACAGGACCATCCCTAAGAGTCACACCATGAGCCTGAGAGCATCGTCCAAACACTTCTTGAGCTCTGTCAGACTTGGTGCTGTGACCACATCCCTGAGGAGCCTGCTCCAGTGCCCAGCCACCCTCTGGGTGAGAAACCTTTCCTTCATATCCAACCTAAACCTCCCTGCCACAGCTTCAAGCCATTCCCTCAGGAAGTTTGTACAGGTCCTGGCTGATGCCTTCCTGAGGCTCTAGCAAGGGTTAATGTAATTTTGGTTAGGGATACTCTCAGGATGCTTGCTCTCTCAGCTTGAAGAAATATCTTGTCTTCTCTTTTACTCTATGCTCTGCATTTTGAAATGAAGCAAGCATTAAACCAGAGCAATATTCAAACAAAACATCTTTCAGAGGAATTCTAGTAGGAGTGAAATGCATAAAACTAAGAATATAATGTATCAAATTCCATTTTTGTTTGAGAATGTTGGCAACTAATAAATTCAAATACATACATATATAAAGGTCTGCCCTTATTTACATTTTCCTTTCTTTTTTGTTCAGTGCCATTTTTTGGCCTATAGAAAACAATCCTCTTTTTTTCAAGTTGGATTCCACTATAACAATGCTCTTTATTGGTAGTCCTCCCTCACACCCTACACCCACAAACCGTGATACAAAACTGCTCAAAAATCAATCTACACTTCAGCTAACACAGGCCTATTGTCTGCTTTTTTCACTCCTGTCTGTATTCATACTAATTTTTTCCCTCAAAAGCCCAATCAATTGCTTCAAAGAAGAAAATACATGTAACTTGCCTGGATTTCCCTTCCCTATTCCCACTGACATGACCATTCCTATCCCTTGTCTCCCTATCCACCTTCAGTAGGTCTGTGGTTATATGGTCTTTACTTCTACAGCTCCTGCAAATGGTTACAGTCTGTTATTCTGGCCCTAGATCTGAGTTTCAGTCTTCATGAGAACTAAAAGCCTTCCTTCATTCTTCAAACAGGTTGGTATTTATACTTGACTCTTATTTTCAAGGTCCCTGAGCTCACTGTCTTCAACAAGCCTTGGTAACAACCAAAATCAAAGGCCTCAGTAGCTATCAGAATCTCCTGTGCCTATTCTCCAAACGGAAGGGTTCTTCCAGCCCAGAGGGATAATTTCCTTCCTTCTCTCCTTCCTTTCCTTCATCTGTTTTAAAAGATGAGCTGTACTAATAAACAGGGAAGGGCTATTCAGAAGCAAGGTTTTAAATAAAAATGAGCAGGATGCAGCTCAACCTCCAAAGTACAGAAACTGGTCCCAGATAAACCCTGTATAGCCTGGTATGCATATTGTAAGGAAATAAAAACTAAATAACTGTTGTGGTTGGTGCACCACATTGTCATTTTAAGATGACTAATAGCAGCTGAAAAACATTAAGGTTACATAATGCAAGTCATTAGTCTAAATCACTCAGACCAATTAATTTTTATGTGCATTTTTTACACAGCATAAAGAATCCTCTTGCCTCCCTCCAATGTGCAAAGACAAGATCAAGAGAGGAGTAAGTGCATGGGCCATTTAAAGACATTCTTCTCTATTCCTGTCTAATTTTAATATCCTGCCAAGGAATCTGAGTGTGCAAAAATTCATTACTAATGAAATGACACCATCATCAATAACTCTTCTTGTGTTTCTGTATCAAGTTTGCTAATACAGTATAATGTAGTAGTTCTGGATTTGACTTTAAATATTATTATCAGCAATTTATTATGCATAAAAATTAAGCACAATATCAGTTCAATTAGAAAAGTTGTCTATTTTCAGAACTAAATACAAACATCTGAGGTAGCAATTTCTGGTGTGGGGTCTGTGGTCATTTTGTCTTTTCACTCAACTTTTTGCATAGATTCCACTTCCACATCTCAAAATCTGCTATGCTGAATTGCAACCACTGACACACTAGCAGCAGAAGGAAAGGTTTCAGGACTGCTTTTTCATTCTTAAATCAAAGAAGCATGAACAAGATAAATCTTCTTCAGTGCACTGCAACAACTCAAAATAGCCTAACAACAATAATGTTAAGTTATTACACCAAAAATTCTCTGAGACCACCCTTGAGAAGAGCAGATTCTGTAGTTATTTTTCTGTTAAATTTGATGATCTTGGATGATTTTGGTATTGGTAAGAAATCTGGGGCACCTGCTGCTCCTTACCCTTGGCAAGAGCATGAAACACTTTGAGAGGGCTTGTTTAGTTTTACCCAAAGAAAAAGAGTTTATCATGGCTGTCTCAAATCTCAGTGCACCTCTCAGACGAAGTACAAAACCCAGCTAGCAGCTCTAGCATTCAGCTTCTTTTCTGGAAGCTTCAGAAGACAGTCAGACTTTTGCTGCATCTTAGTAGCACTGAACTCTTCGAGCCCCGAAATTGTTAATGGGCACTTTGGACCCCATAGGAAGCCAGAAAGTGCAATGCTGGTTTAGAGGCAGACAGGGATGTATAAATAAGGCTATTGTTTCTAGGGAATAAAACTTCAATATTGTTATATGGTAGTTAAAGTAGAGTATAATGGGCTATTGTTTCTATGAATAGGTTCTCCCGAGCACCAATCAACACCTTATCGTTAACATTCATCACTGGGATATCTTCTCCAAGATCAAACAAACACTTCTTGAGAACTCAAACTTTGACTTCAGAAAACTTTCTGTGTAATAACAGATTAGATTTAAGTATCAGCAACTACATCCTTATTAAATGAATCTTATTTTAGTGATTAAATGTTTCTCAAGGCCACCTGAAAAGGTTTAGGAAGATTGTGAGTAAATGTAAAAAAAAAAAATCCAGCCACCAAAATTCTATGTCAGGCAAAGTTCTGGTTTGGTTCTACTCTTTAACATCTGGTATTGGAACCATAATTCTCCTTCTTTATGGTAAGATTTTCGGAATTGCTTTGATTAACAGTATCAGCAACTAACACTATTATTTTATACATACACCAAGAGATTTAATTTTACTATATTTGTAAATATGTTTGAATCTTATTTTACTTCTAAAGTGAGAAAAGGGACTATAGAATAATTTAGTCTCCAGGGTAGCCAGTCCCAGATACTCCAACGAGGCAGTTTTGACAAAACAATTACCAAGAGCTCAAATAGTCTGAGAATAAACAGTTGTCTGCAAACTGGTATTCCCTGAAGCACGAATGTTTAGTGTCTTGGGATATTTTAAAAATACTGACTCTATAATTTCAAGACCTTTTTATTGATATACATTTCCAATTCAGCTCAATACACTTCTCAGATGGTACAGTGCTCTATTCTTCTAAAAGTCACTCTCTTGTACACAATGTAAAGCTTGATAGTAATTCGATCATGTTGCATATAATTTAATAGTTTCTGTAATCTCTACACAAAAATTTCTATTGCATATGTTGTGGTGCTTGGATTTATCCCTTAAAGTAATTGTTGGTGTAATACTGCTTTCATCTACGCCTGATTGGGATCATGTGAAGGTTAGTGACAAGTACTTCCAAACAGCTATTTTTGAAGTAATAATTTTGTTCTTCTGTCTTTCATTATTATGTACTGAGTTGTTTGGGTTTTTGTGTTTTTTTTTTTTTTTTTGTTTGTTTGGGTTTTTTTACATTTGATAATTATACAAACTTAACAAGAAAGAATACATCTGTATTAATAGCACTTGCATCACCTTGCAGAGATAGAATGCCAAATCCAAATCTGTTAGTTTTAATTATCTCAGCCAAATAAAATAATGTGTTTTGCTATAGGTAAAGGGGCATTTCCCATTAATGCTGGCTTCAGTACTGTCCTTGAGGCAATGGGCAGCTGCCATGTATTAGAGAGAGCCCAGCTCTGCCTCCCACTGCTTTAAAAGCCTCTCACCTCACATAAAGGATGGCAGCTGCCCTGGCTGGCTGGTCACCAGGGCACTCAGAAGCGCACAGGTCACAGCAGGACAGGGCACAAAAGGCTGCCTTCCAAAGAGCCCTGCTCAGCTCCTGGGCATAACCAGGGCTCACCCCAAGTCAGCACCAGGAGAGATTCCTCCTGTCAGGTGCTTTCTGTGCAAGGAACACTGCAGCACTCCAATCTGGCATGCAGAGGGGACAATATAAATACATATTATGCTAACATCGTAACATCATTCCAAGGTCATACTTTGAACTGATCCAAACCAATTAGGACAGTTACAAGTTCCATTCTATTACAGTAAAATCCAGATATCTTGATTTCACTGAGTTTTCCTCTTGAACAGCTTCTCTACATCAGTAACTCTCAGGTAACTTCCCCTCTTTTTTTATCCCTTCAACAAATATTCTGTCCCTCCACTTGTAGCAACAAAATGCAAATTAATTGTAGTCCCCCACACTTTCCCATGAAAATGAAATATTTTGAAAAATTCTTGAAACTACACATATAATGATGTTTAAGCCAGAGAAGAGCAAGCCTTCTAGGAGAAGAGCAAGCCTTCTAGTTCATACAGTATTTAATTTCTGCAATATGTAATATATGCTTAGAAATGAACATTTTTATGAAAGACAAACTTATCTAAGGGGCTTTTGCTACTACTCATTTTAGCCACAATTCCTCATTTTGCAGTGGTTCAGCAGACCCCACAGAGGGGTGGGCTGACTAGGACTGTAATCCTCTCTGAGTTTTCTTTCCAAAGGTTACTTTTGAGATTCACCTTTTTTTTCAGTTTTATCAACCTGACCAAATATACTGTGCACATGAAAAATGAGCAGCACTTTCAGATCTGCTAGACATGGTATACTGCTTAAAATGTAAAGAAAAGAATGAAAAAGAGGATCAGTTCCAAAGTGAAAATGAGGTTGAGTTGCTTAGAAAAAAAATTACCTAAACGAGCATCAAATAGGGCAGGAAACAACACAGATAAAAACTATATAAAGCAATGGCCTACAACCAACACAGGATAAGCTCTGATAGTCAAATCTTAGAGACTAGTTGATGCTATAGTAAGGAAAAATAAAGAAATGGAATATTCTGTAAAAAAAAAAAAGAAGAAGAAAAGGAACCTATATGAACAAACCATCACACTTCAAGTTTAGGCAGATTCTGCATTTTGTTTTGGCAAACAGAAGGAACAGCTCAACAGGACACAAGTACTTATTTAGAAGTTGCATTAAACTTTTAAAGCTCTCTAAATTTAATAAGGAAAATTCTTCTCCATCCCCCATTTACATGACAGCTTCCAGTCCCAGGTCCATAGTTTTTTGCTAATATTTCATTTGTGCTTCAGAAAATTGTGTGAGGTCATAGCAGCTATCCAGGATCCTTTAGAGAATCCACCAAACTGAGGTAAAGTTTCTCCTTCACAGGATAGGCTATAATACTGATACAATGATCCAAAAGTCTCCTATAATTCTACAAGTCTTGACTTTCTCCTCCTCCAGAAGGGTGAGGAGGGAAGTGCTGTGGGGCAGCAAAACACCAGACAAAACAAGTAACGAACTATCCAATCTAAAAACTCTCAGGTAGGATAGGAGACCAAATAGAATTTTTTAAGTTTTCTGACAGAAAAACTCTTAACCTTATCATGATGTCACCTAAAGTTTTGCTTTTGCTGGAAGTATATTTTCCACTGACGAAAGTTTAGCTGGAACTTTCCAACAGGATCATTTTTAGGAGTTATGCCAGCACAATTTGATGTCCATGATGTCATTTGGGTTGATTAGTCCAAATGTGTCAAACAAAACTGAAAATTAATCCAATCTCCAGAAAGAAGTGTCAGTTGTCCCCTGTAGTTAAGTCAGACCAATGTTCATAACAAAAAAACCCATCATATGCCTCATGTAGTTAAGACAGTAAATAAGGGCACTTAGAGCTCTGAAATTTCTCACTGGCTCCTTCATATCCTTATGCATACACTACACTGCTATGCCAAGGACTTAGTAAAATTTTTTTCTTTTTTGAGATGTGATTTTCCATCCTCAGAAACATTTGTTTTGTTATCTACTACCTGTTAGCCACATAAAAATGAGCATTAAAAATCAGCAGTCCTGCTCCCTCAGAGCCTGGACCAAAGATAACTTGCTTTATTACCAGTATGTTTGTATGGAAATATTTACCTCAGCCAGTCACTAAATCCAGCAAGATTTTAAGTAAAAACCTCATTCAGAAGACATCATATCACCCAGGTCCCAAGATGGCAATGAGTTCTTTATGTTTCTTTCCATTCCTCCTCAGCAGCCAAGAAGAAGTTGTCAGAAACTAAAACATATTCCTGCTGCAGAAGCTCGGAGCTGCATGGCAGAAAATCCATCAAGATGCACCTAGCACCCAAACATGCTAGAATACGATTTGAAATAACCAACTCAGGATTCTCTAAATTGTGAGAAATTGACTCACAAGGGACACATGTCCCTAAGAACATGGAATGAGTTTACAGTTCTGGAATTGCCAAGTAAGCTCATTTATTGCAGAAGAAAGTTGAAAGAAGGAATGCCAATAGTTTTGGGATTAAGGCAGACCGAGTTGTCCACAGTCAGGTAAAATGGCAACTATTTACTGTTGTCTCATTGTCTAAACTTACAGCAGGAGGTGGATTCCAAGTTTCAGCCATGCAATGAAGCTAAAAGTGACCCATGTTTGGAGTGATGCACCAAGAAGTACAGACTGCAACCTTCCACAACAAGGAGCATTTGTTATGCTACTAAATCACAATTACAGGTGTTTATAAACCTTAACTGCATTTATACATGCATGTGAAGATAGTCCACGCATTTGAGAACACCTGATGATTCACACAGTACCTGTTACTGAAGCAAAGATGGTAACAGGATCAAAACCTTACAGAAGGAACATTAACCAAACTGACCAAAGAAATTACTTCAGTGATACTTTTATGTTGAAATAACAGACACAGCATTTAGCTCTGCCTCTGCTGAAAACCACCTCTGACATTTAAAAAGCTTGCAAGCTGTCAGAATTTCACTTAATGCTCCCCCCCAGTAATGAGACCTGAAGCAACATAGTGCCTTTTCCTACGCATCAGAGCCAAGGATTAAGCAGCATGGGATTTAGAGGCAAGCACAGAGGCATGCAGTGCTATTTTAGGCACTCCTGTAATATCCACGACACCTGCATGGGGTTATGCAGATACAACATCAGACCCATGCCCTTCTGGAGAGACATTTGTAGATCAAACAAGAAAAGTTATGTCAGCAAAAATGCCACTAGGTGTTGACAATTGAATCGGTTCCAGTAGAGTCTGCTTCCACAAACTCACTCACAGACTACTATTAAATTCTCTGAAGTGTAAATCCTGATTTGAGTTTTGCCTTCAAATATGAAGAGATTTCCATGAGGATGATTGCTGCTGCTCAGAGGAAGCTTGCTCAACCTTTTTATGGGCTAAAATGAGATGTCAGTTTTGAAAGTATTTTGCCAGTGCCTGGAAGGCTGAAGGACAGCCTGCTTTAACTCTATATACCTTGCTGTTTTCTGCAGGGATATTGTTAAATATAGTTCTTAAAGAGCTGACTTTACAAAAGCACTTAGGCTTGCTGCTGGCCTAAATTGGAAGGTACTAGTGTGACACTGGACAATCATACAGTCCTCTCCTTAAGTAGCAGCAGGGGAAAGCGGGAACAGGGGCTGGAGCAGAGAATACATTGAAATGAGTCTGACCCCAGAGGGAGGCTGAAAGATGCTGGCTGCAGTGGGAGGTGGCTTCCTTCATTTTGAACAAACTAAAGTAGCAGCGTATGAAAAATCTGGAACAAAATTTGTTCTTAAGGGAAAGCAGCACACATACTTTATTCACAAAGCATACATGCTTTCTGCACGAGGCTAAGTCCTACATTAGCATCAGCACAGCCACAGGAAAGGGTCAAAGCCCACGCATTTCACTGTGACCAAAGGAACTAAAGCTTCTCAGTTTCTCCTCCTGGGGAGGAGACTACAGGACACTGGCTGCCAAGAAAGAGGGAGGGTCTCTTGAAACAATGGGAAACTGGACAGCCCAGGTAAGGAATGACCATATCAGAGAGTGGTAGAAGCTATCCTGAGGGAAGGCAGGGAGGTGTAAGTGTTTAAGTGTAGCAGCACCATGAAGCACAAAGGGAGCCTGCTGACAGTGTGTGTGTATGCAGGCCAGCTCTACCCCGACACAAAAACTTGGCAGGGTATCTGCTTACCTTTCATCTTGCAAAATCCTAGCAGAGATGCCCTGGCTTCATGCTTGGGCACTGCCCTCCCTAAAAAACCAAGGAGTTTTTCTAAAGATGATGGCTCATTTCACACAGCATATAAAATTCCCTCTGTTACAGGAGCTCTTTTGGAGGTGTGACAAGCCTTTCCAAGATCTTCCATTAGAAGAGAAATTTGTGTCTAAATCTGAAGTTTAAGAGGTTGTGTCAGCTTGCAAGCCTGCTGCAGGCTCCTACAGCTTTGAACCCCTGTGGAATGATTGCACAAGCCTGTCAAAACAACAGCTGTCAACCTTACCTGAACTTCCTGCTAATGTACCTGCTCATGGATGTTTTTTTAAATTGCTAGTTTTGTTCTTTTCCTTTTTCTGTGAGCACTTTTTAAGGCAGAAACAATTACAGCAATTTCACGCTCACTGTTGCTCTTGGGTCAAAACCATATCATAGCAAACAATTTTCAGTGAAAATAATACTCCAGGAATAGAACAACAGATAGACATCTAAGTGACATCACTTGCATCTACTGGAAAGCCACTTTCTGGGAGGAAAAAAAAAAGTTTTCATAATAACAACAAATTCTAAGTGCTTTTACAGATGTTGGCTATACCCCATTTTGCCTGAAGAAACTGAAACTTGGAAAATTGTTTTTCTGGTATTTGACAGCATCAACTTAAAAAGGATCCAGAAAGGGGCAGAAGGACTGTACACCATTCCACTTGCACACAAAACTAATCACCCTTGATATGCTTGTTTAGAGACATACTTGTACACCTCAGAGCTTGGCTATGCATATTTTTAAAAGTCTGAAGAATAATTATTTGTCCATGGTACACTGCATGTGGCGGCGTGACCTGGTAAAACGCAGATATATTTTGTTCCTCTGTGCCCGTTCCAAGCCAGGCCACTTTTTGCTCCAAATGCCTGGAATGAGGACGTACCCTTTCATATCCTTTTAGTTACACAAGCAGGAGTTTCTATTTCCTTGTTTATCCTCAGTGAAAGGGTGAGCAGTCAAGTCAAGCATTGGGCAATGCAGCAGATGTGCACAAAGCACCCATCTGACAATGGCCAGGGTTCCCACTGAGACTTTTGAGTAGAGAATAATTGTACTTTCTTTTGGCATGAACCAAGGGTACAAAATCACATTTACGTGTGCAAGCCTTTGCCCTCTCAACATGTGTTCTCAGCTGCATTTGAGTAGCTGGTGAAGGTCAGTTTGATTTTCAGTCCTAAAAGCAAAGAATGACAGTAGGAATATGGCAGAGAGTAAAATTTTAAAATAAAGCACTTTATCTCCAACTACATGTGGGTTTTATTAATTAGGGATTGCAGGATTTGCAGGGGAAAAACTTAGAAATACCACTCAAGTAATAAACAGGCTCAGGTATTTCAAAACACAAAAAAAACCCCACCCTAAAATTGCAACCAAAGAAAGCTGATACCACACAGAATTACTCTTTTATACTAAAATTTAAAAAAAAAATCTCACAAATTGACATAAAAAATTAGAATTTAGTTTCAGGCTTATGTGATGCTTTCTTGTAATGACTCTTCCTCTGTTTGTCTTTACATTATTTCCCTTCCTGCATCTCAATTATCTCTAAGCATAAAACCTCTCAACATAATCTCCATCTGTTATGTTTTCTATCCCTGTTTTCCTTTCTATTTTTCTCCTTCCTTGATCTTGCTTTTTTGTCTTACCTGCCTTTCCCAGTCCACAAATTCTCTACTATCCTTTCCCATTTAGAGTACTGAGCTTTTTTCCATTCATTAACAGCACAACATATTTCACCTAAATCTCACCTCTTGAGATAGAACTGAGTATTTTGATTTTCTATATCCTGTATAAAAATTAAGCTGCAAACCAAAAAACCCTCAAAAGAAAGCCCCCAACCACTCAGCAGGTAACTGTACACACAAGTACTCTGGAAATAACGAATCCTAAACTCCTAACATATTTAAGACACAGCAAAGAGTTAATCCCTCAAGCTAAATGTGTGTGCTAGTTCCACATCTGAGTATCCATAGATTCAAATGCTGTATTCAATGAGAAACCAAATACAATCTGTGTGACTAAGGTCTCCAGTACCTAGAATAAGGCTTGTTTATTTGCCTTAAAATTAATAGCAAGAAATCATCTGTGTTGCATACTTTTACAAAAACACAGAATTTCTAACTTCCAGCTGTAGGCTTAATTTTTGTGCTGTTTTGATTTCTCGTAATAATAATAATTTCTGTAATAATCTAAAAAAATAAAATTTTTGAGAAAACAATGACAGATATCCATGAGACTCCCAACTTGTTTACTTGGCAAGACCCAGTCACATATCAGCTTACCAAAACAGAGAGCCATAGGTTCATACAACACATCAAACCCAAACCAGAGAAATAAATGTGTGTCTTGAAAAGTAGATGAGAAGACAGAGTGAAACTCCTTGACTTCCATATCCTCCCTACAAACTCCTTTAAAGGTCACAAATTAGATCTGTGAGACCAATTAACCAGTTTTCTGTCCTTTTAGTAAAAAATGCCCAACCCTTTAAGTACAGGATTCTGCTTCAGGTCAGTAGTAAATTGATGGTACTTCATCCTTCACCCAGCACTGCTCCTGCATGAGACTCTTCCCTTGCTCCCAAAATAATGTGCTACCCCAGACCACCCTCACCTGCTTCTTTTCCGTGCTGTTAATGCTGGAAGTGTGCCTGCACAAATGCAAGCAATGCTCAGTGGGATGTTCAGCAGCACCACCACATCATTTCAAATGATTTCTAACTGAGACTGCAAATATTTTAAGCTCATTTGTAAAGGGTGTGATTTGCAGGGACATTTAATTCATTAAGCAAATATTCAGCGTAAAACAAAACAAACATTGGGGTACTTTTGCTTTCTCTCCTTTAATTTTAAGAGCTCCCTCTGGCTCTGGACAGAGCCACAGCAATATTTTCCAGGAAAGCTGTTCTGATGCTGGGGTGCACTGGCTGTGCCTGTCCCCTGCTCCCCAGGGACCCAGCACGGGCCATTCTATGAGAGTGGCAGTTTAAGGGTTAAGCATCACAGGGCAGGGAACAGCAGCTCCATCCCAGAGCCCTGAAGATGCCAGCAGGGAGAGGGCAGTTGCTGCCTGGCCACCTCCACAGGCGTGTCACTGCTTCCCACAAGAGGCAGGCAATGCCCCTTCTTCTGCCCATCATTTCTAAGCTCTGCCTAGGTACAAAGGCAGTAAACAGAACCTTGCTGGGCTGGCAGGGCTGGGACTGGCCCTTTGCAGCTGCTCCCCCAGTGTCAGACCTCATTGACTGCAAAATTAACTGAGCATTCCCCCCCCCACGCCGTCTCTTGCCAAATCTGTAATTTGCCAGGTGCAAATTCCTTGGCATTTACAAGTCCAAACACTATATTTTGGTCTTATCTGGAAAAGCAGGAGCAGGAACAATAGGCAAATGTTACTAAATTGATCTGATAATTGGGGACTGGGGGGGAAAGAGTAGGATCAGCCAAACCACAACTGTACAGAATAATGTGCCTTCTTGAACAGCCCAGAAGATCTGACACACATCCACATGGATAAATGTGTCCTTACATTTGTATGTTGCTTTAAGACAGAAAAAGACATGCACTCAGAGAGAGAGAGAGACAGAAAGACAGCAGTAACCATTAAAACTCTCAGCTACTGAAATGCTTCTGGCAATTTCTATCCTTTGAAAAAAATTGCCAAGCAGGGTGTTATGAAGCTGGTGCATTTATAAACTCAGGCAATGAATGAGGGAACTCAAATATGAGTTAGATACACCATGTATTTAAGAAAAAAACAACTCACAAAGACAGGGAAACCAAAGCTGATGGAAGCTGAACTGAAGTTGAATTAAGAGTGAACTCAAAGCCTCACAGCATGGGATGGTTTATTAGCAGCCTGAAGACAAAGGCCACAAAGCAGTTTTACTCCCTTAGAGAGAGGAGCCCTATTATGGAGCCTTTCAACTCTCCAAGAATTGCCTTTTAACTCTCCCTCCACAGTAGGACAAACAGGGGAAAGAAATTAGTCTTGGATGATGTTAGCTGTTTTGTAACTTGTAGTGCTAGTCCCACTGGAGCTCTTCTGACTCCTGTCAGATTTATCCTCTTGACATTCAAAATGGATTAACCTAAGGTATCTTTTCATAAGTAATAACAATAAAAAAACCCAAACCCTCAATCCACAGAACGTTTTCTCCCTCTGCCTCAAAAAAACAGGGATTAGTTAGATGACCAAATGATATTTCCGGGACTTTGTAGTAATCTCTCCTCCACTGCTAGTGCTACTTTTAAAGGAAATGCTACATGCTAAAACAGAATCTGCATAATCAATCCAACATCATGGTGTCACCTACCTACAGCACAAAAATGTAAAAAATTCCAAAACCCCCCTGCATTTTCAGAGACCTCTAAGTCATTGAACCTGAAACACAATCAATAGTAAAATACATTGGGTAGTAGTCAGTGCATCAGTATATCCAATTCAGCTCCAATTATTCTGTTCCTGCCAAGAGAAAAATCTATTCTTTTTAAAGCAATTTAAGAAGAACTTGGAAAAATGATGCAACCTTATTTCAGCTGTCTGGTGCTGCTTACTGAAGAGAGTTTTCTTTAGATGTGCCAAATTCTGTCTTCCTGCAAATATCTCATCTTTCGGTCTTTTATTCTGATGACTAACATACAGATAAACTGTTTTCTTGTATTATTTTCTTACTGTAGGATTGTTTAAAGAAAAGCAGTGGGATAAGTTGAGCATCAGTTCAGAGCAAGAATAATGAACGTATATATTGTTTTTGCTCCCATAAGGAATGGATAAGCCTTACAAAGTAGTGTCTTTCAGGAGTGAATTTGCTTTGTCTAAGCATGTGGTGCTCCAAGCAGACTTTGGTCCACAAGGTAAAATACATTTACTGCTGTTTCTGTGGAAAAGAAATTTGCATCTTAGAGGGCAAAGAAAATGCACATTACTTAGCTGCAATATATTGGTCACACAAAGAAATTGAAACTGCTCTCACAAGACAAATTTCATGATCCTGTCTCTGGCCATAAACTGTAATGCCCCATATGAGGTGCCACATTGCTTTAGGAATATTTGCAATAAATCCCTATAATACTGGAACTCATTTTTCAATTGTAGGGCGCTAACTAAATATCTCAAAACAACCTGGTTTTTTCTCATTGTCACAATAGATTCTCATGGAGTGGACAATGCAGTAAAAAATAATCTGACACCATGAAAAGCCTTCAGACTCAGAGCTATCTGATCAACTTTCCAACTTCCATTAGGCTTCCATCTGCTTTGACTGCATGCCAGCACACGTACAAATGATAACTATGAAAATAGTCAATGTGGATTTTTGCCACATGATTAGCAGCTACTGGATTTGAGTAACTAACCCACTGCTCAATGCCCTAAACATCTAAGGTATCAAGATGACTTCTTGCTCAAGACAAGCTTTTCTTATTCAAAAGAGGAGCATAAATGTTTAAGCACTGAGCAAATACACAGTGAATTTGTATTTTAATAACAAATTTCAAATTTCAACAACAGTACTGAAACACTGGGATATTTAAAATGTGGACATTTGAGGTGTCTGTTGCAAGAGACATGCTCAATTGCTGCACTTTCACTATAATAAGGTGGTAGAGCCTGAGTTTTGTCAGCAGTCTCAGAAGGCGGCCTGCTGAAGGACAGAAATTAATAAAGAAAAATGTGAGTGAGGGGAGAATGGAGAAAAGAAAACCCTCACTTGCAAATGCTGTTTTACATTTAAAAAGTATCATGCTAGAGAAAGAGCTAATAAAAACTTTTCATCACACTATTCACATGAAAAAACTGAATAAGCAAAAACTGAAAAATAAAAAAGAGATGCTATTTTCTGAACTTGCAAGGTACAAGTTGCAACTGTATTGAACCTGCGAGCATTTAAGTGAAGAACACCCACTAGAAAGGACTATCTGAGATTGTGGCACAATAAGATGAACAGGTTAGATAAATCTTATGCAATAGTCCATGGGAGTATTTAGGGCTAGGTGGTTGGCCCCACACCCTTTGGGTTTTGCCAGCAGGGTATGAAATTTGTTTTCCAGCAACATCTCCTCTCAGCGTCTGATTTGCATCAAAGCATCTCTTCAGACAGTTATTTCCCAGCAGCTCCACAAAAGTTAAGGATCAGTTTTGCTTATTAGAAGCCCTGTTTATGCTAATCTCAAGGTTTACAGTAACAATTACTGATCAAGTCCGACACTCATACTTTACAGAAGCATTTCTGCTTTACTTTGCTGATACTTTCTCACATGCATCCATACTGTTATTTCAAAGCACACAGAATAATCTTTTAACAGTCTCTGTTGAACAGCTGAGCACATACTTCACATTTGGATCTGGATTCACTGTACAAAGTGTAGCACAACACTGAGAAGTGTGCTATTCATTTGGCCATGTACAAACATACCCTCCAAATAATTTGTATGAGAAGTGGAGAGTTTTAAAAATTCATTTAATTTCTTAAAATGTGGGGGTCTTCCATTTTTATGACTTACTATAATTGCTTCTCTTTCAAACTAGTGATTTTGTCTAGTAATGTAGTAGTGGAACTGATCAGTTAAATGAAGCATGAACTGCAGCCTGCAGAGAGCTGGATTAAAAACTGCTGAGTTTTCAACATGATCCTTAATCAGAAAGCGTTTCTTTTAGGGGAAAGAAAATGTAAAACATAGGGGGCAGAAAGAAAAGGGATAGGGACAGAATAATGGTGTTCTTTTAAAATTGCAATGCATTTTAATTTTTGTATAATACATAAACCCACAGAAGCACTATTCATAAACATGTAGTTCAATCAATAATTATTTAAGACTACAGTCATGGCTTAATTCTGGCTTTTTATAAGTTCATACAACAGCTTGTCACACAGGGTGCTCACAAGGGCTTTACAAGAAAAATAATTTAACACCAGTAGCAGCCTTAGCCTGATTTTACCCATTCTAATTATAGTCATCATGCACACTCACAGATGTGACATCACAAGATGCTAAATTCACAATGTGTATTTCAGTTTTGGATTTCCCTGGAATGAACAACCTTAAAGGATCAGGAGGCATTTGTATACTGTGCCTTGTGCACAGATGAATAAAGTCCATTTCTTGAATAGCTGGCAGAGTGCAAAGAATGGGACAAGGAATGAAATGAAGAAGAAAAGAGAGAGGAAATGTCATGTTGCTTGCCCACAAGTGCTGCTAAATGGACAAACCTGAAGGGCAATCCATTTCCCCAGTTAATGCTGACGCCATTTTCACTACTCCTGAGCTCCTTTTTCCTTTTGTTAATCCTGTGCCTAGCAAGGTTCATTAACCCTGTTTACACAGAAAAGCTGGGTCAGTCTGACATGCTAATAAAGTGCATGTCTATCTGCACATACACATATATACACTTCAGTTTCCTCTTAACAAACTTTTCAACTAAAAAACCCAAACATCTGGAATGTATGTTTTTTTTTTTTCTCACTTCACATTAAGAAAAAAAAAATCTAGCAAACACAGTACTTAATTTTACAGAGAGCACTAAGCAGGAAGCACAAATCCACAAGAAACTTTTCACTAATACTTGGTCCTTTCCTCTCTAAGGTTTTAGAGGAGCAGCATGTTACTCTAACAGGCAGGTACATGTGGATCAGAACACAACCCCATCCAAGGGGACCTTTGAGCACAGTATAAAATCAGTACAATCCCAAAGTAAACACTGAGCTGTGATTAGTTCGTTTACCTGGGGGAGAAAAGGGATGCTGCAGCAATTCCCAAGTTTAATGCTCCTAAGCCAGTACTGGCATCTGGACTTACTGCTTTGAACATCTCTTGTTTAATACAAATATGTGAAAGCCTGAGATTACCTGAAAAAAACCTCTGACATTGAGCTTAAAAGAGACTTCTCCCTCATGGGCTGTACTGCACCTGTTTATTAAAAGGGCACTTGGTTGGTGCCTTCCAATGGGTCTGGAAGAGCTTCATGGATATTTTATGAGAGAGCTGTGCACAAAGAAAGAGATGCAGCTCAGGTCTAACCAGACTTTAAACTGCAGATATTAACAGTTATGGCTTGAGAGAGGATGAAAATTCAGAGGTCTACCTCTCAGGAAGCACCATGAAAAAAAAAAAGGGATACAAAGCAGCTCCCCAAGCAGAGAAGCAGCTTTCCCTATAAAGCAGAAAGGTAGCACTACCTTTTCACTTAAAAAACAGAATATTTTTTTGTTCATTTTCCTAACAGAACTGTCCTTTTTTTACACAGAGACTGGAAGCAACCAGATTGATAGCTCTATCCACATGTCTGCAGCACTCTTACAAGCTTGTCTGGTAACATCCAAAACCTAGCCTGTACTAGGACTGCTGTGATCAATGTACATTTAACAGAGCTACAAATGAGAGATTACCAATGCAAGCTTTTGTTAATCAAAATTCCAGTTTTATGAGATTTGCAGGCTTCCTTGTGTGGTAAACTAACCTTACCATGATTTTAAACAATCCAAAGGCTGCTGAACAAGAACTGTGTGTCTGGAGTTCTGCTGCCCAATACTGTACACACTGAGTATGCCATGGAAAGTACCAGGTGTTTTTTTGGAAGTCCCTTTCCCACTGCTGATTCAATAGCTCATAGTTACACAGTAAGGCACAGAACAACTGCACCTGAATGTTAGCACAGCAACAACCTCAGTGTTTATTCAGCAAGTCCCCTGCAATGAGTTACCTCAGCCCAGTAAGGAGGCTATTGGTAGTCTGCAGGAAGGTATTTGAAGCATCCACAGAAATCCCATTTATGACTGTGCAATAATGCTATCTGTATGTCTTGATCTTGCCAAAGTTCACTTGTGTTTATGGGAAGAAAACTGCAGTCCAATTCTTCTTGGTCTGCTCCATTATGACAAAGAGAGAAAAGAAAAGGACACTGATAGGCAGGTGAGATACAATGCTGCCCCATATCAGCCTTGTTTTAATTAAGTCAACTATGATCTCACAGCAGGATAATTTTTAATGTTGGTGTTTAAGATAAAGGCTTACATTGAAGGCTATTTTGGCCCCCTTTAGTTAAGAATGTGAGTGGGAGAGAACAATGAAGCAAAATCCACATTTTTCTACACACACAAAAAATAGGGGATTTGTACACCAGAGAAAAAAGTAAAAAATAGAGCATACATCTTTTGCTGCCATATACTGTAAGGAAATTGGCTACAGGAAGCAACAGCCTGTCCCAGCAGAACCATCACTATTCATACAGCAGTAGGTCCATCTGAGTATTCATGTGCCACACGCATTTAGTCCTTATTCAAACATCTCTCCACCATCTGAACCCTGCACGTTTCACTGCTCTGAATTAACAATAGTACTCTGAGCTGTGTGTTTACATTTGTGAACACAAAAATAACACTGACTAAGAATGTGGCTTTTTAAAAAAACCTAAGATTGTCTGAAATTCTTAACAATCACTATAGAGCCTTTCATTCTTTACAAAACATCTCTTTATAGAGAAATTCTGAATATTTTGTTACTGGAGTTCATTTGTTTCTAATAAGAAGATATAACCTAAACCTAATGGTTTCTCAAATAATATGCTTTAAATTCTGAATCTTTTTATGTAATTTGTTTTTAAGGCAATAACATACTTTTTTTAATAGCTAAGCTGTCCAGTGAGCAATAGATTTCCACTGGTAATTTACACAAGTGAACTGAATAAATGCATTCAGACACAGTTTACAGATAAGTAGAATGTAAGCACTGAGTTGCAATGGCCAGAAACTCCTGGTTGTGATGAATTTCCAGTGAATTACTTATTTGACACAGGGGGAAAAAAATTACCTCATTACAAAACCTAACTTTTCACTGTAAGGCAAACAGTGTAATAGCCAATATTATTCTGTCACTTAGAATTTCTTGCCTTCACTTTTAAACACAATCAGCTGAAAAAGTGACAGGTAAAAAGACCTTAAGCAATAATTATCTCTTTCAAGCTACTTTCCTAGTAAAGGTGCTCTAGAAGTGTTCAGACTAGTATTTTTGAACTGTATGGAAAATTGCTATTTTGCCACACCTTTGTCTTGTTTTGAATCATATCTGAAAAAAACAATAGGTATCCCCTCCCCCTAACCTAGCACACAACTTTCATGACCAGCTGGGACCTCAATGGTGCTTTTTTTTTCAAAACAATACTTTTGATAAAAATATATAGATTGTTCCTTAATAACACAGGAACTAAGTCATGTTTTCAGAAATGACTTAAGAACTTGCTAGATTAAAGGACTGTCTACACATGGAATTATTTAGTAATGACTGCTCAAGAACAGCTATTCCCGAATAATTCCATGTGCAGACACACTTATTCCAGAATAAAGCTGCCTTATTTTGTTCTAATTCAGCCCATCAAAGTGTGTTAAGTTAAACAGAAACAAGAGTGTCAGCACATGGAGTTATTCAAGACTTGCTGCTCCTAAATAATTCCATGTGTGGACAAGTGCTTGGGAGAGCTCAAGTTCAGCTCTGTTATCCCCAGCCACGTTATCTCTGCTCTCACAGTGAGCACATGGCACTCTGTGGTACATGTATAGCTGCTCATTCTGCTGCTTTTCTTATTTCTGTTCAACTAAAAAAAAAAACCCTTTTTAAATTCAGTGATCATTTTTGAACGTGAGCTAAATAAATACAATGACAGAGCCACTCAAATATGATTGTTCTAGAGATGAAGTAAACCTTGGCATATTTCGTTTTCTGAACAAACCAGTTTTTATATTGGAATTTGTTCTTGTAAAGTGATTGTTCACAAAAAAGCCACCTCTTTATGAGGTAGTAGGAATGGTTGAAAAGCATTTGGGATTTGGTTTTCCTGAGATAGAACTAATATGGCCAACTGCTGAATTGACATTTGGCTTGAGATTCCATTTTGTTTCAGGTAATAAAATAAAGAATTTGTTCATCTTATTAAAGAGATTAACTACTGAGTAATCAATCACAGCACACACAAAAAAAGAAATCATTTTATCAGCATGGCACAAATCTGTCAAAGGGTTTAATTATTACTGAAAAACTTTCACAAATCCTTATAATTATTGGACTTAATAAATTATCGGACTTAATAGCAACATGTTAAGCCCAGCTGGAATATGGCATTAGGTGCCTCTAGTTCCAAAGTTTAAATCCAAAGTGATAAGACGTGAAAATGGATTTTGATAGTCCTACAGCCCCCCAGTAGACCAAATTACAAAATCACATCCCAAATGAGTGTTGTTGGAAGCCTGTGGTGAAGAAAAACCCCTTGCTGGAATATCAGAGGTAGAGCAGATGCCCTTCAGTGCATCCCTGAAACTCCTGCAAACTGTGCTTGACTCTGACCATTGTTTTAGTGACATTTTCCTTGAAGTGTTGAATGTGAAGAGGTAAACTACAAAATTATATTCCCTATAAAGTTCTTTCTAATAAACCCAGTTTGATAGCATTAGAGTTTCATCTAACTGGATCACTGCTATGAATTAGTTAAAAAAAATGCATATTCCTAAAACTCCTCATAACTTTGTTCTGGTTTTGTGTAAAAGCATGGGTTTATAGCTGAGGATGAACATGTGCCTGTGATTTGCCCTAAATATACTACAGTAAGAGAAAATCTCAGAAGGAGATAAAGACCTTACAGAAGGAAAAAAAAAAACCTCAAACATTGTCATTTTTATAATTTTTATCTGAACTTGAAATCAACTACTAGTTTATTTCACTGAGAAGGTTTACTACAGGTGCACAGTGAGAAAAGTGCTAAAAAAGTACATGCCTGGAGGGTTATTACATATAATCCCTTATTGCAGAGTTGTGCTCAGAAACTGAAAAGCCCATAGTATGAATCCTCCTTCCTTTAGCGTTATCATCTAGATTTTAACTAAATGTCCAGTCCCAGCTTTTGTGCCACAGCCCTGGAAAATGAACTCACAGAGGGGGACCACTCATTCTGCCACTGATTTGCTTACTCATACTAAAGTACAAATACTTTAGAAATATCAATACATTTAGCTTCAAAACACTCCTGGCAGCTGGCTGGTATGACAACACTCTCACTCTGCAGATCAAACCAGAAAGGCAGCGTGGTTGTGGCCAAAGACAGTAACTAACTTTACATGTGTAAAAGCTGGATTTTTCAAAATGAATGTAATTTTCATTTCCCATGCTCTGATTGACCTGAGGGGAGCTGCAGACACTTCAGATAACTCTACTGGACTTGGAACCAGGGCCTACTAAACACCTCTGCTGAGCCCCTCAGCATGTCCTTGTGGTGTCTTTTCTAGTGTCACCAGACAGAATATCTGCAATTTTGGTAGTGAAAATGAAGAATTAATTGCAGTTAAAATCACTTGATAGAGTCAAGTACAGCTCCCATCAATTTTACCTTTTTCAAGTTCAGATCTTTAGATCTCATATTCACCCTCCAGAAAATGGGAGTGTTTTACATTTGAAAGCGTTCAGATCACAAAAGAATTCAGTAATAGAGACAAGATACAAAACAGTGAGCGCTCCCCTGAGGAACTGGAGTATCAGTGTTTAACTTTTTACCTTAGCATTACCCTAGCACCAAAAAATGAGTGTAAAAATGTTATAAAAACCACATGTACAATATTTTGTTACAAAATCTGATAACACTGCTGGTGTTTCCAAAAGGTTAATTAAGCTTACACAAGAAGATATCAGGAAAAAATGTGATGGCATTATAAGCACTATTTTTGGAGGAATCATGTAAAGAAAGTGTCAGATAACAAGTACAGAGCTAATTTTTTTCCAGTTAGCATTTTGACTTAATACACACTTTCTAAAAGCTGAGCAAACATAGGATAAAGTACTAACTGGGGGGATTTCCACAAAATGCAAGTCTGTATTTACTTATTCAATCTAGGTATTCATTTAAAAAATAGTTCTACAGTGCAATATGGCATTAATACATTGCTAATTTAAACCCACTGTTAGATCTGTGCTTAGCATAAAACATCATCTACACCAGATCTTTTACTCTGTCCTTATTGCCACTGATCCCAAAAAGGATCCAGTTTAGTGACTTACAAGGTGCTTTTTAAAATGAAATGCCTTTGCAATCTTTCACAGTTTAATGAAATCTAGTCACATCAGAGTGCTTAACCTGTTCTTTAGTAGAACTGCCATTTTGGTGTTAAAAAAGTGCATTTGGCTTTCCACTTTGGAGAGCTGGGTCTGAATTGTACATTTATGATTTGCTGAGGAGTTTTTTTCCACTCCAGAGCACTTACTCTGAATAGATGCCTACAAAAACAAAAATGAATTTACATTATCTGCCTCAGTTATAAATCAGAACTACCTCCTCAACTTAAGCTTTGAGTAAATTCCAAGAGATAATATTTGAATAAACTGCCAAGATTTTCTTATGGCAGCATTCAGAAAAAAAGTCAGTGATGGACAATTTTGACTTAAAAATTTCCATGGGCCACTGTGGCACAGAAGTGCCCAAAACAAAAGATACTTTGCTAAACCTAAGGGGGGAAGAAAAAAACCACAAATGAGTCTTAAGTCTCCCCACTTTGGTATCCTGAATGAAGTCAGGACTAAACCTCAAACCACATAAAAAAAAGAATTTGTAGTATTAGATACGCCCATTTTACTGGTGAAAGCTCATCTATCACAGAAGCCTGGCTCATCATGAAATAAAACATGCTTCTTTTACAAATGGAATACAACCAAAAAAAGAGAAATCCAACCATCCTAAAAGGAAAAGCAGAAAAAAAGAATCTCATGATCAAGTATTTCAGGTAAGTATCTCAAATCTAGGTGTTGGTAGTGACATCTCCATAATGGAAAGTTGGGTTTTAAAAAGTGCAAGCAACTTGATTTTAAGAGCCAACCATACATGACACCTAAATGGTCAGGAAAACAAACTTTATCAGTCAGATAATTTTTATTCAGCATCAATAGAAAAGTTTAATTACCTGACTCTCCATTTCAGGTTAGAAATCACAGACTTTCTGTTCTGAAAAATCTGTCTCACCAACACACGCCCCTTCTCCCCTTTCTATTTCCAGTACCACCATATCTTATTCTGTAGCTTTCAGGGATGGAAACTTTGTGCAACATATTGCTCTCAACTTTATAATGCATAAATTTCTTTATATTTTTCTCAAACAATACTTAAAAACAAAGGTTAAAAATGTCTGTCCATAGAAAAATGCAAAAACACAGAAAGGAACACAACTTTTTTAAAATACCAGACTTTCAAAGCTGAAGTCACATGTGCAGGAAAGCCAGATTTGTAAAAATTGGTTTTAAATGTTAACAGTGTCGTGTCACTCCTCCTCCATTTTTGAAGTCCCTGTCTTTTTTTCTAGTGAGCAGGCATATCTTTCTTGTAAGTGTTACAGGTCTTGCTGGTAACCATTAACTTACAGTTCACTGAAATTAGCGTGGCAAGGATTAAATATGAGGTGTAAAAATTAGGTGTTAAGTGATTCATTTTAAGATATCAACAGAATATGGATTATCCTTCAGTCTACTGAAGTAAATTCAACACTGATTTTTAGGTTAAAATAAGGAGAACAATCAAAAGAATACCAGGCAAATGCTCTATCAGACAGCACAAGTGGGAACTCATCTGCTGTGCACTTAAATTAGGATAAGAACATTTATCTCAGCAATTGGCTTCTTCTATCAGTTTGGAAGCAGACAAGGTATATTATTTATAAACAACATTGAAAGAGAAAGAATGTCAGATAGAAATGTATACATTAAGCACCTTTAAAAGATTTGAATCTAATACAATGTCCAAAATTCACTTTTTTTTTTTTTTCAAACATACAAGGCTATATATACACCATTCACTCTGGTTATCTTCAAATATATAATAAAATCAAATTTCCACCTCAGCTGCTATCCTTCAGCTCCCCTTCAGAATTCAAAGAAATGCAGAATGAAAGCACATGACTCACCCCCACTGCTAGCAAAACTGCTTAGCACATATATATTAAATCAGGCCTCAGCATTACCTCTTCTATCAGATATGTTTGGAGTTTGCTAGGGTGGGTTTTTTAGCATATAAAACATGCCATAAATTCATACTTAATCTACTAGAGTGTATCCATGATTTACCAACAGTTCAAACAAAAACTAAACACAAGGGTGAATTTAAAGTGTAACTATTTTATTTCATTATTTTCCCTCTAAGTGTAACAACCACTGGATTTAGAAGCAGTTAGCTGAAGTATCACTCAAGTTCCTCAGCCAAAACTAAAGGCATTATCTTTGGAGTCAATGAAGTCTGCAGCTGCTGGAATCTGGAATGGAATGCATCTTTTCATTAGGCTGGTGCCAAATTAGAAATGCCTGCTCATCCAAATGAACCATGAATGCAGTACTTTAGAAATATCTGCTCTTCGCATGTAACTCAGCATGCTAGAGAATGTGACAAGCCTAGTAACACTCAATCTCTGGCACTTGCTGGGGAATGAAAAATGTCACTGCCAGTGTCCTTGACTGAGCCCTCGCACAGCTGCCCTGTCCCAGAGGTGCAAGAGCAAACAAACTCAGCCTCCACTTGCAGCTCCATGCTGCTGCTCAAAATAGAACATTTTATTGTTTGGATGAACTGCATGGAGAGAAGATGATAAAGTCACAGATAACTGAAACCAGAGCTGGAAACCACAGTAAGAACGAACATGCTGGTTACTCTGCTTAACTAAAAGAGCACGGAAACATGACTGGCTTGTACATCATGGCACAAACCAATACTCCTCAGCCCTGCACTACTGCTGCTGTGTCACCCTAAGCCTCTATGTGCTCCTCTTTTCTCTCCCTCTGAGCATATCAGCCCAGAATCACAGGCTGTAGAAGGATTCAAAGTACCTAATTAGGATGCTTTCCCCCACATAGCCTGGAACTTGCTGCCCCTGCTAGCATTTTATGCAAGAAGAGAAGGATTCAGTGAGTCCAGATACCTTTAACAGGAACAGACAGAGACAGCCAGCAACTTGCTGAAAAAATAAGGGGAGGGGAATGAAGGGAATCATAGGAGAGTTTGGGTTGGAAAGGACATTAAAGATCATCTCTTTCCAACCCCCTGCCATGGGCAGGGACAACTCCCACTATCCCAGGCTGCTCAGAGCTCCATCCAGCCTGACCTTGAACACTGCCAGGGCTGGGGCATCCACAGCTTCTCTGGGCAACCTGTGATAGTGCCTCACCACCCTCACAGTAAAGAATTTCTTTCTAATATATAATCTAAACCTGCCCTCTTTTCTGCCTCTCAGGCAATGTTCAATATTTATTTCCCTTGAAAATTTTATAGCACTGAATTTAAAACCTTCTAAGCACAGTGATCTCAAAGAACTGCTCTGGAGAGATGATTCCATAGGCAAAGTGCCCTTATATAAAAGCCCTCTAAAGTCCCAAATTACAAAAAAAACCTCTTTAATTTTTATCATGTACATCTCAGTGGATCAAAACGTGGAGTATGCATGCTCTGGACTGTATCCATGTAGCTACAATAAATTAAAAATAAAAGGGTTATTTAACCCACACTTGCTTGCACGCAACTCTGCTGATATTTTACTGATTATATCTAGACTTATTATTAACTATTAGTCACAGAGTATGGTTAAATTTCTCTGACACTTGCACATATAAAATACTCTCATTATCTGATGCAAGAAACTGTAAGGGCCAGAGCATGCAAACTTCTATTACACAGACTCACAGTGTTTATTATCACAAGCTCTCCCACAGAATGTCAAAATTCATAATATTAATTTTTTAAAAAATTGCTACATTAATGAACATTACAGCCATTTTGACTAAGTTCATGTGCAAGAAAAATTCATTAGCAATCTTTTGTTATTGCACACATATATATATATATATGATAATTTATACTACACAAAAAATCTTTGTATTTGTTCAGTTGTTCTCAGAATGACTGAAATCAATTGTACATGGTATACCACACTGCTTAGGGGGAAAACAGCAAAAATAAGGGCAAGGAACCTGCCAGCACTTTCAACAAACACCTACAATAAAAGTCAAACAAATATTTACATAACTATGGTTGACAGAACTAAGACAATCATGGCCTTCTCTCAAATCCAACCTTGAAAGCTGCTCACATGTTTCATGTCACAGCCAGCTTAAAATAGCAACTCTACTGATGAGACTTTTCCCTAACATTTTAAATGTTTATTGCAATGAGGAATTAAAGAAGAATTTGTTATAGCCCTTTCTTTGATTTTATAAATACACATACAGCGATAAATTAATTCATTGAATCATTAAGGTTGGAAAAAACCTCCAATATCACCAAGTCCAATCTCTGACTGATCACCATCTTGTCAACTAGACCAGAGCACTTTGTCATGTCCAGATGAAAGTTGCCCACCAGTATTTCATATTGGCAATAATGTGAAAAACTTGTATTACAATTGACAAAATCTTATGCTAACTGGAACCAATAAAAATGGTGGATATTGCCAAAGAAACAAGGTATTCAACTACTAAAGATGGAACTGGAAAGAAACGACCTAGCAAAAATTTGAACAAAAAATCCAAAATATCAACGAATCAAATCAACGAATCAAATCTAAAACCCCAGGCTGTTGCCAACACTGAACTAAGAGTCAATGCACCTGCAGTCTGTCATGTCTGAGATAAGGGCACTCTAAATAAGCACCTCTGTCACTGTCAGGAGATCCAATTTAGAAACAAATATTCCTGCCGTTTAGGAAGGAAGTGCTTTGCAGAAGAACATGCACACAGAAATACCACTCTGGCTGTTGCCATAGTGCTTCAATGAGTATTAAAGCATGGAAAGATGGCCCCAGCATGCAGAAGATGTGTCTCTCCTGTACCACAGTACAGAGGAATCTGTCCTTCTGGTGAGTCATAATCCACTTTAGTCATGGAGTGAAACCCCAAAATCGTCCAGAAAGGCGTGCACAAAACTTTTGTTCTCAATGCAAAGCCAGGCATTTCAGAATGTGCCACAGGGTATCTACAGCATGAGTCTAAAATAAGGAAAACCAATTACAAACATAATGAATTAGTTCTAAATTCCACTCTTCATGACTCTCCAGATTTTGCTAGTTAATTATCCTAATGATAGTTATTATATCTCATAACTATTATTACCAATAAAAGCCCACATATTGCTATTTAAATACTAAGTGAATAAGAAATTGACTACTTGAATTAGATATGTATGAGATTTAGCAGGTGACAAATCTTAGCTTTTTTATTCCTGTAAAATCAACCAGAATTCAAGACATATTAGTTCCTTTATGTCCCATAAGTTTTACCCTTAGGCATAGAATTATTATAATAGACATCATTCCAATCAACTATGAGCTATAAAGACATTACAGAAAAGAAGTTACAGTCTACACAAATATATAATAGCTCCACTAGGCATAAAGATTAGATCCACATGCAACTTTACTAAATGTTTCAAACATTACATCACTAATTATATGATACTGTCACTTCTGGTAAACCACAGATGTAATATGAAAAATATTCAGCTTGGTCTCATGTAGATCTTATCGCAATGTGCAGGTTCCAAACAAAACTGAACCAACCCTTTTGATCTCTGCACTGTATTAGCTGTTAGCTTAAGAGCAAGCTTGCTGAGCTGAGGAATTTTTGCAAGACTTGCTTCAAATCTCCACATGACAGAGGCAAGAGGTTGCACTTAAAATATGAAATCCTAACTTTCAGTTAAATCACATATTGTAGCATTTATGTAAATCATCAAGGTTAGCTTATGTTTTTGATACTTGATACAATGTCCCTTAGAGAAGTCCTTGTCTCTCTCATTCCTCTGGATTTTCCATAAACAAAAGCTAAGTTCAGTTCAACAGCTTGCTGCCATGTAACTAGCTTAAAATTAAAGTTTCTCCAAATGTTTCAAAATTCAGCAGCCAAAAAAGCGCTACATAAAAACATTGTATTAGAAAAAACTGCAGGTACACATAATACTGAATTTGTTGCATCACCTTTAAATAAGAAAGGTCAAAACTTCATCTAGATTAGTATTTCATTGTTCTGTGTGCCAGCACCACAGGCTTCCAAAATTTCATTTAAAGTGTACATTAATGAAATTTCAATGGACAGCAAGACCTCTTGAACATTGCAGAGGACAAACTAATCCAGCACATAGAACCTAGCTGCCAGGTGGGGAGAGGGGAAGAGACAAATGGAGAAATAAAAAATGTGACCAAAAGGGCGAAAAGAAAGGGCCTGGAGGTGAAGCTGTATGAGGAGCACCTGGGGTCACTTGGTCCCTTCAGCCTGGAGGAGACTGAGGGGAGACCTCACTGCAGTTACAACTTTCTCCAGAGGGGAAGAGGAGGGGCAGACACTGCTCTCTTCTCATAGGTGACAGTGACAGACCCAAGGGAATGGCCTGGAGGTCACTACTTTGGATCTGCTGACAGAGCGGCTTCATTCTGGAGCCGGCTGAACCTGAGTTTTCCTAACAAAGGGGAATGGGAAAAAATGGGATTCTGGCTTTCTCACATTTAGTACCTACAGAGTGGAAATTCTCTCTCCATCATAGCCAGCAGACATTTCCACATGAGTTCAACAGTGCCAGAAAAGTGTAAGAAGGTTTTCATCTCCCTGGTCACTGGCTGTAAACACGTACAGGGGAAGAACAATAAAAAGAACCCATAAAGTAGGGTGCTACTATTTTCTTCTATCCTGGAGAATAAAGTAAACAAAATGAAACAGTTACTGTATTTGGGGTCTTCGACCCTTTTGTAAAACAAAGCAAAGAGGAATAGTGCCAAGCTGTTGGCCCAGCAGCTCAGAAACTCTCCTGAGAACAGTAATCTGTAGAAGAAACAACCACAGGCAGTATTGCAAAGCCAAGCTGATTTTTGCCAGGGGTTTAATAACTGTGCTATGTCTTCTGCAGCAAAGAGAGAAATAAACACAAGGAAAGAAAAATTGAAAAAAAAATATTAAGGAATAAAAACTGCACAACAGCAGGTAAAGTAGCAAAGAAATCACATTTAAAAAAGATTTATGAAGTTTCCTTTCTTCTTCTTTTCCTGCAATCTATATTAATCAGGGCACCTATCTCTTTTTGGGACCTTCATGAAGATGAGGTAAAATCAAATATATTTAATGATGAGGCATGAAATTGAACCATTGTTTAATTCTGTGTTGCCTCTGCTTTCATAAGCAAGGCAGTTGTTGAAGCCTGGGTGGTACACCAGCATTCACTGAGAGACTGCCAAAGGGAAATATACTTTGTTTTCAGATATTGTTCTTTTTCCTTTTATACTTTCAACTGGCCAGCTTTGTTACATACATCATCCAAACTGGTTGTATTGATGAAAAAGTAGGTAGATAATTAGGATAAGGAGCTAAGGACAAAGAAATGTCACATTTTCATAACCTAACAGTAAAATAGTAAAACTGGGGTAAGAATGTAAACAAATAAAGGTTAGTCAGAAAAAAACTCACCGTGAAGTGATCTAAAATAGAAAAATTCTAATTGCACTGAAAAATGTTGAAATTATTTTCTAAAAAATGAGTTTTTATGCCCTTAAAATAATACTCTACTATAAAAGCTTAAAGTGGGGGACTCACACTAAAACCACTAAGTTTTTATCTATTTCCTTAATACTTTTCTTGATTTTTAAAGATACTGATAGGGTAGATCTGGAGCAACTCTGCAGTCATTTGTTATTAGTTTATGTCAACCTTAATGTCAGGATTAATGACCATATGATGGGACTAACAGCAAGAACCTGATATGGCTCTGGACTTTGGTATATTTTACATTCAAAAAGAAAGCAACGATTGCCATTTTAAAAAGAACTGTGAAGTAAGGAAGGTGAGGACAGAGCAAAATGGGATGGGGGCAGACTTGTAGCTTTCTGCTGTGGTGGGTAGAGTTAACCCTGCAATTCTGTGAGAGGACAGTAAGCCTTATATAAGGAGAATGTATACATTTAAAAGGAGCAAAAAATATTAATTTAAAGCCCTTTGTTCCCATTTGTGCCGCTATAATTTAAGCAATCCTAATCCCACGAGATGTTCCAACAGGAGAGCTCATCTTGATTTCTGCTCCCAGCTGAACCTTTTGGGGAAGCACAGGTGACACACAGGGTACAGTGTCCCTGAATCTGATAAAGCCCACACCAGGAAGAACTTCCACCACCTGCATTTCTGGGGATTTCAGCACCCACATCACAGAACCACCACATCAATTGCCTCAAGAGTTATGCAAGTATCAGTCTGGTTCCTGCTGCTCAAATTCTCATTGGAAGGCAGCTCCAGAATTTCACTTTCTTGTAGTTAGATTTTTCCCCCCTTCTCAACTTCAATTTGTTTGTGGCCAGCTGACACCCATTTGAGCTTTTGCTAGCAGTTCCCTCTACAAGCCTCTTAGCTTTTGGTTGCTTTGCCTACCTATTATCAAGAGAACACAGTTACTGGTTGATTTTTTTGACAAGTTTTTCAGGTTAAAGTCCTAACACCTAAAAGCACCTCTTCTATTTCTGGCTGAAAATCAGGCAAGAGGTGTGTGCAGTTCAGTTCACTGTATAAACCGCAGGGGACTGATTACTGCCCTGTTAGAAAAACAGCCAAAAAAAAAAAAAAAGTGGTAGAAGTTTGGATAAAAATAGCAGCAGCAGCAGCAGCGTCAACTGTTTGAGAATGTTTCAAACCAGTTTTCTATCCCTGTTTAGCCACAGGGTACACACATCAGGGAAAAGCATCAAGTATGTAAGACATGCATGTTATGTTCACACTCACTTTTTTCTTTTTAATGTACATATTTACATTAAGGAGTACATATGGGTGTACATACAGGTATATTTTTATATATTGATACATTTTATTATTTTCTCCTGTTAATAATCCTATTCATGCATGCAAACATAGCAAATTTTCCCATGGATACAGCAGTTAAATTTGTAGAACTTGAGTGTTGCATGTCTGCATGCATATGAAAGAAAAACAGAGAAACACAGCAGGAATTGGCATCTCCTACACAAATGATGTGTTGTGCGTATTAACAAATAAGCAGCACTCTCCCGAGGGAGTTAAAGTACATGGACCAGAAGTTTACTTCCTTGCCAGTTTATTTCAAATATTTCACTAGATGTTCTTGCTGCAAAAAGCACATGTGTATTTAATGTCCAATCAAATATCTTCAGTTTTTAAAGACTGGGTTCTATATTTAGAAAAATAATATGCACTAGAGAAATAAACATAACATTAAAAATTAATTATGACATGCTCTGTTGCAGCATAACATGCATTCACCTTTGATTAGCTGATGTAACTGAAATTAAATGTATGAAAAGGCTGTATTGTGGTTGTAATTAATTCATAACAATGGATTTGAATAGCTACCAAAGCAATGGCAGTCACAACTGAATGTAATAAAGCAATTCCAAAAGTAATTTGCATGCATAGTTTATAAAAGCCTTAGAACTCTTTTAAACATATTTCTTTGATTATAAACAGCTGACATACAACAGTATATTCCATTTTTCCAGCCATACTTCCAAAAAAAATATTACATTCATAGCATAGGGTGAAATAAGTCATACTGTAAATACAGGCTTTGTGTGCAATTTTAGCAAATCAAAGACCAGCTGATTTTTAGAAACCAAAATATACCACTGCATAAAAAAAGCTTAATATGCAAAAAGTTAATCACAAAATTTCCCAAGCAAGTTCAGTCACACCAACTTTCTTGAAATTACTTGCCTAGGAAGTTTTTGTGAGACAGCGACACATAGACAGAAGTACCAGTGCTAAGGCTCCACTTTGCCCACTGTCCTCTCCTCAGGAGAGGTCTACACCCTAAAGGACCAGTCCTTGGGAAAAGCACTCCTGAAACAGATCCACTGCAACTCCAAAGGTTTTTAAAAACATTCTCTAATGTGTCAGAATACATACTTTTGCCACTGAAGCGAAATGACAGTGAGCTCCTTTATGCAATTTGATTTGAAAGGCAGTATGATGTTAAACTCCATCTAAAGTCTACCTTTCTAATGTTCTCTTACCAAACTAATGACATGAAATAAATAAGCATGTATGGCTGAGCAGGTAAAGAAAGACTGCATTTTCTTGCAGCTTTCGATCCTTAAAATAAAGCAGCACAATATCAGTGACTTCTGCATTGTGTCCAAACTCATGGTGAGTACCACTTGTATACAAGGATTTTAAAAAGTTTTGGCATCTATTTACATTGAAGAAGACTTTCTTCCATGAATAGTTTTTGTGAAATTTTTTAGGCACAAGGCACTACTTGAGCGTGAGCACAGACAGCAGAAAGTGACCCCAGATTTCTGCTGTCTTTGAAAGTGATACAGCAACCCACACTTCAACAGAATATCAGGTTCACACTTCAAGGGGTTTGTGGAAGCGCACAGGGCAGATCCGCAGCTAGTGAACAGATTCAAGGGCTGAATGAAAGATAATCTTTCCGTTCTGTGAAAACATATATGATTTCAGAAATTGTTCACATCCCAGAAGACAGAGCTGGGGGAGGAAAAAGAATCAAAAGAGGATTTTCAAATAAAAATGTAACAATGCTCCGGTTTTAGTTAATCAAAGCACTTTAAAAGTTGGTTTGAAAATTCCAAGATAGGTTTGCTTGTACTTCATTACAAAGTGTTGCCTGAACATGAAAGGTCTCTATTTTAAAAAAAGTAAAAAACTTGTCAGGGACTTTTTAACTATCTCAGATCTTTTTTCCCCACTTTTTTTTTTTTAGTGCAGCAATAGATCAAAACAGACTGTGTTGTAAAAGCTTTTTTGAAGAAGAGCCAGTTTCTTTTGTGATAGCTCTCCCCTCAGAAATTAACAACAAATTGCTGACTAGTCTAATGACTGAACTTTTCTGTGAAAATTTTCCCAAATCTATAGCTGAAGCTAATCTTCATCAAAAGGCAATCACAAGCAAGCCAAAAGCCTCTGAGTAATTTAAATGACATTCTGTGAGCAGTAGGGAATTACCTTCATTGCCAGTAGGAAAAGACATGTTCTTTCCTGGAAAGCCCTGACCAAGTTTCTTAGGAGACCTTTGAACTCCGAATTCTAGACCTCAGACTGAGTCAACAGGATTGTCTTTGCTGGGGCTTTTTCAACATGGAATGTGTGATTTAAAAAGACTTAGGTAGTTTTTCAAACAGTCCATCCCCAAACTGGAAAGCGTCTGAAGAACACACACGCAGATGTGTGCGGGACAACATCTCTAGGCTTTCACACCAGCGAGGAAGGAAGCTGAAGGTGCAGTATGAGGCCTGAGTAGAGAGCAGTCCTCATGGAACACAAGGGTGAACAGGAGATAAGGAGTCAGTGTTAGAGCTCACAAGAGGATGAGAGCAACTGTTCCGTGCCTAAGGTAAAAACCCAACCAATGCTGTTATGAAAAATGTAGGGACACTAGAGAAGCTTGAAAGCAACAGCCCAATATTCAGCAGGGCTTATACTCACAAAAAGATAAAATCACCTCACTAAAAAGAAGGTACCTGTACAGGTAAATATCTGTACAGCATACCTACTATGAGCTAAGAAAAATATTTTAACTCATATTATCTCAGGGATTCAGGGCTCAAAAGGTAACAGTTATCATGGCCCACCCAACAAAACCCTTGCAGCAGGGATGAACAACACATGAATGCACCAGACTTGTTCAGTGACCATTATTTGTTAACTACTTGTTATCTACAGAATGAGGCAGAGAATTACAGAACTACACTCATCAGAATATATAACTTTGAGGCAAGATTATATATTCATCCAAGAAAACTCCATTTCCTCTCTATCTCCACAACACCAAGCACAACATTCCAATACAATTTTTGGGTTACAGCCCTAAATTGTGGATGCACAAACTGAGACACCTGGGATGTACTACAGGCCTCCAAGGGGAAGCCAGGAGAGCTTGTAAGTGTTCAACTCTTGCAGTAAGAAAGTGTAATTTAGGGGAAGTCTTAAATGGACTTTAGAAGGTCTTGAATTTTAAGTCTGCATTTGTCTGATACACTTAGTTAATTCTGAAAGAATTCTTCATGCTGGGGTGACAATATTAATGGAGATAAAACTAGTAATGCATAGAGAGTGAGGAGGCCTACAATACAGAATGAGGTTATGTGCTCTGGATTCAGTGAATGAATCACTGATATGATCACTGAATGCTCACAATAACCAACATTAAGCAGCCATCCCTCCTAATGAAGCCCTGATTCTCAAAAGCATTGAAAACTGTGTATCAAACTTCTAATCATCAGGGCTCAACCTTAAAGGAGCTTTCACATTCAACTCCAGCCCTTCCACCTGACCCTACACAGCCACAGAAAATACAACAGCCTCTGGATGTCCCAAAGACAAAGCCTGTTCAGCTCCAGGTCACGAGCCCCACACATTGCTCAACACCGCCTCACCTGGCAGCACCACTTCTACATATCTTCATCTGTTTTGAAAAAATACAGCTGGTAAGAAAATAGGTCACTACCAGTGGGTAACTGTTAGGCAGAACATATTTTGTCAACCAAGTCACCTGAGCAATAAAAACGGTTCTTGAGCTAGAGTGCCATCAGAGGAAGGTTTGTTACTCTAGGGAACAGCCTGCTCACAGAATCGTTGCAAAAACCCACAGAGCATTTCTCAAGTGTACTGTCTTTGAGTACTTTGCCTTGTCTAACATTACAGTTTCATGGTACAGGTTTAGTTGCACATTTTCTTTGAAAAAAAGCAGGGAAGGAAGGAACCAGGTGAAGCATAACCCTTAATAACCCATTTATTTTATGGGTTTAATAATCCCCAACACAAGTTACCTCAGGATAGTGTATTTTTTTAGCAGAGCATCTGGAACAGAGGCACATATTTAAGAGATGGTCTCTGTGCATGAATGAAACTTGGAAGAGAACATGTCACCATTCAGTGCAGAGATGATCTACGTGCCTGTCTGGCATTCAACAGGCTTGTCCTAGAAACCTTTCTGGCATGCTGTTTTATGCTAAACCAAAGTCTCAGAACGACAGGAAGTTATTTTTTGATCTAACCAAGTTGTCCTTAAAAAAGGTACATCATAATTATTGCTGGCTTTTGATGACTTTTTTTTAGCTATTTGGCTGAATCAATTTTGATTCACTAGAGAAGCAAAACTATGTTTGAAGGGACACTTACTTGAGTCAAAAGTATCTGATACATTTTCTCCAAATCCAGTGTCCACAAAAGCATCAAAACATATAAAAAATATTTATTCAACCAACACCACCCCAAAAAATCTAAAGCCCAAATGAACCTGAGAAAAACTGTAAAAGGCTCTCACTGGAATCAAGATGGGATGAAAATATTACTGAGTTTAGCAGTACCTTAAAAGCTGCACTTCAAATGCCTACTCTAGGGATATACCCCACTGCTGTCAAACCAATTAATAAAACCCTACTTGGAGAGGAATTATGCTAAATATTTTATTACTCTATAAAACATCACTATGCAAAATGTTGTACTCTACACTAGGAAAAACTGTAAAAGACCATTTTTGAAAAATACATGATAGAACAAAGGCAGCACCTTCTGTACTTGTGTACCTTAGGCATGGAACAGTTAGCTGGGTCAGTGTTGCTATTTCCCTGTGCTGGGAGAGCCTTTGCAACAGTGTGAAGTCATAATTCAGTACAGCAATATGTATGGCACATTATTAAAGCCTGTTGATATACTCTCTGTATGCAAATTTGAGAAACTGAATCTCTGGATTCAGCTTACAGATTTTGATTACTTTTCAGAAAGCTTTTTCAGTTAAAAATTTTGTAAAACAAAGTGAATGCTGAAAGCAAAAAATAAATAATATTAAACATTGTAGCCCTAGGGCACTCTTACCTACTCTGCTATAGTGAAATACACAACTTGGTTTCTGCTGCAGATGATCGGTGATGTCCCCTCTAAGTTTTATTATGAAGCTGATAAATGACTCACTAAAAACATGGTGAAAGCTTTTGGAATTCATTGTGCTATGGAAAACAAATTAGAAACTTAACTTGTTGCATGAGGGATTACCCTTCACAGCATGGCCTTTACAATGTGAAACTAATTATTGCAGGGAAGATTTATGGTGTTTACAGTCAAGAATTCAGGGTCACTTTGACCAAATTCATGTAACTTTAGACCTCAGGCTTGTCTGACTCTAAACAGAATGACGACTCCAGCAAATTTAAAGACAGCAATAAGACTTCTTTTTATTTTTTTTTTTCTATTGAAAGCAAGAAGCTGGGAAATAGGGGCTTAACAATTTTAGTTTTAGGTATTTACTCTGATCATTTTTTCTTTCTGAATAGGCAGATAATGCAGCATGTCAGAAAAATGTGTTTTAATTTTGATTAATTTCACAGGAGTTCACTAGAGTGGTAAACCCTGGAACCCTCCAAGTATTTTCATACAATCACTCCATGATCAAAATATGTGCTACTGATCTGAAAATATGGCTGGCTGCATAATGAAGAGGCCAAGCTGTCTATCTTAAGTGAATATTAAAAGTGATTTAAATTCATAGAACAATGTAAAAAGTCAATAGTAAAACACAATATTGAATATGGAAATCGGTTTATCCTAAGTTATAAAGTGAAACAAACACTTAAGAGAATGGAAAGTGATTTGTGTGTCAAGAAATTTCTTTCCAATAGCTCAATATTTTTAAGCACACGTCTTACCACATTATATTGTGTTCTAATGAAAAACCCCATGTTTTATATGCCATCTACTGCCTCTTGAAAATTATTTATTGTTTTGCCAAAAGTCTAACTCCAGGTTTATGAGGACACCTTGAACATGCTTGAAACAAATGCCTTGTACTTGAGAGCCTCCTGTAACATCCTGCTGCAGCTAACCATATGTTTTTCCCAGACTCTTACTCATTCAGAAAAGTATTTAAGCTTGCACTTCATTTCAGTGATACAGCAGCTCCTTTATCATTATTTAAGAAGATTTTAAAGCTTTATTGAACTAGGGCTGCTGGTACATCCAGTGGGGTACTTTCAACCTCTGTGAACACACACAGGAGTTCAGCAGCTGTGTAACACTAATGACAGGAGATAATTATGACTGCAGTTGTACTTCCAGTCATATGATAAACTTAACAATTTCTGGCAAAAGCAGATAACCTCTGAAGTGAAATGCAAGCAAGCCTAACAAAATCAGGATCACCATGCTTAGATGCAATGTTGTGCCTTTCTGCTGTTGAAATAAAAATACATTCCAACAAAGACAGGAATCAAACACACTGATTTCTTTCTATGCAGAAGACATATAGGGAAGTGAATCTCTCAGACTGAAGAGCTGATGCAGAGCTAATACAATTTAATTAACTGTATCCAACAACATTCCCCCTTTAAAACAGAGTTTACAGTGTTTTTCTTGGAAAACACTAGCTCATAGTTTTAGCAATGACCTAAGCATGACCCAAGCTTTTCCTGTAGCATTACCAGGAGGTGATACCCACTAAGTAAGGAATTTTGAAGAAAGCTGGTCCAAACCAAGAACAAAAGACTATGTCCTAAATCAACACAGAGAGAAGAGTTACAATGGGGCCATACTGCTACATTCCTTAAGGCAATGTTGAAGACCTTCTGCCAACACTATAACTTGGTAAATGTTACAAGCTTGTAGTAATAATTATACCATGATAGATTTTATTTATCATAACTCAGAGCCATGCAATTGTTGGCTGTCTGGAACTTTATTTTTGGTGTATTTTGGTCCTTATTTATCACCAGCAATGACACAGCAGAAAAGAAAACAACTTGGCTTTCACATTCCTGCATATTGACAGTACACAGTTTAGAAATCAAAACATTCAACAGGTGGTGATGCCATTTTTATTTATATCAGCCACTTTCAAAAAAAAAAATAGCCCATGAGTATTGTCTGTTACCATATTAATAGCTAATGAGAAACAGAGAAATCAAGACTTTATAAGAGGTCCTGTACAAATCAGTATTTTGGGAACAGCACAGCAGCGGCATTAACAGCAACCAATTCTTTCATCAGAAGCAATGGGGAGAGAGACAGGAGAAGTCCAAGAATTCGAGGCTGCCCAGAGCTGCCAGAATGATTTGGTGAGGAATGAGAGAATAACTAAATTTGATGTAAGGCAGATGAAAGAAAAGAGTAGAGTTTGAGGTGTGTTAGTTCTTTAGGACAACACACAGAAGGACAGGAGCTCTACAGTGGAAGAAGGTCCAGATCGAGGTAGGTTTGAGCTACTGCCTCTCCCAACACACAGATTTTGCGTGCTTTGAATTAGGGATTATGGTGGTCTGAACCAGATGTATCCTAGGTCTGCAAACTAACAACTGCACCTTGACCACAATAACTTCAATAGCCCCATGGACTGAAAATTTAAAGGATTCTCATTTTCCTATGACTTGTGCTGAACTTCATGTTGATGTATATAAGATTGAGTCACTATTAGAAATACCCTTATTTATATAATTTGGAATTCTCTCCTTCAATGAATTGAAATAATTCAATTTTATATATAAATGCTACACAACCATTTCTTAAGGAGAGTGCACCTATACTGCAGGTAGATTCTAGCACATATTAAAAAACAATCCCAAATTTGTCATAATTTTAGAATAGCTGTCAAGGTTTGGTTCAAGAATTTCATTAATTATGTATTCAAGTGCAACATCTAATTTAACCAGACAGTACTCCAGAATCCCGAAATGGAAACACTTCTACTTTAAATGATTTCATGAGGAAATAGTACTATCAAATTATTCTTGATATTCTCAGAATACTCCGAGCTAAAATAGAACGCCATTTTAAATGCAACAAGACTAATGAGCAGTGTATTCAAACCATTTTTATTTGTAAAAAAATTAATTAATGTTACAAAACATGTAAGAAATTAAAAATCTGAAAACTGCTGCACACAAATGAAGTGTTTGAAGGAAGATTATTTTTAATTTACCAATTGAAACATATTTCATAAATGAAACCTCCTAGAATTAGGCTCTTCTAAGGAAGAGGTTTCAATGTATTTTCAACACACTGCAAGTTCAAGAGATTTAAGACCCTCTCTTTCAGTATGTACAAATATTCCTCACTTGTTCAGTCTCAAAAACAAAGACAGCAGAAGAGCTAATGCTTTAAGAGTTTCTGATAAAAAACAGCCATAAATCAAAGTGTCAGTCTCATGCAGTTTTTCCCTTATTATTTGTAGAACTTATTAAGCAGCACAAATTTAGTATTTCAAAGAACTAATTTCTGTTTAAAATCATCAACCCTTCCCCCTTCTCCATGTACACATACAATTAAAATTATACTTGCAAATATAATGTCAGTAAGCCTGACAGGCCACATACTGGCTACTCCTACTTTGCATGGTATCACACATTTAGGTTATGAATCAACAAAGTCAGGTTGATGAACAAGCACCGTGTTGTTCATCTGAGAACCAGACACTTTGTAGCAAATTTCCTATTTGAATGGAAGGAACAATGCTGGCAGAAGTCCCAGAACCGCTCACACCACGAAAGGAACAATGTGACAACAGCATGGCAGGTTTATGATAAATATTTCAGAAATGTGTCTTTTCGCAGGAAGGGATTAACATAGACCTTGGGGATAAAAATATTCCCAGTAGCGTCTAGTTGGCATCTCCTTTATGCAAAATGAAAAGCACAGCACAGAGGATAATTTCCATTTATTTGAATGCAAATCCGTAACTATTAGAATAAAAATAAATTTTAATTAATTTTATGGTCTTTCGCTGTGAAGATCTGAAGAAAATTTTGTCATTTAATTTGTTCTTCTGAAAAGCAGACCTACATTTTTTATTTTCAAGGATTTTAAATGTACATGCAGTGCCAATGAAGAGGAAGGAAAATCGCCTTGTTTACATAGGTAAACAGTTCACCATTGCTATTTCATTTCTATATATAATTTAGCAGTTTTCTCTCAAATGGGGAACAGGGGCTATGCAAAAGACACTAAAGCATGGAGGAACCTAGCAGCAAACCCAAAATGCACTGCATTGACAGAATTCATGGAATGCACAGAATTCCCAGAATGATTAGGCCTTCAAGATCATAGAGTCTAACCCATGCACTAACACCTCAACTAAACCATGGCACCAAGTGCCATATTTCAGTCTTTTTTTAAACACATCCAGGGATGGTGACTCCACTACCTCTCTGGGCAGACCATTCCAGTACTTTATCACTCTTTCTGTAAAAAACTTTTTCCTAATATCCAACCTGGATTTCCCTTGACACAGTTTGAGACTGTGACCTCTCGTTCTGTCAGTTGTGGCCTGGTGAACGAGACCAGCCCCCACCAGGCTACAGCCACCTTTGAGGGAGTTGTACAGAGTGGTAAGGTCACCTCTAAATTTCCTTTTTTCCAGGCTAAACCCCAGCTCCCTCAATTGTTCCTCATAGGGCTTGTGTTCCAAGTCCCTCACCAACCTAGTTGCTCTCCTTTAGGCAACTCTGTTTTGCTAGCCACCATCATAAACTCATGTCCCCAAGTAATAAACAACGTCCTCAATACAACAACAGATAAAAGAACCTTTGCAACGTTCAAGTGCAGTAAAACAAGATACTGTGAAAGCTGGCAATGCCTCTGTGCGTGTACAGCAAATGTTGCTCCATGTACAACATCCTCTCTCTGTCCAGCTGGTAATGAACATGGGATTGAACTCTTTGGCTGTACATCAAGATTAGCTGACTGAAAAGTAACACCAGCACAGGCCACATGTAGTTACAATCTGGAGGAGGTATACTGAACATGCAGTACAGATTTTTTTTAATATTCTTTTCTACAAAATGAAGACTCTGTACTGCTCACTCAGGCTCACAATGGCTTCAAAACTCACTAGACAACTCTGTCAGCATTTTGGTGGTCTCACATGAAGAGTACAGCCTAAGGAGAGGCTGCCCTTGACAGTGAAGTTGCGCTCTAAACAAAATTGCAAATCTCCAGTGGGGCTTTTTGCCTTTCTTTACAATATTTTCAGTCAACTTTCACTCAGTGTTAGGCAACATGAAAAAGAGGGACGGTAAGCTGGTAAACATCTCACTCTGAGAAAAGCACAAACATTTTGGTAACAATGATGTTTTACACTGAAGTTCTTAGAGCAATATTTATTAATAACATTATGATTACCAAAATTTAGTGTGGCAATATATGTTTTGGTACACATTGTTTTAAGGCAACATTCACAGTAAGGAACTATGTTACTTCCTTGCTTGGAGGAGAAGAAAGATTGGTTTTTAAAAGGAAAAAAAGAAGTATTTTAACATAAGCTTTTGCTATCCCATGAGATTTAAGCACAATTAGCTGTTAGGACACTGAACACCACCTACACACTGGTCTCTGTTATTCAGATAAAGAAAACGTTGTAGGGGGGTTTTTGTGTTTTGGACTACTTTGTGCATCACAGCTACAGGGGCTTCTTTTTTGGCTAGCTCTACACACAGTTTTAGGCTTTTGGACTGTCTCTACAAATGCTAAAATGTTGATTCTTCTTGCACAGGAGGACTGAATTCAGCCAGGAAATGTGTATGTATGTATAAGATATTCAAGTCCAAGCGCACTTGACATTGCATTTTGAAACTAGAGATAAAAGTATTATATATATACAATCAGAGTAGTGAGAAAGATATAAAAGAGCAACATGCATTCTCTTAAAAAAGAAAATGACAGGAACAGTAACACAAAACAACTCAGCATTAACCCAGTGCTACATTATCAAAGGCCAGTCCTCTTTGATCACATGCACATTGGTTGCAGTATTTAGTTTATACAGTTTGACTCAACTGTCACTATTGTAGAAACCTATCAAGTTCAGATGTATAGACACTTTATGCAGCATGGTGATATTGTGAAAATGTCAAAACTAGCACTTGTTTTGACAAAACTAGCACTAAATCTGGGCAAAACTCTTCATTACAGTTGTCATAAGGATAGCTCCTCTTGCTGAGCACTGGAACTAATATTTAGTCTTGTCTAATCTCTCCAAGAATTCTTCCATGCAACAGCAACATGTGAAATATTGACTCAAGTTTGCACTTTTTCTAAGTTCCTAAGTTTTTTCTTTTAGTCACTTGTTTTTCTACACCTGATGGGGTTATTTATTTTTTAAACTCTATACATACACTGGGAATTCCACAGCCCTATTGAAAGTGAACAATACAGTAGGAGAAAATGCTGGTTTGACAGGAAAGTGTGATCCAAACCTTAACCTAAATTTAGTCACCTATTGATTGCAAGAAAACTATTCCTGTTACGTCAGGATAAATTTGATCTGTGTGTAAAACAGAAGCAGTACACCAGAAAAGCCAGTATGTAGAAGCTCACTTCACCACCAGGTGAAATCAGGTACTTACTAACCCAAGCAGAGCCCTTGAAACAGAGAAGTTGACAAAGCACATCCCCATAACTCAGGAGCCAATGTAACTCTTCCTTTTTTGGTCTTTATCCAGCCAACACCACTTGCCCATTGTTCAGTGTTTAGGGAATTCTTGCTCCCTTCTGTTACCTCAGCTAAACACCACTCAAACATACCTAGTGGGTCAGTGGAAACATGCACAAAACTCAAACCAATGAACAAACAGGAGGGATATTTATGCCTCTCAGCTACTGGCATCCAAACTATCAAGGAAAAATGTGACTTACAGTCCCAGCAGAAAAGCTGTTTGCAGTGTTCATGAAAATACACATTAACTATGGACATGAGTACAGCACTGCACAAAGTGTCATTGGCCCTCTTGATGGTATTCTTGAAGCAAGAGATATAATAATAACGATAATAATAATAATTTACCTGTTTTCATTTGCCTTATGTCCCAAAAATAACACATTTCACAACTGATTGTTTTAAGCGTGTGTTGCAAGCCCAGTACTACACACACAGTTCTGCCGCTCTATGCCTACACACAAGGGGTCAGACTCATCGGACTGAGTATGTATTGAAGAGAATGCTCAACAGAAGAAATGCTGTGCTTGTACTATGCATGAGTAAACAGGTTTGGAATGTGACTTTGAGAGTAACCATTCATATCAAAGTGATCACTTAATTCTGCAAAATTAATCTAACCCCCTGCAGCAAAAAAAACCCTGATAACACAAGCCCAAAATATTTAGGAGATGCTTGGCTCTGTATGCACTTATAATCTTTTCTTCTTTAACATGAAGTCTGAAGTGCTTGGCCACACCAAACACATTATTGTACAACATCCCAGTCACATAACCACAGTTACCAACTGCCACGACCTGCAGCCAAGGGCTGCACATTTATGGAAGACTGTCTTTTATACAGCAATTAAGCAATTATGCAGTAATTAAAGATGCAAGACCTATCCAATACATGGAATATTAGCTCTGGCCTTGGTGTCTTCTTCTAGACAAACCACAGCACTGTAATCCCCCTAAGAGGCCTGACGTCACTTTCAGAGATAGCCAGAGCTAAAAGTCATTACCCAGACCCCCAGGAGTTACAGAGCTATTAATATGAGCTGTGCAGCTTAGTGTTTACCCAGGAAGTCAAATCAAAATTGCAACATCGCCTTCGAACTTTTCGTTCTTTTCCAAACAAAACAAAAGCGAGAAGTCATTTGATTTTTTTTGCAAAATACAGTACTAAAAAAGAAATCGAGCATTTCTCTAGAAATCATTCTAAATGGGAAGAAAGGATACTGACAATAAAAAGCTTGTTCATTGAAAGAAAATAGTAACAGTAAGACTAAATCACTGCCTAACTGTTGCCAGCTAAATTAAAACAAAAGACCGGCCCAAAAATAAGTGTCAACTCTATACATCCTCTCAACCTGGGAAAGAAGAGTTTAAGATTTGGATCCAAATTCTGCAGCACAAGTCCATCTCTAATTAAAATGAATTAGATTTAAGAAGGAGATGATAATAAATATATAACTGACTCCTGTGGTGACAGCGGCCTGTGTGCCAAATTCTTGCCAAAGGCAAATTTCTATAGTCAAGCTATAAGGCTATAAAAATAAGGGTTTATAATAAAAGTACTTACATATGCTTAACTCCAGCAGTGCTTTCAAGACTCCTGTAACAAATGCTACCCTGAAATGACAAGGTCCATTCACCATGTTTAATTGCAACACTGATTCAACATTATCTTCCCAAAGAAGCAACAGGGCATCGCTATCAGCTCTGGTATCTCAGATGGAGAACATTCCAGCAATTCTACAATATTCTACTTACACAGCAGCTGCAAGAACTTTTCTGCACCAAGCTTTTTCCATGAAAAGTTAATGCGTGTAAAGCATACACGGGTATAAATGAGTTCTTGTAAAGTCAACTATCTAAATCAGGCACAATGATTCCACAAGATGTACTGGATAAACACATAGCAAAAAAAAAAAAAAAAAAAAAGGAAAGGGAAAAGTTTATCCAAAGATATTTCAGAATATGGAGCGTAACACTTTTTATAAGTCTAACTTTGGAAGATAAAGCGTTTCATTTTGTAATGAGATACATTGTTAATAGTAGATTGTAGGAAAAAAGGTAATAAAAATGAGGCACTACAACCTTGAAGGTTTTCCACAGCTGCCAGGAAGTTTTTCATTAAGATGAGCCATTTCAGCCAGTAATTGGAAGAGAGGCAGCAGGGACACACTATCACATCAGCCTTCTAACTCCAGGGCTCTTATCAGCCCCTCATTCTCTCTCAGGACTCCACAATTATCTCTTTTTAACTCCTTCTCTATCAAGGAAACACAACGCTGGGTCTGTATTAGGCACAGAGGGGGGTATTTGAAAAAGACCAAGCACTGCCGAAGGAAGCCAGACCTGTGGTTTCAAGAGCATTTTAAAGGAGTTAAATTTTGTAGTTTTAAAAGCTACAAAATACAACTGCACACACCTTTATCTATTCACAGTCATGCCAAAGGGTGCAAAAGGGTACCTCCAAAGGCTGGGCTGCCAGGCCAGGACCAGCTATACATCCCTGCAATTTGCACAGGCAAGAGGCATCATGGGGGCTAATACAAGTGCAGTGAATCCTGTGTCAGTTACTTTAGATCTGTATTAGAGACCTATCAGACTCCACAGCATCATTTCCCACGCTGCATTCTCCTGCAGCCGGGGCTTGAACATAAGACAGTTTTGTAGCTGCACTTGGGTCCCTGTATCCCTGTGTCCTAGAAACAGTGAGATGGCACAGCTGATGGTTGGAGGCTATCTGCAGGATTCCCACTGAGTTAATAGCAGTGTCAACAAATGTTTGTTTTACCCCTTCTTCCTTCACTTCCTCCATACCTCAGTTAGAGATGCTGCAGAGTCTATGTAAATATCCCAAAACTGGGAATATGCCAGTCAGTTTTACAGCTCTGCAGAGTTAGCAGGGTATTGTAAAGGGCTGGAATCCCTTTTAACATCTGGAAGAAAACTAAACAGCCTAATGTATGATTAAAAAAAACCCTGAATAACAAAACCTCCACAAACCAAACCGGCCCTGCCTGCAGCTTCATGTGTATTCTGTATTTCAGTGTACACTGTTACCTTTAAAATAAACAGCATAGGCTACACAGCTGAGCCAGAAGTTGTTATAAACATGGGGCTGGGTTTCACCACAAACTTTTACATAGTTACAATGGAACAACTCCAGGTTGATGAACATTCAATTGGTTTTGGGAGGGGTTTTTTTTTGTTGTTTGTGGAGGATTATTTTGTCTGTTGTTGTGTGGTTTGGGGATTTCTTGTGAAGAAAATGTATGCAGTAACACTGTTTCTTTAATAGCATAATTATAAGACTTACAGGTACCTGAATTTTGTCATTGGCCAAGGACAGCAATAGGAACTTACTCAGCTTAAGTTCCTATTCCTTAACTCTCAGAACTTACTTAGCTTAAGTACCTAGAAATTTATCTCACTGTAATGGTCTGAATTTCAGCAAAGTTAAATTTAGTTGACAGAGCATCAGAAAATTTCCTAATAGCAAAATATACTAGACTGTGAAACAGTCTCTTAGGGAAAGCTTTATCACTTGAGTCAGATAAAAATGGACACCAGAAAAAAAAAAAACAGTAGGACACAATCTTGCACGGGCAAGTGTATCAGCCAAGATGATCTAAAGGGTTTTCTTCCTTTGGTTTCTGTTAAGTGTGAATTGCTCATAAAGCGATTGCAGTGGAATATGTTAAAATAAAATATTCAGGAGCCACAGTAGCCACATTTCCCTTCCTACCAAATATGAGAGTAGTTTAAGCAGCAGAGAGGAGCAGAGCCTTTCTGCGAGGCTGCCACATCACCCTTTGAAAGGGAGCGCACCCTGGAGTCACTGCATCCTACCGGGAACGCACACTTTGAACTTTTCAGCAATTCTTAACACCTACTGCGTCTCTGCTTGGCCTCTTGTAGTAGGATTAACACAAGTATGTGTGACAGGAAAAGCACCTTTGATTTGCTTGTCTTCAATTCAACGGTCAGTGCACCAGTTCTGAACTGCTCAGACTGGGAACTAGCAGAGCTCCAGTTCAGAATAACTTGCAGAAGTTAATTATTTTGTAAACATCACAGATGGTTTTTGGTTGGTTTTAAGTCAGCATTTAAATTAAACCTGATTTTTTTATCTTTCCAAAACAACAACAAAAAAGACAAATAAAGCCCAATCAATCTGGTTTCTCCCTTGCAATAAGAGCATTCTTAATCTCTGCTAAACCAGGCATATACTGTACATCACACTGTTTCCTTCATGGAGAAGAGTTAACCACAATTATGAGACATTTACAGCAGCAAATTATTTATTCCTTTCAGCTTCCATAAATGACTAAAATACTGTATCAAAGCAGTAGTGTCAGTTCAGAAAAATAGTCAAGAATGTGCTTAATTCTAAGCATGTAAACAATTCCATTAACTTTAATTAGATTTAAGGAGATGCATAAGTTGTTTGCTCAGTAAGGATATGATCTGTTATGTGCTTAACCTTAAGCATACACCTACATACCCTACAAAATGTACATACCACTTCAGAAATCAAACCAGAAAGAATGATGGAGGTAAATACTAGCAAAAAAGTATGTAAAGGTGCCTCAGAGAAAAAATTCATGGAAATAAGATTTTCAAAATAAAATCTATTTCTACTTGAGGATGCTGTTTTGAAAAGCTCTTGCACGTGTTGAAAAAGTTCTGGAACAGGCACAGGTGACTCAACAACTCTTTAACAGTCAGAGGAAAAGGAGAGAAGCAGTAATATAGTTGAGGTACAGTTCTCTCTGCCTGAGGCCACAATATACAATTCTACTACAAAACAAATTGGAAACATCATTGTTCATCAAAATGCACAGTAAAGTAATCCAGGACAATTTTTAGCATTGCTGTCAGCTCTTTCTCAGGGTTTAATGTACTTTGATAATCTCTACAATAGCTTTCCACTAGGAGAAGGTAACAGGTTAGTAAAATGGATATTCTCCTTAAAATTAAACAAGGGCATTGTTCACAATTTCCTATCATGAGACTTTTATTCTACAGTTTTTAAGGAAAACTGAAATCAAATTTTGTTTAAAAACTTACTTTATATTTGTTAAATTAAGATTTTTACCTAAAAGGTTAAAAACAAGCTCCTTTTCATAATTTTTGGATTACTTTTTCACATTCAAATGAATCGTTATATTAAATTCTTTCAATTTGAGTTTAATTTTATATCTTCATTCCCAAGTGCTAGAAAGTTCCACTCTGCTTAGCAACTGGAATGAACACTCTGTGCATGGTCAGTACTGCATTGCAACCTTTTCATGAAACTTTGTGTTTAGCTGGCATGTATAATTTTCCAAATACTTTCTATTACAAAGATTTTAAATTTTTTTAAGACATACTAATTTAAAACTATTGATAGCTTAGAATACCACTTAGGTATCATGAGAAAAAATGGAACTGTAATTACTGTAATTTTTAAGGAAGTTGTGGCAAACTGGTACTGGAGGAGTTACTAAGAATAAAACCTGTACTTAGATCATATATGTTCCTAATTTAGCATGAAGTCCTTACTTTATTGATGCTCTGTTGAATAGAGACATATCTTTGAACTGCCCTCTTCTGAGGCTTCTAAGCACTCCAAATGTGCCTGCCTTGCATGGAATTACACCATGCCAAGTCCTGACTCAGAAAATTGAATGTGTCAGATGTTTCTCATGTCCCTAAGGAGAGTATACGAAGCTTTTTATTTTGGTCTGTGTCTTTATATCCAGCTTTCTACAGGCTGGTTTTCTAAGAACCACATCCATCATGTGTACCTGCACTTCTAGCCCACCAATCAACCTGCCCTTCCTGCAGCACCATTTATTATCTAGTGACAGCTGTAGAGCTGTTCTCTGGCACGTTCAATTTCAATCCCAGCTTTGGTACTGAAGGAATTCACAGGGCACTGCTTTCAGGTCAGTTTAAAACACATAATCCCAAGCATACAGCTCCTGTTTAGACTAGCACCATTTCCACTCAAGCACCAGGTTCTGACAACACCATCGAACACAGAGCAAAGCAGCAACTAAAGACAGGGCTGGCACATAAGGTTACAGCTTGGGACAAATCCTGAAAACCAAACAATGCTGCAAACTCTGCATAAAATCTAAGGCCTGCTCAAATTTCTGGCAAAATCCCCAGTGACTTCGATGAAACCAGGAGCTACCCACTTCCTCTCTCGGAACAAAGGAATGCTACCACTGAATATGGGTTTAAGTGATGCCTGCCCTGCAGCACACAAAACACACCTCCCTGCTCTGCAGCACCGAGCTACCAACCAGCTCTGCTGAGGCCACAGATGCTGCTGAACTAAACCCAAGGCAAACAAGTGTCAGCCAAACTTTTCTTTTCTCCTTCCCTTCCCTGAGTGCTCTATTCAAAACACAGGGTAGGGAGAAAGGAGAGGGGGAGGAGGCACAGATTATGTTTCAAATGAAAATAAATGCAGTTGTTCCCCAATCAGTCTCCAGCTGTTGTTTGTCATCTTCTCCAGGACACAATACAGGTTGTCACTACTTGGAGCCACCGATTACCAGTTAAGAAGGGTTGAAGGACAGGAATACACAGGTTACACTACTGAGATACAGAAAAGCTGAGTGTAGGAAGCATGCATCAGCCATCTGCACCACACACTTGAAATTTCCTGAGCATGTTTTAGTTAAATTACATTAATGAACCAAAACAAGAAAAGTTGAGAAGAGCAGAAAGAAAAAAAAAGAAGAGACTGTCAAAAAACATACCCACCAATAGTAAAGAAACAAAAATTAATTATAACTTTTAAACTTTTTTTTAATGAATTGATAAAAAATAATCTCTAAAAGGTCTTTAGGCCCATTTCTTTAAAAGGCAGTCTGTGTTAAATACAGTATTTCTCAATGGATTATCTTCTACCAGATTTTACTCTAGTATGCAGTGCTGATCATCTCATTTCTGGTCCAAGACTGCTGACTTCCCATCAGTGTTTATTGCTAGGATTATCATCTTTAGGAACTACAGAAATGATTGTATAATAAATAATGGTCAATGAATCAAGCATGACTTCACCACTGAATTATGCAGCTTCCCTCACAGTTGCCTACACTCACAGAACTTTAAAGATTAGATGGTTTAGCAATAGAATTTAGAAGTGTCCTTGGTAATGAAAGACACATTCAGGAAACTGAAAAGCTTTCAAGCTATTACTTTAGTTTGTTTCAAATCCCAGAGTAAGGAATGGAAAAGGCAGCAACTTTTCTCTCTGAAAATAAAATTAAAGATTTTTACTTATCTTTTTTTAACCAAACTCCCTGACTGGAGTTGCGTTATTTATAGTGCAATTGCTTTCAAGGCCACAACACATATGAGAAATGCAAAGAAAACTGACAGCAGTATGGATCTGCACTTTGTAAAAGAGGCTCTGTGGTTACATCTTTAATAATTTTAGTAAGAGAAACTAAAAAAGGAAGCAATTTGGTGAAAATGTCAACATGGAATTCCACACAGGTCTGATTTTCCACACAATATTCCTCTTGCTGAGCTAGTGCTTCAGCCAAAGTTGATGGCACAGGATACAGCCACACAAGTAAACACACAAATGAATTACCTTGAATACTTTAGAAACCACCATCACTGTTAGCAGTGCCTATACATAAATGTCCTACCATAAATGCAACCTGCAAAGGGACTTTGCTTTCATCATAGCTCAATATGAAAGGGTAAACAATATTCCTTTGGGAAAGATTTTTAAAAACAAATAAGTGATTATATATTAAGGGTTTTTCAATACTATTTTTCTCTTTTGTGAACTCTGCTTTGCCATGTTAGGGAGTAAGGGGAAACCAGCTGAACATAAACTGTTTTGAAAGTTTGCATCTGTAAACTTCTGAGACAGCCTGAGGGAGGTGGTGATAATTCAGTATCTTATAATAGCAGGCAGCACAGAGATCAAAGAAAAGGAAGACTTGGCTGAAACTAACGATGACTGTTTGACTGTGTGAGGTACTAGTAAAAATAAATTATTTTTTATGCCTAAGGAAGACTGTCTGAACTGCAGCCCTGTACACCTTCCACTTTTCTGGGCTTTGTTACAGCCACAGAGCAGTAAGAGCCTCCTGCTGACAATACATGTCTTTGATAAACACTTGGAATAGATGTGAAGGTTTGGCTACACTTGCATGGTCTTTTCCTTAAAAATACAGTTTTTGTTTAACTAAAATTTGAGGCTTTTTTCCCCAGCAGAAAGCTAGGAAATGATTGAAACTGAAGCTCCTTGAAGTACAGGTAGAGACCATCTCATTGTAGAACACAGTAATTTGTTCAGATGAACCATCTCAGCATCTGAACCAAGGTCTCAGTACTGAATACTAACTTCACATAAAAAGCTAAAGCAGACTCTGTCACAAAATCTGTGTTTTATTTGCGTGGGGTTTTTTTTATGATGTTCATTAATTATGCCAGACTGCAAGTGTCGGCTGTGATTTTGTCTCTGGGAAGACTCTGGAGGCTGGCTGACCTGTACACAAAGACACTATTTCTTTCTGTAAACCTAACACAATTGTACATCTAGTACTGAACATGGCTCTCCAAATGCTACTTAAAATACTGCTGTGCAATTTTTTTCAGAGCGTCTATTGCCAAAGAGCAGCTAAAGTACTTGACTTCAGATTTCCATCTACGTCCTATCACAAGAGCAAAACAGCAAATGATGCAACCCAGAGGCAGATGTTTCTTCAGCTTAGAGAAACATATTCAGACAAACTACATGGTGCTCATGATACCTATACAATTTCATACAGGCTTTACGCTGCTCCTTTTTATTCATTAAGTATCTAAAAATATTAGGGTCTGATTGTCTTGAGGCTTTTCCTTTTACACACCCCAGTGTATTGCACAATGGTGCTGTTAGGACAGACAGGTCTTGCAATGATCAAAGGGTGTCAAACAGATGTAGAAATGGCTTTGGACTTAAATCATATCCAAGTTGTTATGGGCATGAGCCCAGGGGAAAAAAATAGTGTTTTCTTATCCATAAGCTACAAATCATTTGATACTCTAAATCCCAATTAAGCAAGTGCTTAAATCCTTCACAAGCCAACAGCTACCTAACTTTGAGCAAGCACATCAAAGCATTTCACTGAACTATGGCTTTGGAAAACAATGCAAAGCCCACTGTGGATCGTGTCTACCTGGATTTCAGTAAAACCTTTGGTACATCTCCTGTGGCATTCTCCTGTAGAATCTGGGACCTATGGCTTGGACAGGTGCACCCTTTGCTGTGTTAAAAACTGGCTGGATGGCCAGGTCCAGAGAGTGGTGGGAAATAGGAGTTCTGTCTAGCTGGGGTATGGTCACCAGGGGTGCTCCCCAGGGCTCAGTGCTGGGTCCAGCTCTGTTTGATCTCTTTCTCAGTGATCTGAATGAGGGCATGGAGGGCAGCCTCAGTCAGCTGCAGACACACCAGGCTGGCTGGCAGTGCTGACCTGCTGGAGGGCAGGAAGGCTCTGCAGAGGGATCTGGACAGGCCGGAGCGATGGCTGAGGCCCGGCTGTGTGAGGGTCAGCCACGCCAAGGGCCGGGGCCTGGCCTTGGGCACAACAGCCCCAGACAGGGCCACAGGCTGGAGCACAGGGGCTGGGACCCTGCTGGGCAGAAACGACCTGGGGGTGCTGCTGACAGCAGCTGAACATGAGCCAGCAGTGCCCAGGGGGCCAAGAAGGCCAAGGGCATCCTGTACAAAATATACATCTCCTGTTGCACCCATAGTGTGGCCAGCTGGTGTGGTGAGGCCACACTTGGAGTGCTGTGTCCAGTTCTGGGCCCCTCGCTGCAAGAAAGACATTGAGGGGCTGGCAAGAGTCCAGAGAAGGGCAACGGAGCTGGGGAAGGGTCCAGAAGACATCCTGTGAGGAATGGTGGAGGGAGATGGGGATATTTAGTCCTGGAGGCAAGACATTTTCACTCTCTACAACTGCCTGAAAAGAGAGTGTAACTACATGGGGCCTGGTCTCTTCTCCCAGGTACCAGATGACTGGGAGAGAGAGGACATGGCCTCACCTGTGGCAGGGGAGGTTCAGGTTGGACATCAGGAAGAAATTATTTACTGAAAGCATGGTTAAGCATTGGAATGGGCTGCCCAGGGAAGTGGTGGAGTCTCTGTCCCTGGAGGTGTTCAAGAAACAACTGGACATGGCGCTTAGCACTGTGGCTGAGTTGGCATGGTGATAATTGGTCTAAGGTTGGGCTTAATGATCTTGGAGGTCTTTTCCAACCTTAAGGATTCCATGACCTCAACAAGTGAAAAATATCCAGAAAATATTTCCTCCCTGAAAAATAATTAGAAATATGACAGAACAGAAGTGACATCATCCTATACTTGTGCCAGTTATGGACTAGGTGCTGAAATGACAAATCCGCTAAAAATATCTATGAAAAAGTGATACCACATTACATTTACATTTTTGTAAAAAGAACACAAGGAGGATTTTTCATCCTGTATCAAGACATCCAACATTGTTACTGTCAATTAAACCATTTGTAATTCTGATTACACCACCACCTTGAGGCTCCATGCAAAAAAAGAATTAAAAATATTAAAAAGAATTTACTGATTAATTTGCGAATCCATAGGTTCTTTAAAAACACATTTACTTTTTTAACCAAGATTTTTCAATAATATGCTGAAGAATGCATGTTTCAGATCAGTAAGACTTTTTACTGCCCCCCTTTTTCTGTCTGTTTCAAAGATGCTGATTAATCTAAGTTACTACATATCAGACATTTTAATTGTGAATATTTCCAAGCTCATGTCTGCCTTACATCTGCATTCCTCTTTAATATATAAATACTACCACTGTGTATAAAGCCCTGAAAAACACATCACAGAGAAGAATAGCCTGTGTTGTATATATACGGCAGACAAACAAAATTCCATGGAAAAACACACACTGTAAACATCAATGCCTTCCCATTGAGGACAGCTGCTGTAACACAATCCAGGGTGCCTGCTGCCAGGATTTTCCACATGAGTGCATCTTCTTTTAACCGCTGCTCAAACATTGGCTGAAAGAGGAGCTGCTAGACTGAACATGTGTCTGCGCTCGGACGACAAACACACGGCACAGCACTGGAATGCAGAGCAAAGCTCAGAGTTTGGGCGGGAAACGAGCTGCCTGCTGCCTACCTTTGGGCTGAGTCCACACACACTTCTGGGCTGCCTTTCAGAAATGCATTTTATACTTCTCAGTGAGAAATAAGTGAGTGTGTTTATAAGCATGCACGCAAGGCACGGAGGTTTTAAGGAGAAGTTATCAATAAACGAACCACAAGTTATGACAGCAGTACAAAATATATATCTCCTGTTGCAGCCAAGCAGAAAGGAAGGACAAACCTATCAGACACACTTTTGCCAGATTACATAAAATAGATATTGGCAGAAAATTTCAAAGCTATAAAATGCTGGGAGGAGGAGGTCATCATAGGTCACTGCAGAAAACTACTTCATCATATCAACAAAATGCAAACCAAGTCATAGATTAGATAGAAAACAGAATCAGGTTGCCCTGCACAAAAGGCACCTCAGCTGCCAAAAGTACAAGAGCAATTAAGGAGCACAAATCAGCTTAAAAGCAGAGGAATAAATGGTGTAGAAAAAGGGAAGTGCTCACTTGAATTAATGAGTTTGTAAATTAACATACACAGACATTTATCCATACATACAGCCACAGCCTTCCATGATGTCAGGGTAAATCATCCTCACTGGACACCAGGCTGAGGGGTCTGATTGACCCTGGGCTCAGATGTCCCCCAGCCCACCCCAGCTCAAAGGGCCAAGCTGATGCTTTTTCCCTTGACTTCTGCTGCAGAATTCCTGCTACACCTCTGCAGAAATGGAAGCCTTTTTCCTGAATTTCCGAGGCAATAGAACAACCACTATTGATTCTTGACGTATTTCTTACAAGATAAGCTCACAAACATTATAGATTTAAAATTCTAGATATGTACCAGCCAAAGTTGACATAAAATTAAAGTAAAAGTTGTTTTAACTGGCAAAATAATAAAGGTTTCCTGCACAGATGAGAGCACTCCAGGATACCAGAAATCTCCTCCCTCTTCAAAGCCATCAACTGATCTGGTGTCCTCTCTTTGAGTGACTGAAGTAAACAAAGACATGGGCTGTATGTGTGAGAGAGAGAAAGATTACATACAGATCAAGAGAAAGGATTCAAGAAAAAACTTGAAGGATTGAAGCTTCAAGGATTTATGGGAACACCTTCAAAGTTTTAAGTGTACTTCTAGCTTTGCAGAAGGGCTTAAAACTACGTGTAGCCAAAGGGCTAAGACAACAAATGGTTAAAAAGAGATGCTGATACTTCCTTAAGTCTTGTGATTCAGCAGGGCCTAACTCACAATTTATGACCTTTTCGAGGCTGGCAATGCTATGATTACTCAACCTGGCTCATAGTTGGCAGACATAGTCCAAACAAGAGAATTGGAGAATCTCAGTTCTAATCCCTGATCATTTACAGGGATTCAGCTGGATCTGATTCAGCAACACATGCAGGCACATGCTGTATGTTAAACAAAACGTTACCTCCACTGAAGCTATTAACACTCAGAAAGCACTCAAAGTGCATGCTTAACCAATTACCTAAACTGGGGGCTACATGTTCACAAGACAGCTACTCCCAAAAGTGGTGTATTCTTCCTTTGGCTTAATTGCCTACTCAGCTGACAGTGTCTGCTGTGTTGTGGGAAGCATGCACATGGTCAAGACAAGAATTACTGTCCAATAACATGCATCAGACAATATTCAGTTGAAGCAATAAAAAGAATTATCAATGCAGCTACAAGGGCAAAAGAAGCAGAAAGCAAGCCAGGCAGCTTTCTGAAACTTTAGAAAAACCTTTTTGGCTCCACTATACCTTGTCTCAGAAAACGTTTGCCAAAGACTCTCAGTTGTAGTATATCTTTAGGTTACTGACAAACCCTGTTAAATCCGGTGGCTCCAGTCTTTGCATGATTTAGTCCTGTAGCCTCTCAGCTAAAATTAAGCTTGGGGATTTTTTTTTCCTTTTTGAAAAAGAAAACCAAAACTAACCATGAAAATAAACTGTTAAAAATCTTAACAGAAGCCAGAAGGAATCCCACATTACTCTCAAGATCCTTTTGGCTATAAATGGCATCATCATATAGGTAGAGTTAGCAAACACATGAGCTGTGAGATCTGTTTAAGAAGTCTTGATGGAATTTCATTTTAAGAAGAAAACTAAATGGAACAAGGATGTTGAAACATGAAAAATAGAAATACATGAAACAAACAAAGGGATATAACATAGAATAGAGTAAGCACAAGATGTGAAGTTACTAGCTCCAAATATATGAGTTGTTGAACACCACTTGCAATACTAAAAATCTGCAGCTTTCCTTTATGTTAGAACCAGGTAAACACCAGTACTTTCAAACACAGAATCAGGTAAAGCTGGACATTAAAAAGCCCTCACTTTCTAGATCTCTTAGAACATCACCTAAGAAAATGGAAGAGCCTCAAACAGAAAAGCAGCAAGAAGCAAATACGTGTATGGGACCATATTCATTCTTCTGTAAAGCCACACCATTTAGACATCAAATTCCTTTTGAATTTCATGGAAAAATTAACCCCTTTAACTTTGTGAACCCCTGCCCACAAAGTTAAAGGGATCACGGCCTACTTTGCTGTGAGGAGGACCAGCAAAGTCTGCATCGCTGTAAATGAATATCCACAACACGAGGCAGAGATGAGAAGGTAGCTGGTGGGGGGGGAAGCTCAGCATGAGCACACCGAGGGTCAGACATGGCTATGCACAATCAGACATTTAATGAATTTCTGCAGACAGCTGCTTACATAACTGTCAAGCTGTCCTACCAGCCCTTCAAAAGCACTGAGGCATTTCCCTTTCTTTTAGGAGGGGAAAAAAAGCCCACTCAAAGATAAGAAAAGCAAAACTCATAGGCTGCAACAGTCACAATTACTTATAATAGCTTATGACTACATGGATTAAGCTTTAATTATTACACTGATGCCATTTGTCAACTATTGGATATGCAAAGAAACCAGTTCTAACTTGTCAGATATGATGGACTTGTGTTTTCTAATGTTTAAAGAGTTATAGTTTGCCCTTGCCTTTTGCCAACAGTGTATTTCCCCAATTAAAGGAAGTTATTTTATACTATTTTAAACAAAGGTTGAAGAAATTTGCCGTAGGAACAAACTTCCTGAGCTTCATTATCCAGAGCTTTAAAATGACTGGCAAGCTTCACTTTTGAGTCATATAAGTTAATTGATGACACCATAATCAGGTCTAATCAGGTATTCTTTCTTCCTGGTAAATACAATCCAGGATACCCTGAGGGATTCTGCTAAGCACAGATGTAGAAAAAAGCACACAGAGAAAGAGGACAGGAACACATTTTTCAAGATGTCTTTTCCCCTTATTCAACTGTCGAAGAGAACAAACGCATTGTCCAATGGGGATTATAAATGAGCCTCTGCCCAAAGTTAAAACTGAACTTCTGAAAATATACATGCTGCCACTTCGAATTTCATCCTTCAGACTCTGACAACTTTTATCCTATAGCAAAGATTTACAAGAAAAAAAGGTAGATGTAAATGATTTTTAAAAATACAAGACAGATTATGAAATTATATACTTTGTCTTTTTGGTGAAAAGAAGGGACAAAAGGGACAAAGGAACCCAGCCACCGATTTATCCACAGATTTGCCAAGTCTCATGACAAGAGGATGAAAACACCTTTAACTATTTCCATGTGATGGAAAATGTAGTTTAACAACCTTATAGGAAGGCTCCTAAGAACCTATCAACTACCGTTAATAAAGCAAGACTAATTAGCACACTCTGCAGCTTTCTTCCCTGCCCATAAGGCAGCAGCACTTTCCCTTTCCCAAATGCACCAAAAAGAGAGTTCAGATGCAACAGCTTAGAGGAACAAGTATTGGAGAAGAGTCAATGATGGATTTCTATGAAATTGTTATAAGATGTAATTACAAGAAAAGAAAATTGTTAACGCCTCATGCACATCTCACTTATTTTGTCTCTTAATGGAGATAAGTAAAACATACTGACTGTTGTCAGAAAAATTAATTACTTTGACTGATACTCTAAGCCTTACATTGTCAAAGACCTGCTGTAGTACCTCTCTCCCCATCTATCCCAAAAAGAGCTGCTATATCTACTTTTCCCCTCTATAACCTGGAGTAGAATATACAATATTTCACATTGGAAGCAGCCAGATAGATGCTGGAAGAGGAAATGCCTAGTTCAAGGTTAGTGTAATCTCACTAGTTTGGGCATGAGTGAGAGTGAAATATTCACTCCCTGAACTAAAATGTCCATCAAACTGTTGTATGAAATCAATCTGAACCTACCTGTCAAGAAGAAGAGAAAAATTATCTGGAGGACAGGGGCTGGCTCCTGATGTCATTCAATGGCTGTAAAGATACTGGCTTACTACAAGAAGTGCAAACAAGGCCAAGAAAACAGCCTGTCACAGCCGCCTCCCTCACAATTTCATTGCTCATGTGGAGCTTACCTGTATCTTTACTTTCATAGGGCATCTCTTCATTAAATTACAGGCATTTTCCAGCTCTCAACTTCAGTAACATCTCATCCTTTCTCTTATAAAAGAAACAGTTTTATGCACAGGAGAATTTACAAAACCTGGTTGTTTAATTCCCTTTGTGGGTTCTAAGACTTTCACTTCAGTGAAGGAACCACCTGTGAGCTTTCTCTCTTCCTCCTATCCTACACAACTGCTTAGTTAATGAAATGGAGTATCATTTAGACTTGACTCCTATGACATTAAGGTAAGGCCAGACAAGTTCAAAAGTCCTCTGGGGATGAGTGACATGGAGACAACAGGATCAAATAACCCTTTGCAGCAGGGTCCGCACATCTGTCCAATTTTTTCTTGTTGATCCACCTGGCAAAGGAAGTTAAAATAAGGGAAGAACTCATGAAGGACAAATCACCTGAATCTCTTTATTCTTTCATGACAGCAAAGCATGCCATATCTGATGAAACTATTATTCAGCCAACAATAATATACATAGCAAAATGCTGTCAGCCATGATAAGGAAACATTAAAAAAATACAACTTCCCAAGTATTGTGGGTCAAGGAAAAAGCCACTTTCTACAATAATGACCTCAAGTGAGACACACTAGGAGATGACAACATAAACTTCAGAATTATCACCCCTCTGAGTCACTTACACCCTATTAATATCCAGTTGAGCACTCAGTGGTTCCAGCACCATTACAACATTTTTTTCTCATCTTTCAAGGGTTCTTCATTTTTCTTTTAATAGTTTTGAGAAACCAGGGAGATTCTGACATGCTAAAGTGAGAGAACACTATAGGTAACTTTGTTCAGCAGCAGAATACTAAAGGTCTATCAGCTTTTAAATATGTGTTCTCTCTTAACAGAAAACAGACTTCAAACTTAGATAACATGTTAAGTTGTTAACTTGTTTTCCACCTTGCATTCTCTTCTGAGACCTATTCTCACCATGGACCTATGTTTGAAACTTGTTTGAAAGCTGTGCTCAAGACCTATGCTGCATGACGCGTTGTAACAGATAAAGAATAAAATCACCTTACTTTAAAACTATAGTTCTGGAACACTGTGCTCATGCAACTTCATCTGCAAGGCAAATCAAACAGTTTCAAATTCGTATTGGGAGTAGCTGGATCATTCAAACACAAAGCAGAATGACTGGGGGAAAATACTATCACTTATCTGGCCAACTTGAAGTTTTAATACCTCCCCACAAGCCCTGATGGCAGTAACTGTACTGAATCTGCAGCGATTGTATTGAACATCACCCAACTGGTCTTTAGGAATGCAAAGAGCAGGCCTCAGAAGGATGGAAAGGCTTCCTGAGCACTGCCTATCTCATGTCCAAAACAAATTTGGAGAGATCTCCTGCTCAATCCTTCTCAGAGATCAACAATAAAACCAAGTACACTCTCCAACTAAAATCCTTTGCATTCAGAGTTTTTAAAATACATATTATGTTTAGATTTCCTCTTGTTTCACAATCTTGAGGTGATATTAACACTTGAGTCTGTAGGTGACAAGTGTGGAAAGCACTGCAGTCATCTCATCCAACACTTACATTATCATACACATATATATGTGTTTTTAACCTTTAGACTGAAACAATTTATCATACACACTCCAATTTTTTTTTACCCTTCAAAATAAGGATTACAAATAAATCTTTCCTGAAATTCTAGCAAACACTCTACTTGAAGCATCAGTGAAGCCTGTTGAAATATAAGACTGCACTCACGCCATTCTGCAATGCAAATTTAGTTACCCAATTGCCTATTAACCCATAGTTGAGTAACTCCAAAGTAGGGAAAATTTCATGTATGACATGACTGCCCCCTCGTGCTGAAGTACATCCCCTTCCATTAGAAGTGTGATTTCTCACATCTTAATATGACAAACCCACTAAAGCAAGTAATTAAGCTAGTTTCTTAAGTATGAAACTAGAGCTATACAGTTCTTGTAAGTATGAAAAAACAAAATGTAAGCTAGGGATGATGGAAAGAAATTTGGAAAACAGCACTGCACAACACCAAAGTGACAGCATCTTAAATCACAATCACGCTAATAAACAATGCAAGGAAAAAAATAATTAAAGCAAATAGTTTTTTTAATCTCAAAGGCTGTTTTCTTTATACCATCTCTTTGTTCACAGAATGAGCTGGGTTGAAGAGATTTTAAAGGTCATCTAGCTCCAAACCCCTTGCCATGGGCAGAGACACCTTTCACTGAACTGGGTTGCTCAGATCCCCATCCACCCTGGTCTTGAACACTCCCAGGGATGGAAAATACACAACTTCCCTGGGCAGCCTGTGCCAGTGTCTCACCACCCTCACAGTAAAGAATTCTTTCTTATATCTGATCTAAACCTGTCCTCTTCCAGTTTGAATGCTGTGGTCTGTCACTGTAACTATATATCCTTGTAAAAACTCTCTCTCCATCTTTGCTGTAGGCTCCCTTCAGGTACTGAAGGGAGCAATTCGGTCACCCCGAAGCCTATTCTTTCCCAGGGTGAATAATGCAAATTTTCTCAGTCTTTCCTGAGAGGAGAGGTGCTCCCTCCCTCTACCCACCTCGGTGGCCCTGTAGTTCAGTTATGAAATTAATTCAATGAAGTGAAATAACAGCACTGTGAGCTGAGCTCACTGGGTCAGACATACAGTGTGACCCACTGGCAGCTCTGAACACACAAGTCTGGATTCAACATGTGAAACAAACTGTACTACCAAGGGAAAATTCCCAAAGCACCTCAACAGTCCAAGTGGGCTCATAGACACATACAGGAGAAATATTCACTTTTCAAATTATATGGATGGAAACCTAGGAACAAAGAACTGGCAAAGTTAATTTCCTGGGAGTTACTACTTCTGAATATACAGCCACATAGTTCCTAGAGGAGAACCAAGGTGTCTAGAATGCAGCGTCACAAATTTAGTACCAGAAAACAATGAAGCAATCAAGCCAACTGTAATGATTTGAGTCTGAAACACATCAATTTGCCAACAGAATTAAAGGCATCACATCCCAAACATAAACACATTCAGTGGTATCACCAAGATCAGCTGACTTTCCTCCCATGTCCTCAGCTCATTTCCTCCTGCTGCTGCTGATACGGCTATTCCTGTTCACGGAAGCTTACATCCTTCAATTACTTACTTTCCTCCTCTCTCATTCTCCTACAACCCATCTGCTTCTCCACAGCATCCCCAAGACTTTTCCCTTCCTCTCCAACCCTCCCCAACCCAATTCACTCCAGCCTTTCAGTGAGCTGACCAAAGGGAGCACAGATGGGACAAGGGGAACACAGGAACTAAGGTACAGCTTTCTGACTCATTTTGTTTTCCTACTACCCAAACCCTCTCCTCCTCTTTTTTCAGTCTCTGTACGAGACCTGTCACTACTGCCACATGCACTTTGAATATTTTCTCCATCAAAGTGTAACTCTGTAAAGCTATCAATCTCCTTTCTCTACTGCATGTTTTATGTTCTGCAGTCTACACAAATGCCTAATCAGGTAGGAGCTGGACTCAAAACTTGCAATTCAGATGTGAATATTCTCAGACTTCAGATTCTTAGCTTGCTTTTATCCCTTCTTCCCTTCCCTTTTTTTTTTCTTTTTGTTATCTAGATCTTTCTGACACAAGGACATCTTGCATGCATAAAAAAAAGTTATTAACAAACAAGAGACTCCTGACATTCAAATATTTTTAATAATACATTCTTCTCTCAGTTGATCTGCAAACTATACTGACTACAGCTCCATTAGGTATGATCTATATTGAACTGTTTTTGTGAGAAGTTCATACCTTTAAACTGCGCTTCTCTCAGAAAAAGAGTTCCTAGTTGTACCATGGCTCAGATGTGCTATTGGTGGAAATACTGCAAAGTCTGTAGCATACATTATTTTTCAGTTCATAACTCACGGGAAAAGTCTGAAAGCTTTCAAGCTTTCAGACAAAAAGACAGAAACAATTAAGAGCTCTAATAATCTGATCCTGCTGTTTGTAGTCATTTAAAATTATTCATGTGTTTCAATATGGAAGTGATTTAACATAATTTAGCAAACCTGAAACCTACATTAAGATGTAATAATGATGAATGGATGAGACACAGCACACACACTTAGAGAAAACCTCAGAGTCCTGCAGAGTAAAGGAAGTACCCCAGAAAACCTGGCAGGTGCCCCAATGTGGGTGGTCTAAAAAAAAAATCCAAACCAAAAAGCTAACCACCACAAAACCCCCCACAAAATTCAAAATTAGCATCTGAAATCTTTACATAGGCAGAGTTGGGCTAGGTTTCTAAAATAAAAAGCAGATGGACTGAGAACACTTTCTAAGTTCACTGAAGAATAAATACTATGGTTGCATCCCCCCATTATTTATTATCCCAGCAGCCAATTTAGGACTCAAACACAGCTATTTCTGGTCTACTACCTTCCGGTCCTTGGCACAGGCTCCACATACACCAACCACACTGCAAATCCTCTGGGACAAAGCTCAGTGCAAATCTTTACCTTTCCTTCCAGACAAAGACATTTCTCACAAAACCTAAAAATTTTGAAGTTCTAAGAAATTAAAAATCAAGAATAATGACTGGAATGCCAACTTTTTAGTGTATTTATCAGAGTTTGAACACAGATAAAGTTTTGTAACATCTGTTTCATTAGGCACCTGACTTCCTGTTCCTGCTGCATTACCCATTTATTTTATGGAATGGGTAATAACAAGAACCATTAAACGTTGCCCAGTTTTAAAAAGAGCAAAGAGTAGAGCATGGAAAGAGAAAATAAATATTTTTTCTTTTCACTGTAGTGAGGAATGTTGTGATATTTTGGGGTTCTATAATCAAATAAAAATTATGAGCTATTTTTTAAATATTAGACATTTCTATAATAAAATCACATACTTTAAAAAATGAAGTTGGTTCACAATTTTTTTTGTTTGCTTTTATTAAAAAAAAAATTACATACATACTGGTGTTAAAATTTTCAGCAGGGGTGGTATGACTTTGGTATCTATGAGCTGTTCCCAAGTTACAGACAGCGCCAAATAGGTACTGATTATGAAAAAAAAAAAAAAATAGATACAACGGCTCAACTGCTTTTTCAATTAAAAGCTGCACTACATGGAAAAAATCAAGTCATAAGGATAGTTCAAATACATTTCACTGCCTACATGTTAAAGGTTTCAATGAAGTGAACTTAATGCCAGACACTGACACGTAAATAATTTCAAGTAATGCAAGGACCAGCTTTCTGTTCACTGCCCTTCATATTTGTTCTGTAATGACCACAAAACTTTTCTGGCATCATCTGGTGCTATGTAATCATACACAGTCTGGATTATGGAACTGCACTCCTTGGAAGTGCCATCCCTCCAAAAAACACTACACCTACAAAATGCACCCTCTCAACCTTTCATTAACCAAAATGAATGTTTCGTTCCTGCTGTGCTCTGCTCACTTCACCAGCTCTCTGCAGGACATTGTGTCATGCTGAACATTCTCTGCCTCTGTTTTCAAGGCTGTAATTTTTAGGGGCCCAAAATTCCCGAAAGACCAAGTTCCTTGGAGCCACGCCACTCAACAAGTCCCCTTTTCAGGAAGGGTCACATTTCTGTACCAATGACACTTGGCTGCACAGGAGATGGAGCCTGGCTGTTGGGCAGGCCCTGATCAAAAGGACATGAGGATAGATCACCATCATCAGTTACCACTTTTTGATTCATTTCCCTTTTCACATTATACTCCACATTTTACATGGGAAGAGGAAAGGGAAAAATGAACACAAACATCAGTTTTCCTTGGGAAAGACAGACATAAAGGAGTAACCAGCCAAGTTCACAATAACAAGCTTCTGTATTTATTTTTATCCCAAAAAGCACTCAGTAACCACAGAACTGAGAGGGATACAGGAACCTGAGAAAAACACAGACCAAAACACACACAGGCAATAGGTCAGTGCTCAGCTTTAGTCTGCTAACAAGCTGACAACTAGTGTAAGATATTTAAGGTATTTTGTCTGCAAGACAGTGAAAATACTTCAGTTTTTCCCAGCTGAACTTCCTGCTGGAAGTGAAACAAAACACAGTTCTACACACGGGGTGACAAAGTTAGAAACCCTCAGTGAAATCACAACTATATTCAGTCCTTGCAGTCACAGAAAAAAAGTTTCAATCAAGATTTCCACGATCTTCTATGAGCTTTCTATCCAGAGCAAGTGCCAAGGCCATGCATGCTGCACTTCACACACCCAGCATCCAGGATGATGCAGAGAGCTCCCAATTTTACAGCTCTGCTATGGATTTGGCAAATGTTTAAACCAAAACCTCCCACTTCTGTAAGCTTTGCTACACCAACAGGGTGTTAATCACACTTGGCCATGTTTTTAACCTCGGAAAAAAGTCATCAATAGTGATCAGAAAGAGCAGCTGCAGAAGAAAGCGTTTAATGTGTCAATGCTGTAATTGAATTTCCAGAGAAATACAGCAAGAGGAAAACACTGCATTTAGTCCGGATTGGGTACTGGTCATACTGGGAGCAGCATTTGCTTATGAAAAAAACCTGCAACCATTTCACAAAGTTAGTAAGAAAAATGCATTGATAATATATTCAAGCAATTTTCAGGTCACTCTTACCCACAGAATGTACATCATGCAATTTCCTGGACAATTACAGTATTAGGCCAGGTAAACTAACCCATTTACACCTCTTGGAATTGTTTCCCTGTGCATTAACACTTTACAGAAAAGTATTTTCCTGTAGCATTGCTGTTCTGGTGCACTATTTAACAATATTTAAACCAGCTGTTGATGTCCATTTTTCCAATAAAGTGTACTTTATGACAAAAGATGCTCTAACAAGACCTTATTAAAATTAGTGATCCAAGTATTAAAGCACAAAGGTCACACGTGCTATTGGTTTTAAATACCATAATGTTCCATACCTGGACTTGATAGCTCAGCCTGGAACTACACAATTAGGTCAAAAATATGTCAGATTAACTATTTCCTTGTTAGACATTGCTGGTTTCCAACTCTGCCCCAAGCATAGACATGGATATCGGTGACTACACTCATCCACAGCCACCATTTCACTAAAGAGTTTTTTTTTTTTTTATCATCACCAGTATTTTGACCAATATCAGAATAATTTTTTCCTAAAAATGCATTTGCTAATTTGTGTCTGCACACGGAATAAACCTCAGTAATCAACAATGTCTCTTGGCTGCCACATACTGACCTTGACAGGCATTCCTACAACCTCATACCGACACCAGGTTTTCCTGCTGGAAAGCTCTGATGTTTGATCCAGCACGTTTGCTGCACAGATTTAGCACAGTCTATGCCGCATCTCTGGGCATAATGTTGCCCATAGATTTTGGAGTATTCCAATCTAAATGCTACTTACAAGTATTAAATTTTGCAACTTCCTTTGTTGCTGGTAAAAAAACAAAAACAAATGGTATTGGTACATTTTTTTTTAAAATCTATTAATTTTTGCATTGTTAATAAAATGCTAAAAGTTATTAAACATATCCTTTTTATTGGATAAAATAACTCCCAATGAAAGTGCACACATTATCAAATCATTAATCAAGTTTTTAACTTCTTTTTGTTATTCAATGTATCTAAACAAAAAGTAAAGCCATTCTCCATCCTCACAACAGAAAAACTTTATTCCTGTCTTGAATTTTAATTCTGGAATTAACTCAAAACCATGATAAAAAATTCAACCTTTTTTAATATTAGATAAAAGTAGGATATTTTTATTGTCTCTGCCATTCAATAAAAATTAAAATAATAAAAAGGAGTTGCACTTATCATTCTGCATGATGCCCAAAGTAAACAATGATAAAAGTTAGTAAGTGGGGAGTAGCTTGTTGTTTTTACAGCAGAGGAGCCCTGTACTTCTGAATCACTAAGCAGCTGGAGTCTGGTTTAATTACTCAACATCAATCAAGATGTAAAGCAGCACTTGGAGACCAAGGAATGCAACGTTCATCTGCAATACAAAAGAAATAGCTAAGCTATCTTAGCTTCTGCCTAGACGGTTTGTACACTAGAAAAAGTCAACACATTACTTTTATACCATGTCAGTAACATAAAATAGGCAAACAGTAATTTTGCACTGCACTTGAATGCATCAGTGACAATTTGCAGTAAGGGAGAAAAGACCATAAGAGTCTGATTTCATACAGGTTTGCAACCTCTAACACAGGAGATATTTGTACAGTCTGACTTCTAGCAAATAGCAGTACCAGTGACAGCACTCCCCTCTCCAATAAAAAAAGATAGAAAGTTAACATCATAAAAAAGAGATGTGAAATTGCAAACTCTACTTTCCTGCCTGATTTTTTAAATCTTGTTAATTCTTTGATATAAGTCTTTTACTGTGATTATGCTCATATAAAAAACACAGCACATTAATGCTGCAGCTTGATGGAGTGCTACAGCCTTTTACAGGATCAAAGGGAATCTGATTATCCCTTCTGATCTTCAGAGCTACAGACATATACTGCACACTCTGTCTAATCTATGAAAAAAAGCAACCACCCACCACAGTACACAAGAAAAGCTCCCTGAAGATAAAAGAGGTAAGTAACCACACGGACAGATGTTCACCACACCACTGACTGCACTGTCAGAAGCTGCTCAGTTGCTGCAGCATCGAGGGTGAAATAAGACACCATGAAAAACTGCCCAAGTCTTCAGCACATCTCAGGTTAATCCACATATAAAAATAAATACTGTAAATAACTGCCTGTTTTACAGAAGACACAGTCAGTCAACTTTAGCCAAGTCTGCCATGGACACAGGAACAGTTTTGTCTGCTGGGATCCCCCCTGTTCCCTATCATACAAACACAGAACAGGCACCAGCTCAAAGGGCTGCCAGGTGAGGCACAGGATGGCTGAATATATATATATATATATATATATATATATATATATATACACACATATATATACATATATATATTTCCAGATGCAACAGCCCCTGCTAACGTCACATTTGTCTCAGCACAGCCATTCCACACCAAAGGGAATAACTGAGGGAAACAGTCCTCCCCTTTTACTATTAAATCAGCAGATTTTAAGCAGAATTCCTAAGGGAGCTTGATGACACACTGAAACATGCTGAATGAAAAAGGATGCTGCCCAGCATCCATCAAGCACTGAAGCCTTTCCTGTAGCAAGTCAAGCAAATGACTGGAAAAATGGCATGTGACAGTAACCAGTAATGACTGAACATTAAGCTCTGGTCTTTACTCAAGGTTGTTCTTACAAAGCTGCTATCACTGCTCTTCTTCTAATGTGCCCTGTCATTAATGATAAAATGGACCCCATGGAAGTCATGGCTTAAATGTTGCTAACAGCATTTCAAAGAGAATTCTTGTGACAGCAGAAGTCAGCTCTTCCATCTGGCCCATTTGAGAGTGAAACTGAAATATTTGCTCAGACTTCAGAAGGTCATTTTGGAATAGAAGAAGATAAAAGCAGGAATCTTTTACAATATGACCTAGCAAATCAAAGCAAATAGGGATTCCACTCACTGATAATCCAAAAGAAAAGAGACAGTTATAAGACAAATACAGCACTGTTTGTTCTAGGCAATGTGGTTGTATCTCTTGCCAACAACCTATATACTGGTAATTAAAACACAGAACACTTCATAAAAATAGAAAAGAAAAGAGAAAGAAAACATTATTTCCAACAAAAGCCAGTGGTAACTGCAGCACCATGGACACTGCACTCAGTGTTTACCAGCACACTTCATCTTAAATATTTCAAAGGGATCAAAAGCATCCATTTCAATAATTCAGAAACTTCCATCTGTTATCATGTCCTCTCAGTCTGGAAATTATTAAAAAGTCCTAAATCTGTTTGCTTAATTATTACATCTATTACACTGTTTAACATGGAGGGGGTTATTTTTAAAATGTCATGACAGAATGCTTTCAGGATGGAAATACACTTCATAATAAAAATGAAGTGCTTTTTGTTTTTAATGTAAAGCTTTCCTTTGAGTGTAAGCCCACTGTATAAAATCTAAGATCACATCAGTATATCTCTGCAGGAAGAAAATTATTCTACATGTAAATAGACAATACCTAATTAAATGCATTTTCATCACCCTAGTTATGACATACCTGAAACATCTGGGGAAGAGTCATTAAAGCATCAAGAATTATTGTCATTTTGATACAGCCAATAACAGGATCACAAATATGCCACGTTAGCTAATGCTTACACCCAGAAATACATGCAGTCAGCTGGATCCACACTAACGCTGAAATTAAGCAATTACACAAACAGAGGGCAAGAGTCTCTTGGTAATGGAGGCTCAGCTACAAGTAGCATTGATTTTCCACTGCTTTAAAATGCTAATAAAACAAAAGAGTCAACACAGTGAAACAGAGCAGGAGACAATCTGGGAACACACTGGGAGAAATAAGCCAGTGAGAAGTCCAGAGAAGAGGGCTGGTATTGCTGCAGTCCCCTTTTCTATTTCACTTTTACAACACAACAGACCACAGCAAGCATTAAAGTGAAGGACCAAGTTCTATCACAAACAACACACTGTGTACTACATTTTTTCAACTGTTACAGATCATTTTATAGGTTTTCCTGTTTGAACATCAGGCCTCAATGTCCTTTAATTATTATTTTTGTTTCCTCAAAGGGGTACTGATAGTGGTTAACTGATAGAGTAGTCCTTCTTAATGACAGATTCCCCATTAGCAATTCCACAGAAGTAGGGCTACATTAAATACAACATTTACTTCAAAACAGGTTTAAAATAGAGTTAGACATATGTCCTGCCAAAAAAAAACCCCACACCTGCATTCTTATAATTGGACACAGAACCAGTACTATTAAACTCAGTGAGAATATGCATCTACATTTACCAAAAGATAATAATTTTTGCATAAACAAGCAGGGATCTGAAACTTAATTTAAAGGGAAGCCTTAAGCCCTTTACCACAAGGGTTGAAATTTGGCATTTACTTTCCAGGACTAGCGAAGGAAAGGAACTTGGCCTCGTTGATTTCTAAACCACAAGGATGCCAAGTGTTTCCTTTTCAGTACCACAGCATGTGCCCCACTGTTCTGACATATCTGTGCTACCTGTCAAAAGGAAATATTTTTCATACTGTTGGCTAAAAGCTTTCTAGCTACATGTCTCAAATTAACTATGTAAAATTTACTCATGTACTCATGACTTTTAAAAATTAACATCTATTCTGGAGTCACCTTTCTGTGATTAATGGATAAGTTAATGCACATGTTGCAATTGGTCAGGAAATAGTTCCATGAATCCCAAATCCATGCATCCTCAGATCAAGTATTTTACATTATGCTTCCAATTCTGAAAATGTCTTTGTGTTTCTGCTTCTCTGATAGAGTATGTACTGCTTTTAAGACCTTAAACTAGTTATACTCACACGTAATTTGACCGGTCTATACTGTGGCTAGTGCCATAATTTTGTTGAATACTTGGGTTTGCATTAAAAAACACAGATTTTCACTAACTTTTTGACTAACCCTCATATCTGGTGCTGATCTGACACTGTTTAAGGCCTTTTAATTAACTGTGTACAAAGTACATGCACCTTCAAGCAAGCAAGTCTCAGGATCTACATTTGGGCACCCACGTTTCAAAGAGACACATTTAAATTAATTTTTTATTGATTATATTAATATTTTATCCAGTTTTACATTTCATCCAATTCATTCAGTTTTGAACTGAAATCGAAAGTCTTAAAAGAACCAATGGATCCTATTTTCTTCCACCCTAGCAGAGGCTCAATTCAAATGTGTGGGGGACAGATTTTGTACTGTCCCATCATTCATGCCTTAGAGCAATCCAGGGAAATCTCAACAAAGGTTACAACCAAAAATTAAGGGAGTAAAAGAGAACTATGTAAGTTACTAAAACTTGAGAGTGTTCATTTGGTGATGTTCTTCATCTGAAACACACCTATTCAGCTACTACCCAAATTGGACTTCAAGATGATAGAGTGCTTTGTGAAAGGTATCAATAAGAAATAGCTACATAATTCCCAGACTCAGAAAGGATGGTGGAAACTCCTAGCACACAAATTTATTAAAGAAAAAAAAAAAGAAAAAAAAGTGGTTTTGTTGCTCCATTGTTCTTGTCTTAAGGCTTGAGGAAATTTATTACTTCCTCCTCCTGCTTGTACTAAGAAATCTTCCAGAATACAAGTCTCTTAAATCCCCTGCCTACAAACAGATGTACACTTGGGTGAATCAGATGAAAATGCCAATACCTTTGCTTGGGGACAGGGAAGACTCCACCCAAACATTTTCTTTTTCTTTAGAGCCCTTCCAAAATGGCTCTAAAAAGTATTTTTGTAATATTTAGTATTCTGCTAACTACAGTGTATAGGAAGAAGGCCTGGAAGTTGGCAGCAGGCATTTCTGCATGTTTTGTACCTCAGAAATACAACTATGCCAAGAATTTTCATCTGTGGTTTCACTGCAGAAATCCTCACATTTCTAGAGTGAAAAAACTCGTTTCATTCCTCTACTAGAGGATATCCTGCCACACATTTACTATGGCAAACAATTTTTCAGGATTTTGAATTACACAACATCAGAAGATTTAAAGGCATTTAAAGAAAAATCTGCTGCAACACTCTTTTATTTTTAAGAATAATCTGAGAACCTGAAATACCATTTTAGCATAAAAGACAAGTGGAAAATCTTCTTCCAAAAGGGAAAATACTAACATCCCCTCCCATGCACACACCCCTACAGGCCTATTTCAGATCTTTTTTTTATATACAACAAAGCAATAATAACGATCAAACAGAGCTTTTCTTCAAATGTAGAACATAATTTGACCATTAGAGAAAGTGCTGCTGAAATAGAGAGACTTGTATTTCATACCAGTAGTATTTAAAATTTGCACTTCAAAACTATTCCACTGGAAAAAGGTGGAGGGAGTAAGATAACCTTCACCAGGCAAGTACTCCCACACATTGCCTCCACACAAAAATCTTGAGGCTATCAGCCAACAGCTGCCCAGAGACATTAGCTGAAAACTAAAGCCTTGTGTCACAGCCAAGTGAACTTGTCTTTAGGTCAGCATGAAGATTTACTGGCGCTCAGAACAGGACACACCAACGTCAAGGTGAAAAGGGTCTGACGCAAACATCTGAGATATTTGAGCCCTGTCAGCCCCTCCCACCTGAATTGCCTTCTCTTATCTAAGCCAACCCATGCCCAGTTCAGCAGGCTGGACTTACTGTGAGATGTGAGTTATTGGGGTCAGCAGGGTCTCGCCCTCCAGGTCAAGCTCATCGGCAAAGCTGCTGGTCCTGATGAAGGGTCCTGTGCTCACATCTAGAAATGCTGGGCTCTTTTTTACTGTGGGAAAAACGTACAGATAACAGTTCAAGCAACAGCATTTGTCTGCAGCTCACCTGGACCTCTGAAATACTGTACATTTTAAAAGAATACTGAAAACAAAAGTTGCTACCAAAATTGCATGTACCGCAGGGTTCACAAAAGGTAAAATTTTAACTCTTCCTCTGCCCAAAGTATTTGAACTTCTGGTGAAGATTAAAACTAATTTTATTCTTTTTTTATTTGTGTTTGTACTCCTGATACATTAGAATATTCAGTATCTATATGACAGAGAGCTTCTTCTAATAATGCTCTTCTTGCAATATTAAGAGAATTTGCTGGTTCCCTCTCACACTACAGCATGAGGCCAGCCCAACTTTGGGCTCAGAATCAGGACAAGTAGCAAAATCTTCAGCTCATCCCAGACAAAGTTCTTACTGGGAAGGCTGATTCACAAAACTTCAGATATTGAAAGTTTTACTGGCACATTTACTTGCAGATCATCATTTTCACGGATCCAAGAAATCCATGGGAGAGTGTCACAGTTTTCATTTTTAAACTCAGGCTCTGAAATTCTACCAGATACTAACACTAAGAACACCAAGAGCTTTTTCTAACATGGCCCTAACATTTGTTAGAGAAGCCACAACATTTGCATATAAATAAAACTACTGGTGTGGTTTACATGATTGTAAATGAATTTACAGAAAATAAAACTTGATAACATTCCATATAAATCATAGGTAATTGTGACAAGTCCACAGAAACCTTTGTCAGTCCAACTGGCTGGAATATGCAATAAAACAATTAAAATGTAGTAATTTATGAAAACTCTACTTGTATTTATGAAATATTCAATAAGATATTTTATAATATAGCAGTAAATAATGCTCTGCCAAAAAGCCACACAAAACCTAAAGGAATACAACAGAAATAGATAACCTAAAAGTAACTGATATTTCCTGAGAATTCAAATGGGAATATCAGGAAAAAATTATTTTCTTTTAATGTAACCATTTTACCCAGGTAATTGGGTCTTTTCATATGGGAGAAATGGATTTGAATTTAAAAAAAACAGAAGACAAAGTATTAATTCATCTTTAAGCATATGGCTGTCCAAACTACAAAAGGAAAGCCTCTGTACTCCAGAAATTGTAATAGGAAAGGATGACCTCTGAAATCACAGTTTAAAAAAAAAAAAAAAGATAACGGCTAGGAGATACATTTATTACAAGCAAGAGCTACTTGCAGCACTTAAAAATTAAGATTCTGTAGCAAGTTTTAGGAAGCACTAATTTCTATTTTTGCTTTTAGCATCATACTAATATTATGGCATTATACTATTTAATCCCTTTACTATAGCCATCATTCAAAAACATGGCTGTGAAACCAGCAAAATAATTCCAGATAGAGATGTGCAGTGAAATGTGTTTCAAACTTTTCAAACTTTTCTTTGGGCTTTCACCAAATTAATTTTAACTGCTTTCATTTCTACATGACATAAATGAAACTTTCCCAATTTCTAGCAAATAGGGACTCGCAAATGTTTTTGTTTTCCTGATGGCAAGTGGTAAAAACTGCTGAACCTAAAGCCATGTAAAGGGTTTGCTGCTCACAAGAGACACAGCACACTCCACAACCAGGGGGATCCAGGAACAGCAGTTCTTGGGTCAGTCACAGCTATTGCTTTCCAGTTTTGTGGGAAGGGAAAGAAGGACTGGCACAATGAAAAAAGAACCAGAAGTATGGGGATTTTTGAAGGAATTTTGAATGAGAGAGATAGGATTTCTGAGTTTTTAGATGGTGTGGTTTATTTTTCTTATTTTCTACATTGGTAGGAAAGGTGAGTTTGGCTCACATCTTTACTGTATGGTTCAGAAGCTTACAAGATTCCTAGTTATAAGACTTTTATAGGATTTATTGGCTAATAAAAAACTGCTAATGAAGATATTTATGTTTTTGACCTAATCCTTAAATATTTCATCTTATGGACTTGCATTACAAAACTTAATGTAAGTTTTTTTTAGTTAATAATGTTATGATATATAAACCTACATTACCGCATTCCAAACTCCTTGTTTCCTTTTGTAACTACTTTTATTTTTTCTATATTCTAAATTCCAAACTCTAAACCTTCTTCTTCTTAATGTGTTTCTGCTTTAAACTATTAATTCACATTCTCGCTTCTAGTACCTAAGTTTGGAAGCCTTTTCCAATGTCTCAAATCAAATTCTCTGTTTAATTCTAAGCTTTGAAAATTCCCTGCATTTCAAATTCCAACACCAAAGTCAAGACTGGGCTTCAGCCTATTTGAAAGAATCCTTGTGTGAGCACATAGCAAGCAGGAGCTGATTAGCATGAGACAAACATGGTATCTCCTTCCCTCTGTTTTAAAAATTTCTGAGATGATCATAACTAAGAAAAAAACATGGCCTTATGAGAGTTTCTCTGCCTCAAAGTGACTTGAAACAGGGCTCAAGCAGAACACCAGGGAGCACACTTTTTAACTTATGAAAATTAATTCATAGCAATTATATTTTGGACAAGTCTTTCTTAGAAAGCAGTGTTAAAAATATGTTTTAAAAAGACACAATTTATACATATGAAGGCTGAAGAGAAAAAAAAATGAAGCTTTAGACATTAGTTTTCAATGGATAATAATGGGTGAATTTGAACATTTGCAATTTACAACCTGAACAACCTCCAGACTCAAAATTCTACTGAAACATCTCTTTTTAGAAACCAGCTCTGTAGTTTTTTGTGCCACAGAAGACAGCTCCAGACAGAGCACTGCAAAGGTTTAGTAATTAACAAAGGTGATGAGACATGATGGAACAATGAAATATTATGAGCATTACCTGGAGAGGAAGGAGCGCTGGAAGACTGCTGGTCTGTGGAAAAGGATGGCCAGGAGCGCTGACAATCTGAGTCAGAGTGAAGATGCACATGAGACAGAGATAGGAAAGGAGAAAAGAAAAAAAACACAAGAAAAAAAAAAATAGAAGATCCAGACAGACAGCTAAGGAGATGCACACATACCTACAAATTAGTATATTCTACCTGACACAAAATTTAAAATACTATAGAAAACAGTGTATGAAACTGTACAAGAGTGCAGATTCATGTTGGCAGAATGTTCAGTGGCCACCGTGGAGGGGTCATGGCTTTTCCAAGCCCGTTTTCCATGGCAGTGTCAACTGCTGCAAGATATTCCTCCCTACAGGCCAGTCTCTGTTTGCCCCTTTCCTCCAGACTTGAGGGTTTCACAAGTCTTTCCCTTCCCTAAGTGTCCCACGGGTCAGACCCCTCTCATCCTGGCTCACGCTGTTCACAGAGCAGCTCTCTCCTGGTCAGGGTCCAGTGCTGCCAGGTGGATGGGGCAGTTTGGACACCCACATCTGAAGCTTCCAAGCACATCCCATAAAAAGTTTTCGAAGCTGCCCACTTCAACCAAGTAAACCAAGTGCCTGCCTCAAGCTGAATTTCTTGGGGAAATGTTTCAGGCAAGCAAGAGGAGTCAGTGATGAGAAGGAGTCTCTGCAAAACACACAATCTCTACATTGTGTTTAGTTCTTTTGAATAGCATTATGCTATTAATAACCATTTGATTAAGAACTGCCTGTGAATTCACACACTTGGACAGGCTGACACTTCTCAGGAGTAGTGCCTTACTTTCCTGCAATGAGAAAAACTCTTAAAATAAAAAATGCATTGGAGTAAAAAAAAAAATTAGAAAAAAACCCTCATTTTGCAAGTGTTCTCTCAGTGCTACACACGTCCTGGTTCCAGCCAGGACAAGGTTAATTTTTGCAGTAGCCAGGATGGGCCATGGATCCTTTGGGTTTTGCTGTACTGACGATGCCAGGAGAACAAAAGGAGGGAGAAAAAGCTGGAAATCCCTTGTTGCACAAAATACTGGCAGGGAAGCCAGATGAGGGATCCAGGAGTGTGAAGACTGAAGTATAAGTGGGCAGCCCAAAAATTTACTGAATGTGAGAAAGCAGCATACGGATATGTCACTAGAGGCTTTTTGAAGGCCTAATTAAAGCTGAATGAGTATCCTTTATCCTTGTACTTTCTAGTTTCTTCCTTCTAAACTTTTGACTTGGCAGCTCCAGTTTTCTGTGCAGATAATCTTTTTCACAGAAAGTAAAATAACACACTCCTCTTTGAGCTGCTGTGAGAACAGTGTTGGACACCCTCTCAGCTCCACTGAGCTCTGCTTGCCTGGTTGGGACACAGAAACTGAACCTGTGATGGCTGGTAAAGCTCCTCTGATACCTCCCCAAGATGAAGGCATTTCTTGTTCACGTAAAACAGGTGATTTGTTTGGTGGCTCTTGCTGCCCTCCTCATCTTGTTCCACCATGTCTATCCCCACCAGAGATGCACCTCGTGGAATGGTGGAAACTGGGAAAATCAAGAATTGATGCGGGGAGTCCAGGAGATTCAGTTTGGTTTTGCTGTTTTAACCCCTGAATTGCACCTGTGTCCCATGTGGGCTCAGGGGTGAAACCGAACTTTGCCGTTTCAGTCAATTTAATCTGAGCCTGAGCATCCTTGCACTCAGTCACTGGAAGGAAGCCTCTGCTGTCTGCAGTGGATTCAGAGCAAACTTACAGGTGGCTCATAGCACTCTCACTAAATCACAGAGGTCTTTTGCCCAGACCTAGCCCTAATCCTGCTGTCTTGGGGGAGCACTCAATTGCTAAGGAAGCGCCTAAGCAAGCACATTAGAAACATCACAGGACTACATGGCTGCTTAAGTGATCACAGAATCCAGACAAACAGTAAAATAAATTATTTAATTTATGGGTCCCCATCTGTTCACAAATATCAACAGCATATTTTTACAGGAACAGATGCAGGTACTTCAGAATGCACAACACTGGGGGGTCAAATCTGAACGTTTTCTCCCATCCTAATTCAGTTATTTAGAAATTAATTTGCATCATATGCTTAGATAACTACTGGATGAATTATATCTTATTACTAGAAAAATATATTTTTCTATTGGCAATATATACACGAGCAATTTTTCTCAAGTATAAAAAACCATTAGAGGTCCTGTACTTATACAAATGAGTGCTCACTTTTCTCTTTGTAATGAGACTGGGTGCAGTTGTGATTGCAAGTGTGAGAATGCACATTTTCTGTCTGTCTAGATCTCCTTGACTGCAAAAGATTTCTTAGAAATTATATGGCACTAGACACACATGAAAAGCACTGCAAACATTACACTGTCATAAACTGGCATGCCATAAACAGAATTATTTTCCTCAACTTACCAGGCAATTTTAACATTCCTGTTTGTCCTGTATACTTGTAACAGTTTAGAGAGGAGAACACAGATAAAAAAGAAAAAAGATAAGTGTCAGAAGAAATGAGAGAAATCCTTTTACAGAAAGCTATAGAGCTGACTTTTCAAATAGCAATAGCAGGCTGCCATCAAATTGTATTGTCCTTAATCAGCTCAGAAATTCAGTGGTAAAAGGTGGGACTTCACAACTCTAAGCATGGTTCTGTAATTTGATTATTTTGAAGAAAGGTGTCTGTACTCAAATTTTGAGACACTCAGTACTTGTCCACCTTTTAGCAGCTATTTCATTTCTACCAGCAGATGCAACTTGCAACCATTCCCTAGCAGAGGCCAAGAAAGAGTGGAAAAGCATGGATGATGCAGAACAACACAACACAAGCACACCAAAATAGCACAAGGCAAGACTTTCTGCTTGAACTAAAATATGCCCAGTGCCAGACCATGCTGCTGTCTTATTTTAAAGTTCATTCATGTCAGCCAAATTTTTGAGGAGAAAAAACATAAGTACTTAAGGTATCTATAATCAATAAAACACACCTTAAAAATTCAACCTTGCTCTTGTTGCCAAAATTTGAGCAATACATTAAAAATTTCCAATAAAAGTACATTTGTAAAAATACCAAATTGTAAATTCCGTGTTATTCTGGAAATTCAGTACAGCAAAAGCAAATATAAATAATTTATTAATCATAAGGTGACTATCAATGTCCTGTCTTCTTTTTCCTCATACTGTACCATTTTGTACAGAGACATTTGTACAGATGGATCCACATTTAGCTTAAGTACTTCTGCTTTCAAAACTTGATTCACAGCCTACTGCACAGAGCAGATGGCATGAGCACATGATGATTTCATGTAGCAGACTATGTTTGGTGAAGCCAAGGCACACCAATCCTTTTTGGTTCAGGTACAAGCACAATAGTAACACATCCCAGGTAAATTTCACATGGAAAAGCTGACAGCTAATCCCTGTAATTTCAATCAATTGCAGAACTGGGGAATGTATGCACCAGCCTAAGAGTCTGCCTGCTGGAAGAGCCTAACCAGCTCTTCCAGCAGGCGGAAATGAAAAACTATTTTGTCTGCAGTGAAGCATGCTCATTAAAGCAATGGTTAAACCTCACCCAGACAAGCCAGCAACCAAAGGCAAAAAAGCAAAGTATTCTTGCTTTAGAGTGACAAGAGCTTGTTCTTTCCCTCTTTACTACAGATACTACAAAGGACCTGTATGCAAATCTAATCACAGAACTCATCACAGTTACTGGCATTTTATAATGGAGCTTCTTACCAGCATGTTCAAATGGTTCAAAACTGAAATCAGTTTTCCTGTCCTCAGCCACGTGGTCATAAGTGATGTGTGGTATAGCCAACATCCTGTCTGGAGAAGAAGGCCCATTGTCCTTGTCTAACTTAAATTTCTTCTTTTTAACCTAAAAAAACCCACATAAAATAAATTACTCAAACCAAGTCACACAGAGTTGTCTCTTCAGTGACGCCTTCAATAATAACACAGTCCCCAATGAGCTATAACCAATTAAAAGAGTGCCTGAATTATATTTTCACGATCCTACACTGTGTTTCTCATTATGTTGCCCCCTCATCCTGCCAAAACTGGCTAATCACTAGATTTCTGCACATTGTCATTTCCAAATCCCTTGTCTGCAGTTAAAAAAGAAAATCTGCTAGTTATGCAGCTGCTTATATAAATCAAACTATTCTAGAATATCTTTATCATTTTATGGATGCAATAAATCACACCTTCAGCACAAAGCCAATGGATATATTGCTACTGAACTCAGATGAACTTGGAGATACAAGAGAAAATTTTTGCACAACATCCTCTCCTTCTAGCTTGAGACTGCTGTGCAATACTCTTACAATGCAGAGGATGGTGTACTACATAATCTAAAGAGTCTGACAAAGGAGTTTTGTTGCTGTATTTAAAACAAAATAATTCTGAACTTATGGAATCTGTTGATATGACAGTATTACTCTATGAATGCACAAGAAGTCTTTACCATAAAAACTTAGAAAATCTCAAAATCAATAGGTGAGAGAAACAGAAGCTTTGTTGGATTTTGTTTGTTTGAATCAATTAAAAGTTACAATTTTGGAAATATGACAAAAGTGATTTTCTTTTTATTTTTTACCTTTCCTTACAGTTTTTCAAACAACAGTGGTAAGTAACTAGCTGACGTGCCTGAGTTAAGTCATTATTACTCTTTTCCATTAAAAAATCAAGTTTAGGGAAATTCAGCAAATCAGCTTCTAATTTATAATGTTTGTATACTCAGTCAAAACTGAAATGTAAATCAAAATTTGAAACTAAGTAATAATCTGTAAAACAAGCAGAACAAATAATTTATAAAGAGTAAAGAAACTCAATCTGACTTAAAATCTTCAAATTACTATAATGTGAATCAATTAGTTATTGATACCATCACCGATTTCTTTGGTTTTGGACTGGGTGAGAGCAAATGGTAATTCCTGGCAGGTTTTCGAATGTAAATTTTCCATGTAGAAGAGTCTGGGTTTTCTGCAGCGTAGCATCTCCACGCAGTCTGGAACAAATGTTTTAAGCAACAGAATAATTAATCAATCAGATCAGTGGCTCACTGTACAACACAGTAGCTTCAAGTAGCATGTCAGTCATTCTTTATTTAATGATATTCTTGAATTTGCCCTCTGGAAACAAACCCAGCATGGTTTAGAACTCTTATTTAGTAAATAGAAACCACATAGTTAGAACTGGGAAACCACACAGAAAGATGAATCCTTTCAAGTGCAACTTTTATTCTCAATAGCAACAAACAAATAATGAGAGAGAGCTCTAGACTGGACTCAAAAAAGGTCCAAATTTTATGTTCTGCCCCAATTTCCTACCTGAGTTTAGGCATTTTGCCTATGGCATCCTATGTTACAGACCCCAACTCAGAAAAAGACAAAAATTGTTCTTTCATGCCTCACAAAAATATGACTAGAAAAAAAAAAAAGGAGTTGTGATGTGGTCAGTAGGGCTATATTCATATGAATAAATGCAACTGTGGGCACAACAGAATAGTACCAGTGGTTAACCAAGAGCCAAAACCCAAACCCAGACCTCCCTCCTGCCAGCCAGCAATGATTAAAGTCCCATGTTCTACGGCAAAAGGGAGGAAAAGCAGGGCTAGGAAACAAGACCAACAAGAAAACACTACTGCATTCTCTCTTAACTGTGTAAATACCAGAATTGATTAATAATGAGTCTCCAAATTAAAAAGGCAGATCCTCACTTACTACATGAAGAAAGGACACACTTATACACAAACGATCTACAGCAGGGAAGGCCACAAAACCCTGCATGAAAGCAACAAAGCAAGGATGAATGAGAGAGCTAAAGAAACAGCAGCTGGAAAGTAAAGCACTTATATCACCATATAAATCCCTCTGTGATTAACAGAAGAGTGGAAGAAATAAATGACCTCTAGAAGAAACCAAGAAGGAATACAAGGAAAGAAAATTACTCATCTGGGCTGTTCTCTTGTCTTGTACCTGTTTTGTCAACATCTTGATTTAAGAACAATCTTTTTATAAGTCACTTGTAGAGCACTTACTGAATTGGGCATTCAGAAGTCTGAGACTATTAGTAAATCATAATTGCAACTATTAAGAACAGGTACTCTGGGACTCATTGTCTATCCTTTACTCCTCCTTAACATTCTAATGGAGCCAATTCCAGACACGCAGTCTCAGGCTTCACAACAATTTGGTGTTCATTTCCCAAAATAATCAGTGGGAACATTAAAAAAATCCATTCTCTACAAAACCATACCATACGAGTCTCAAGATTTTTAGCTAATCTCTGGCTATAACCAGGGTCCTTTTCACATTAACTCTGGGACTGTTTAGCTTCAAGCATAAACTTTACAGTTAGCTACTGTTTCCATAAAGATCCTGACCTGGAAACCCACACTCACTCATGAAGCTAGAGAAATAAGTCATATGAGAATGACAAAAATGATATGGTGTATATCGAGTTTCCTTTCAAATTTGATCTCTGTGCTTCTAAAGCTATGTGCAGGTACTGAGTAGAGGGAGGAAAAGCTGGAAAAACCTAGAATGAAACCATGTTAATACTTCTCCAGGGTGCAATGCTGGCTCCAACAAAGTAAAGGATAAAATCACTTCCACCATACTGATACTGAACCACAATTGTATTTATAACAGAGGGATCAATATTTTCCTACCTGTCAGTTATTCTACATGAAAAGACTGATTTTGAAGAGTCCCAGTGGTTTCCAGCCACCTATTATAGAGCTGAAAAGTCCAAACAACATTTTCCTATTTAAGATTCTGACATATTTCTCCTAAATCTGAAATTTTTGAGAATTTAGTTGTACCAACTGAAGCATATTTGACATTTGTCTTTACAAGCAACAACGTATTTTTTAAAAGCACAATTCTATGTAAAACTTCCTCTTTGTTTTTTCATTGCTGTAAGCATAACATTTCACAACACTTTCCTCAGGTAAATTGTTTAATAATTACAGGATAATTTTCAGTTTTGATTTTAACCAGCAAAATTAAACAGTTTATACTGATTTGAGAGTGCACGTTTCTTCTCATTAGTTTATATTAAAGACTGGATTTCCAAAACTTGCATCTGTAATTTCTGTAATGTACAGCTTTTAATGGGAATCAAGGAGGGGAAAATTGCCAACAGCTTGGAAAAAAAATAAAAACCACAACAAAAAACCTACTATAAATGGAAAGAGATTACAGTATGCAATATGCAAGAACTCAGTACCTGTATAAGAGAGGCAGCAGCTGGAATCTGACGGTTGAAATGTTTCTGTCTTTGTTTCTGTTGTACCTTTAGGGCAAAGCCTGAACCAAGAATTCCCTGCGGAAAGAAGAAAAAAACTATTTTTTTTTTTTTTAAGAGTGGAAGGAAAGAGCCCCACATAAAATTGCCAAATTATGCTGTGTTAATAAATGTCCATTCAGCATCATAAAACCCAACTAATTATTTTGAGGAAATGACTTAATACAGTGAAATTTTTAGTCTCAGTTATTACTTGCTGAAGCCAACTGTGAATGCTATCATGCCCTGATGCAAAGCATGCTGGACTCAGACCTAAAAGAGGAAACAGAAATGACATTTCATACCCTCTAAAAGTCTCACAAAGTCTTGTGTAGGGGAATGACAGAATAGGGGGAAAAAAAATCAATTTGATGGGCCTAACTACATTTTCCTAAGAAATAAAGCTTTGGTAGGGCATGATGTAAGCCACTAGACCTTTTAACTATGGTATGGTAATTTCTATATCCATATATTAATCCCTGGTGGAAGTGAGGAAAAGAGGAAGAAGAAAGTCATATTTCAAAGTGGTTGACTGAGTTGAACACAAAGCCATCTAAATTCACTCTCAGGACAAGGGACACGGACTAATGGCACTGGATGGTGTGAAACCTGAACTAGACTCCAAATGTAATACAGATATGAAGTTCCAAATTCAAATAAAGAGCAAAGCCACTTATGCGGTCATTTGCACAGCTATAGGCATATTTAACAGAAGCTTTAGTAACAGGTGAAAATGAAATTTTTTATAAAATGTCTTACATGATTACAACCTACTCAAGAAAGCACAATTCCTTTTCTACATACAGTAGAAAGCATCAGAGCAGGGAGGGATCTTGGCTCAACCTCTAAGAACTCTATTAATTTTGAAAGGAACATGAAATGCCCTTCCTATTATGTTGATTTAGTAAAGATCAAAGAGATGATGATGCTCAAACACCACATATTTGGGAAATGAGTGATCGTTGCCAGATCCAGAACCCACATCAGTTGCATGTAGCCACTACAATCACTTTTGACTGTGATCTCAGCCAGATCCTCCTACTTAAAACACCAACAACAAAGTCTGAAATACAGCTTCAAACCCTGAATTCCCCCTTGGGCCAACCCACAGGAACAACTTCACTCAGTAAGGAAAATCCCACTAATAAAGGGGTGATTGGTGGTGTTCTACTTCAGCAAAGGTTAGGGAAATCTGACAGGTAATCATAAAACATGGCTGTGAAGGCACGGATGCTACACAATCATTTATAAAACATTTTTGTGGCATTTCAGACTGATTTTAAAAAACCAACCAACCAAAACAAAACACCCCACCATCACCACTCTTCAGTCAAAAAAAGTAGGTTTTGGCATTTTCCATACTGATCATTTCACTTATCTGATTTCTCTTCCAAAATAAAAGTGGAAGATATTAGAATGAGGAGGGGGGAAGCAATGCTTTAAAGGCAAACTGATGCTGGAGAATTTAAAGAACTTAATTATCCTCTTCTATAAAAGGTTATGTACTTTTAAAGTAGGCAACTAATTTTAAAAGGTCACTGGAGTTTTCATGCTGTGAAGAACTTTTGTGATGGTACTGGCATAAAAGTATTCTTATCTATTCTGTACCATCCCCACCACTTCTTCATTAGAACTACACAAACATCTGCTAACATGACTGCTTGTGTCCCTGAATTGAAAAAATAAATATGTAAACAGAATGCTTCAGGTGGCACAAACATTTTAACAGCACAATTCAGGAGTCTGGCTAAATTTGTGGAAAACACACCCGCAGCTACACCTGGCACCGAATATTTGGATTTTCAAACCATAGTCCAAGATTTGCTGATTTTGAATTTACCCTTGGAACTCAAGTGCCTTGTTTCTTGTTTGAAAGCACTCAGGAACCTGTTTTCAGTGCAAATAAAATGCCAGAACAGCTTCAAAAAGTCAGTTCTAGATCACTTTTGAAAACAGAACTTTTGGCCTGGACAGATATTAATTTTGTGAAGAACTGCATCGGTGTCTCTGGCTGCTGATAGCTGTCTTTCTGACAGTGACATATTTTTGGAAGCTTTTCTAGAAGAAGGATGTACATGAGAATTCTCCAGTTCACCTTGGACCTACTCAGTTGAGTAAACTATGAGTGAATGCCTTAAAACAACCAAAACATCATTAAGTCATCACAAAGAAGTAATTAGAAATAATTTCCTTTACACTTCTGAGATAGGCTAGGAAAATTACATGGAATTAAACATCTCTTCCTCAAATCCTTCTCAAATCTAGTGTTGCATACAAAAACCACTGTATATTTATTTAGCTACTTCTAGAAGCTCTTTTGCTCTACCAGCTACATAAATTTCAGCTACAATATAGAAGCTTAACACAGAGCTTACACAAAACCAGGTTAAATGAATGGTTAAAGAATCAATAACAGAAGTTCCCTCAGATAACTAATGAATCGGCATCAAATTGTTGCAAAAGTACAAGAGAACCTACCGCAGGCAGCGCAAAAAATGAGATTGCAAACACTGAAAAACAAGATGCAATTGTCTTTCCTATCCAGGTCTGTGGCACTTTATCTCCATAGCCAATAGTTGTAACAGTCACCTGCAAAGAGAAAAAAAGAGGGCATTATAGCAAGTATTAACAAGGCATTTATGCTTGTTGCTCTCTCTTCCTTTTTTATTTATTTCAAAGAAGCATTAGCTGCATTCCTGACCCTCCCACTGTCAGCCTGCGTGACATTAATGAAGGTTAGCGGGTCCTTCCACGATTGCTTCCCCACCTAATACTGAATGGAAAAACGTACAGGAAACAAACAGGAATTTTTGGAACAAACAAACATACAGGAATCACAACAAAAGGCACCTTTAAAATCTTGCAAAGTAATTTCAGTATTTATGGCTGAGGCAACTGCACAGCACATGAGGTTACTGGGATAGGGGCTGCCTGCCCAGTCACACACTTTCCTTAGGGAAAGGCTGCCAGCAGTTCTGAGCTGAGATTTGGTTGATGGGCAGGAGATGTTTGCTGGGAATGCTGCATGGAAAGAGCACACACACACTGTAAGCAGGCACTGTGACTGAGGTCAGGCATGAAGCACTCTAGACATAACATTGGTACAAACAGCAAGAGAGGCTGAACATTTTCCACGTAGTAAAGACCCTGAAAACAGTCCACTGAATCACCAATTCATATAAAACACTGAGAGCAGGAACAGATGATTTAAAGCACACATGCAGGAAACATCTGTTGAGTTTGCCCTTCAGAACACTGAAATAAAGATTACCACCACAGTGATGTAGCATAACAAGGCTTAATAAGTCATTATTTGCATGAGCTCAAGGAAAAAACGTATTTGTTTGAAGCAGGAGGATACATTTGGCATGTGAGAACAATTTAAACTCACCTATGTCACCAGCTATTTCTGAATTTGTAAATTAGAGATATTTTTATCTGTGACTTCGAGGAAGGCTAACCAAACCAGAGCATGGCTAACCAAACCTGAGCTGTGCCTCAAGCAGCTGAGGCACAGCTCAGCTGTTGGCTGGTCAGACTTTCTTCTGGCCCTGTGGGTTTCCACTGCCCAGGACACAGATGTTGGTCCCACAGTCACACACCGGCCATCCTCACCCTGTCCTGAAGGTGCCCACCCTCTAGGCAAAGTCACTGTGTGCAAGTCAAACACAGCACAAAAGGGGCAGCTTGAGGTGGGGATGGTCGTTGCAAGTTTCTCACCAGCCACTGATACTCAAACATTCATGTGTTAGATTTTAATTTTTAATACAAGTTTTTAAAACGTGGCCTTTTTCCAAAATTGTTTCATACCCCACAGAAGCATTGTAAAGGTTAGTTAACTACCCTAGCACCTTTGCCTGTATTCCTGAAATTGTTATTGAAATTCTACCTTAATTCAGGACCTGATGAGGGAAGGAAGCGTGATGTTATCTCCTTACCTACATAGGAGGGTGGCTCAAAAAAAAAATCCTAAAGTCTAATTACAATTTCACTTTCAAAAATATGGAATAAAAAAAGGAAACATAATTATGGGAAAATTTATAGCCTCCAATGCCTTCTTACAGAGAAGATTATGAGAGAAAATAATGGTTTATGCCTCTGTTTTTGAAAAAAATTATAAATCCTTGTAAGTGAAAAATGTTATCAACTATTTTGTTTTACAGTACTAAAATCATGCTGAAATACACATATTAATTAGAAATGTGAAAAGAAAGAGGTGCTTCTGAGCTGTTCAAAGTATAACTGAAGAAGAATTCATATACATCTAAGTATTTATCTCCCCTTTCCCACCACATCCCTGCCCCTTCCTTCTGAATTGGCTTATATGAATCATCAGTAACACAAAAAAAGTATTTCCTGTAATGGTTGTCTAGCAGGCTTTTTTTAAAAAAAAAAAGTTTTGGAAATTGGTTGCAAATTAAAGTCTGAAGTTAACTTTTCTTCTGCCCTCATAACTCTAAACCATCTACAAATGCATTGTATTCTGAAATTGCATTTTCTTTTTTCCTCAAAATACATGCTGTTGAAATATTACACGCCAAGTTTCTGCCCTGAGTCATTTTTTACAGCTGGATTAAAACTCCCTAAAGAGCACAATACTAATTTTACAGCTGTAAAAGAGGACATTATAATGGAAATACTGACTCAACTTCTACTCTACCATATTAAATGTGTTGGCATAATGAAATTAAATTGATACAAGATCTCACACATTGAATTTCACTGAAAAGCCTGTAAAACAATTGCTTTCATTAGGAACAAAATCATATTCATCCACTGACTATTTTAGAACTTTGATCTGATGAACATCACCAGCGATTTAGGCATTAAGACTAATGTTGTTCCTATTACATATGAATCAAAAGTCTGAAGGGGGGAATATGAAGCAAAAACCCACCCAGAAAGAAGAAATAGTAATTTTCATCAGCACTGAGTAGGGAAAGGATTTTATTTTAGGCTATACCAGGCTAAAGTGAGCACAGGAAACGAATTAGTTAAGTAAGGATGTTCTGTCTATGAAATCCTTGCTGTGTACCTTGGAAAATTTGGATAGCAAACAGCTCTAAAATGCAAGAATCTCCACTTGTAACAATATCTACATTTGTACTTTGCAAGTAACAATTTTAAAAGGTTTCCTCACATCTACCCCGTAAGAGTTCCTTGTATGAGAGCAAAATGTAGTTGGAAGCACATATGGAGTTAAAGCTCAGAGATGAGGAGGCAGCTGCAAAAGGAAGAGATGCCTTGCAAAAAGCAATTGAAAATATCTTCATCTTTCAACCCCTGCTCCAATAATTGCTAAACTAAACAAATCACCCAGAAAAAATCCAAACACATAATCCCCAATAGCAGAATTTTTTTTAAAAAAAGGAGGTCACAGGTGTATACAGATGTTGGTCCCACACAGAAAATCACATAGAAACTAAAAATGACATGTTCCCTTCTGTCAAACATTGAAGTCAGCGTACAGTTCTCTACAGCCTTTTTAATTGAAAAGAGTGGAGAAAAGGGTTCTGAATAACACAAGATCTGTGAGACAATTTTTCATGAAGCTATTTTTGAAATGTAAGTCCAACTATTTTATAATTTAAGTCAGATTGCTTTTAATTTAGCAAAAGTTTTATGCATGTGCAGTTTTGAGTGGAATTTCCTTTAACATTTCAGCAAAGTTTTCCCTCAGCTTTGATTTTCAATTTACATTTAGCACACACACATGGGCTTTACTAAACAGGACATTGTTTAGTATGCTTAAAAATAAGCATACTAATTTTGCGTATGCTTAAAAATAAGTAAACTTGTAAACATTCTGTGGAATTTGGTCCTTAGTGAAAAAGTCTATCTTCTAAACTGTAATAAGTAAAGGAACCATAAATGCTCAAGTAAAGCTGTTATTTACAGAAAACTGCTTGCTTCAATTCAAAGCAAAAGGCACAGAGAAATATCCATGCATGGGTATATGCAATAATTGCTTTTGGAAATAGTGTTCATGATCGAAGAGACTGCTAGCACAGTTTTTCTGAGGCATGTTTGTGCCAAAGTGAAGGTTGGAAATTGTGTGTTTATTCAGTGGATATCAAAAGCAGAGCTCCTCTCTGTTGCTATGAGATAGGATTGAAATGAATGCTGAAAGAGAGAGAGGGGGGGACAAAAAAACAACAACACAACAGGCCACAAGCAAACGCTAAGACCCACAAAACCCCCAGAGACAGTGAGCAGGTAATGCTTTCTGAAGGTGGTCATCTCTGACAGACTCGATGAGAACGCTTATCCTATTTTTTTGAGTACCTGCTTTTTAAATTTTATTTTTAATGTTTTCCTGGTTTTATTTGCCTTAAATTTAATATAAGGTCTTTAAAATTGTCAGTCTGGACATGACAGACAGTATATGCAGAGTTATTTTGAATATTGGCACTGGAGAACTGAAAGATGCACCACATTACATTTATTTTACTTGCTAAAATTAAACCTGTTTTTGAAGGATGTACAGATATCCTGCCAGTGGCAGAATTTATACAGCTTGCACTGCATTCTAAAGGAGCAATAATACAGACAACTCTTTATGCTGTTCAAACTCTCTAGGTTTCTTCAAGCCCATAACTGACAGGGCAAATAGCTACAGTCCGGAGTTCTCAAGGAAATTCAAATAAAGCCCAGGAGGCCAATTTACATATGAAAATGGAAAAGCAATATAGATTTATAAATAACAACAATGACAATGAGGAACATTTAATTACAAGTTATGCACCCTAAGGGTGTGCCTGCAGTCAGCCAAGCACATCAATATGAAAGTAGCCAACTGCAGATGCAGTGTAAGTGCTGGTAACACACTTAGGTTTAGTTGTGGTAACACAGACCTTTTATATGGTTTACCTCAGCTGTATTGCATATTCTGTTACTGCTGCCCAAGAACTTAGCAGTGCACACACACAGACTGAGATAACAAAAAGGCACAGTGCTGGACAGTGAGACAAGGGATATGAAAACACTGTCAAGGGCTTTTTGAAGCATTCTCTACTATGTCGGGTAAGGGCACTTCCAGAGAAGAGAGATCACTCATTTATGATGGTGTCTGAGACAGGAACTGTGAATCATCCTCTTCTGCAGGGGTAGCTGAAAACAGATTTTCATTGACCAGAATTTGTGGTGTTTAAGCAATTTGGAAAATTCTGGCTAAACATAACCAAAGCTTTCAAGATCTAACACTTGAGAAGGTTTGTGTATGAGTTTGAGACCTGTATTAGGAAGAATCCTTGTGACTTCCCAACTATTTGTAGAATCATAGAACGGTTTGGGTTGGAAGAAACTTTAAAGACCACCAAGTTCCAACCCCCTGAGATGGGCAGGGACACCTCCCACTAGACCAGGTTGCTCAGAGCCCCATCCAACCTGGCCTTGAATACTTAGAGGGATGGGACATCCACAGCTTCTGTGGGCTAACTTCTCTGTCCTATTTTCCTCTTGGAAAATGGGTATTTCCTATTTTCTTAAATATTGTGGGTTTTTTCCCTAGCAGAAAGAATGAAGAATATTACACTATCAAGAAATCAGAAATGGATGGACCTGAATACATCTCAGTTTTGTTCTGCTAAATCTTCTTAGCAGTTAGTAGAAGTGTGTGAGAGCAGAACAAGGACATCTAATTGTACTTAGTATTAAAGAAATTACATAATGTGTTCATTGAATGCAGTCTCACACTTCATGAGGCACGCTGCAACGCAATAGAAGCTATAACAGAGAAAAATATTACCATAATTAAATGTATTGATTAAATAAGTTTATTGTAATTAGGAAGACAAAATAACTGGCATGCCTATTAACTGAACAATAATTCCCTGAAAGGAGAATATTTCAATATCCTGACAGATCGTGTTGCTTCTATGGGAGGTTTTACTGTATTTTCAGAAAGCCAATCTGGTCTGTCACACACTCAGTTTTTAATGGCAACGCCAATGACAGCATGTGCTTTTAAATGCAGCTACATCTGCCACTGTTAATTACTGAGTCATCTGACCAATGTAGTGGAAAATAAAAATGCCATAATGACATGAAAGCACTGAAAAAAGCTACTTGACAGAAAGCCACTTTCTTGTGCTACACAGTAAGTCTTCTGGTCCTAAGAAAGCCTGTATTTAACCATGGCAGACAGCAAGAAGAAAGAATTCTACCGCAGATCATAGCAGCAAAACAGCACAACAAAACAAAACCTGTTGTATTCAAAAAGGGCTACATATGCATTTCAGCACCAGCAGACCTGCAGTGGATTTGCTCATCAATGGCTCTTTCCTTCCTCAAACAGCAAGTGATGGTTTGAAAAGAGAAGACTATATAAGCACACACATGCAGACGTTCATCAAAAATATTTCTTAATATATGTTCTTAAATACGTATATGTATTTTATTGTTGAAATGGAGGTATTTGTGCTTTCACGCCTATACAGAAGACTTATTAGTTAGTATTACTTTTAACAAAAAAAAGAGAAACAATGCCTTTTGATTTTAAGCAGCAAAGAAAAAGCTCTAGAAGATCAGCACATTTTGAAAGTGCAAGTATGTTATCAGTGATGTCTATGCATTTTAAAGATCTGTAGCACTTACTGATGACTGTTTGTTTGATTAATCTAATAGAATAAAAGCAGATTAAAAAATGCCATTGCTTGAATGCTAATGACAAGGAAAAACAGCTTCCAAAAACTACCTTTCTTTGAACTGCAATAAGAAACAGAAATAAGAACAATCACAGAAATGAGAACAACTACAGATGGGAAATCCCAGAACAAAATTGCCAACCTAGTATTTGTATATCCTGTGAGACCTAAAGAGGGAACAGTAACTAGCAGAAGCAACAAAATTAAAATGTTTACGAAAATATAATCCCAGAATAGAGCTGCCACATGAGTAAGTGCATATAATAAACAGAGAGACACTGTCACTAGTAATACCAATAAAGGAGAACTTCACTACCAGAACTAAAGATACATCTACACCCAAGTTGTGGCAGCAACTTAGAAAAAGCTGAGAAATCTCTAAATGAGATGGTTACAATATAGCACAGAGAAATGCTGTGTAAAGACACTAAGGGGCTCCCAAAGCAATATAACCACCTTAGAAGAGTCCTGTCCCTGTATTTCCTATCTACCTTAAAAGCTTCTTGCTCCAGAATTAGTCCTTTCTGAATAAACTGGGAATTACAGTCACAGGTCAAACTGCAAAACACAGATAACTGTTTTAAGAAAAAACCCCAACCCAACAAAAAGATGGGCAAAGAAAACCAAAACACCACAGCCTTCTCAAAAAACCTAGCCCTGAGTTAGCAAGACTCTTACCATCTTAGACAGTTGAACACTACCATGACAAAGGCAGCAAGAAATAATCACTGCACCAGCAGGAAAGACAGGATAAAGAAATAGAACATGTGTTTCTATATTTTTTTAATGTAATGTAATCACTTTAGATCACATGAGACGGTAAACACCACGTAATATTACTGATCTTCTATAGTACTTTTGTAGTGTCACGGAATTACAAATTCCATGAAAGTGTATCGAAGCAGTAAGAAGCTGCTTCAAAGTGCTGTTCTTACTCCATGATTGCTTGAATTTTACTCCACATTGGACAGTGTTAACATGTGAAATTGCTATACTTACTACTCCCCACCACAGGGCATCTGCATAGCTGCCAAACTCCGTTTCTCCAGAATCATTTACAGCATCTTTCTCGGCCAGGTACACAAAGTAAGAGGAAAAAATCAGGCCCAGAAATCCAATGTAGAGTGTAGTTATCAGTTCCTGCAAAGAGAATCAAAATAACAGCATTATGATCTCATTGAGACACCTAAATTTCATAACACTGATTGGTTATAAAAGACAACTGGAAGAGAAAAATGCAATTTCAGCAATTAAAAAATATTGACACTGAGTATTAGCTATGCAAATTAACAAAAAATCCACTGAGATCCATAGACAACAAAGAGTCAAAATTACCTCATCACACAGGACTTGTTAACCTTCTGGCCACCAAAAAGTAGTTGGGTAACTTTTTCAAACAGAGTCAGATTCAAAATAACTCTGGAATTTAAATACATATTTTAGGAAATATTAGAACTAGCTTTCAGAAGTCTCATTTTCAGTGGTTGAGTCCAACTACAAGTCAAAATTTGCCAAAGTGGCAGTGAACATAAGGCAGAACAACCACACTTGGTTAAAATAAATTACTACCTGCCTCCACACTAAATGTAAGTGATACCAGCAGCAGGGCTGAATGTCAGCAGTTCAGGAATATAAAACTTTGGCATCAGCTGTGCCATTGCTCATCAGAGTACCCAAACTCACCTGTCTGTGTATGAACACCACCGACCCCAGCAGCCTCCAGGTACCGCCCTGACGGTCAACGTGCAGCATCCGTAAGATCTGCAGGAAACGGATGCCCCTGCAACACCATTTTCAAATTAACTGACAGGCCAAACACACAAGAGAAGAAGCAGAGGTGGAAAAAGGAACTCTGGCTTCCAAAGCACAGTTTTAAGAGACACAGAGTATTTTATGTTAGATTTAGTAGCCTGTGTCTTTTCAACCCATTCACTCATCTTTCTTCTTGTTATGAAGACAATCTGGGGACACTGTCCAAGGGAAGAACTGACCTTTGTACACATGGCTAGTAAGGATAACTCAAGGATTCAGGAATTTTGGACACAAACTGTAAACGCTCTGGAAATCATTCATCAGCTCATATTTGACATGTTCACCACGATGAAAAAACAAGATATGGAACCAGCTAACTGAAGATCTGATTTCCTTATCTTTCAGGAATTTCATAGGCAATTTGAACCACACAGCCCAGTAATATTTTAAAATATTCTTTTTATGGGAGTCACTGCAATCCTGGAGCATGGCTGCAGCTAGTGTGAATAGCAAAGCCCACAGCCCCCATTCATCCAAGAAAACCAAGGGGTGTGACCTTCCTGAGCACAAGGTGGATTCAGTCCATCAGGAATTCACAATCACAGATGTTTTATAAAGAAGCATCTTGAAGATGTCAGAGATATGAAACATCAAAGAGTTGCTATAAAACTGAGCTAAGAAACTAAACCAGGATTTGGGTAGAACCCACCTAGCTGGGGAAAGGGGGAAAGAGAGTAAGCTTCTCTATTCCCACTAACCACAAAAGTGATACAACAAAATTGTATCTCCCCTACACTTATGGGATCAGCAATACATGATCAGTGATCTGCTCTATTACATCACACTGGGCAGTGACTCGTTTTCTCCTGCAAGAATTGAAACAGGAGGTAAGTTAAAAGAAGAAACGTCACCTTGGTCAGGCAGCACCACTTTCTTTTATGGCATATAATTACCTGATAGCAGAGGTTGCAAAGACTTGACCTTTAGAGCCCACACAAAGAACTATCATGGAAGCAACAACTACAATTAAATCTGGAAAACAAAAGTCAATTGAAGAAAATTAGTTAGCAGCATCTTGCAATACTTCTACAAGACTACTAGAACCAAAGACCATATCACTTTAACAAATTGAACAGTCACTCCTACTTAATATTTTTGTTTATACATCAAGGGATCTCAATTGTGGCATATAAAAAAATTTCCATCATGTGATATAATGGAAAGGTTGCACTGAGATGGGTCCAAGCTGGGCACAGTCTAGATGAATGAGGAGTTACTGTCAAGCAGCCTAGGATCCTTATTAGCTTTAACCCAGGAATTTCAGCAGATTCCATCTACTCTCTCTTCTCCCATTCTTATTTTCTCTCCTGTGCTTAGACAGGATTTTAATTGAGAGAGATTTTAAGGTTAACTTCATATATAAGAAAATTGCCTTACTATCATTTCATCTGTCCTGGTCTAAAAGGGAGAGAAAATTGAAATTAGGGTATGAGTCTAATTTAGTTTAAGTCAGTCAGTACTGTACTCTAAATCTACATGCCTCAGGCCTAGTAAATTTTGGAAAGGAACTCTGTATTTTGGAGAATTAAATAGTTCTTGATCCATATCTGGGACAGCAGAACTACATTTTGCTTTCCAAACTGATCTAATTTGGATGATGTTTCAGAATGCTTAGTGTTCTAGCACTTGAGAGAAATGGATTGTGGCCAGAGGGAAAAGATGCAAAGTCTTTTTATAGCTGCAGTCACACCTGAGATGCAGTTGCTATTTACACACACACACACACATATATATATACACCCATATATATACACATACATATATGGATGAATGGATGCACAGAGGAGCGAAATCAATTTTGTAATTGTAAAAATACCCAGGTATGTAAATTTTGTAATTTACATTTGGCAAAACTGTAGACAGTTTATGGAAACCTGTGTCCTGTACTCAACAATATATAATGTCTCTGAGTAGTGGAAAATGTCACAGAACAAGAATTACTATTCTTCCACAACAATACTCCTCTTCCAATGCCTGATTGATTCATTTAGTCCATATAGATTTCAAGTACTTAAGTACAGGGTAAAGGTCTTTACACTGTTTCATCAATGCTGGCCAAGAAAATACAGATTGATTTTGAATTATGTTTCTTTTGGCGAAACTGTTAAAATTAATGACAAGCATTCTAAAAAAAACAATGATTAGTGACATGTATGGAATATCTGGATGTAATTTCCAGAAACCCTAAAGTCATTTTAGAAAGCCAATTGAATCCCAATGGAATTGAGGTGTCCAGCTCCAAATGCTTCACTGAAAACTTTAATTCAACTGATACACAAAGCAACTGCAGTGCATCTATTGCACACTACCATGTGACACACAGCTCAATTAGAATGCAAAATAAACTCATAATAAACTAGTCAAATGGCTGCTAAAGGGAGAAAAAAAGGCTGTTCAGTATCTTGGAAAAAAAATATTTGGGGCTCTTGTACAGTATCTGGGATCCTCAGGTCACAGGAGACAGGACTACAGTCAAGACTTATTCCTGGCAAAGCTTAAGATCATTTCTGAAAATGATCTCTTCTGGAAAAACAAACCAAGCTACATTTGTTCTCAAATGACAGTGCCACGAGTTCCTGAAGGGAAATTCAGATCTACATTCACACTAATGACAACAGCTCCCGCTCTAACTTGGCTTCAAGTGATACAGAATTTATGTAATTTTTGTAATTTTACAACTTCAAAAGCCTTTAGGGCAAGTTTTACTAACTGTTTACATTGACTTTGCAAGCTTTGCATACTCACCAATGATTGAAATGGGCTTCCTAGCAAAACGAAGCCTTCCCCACACTCCCACGTATTTACTGCGGCATCCTGCCGACCATAGCCGAACCACATATTCTGTTCCAAAGAACACCACTAATACAATTTCCTGCAAGAAACACACGGGGAACTAGGTTAATTTTTTACTTCATGTATGTCTTTAATTTCTTTTCAGAACGTATTAGAAAGCAATAAATAAAATGTAAAATTATTTATCAACTATAGCAAAAAATGATCTGAAATAAAACAGAAACACCTGTAAGAACAGAGAAAGAAAATATTAGGAGCAAAATGAAACACTTTGATTGCATGCAGTTTGGCTTGTCTACACGTACTAAAACTGAAAACCATTCTGTGCAATTCACTTGGTCTAATTCAAACAAAAGATTTCCTGACTGAGCCAAAGCAAACAAGCAGAGTCTGTATTTAGAAGATGAGCATTTTGCCAGTTTATTGCATTTCTAGAAGAGGTGTGCTTCATGTACCATCTACCAGATCAGCTTAACTTCCCCCTAATTTATACTTTTTCAGTCTCCCTTTAAGCTCACATGGATTGAAAAATGTTTCTAGTATCCATGACCAACATGTCAGTCTCCAGGTACACTGAAGACAAAGTGAGCTCTCTAACACACCTTTCCCATCCTCTTGACAGCATTTGGGGACTTCAGCAGAAACAGAGATCTAGTCCTGCAGCACTGCTGGTACCAAGCTACTTATAAACTACTCACCTATACTCAGGTGTGACTTTGGAAATGCCTCTAAGGTGACAGATGTCAAAGACATCTGATATTCTTGTTGATTGGACGGAGGTACAGTTAGGTCCTATTTGGAACATCATCAATGTGCAGATAAACCTTGGGCTTTCCACAGACTAGATAAGCATGGCATACCCAGCATGGTTTCCTTATGTATCAGGGAGCTGCAATCCTCCCTTATTGGCCAACTCAATTAATAAATGGTCACATTTTCCATCAGAGCCAACAACAAAGTCTACTTATTGAAATGGTAAGAGTGGCTTGTCATTGAAAACACACAACACATGGCATAAAATAAGAGTGCAGCTGAGAAACCAGTCTCAACATGTCACAGTTACACAGGTTAGCGCAGATTAAGAGAATGAGCCCCTTATTTCAAAGTGTGATTTCACATAAAGAGCAACTGCAGAGAACACAATGTGCTGTTGAACATTCTATCCACCCCTCTCACATGTCTGCAGGGTTCACTGCTGTTTTGCATAACCAACTGGCAAACAGGACTCAAGATGGTACCTATGATTATTTTCTTAATTGACTGAAATAGCCAGGACACAGCCCTAGTTTAGTCAAGATGAATGGGAGACATTATCACCTTCAAAAATGCATGGGACATTGCCCTGAATACTGAGCAAAATAATATGGCTGTACACAGTAAAAATAATGGGGAAGAGGTTAGGCATCAGTTGACATTGCTATAATATTTTTGTGGCTCTAAAAAATCTGGATGGCATAAAAAACCTGCTCATCTCAGGACAAGAAATTGTCTAAGTTCAACTTCGTGACATTTCTAGCCAAGCTGGTAGAACATGAGCCAGGGCTCCTTCCCTTAATTTTGATGTGTCATAACCTACGCAAGATGTCAGATGCAGTAGAACATCACAATTGTTTATAGCCACTTGTATTCAAGGTAGGTTTTGAAGATATTATACAACTACCAAGAGCATTGGTTGTAATGAACAGGCTCTTCAATCCAGCCAAGAATCTCTTCTACAGCTTCCTTCTGAAAGAAGCTTCCTTCCTTCTGAAAGGATCCACCAGAACCTTCCACCATTTTTTTACTTTAAAATTGAATTATTGTTAAATATTTTCCAGTAAGTGAAAGACATAATGAACATCGTAAATTGAAAGAACCAGCAGCTGCACCAGATGCTTTAAGGAAACCTTGTGTCTTATGACAAGCTTCAAACGCAAGGAAACTCTCCCTTTGTCCAGTCTAATGTCACTTACGAACCAAAATTGAATGGGAGGATGAGCTCTGCTTGACATGAAGTCCTGGGGAACTGTCACAGAAATCAGAGCACCTTCTCCGATCAGGTGACTGTATTCCTTTCACAGACCTGGTCAATAAACCCTAATATTCAAGTGCTCTCCCTTTTGCAGAGGACTAGTACATTTCCCTCCATCACTACCATGGAGGAAATTCCCTTTACAAAAGACAATTCCAACCACACGGGAAGCAAAAGCTGTCCTTCATTCAAAATAGCTCATCTGAGGAAGGGATAGGAAGGGATATATAAGGGTATATAAGGATATATATAAGGCTTCACATCATGTGTGATAGCACAGATAATACCATTCAGATATCCCCAAAAGCAATTGCTAAAAGCAAAAGAAGGGAAAAGAGTTACCTTGGCAAGGAAAGAAAAAGCCAGAGAAAAAGGTAATGTTTTAGCACAATGGACCCACAAACAGCCCTGCGGACTGTCAGGATCACAGCGTCGGTTTTACAGGAGGAAGGCAGGACGAGAAAGCGCGGATTGTGCTGCAAAGGAGAGAGCGCTCCCCACGCAGGGAATTTGCATGGGAGCTGCGCCTGTGCTTCCTAAAGCCCTGCATGGTTCATTGGCTAACAGGCACACCGGCAAGTATGCAAATGGGGGCTGTCCCAAAGACAAAGGGACAGACACGCACTCAATGGTTACTGTCACCCAGCCCTTTGCGTGACATGCAGACAAGCTCAGGGAACACTGATTGTCCTATAGACTCCGCTGACTGCAGGGAACGACCAGTCGGCTTACACCAAGACACATTTTTCACTCCTGACGTTTTGATAAAGGCTTATTGACCTAAATGAGACCCAAGTTATTCAGGGAACATCGGGGGTGAAAGTGCACAAGCTGTTCTTCATGGTCATACACAAAAACGCCAGGTATCCATTAGCAACTGGCAAATTCCCCCTCCCCTGCCCGTGGCTCTGTGACAGACAAAAGTGTTTTTAATATCTTGTGTTGCATAAATCTAATAAGTAGTCTCCTGGGGGTGGGGCAGGCTGATGAATTTCTGTCTGTGGGCTCTTATATTAGTGGCCAGAAAATTGCAGACAATAAAAAAAGTACATTAGTTATGTTCCCCTGAGCTACCAAAACATTCCCTGTATTTTTCTAATTACCAACTTAACATGAAATTTACATGCACTAGAAGATAATAACTGCCTGAAAAACACGGGCGAGCATGGGAATTAAAGCTCAGTAGAGGAGTTTTCTTGGTTAAAATTACATATACACAAACACTACACACTGTGCAAGGACCCATTCAACCCAGTGTAACTTAAAAGAAATCTTTCTACAGGGTGAAAACAGAAATGCAACACTGAGATTAAAAATTTACATGGTATAAGGAGCCCTCTAAGATATGACAGACACATACATTCACACTATGGGCAAACAGGGGCTTTGTCAAGAGAAAATACTTTTTCTTCCTTTAATTATTGATTTCTACATGGTACCCTCTCTTCTGCCCTCCCTCCTGTTCAGCCCAGGTATGCCTTGTGCCATATTCATGCCTTCTCAGCCACATAATCCCAGCACAGCCAAGTAAAATATGGCATAATGTAATCACCTGGTTACAGTACAGCTCTCACCATCCAATGAAGGAACTTGAGCAGGATCAATACAAACACAGTTGCCTGATGAATGTACCCATGTTTTCTGCTAGCACAGTCCATACCTCCAGAGTTCTCAGGGTGTTCTGCTAATAAATGCATCTGGAAAAGCCCTTCCTTTACTTCTTACTCCCCACTGTTCTGAAAGAGCTACAATCCTTGGATGTGAGACATCCAATACCTGCACTATGAAATAAAGTACAGTAGCAACTCCAAAAGAAATCATAGGGCCCTAAAACTTAACTGAAAGAAATGTTTTTAAGCTATTAGATTAATAACTTGAGAGGAAAAAACACAAAAAATCATGACACCACAAAAACAGCTATTTAACAGATACAGAAATTGTCTCTGGAGGCTATGAATGCATCTGTATAGAGAATATATTGCCTAAGGCTCTGCCTGTAGACCCCAAAACTCACTGGTCACGGAGCATCACATTCAGGCAATTAAATTCCATTTGATGTGGGAGGGCTAGGCAAGGTCAACTGAAATCTATTACAAACAAAAATCTCTTTACTTGGTCCCTAGACATTTTTCAATGCACTCCATAAATGTAAGAGAGGTAAAACACATTCTCTAGGAGGAAGGAGGCAAAGTGTACCATTATGTTATTCTGACTGGCTACAGAATACCCAAAACCAAAGAGTGCATACAGCTTATTGCATCTCCCACGGAGGGATCTGCCCTAAGAGAAAGGAGAGATGACAGGCACAGGAAGACAAGAGGCATTGGTGAGGGAGACAGCTTTAAGACTCACAAGTACACATTTCTTGTACTGAAGAATTTCCTCCCATCTCAACATTTCACTGCGAATACAATTTTTACCCATATCTGCAATATCACAAGCTCTACTACATTAACCTTATAGGAGAGATAAATCACATTATCCCACAATTCTATCAAATCTGGCTTCAAGGATGATAAAGTTCCCACAGATTTCTTTAAACAATTAAATAATCCCTCATGCAGCTTATGTAGGGATTGCATGCCAACAACTATTCCTTCAGCTGTAAGATTCCTATGGCGCTATTTGCACTGAAAGCTATTTTTTAGCCAAGACAATGGAATATTGCTGCTACAGAGAAGTGGAACCTCCTCACAGTCTCAGGCAGCAATAGTGGAGCAAGGACCCTGCCACAAGCTTTTTTCAGCAGTCATGACAAGCAGGAGCCAAGAGAGGGGACAACAGATCTGCTGAATGAAGCGACAAACACTTGCCATCAGTCAAGGGCTGTGTAGCTGGATTGGACAACAGGTTAGCATCTTAACAATCAGGGATACAGCATCTCTCTACTCCTCAAAGGTCAAAAAAAAGCAGGGGCATGTCTCTCATATAGAGCAGTCACAGACTCTTAGAACAGTTTGAGTTGGAATGAACCTCAAAGATCACCTAGCTCCACCACCCCTGCCATGGGCAGGGAACTTTCCACTAGACCAGGTTGCTCCAAGCCCCATCCAACCTGGCCTTGAACACTTCCAGGGATGGAGAATCCACAACTCCTCTGGGTAAACTGTTCCAGTGCCTCACTACCCTCATAGTAAAGAATTTATTCCTAATATCTGATCTAAACCTGCGCCTCTCAGTTTGAAGCCATTCCCCCTTGTCCCATCCTACTGGTAGAAAGCCCTCTCCAGGTTTCTTGCAGCCTCCTTTTATGTACTGGAAGGTGCTCTAAGGTCTTCCCAGAGCTTTCTCTTCTCCAGGCTGAACAGTCCCAGCTCCCAGTCCTGTGTTCCCAGGAGAGGTGCTGCAGCCCTCTGATCCTCTTTGTGGCAATAGGTTGCATTTACACAAAACCCAAACGCTACAGGCTGTGTGGTGACTCAGAGAGCTGGAGCCCACTCCTCAGCACACTGTTCACCTGACACATCAGGGCTTGCAAAACGCTTCAGACAGCACTTCTGTACAGCCCGAGCAGGGCATGCAAATTAACAGCAGCAAAGGCAACTGTTTCTTCTAATCTCACCCACTTTGTATAGAGAGGCCCCTCTTTGTTCTATTGAGAAAGGCAGGATTTTTTTTCCTGAAAGCTGTACTATGCTTTCTAAGATATACAGAACAGCAAAATCAGATGGCCTAGGCAAGCACACAAAGACTCAATAAAGTAAAAATCCCAACTTGACCAAGTACAAAGATCAAAAATAGAAAGACAAATGGTTTCTTGTATATGTAAACACTTACTGAGCAATAGCAAGTCTCAAAACCCCTATATAGGACTGGAGATTTTTCTCTCCCCTACTTAACCTCCTCACTTCCATACAGCTTGTAAATTACATCTTTTCAGAGGAAAACAAAAATAATGCTACATTTTTAAAAAATGTTTAAAGTCAACAACCTTTGTTGTTCCTTTCTTTCAAAAGATTGGTTTTTCATTTGCTAAAATTCTTTATCTAGCAAATTGGGCATCAAATGATTAAAGAGGCTACAGAAAACCACAAACATGATATCAGTATTAGATTTCCACCTTCAGAGGCCCATAATTAATCCCAAGTTACTGGACATCATTAAAGCTCCCTTATTATGTTTTGAATTAAGATGAAATAATGTTTCCATTAGTGTTCATGTCCTGAAAAAAAGGGATGCTTACCAGGACACAGAGCTAGAATGGTTGATTGTGACGAAGCTTTTTTATTTTCCCTTAATTGGTGCTGAGAGCACAGAACAATAGCACTAGGACCATTAAACAATAGTTCAGGCCTGCAATTTCGGGTTGAATTTTTTCCAAAGGCTCCAAGCAACCAAATCTAATTGAATTCCAATAGGAGTCAGGCACCTAACTCCTTTAGGTGTATTTAAGAAACTTTTGCTGATTTCCTTCGCTCTCTTCTCACTAGAGGTTTCACCAAACCCAAATGCTGGCAGCTGGAATTTTTCCACCAGCCCCAAAAGGCCTCAGATGTCAGTGGTGTAACTCTGCACGTGAAGGCATGGATGCCTTACAGCAGCTTTGCACACTGTCACTCCTGCGCAGGTCTCTTCATAATGCAGTTGTCTTTAGCCTTAGAATGTGGCTGCTGGTGATATCCACCAGGAATTTGCAGACGTGAATTAAGCTGGGCTTGCACGTTTATTTTACAGAACTTGTTTTAATTTGCAGCTCTCCCCCACCACAAAGTATGCTCTAGAAGTAGACTTCAAACCCAAAGTAGGTTGGCAAGAGAGAGAAAGTGTCAACGCGCTAACCCCGATACAAAAATTATTAAAAATCCCTATTCCTTTCTGTTTAATTCATGAATTTCTTATTCAGGGCTTCATAAAAGTCTCTAGAAGGAACTCATTCAGGACCCTCTCTTTGAAAAATGCTCTGGCTTCTACCCAGTGCAGCATATGCTTAATTTTATATCTTACTGAATTCAAAGGAACTATTCACCTACACTTCAGATGAAGCACACATGAACACAGTTCACAAATATGCAAACTCATTCATTAGTACATACAATATGCTAATACGAGTAGAAGGAACTGCTACAGACTATTTTAATAAATCAGTGTAAGCCAAGCAAGTCTGTATTTGTGTGTTACAGAGAACTGTCATAATAACACTATTTACACAGAGGCTACTTTCCTTGATCTGAGCATTTTCATCCTGTCAAGTATCTTGCTGCATGCTTTTTTATTAAACAACTTTTCTCACTCCTTTTTTAAAAAGCTACTTCATACCCTCCATGCCCTACACCAAGCAGCTCATAAGTCTTGCCTTTGCTCCACAGCCAACATGGAATTTATTGAGGAACCTCAGGAAGAGACTGTATGCCTGTTGTTTTCCAGCCACAAAGTACAGAGCAATGAAAGCCACTGTGACTCCCAGCAAACCATATTTCCTTTATGCCCTTAGACTATCATCTTACAACACTACTCCATTCTAAGAGAAAATAAATATTGCACAGCATCTCTTATCTGTAAGCAGAGTCAAACAAAAGGAAGAATTTGGCCATGATCTGCCTAGCTTAACTTGCAGTAGTTCCACTTCGCACAGCTGAAAGGGAATATAAGGGTAGATAGAATTTTTAAGCTGTAATGTTCTAGTTCTGGTCATCTGTTCTAAAATTTGATAACAGCAACACCTGAAATCTAGTGGTTTCAAATATAATGTACTTTTTTTGTTGAGGCCATATTGTAATAGCATCCAGGAAGCATCACCACCATTTGAAATTAAAAGGAGCACTGATAAAAAAATATTTTTGTCCTGGTGGTTTTGAAAACCCACTACTCAGCACCCACACGAATGCTTCAAGACAAGAAGCACTGTGGATGGAAGTACAGCTGGATATGCACAGAGACATCATCAGGCCCCCACATTGAACTAATGAGCCAATTATTTATGGCCTATTTCAACAACTTGCTCCTGCAAAAGCAGATACAGAGTATGCAGAAGAGGAGTTCTTTCTGATGAAGTTCTAACTTAACCCTCTTGTGCAGGCAAAATATCTCCCCCAGGTCCAGTCCTCCCTCCAAGAAGTAAGTTATGGAATGGTCCTCTGTGCTAGCCTTGCTTCAGGATCCTCAGTCTGGCCTTGCTGCTCTCCTCTATGTGGTTTTTGGTTTTTCTTCCAGGGATGTGATGTAATTTCCACAAGTAAGAAGAGTGAGAGGTCACAAAAAGCAGAACATTAATTCCACATTTACTCATGATATCCTCTTCTTCTAGAAGAAGCATGTTTTCAAAATTCATCCTCCAAAACTAGGAATTCTGGCCTGAGCAACGAACAAGCTCTTCAAAAAGAGTTTAAAAAGAAATAAATTTTAAGTGACTAACATTGGTTTCAACTTCCTCCAGATTAAAAAAAAAAACAGAAAAAAAGAAAACAATTTTTGTCTCGTCTGGCAGGACAAAGTTCCAGTATAAAAACATGAAGCTCTGAAACAAAATCCTTCCACACACCTGGGTGACAGTCACTCAGTTACCAGCATCAGGTTCAGCACTGATAAGGGTTCAAGTGCCATATTTCTGTTTGACATTCCCATAAACACAACCTGCTTTTGCCTCAACATACTTGAGCTCTCTCCCAGGCCTGCTCCAGGGAATACACATCATGCTCTTCCACACAGCTGCAAAAACAGTCACACACTAAACCTGCAGTCCAGGCACTTAATACTCCTCACAGGAAAACACATGTGCTAGTTTAAGCTAATAAAAACCCTCTCAGATGCCATATGCACACAGCCCATTCAGTCAGCATTTTACAGTTGCCTCTAAAATTTGTGAAGGAGGAGAGGAGAGCTATTTGACATGCAAAATAAACGTAACTGAAGGCAACAAAGTCAGCATTTTCAGCTAAGTGGCAAACACATTTCACATACTGAAGGCAAGTAGCCTCCTCCTGGCGCCAATTTCCGAACAGTTGTGGCCATCATTCAGCGCATCAGGATGAGAGCATTCCGAAATGGGAACTTAATTTATACCAACCAAAGCACATGGCCAGCGCTGTGCAAACTCTCTCCAGAGCTTTGATAGCGTTCCAAAGAGACCAAACTGAACTTACATTTGCAAAATGAAGATAGAAGCCAGATCTCTCTGAAGTCGCATACCCCATTAACCAAGCTACTGTTATGTGCAAAGACTTGTATTTTTATATGAATTCATGTTTCTATCAGTTTTGGGTCCAACATAAATAAATAAATGGTGCAGAGGCAGCTCTTTGCAGAATTCAAAGTTAGTAAAGGGGAACTGCAGCTCTGTGAAACTCCACTCACTCTGTATCACCTTTCCTCTGCTCCCTTTACAAATAAAGGACAAGTGCACTATTCATTGCTGGAAGAAAAAAAAATTCTTTAAAAAGCCACAGCCTTCTCAGTAGCAGCTGGTCTGAGCGTCAAGACATCAAATACCTCAGGAAGCTAATGGGCATTATATGGAATGAACTTTTACAGAAACAAAACAAATTTAAAACCCACAACAAACAAACCACCAAGCTGGTATTTGGCAGAATTCAGCAACACCATACTCAAAAGCTCTTTGGAAAAGGAGAGCCCTTGTAAAAGCAATGCCTTGGATATGTCAAGAATAAACTCAAGACTCTGCACAATACCAAGCAAAAGTCACCTGAGCAGAAGAATCCCCACAGCAGAACAGTAGTTGAGGAGTTAAACACAACTGTAACTTAAAGCAACGGGCACAAGGAACATGGTTTAGAGACAGATGAGCCTTTTCTGTGCTGGAGCAATGAAGGTCAGACTTAGAGTACACTTTAAGATACACATTATTAGAAGAACCAAAGCATTGGTTATGCATTATAAATGCATTAACACATCAGAAGGTCCAACTGGTAGCAGTAGAGCACAACTCCATATTGTTGCACTCACTTTTCTAAAGCTTGAGGCATAGCTGCTCTTTATGTGAACTATACTTCCAGGTAATTCATTGAAGAATTTCTTTGAAGGATAGCAGAATTTTCTAGGCCCTTCTCTCTGATCTGAGGTTATTGTTGCTTAAATTAGTATTAAAATAAACATATCTTTGTGTCATGGTTTGACCAGGAAGAAGTGGGAATTCTGGGAAGCTGTGGTCAAACCAATGAAGGTTTTGGGTTTCATACTGACACCTGGTGCAGCCAGTGGGGTTTGGACACACCTCCGAGAATACACAGGGGTTAAAAGCAAGGCACTGCCCTGGCACTTCCTCTTTGGACCTCGTCGGGCGAGGAGGTCAGATCTCTCTCCCCCGCCCGGCCCGCTGCTGCTGGGCGGGGGAGGGGCCAGCCATGCGGTAAGGCCTGGGGCCTGGACAGAGGGGGCTTCGGGGGGGGCTCCAAGGATGGAAGGGTGGAGGAGCCCCAAGAGACATCGAGCCCTCGGGCAGCCAGCTCCCCCCCCCCCCCCCCCCCAGGAGAGCAGCCAGCCGGGAGGAGAAGGAGGGAGACTGCCCGGCCGCAGCGGCAGCAGGTGTGGGAGTATCATCGTTCTAAGATAGACAGAGACTGAAACTTTTAACCCTTTCCTTTCATGATTGGGGCCTTACAAAAATGCTAATCCTCCTCGAAGCTGAATAAGAAGGGAGATGAGAGATGAGATGACTTGGCCCGGAGATTGTGGAGATGATTGGATGGGGAGAGATGATTTGGAGTGGCCTTTTGGCTGGACTTTTTCTTGTAGCCATGGACTCAGTTGTTCCTGTGACACAGACTGCATTTAGGGGGAGGCAGTGCCTCAAAACCAGGAGGGTTCATTTGTGAGGACCCCCCGGCCCCAGGGGGTTGGAAAAATATGGGGGGGACAGATGTCCCAAAAGCAGAGACTGTGCCTTTTTGGAGTGAGACAAGGCATCCTTGAAAGACAACCCTAAAAGCAGCTCTGGCCATGTCTCGGTGGTGAGAGCACTGAGCATGGAAGGAAGATGTCACAAGCAGCAAATGGACTTTCCGGGCGGTGCCGAAGTGACAGGGAAGCACACGAGGGTCTCAGTGTGTCTCCACGAGAAGCCTATGGAACGAAACGAGAAGGACTCCTTTCCTCTTCATGAACTGCAGTTTGAGTATACTAAAGTGTCGTGCTGGGCTGGGCAGTTGGTATTTTTGAGAGAATGTATTGGATTGGGAAAGTCAGGGAGTGGGGAGGAGGAAAAGTGGTTTTGTAAGGTTTTCAATTTTTTTTTTCTTTTCTTTATAGTCTCTCCCTATTTTCCTGTAGTTTAAGTAATAAAGTGGTCTTTATGTTTAAGTTAGAGCCTGTTTTGCTTATTCCTGGTCACATCTCACAGCAGACACCAGGGTGAGGCATTTTCATGGGGGCACTGGCTCTGTGCCAGGCTCAAACCATGACACTTTGTAAACATTTTCCAAAGAATCTTTCCCAGCAAGTGATGAAGCAAATGTCACTCTTACTCCACAGTTAGATGAATTCTGTCAATAATTATAAAACTTCTTTTGTTTTGTGGTTAGGATGTTTTTGATGCCAAAAGATCATCCAATGTTTTAGCCTACACTTTATATCTTTGCGGTTTTCAATGCTTACTCTTTTAAAAAGCTGATTTTTGGATATCTGTCCTGCTTAAGCCTCTCATGACCCCATTAGATGTTAGACGTGATATCAACAAAAAAACTTAAGTCTAATCTGGACGCCAAATGCCTTACTCACAAATCAAAGAGCCAAGATTCCCCGCTGGAACCAAAAATGCTCACCTCACACGAAAATATACGTGTTCGGCAACAATGGAACTAGTGAAAACTCACACTTGTAGCAGTTGTCTTACAGAAGTGAAGCAAGAGGTTATACTAAAGAAAGGTGAGTCCTTGCTTTAAACATACCCAACTTCAATATTTACTAACTCATGACACAAACCACCACTCTGTGTGAGTGGTAACTGAAAAACAAGACATTCTTCACATCACACCATTACTGAGAGATTACAATGTTTTTTCCACTGTAAAAAATTCTTTTACAGCAATATTTTCTCAGTATTTATAAAAAATTAAATTATTTATTTAAAAATAAATAATTACAGGCCAAGTTATTTTCTAAAACTAAGTGAAAGGAAGAAGAGGGGGCATCCTGATGGACCACTGCCAAACACTGACACATGAATCACACACGTAAAGCTCAAACAGCTCTGCTAAAAATGACTTTAATGACAACCTCGTGTTTTCCCTTTCCCCAACACATAACATATTCACATTTAACTTTGTCAATCACTATCACTTGCTCAGGGTTTAATTCATAACAATTATATTACACTAAAAAGGGAACTGTCTTGTGTACAATGTGCATTTCCTCATCAACTGGATGGCCAAAGGAAATCTACTAGATATGCAAAGTACTTTACAGCTGTGTCCCATAACTGGGTATTTGAATATTTATAAGCCATTGCACTTGGGACAGCAAAGCTGATTACATGAGTGCATGTTTTTAGTAAGCCCAAAAATAAAGCTTTCCTCATTAGAAATCTGCCTTTAGCATGTCATATCATAGAATTCTTCTATAATGTACCACATTACTTATCCCAAATGGCACACTGATAGAGCCAGAAATGCTGTGCCTATTCAAACATCAAGCTTTACAGTGCTCTAAATGTGGTAGAAACTCTCTGGCCATCCTGTATGTGGTTTCACACCCTTTGAGTAATAGTAATGGGTATTTCATGCTATGAAGACATGGACTATGTTCATCTTGGGTGCTAATTTACTCTGAAAAACATTAAGAAAACCCTCTTCTTAGACACTTTGTGAATTAATTGCAGGCTCAAGGAATTGAATTACTTTTTAGCTTTAAAACTACAGTAAACAATGGTGGTGGTAGAATGAGCAATCAGTTAGAACAACACCAAGCAGTTACCACTGCAATTCCTCACCTTGCTGTAAGAAATCATCTTTGACTGTTTCAGTGTTAAGGGTAACATTGAATGCGGATTCTTCTTTTTTTTTTTAACATGGAGAACAGGGAGAATAAGCTTGGGGAAGGGGAATCTATTGCAAACTGGTGGCAATTTTGTACTGACTACTGTACTGATGTCTTCCACAGAAATTCCAGCCGCATTAGCTTTGGCAGCAATTAAAGAGTACTTCTGGAATCCTTAACAACATTCAAGGAGTTCTTTTAACTTCACTTCGCATTCTGTGGTTCTTTCTACTCTTTAAAGCAGCGAAAGCAGGGTGTTTTTTTCAACCTTCAACTTGTTTTACTGTTAAAATAAATACAAAGATAATTCAGTCACAACTCAGGCTCAAAGGAACCCCACTGAAGTATTTATTCCTCTTCAGGGGCTGAGAAGCTCCTCTTTTGCTCAGGTTGTCCCTCATTACTGCTGCTCGGTACACTGTGCAACTCTGCCTGAGAACCAACACAATCATAGCACCCAATGATAAAAGAAGCTATTCAGAGTTTTGGCAGGAAGAATACTTCTGACATTTTGTTTTGGGATTAGACTTCAGTCATGAGGCTTTAACACTAAGCTGCCCATGGTACATACACAGATCTGATTTCAGACACCTCTTCCCTCTATAACAAATTATTTTTTAATATCCCCATCCAAATCAACAGGATGACCATTGAAGCAAAGCCACCATCCCTAACAGACAAGCACAGTTGAACCAAGATGTTGAAAAGGGAAGATTACACTCTTACACCACTGATAACTGAATACTGAGCCACATAACAATTTATGCTTCCTGAAAGGAAAACACAGAACAAAACACCAGCACGTAACCAGGCATCAGAAATGCAATTGTACCATATTCCAAACACCAGCTAAACTCTTAAAAATCTCTGCAATCACACGTGGTGTGTTTTCAAGCATGTTCATAACTATGAAACAATTATACAACCAACATTAATATTTATACTGATTAAATAAATTAGCATTAACTGCTGGGATAGAAAGTGAGCTCATGGGGACTGCAAACTCCAAGTACCTGAACAAGGTAAAAATGCCTTTTCCTCCAGGTAAGGGGGAGAAATAGGGATGTACAAAGGGAAATTATGTCAAGTGCCCTAGGCAGGTTGAGATGTCAGCAGCTATGATTTCAGGAGTACCTACATCCTTTTCTGTGAAGGGACAGCATATATGACTGTCTTACACTACCTAACCTATCTAATAGCTAAAAGCTGCAAAAAACCCAGTCAGCCTAGAAGAACTGCTTTGAACTCAGCTTGGAGCAACAGTATAAAAAGCAGAGGAAATTTACTGAGGAAATTTACTATCAGTTCTCACTTGAGAGAGATGTTTGTGTGGGTTCTCTATTTTTGGGCTGCTCTCCCTAGAGAGGGCCACATGATTACCTTGTCTACCTCCGGTTTCCCTCTCAAAACTCCCAAATCCATGAGTTGATCTGGACAGATCTGAAGACCAGGCGTGTCAGAGGAGATTTAAGCTTCCTGAAAATGCTGTGAAAATAAGGAGCCCAGTGGAAAAGAAATACCCTCTCTATACTCTGAGAGGAAAGATTTCATGTTAATAACCACACTGACCAGAACTCCTTAATTTTTATCAACATCTGGCTTCAGGAAGACTTATTGCAAGTTTCAACCAAAGCCATTTGACTTCATAAAAACAAGGAAACAAAATGCAGAAAGACAAACAACCACCCACCTCAAGACCCCCCCAAGGCTCCCTCACACCTTAAGTCTTTCTATAATAATATCATCAATTTTCTCTGATTAAGTAGACTTTTTTCTTATTGATTCCTATAGCCAGAAATTTAAAACTATGAAACCAAGAGGTTTTCAGTTTCAAGGACAGTTCATTGGCCATGAAACTCAGTATGAGGCGCAGAGTGGAAAAGGAAAGCCTTCCTTCATGCCATCTTTACCACCACTCATCCACATGCTGCTTCACATTGTTACATTACTATTTCCAGGTAGGAAATAAAAGCATTTGGGGGAAAAAACCAAAAATCTGACACCCACTTTCAATGGTGTAACTCCACAGAGAGCTGTAACTCCTCGTTCATCAGAGCATGAGCTCAGCAGACAAAGAAAACTAAAGACTCTTCGTTCAATAAGGTACATGTGTTCATCAGGTAGTCAGTCACTTCTTGAATCAACTCAGATTGATTAAACTTCTTTCATTAACTGATTTCAGCTCATCTGGTTTATTAACATCTATATAGCCCACCTGGGGCCCTTGAACATCTGCTGCACTTGTCTGATTGGGGAAACTCAGGCCCCTTTCTTTATTATAATAATTTCTCGATTTCTGTTAAGACCTTTAGATGTCCTTTAGATCTTTTTTAAGAACTATGGCAGCTAGCAGCTCTTTCTCTCCATAAAATCATTTATTGCTGTCGTCCAGCAGAGCTGAACACACTTCTCTCATTCAACCCCACGTGCTCAAACAGAAATCATGGGTAGGGATTCTCAAAGACTGACAGCCCTGCTGGTCCTCCATAAACAGAGACATACGGTTCATGCCTGCCCATACATTTTCATTTTCTAGATCACGATGGTCAAAACAACCCACTGAGCTCAAATATTTGTAACCAGGAGTGGGTGTCAATAGTGGGTGCGGGTGGTGGAAGATCAAGCATTTCTTTGTGCCCTACACATTAGGATGTTCTTCTTGACCTGCTGCAAAGACACTTTTCTGCAGGCATTATTATTCCAGAAAAGCTATGATCCACTACAATCATTTATTGGCATATGAAAAATATGCAACAATGTTCTAATGTGCAAATGGAAGAGAGTTTCCATTCTTCTATTTCCTCCAAATTTCAGAGTGTTACACAGAGCTGTAATATGAGCTGATGAATTTTATGGTAAACAGGAAAACAACAGCCAACATACCCAACCACCATATCCTCAATATAGTCTCTGCCTATTGGATGCAGAATTTGTTCCACAAAAATCAGTTGGGAATTTTCCTGTATTGTATGCAAGATTATGATCTGTAATTGGTTTAATTGATGCTAAATAGCTCAAGACTTTGACACATATTCAATAGTTATTTTGAGGTTTACCTGTAGCTGCATAACTGTTCAGAATATTCCTTTTGAAAATGTGTAAGAGTTAATTCACCCAAGAGTTTGTGGGTGGGGAGTGAACTTTTTTTAGAGTACAGGCCACAGTGTGTTAACACAGACATTATCTCACACTACATAGACCTGCCTAAGATGAAAGGCATAGATGGCTCACTGTATAATAAAAAGAGCTCTTGTAAGCAGAAGAAGTAAATATTTAGAAAGAGAAAACTATCCTTGAATTCATAAAACCCACTCCACACTGAAGAATCACCTCATATTAGACAGAAACATCGCCACAGGGAGGAGCGGGAGTGGGGTAATGAGCACAAGCAATAGCCTTCCTTACCAAAATATTTATCTTAGAGTAGTTAGATAATCTTTGACTTTCAAAACTGCTGAACCAGTTGGTTCTATCTCATGTTCAGCATCATACTATTAAACCAAGTCAAAAGTTTCTGTGGTTACTATCAGATGAAATGAGCTAATTTCCCCAGAGAACTGGCTACACTGACCAGATGTCTTCAGCCAGCTACTCCCCAGATCCAGCAGGAGCAGCACATGCAATGCCTGTTCTGTTACTATGGAGACAGGTTTTCCCATCCACTCCGCAGCCGGGCCTATAGTAGCTACCAGCTGTTGTCTCGACTTTTGCTCCATCAGGAGAGGCTGAGGAAAGAAAGTGGGAGACATAGGGCTGAGCTTCTCCCAGCCCCGGAGCTCATAAACTTTAACCGCAGCCTCCAGCCACCCTCAATCTTCCCAGCCATTGTTCGGAGCCGCCTCCGGGGCCTGCTCTGCCGGCTCTGCGGTCTCGGAAGGGCTCGGTGGCTGCCCTCAGCCGATGGCTGTAACGTGCTCGATTGCTGCGCTGCAAACTTAAGGATTCCCCAACGCACGCTTCCAGCCCGACGTTCCCATCAGAATGCTTTACGAGCTTAAATTTAAATCTCCAGCAGAAACCCATTTCAGGTTCCTGACATTATTCTCGCTCCATACTTTCAAAGAAAAACTTTGTGGATTAATGGCTCCCTATCAATCCTGCAAGGCTGGTTAATGCCTTCAATCCCCATTGCTTTTTAACTCCTGTGGAACTTTAATCCTTCTCTGACCATGCTGATGGGCTGCAGAGAAACAACGCTGGCCAGGATTTTCATTCTTGCATTTTCTTTTTGAATGCAGCCAAGTTCAAATGTCTAATTATAACATTGCAGAGTTAATGATCAATTTAACAAAGGCTTTAGAGTATCTTTGAAGTCATAACAACAAGCCAAAGGGGGGTTTAAAACATTAACTGCACAGGGAGCCTACGTAGAGAGCTTTCTTAGGATTATCTCTCTCACTTAACAAAGTTTGAGTAATTTCAGAATACTTCAGCAAACCCATGGCTGATCTGGTTGCCACATAGCACAGAGCTCCAGCTAGTGTTTATTTTATAGCTCTGAGCAGCACCAATCATTACCCTATTAATTCAAGCATGTTTAATTCAATGTCCTTCAACTACTCAGTCATGCCTATTTGTAACTCTTAAGCAACTCCAGAAAGGTACAGCTTGTCACCACATTTATACCTAACAGGCTCTAATCACTGAGGTTAGATATACAATGTAAGTAGGGTATACATAAGAACAGTTAGAAGTGATATTCACTGAAACATACGATACGCAGCTTTGGCTTGAGGCACACTTTTCTGCACTTATTGCCCAGGCTGAATGTGCCTTCAGATGTACATAACTCCTGCTGATGTCAGTGTGCTATAAATACACATCAGAGGATGCACTCTGACCTGTTTACTTTTTAATCTGACATATGTAGCCACTCATATTTTGTATATATTACACACTGCTGCCATGCTGAATCAGCACATCCAGAAATAACAATAAGGGCATGCTCAGCCTACAGCAGGACAGAGAGAGCAGCCACTCTCCTCCTTGCCCTCCTGTCACAGCAGCCCTACCAGACAGCGTCACCAGGTACATTTTGTAGAGGGGTTTTTGTGTCCCCAGTTCAGGTATCAGATAAGGGTTAAGCGACGGGTTAGGATAACAAAAAAATTACAGATGAGGAGGCAGCCATTCCTGGTCCTCCAAGGTTAGCTGAGGGGGAAAAATACTCCAAATCTCAGCCTGCCCACAAGATCCCTAACAACCATTTCCTTTGCATTCTACTGAAGAACAGGGCTGGACATTTTTCCTAAATTACAAGTGAGGAAAATGTCTCACATTTTTGCTGTGGACAGCCTATAGCGCTGGGCACTCCAAGAAGAACATTTTAGGAGTTTAACTAATCAATCTAACAGCCATCCTGTGGCTTGTGCAGAGGGACAGCACTGTAATGAAGAACTTGTAGGCACATAGGGACTTACACGTGGGGCTTTATCAACAAAAAACATGTACACATCTTTTTCCCTTAGTGTTGCACTTACAGACATAACGAATGTATGGTGACACGTAGGATAAGTAAAAGCACAAAAACTACCTCAGCAAAAACTAGTGTTTCCTCCCTAAATCAGGTGGTGCAATCTGATTTCCTTTCAGATCTCCTGGGAGATTACATCTTATTGCTTTCTTCATTTAAACCCAATTTCCCTAGACCTTATCTACATGGCAATTTCCACTTCATGGTGAGTTTGCTCATTACACTCAGGTAGCTGCCCCATAGCCCTGCCACAGCAAAGGATTACGGATGGACTCCTGAGACCAAAGATCACTTAACTCTGACAAAAGGTAAAGCAATAAAGAAGGGAAAACAGTAAGTCTGCATGACACTTAAAAAGGCTTTCAATGAACCCCCAAGTACACCACTGCTGCAACTAAACCTTGAGACTTCCCATTTTGAGAGGGTTTTCACGTAAACTCCAAAAGCTAGTCTTTCCAGAGATGATCATGGCACTCCTGAAACTTATATTCCACAGAAGTAGAAGGATAATTTTTTCTGTTCTATTTCAAAGCAATTTTGCTAGAAAAATGCCATGATAAAAAGGTGTTTGGACACTACATCACAACAATGCCTACCCTTCTTTCAAAGTGTGCAACACAGACACTGCACTGCAGTGGCAGTGAAGAACTGTGTATATTTAATAAAATACATCTGCATCCAACAAAGGAGAGTGAGGTATCAAATCTGTCTGCTTCATCATACTTTGAAAGCAAAACACTTCATTTAAATCAGAAAAACAAGCAAGTTCATCAGCTCTCCTTAAGACGCTTAGGACCCTGAGATCAGGGGGTGCATAACAAGGCATGGCATTTTTTAGTAGTATTTTACTGATACAGTCACACAACAGCTATAAATAAGCATTATATCCTGAGAAAAAGTTTTCATTTTGAAATATTTCAGTGGTTTAGGAAGCCCTATCTTCTAAAATGGTAAGTACTATGAGCAAAATTTGCACACCTGTGAAAAAGCTGGATTCGTTTAAGCATAAACTGTCAGAGAGATGGTGGTGACAAGACATATGTCAACTGACACTTGAATACATCAGAAAGATTCACCCATTCTTTTCAGAGATTATAGAAGCATGTGTTTCATTTCAGAAATACAATTAGGCCTGCATTTGTTCCCCCTCAGCTTTCTGCTCTCAGCTGGGACCCCCTTGGTTCCATCCATAAATCTGTGCAGGAGAGGGGCATCTGCAAAAAACACACTGAGGCCCTGCTTTTGACATCTCAGCCTCAGGTTAATTGGTGTGAGCTCATACTTGAGCTTCAAGCAAAAGCAGCACTCAGGTTCCTGAAAGCTATGAAGTACAAACACAAAAAAATAAACCAAGTCACATCAAGAAAGAGCTTTGCCATACTTCTGTGAGGTAAATACACTGATTTTCTGCCAGGTCCAACAGCAGGAATAAAAGAAAAGAGTGTATGACAACACTTCATAGACTTCCCATTCTACTGCATGAAGTTAAACTGAGACCAACAAATGTTCAAACCAATGATTCAGACTCTGAACAGCTGCAGAAGCCAAGCAACCACTGCAGATGACTGTCACCCACCTCTTATGGGAACAAATCAGACCCAGTGGATGAGCAGGTGAATTTTTGGCTCCATTGATATTCAACAGAAACCGTCTCATAGATTCTGGTTCAACAGTTTCTTTTTCAGAAAAAAACCCCACCACAGTGAAAATCAGCACACCTTAGGATCCCTTCTCACATTTATACAGCTCAGATCTCAAACCCCCAAAAATTCTGAGAGATTCTTCATTTTTAGGCATTATGCTTTGTGGTGCAACACATATATAAAAGCTGCTACTGCTAACTTGTTACTTTTTGTGCTAATTCATCAAGTAGTTTGTATCCAGCAGATCATAGCTCTAAGTTTTTGGCACAGGAAATCTCCTTAACATATTTATTTATATGATGGCAAGGGTCTCAATGTGTTTAAAATCAACAGTTGTGTCTTTCTCTGTCCAAAAGGCACCCTGTTTTGAATAACAATCACTGCAGACATTACAACTGCAGTAGCAGTGACCAACTACATGACAGTATCTCACAAATACTGGGAAGACAACGTGCAGTTTGAGGCTCTTGTAGCTAAGTCTTCACTATTACCCTGCAGAAGGTTGCAGTGCACAGGTGCTCCAGATACCATAAATGCCACCCAAAGCTGAAATCTCTGTCCAAACAGAAATAAGTAGCTAGGTTCAAGATATATGCAAAAGTTTAGGCAATGTCGTAATTTCTCTTGAACTTTTCCTTAAATTGTTTGGTTATGTACCTAAATGATGTATTTATTGCCAAATGTGTGTTGAAATGCACTTAATAGAAGACAGACACATTGCACTACTCTAATTCTTAATTAACCACCAGTTTCTAAAACATACATATAGCTTTTAAAATCCACCTGTTTTGATTCATCTAATGCCATGCACTACAGCAAGACAGAAATAAAACACATTATTTAAAGCTTTCTGGAGCAGTACATTTGTCAACAATACTTGATCAAAGCATTTGCTTTCACTGTACCATATTTATTTAACTACTAGTGCTTATTTTAGTCCATATAAAGAGTTCTGAAGAACATAACCTGAGTAGATGCCAGAAGAATGCAGCTTTTAAACATAACCTTACATTCAAAGAGCAAAATCAAGCTCTAACAACATAAACAAGCAAAATTCTCTCATATACACAAACCTTTCCTGTGTGATTTTCTTTTCTTTTTTGAAAGATTTAGTGGCAAAGCCAGGATCTAAGTATTTTCCATGATAAATAATTGAGAAGACAGTAGAAAAACTCACATGTGGTTGCTGCTATTCAGCAAAAGCTATTTAAATGCATCTAAAATTTTTACTTTATTATTTTATTACCAGAAAATTGAGCACTTTACATCAGGGTAGGTTTCGTTGGCTTCTGTGAGGGTTGTCTTCTTGAGGTCAAGTCGTTTAAGAGGGGTTAGTTTGGTTTTTAAATCTGGTGTGTTTATCTGTTTACCAGAATCACATTCTCACACTTCAAGGTGTTTTCTGACTTTATTACATAGGGCTGGACACCCTTTATAGGGCTACACCCTATGTGGATACCATCAAAGTCACTCCCTTCCTCAACTGGTCAGGAGAGAGAAAATACAAGGTTCCTGGGTCAAGATAAGGACAGGGAGAGATCAATCACCAGTTACTGTCTTGGGCAGAACAGACTCCACTTGGGGAAATCAGTTTAATTTATTACCAATCAAATTAGAGCAAGACAATGAGAAATAAAACCAAATCTTGAAACACTTTCCAGTCACCCCTCCCTTTTTCCAAGGCTGAACTTCACACTCAAATTCTCTGCCTCCTCCCTGCCAGAGAGGCAGGGGAACCCCAGGAATGGGGACTGTGGCCAGTTCATCACCATTGTTTCTGTCCTTTTACACATTTATTGTGTAGAAAGACGAAACCAGAGTTCTTCACTCTGAATCAGCAGCAATGCTGCACTGAACTGGATAAGATCAGTAGTTCTGTGAATTACAAAGCTCCACAAATGGCCACAATTTTATTTCAATGGCACTGCAAAATACAACCAGTAGGAAACCTGGATTTAAAAACTTTTCCCATTCAAGGAAGGAATAAGCACCTGTAGTTCACCATTTAAATTACAAGTGAAACCTTTGTATATACTTAACTTAACAACAGTGCAGCAAGTATTGACATTTAGAGCTTACAAATGCATTTTCAAGACTGATCTGGTCCACATATCTTCATGGCATAGCAGGCAGGGAGGATTATAACAAAATGAGCTAAAAATTCTGGTTTTCATCTGACTTCAAGGTTTGTCATGTTTCACAGGGTTTGCACTGCTAATAATAAATCTGTCCTTGACAGCAGAGTTAATCACACCAGATGAACACAGACTTCACCATGCAGGTGAAGATCTGAAAGATGCTCCAAATGTCAGGTGGGATCACACATGAGACTTTCAGGGACAGCTCCTGACCCACAGAGGCATCCACCTGCTCAGGCTCATGAGGGTCACCTCTCTAAAGGCTTGACATCAAGCCCACTCTTAGCGCCAATCCAAGCAGCAGCACTACAGGGAGGGCAATCAAAACAAATACAACGCATCATTCTTCAAAGCAAATCCTAAAAGAAAGTTTCATGCAGCTTTTCCAGACTCCTCCACTCGCAGTGTATCTCTCCTTTGGAGTTATAGTAAAAGGAAGTTTTGTACAATTCCACCTCACACGCAGATGTGGCAGTCCAGGAATCAAAAGGAAGCTTACAAATATTTTTGTTTCTTCTAGACAAAACCAAATCTCCTCAAACCAGACTGCAAAGAGCAAAGGTCTTTGCAAACATAGTAAATGCCTTCAGCTACTTAAAAGGCAATGTTTATTTTACTTCAAAGATTTTTAGACTAAATTACTTTAAAGCAAAAAGTGCAAGCAAAATACCTGGTCTCCTTTTCTTTCCCAAACTCTTAAAACATGCCAGTTGGTCTAGACCTACATATCCCAGGCTAACATAAATAAGTGCATCTTTCATGAAATTTATTTCACAAACAGGAGCTAGACCACTAGACAGAAGCAGCAGCTATGTTTTAAACATTCTGGCATCCCTTTTCACCCCAGTTTCCGTTTCCCTGCACCTTCCTTTTGATCTGGGCCCCACCCTGGGAGTCAGTCATCTTCCCTGGGGGAGGAAGGCTGTGCTGGCACAGCTCAGCTCTGCCAGATGTTTTGAGGGAAGTTGCATTGCCTCGCTGCTACTTGCTCGAGAGACAGAGGAGATATTGCTCTGGGCGAAGCTTCCTGTCCATTGGCTCTGGTGGAGCTTTCCAGCTTCTGAATTAAACTAAGCAGCCAACCCACAGAAGAAAACATAGTGAGGGTGAATGAGAAGAGATCCTGTTTGTTTGATGGTTTGGACTTGTATCATTAGTGTCAACAGGTAATTTGTGATTTACAAAACAAGCACAGATCTGGGGAAGTGTCCTTCAGTCAGTCCAGCCTCCTACTGCTTTCATTCTTCAATACCTAATTCTCCATACTGTATTTGGGCCCAGATGACAAAGGGGCCCTCATTTACAGCCAGCTCCCAGGCACCACCAGGAGCACATGAAATAGGTGCAGCAATCACAGAAGCACGTTCTTCAAAGCTCACAGGAAGCCCAGGGTGGGTGTGAATTTTTCTCTTGCTCAAGGACAGGCTTGCCTTCTTTCTTCCAAGGTATTCTCCACCTAGAGCAGCGTGAATTAAATACAGCACATTCCCAGAAAAGCCTGGGAGCCATAAAGGCTCTGCAGGAGGCAGAAGGCAGACTGGAAATTCTAATAACACTTAGTACATTAACTATTACAGATTTTTCTTTCAAGAACTGACTTTGTCAGGGAGGGTGAGAACCAGCTGTAGACTCTAATGCTTGTTCTTTGTCTTTCCTGTAATCATATCTTATCATTCCATACTTTGGCCTTTCTTCTTTAAATCATTAAAGGAGACTGGAGAACTGCTTTTTTTGGAATTGGCCCATGAAATAAAAAGCTATATATTCATCTTAGAGACATGCTCAAGCATAATCCCACAACTTTCTGCTGTACTATCATTTTCCTGACTTCTGACGTGAAGACAATGAATCCAGTAGTCTGGCACAGTTTAACATGTGATACAGTTTAAACAAAATTTCTCTTGGGAAAAGGTTTGTCTGGTGACATTGACAGCACTAGTGGCTGACCCCTAGGGAAGTGGGACAGCCACACACAGATGGGAAATAGCCAGGAAGGGACTACATGGAGGCACTGAAACATTAGACCCTACCTCGTGGCTGAAAACTCAAGTGCGAGGTCCAGATGCTAAAGTCTGAATGTGTTAGCATCACTTCTGGGGAACTGATACTAAGTGACAGATAGATTATGTTACATAAAGTTCGATTTCTGGCTGCCCACAATGGCAAACAATTCAAACAAAGGCCTGATAAGCTACTGACAATAAATAAATCAAAGTAAAAAAGCACGCTGCTTTGAAACTTTAGCCTTACAGCCAGAACATTACAGTAAGCTCGTTTGTTAAAAGAACTGCTTGATTTTTACCTAATACTACTTTACCAAAGCAACTGAAAATTATTGATTGCTTCTGTTATGAAGTGAGATGAATAAAAACCTAAGAGACTACAAATAAGAAGCCTTCTTTGTTCTGTGTATCACTTCTGCTATGCTGGTCAGTCAGATGCCATTGTTTTTCCTACTGCTCCCATGGCACTGCGAAATAAAAGAAATGAAGTGGTACAAAACAAAAATATTTCCCAGGATTTTTACTGACTGTTTTCAGCCTTATATCTAGGACTAATAATAAGTAAGAAAAACAGTAGCAGTTCTAAAGAACTCCCCACCCTGTTTTAATTTTTGCTTTAAAATGTTCATAATACCTTGGGTTCAATTTTCATTTTGGAAATTCAATTTTCATTTTTGTTTTAAAACGTTCACAATACCTTGGGTCCTGGAGCCTTTTAAGATTAGGGCTGGGATTAGTATTTACACAGAAATTACTAAAAAGCATTTTAATTTTAAAAAGCTGACAGGCAAGCAAAGTTGTACTGCACATGAGAGCCTAGATGCACTTCAGGAAGGCAATAGAAGCTCCTCCCAAATTTTAATTGACATTGGCTCTGTATTTGGATTCTCCATGCCTTGTAGACTGCTTCAGTCAGTAATGATTTTTAAGTTCAAGCTAGAGAAAGAATGATGAAAGATACAGTTCCATGATGAAATTTGCAATTCATTCAGAAATTAAAATACTCAAGAAGTCCCTATTCCAAGAGATAAACAGACGTGACATTTCATCCCTCATCCAAGCTACCTGACATTACTTCCTCCACTTCTGACACCTTTGCATGAAATGTTTCACTGACAGCATCCACCACCTTCCGCCAACTCTTTAAAGCAAATAGTTTTGCTGAAGTGAAAGAGCTCTAACTCAACATCTCTTTTAAATAGTAGGAAGAATTAAATACCTGTTACCAACACTTTGTCAATGCCTCAAAAAATTAGAAAGCAGTGAGAAAGAAACAGCTGTTTCAAGGAACAGACAACTCAGGTTTCTCAGGTAACTCATCAGAAATGTTTCTCCTGCTTGCCTCCTTTTCTCCATAATGAACCAATGTTTTTCCATCGAACACCAAGACTATTTGTTATGCCCTCCTGCACTTTTATTCCATTCTGTGTTCCAAGAGGCACAGCAGCAGAATATCCCACTTCTCACCTACTATTTTCCAGATGTTCACCATACCAGATGTAAGTAGCAATAATCCACACATTTGTGGGAAAACTACAGCAACTACAGAGCTGAAGAGTTGTTACATTAAAAAAAAAAAAAAACATTATCTGACTCTACTTAATAGAGATTTAAAGTGCCAGAGGATATTTTTCTGAATAATCACTGATTCCCTTTTCCTAACAAAAAGCACTAGCAATGCTGCAGGGAGAAAATGACCAAAACTCCTTACCCTCTATATTTACAAACACTAGTCTCTTCTTTCCAAGTAAAAGCTAATTACAGACACAAAATCAGAAGAAATCAGCAATTGGGGCACAGATCACAGAATGGTTTGGGTTGGATGGGACATTAAAGATCATCTCTTTCCAACCTACCTGCCATGGGCAGGGACACTTTTCACTAGACCAGGTTGCTCAGAGCTCCATGCAGCCTGGCCTGGAACACTGCCAGGGATGGAGCATCCATAATTTCTCTGGGCAACCTGTGACAGTGCCTCACCACCCTCATAGTAAAGAATTCCTTCCTAATATCCAATCTAAACCTACTCTGAGTTTGAGGCCATTCCTCCCTGTTCTGCCATTATATGCTCTTGTGAAAAGTCCCTCTGCATCTTTCCTGTAGGTTCCCTTTAGGTACTGGAAAACCACAATTAGGTCACCCCAAGCCTTCTCTTTTCCAGACTAAGTAAAGCTAATTCTCAGCTTTTCCTCCTAGGGAAGGAGCTCTGACCATCTTCTTGGACTCATTCCCACAGGTCCATGCCCTTCCTGTCCTGGGTGAGAGCGGGGTGCAGCACTGCAGGTGAGCTCTCACCAGAGCAGAGCAGAGGGGCAGGATCCCTCCTTTGACCTGCTGCCCTGGGCTGTGAGTGCTCATTACACGACCATGAAGATATGACTTGATTTTAAAGACAGAAACACCCCTACACAAAAGCTACAAAATAAATGGAGCTGCCTGGGACTAGAAAGCTAACGGTCCCTTGTGTCTGAACACTCAGAAACCAGAGTTCAGCTGCTTTCCAAAAGTCAAATCAACCCACGAAACAGGAGATTCTCCTAATCAGAATTTCTCTTAATGTCTTCACTAGCATTTCAGTACCATGGTTTGCTGACCTTGACAAAGTAAAGATTGACAGACTGCCTGTTTGTTTTGGGAATTGTTCGACAGAATGGGCACAGTGTGCATTTTTGTGTGACTTGATGCATGGCTGAGCTTCTCACCTCTGACTCATCAGCCATTAACCTGACATAATCAATTAAGAAGAGGAAAGGAAATTTCACATTTTGCTATACTACTTGAAAGCATTTTTTCTACATTGTAGCATGGAGTTTCCTAGTTCTGTTGCCAAAATATAAATACAGGTCTCTGTTTACAAAGTTATTAATTTCAATTACTGCTACAAACTTCTGCTGCTTAAAAGGTCTACAAGATCTCAGATCTATTGCCTCCACCTTACCTAAAGTATCACAAATGTATTTGCAAGCACATACCATTGTAAAGTTGACTTGTATAGTCAGAACACTGCCCCTAATTTTCTTGAATTTTTTTTCCTTGTGCATGAGATAACTTCCTAAGACAGTTCAGAATTAGGAGTAAGGGAAGAATTATTTCTTTAAATCCTTTTCAACTCTGTTTGCTTTAAAAAGGTGCATGACTCACAGTGGTTAAATATTTAACTGTTTCACTAATGAGCTGAATCCTAACATGTGAGTATGAAAACACGTGTCATTGCAGCTGAAAAATCCCACTCGTATCCAAGGAGCATTTAAAAAATTTTAGATATATATAAATACCTATAGAAACACATGTTAGGAATCTATAAGGTAAGTTGCTGTTTTAAGACTATTCTACACACACATTTAGTATTCTGTGTGGAGAATGTGGGAGTTGGGGCTTGGTTGCGTGGGTATTTTTTTTCCCTTTTTATCAAAAAAATTGCACTAATTCAACCCCAAATGTGCCTGTTATTGCATTAATAATTATGATGACATAATAGTACAATTATACCCTGTGGGACTAGGCTACACTGACATGTGCAACCACGTGCCCACCATCAGTTCAAAGACAGAAAGAGATGGAAGATACTGCCCCACCCTGCAGCTCATTCCTGCACTTCTCATCTTGGAGATTGCCACCCACAGAGCTGAACAACGGTAACCTGCTGTGGAACTGCTCTTGGCCCTCTTTGTTACCACCACAGCAGGTTTAACCATCTTTGGTGGCAAAAATAAAAAAGGCTTTCTGGGGCAGCTGGGCACTGCAGCAGACCAAGAAAGTGAACACAGTCCAGTTCTGGGCAGTGGTAAATCCCACGGAGGGCCCAGAGCAAAGAGCTAGCAGACTGCTTCTTAAGATTCCCAGAGAGACATGCATCTGCAAACCTACCTGCACCCTGTCTGTTCTAGCTGAGCTTGAACAAAACAGCTTTTGTTTGTGGAGATGGCCCAGCTGCCAACTCAGGTTCAATAACCAGCTCTGGATTATGGCAGGCAGGTCTAGACCTGCAGGATCAACTTAATCTCAGCCAAGTTGGCCTCAATCAGCTGTCAGGGCTGCTGTCCTGCAGCAAAACAGATGAAAAACAAACATAAAATGCTACTTAACTCATTATTCAGTCAAATCAATACATGAGAGGCACAAGCTCCAGTGTGCAAAATAAGGACCAAAATCTCAGCTTTTGGGGGACAAAAGAAACACCAAATCAAAGCCTTCACAGTTCTAAGTTAAGAAATGAGACAAGAAGTTGAATATATTTTCCTTTTCAGTGTTGTGACTGCTGAGGCCCATCACTCAACCAGAGTGCCTGGAGCAGGCCACAGCTGGGACTTGTGGAAGTCGTGTTTTCTGTGCCTCAGAGCCTGGCTGTGCAAGAGCCCACTCAGAACTTCCTTCCCCTTACATTTCCAACCACTTTGTTTGGGCTGCAAAGCCTGTGTGGGTAGGAGCTATCTTTCAGAGCACGTGGCTCCACACACTACTAGGTGCTATACTCAAATCTTTCAGGCAGGGCTGTAATGGAAACAACAATAATGTCCTTTCTCAGAAGAATAACACATGAGTCTGCTTGTAAATTGTGTTGCAGATAAAGTTTCCATCACACTTTTAACTATCAAAAGCTAACAAATCTTACTCTACAGTTCCACAAACAGTTTAAGCCAGAACTGCTGCCAAAAGAAGCAATCTCATCTGGCCAAAAAAAAGGTTAATTTGAACCCATCTGGGTTCTCCAAGGCAATTGACAACAGAGCTGCATAAATGCTTGTGTTGGCAGAAGGAATGGAGCAGCAGGATCATTTCTTCAGGTGGCAGTGCCAGTTTATGTAGGCTGAAACCCCCTCTTGAAAGTCCAGCCTGGGTTCTCTGAAGGATTTATCTCACAAAGCCAACTTAGAGTGGAAAAAGCTATGGATCACCCGATCTTACACATAAAACTGCTAATATTCACCTCCCAAGAACGCTGCAAGGTTAAGCACACTCGTGTTTGTAAGGCATTACAGAAGTAAGATTAGTAAATATTTAATTTTCTCTCCTCCCTTTCCTCCGCCTTGGCCACTGAGTATAACTCATTCTGAGCTCCAAATACTAAATCAATGACTTGGAGCAGCTCCTAGAAGGTAGCTGTCAAGCTCCCTGCCTGTGGGCCAGATGGAGGTCAGTCATCACACACACGCAATCCAACTAGAAACTGCTCTGCAGTGCTGCAGCCAAAACAGCACCTAAATGCCTAGTGCACCCACCCGTGCTGCAGGGAACCCTGGAACAGACAAATCACCTCCACAGCAGACACCCCTTCTCACCTTGATCTGGGGAACAGCTGCAGAGGGATAAAGGACAAGTAAATCAACTCCTTCTGCAGGCGTTCCACGTGTGAACACATCCTGTCAAACTGACAGAAACAACAGCAAAAAGGAGAGTTTCTGAAAGGTGCCTAAATAAGGATGTTAACAACATGCTGGAGGAAAAAAAGAGGCCAGCCTCAGTGTGATTAGCATAAGGGAAACCATCAAAGTGAGGCAGCACACAGCTTGCTTTCACAGACTGGGTGTGAAAACAGGCCTTTTGGTTATTTTGTTAGTACTTCAAAGTCTGGCTGTTTCTGAGAGCCAGTAACAGCTCTGGGTTCCCTGATCTATGGGTTAGGTGGAAATACCTGATGTAAGCAATGCACTAAGGCACAGGTCCCTGAAATCAGTGATCAGTGGGGATGGCTGAGCAGTGCAGAGGTTTTAGGACATTTATCCCAATATTTGGCATATATATATATAATATATGGTCCCTAGAGGGAACTCAGAAGGCTACAGAAGTCACTCTGCTGCAGAGCCCCTGGCTGCTGTGGCTATCAGGGCACACGGGCACCCATCCCTGTTCACTCCCAAGGCACGGGACATGCCACGAGCAAGGAGAGGAAAACGCAGCATGTGGCAGCTCCCTGGGCTATCCAGACTTCTCCAGCAGCTCAGTGCAAACACCATGTTCTGAGCTCCACAATTAAATTCATTTCTTTTATGAGCTGAGATAAAATGTAAATGCCCATGCTAATACTACTAGCCACTGAATCAACAGCTCTTATAAACTTTCACAAGGCCCTTCTGATTACTGAGATAAAGTAGAACTGGGCCTCATAGTACAACAGGAGCAATCCTAGAAACCCTTTGTGCGAGACAAGTTTAACACAACTCATGCTTCAGTCACAATGACATTTTTTTATACCAACAAAATAAAAGTAAATTAGATAAAAATACATTTAAAACATTAAATGAGAGATAAATACAGTTTGGAGTTACATAAATCAAATTCATGCTTCCTAGGTTACCCCTAAGTACAAGCAGACTCTGTTGAAGAAATCTTTCCTATTACATCCTGATCCTGTTAATATTTATGCACACAGGAAGCTCCACTGAAGTCATGATGACGACTCACACACACAAAGTTAAACACACTGCACAACTGCGAGTCTCGTGCCATAAAAAGTTCACTTAAAAACGTAGAACATAACTTAGTTGCCTCTGCACATATACATTTAAGAAAAAAACCAGCATACAGTCTTGCCATTTTTCCCCCCTGAAAGGCAAGGGATTACCCCCTTGTCTAGAGCCATGGAATAAACTCTCAGTAGGGCACAATTGCCAGAGGCTCTACTCAATGAAATGAGTACAAATGAAATCCAGCTAGAAGTATTTTTTTCTTTAAATTACTGATGAAAAAAGAAATATTCTATATATAAATACATATGTAAAGAAGCATATACATAAATGCATATGAAGAAGTAAGAGTATTCTCCCATGTTGTTGCTCTCTATCTGTGCACAAAGCCAGATATTTGTCCCTTCTTTCATGGCCTGGCAAATTTCTAACAGGATGTTAATTTACTCATTGTTAATTTACTCATCCTTCCAAGAGCAGTCAGATCTCAGTGCTGAGATGCACTCTGCTCCTGTCAAACACAGAAGTCAAGAAACAAAATAATGAAACTTTTCAGAAAATAAACTCACAGAAGTTTACATTAGAAACTGCCAAGAAAAAGAAAGCCACCAAGAAGTCCAGTTGATTTTGAGTTTTTAGCCAGTTAACTGAACCCACTTAACCCAACACTGCAAAATAAAGTTCCTAATACACTCAATTTATTTTCTCTCTCCTAGCTCCTGGAAGCTCCTTTCTTCTTAGGCACTGGCACTCGCTGTTTTTCTCCACGACAGCTACACCACACCTGCAGAGCCAATTCCAGTTCTGCCTACCAAGGGCCACTTAAAGCCATTCAAAAGCCACCAGCAAGTGACAGCTGGCAAATTCAAACCTGTCTCAGTAGTCTATCATATGTAATCAATTGCAAATAGAACTTCAACAGACTCATCCCATTATTTCCTAGCTAATTCCCCCTGGGAAAACAAGCCAGCAACTCCCACTTTGAATCATGAAGCTAGTTTTGCCCCTGTCCCTCCTCCCAGCTTCTCCCTTTCCCCTCCCTCTGCCTCAGTTCAGGGCCCTCTTTCAGTTTTTGGGCTTGATATCCGTTATGTTATGTCAGCTGTTACACTGCGCTTAAAACAATAGACTCCAGCTGGCTGAGGTCAGATGTGAAAACAAGGACCTAACAAAGCCAGGGACCCTCCAGTTATACTGAAATTGAGATACACACTGAATGTAGCACTTAATGACAAACTACTTTCCAGACATTTGGGCAAAGCATAAAGGAAACACCTGTCACTGCAAACATTACACACTAATCCAGATAAACCCTAAATTTAAAAATCTTTCTTTTCACTGCTTGGCTATAGCATGCACCAGTATTCCACAGCTTTAATTTTATTTTTTTTTCCCTAGATGGAATTTGTATTATTCTGCTTGTTTACTAAAATAATAAATAGTGGGAAATATGTATAATTTCAAAGGAAATAAGTTTGCTATGCTTCTTTTGGAGTTTACCAAGCTGATGTTCCAAGTTTCACATGAATTCATACCCCAGGAAAGTTTAGTCAAAATTTAACCCTTAAGTAGGAAGCTTGACAGAAATGAATAATAAATGTAACTGTGAATGAAACGTGCCATTTTTAGTGATGGCATTTTCTTATCTGCACCTTTGAACACAATTTATTGGAATGTACCTGTTCTTAAAAATAAAGAAACGAACCACTGTGTGAATTATAAAGGCAAATACGAGCTCTTGAGAACACGTGAAAAACTAATAACTCCAGAGAACATATCTCTTACTTATCAAAACCCTGTATCCAGTTTAAAAGCAGCGTTTCCTGAAAGCTTTCACACTGCTGCAGCTCATGCCTGACAAGCTGGGCAGTTCGCTGTGTGCAGAAGGACACGGTGGCACCCTGCTCATGCGGTGTCTGCCAGGGAGGGAAATGCCCGTGTCAGACCCTGCAGACAGCACCCATCCATCCCGGTGCCTGTGCTGGCCACAAACTGTCCCCAGCCCAGCCTGAGCTGGGGCAGTCACTCTGCCCAGAACCCACCTCAGTCTCCAGAGTCAGAGTCCCAAAAAACGCCTGGTGCTTCACAGCCCCCTCACCCCAATGGGGATATAAAAGCTAAATTCCTTCATGCACTGCCATGTAGGTGCTGACTTTATTTTAAATGGCAGCATTAAGTTATGCCACCATGCAACTCCAGGTACAGAAAACGCAGGGAAAGGGATTTTTCTTTTCAAACTTCGTAGAAAAGGCATAAGTACTCAATTTTCTACATCCAAGCCACTCCATTGTGGCAGACTAAAATAAGAATCCAAACCCACAATGTGGGCCTTCTAGATGAAATGTATGGATATACATTAAAAGAGACATAGGTTTTTTCCTATGTCAGCAGTAAAAACTGCTGCTTATTCTTATCATATATATCTAAAGGCCATACCTGGTGGTAACATTAGAGAAATTTAGAAAAATTAACTTTTTCTTTTATCCCAACTGAATAGGAAACATCTAGTAATACCAAGAGTGTACCTGGCAAGGCATAACATATTGGAAGTCTTTCTATGTTTTAACAAGTTTAAGAACTTTTTCTTTCTCCTCCATGCAAACACTTGCCCAATTCATTTCACTGAAAGCATTAATTGTTCTCTTTTTTGTTGTTGTTGTTTTTTTTGTTTTTAAAGGTATCCACATGATGAACAATAAAGTAGACCAAGCTGCATGAATTTTGAGGCTCCACCACAAAGTTGCCAGAGTTTTCACTGGCACCAATGTTTACACAGCCCTTTTCTCCCATCCCTCTCTCCACAAATTATGATTGCTAATTACTCGTATAAAATTCCCCAAGCCCATGTGGAAAAACATTTCTTTATTAATAGTTCATTCCTTCCAAAATATATTTTTATCTAGCAGAGGACACCATCCAAGGTCAGAAGCAGCCGCCCCAGGAGAACACAGCGTGGGGCAATGCTGCCCTCTGCAGATTCTACATGGAAACTCCAGCCCTTTTACCAGGTTTTGTCTTTTAGCACATGTCTAAACAAAACCAGCTCATCTCTCCCTTACTGGTCTTAGCACGCTTTCATTCCATATCACCTCTTCATTCCTCCCTAACTCAGATTGCATCTACACCAAACCAGAGCAAGAGGCTTGTCTTTTTCCTTTTTTTTTAATAAGAAAGCACCCATTTAATGAAATTGGTTCAGCTGTCCCACACAGCCTTATTTCCACTTTAGGAGAATCTGATTTGGCTCCCTTTGACCTGCTCAGAACGGGCATCAAGCAGAATTTAAGCACGTTCACGCAACCTTCTGAACCAAATGAACTAAATCCTTTTAACATCACATTTACATTAAGTGCATAACTCTCTTCTGCAGGCCAGGGGAGTTGACAAGGGATTGCTTTGAGAACAGCTGGAACAAGTTAAGATCTCACTACCAGCAACCTTTCAAACCAGTGCAGCTGATTTTGCAGGGAGGCAGATGAGAAGCCGTCACGTTATCTGCCAGCACAGCCCGGCCACAAACATCACAACCAGGGGATGAATGCAGCCAGAAACACCTGGGTGCACATTTAGGGGAAGGTCCCTGCTCCAGCCATCTTCATACTGTTGCCTCATTAAAAGAAGGGAGGGCAATTTTAATTTCTAATCATGTTTTCTGAGCCTCCAAATCACTCACAGCTGGCATTGTGCCTACAAACTAAAATGTAAAGAAGCCAGCTTTGACTGAAAGCTGGGATTCTCCACATCAGCTGTCAGTGAGTGACTCCCTGGACAGGTCTTTCTGCAGGTCCCACAAAGGAAAAAGATTAAAGACCATAAATCCACCAGACACATCTTCTACACCAGCTGGCCTCACTTTGGGTCAGGCCAGGGGACATTGCTGAGGCTGCAAGGACAAATTTTTCACTTTCTCAGCTACAGCTGTTCTTCAGAGTCTGCAGACTAGATTAATCTGTAGAGCTGTCACCAGGCACCTTTACAGATACTAAATTAATTTTTCAAAAGGATGAAAATGCATCAATGCAGATGGTGAGTCTGCATTTTGGCCTTCTTAAGCAAAGGATATTATCAGGAAAGAAAACTGCTAGAACCACTTTGAAATGTGTATTCTCTGTGAAGACCACCTTCAGAAGCAAAAGCTGTAGGTTTTTCCTCTTTCTCTCTCAAAAGACCCATAAAAAACTCCAGCAAAAAAAAGCCAAGTTTTACACTCAAAACAAAACATTGTATTAAAAAAGCAATATAAACTAGATTTCCTATGGGCCTAGACTCTGTATCAGTTTCTCAGAAGTGTAGGAATAATTTCAATGCCAATAAAGTAAACGTTAATAAACCAAAACTGTTGCCTTTTTATCTTAATTTGTATTTTTTAAAGTTTAAATATTGCTTAATCTCTTCAATAAGAAGTATGCTGAAGTAGAAAAGGAACTTAAAACAGAAGGCTGGAAAGAGTTTATACTTTCATCATAAAAACACAGCTTTTTCTTCTTTTTTTTATTTGGCGGGGATCAATATTGAAATGAGATTCCTACCAGAAAATAGCTTTTTCAGGCACACCAAATATCCCTTGGTTCAGCAGAATATTTAATCCCCTTGGATCAGGCACTCGGATTTTCTTAGATCATGCTGAGATAACAGCATTCTGCTGTGTTCTGGCACCATAAAACCCTTGCTTATGAAAATAAAAGAAAAATACGGCCTCTCTGGGAACATACATCTCTGCACTGCTTTTTTTCCGTAGTTGAGACATTGTAGTCTCAGAATCAATTTCTGCCCTGATACACCACATTCTCTTTATGAGTCACGGCAAAAGCTCTCCCGCACCACTGTTTTACACGGGCCAAGCGCACACAGGGCTCTCCTAAACGATGATGCTTTCACAGCCTTGGCTCCGGCTCCAGCTCACGCTGGGCAAGCGCCAGCGAGGAACTAACTGGAGTCAAACCCCCTCCGACAGCACCATCTAGTGAAAAAAAAAGAGAAAATAAACACATGCAAATTTAAACAGTTTTCACTGCATTCTGGAAACGAACAAAAGGCCAATTCTCCCCTAATCTCCCATTACAACTGCGTTTAGGTATAGCTTTCATCAAGGCCCTTTGCCTCGTGAAGTGTGGTGACAAGCAGAGAAAGATTCAGCGGCTAATTGTAAGCTTTTTGTCTAAATCTGGAACGCCACTTGGAACACATTTAAACTTGCCCCTGCTTATTTTTCCAATGCTAAGCTTGTGCTTTTCTTGCTTTTATGAGAAACAGAAGTGTTTTTTAATGCTTTTAAATTATTGATAGCATAACATCTTTTGTTTCGTGCTGTGCTCGTGGGAGATGATATTTTAAGACAAGCAGCTCCAGAATAAAATAAATTAATATATTTGGATATACTACAATATATTTTTAATATACTTCACAAAATTGTTTTTTTCCACCCAGTTTCCAATTGAAACTGCCACAACATATAATCTCAACAACTTTTATAGTTTTTATTTTTATGTTATTGTAATATCTTGTATGACTATATTAGTAAAGCATGAAATTTCTTCTTCATGAAAAAGGGCACACAGCTTCTATCTGTAACTTCAATGTGACCAGGCTCCCTGCTTTCAAAAGGACTACCTGCTGAAATTATGCAGGTGCTCAGATCTTTTACAGGGTCAAAGCCAAACACTTGGGCTATTTGGAGGAAATAAAGCAGTATAGCTATTGTGAGTGCTTTTAATAGTCTTGTTTAATTAGTTTTCCAGTCAGGAGGAGGAGATTCTGTTCTTTTCCCAATGCATATCTTCAATGCCATGCAACTCCAGTTTCATGGGCTTACTTGAGGTCTCAAACCACAAACTCTACATGACCAAAGTTCCTTCATTCTCAGTTAAAGCCCAAGCAAAAGCCATCTCCAGGATTCCCATACTCCTGGTAGGTTGCTGGTACTCTGCTGCCCCTTTGAGCTCTGTCTCATTTAGTATTATTTTGTCAATCAAATTGCTTGCCTTCCTTTGCTCATCTACAATGACAATTTTATCTACTTGAATTGTCTGGCTCTAAATAAAGATCGTTACTGTCAAATAATTAAAAATCCTTCTATAGACACAATAAAGAAATTAATTCCTACTGCAGAGCAGTAGAAAGGGTGCTCTCCTAAGCTTTCTGTTCTCCTTACAGCATCATTTGGAAGCTTGCACTCTGTCTCTTCCAGTTTTGTGCCTTAATCCCTACGTGCTGGTACACTTTATTTTACTTCCTTCTTGCCATTTTGCAGACTCTCTGCAACCAGCCCTCTGTGATTAAATCTCCCCCTAAGAACTCAGTTACATCTACTTTTGGCAACTTGTAAAAAGTAAACAAAAGTAAAACAACTTATTTGACTTTAAGGTAGCTGACTACCTTAAAATCTCTTAAGGAACAGGAGAATAGGAAATTTCACTGGGTAGATGCCAACAGGAATGAGATTCTGACATTTATGTTTGTGTTTCAAGATGCCACAACCCCTTGGAAAGTCCCACTGAAACTGGATGGAGCAGAGAGCACATTAGCCCATCTACTGCTTTGGATGGATGGCTCCCCATAATCCCCACAGGTTTCATCGAAGTTACCACAGTTAATCCTTTAAGAAAACAGCATCAGCCTCTGCCAATACTGAACAGACAGACAACTGCTCATTTCCTGTGAAACCCATGCCAGTAGGATTTCAAATTTAGAAATTAACCACAGTTTTTCTCACTGTGCAGAACAGGAACACTGATACATCATTCACCAATTCCCTCACTACTTAGAGAGGATATTAATACAGAACAGCAGAAATACACAATACTGGATGTTCCACACACTGTGTAATCCTGAATGTGTTGCATGCACTTTACACTGCCAGATACAAACAACACACACTGAACACAGGATGAACAAACCAAAACAAGCCCCATGATTTCACAGGGTGGGGGCAGAGAATGAAACCTTGCTAGTTATGTTGACACCGAAGTTGTTTCACTGAGACAACACACATGTCTAATACTATGATATATTGCAAAGGTGAGTGAGACATTACCAGGAGTTAAATTCATCACAGACATTGGCAGAAGTTATGGATAAAAAAAACTGCTAGTGATAGAGTAAAAAAACCCAAAACAAATTAAATCTGTACAAAAGAGGAAATGGCAAACCACAAAACATTGTACTGAATGCATAAATAAATGTATGGATGCTCTTATCTGGCACTAGTTACGTTACACTTAGGAGTTCAAACATCTTTAAAGTTAGTTAAAAATTATATACAGGAATGAAAGCACTTAATGCAGAGACAGTATGATTGACACTAAATTTAATATGCTATATTCCTATTCTTACAGCATTCATATTAGCTATAGAACCTTGACATATGTAATAGATAATTAGACAAAAATTATTAGAATTTATGGGGATCTAAAGTGAACTTTTTAATGCGAATAGTGGCAATACACTTATTGATATTACTGAAGCATTGCTACAATGCTGGTTTTGAACAAACATTTAAATTGCTAGTTAGCATTTTCTCTATAAAGTGACGGTGTTTCCACAAGTTAAATAATGGTCATTTATTTATAAACACAAAAAATCAATTATTTAGCAGGGGGTATCCCACTAGTGAGGTAACAACAAATTCATGAAAAGTTTGGATGTTTAAAATCATGCCTCTCCAACCTCAAAACTAAGTCTCTTCAATGAAACCTAGGCTGGCAGGACCAATTACTGCTGAGGCATTTGTTGATACATCTATGCTGCAGCACTGGTGTACTACAACCATGGTGACTGTGTTTTCTCTACTGAAGGGAAAGAGCATAAGACAGGTAGAGCCACTTGTCTTAAAATCAATGGACATAAGTTTTCCATTTCTGAAACAAAGCTGGATATGACACCAGCTAAATTAAAGGACTTCCACTTAGTTTTTTTCCCCTGCTGTGGCCAGGTGTCTGGTCTTCACTATGGCTGAAAAAAGTATTAATCCAAGCAATAGGAGGGATTCAAGCTTAATTAGAATAACTGTATGTGTTGGGCACAGCACAGGTGTCCTCAGTACAGGCCATAGAGGGTACACCACCTCATTTTTGGGTTACCATGACTTTTAGAATTTCTGTAGTTTGCAGATTCATTAAGGAAAAGCAGAAAAGTCTCTTGTCAATTAAACCACAAGGTGCATTTTGTTTGATATGGTGTTAGCTCAGGAGATCAGAATTTGCACATTGAGAACAAACACACATCAATCACATTAATGTCCATGTACATACCATCCAAAATAGTGTCCCTGTAGCAAGAGCTGCATACTGCTCAATTGTAGAAAGCACACTGAAGATAAGGCATATCAGCACAATAAGGAAGCTGCAAATTAAAAGAAATTACACAATTAAAATAATGTAATTCAGTGTAATAACCTATGGGGAGAATAGATAATTATGCTATCACAAATCATCTGTTTACAGTGAAATGTCATTGGTATTGGATTATCCCTAAACACAGCTGGTAAGTGTTGCATGATCCTGCTTCCTGTTTGATAGTTTATTTCTCTTCAGACACTGAGGTTTGGGATTGGACATTATCAAATGAAACCATATGGCAAAACTAGCTTTAGCCCACCTCCAAGATTTGCTGTTTCCTGGCCCCTTGTGGAAAGAGCATTCCTTGCTCTTTTTTATTTTGAGGACTACTTTGGCTGAATCACCACACAACCTCCAAGCATGTTTCAAATATTTGCCTTTTTGCTGATCCAAAGCCCAATAAACTGGGGGGAAAAAAATCACAGCTAAGCCAAAGTTTAATAGGCCGTGGTATATGGTCTTTTATAATTGATCCCTAAAAGACCCCAAATAAATAAAGTCTGACATTTGGCATTTGAAACACAACCTAGGTCTGATTCCACCGAATTCCAAACCCCTGCCATGGGCAGTCACCTAAACCAGGCTGATCAGAGCCCCACACAGGCCGGCCTTGAACACTTCCAGGGATGGGGCTGACACATTTGTCCATAGGGAGATGGTCCTGGTTTCCAACGTGAGATCCGGCACAGCCAGGGAAGCAGCCCAGCTGTCTGCAACCTCCCAGAAATGCTCTTCCCCCACGTGGGGAGCAAGGCTGCTCAGCCCTGCAGCCTCTGCCTTCAAAGCCCTTCCCTGAGCAGCTTCCGCTGCCCCCCACCCCACAGGACTGCTGCTTCCCCTAAAGGATGTATTACCCCTGGGAAGAAAACCATGCAGCACCCAGACTGGGTGCTATCCACTGCTAGCCATGGGCAGCTTCCAGCTCCCAAAGAACTGCATGTTCCTTTGAAAAACACAATGCAAGCAAGCAGCAAGAATGAAAACATCCACTTGTTAAACACCACGTTAGTTTTTAGGGCTATTTCTCACAATTCTCTTGAGACAAGCAACACCAATCCTTTGTGCTCAATTAAAACTTGCTGCAAAATCAAATAACTAAATCACTCATCCTGTTAGGCATCTCTAAAACAGTTAACAATCTTCTAACTCAAAAAAAAAAAAACCCACAACAAAAGAGGACTGACAGAATGAATAAAACTGAACTCAAGAGAAGTATTAAACCAGGACATAAGACTGACATAGCTCAGCTGAAGTCACCCAGAGCCTCTGCCTTTATGCACAGAAGTGAGCACTTCTTTGGGTGGATCTTTTGAAAGACCGAGCACTCAAGAAAACAAAACAGTGTTAATGCCGACATAAGCTACACCCCTAATGATTGCTTCATGATAAAGTGTATGCAAGTCCAAAGCACACACAAAAAATGATGCCTGATTCACAGAATCATTAAGGTTGGAAAAGACCTCAGACCAAGCCTGACCTTTGAGAAAATATATTGAGTCCAGCCTTTGAGATTGTGCTACCAAATAATGGAGATCAAGTTTGTAGCTGATTAGGCTCAAAAATCAGATAATGAAACTGACAGACATCATCAGATATCAGTACAAGTACCCATATAAAAATATACTTTACCTAAGTAAAATATAAGTATGTGTTTGATTAATCTCTAGACTCCTTTTATTTTACCCTCTATCTCTGCATTCTTAAGCACAAGTAAGCTGTGCAGACAAGGCAGGAGAATGCAAAGGTGAGTCAGTCATTTGAAACATAACATAAATGTTCCCTAAGTATCCAGCCCTTCTGTCTGCAATACTCTCACAATTGCATAAGAGCAATACACCTGCCAATGTGAACATAAATGGAATCAGTTGCACAGAGAGAGCTGATGCTCTCTGGAGTCCAACGTACATAGAATTAGCAGTTCAAAGCAAACAATGAGCTGCAAGGGATGAGCAGCACCACTTCACATTTACTGTACCCCTTAGTAGAAGTAGACATGTTAGAATGCTTAACTCAGCCAGCACAAGAAACCACAAGGGGGCAACCAAAGCAAAGACTATCCCGTTTCTGTCTTTTCCCTAAACAAACACAAACCCCTAATAAGCATCAAAGTTGAAAGTTCATGTGCCGAAATGACAAAAAGATAAACTTAGAGTCAATCGTTTGCCATATCTCTATGCTTGTTCATATTAGAGAAATTGATGGCTGAAGTAAGAACTGCATCAAGTGCCACTCACCCCACTGCCTACCTACTTTTATGGCTTTTCATGCACATGGACCCATTTCAGCCTTACTAATTCATTTTTTTTCACCCCCAGAGAAGGGGTGAAATTACAATTCACTGCAGACTCTTTCCAGGCTGATGCACGAAACACCTTCATAACCACAAATACACATTATGCCAAGCAAAACAAAGATGTTTGGTCAGGAACTGCTGCTTCATGTCTGCTCCTTTGGCAAGGGAGAGATGACACCCACAAGGTGCCAGCCCAGCACCACAGCTGAGCTACTCGCCCTGTTACATTGGCATTGCTATTCTGCTTGGATCAATTGCACATAAGGAACAGAAGGTGCAAAATTAAGACATTAAACAAACACACATGGTGTTCTCCTCCTGTAGCATGAGCCTACTGTTTGTTGCCTTCCAAAACTCAGCTTTGTTTTTGTTTTGGTATTAGTGGCTCCCTTCTCCATCTCTGAAGTGTAAGAAGGGAGTGAGGCACCAGTAAAATAGAAGACAGGAAGTTCGGCACTTTTTTCCTTTCTCTTATTCAGTCCTGAGTGGAACACAGATCCCCAGTTACTGCCTAGGCAGCAGACAAGTCCACAGGAGTTAGTCACAAACAACAGTGGCAGGGACAGACTCTGCCTGAAACTTGAATTTGCTTATGCAAAAATCATCCTCAAGCAATTTAACTGGCCAGCCTCAGAAAAGCAAACATTACAATTTTCATAAAATAACCTTATCACTTTACTGTGATTGCTATTACTACATATAAAATAAAAAAAAAAGGAAAGAAAAAACAGTTGTCTCTTCATCCAACCAGTAAATATCAGACAAACTAATGGGCAATGGGCAACTAACTCCACTATGGCATAATTTTTTCAATATACATTTCTCCTCTAAAGGAGAGACGGTCAGCACTAGGAATTTCTTAAAATCTAGCACCCTTAATGGTCAGACAGGGCTCCATCTCTTGCAAACCACGACTTTTATCTCCTGAAACCCACTGCTTGTTTGCCCTCTATGCACAAATGTGACCATCCTCAGGAAAGGAAGCAGAGTGATGAGTTCAGGCTCTGACAGCTCTGATCTCTCTCTGTGATTGTGGGGCCAAGCAAGCACCAGAGATGAGGAGATAGCCTGGGAAGTTTTTCAGGCTGTCCCTCCCAGGTTACCAAGCAGCATCAGCTTGCATGTAGGTAAGTCACATCTACTGCATCAGTAGATGCATTCAAAAATACTCAGCTTGGTGGTTAAGTCATATCTAACAGTGCTACGGGTTTTTTTAAACCAAGAATTTTGGCTGATCATCTCTGTACTGCCTGATGTGAAACCACATCACCACTGCTACAGCAGTGTGGACATTACAAAGCAGCAGATGGTTTTTGCTAGACCAGCACAAGGAGACCTGTGCCCTCTCACACAGCACTGTTTTACTCAGCCAGTTTCTCTGGTTCTCTCTCCAGTTCAGTTTTCCCAGGCAGCTGTTATCCCATCCCTAAGGGAGCCAGAGCCAGAAGTGGAGCTCTCAGTGTGCAAGGAACACCAGGGTGCAGCACTGCAGTGACACTTGGAGCTCAGGGACATCCCAAGCACAGCTGTGCTCATGTGGGCAAACATTTTATAAATAAGTTCTGTCTTGCTTCATTGTGTCAGTCAGACAGCTTAGGTAATATTTTTGTCTCTAACAGAGCGCATTTCCACAAAACAATCATTCAGCCAACAAGGGAACATGGCCCGCCAGCATATGTGCTTTACTTAGCAATAGATAGGAAATATGTTAAGAGCTTAAGGTAGATTTAATGTTTTATGACTATTTTAGGATATATTTTGACTTACAGACAGATCTATGGCTTTTTCCCTGACCTCAGCTGCAGGAACCTGACACATTATAGGTAGCTATCAGTACTGTGCAGCCTTCAGCCCTGAGCTGCTGAGTTTTTTCTATATTTAACTTTGATTTTTGAACATTAGCGTGTCTTTTTTGTGGCTTGAAACAATGTGTAGAATGATCAAAGGAACAATAAACCACTTACTGAGAGATAACAGTGCTCATTTAGTGAATGTCACAGGTAGGAGAACTGATAAGGGTTTATAAAATATGTCCAGTGATATGACCAGGAACATTTAAAAACACAGTGTATGAGACAAGCTGGAAGTACTTACTCACCAGATTAATAGTCTCATGTGCATGCAGCTGTTATCATCAAAACCAGCACTAAAATGTGGGTAGATTTCATTCCTTGCAGTGTTTCTTACATACTCACAGTGGGAGTCTTTCCATAAGCCAGGAAAATGTTGCCATTAGGCTATAAACTGAGCTGAGACCTTAAATACATTTAATAGATGAGAAGGGACATGCAAAGTTCAGTTCAATTTATATGAACTGGAGCTCTAACCATCCAGGAAGACAGACAGTTTTTCCTTGTTCAATGCCACAAGCTGTCTTAAGTCTGATTTTTCTAACCATTTTTATCCATTAGAGCTATCAGCCTTGAAGATATCCAACTACTGGTGCAAACAGCTTATTTTAGCTGTAAAAAAAAACAGCTAAAAAGCAGTTACCAGCATCTGTGCTTTTTTCTGTTTGGCCTGAAGTCAAAGTGCAGTTCATCCTCTGTCTAATGGAGAAAACAACTAAAAAAAATATTCTGCAAAAAAAGAAAATGTCTTTAGCATGCTTCTATGTACTTAACATTCTACCTAAGCCTCCTTCTTGAATCTGTCCGCCCTCATTTTTACAGAAATAGATTTTCTTTGAATGCACATACAGTCAGTCACATGCATGATCAGTCATCTACCCTGTAACTCAGGTGTGGTTTTGTTTTGTGGGATTTTGTTAGTTTGTGGATTTTTTACAGACTAAATATTCTTTTTTTTTTTTTGCCATTTAGCTTCTAAGTGTGACACATTTCTTAAGTAAACAATGTAATTTAAAGTTTAACCTCCTCTAAGAATAAAGCCTTACAAGAACTGGAAGGATGACATTGAGAATGAGTTTGGGCAGATTCTTATCTCCATCATCATAATTTGCAAACTATAATACTCCCGCATATCCAGTTCACGTTAGTTCATTAAAACATATGACAGCATCATTATTTAATCTGTCATCCCCATGACTTATACCTGCTGACACATTTCAGACTGTGCACTGAAAGGTCAATGGTGCCAGAAAAGGACATTTTCATGCAGATTTCCAGGTTACAAAGATTGTTATTGCAATGTGGATTTAGATAGACAACTTCAGGTAAGAGACACACTGAAGACTCTTTTATTTTGTTATACATTCTGTGTTCCATGCCAGCAAACTAACTCCTTACTTAATTTACATCAGGAAAATCCTCAAGAAAATAAGACAAGTCAACATAAATCCCTGACCACCTCTCACACTACCACATAGTCATTTCTACAGTACAAACAAGAAAACATTCAGAACTAACCCATATCAAGTCATTTCTCACTGCAGCAAGGCACCAGGTTTTTGTTCTTTCACTCAATGTATTTTGGGAATGCTTGAGGGAAATAAAAAATCTAAGAAAAGGTAAAAGAAGGGGAACAGGTAGAACTTGTAAAATAAGGGACAGCTGACAATAAGAGAAGAAAGAAGTCTATGAACATAAACAGCATGGCTAGGAATCTAATACAGGATGGCAATTTATTTTATGGGATCATCAAAGTATAATATCAAGTACAAATACCAACCAATACTTTTAAAGCTGAGAAACCCAGAGATGATTTTTTTAAAAAGAAACAGGATTTCACAAGGCAGAGAAAAGTTTAATCTTAATGATATTCACTCAAGTAAACACTCCATATGTGTAGGCCTCATGCTGAACCCTTTAGTGAGTCTGAACTGAATACTTAGAGAGCACCACCTCTGTCATGACCATGAGAGCACAGTACCAGGCTAGTGACAGAAAGGTAAATAAGCAATTATCCAGCTGGTGAACACCAGAGGTCCTCCATCACTTATCCAATTAACTAAAAAAAAGTTTGTAAGAGAATGGTCTGGTGAAGGTACATGGTTAGAAGCCCTGTAGACAATTCCTCTTTGCCCATACCTTAAGCCAACTTTAACACTCCTAATTATGCATTAATTTTATTAAATGCAGTAGCTGTTAATGCATTAGCATGAAAAAAAGAGAAAAATCACTGTGGCAAGGAGTTAAGAGACCAGCAACCTATACAAACCATACCTGAAGATGAAGCAGGTTTAAAAAAGAATAAATATATCAAAAGTACTTTAGTGCCGATAATAAAAAAAAAACTAATTTAAAAAAAAATTTTGAAAAAAAGTAGGGGTTTAGGTCTCTGTCCATGCAGGCTCTTTGCATGGTTTTCCTCTCAGGATTTGTCATCTCTTCTCATGTTTTGTTTTTAAGGCAGGGGAAGGAAGGAGGGGCACAGCCTCTCAGTGGCAGGAAGATGCCCAGCAGAAGGAGATGCACACTCACGTTCCTGCAGAGGCAAGACTCCCTCCAGGAGCTGCCCACAGCAGTTTCCTGCCCAGCACACGCTTCCTCTCTGCTATGGCCAGCACAGGTCAAGCCTGCAGACAGCTCACTGCTCTCAGCTGTCACTTACCATCAAAAACCCCTCCACAGACAGAGTGCGAATGCTCTGTTTGTCTCAGCTTAGCTCTATCAGATGGAGCTTCCTGTTAACATGTCTTTGTTCCAACTCCTAAGGAAAAGTAGAGTTGGTGCTTCCTGAAGGAAACAATGGCATAATTTTTAACCAGCTCCATGACTCCTTGTCAAAGAAATGCTGTCTTCTGGCTCCCATGTAGGAAAGCAGATTTATTGCACACGGAAGATCACATACAATGCAGGGTTGTCTGATACTGGGAAAAATAGGTTAACTATACAGCTAAACAGGCAAGGCTTCTGTCACACTTACCTGGCTCTTCTGGGAGGTTAAAGTCTGTAAAAATGATTTAAATTATGGGCAGTGTACCAAAGCACAAAGCACACAATGAATCAAAAGTCATTTAGGATACAGCACCAGAATTATTGCAGGAAAGGCCTGTAAGGGCTTGGCAAAGGGTATGATTGCAGTAGAAATGCAAACCAGACGTCAAGATGCTTCAAGAGGAAAGGTTAACTACTCACAAAAAGCAATGTTATTGCATCCTGCTAGGAGGTGTTGGTTCCTTTGAGAGCAGGCAAGGATTAACAGGAAAAAGATGATAGGTACTGAGTAAGAAAGAGGAAAATGAATATGCTACATTTAAAACAAGAGATGACCAAGAGAAGTGAACCACTGGACTGCAGAACATTTATCAGCCCTCCCCAGATAGTTCCAATAAGCTTCCAATGTGCTCATTGTTAATATGAAACCCCATCATAGGAACACAACAACCACGGAAGAAGGGGTGAGTTCACATGTGCAGTAAGGGCATCACCCAACACTAGAAATCAAGAGAGTTTTTGCAGTTTTCTTTACATCAGGCTTAATAAGGGGAAAGTTGTCATTTTCTATCAGCCACTTCTGGAGACATGTTCTTTTAACAGAGAAAAAAAATGTTCTAGAAACTGAGTGCCACAACACAGGTAAAACTTGTTTTGTAGTTGGAGTTTTACACAGTTGGTCTGAGCACTCACTACACCACTATCCCACTTTTCTTGTGACAGTGGATTTAAGGCAGCAGAGTTTAAATTATTTAATATCCAAACACTAAAAGAAAATTACTAAAAGTTCTTGGATTATAAAATGCAGCTTCTGAAAAATTGGCAAGACTGGACTATTCCTCTGCTTTGCTGTTGTCAAACCTAAATTAAATAAATCTCTCTAAATAAAATACTCTTTTTAAAAATTTTGATAATTACTTTCCCTAAATACATAATATTTCTTTAAACAAGTAACAATATTTACTTCCAATGGCTTCTCTTCTTTGGGCTGGCTGAACACTATTTTCTGGCTTCATCTGACAAAGCAATTCTAGAGCTCTATGTATTACCTGGTTTTTTGGTTGTTGGTTTGGTCTTTTTCCCTTTTATTTTACTTTCATCTCAGCAGCACTGCTACAAATCACTTTGCCTCCCCCATTAAAGATCAGAGCACATTGAATCATGACTTCTAGAGCACATGCATCTTACAATGCTGCAGACAACTGGACTTGGTCAGCTTTTCAGCTCACAGACATCTTCCTTTGGGAGCAGCTTCTGGACACTGCAGGTAGGCAAGTAAGTAAGTATCCTGCCCCAAAGAGGCAAAACAAGGCAGAAGAAAGGAAACATTGCCTCCACACCAAAGGAGAAAAGCACTATGCCACAGTCTTGTACAGCTGATGTAGCAGTGCACGAAAAGTTGGAGGGTAATTGTATGGTAAGTGAGTAAGGGCTATGGTTTTAAAGGTTCCATAAAGAAATATCCACATTTCTAGCTCTCAAAAAACCCCTCCATGACAGGGAAGCAATGTTTTTGACACCATCCTTAGTTCTTCAATTGTGAAACAGTGAAAGGAACTCAAAATCAACAGATAGATAAATATACAAATGGGGAAGAAGCAATCGTACCTTGACCTGGACAGATAGTTAATGTGATTTATTGCAAATGCCACAAAAGTGATATCAGACCTCAGCAACCAGCCTACCTCCTTACCTGATCTCCCCCAAATGACTTTTCAAGCTCCTTTCTGCTAAAACCAGTGTGCCTGAAAGGCACTTTCATCAGTGCTGGCAAGTAAGATGAAGACCGTGAGAAAGATCTGAAGGTGGGATAAGTGCTCTCACCAGGGCTTCCATTATGACCCTCTGCTTTAATTATTCAAAGGTATAGCTGACAGATGCTTTCACTGAAATCAGCCTTGTCATCATCCTTTGAGCTTCTCCACACCCAGCTCTCAGCTGCACTTTTCTAGGGGCAGAACATCACCCTTCATGTGTTACAGCCCAGAAACAAGGAAGAGAAACTGCATGACAGGTTAACATTGCTGAGGCAAAAGCAGAGGAATTCAGCAAACAGAGATTATTTCCATTTCCAGGGTATTTGCTGAGGGGAAGATGTGACGTCTAAAAGCTGCAGCAACTTGACTTCTCAGTTTGCTTTAAGCATGATGGAAAGTTCAAGTGTCCCTGGAAGAAAAGAATCAAGAGGGTCTAGAAAGCCACAGGCAGCTTTTAATTTATGGTGAGAGAGCCTTTCTGTAAATACAAAAATCTCTGTAAATACATGCCGTGGAATACAGGAATGCTGAGGACTCCATTTCCTCAAAGAAGACTATACAGATTAAATTTCCTAAGTGAAATCCACACTATGCTTAAAGAGCTTTAGCTTTGTGCCTCAGCACACAAAAGACAGATGTCAGGGTGAAAATAATGAGGATAATTATTTCTATTATTCCAACAGTCAAGTTGGCTGTTAATGGAAATTCTAATTGTCTATCACAAGGCTAAATATTCTGCTCTATCATTTGAACTCACCTGCCCTGAATTAAACAAGGTAACATTAAGAGAAAATGGCTCAAGAACATTATAATCAGTTCTGAGGCCTGTAGCCAAGAGGCATTTCAAGGTGGTTTAGAGTCCAAAACACTTATGTTTCAAAATAGGACTTCAAACTTGAACACTCATTGAGCAAAGGAGTTCCTGGTAAGAGAAGTTAAGATGAAGTAATAAAAGATGTTAGATGCTTCAAACCTTATAGGAAGAGCTCCTAATCAGGAATATAGTGACTCTATGTAACATAAAAAAAATAATCAATCAGCTATTAATTGGACAACCAACTCTGCTGTGAGTAACAGCCCCCAGCTGCCAGATATGCACTTTGCTTTTCACCTGCCCACACAGTTCCAGCTCTAAAAGCCAGGATGCATTCTGGGAATTCTATACATTTCTGGGAATAGTCTTTTGATTCTGCAGAAAAAGGAAACCCTATTTATCTTGTAGTGAAATCTCAAAATTTGCCAGGTAACTTCCAAAACAAGGGTTTATTAACATTCATAGGTGAAAAAGACTTGAGAGATGGTAACATTTTGTGGCACACCTGAAGGCCACAGCCTTGGGAGGGGAAAGCTAACATAGTACCATAATTCTGATAGATCATTGCAGGGCAGCATGAGGAAGCAAAATCCCAGTGCCTGAGAGCACACCCAGTATGCTATTCCAGTGGTAATACAGACATTAAATTATTTCTATTACAGCTCTCAGTGGGGCATTCAAACCACACCTAGTAAGTGCTTGTTAACAGCGTGCAACACATTTCTGAAAACAGTGGTAGAAGTCAGAAAGAGGCAAAACAATTGTTTTACACATTGACTTGAATAATAAATGAAATTCCAGTTAATTGTTAACATTGCAAGGCCCAACATTACACGTAAAAGCTTGAATATCAGGTAGTTTCAATTGCATAGAGGAAAGCATGCAGTATATCCACAACATTAAGATATCAAAGCTATTAAATTACACAAATTTAGGACTCAAAAGAATTCCAGAATTCTATCTCCTTTAGGCTTCATAAATAGCAGAAAAATTTAGGGCATTAAACCATAATACATATATTTTCTGCATATATCCCTTTCTAAAGTGCCAATATTCCAATGTGTGTATTTAGTTTTCTATGTGGCGCTGTACAATGACTAATAATAAACATAAATTTGTAACACACAAAGCTAAGTACAAGGGAGCAAGACTTGATGAGAAGCAGACCTGGAAAGGTTCTCTTCTGGAAATCATCATTTCATGGCTAAACTACCAGGAAATATCAAACGATGACTTTCTGTCGAAGTTCAGTGCCCTTGAGATTAGGCTGCCATTTCAAGTGTATGTTTAGAATGTGTCTAAAATTTATTGATATGATCTGCCAACATATTAACAACATCCATCCCAGTAACACATGACCTCATGGCAAAACTATGCCACAAGATACCACTCCTGGCCCTGAACCACCAGTCATTTTAAAGGAGTATTGACAACATTCCAGCAGCATCCAAAACCCCAAGGGAACCACAAATCAAGTTCAGGCACCTCTGTGGCACTGCACTAATGTGTGTCATTCCACACAGCTGCCAGCTGTGATGTTCAATAAGAAACTTTCTGGTAGTCATTTGTTTCTTGGGGTCTACTAACTCCAGGAGCTGACTTTTCAGCCATGGGAATTCATTGTCTGGAATCCTGTAGATTCTGGTAGCACTGCACAGAGACAGAGAAAAGGCAGAGCTCAAAGATGCAGAGAGAAACACCACAGAATCACTCACCAAAAATACTGATTTCTGCTTTGCTTTTTAAAAAACAAGGATTTCCATAGTTATAACAAAGGCAGCCTAAAATTTTGAAGGCATTTCAGACAGTGCATCATAATTAAACCATTACACTTATCATGCATCAAATCATCCATAAAATCCTTCAATGTAAGGAACAGATTTGCAGGTGTGTTCTTCATCCAGGAACACAGCTATTATTCTCTTGAATAAATTTTTAACTTAAAGCACTGATCCCTTTTGAACATGTAGTTCAAGTTACAGATACTAATTGTTTCTGACCAATCAAACCCTAGCAAATTTATTAACTACAAAGTTAGTCAAGTGGAAGATTCAGGATCCTTATTCTGTGCTAACTGAAAAGTTTCACAGTAACTAAAAATAGGCAAGAATTGTGATATGGAGGATGGAGGACGTACTAGTCACCTTGCAAGTCACAAGACAAATGAAAGAAAATAACAAAAGGTAAAAATAGTTTACCTTGCTTTTGAAACTGCAGCTTTAAAGAAGTGTTTATTTTTTATTTCCAAATTGTTCTAGAAATAGGCTTGCACAGATTAAAACACAGCTTCATTTTCATTGGATTTTTTTTTTTGCAGAACAGGCGAAGTCCTATGGAGTTCAGAATTTCAGGCCTGACCATTAAGACTTTTAATAAAAAAACAAAACAAAAACAAACAAAACACCAACAACCAAAAAAACCCAACAAAAACCCCAAGCCTGAAAGCTTGATTTTATTGTAGACCTCAGAACTGACTGTAGACAGAGGGGGTCAGAGGGGTCACTTATCAATGCTAAAACCATATCTGCAATGATAAATATTGTTTTCAAAGATGCAAAGCACTGAGGAACACCAAAGTCATCAGTGGAGCACAAGGCTGAAGGACACAGTTTGATGAGAGCCATTATTGAAATGGCACCTGTGCCATTGGAGAGTGCTTTTCTCTGCTGTTTCACCTTCGTCAGTACAAACAAAAGCATTGTTCTACTTGGAAAGTCTTTGGCAGCAGAATGGGGAAAAGAACAAAGTATCTCTAATGTGCACAGCACATAACATTTGTTTCATAATCTGATGGAGCAAATTAATTTCTTGACCAGCTGACAGGATATGCTTAATTAAAAGGGGAAAAAAAAATGTGTGGAAGGGAGCTTTCTTAATGCGTGTACTCTGTTTTTTCTTCTCCAAGGAATTGCTGCGCAGATTCCTGCTCCACACAGTCTGTGTGCGACTTTCACCTGAAACAACCCTGGATGTCATAAATCCAGAACCACTGAAATCCTCTTGGTATTATGTTCCTTAGATATTGTTTGTATTTTTTAATGTTTCTTAGAAAATACAGTAGATGGTGACACACATTTTAACTATCTGCTGTTTCAAAGGCCACAATCATTTAAAAAAAAAAAAAAAAGAAAACAGTAAATACCAAGGTGTCTTTCCCATAAAACAATCACTTTTTCAAAATGTAGTTAGCAATACCAGCCTCAAATAAAATTTTAAAAATGGATCCAAGGTAAACTAATTTATAAGCCTAATATTATTCAGATTTCCTTTTATATACTGTTTCTCACTGCTCAACAAATACCAAAATAAAGTCATCTACTATCTACTCTGAGATGTCCTAATCAATTCTTAATTGGGGAGAAGGATGCAACTTCACATCATCCATCTCTGACACAGACTTCTGGGAGAACAGTATTTTTAATTAAAAAAAAATAGTAGTAGTAGTAGTAGTAGTAGTAGTATGACTCCGGCTCCAGAGCTACATTTGAGCTCCAGAAAACCCGGTACTGCAGACCCATAAAAAGTGGGGCACACCAGCAAAAACAATATTTGTGATTAAGCACTGAACTACCTCATAATATAGACTTCAACACAAAAAAATCAAAACCAAAAGAAACCAAACAAAAAACCCCATAATTATCCTGAAGAGTGAGAAGCTTCTTCATCTGAAACAACAATCTCTGAACTTTTCAAGTGATCTATGGAGCTTTTGTTCTTTACTCAAGTTGACAGACATGTTTCTCATTCACCTCAGCCACCTAAGCATAAGTTAAAATAATATTATCACACCCATGATATACAGTTCCAGAAACAGGCTCCTTTTTAACCAACTAAAATTCCCTGTTTGAAACATTTTGTTGTTTGTTTTTTTTTTTCCCTGAGACTGACTCCTTTACCTAAAAATAAATTCAGATAAATTGCTGCTGCTCCCTACCACGGTTAAGACACAGGTGCCCAGGATCAGTCTGGGGATGGAAAATGCTTCAAGTCAAGCATTCATCAGAGTCAGGGGAGAAAAAAGACTCACTGGAGAAGCAAATGATGCCTGGAGAGAAACAGGTGAGGGAGAACGGAGGCTCCAGAGGGAGGGCTCCAGCAGGTGGCCCCAAAGCAACAGCACAGCCCATACACAGCCAGTGCCATTCCCAGGAGCTTTCCCAGCAAAGGCAACCACAATCCCAACTCCAGCTAGGTCTGCTGGCACTGATGCATTTGAGAATGCACAGTTGTTTTATTAAAGTGAATAAAAGCTTGGTTTAATTTTGTTAGTTAGTTAAGAACATAAACCAATACAGAAAACTAAATCTGCTCCAAAGCTGTGATCACTTAACTAGATGTTTATTTTTTCAAGTTAAAATTTTCCAAGGACAATGTTTCTATATTTTATGGTTACAGAGCTGCACAGCTTTTCAAAAGTTTCGTCCATTTTGATTTAAAAAATTTCAAATCATTGTAGAAAGTATTTTAGGCAGACATTTCCAGTGTATTTTAGGAAGATATTTCCCATTAATAGAAGGTCAGAACGAGGGTAGAGCACATATTTCATTACATGTCATTACTCACACACTTCCAAAATTAGTTGTCTCAAAGCCCTGTTGAGAAACTTAGGTATGGTTTCCCATATAAGAACATTAAAAAGCACATGCTCAAAAAGCAACACATTCTGGTTAAAAACTACTGCATTCTGAAATGGCACTTTCAGGTCTCACATGCAACTGTCTGCCTTAAATCTATCCCTTCAGAAAATGTTTCACTAATCACAGCTGAAAAATCAAACTGGCCTTCCTCCATATGCAGGAAGGTATCCTTGGACCTAGGGAGGTATGCTGATTAATGAATTTGCTGATTAATGAACTTGCTGATTAATGAAAAGATAAAAAGAAATAAGACTCTAACTTTTTAATTGTTATTATTTTGAAGTGAGACAATAGCATAAAGAGGATCATATCACAGAAGCTCAGAATCCTTGGGGTTGGAAGGCACCTTAAAGCTCAACCCATTCCAAGCCCCTGCCATGGGCAGGGACACCTTCCACTATCCCAGGTTGCTCAGAGCCCCATCCAACCTGGCCTTGAACCCTGCCAGGGATGGGCCATCCATAACTGCTCTGGGAATGACTTTTAAAGAAATTCAGTAGTACCTAGTTCTCTTAATCTGCTTTTTCCTTAAATTCCACCACCTTCTTATTCGCCAGTTAAGAATTTGTCATGCAAAAAGTCTGAGACTTCAAAAATATATTATGAACCAAGAAGTTAAAGTTCTGCATAACTTCTTCCCCAAGATCTTTCTGCTCTCACATAGTTCCCTTGCTCTTCCAGACTGACCTTTACTGAAAGCATACTGCATGTTATGTATCGCAAGTCTGCGGCACAGAGCACATGTCTTAGTCAGGTTAACACTGAAAAAGAAAAAACAAAGTGGATGCTAGCTCCTTTCTACTTCCTAAGTGCATGTAAATTTCCACTGCAGTGACCCATGGAGCAATTATCTTCATTGGCCAGCAAAGAAAACAGCAGAGAGATTAAGTGATTTGTACAAGGTCATACAGCACGTGTGATGCAGAGCTGAAGGTAGATCCCAAAGGATCTGGCTTCCAAGAGTGAGTTTCACACAGTTGGGCCAGTTCCCTGCACTGAACACACCAGCAGGCAAGGGGAGAGCAGCCTCATGTCAGTCACACTGGGCAAAGACCAAAGCCAGCACCTCTGAGCCATTCCCCAGTCCCAGTACAGTCACACCAAGCCTCAGCACAGGCACTGCAGATGCAGTCAGAGCAGAAGGGACAGAGCTGCTGCATCCCAGCACACCCACCAGCTTGCTGGCCATCTCCCCTGGTGCCCAGTGCTGAGCACCCTGCTGGTCAGCCAGCTCAAGGGGGAACACCTGAAAAATTGGGAAATTCCCTCCAGAAATTCCCTGACCCAATCCATATGCATCCCTGGTGCTCTCTTGTCTTCAGAGGAAGGGCTCCACGTGGGGAGAGCAACCCCTGCGTCTTCCACCTTGGGCAGATTTGGGACAAACACTGAAACTGCTTTGGCCGTGCCAAAGATCCTCACCCTCATTTCTAATTCCATCTTTTCTGCCATGACAAGCTATGTAGCTGCTTAAATAGTAGGAAATTTGCTTCTTCTTGAGGAGGCTCACAGAAGAGTCACTTCTAAGCATGAAGAAAAAGTATTTGCTTGATAATTTCACTTAAAAGAGTGAAAGAAAAAGTTGGTAAGTGTCCCTTAAAGTTGGCTTTATGACACTGAGAAAATGATACAGAATGGGTAAGCTGAAGGCCTTGAAAACTGAAGCAATCTAGCTTATAACTGAGACCAACTAAAAGGAGGAGACCACTGGTAATGGTAACAGAATAGAAAAAGGCCAAAATCATCCCATTTTAAAAAAAGAAAAGAAGTGCTTTATAGCAGGAGCGTGTATGTTTTCAAGCAGAGCAAGGCTGCATCTAGCAAAGATAAAACACAGTAATAATTCAAATACAAGAGAGCAATAACTTACCTAAGTTTCATGTGCCAAAAGTGACCCAGAACCCTCTATCACTCCTTGCATCTCATACTAGAAAAATAAGAATCAGTGTTGAAGATAAAACTCCGTGTAACAATCTAGAGCATAAGGGAAGATCAGTTTCCTATCAAAGACAAGTGTGTAGCACTGTAGCCAGGTGATTTTTTTTCGTTATAAATACATTGAGATTTAGCTAGTGAAGGGTTAAAATGCACCATTCTCTGAAGAGGCTGTTTCTGTTCCATTAACTTCCCAACTACCAAGGAGGTATTAATTATGCACACAATTTTGCACACAAGCCCATTGTTTGATTCAGGATCTCAATTTACAGGTAGATGAGGACTCACACCACTGCAGTGGGCACAGACACTGATCCCTTTGCACCACTCAGTCCTTGCAGCAACACAAGTCCCCACAGGAGCATTCTGGACTGAGATTAATTAATTCTTATCTATCACAAGGCAGCTAACCTCTGCTGAGGCTTCATTTACAAACCTGTGTGAACTTTCAGATGTTATGATGGGCAAACCTTCAATAGTTCTTTCTGGCCTTGTTAACCCTGAACAAAGTGTGGAAGGTGGCAATAAGGAAATGAGCATTCAAGCAGTGATCCAGCCCAAAGACATGCAGAGTGCCAAGACCTTCAGAGCCATATCAGGTACACAAGAAATCAAGTGAGAGAGTGAAATATCAAAGGTGTCTTACTTCTCTTAAAGGACAGGAAGATCTGGGTTTCCAATTTTACACTGGAGGAAGGGGAACAAAAGAGAAAATCTAAAGCTGTGACTCCAGTGCATGTACTTTACCCAAGTCAGCAATAAAACCATCTTCAATCCAAAGTAGTACAAATACGGATTCAAAGGTATTACTGCACACCATACAGAGAGAAAGGAGAAAGTGGTTTGCAGTCATTTCAGTGTAAGGTAATACAGCATTCTACCACTTCATGTAGCACCAATACAGAACAATTAGCCACTGCCTTCTCATCACTCAGAATGAAGCTTAAAGCTAAATTCGTTACGTGTTTAAGGATAGAAGAAAAGCAGGATTAGAAACTTTATCCATGCTATTTGTTCCATCAAAGATTAAGCTCTATAGGAAATTACTGCATACCTCTAAATTTATGCTACAGCTTATGGATCAGTGTCCCAAGTCAAAATTCATGTTTTCTCAGCTACACACCTCTGGTCTTAGAAGGTGAAAGACAAGTTGTTTTGTGGAACTGCACAGAGCCTGAATGGGAAACCACAGCACAGCCCTATGCAGGCAGACACTTCCCCCAGGACCTGTGGGATTATTTTATTCTCTGAAAACACATAACATTATTCAAGTTTTACTTCTTGTGGTCCATTGTCCACATCACAACATCACCCTCAACACCCCAGATATCAGCAGCCTTGGCAACTAGACAGGGTCAGGACAGGAGACAGTTGTGAACACCCGGAGCCATAGGTTCCCAAAGCCTGGCTAGAGCTGGCACTTGGAGGCAACGCCAAGGGCATCCAGAAGAGCTTCTGCTGCTACAGCAGCAGCAAAAGACTAAAAAAGGGAAACTCGAGCTTACTGCTCAATGGAGTGGGGGATTTGATGGCACAGAGGCACACAAGCCGATGTACCCAGTGCCCTCTTTGCCTCAGACTCCATCAGCAACATCTCCCTGAATTCTGTGCTTGGATGCAAGGTTCAAGGAGGAGATACACCACCAGGAAGAACACCAGACTGAGTTAGGGATGACTTGAGAGAACTCATCCTATACCAGGACATCCAACCAGACACATTGTATTTGAGGGCCCTGAGAGAGATGGTCTATGTGACCGTGACTTGTCACTCAGGTAAGGAGTCCCCCTGACAGCTGAAAAAGATAAAAGTCACACTCACATGCAAAACAAAAGAATAGAGCACAGATATTTCTGTATGCTGCAGCTGAAAAAGCCACAGCCTACACTCCTATTTCCAGTGTCCTGCAGCAGCTAAGACTGCCACAGACTACACTTATTCACTTAACTGGAAGCTCACCCACAGAATCTACATCCACCAAGCCACAGACATGAGGGCAAGAAGCCAACAATGGAGCAATCAGGAAAAAGGAAATCCCTTGCATCACAAAATTCATCTGTCTGAAACCATCTGGAAATTGACTCTTCAGGATATAAAGTTCACAGCATAGTTTCTAAAGAAATGCAAGCAAAAAAGATTCACAAGTTTCCTGGGCTTTGACCCAGAGCAGACTCGAACATCCTTGTCTGGTTCTATATAGTTCAGAGGAAGATTTAAGTGAGAGGTAAAAAGTTTCCATGCTGAGACACACAACCCCTTCCTCATCCTTCTCCAACTATTCCTGCCTAATCTTCTAATTTCTAAAAGAATGAAATCCTGTTGTTTCATATCTCTGGGGTGACATGGTACAGAACAGAACTCCGCGAATCCAAAAATCAGGGACAAAGACACAACAGCTACTCCCTTCAAACAGCACATTTAGAGGAATACCGTGAGTGACTTGTCAGTCACCATGCAGTCCAGAAGCCTGGCTTCCTGAAAGATCCCTGCTGGCATTTTGCAGATTCTAACACTTTTCTAGCATGAAAGATGTGGAGGATTCAGGGTGCAGGATTGATGATGCCGGTCAAGTCCCACAAAATTCTAACAGTCTCTTCCCAAAGATTTTGGGAATTGGTAAAGGAAATTTATTTCCACCAGGAGAGGAACCCCTGCATGAAAGAGTCCACTAAATTTAGTATGAGAATAAAGTCACTGGTTCTTTTACTTTTGTCCACAACCCCAACACATAGTGTGGAAGTGATAGTCACTCCCTTGTTCTTCCCATGTGAAGCAGTCTTTGTCAGTCCTCATATGGACCAGAAAATAAAAAAGATATGCATTAAGTGGCTCAATATTTTTCTTAAAGACATCATATGTTGATGGCAATCGATCACAATTGCTGCTACATGGAGGAGGAGGGAAAAGAATGTCAAAAAAGAAAAACACACTTGAAAATGAGACCATACTTGAGACTAAAGAAATAAGAGTGAATACAATGTGCTTTAATCAGCAGCCCTCACAGAGTGCCTGAGAGGGAACAGGACAGACTTGTCAGGTAACTTGCAGGGGTTAAAAAAAATTGCATCAAGAATTTCCTAACTACCAGTTTTTCTTCCAGAGAAGATCAGCCTGGTTGCTGTCAGGTCACAAACGTTCCAACACATCCTTCTTTGGCAGCAGATGCTACCTAAAGGTCTGAAAGAGTAGTTCAGTTCCCAGGCTTCCAGGGACTGCCTCTGTCCTGTTCTGAGATATTCCACCCACACTGTGATCAAATCCCACCCAAGAGACTTGCAGCTTTCCCCAAAAGCTGTGGAATTTAAATTCTGTCTCTGCCATAACTTTAGAGTGAAGAGGTTGGTGATAATGTTCTTTTCTCCCTCACCCATGTTCTAATCTTCTAAACTCACTCAGAACTTTTTTCTCCTGATTGGTTACTGCTGCAAAAGGATCAAGCAAACTCATAACAACGGCCAATTCAAAATATTTTTCATGGCCCATGAAAATTAAAATAAAAAAAAAAAAAAGAGAAGCAGAAATTTTCAAGAAGAGAATATTCAACAGGAGGGTATTTGGAGGTTCTCAGTCTGTCCTGAATGTTAATTAGCTCTCTAACAGCGTATTTTAGAGTTAGGTGGTCTTCAAGAAAGGTTAAATAATGCAAAGTCCAAAGGGGTGTCCGCAAATTATCATTGTTGGGTATCTTTGAAAAACAATATCCGGCATATTTGGAGAACTAATGCAACTTTTGGGCAATGAATAGTAATTAATCTAGTTTTGCCTCTTTGATGCGCTGCTGTTTATTCTGTCTCTCAAGCACTCTTCATTGCACTTTTGACTGTAGGTCAAAGAACTCATGGGCTCAAAGTGAGTTCCCCTTTAACACAATTCATCAGATGCACACACACTGTGCACAGAGGGGCTCAAAGAACGGGCTCAGGTACACACAGATCCACCGTCGTCACAAACTGGCCAGGGCAGCAACCATGGACCACTCCACCTGCACACTGTGCAGGGCTCTGAGCTTTGCAGATGCAAAGGATACACAAACTCGCTCCAAGCTCACAGGAGCGTGTCCATGTGCAGAATGGCACACATCCTTTCCTCCCAGGTGTGTTGCCAGCTCCATCACAGCCCATGCAATGAGCACACCCCAGAACAGCCCGTCCCATCTCCCTCCACGTGCTGTTGTTCACACACGGAGCTTCTTCCTCGCTGGGTCTGAATACACAACTCGGGAGCTCCTGACGCACACAGCCTTTGTTCCTCCGTCACAGCATTAACTCATTAGCTGTAAATAAGCGAAGTGCAGCTCGTAACATTGTTTCCCCTACAACGCTTTCAAGCTCGTGTTTTATTTGAATGGCTTTTTACCAGCGGCTCCCGAATTAAGCAAGGAAGCAGGCCCAGCACATTCAAGGTCACTGTTTGCATGTCCAATTACACTGATGGTTATAACTGTTGTGGGTTTCCACCTTGAGGGGGCAGGAAGCTAGAGGTCTTCTGGGTAATCAAATGCACATGTAGAAACAATAAAATACACCCATAAAATGATGAGTGCCAAGTTCATTAATGCAGGCTGCCTTGCCAGAAATGGCAGCTAGCTCTAAGTGCTCTTAGACACCTCTTGCCTCTTTATTTTTTTGTTTCTTTTTGGTAGTTTTGCTTTGCTTTTGGGTGGGCTTTTTTAAGTGCTCCAGGGGTGCAAACAATCAGTGTTCCTAGAAGCCACCACAGCAAAAAGCAGAAAAAAGGACATCTGAAATTATTTTCAGTGCGTGAACTGTTATTTGTATTCTTCACTCATTCCTCAAATATTATGTTTAACACAACGACAGATGCATAATGAAGGCTACTCTTGGCTGTCATTTCTGCCTAACACTTGTTAAACAAAAGGTGTTACCAGCAGGTTATTCTGAGCAACAGGTGTGCAAAACCAAGCAGAGAAAAGCACAGCAAGGCAGAGCACCTTTGCAGGACAGTTTACCCATTTCTCATGTAGCTGCTCTCCCAAAACACCATCTTATTATTGCTGTCATTTGAAAATACACTTCTAAATTTTATGATAAATTATTATGATAAAGATATACTCTCCCCTTGAGGTGCTCAGGAGCCTAAGAAAAGAAACAACTGCAAATAAAAGGAGATCGGGGATTGCAAAGCAGGACCATGCTATTTGCTAGGTACTGGTGGGTTTCTGTGTGTCATCAGGTCCTCTTCTGGGCATCACATAGCAAAATACATAACAAAGGACTTGAACATTTAGGTAGACTCGGGAAGAAAACATTTAACATCCCACTTGTCTAAAGAAGAATTTACTATCTGTGACCTCCCCTCAAAAACATTCCAAATATATAACAAAAACTAAAAAACTAGAAGAGGTCTATTGTTTTTTGTCTTTCTTGAGGACTGGGCTTTGCTGGTTTATTATTTTTGTTTGTGATCCGAAAGATACAAGAGTTGAACTTGAATGCACACCCAAAGCTCTTCAAAGAGATGAACACAAATATGTATGAGCTACCCAAGGATGATTTCACCTCCCCATTGCTTAAACTGAACAAATTGTTCTAGGAAGACTCATCACAAGACAAAGGCTGCCTGAATTTCTATTTGCTTTTCCTTTTCTCTCCCAATGTACCCTCTCCCAAAAGAAAAATGGATGCTGAACATAGATTTTAAAAGATAGGCAAAATATGATTTAGTTTTTCTGGCTATGGTTTTATGTTAGTCTAGAAAAATTTTTTTTAAAAATAGACCATTTTGAGACAGTTTTTGCCATCACCAAGATTGTCTTTACAAGAGCCACAATAGGGTGTTCTGGTTCTAAATACCTGAAGAATACCAAATTATAGCCACTCAGCCTAGGTTATTTTAATCTTAGGGGTTTCTTTCTTCCCTCCAACTTTTTCACTTCAGCAACTGTACACTTTGAAACTAGATTTAAGCATAATTGTTTCCCGTCGTCCCAAACAAATGGGAAAAATAAATTATACCTGAAGATTATACAATGACAGATAATCTTCAATGTTTTAACTGTCAGGATCTAAGTCAGCCACATTAATTACTTCAGTCTCAGTGCAGCTTGGCAAGAAAAATCAGTATGTGGCAAAAAAATCAGAACCTTCTAAATATTTAGTATATACACTAGAGAAGCCATTACTAATTAAAACATTTAGTTACTTTCCTATATTAGCTTTAATGCTGAGGAGTGAAAACTCAGGTGAGGATTTTAGGGGTTTATCTTGTTTCATGCCTTTTTTTTTTTAACTCTTTAGTATTCTGGCTTTAAGTTGTTCAGGATGGGGTTTTTTTCCCAGACTCCTAAGTGCACAGATATCTCTGATTGCTAGCAGAACTGCATTGTCTAAGCAGCAATGAAAGTGTCACCCACAGTTCGTAACATCCATTTAGAAAATCTCTCCAATACACACAATATTTATATTTATTTATATTCTAGATAGAAAAGTACAACTACTACTTTAAGTTCACCACCTAAGCATTGTTGACCCAAAAAAACAACAAAAAGCAAACCCCTGGCCATTCTTTGTGTCAGGCATCACAAAGGATCTGATCTTTGCCTCAGCTGATGCACTCTCAAGTAAAAAAACATTTGGAAATTATCCCTGATGTAACAGTACTTCATATACATATTGGGCTCCAAACCAGTTTTTTATTTTGACCCAAAAGCAAACACATTGCCTTCCTCTGTTTCTCAGCACTTTCTCTCAAAAAAAAAAAAAAAGCAAAGAATAGGTTCACACAGGGACTCAACCACTGTTTGCAGACAGGAGGAGTAAGTAAGCACTAAGGAGTAGTGATGCAGAGAGCAAACTTAAGCTTAGGATGCTTTCTGTAATGGGAGGTGATGCTCAACCTAATTAAGAGCTTCACTGCAATTTCATGCATATGCAAATCTATCTGCCAGCTAGCACAGAAATCTACAGCACTGAATTCAAGTGGAGCTGAGAAAACCCTCTGCCAGGCAGTAACAAATTAGTCATGTGCCATTCTGAGCACACAGGACACACACACTGCCCACTCACCAGCAAATAAATGAACAGTCACTCTAATATAGGGGCAGGGGTGTTTTAAAGAGATGTGAGAGAATACACATGCAAAAATTAATTAAGGGTTCTGGGCCTCTTTAAGGTCAACCTTGGCAGAGTATTTTTCTAGGAGGAGAAGACAGTTTGATTTTTGGAGCCTCTCATTTGTGGAAACTTTAGACTTACAAGAGAGATTGTTCCTGCCAGCTGACAGAAAACCACATAGTAATAGATTCATAAAAGCCTTCTTTACATGCCTGAAATCACAGCTTTTAAATGGCTCAGGAGCCAGAGGATTATAAAAAAGAATGCAGGCAGCACTCTTTAGGCGTGGTAGCCCCATTCAGCAAACACTGAGGAGGCTTTCCAAGCTTTTACACCCCTGCCTCAGCCTCCAGTCACACACTGGAGACTTTCTGTGCTGTGGAAACCCGTACAGGGCTGGTAAAGAAAGAACCATAAACAAGTCCTTGCCAGTGTGTTACTGCAGTTATCCGGCCAACAATGTTTTGAGAGCTTGGAGTGCTCTTTATTAATAACCTACCTGTTGGGTTAATTTCAGCACCACACTGATAACTTATCTGCTTAACTTCACTGCTTTAGCTGGTACTACACAAACCTCTGCCCCTTCTTCACTCTGTATTCCTCCTCAGCTTTCTATCTATTTTTTCTAACAATCAGAGCAAACGTGCACTTGGCAGGCCCTTGACTCACAGGTCAAGATGATGAAAAACAAACGAGAGTGCATCTCATCAGAGAACTAAGTATGCTTGAGTACTCTGTGAAGGAACACTTATACAGCAAGTTTTTATTACTTTTTTTAAATACTCAGCATTTCAAATATTGTATTACACTGAAATCAGCAAGACTTCCACCTACAAAGAATTAAAACCAAAATACAAATTAATATAGAAAAAAAAAAATCTCTGAAAGCAAGGCCGATTGTCTCACGTAACTCCCCAGAAGAGCTCAGAAATAGTTTCTCAGAAGCCCCATCCTGGTGGCTGGGCTGCAGGGCTCCACATTCTCCAGAACATGGGCTGCAACTCACTGGGCTGGCTCCAAACAAGGTCTCCTTCATGACCACCCACCACTAATGTCTTTTAGTTGCTTATGACGCCTTTCATTCCATGCACTGCACTCTATTTTAAAAGGATGTGTCCCAGCCTTAGAGATAGTTCTGCTTGAGGCTAGCAAAAACAGAGGAATTACTGTGGAGGCTGTCTCATGTTACACTTCATCAGAAGACTCCAGCACGATCCCTATTATTTATTGTTTGCATTGCCCTAGTACCTAGCAACCTCCACCATGTAGCAATGGGGTTTTTTTGCTTAAGCACTGCACACACAAAAAGGCAATCTGACAGTAAAATTGTCTAAAAGGCCAGCTGTGCTCAAAGCAGATTACAGAACATCACCATCACTGCAGGCCTGAAAGAGCTGGTGCCTTTCAATAGGTGCCAATGCCCACCCAATTATTCAAAATAGGGAATCATAGCTATGTGCACCATAACTTCTGCAGAGTTCATATTTCGTATAACTCCCAACAAGTCTCCTGGCTAACAAGGAGACTTATGTAGATGCATTTGTATTACATACTGGGTTAAGGAGAGATTTTCCAGTATAGAAACAGGGCATGCATTAGGCATTAAAGTTTGCTCTTCAGGATTTATTTCCTCACCAGAGCTTACAAGCAATTCAAAAAGCATTTGGTTGTCAAGCTGCTCACAATACAGAATTGCTCCACTGGTTATTTTATGGTAATTGCATAGCAGAGATCTGGCGTCTTTATTAAAAGGCCACTCCTGTTTCATGCGTAACAGGAACTGCTTGCTGCACACAAAACTGCAAATCTACTCCTTGGCTGGAGCTGTAAATGCTTAGAAAGACTTTTTTTCTTGAAAGGTAAACATTTCCTATTTAAGGAGAAAAATAAAAGCTAACAAATATGAGGAAACATCAAGATAAATAAAGGTGAGAAGTGAAAAAATCCACACCTCCCATCCATCAAAGCCAAAGACAGCAGCACAGCAACACTGCCAGGATACTCTGAACTAAAAGACTTGAACTGGCGGCCACTTGAAAACCGACTGATTCCAGCTCCTGCTTCTGTTTCATGACACAGAAGTAGCCAGCCAGTAACAGCCTGGCTATGCATTATTGCAGCAGGAGTGTCCCTCTCCATAAATTAACCATAGACACATCAATAGCTCAGCATTTCATAAGCCAAAGCAGTTTCAGCAATGAATTTCCTCATGCAGGAGGAAAAAGAAAAAAAAAAAAAAAGATAAAAACAAAACCAACACAAATCCTGGCAACTGGCAATAAGGAAAAGCAGTTTCCTTCCACTTCAAGTGTGGACAGACTTCAACACAAAGTAAACAACTGCTCCAGCTTCTCATTACTGCTTTTCCTAATCTGATATACAACTGCTCTCCCAAGAGTCCAAAGAAGTTCAGAAACTAACACACACACACAAAAAAAAAAAAATTAGACATTGTTATTTCTTTGCTACTTCACCAACCAGAAGTGTAAGAGTTTGAAGGAAAGGCAATAGTATTTATTCTCTACCTGTACTTGGGCAGCACCAAAATAAGGATGTCCTTATCAGTCACCAGGACTGTTCTGCATATTATTTTAGTTCCCCTTGCCCAACTTCTTTGGGAATAGACTATGCCAACAAATTACCCATCAAAACAAAGGGCTTCCTCGACCATCTCAAGAAATGGATGAAGCATTAAATGCAAACAGCCACAGTCACACTCCTAGAATTGGTTATTTCTGGTCAAGTCTCATCTAAAGACTTTCAAAGCTGCTACAGAGAGCAAATTCAGGTCTCATTCCAAGTCAGCTAGGGACAGTCCAACACATCTTCCACAGCCATGTGTGAAAAGCAGAGAGACAGATGGGATACAGCTGCTACTTAAGGAGTAGACCTGAGGTCAGAGAAGCAGTTTCCATTGCAGCTACTCCTGATTAGCTAACTGCTGTCAATCTGCTCCCTGTCAGCTGCTATAGAATACACATATTTCTCCTATCAGCCTCTTGTTTTTAAGTTGTGGTTTTCAGAGTAATTGTCAAGGAGTTTTCTTACTGCCCTTTTGTTTAAAAGTGGTTCAGATGCACTTTTAATTGCATTTAAAATGCTTGAACCCTGCACATATACCAGTTTCTACTGATCCAGGTGCAGGCCCTCACAGAATCACAACAGCTCAAATCCAGCAAGCTGACCTCAAAACCAAATTCTGACCGGCAAAGCCATACACAAATGTTGATGCAACTGTTCAGAGTGATTTTGTGTCTGGCCCAGTTCCCTAAAGGTGGCATGAATTTTGGCTAATAGCGTGTGCCAGGAATACAGGGCCGTTCAGAGAAGATTGACCCTCAAGTTTTTTTATTTTCAGTACAAATGCATAAGCATGACTGCAACATTTAAAAAGGCAATCTAAAAGGATTAGGGAATAGTTTCAACAGCAATAAAAAGCAATTACAATATAGCAGCATCTATACTTTTAAACCTCAACTTCCTAAAATTTAACATCTTCACATTGCCCAATGCAGCTCCAATCAACCTGTTCTCAACATCCCATTTTTCATTTCTTTGTTAGATTCAATTGTTCAACCTGAGTTCTTCCCAAACCAAAGGATTTCTGCTGAATTCAATTTTGCATTCAGCAGAATGCTGCTGGCCAGAAACATCTCTCCAACACAGTGTCAGAGTTGCTAACACCAAATGACGTTAAACAAACGGCAGCCCTCCACTGCCCAGCAATTAAAATTGATAAGAAGCCTGTGTTCTCCAGGACTCCTTTTCAAGTCTAACAGAAAGCTCTGGAATTGCCAGCCACTGGAGATTTTTATGGCTTTGCTTTTTATGAATGCACAGCCGAGCAGGCGATAAGCACTTTTGTGCACTTGGCTGGTGTTTGCCCACGATCACGATGCTGATGGGGGTTTGCTGGTGTGAAAGATGCCAACAACACCCCAAGGACAGACTGGGACATTCCAGCACTTGTCAGAGAGGTGCCAATTTGCCCCTAAATCAAACATGCCACAGCAATGCTGATAACAGCTTTAGACATGGTGCCAGAGGAGAGAGCAGTCAGATTGTGTTATTTACCACATCTAGAACAAACAGCCTCCAACTTCCACTGAACTTGTGACTCAGGGGGTAAGAAGGCTAAAAACCTTATTTATGATAGAGCTGTCAGCCAGTCCCTGATGCCACTGCACTCACACACATCCAGGGGTGCTGAAAGCAAAGCGCTCTGAGGCACCACAGCAGTGCCAGGGGCAAACTCAGGAGCACAGACTGGCTACCTACAGGTATGGTCACTTCATCCTAGAGGCCAGAAACATTCCCAGAGGACTAGATGATGTAAGGACACACAAGGAACGAGGATGCCTGCTCTAGAAGGTCATGCTATAGCACACAGCAGTGTCTCTACCCAGTGAGGTGCAGTCACAGCCTGTGCCAGGCTCTGGTCCCAATGCCAGCCAGGACTGTTGGTGCCCACTTGTGCTAAGGAGCCCTTTGCCAGCACAGGCACAACCCTGCACTGCTGCAGCTGCTGAGCTTTTGGGCCAGAACCAGCTCAGAACCACCAGCTGGGGCAAGTGCAGGGTTTGCACATGCATTCCTTCTACCTCCATGCTCAGCACAGCTTTATCCAGGCTGATCTAGCAAGCACAGCTCAGCTGTAATCCACATGTAGCAGCAGAAATGCATCCTCGAAAACTATCTGGATTAGTATCAAATTTGGTAGAGATATGAAGTGCAGAGGAGGTTACAGCCAGGTAATGTCATGGGGTTTCATTCAGGTCCCTGGGATGTTGATGGAGCTCATCTGGTCCACTCATCTGTATAAAATGATACAAGGCAGCCAGAAACACTGATCTGAAGGAGTTGTGAGGAAGAAGGAAATTTACAGGTGGTCCTTCTTCCTGACTGTCTAGGCGATTTTCCTCCATTTCATCCATGAATTCAAACTTATTTCAGCTCACTACTATAAAGCAGTCACTTTACACTTTGGGAAAGAAAGCACACATGCCATGCCTGGCTTTCCTATCACTGTTTATCTTCCTTGCATTGCAATGGCAGTGTTGTTCCTAAAAAATATCCTGGTAAAAATGAAATGGTAAAAAACCATTTCAACTCTTCCTTATATTTATGACAAGATACAGAAAAGTGAAGAAACTACTTTCATTATCACACCATATCCTAACTATGTAGGAAACCCCTTATTCAAAGCTGAGTTCAATTTATAAACACCTTTCAAAAGACATGCTCTAGAATATCAGTTTTATTTTACCAAGGTAGGTGCTAATCTCAGTGGTGAAGCCAAATTTTATTCTGGTTAATCAATAGCTGCCTATGGGACGCTTTGCTTGAATTGAGTTAATTTCTGCCCTCAGTTCCTGTCCAAAACTTGCACAAGTTTCCCATGGTATTTCACAGCCACTAAAATTCAACAGAACACAAAATCTCTTCTACAGACCAAAAAGTCTGAGACACAGGGAGACTGGGGAGCAGGTAAAAAGAAGCAGCATATGCAAAAACCAGTGACAACAAAGTCTGCTTCAAACTGACAGATGTGGTGTGTGAAGAGATGGAGAGAGACTGCAATTTCAAAGAAAACACAGCACATCACTTTAGCAATCAGACAAGAGCATCATCAGATTGTATTTGTTACAGGGAGGAGGAGGAAACTGAAGATGAAACACATGGCTGTGGGTTTTGACCACAGCTCACACTGACTGCTGGCACGCATTGTATAAACAGACTGATTTCCTCAAAGTACTTAGAAACAGTCTGATTACTTACCAAGTCACTTCCAGCAGAATTTCTCAAGAAAAGAATCCCATGGCATTTTGCATATATTATTTCAATAATGTCATAATACAATATTAAATATTGTATACTTAATATTTAATTATTACTATAATATTAATAATATAATAAATACAGACCATATACAGGTTTCCTGAAACAAGCATTGTTTTTTTCAAGAGAAAGGCACCTGACAGAAAACTTCCCTTGAAAACAGCAGTCAGTCTCAGCAGAGGTTAACAGCTGGTATCAAAACCTGCTTGAATGTTATCTCCACTCTTTCATGTAAGAAGTACAAGCAGGTGGCCCTTTACTCCTACAGATACAATCCACTGAAAATTTCTAGAGATCGGGCTCTTCTCATAGTACATCACATTTTCAGTCAATTTCTCTATTCCACTTGACAGTGAGACCTGATGGATGTGTAATGTTTCCTATTAAAGCCACACAACAAAAGAATGCCACAGAAGTCACCAAGAGATAACCTCAGTGCTTGAAAACCAGAGTGCAATAAGCAATCAGACACCCAAGAAGGGTCAGCATTAACACAGCACACCTACAGCCTTCCACGAGCTGCAAAACCTGCAGGATTTCAAAGGTTTTCTCCCTCACTCTTGTAGCTTTTCTCTCATTTCTCTGGTTTAATTATGCAGTTGCCCAAATAAGACTATGTCACAAAATTAAATGAAATCTACAGAGAGCTGTCTGGAATGAAGAGAACTATGAAGGCATACAATTGGCATGACTGGGCAGCACTCAGATGCCTGTGCCTGGCATACTTTACATGCTGTTGAAACAGGATGCTCAGACAGCTTAGTGCCAGGGTGCTGGATGACCTGCTGACACAGAAAACATCAAGTGAGCAGGTTTATTGTGTGTGAAGTGCTGAGATAACCAGTTATCAATACTTTCTGGGTCACAGCCAAGATAACAGCATACAATCACATGAAGTTTACTCACACTACAATAAAGCAATACATGTTTAGTTATTTACTCATTGTCAGGTTTGACCACATTGTAATGTCTTCTAAGACAGGGGTGAAAAACAAATAGCCTCTACTAGATCTATTTAGGATGAATATTAGGAGGGAAAACTGGACCTTATTTGCTGAAGTTTGTAAAGATCAGATAAAGCCATTGCACAGAACACAAACACCACTGATTGTTAACAGGCTCAGCAGAGGACATTCTCTACTTATAGAAGCGACAGGATGGGAGATCTTTGCTCTTGTCTCTTCCCCTATCTCCACTGCCCTGCACAAATAATTGGGCACAGGCATTTGAAGGGTGTAAGAATGAGATTAGCAGCAGAAACCATTTCCTGAATTCATTCTCCTTTGCTCTACTTGTCAACATCTGTGCAAGAACTGAGGCACCTTCAGCTGTGCTGCCCTGCAGCTCACTGTGAAGAAGAAGATTCTACCCCAACCCAGCTCATTTTCAGATGACACGGGGAAGGGGATAGCTGCTGCAGGAACAAACACACTCTTGGACAGCAATTCCTTACTCTGCAGAAGAAAATGCATTCAGTACAAGGATCTCAGCCTTCGTGGTACAAGGGATGAGCAAGAGCTCTGCAATCCTTCCCTCTGCTATTAGGAGAGAATCCAAGGAAATTACCTGCTGGGTGATTTACATTCTGTGCTCAAACCATGACCCGATTTTCTGTACTACCCCAATAATTTAAAAGTGTGCAATATTAGCACTGCAATGAGAAAACACTGTAAAAAATTGAAACCATTTAAAAGTATCCCTGAGGTTTCAGGAATTCATTGCAGGTTTGCAGAGGAAATCAACAACTTCTGAATTTCTACACATCCAGGCCTGCCCAGTCTCCTTGTGCCAGTTCCAGCTGTCTGACAGTGAGCAGCTTACTGCAAGGGCGACCACACTCTGCTCTAAACAGAGGGATAAGCAGTGTTCCTGCCCGGTCTAAAACACATAAGGAGGGACAGAGGGAAGACCACCAATTGTCAGAAATCTACAACAAAACTACTGGTGAGATGGTAAAAACCTGCATTAAAATAGCGTGTGATTTGACATATTTACTACAGACAAGAGACAGCAGTCACTTGGACAAAGTTCATACATAGAATAGAATTAGCACTGTAAGATGCTTAGTGTTAAAGGAAAAACAGCCTTACTATAAATAAAATAATATTAAAATATTTCTACGCACCTGGTACACAACGCCTTGCAAGTAGTGTTAATTGCCCTAATTTTGGAGAGGAGTAGATACAAGTTTTTCCTCTTCACTAGTTGGTCCTTATCTTTTACCTTTACAAAGGTAAAGTTCCCATTAGGAAGCAAACATCTGTCCACATAGTTAAGTTAAACACATGATAATAACTTCTTAAGAATCAAACCAAGCATACTCCAACAAAGGTATTATATTTCCTATTATTGTAAAAGAAAATGTATGCTCTATTTCTGGGGTAAGAGTAAAAATAATAGGTTATTATCAAGAGCACAATTCCTTAGCACAAACAAAGATTTTCTACTATTCTATGACCTCAGTTCACTAAAAACAGTATATTTCTCATTTGAAGTAAATACTAGTGTAGTTATATACAAAGCATTTACTTTTTAAAAAACCTCAGCAGATTGCAGAGGGAATTTATAATTGAGAGTAAAAAATTCAGTTCTCTATTACAAATGGGACAAAACTGTGTTGTCAAATGAGGTCTCATAAGTCCACTGGCATTAGCAAAACATACCTGAGATGTATGTTCCTAGTGAGAGCTTTAATATGAAATTCAAAGATCTACATCGATATTTGCAGAAGCAGAAGAAACTTAAAAGGATCCAGAAGCCCCGAGCCAGGTTTATTTTGACTTTGGATGACATTTTTCATAAAATATTAAATCATCACAGTGATTGTGAAGAACAAGAAAAAAAAATATTTAACACTGAATAACCTACAGTATAATTTCCTATTTTTGGGAATTTATTGCTTTTAAAAGTATGAAATCCCAAGGCTGCAGACTTGGTGCTTGATGTATTCCTTGTGAAAAGTACCAGACAATTTTTTCTCAAACTCAAGAAGGATTCAGTCAGTTTTGAGCAAATGTGTGCCCATTATCTCACACAACTGGAAGTTCTGACACTGAAGCAGTTCAGAGAAAACAAACCTGGCATTTGTCATGGTGGTTGTACTAAGCTTTAGTAAAACACTAGCTTCCCCTGTGCCTAGGTTTTATTGTAATGTTTCCAGCAGTCACATTCTCTGTTATAAAACGTGGCTGTTAAATAAGGGACTTCCATTGAGGAAAGGTGGGACAATATGTTTGGGGTTTGTGGAATTTTGCTCTTGTTTGGGGGTTTTGATTGGGTTTTGGTGGTTTTTTTTTATATATATATTTTAAACGACTTACACTGCACTTACACACTTACTCAGGCCCTACTTTGCACTGTGTGCAACTTCTTACAGCTCCTTGAACATAGAAAATGGCTGTTATTTTAGTATCCTGTACAAGAGAATAGGAAAAAAAAAAAAAGAAAATCTATATATCCTCAAAAATTGAGGAAAAGCTGTACCACAAAGTAGCAAAAAAAAAAAAAAAAATAAGAACAAAGTCCATATATCCTCAAAAACTGGTCACGTCAAAGGAAAAGCTCACACCAAGCACCTCTCTAGTCCTCCAGATATGCACAGCCTGGAGGCCAGAAAGACTCTTCATTGAGAGCAGCTTTAGCATTTTCTATTTAAAAAAACAACAACAAGCACCAACCCAAAAAAAAAAAAACACACCAAAAAACCAAACAAAAAACAACTACATAAAAATGTACAATAAAATTAATATTAGATTTGATTACTACAGCATTGAATGCTCCTACCGAGGTAAGAACTCCGCACCTCAACTACTCCTGTAGCAGAGCCTGGCAAATGCCTGTGCTCTCCCATTGCCATGCCTGGTACTACAATGGCTCTCCCAGGCCATTGTGCCAGATGAAGCATGACTGCAGAGGAGGCCGGGTACCCCACCTAAAGCCTCACCAGCCCTGGCATTCTGCTGTATCTCAGCCTCCCCACCAGGCTGATTTGCATCTGGCAGCTCTCCAAGGCATCTGAAACATGTTGGCCCTCTGGTTGGCAGGCAGAAAAGCACCTTGCCCCCAACAAGACACTGTTTTCCATCTGGAACTGAATGGGCAAGTGTTCACAGCTTTTGTGCTCAGCCACTAACGCACATTAAACAATCTATTAACAGACCAAATTAATGAGTTAGTGCCAAGTTTGAAGTCAGCTAAGCCCTGTGACTGTGCATAGCTCCCTGCAGCATATGTTGGCACCGTTGTTTGTAACACATCCAGCACTCAGGCATTTGGAGCTCAGCCTAATTAGTTCCCTGCAATTGAATCTCAACTCTAGCCCTGATTCAGCTGCAATGGAAGTTTTGAAAGAGGCCTATCTACACAGTCTTGCATGTTTTCTCCCTGGCACTTGAGGAGCCAGGGCAAGGAAGTGTGCCAGAATTGCCCAACCAACCATTTGACAGAGACACAGAAATGTGAATGCTGCACTTACTGGTTTTTTTAAGATCATTCATGTGCAACTTTAAAGGTAGGATAATTCTTTTCCTACCTTTAAAAGCAAACATGAGAGAAGGACTGATATGTCATACTGGAAGGATGATGGGAAAAGAGAGAAGGCCTATCCTAGGAAAGCCTGCTCAAACTGAAAAAATGCATAACTTCTATCTGTGCATTTCACAGTTCTTTATTTCCCCACTGCACACAACCTGTCTTTACTGAGCACTAATTTTTGCTAGTTTACACTCTTCTGCTTCCATTTGTTTTTGGAAAACTAAACATCAACACAATTACAAAGTCTTTTTTCTCTCTACAAAACTTCCTTGACCCAATGAATTTTTTTCCAAGTAGCCATCCTTATTCCACTGTGCATTTCAGAACAGAAACTGGATTTTCCCAATTATTGCTAGAGGTGTCTTCAAAAGGCATTTTAACTAGAAGTTATCTAGATTTTCACCTTCCTTCCCCTTCAACAATCAATACATTTCCACAATAATTTTCATGATGCATCAATCACTGAATGCAACAAATAATGCAAAGATGGCGATTTCATCAAAGTGGCTTCCAGGCATTATCTACAAGCATTAGCATTGAGAGGATTTGGTTTCTCTTACTGCTTTTCTTTCTGATGACAGTCAATTACTAAGTAAACACGCTTTTTTTCTAGTCAATTACACAGTTATTTGTATTTGCATTTCTTAACCTAAGAACGTCTACTGTCCCACTTGGACAGAGAAATGGGAAGCTCTTCTGATCGGTAACTAGAATGAGACTTGAGCTCTTCATGGCACAAACTTGGGCTGCTCTCAGCCACAAGACAACCAGACAGCCACGAGCAAAAATGAAACTTCTGCCAGGTTACAAATTGGGAAACGGGGCAAGAGGAGGGAGCTCTGTACTGGCCAACCCAAAATATAGTACGTCAATTACATGCTCCCAAAGAAGCACTACTGTAATGCAATATTGTTGATTGTTATTGCAAAAGTTCCATACCTTCTCAGTGATTCCCCATGTGCAGTCCTCACAGCACTGACTCCTTCTTCACAGCACAGCCAACAAACTCCAACTCTCTCCCTAACCAGCTAACCCACTCTTTCGTAGCACTCTTCTTCTTATTGGGCACAGCTGTGGCCTGTTCCTAATCTTTGGTGATTAGTACAGCTGCAACTCCTCAGGGTGGAGATTACCTTCTGCGCTATCTTTATTTTCTTGCATTCTATCCCCACACACAATATTGTGGCTAAGGAGCTGCACTGCAGCATGCAGAGAGTATGGAGGGAACAACAAAACCCTTTAGCCACTTCTCAGTCTCACCTGCCTCCAAAAATCCACCAAGAGCCCAAGCTTCACCATCAGGCTGATCAGCAAACGGGTGCCTCTGCAGCAGCAACTCCTAAACATGAGCAACCTTCTTACATAGGGCAGGCAAATTGTCTTCCCTCTTCTCTGGGAACACTTAAAGTCAGTTTTCCAATGCCTTTTCCCCTCAGGTAACACTTTACCAAGCACATTGATAGATAGATAGTGTTAGGTTTCAAAGGTGTCTGCTCCGCTGCAAATTGGCCTCAACTAAACTACCTCGATCATGATGAGACAAAAAAAGTTAAATCTGGGTCTTCCTGCTATGGACAGCAGGGAATATGACCCTGAGCAAGTCATACTTCTTCCTTTCCACTTTGAAAAGCCATGCTTACCTTGGAGGATTTTTGTCTTTTTTTTTTAAACAGAAGTAATAATCTGGACGTCTGGATTTCAAGCAACAAAAATCTCTAAACATACAAATATTCATATCAAAACCACAGCATTTCAGTTTGCAACATTCTGCAGTCTGAAAGAAAAGTCATGTGTGAGCACATGCACACACTAATTGTTTTATGGATCTTTTTTCCTCCTCAACATTTTACACCAGTATGAACCAGTAGGCTTGGGAGTATTTTTGCAGCAAATCTGGAAACATGGCAAAAATGGGATTGTAAATTGGAGTTAGGCTTTTTCTTCACAATGCAATGTACGTAAAGAGCATGGTGTAAACACTGCATTGCCTTTAATAACTGATTACTGCGAGTCCTGATTCAGGGAACTGGAATATTCTATCTACTCTCACTCCCTATCTCTGTGCGCACACACATGCGGCCATGCTGCTCAGTCTGCCTGTTTCCATAGACCAGTTTTCCAAACCCCAGCCACTGGCCAGTCCAGGCTTATGTAAACAACTTGGGATTCGAACAAACTCAATGACAATCATTGCTGATTAAACCAAACTTATACAAAGGCAAAGTAAATTGAACCAGGTACAGGCATGCAAAGATAAGACAGAAGCTGATTATCTCGAATGGCAACAAAGGAGAGGTGCCACAATGGAACAAACCAACGGTCCATCAGTTTCCAAATTGCTCCCTCTGGTTACAGCCAACACTTCAAAGAACACAGGGAGTCAACACTGCCAGAAGTCATTATTTCCCACACCAAGAACAAGATAAATCAGTTCATAAAACATGCCTCAAGAAACTGAAGTTAAGACGTTTATTTTAAAATTAAGAGGGTGAGAAGAACCTTTTCTGTTGAGCACCTAAACCTAAAATAATTCTTTTTAACATCTGACTACTTCACTTACTCAGGACAGTCATTTCCAACTGTGGGACAGTACCCAAGAGCTTCAGCAGGCCACTATGAGGGCAGAGTTTCTTCTTCCACCTCTCCTCAAAGAGGCTGAAATTTGATTTGTTCAGGCCGCAGAACGTTTCACCTCTCACAGCTGCCCTCTCAAGGTGCACTGCTATGATAAGTGTGATAAGATGCCCTAGCCTGGAAGGTCACTGAGAACAGTGGCACTCAGTCATTCCCCTGCTCTGACAGCTGAGGCAGATTTGGTGGCCCTGGCAGGACATTGCCACCCACACAGCCAGGCCACAGGGCAAGCAAAGCCTGCAAAGTCTGAGTCTCCAAGCAACCACCAACTGCGTCTGCAGAAGCCATGCAGGTAGATCCTCAGCCACCAAGCACAATTTACTTGCCCTGGTAAAACCAGGTGTATGTACACTGTATGCTTTATCTACTTACATGAAATTTATGACAAAATCAAACCAAGTCAAGTAGCTGAACTAAGAGGTTCTATCATCTCCACAAGTAAATTTAGGCAGGTTGAGTTAATTAATTAATGGTTGATTAGCCATTCTTTCTCCCCACAGAGACCATTTCCTCAGCCTTCAAAAACCAAGTACAAGTGAGGCACAATAATTCATTCTCTATTCGGCTCACTTTGGTCTAAGCAAATAAGAAAAATTCTTAGAAAAGACCTGTCAAGAATTAAATTAATTTAATCAGAGACTGGGGTGTCAAATTGCCCTGGAGATTGAAAATATCAACAAGAGAGAATGCACATTTTGCATAGTGGAAAACAGGTATTTCTGACACCTTATAAAAGAAATAATTCAGAAGAAAACAGGTCAAGGCCTGACCTGTGAAAGACAGCCAGATTCCATCCTTTAAGTCAAGGGTACACAAGGGCCTTACTCACTAGAACAAGCAGCAATCAAAGTAATATGAAACAATCAAAACAACCCAGAATCTGTGGATTAAAGCTTGGTGTCCAACTTCCCTTTTCTAAACAATATAACACAAAACCAAGGAAAATCAATCCTGGGTATCAGTTCTTAGCTATTAGTATTCTACACAGCACTGACTAAGATTCCTGAGCAGGAAAAGGGTGTGACAGGCAATCAGTAGATGTAGCTCTTATCGCTTGATAAACAGTGTTTTAACAAGCAGCCAGAGATACAGGTCCAGACTAAGTTACATGGGCTATTCCAGGAGTTGTTTCTAACTGTAATAATTACAGCACATAATTAAAAACACAGCCACACACTCCACACCACGGAGAAAACAGAAAACTAAGCCTCCAGTGGTTGTTGCTCCCATCACTGGGCTAGATCTTGGCCAGGGCTCTCTACTCAGCTTAGGGCTTTATGCCCTGATTTAACACCACTCCCGTTTCCTCTCCTTCCCCTCTAAACGTTTAGGACAGCAACAGAGATCTCCCAGGCAGCTGGAAGCCCCCGGAATACAGCAGCTGGCAGACTGCAGGGGGAGTCAAAAAGACAACAGGCAAAATGAGTTCAGTCCCTTAAGCTTGTTTGGGCAGGAGAGACTAACACCAGGGTCCTTGCACAGCCCAAGGTAAAACCAGGCTTAGCATTCTGTGAATGACTGTTTGCATGCCGACAATAGAACAATCAAGTACTTCCTCCAGTGGGAAAGGAGCACATGCACACACCTCTGTGTGTGTCTGATGACCCCAAGCCCTTTCCAGCTCTGCACCTCATCCCTTGTATGCAGCTGCCTGCACAAAGCAGGTCCTGTGCCTCCTCCCGAGGAGACACTGGTGCCCAGCACTTCTCTGAATCAGACAAATCTGCCTCAGCAGTTCATTTTAGCAACAATTCATCTGCCAATACTCAGCACCTGGCTGGCAGGCATTGTACTCCAGAGCATTCCCTGGTACAGCAGAAAGTTGCTTTGGGAGCTCAGAAAGAGCTGGAGAAGTGTGGACCAAAGACCAGTACCTTACACCATGATTTAATAGGCACAAAAAGCTTATGTACTACAAGAGAAGAAATAAAAAAATAAAAAAATAAAAAGCTGGGCTGAGAACAGTAAAGTCTCAATTCCCTCCGCTGGTGGGAATCAGAGTTAGGTTGCCTAAATGGTACTTGCAGATCGCCTTGTGAGAAACATACCAGGGTGTCAGTACCCTCTTCTGTTTCTTCAGTGCCCTAAGGAATTTGAACAATGCTCGGTAAGAGGCTTGAGAATATTTACTGCCCCTGTCATTCGTCATTGCATCAGAAGAGTTCTGGAAAGAAGGGAAATGCTGGGGCTAATGCTTACACCATGGGTGTGTGTTGAGGGGGGAAACACGTAATGACTTACACAAATTACAGAATCTTAATTCTTGCGCAAACAGGATTAATCCACACTGCAAATACTTGCAAAAACAAAAAAATCAGTTAAAAGTCAGGCTAGAACTTTAAGCAGTGAAAGGACTATAAGCTTGGTTTTTGTTTTTCAGAGTTTTCCTAGACTTGCTGTTAAAATTTAGAGAGGATTACTTAAGATATTGAAAACAGTTTGCTGCACCATCCAAACATAATTTGGGACACCTGGAAGGTCAGAAACCATAAAGATAGCTACCTAAAACTCCTGGTTAGGGGCAGGAGAAGAAACAAAAGGGGGGGGGAGCTCCAATACCGAAAAGTGTTTTACATTGTTCAACGACAGCTATTAGGCGCTTCATAATTACAGTCATTACTCATTTTCTCATCTCATGGCATTATCATAAGGCCAAAGAGAATGGAGCCCACAATTATCTCAGCAGTTGTACCCAGTCATCTCCCAATTACATACACTCAGATGACAGCTGTTTCCCCTGCACTAAAATAAAGTTGGTACCACTTAACCTGTTGACCTAAACACTCCAGAATCCTCAAGTGTGGAACAGAAGCACAAAATCCTGCATTGACTTTAGATAACAGTAACTCAGAAATTGAACTAAAAATCAGAATACAGTAACAAAGTCATAAAAACTGACTTTGGTGTGATTTGTCTTTGAATTTTGACCATAAAACATCTTTAGCTATTGGAATAAGCATGTATATATGTAATGGATATACACACACACATATGTTCGTGCATGAATACAATAAACACACGCCACATTCCTACCTGACCTTCTCACCTACATTTAACACACGCCAATTGCCCAAGGGCCACACAAGCCTTCAGCAACACCTCGATGGAAAAGCTGACACCTCACAGAGACACCTGTTGGGATGCTCGTGCTGCACAGACCTGCTGGCTACATTTTGACACTGCACTCTACAGACAGTACTACAGAAAAAGCAACTTTCAACCTACCTGCGGCTCAGCAGCACCCTCCGACCACCACCTCCTTCCCATCCTAATGGATAGCACAAGGAGGTAGAGCCGGGGCAAAAAAAGAGGCAAGGAAAACGAGCATCACCTGTTTCTCATCCTCCTCTGACAAGACTGCACCACTGATAATTGATAGCACCTGTTCAATAGCACCTGTTTAATTAGAAACTGCTGCTAAGCAGTGAGCATCGGCATCACACAGGTGTCACTGCTTGAAATCAAGAGACATGCGTCAAAAAGTAATAAAGAATGGGTGATACTGCTACCTACTTCATTTGTACGATCAGTATGAACAAGGCTCCCTGGGGAGCCTTCCGAAGAAAATTGCCTGAAACCAGCTCCTGCACTATCTGATCTCAGTTCACCTAAGGGCTCCTGAACCGAGATACAGCATTTCTCTTAACTAAAAAGGCAAACTTTTCCCTGGAGGGTGACTTTTGTTTTACTTCACACCTGCGGGGAAAAAAAATAAAACAAAACCAAAAAAAAAAACCAAAAAAAAACAAACAAAAAAACCAAAACCAGCCACAGCCCAAAGGACCGTATCTGCCCGATGTGTAAGCGCGGAGCACCGGGCAGGTCTGGGAGGCTCGGTGCCCGGGGAGCCTCCGGGGAGGGGAAGGGGCTCGGCAGCCGAGCCGCTCAGGGCACGGACAGCGCTGCAGCGGCGGTAACGGGAGCGCGGAGCAGGTGCCCGGCGGCAGCGGGGCGCTACTCACACGGTGAAGTGGTACACGAAGCACTTCCATCCCGTGGGCCGCTCCAAGAAGTTGTAGACCCTGCCCTGGACGCTGCTGCGGCTGAGCAGGGGCTTGCGGAGGCTGTAGATGGAGACGCGGGGGTCCAGGCTGACGGGGGGCCGCGGGCAGTCGGCGCTTACCACCAGCACCTCGCTCCGCAGGCGCGGCGCCCGCTCCCGCTCCGGCGTGGGGCCGCATCCCGCGGGCGCCTGCCCGCCCTGCGCGGCCGCCAGCGGGGCGTAGTGGGCGTTCGGGGCGCTCTCGGCCAGCTCCAGCGCCGCCAGCTTCTTGCCGGGCGTCATGCTGCCTCTCCTGGGCAGCGAGAGCCGGCCCAGGCTGCGGCCCTTGGGCTCGCCCGGCGGGGAGCTGGAGGACATGGCTGGGGCGGCGCGGCGGTGCCCCGGGAGCTGCGGGCAGCCACGGGCGCCCCGTCCCGCCGCCGACACCGCTGGCCCGGCCCCCGCGGGGCGGCCCCGGCCGGGAAAGGTGCGGGAGGCGGGGGCGGGCCCGGCGCAGTCCCGGAGCCGCCCGGCGGGGGGCGCTGCCCGCGGCTGCCGCTCCCCTGCCCGGCCCCGGCCGGAGCATCCCCGGGCCACGCTCCGAGTGTCGCTGTGCTCACTGCTGACCTTCGCCTGCAGCACCTGTGCCTGCCACCGCTATGGCTGCGTGCAGGCCGCCTCTCACCTGTGTGAGGAGCTGCCACGGCAGAGGGCAGGGAACAGCCTTCCAGAAGCCCAGCAGACTTCCCTGCCTTCTCTGCCACTCCAGTGTTTCCCAGAGCTGTGGCAGTGGGTGGCTTGAGATGCTGGGGCACAACCCCTTACTTCAGATTTAGGACCTCCAAAGCCTTCTGCACCTGCCGCTCCACTCCTTTTTGCAGAATTTCAGCACCTGGGAGCAGCAGAGCTCTGCCAGAGTTTGAATTCTTGAGGAGGCCTTTTTTAAAATGAGTAACAAGAACGATGAGCCCAAAAAACGGGTCTCGCAGTCCTTTGTGTTATTGTAACCAAAGGGAGCGAATAGCTGAAGAATTGGGGAAACAGTCAAACTCAGGAAACGCAGTCCTGCAGAACTGTGTCCTCTACAAGCTGGGTCCCTCACCAGCATCGTTCTGGCTTTTGGGGAAAGTTGCATATGTTTGGCCATCGAGACCAGGTCATTGTGAGGCCCTGGATAACTTTCCTGTGTGGTGGAGTTAGTTACACCTCCCATAACTGTGGTGTAAATTGATTTGTCGTGACTTTGGTGCACCAATTAGTTAACAATTCCTATTCCCAGAGTGAGGGGAAAGGTGCTCTTTGATCTGGACTGGTGGGTTTTTTCTTCCAGCTCAAAATAGAACAGCACTAGTAAGAGCTATGTTGAGTTCATGGTTGATACTGGTACCCGGACAAGAATGTTACAGGGAGATAAGGTGCTAAATAAAGTTAAACGAAAACAACCCTGCTAATTGCAGCTCCATTCAAATGTCAGGCTGCCAAATTGTAGGGGAGAATTGTAGGGGAACCAGGCAAGATCCTCCACCAGTGTAAACAAGAAGAACCAGTGGGCTCTTATTTACACCCCTGAGGGATCTGGCTCCATCTTAGGCATACAAAACCAGAAGTGTTAAAATGAGACTTTGAAAAACTTGTTTCTAAACCAACAACATCCTAACCAGGCTTTCCCCCCCTCCACTAGAGCATGAAGTACAAACCAGCTCAATAAAAACAGCATTTCAAAGGAAAAATTTCTTGCATCAGGTCAAAATAGAGCCTGATTCTTCTATTTTGAGGAACTGTTCTTTCTTGAAACAAGCCTGCAAGAAAAACAGCTAATGGAAGAATGTCACCACTACCCTTGAAGGCTCACTGTTTGAGGGCCAGCCTGATAAAGTCTTGATATTAAAGCTAACAAATGTGTTTCTTTATGTAAGTGTTCTGCTTTGTTTTATAGACCAACATAACATTGTCTGGGTTATACAGAGCCTTATCCTGGAGCAAGCTGCAAAATATACCACACAGAGTTCAGCCAAATGAGAGGCTGTATGTTCATACAAAAATGATGTTCTTCTTCATAAAACTTGTCAAATTCTTTAAAAAATATTGTGGCATAATATCGTTACTTATCCACCGATTACAAAACAGAGAATAGAATCTTAACTCTATCTGAACCTAGGAAAATGGAATTTCTGTATTACTTATGCAGTGTCCTTGCAATAGAAAAGTTGGGGGGTACTATATACTTAAATGGCTGAACAGGGAAGAAAATTGGGAAGATCTAAATTTGATCTTCAGTGGTCAGTGAGAAACTGTTCCAAAGAACCAAAATTTGTTTCAATAAATTTTTTACTTCAAAAGAAAAAAAAAATCTCAAATATATTCCACAACCTAATATATTGAATTGTTTTTCAGGACAGAAATATTTTCCTAAGCTTTTAGGTTGGAATTCCAATGTTGGCTAAATATTTCAAAGAATTGTCACAAATAAAGGAATGTTGAAGTATTTAAAATTAGGATTTAGGTAATATTTAAAGACCTTTTCCCAGAGTCAAGGAATTAATCAAAATCTACATTTTAAGTGTGTTGATGATAAATGATATCATTTGTTTTATGTAGCAAAAAATCATATTGTTAGATGATTGCCAGCTTGTGCAAGGTACTAAATGGTAAAACATGTCTGGCACTGGTGAAAGCAACAGCATACTTAACTAGAAGTGTTAAATAAATGACTACTTAGTGATGAGAATCCAGGGTACAATTATCTTTAATGTATATTAAGTTACTAAAATTGTATATTAATTTGCAACATTTTCAAGATGCATATTTTAACATAGTAATGGAAATTCCCTTTTTTCCCCTTCTTAAGTTGCCTTGTCTTGATCGTCTTGATCTTAATCATGTTTATTTTATAAAACAACAGAATTATATTAAGTGGAAGAAGAGAAAAAAAATGAGTGTGGTGTATATATGAAAGAGTTAAAAATGGGAAGAAGAGGGAGGTGAGTGTTCAAATATATTTATGGAGCTTGGTATCTAGGCTTTGATAGTGAAGAAGGTAAGAAGATATGTTGAATAAAGAGGATGTGGGTTATAAATATTAAGGTGGAACTACTGCGTTGAATTGTTTCTTAGGATAGTAATAGTAATAATAATAATAATAATAATAATAATAATAATAATAATAATAATAATAATAGTAATAATGTACTTTGAGTATTTACAGAACTGCAGTGAAATGTGTAACACCCAGTATATTTTAATTGAAGTTTGCAAGAACTGTTTTAAATCCTTATGTCTTTAAGAGGACTGTGATTCTAAACATGAGCTATCACAAGTCGCTATAGAATGATGATAATACAGTGAAACTGGTGGCAAAGCTCCCAATTTTAAAAATTTAATTGGAGCAATACTTGTAAATTATTAGTTAAAGGCTTTTTTGATTAAAAATGCTTGTACCATCCTGGGCCTCTTTCTGTCATCCAAATTATGAGCAATATTATGCCTGCAGTGACAGATGTGCCCCTGACATGCTGCATTTTCACTTTGTGCCTGCCAGAGCACCATGAACATCACACTGCTTAATCACTGATGAATGTTTACAGGCAGGAATTGCTGCAGCCAGTGAGAGGCACCTTGATCTTTTGGCTGATTTCTTCCCTGTGGAAGCTAAGACTCAAACAGTTTGTGTCTGAATGTTCTCTGTCCTCTGAAAGCCTTTAGCACGTTGCAATTACAGGTTTCACCACTTCTGGCATGGGAATCTTCTTGTTTGCTGTTAGATTACTTTGTGGGATGGTTTTTGTTTGAATTAGGTTTGGGGTTTTTTTTAATGCCACTTCCATTTCTGCCCAGCTACAGTAGGAGACATGTTAAATATCAGCTTTCAAGGAAAGGAAAGAGATGGTTGTGTTGTCTCAATTTTTGAACTCTTTTTCTTGGAGTAGAGTAAATATTTGGTTGTGTTCCATTTCCTGGAGAATCCACATTTGGATTGAGTGAGTAGATCATTATAAAACACAGTCAATGGTGAAGGTAAATGTCACTTGAACTCAGAATAAAGTCCTAGATTGTTTATATATTTTCATATTGCAAGGTAGGACAAAAACTTTTGAAATATTCCCTATTAATTAAAAAATTCTGCTCACAGACTTGTCATTACTTTAAAAACATTCCTGTTAACAGCTATACAATAACTAAGTATTTAGACCTCAGACAAAAAAAAAACAGTTTGAAACCACAACAATAACATGGTAGACCAATAAACCTCAGCCTTAAGATTCAAAACAAAAGCAAGGGAAGGAGACACAAGGGTTTGCTTCACTTTCTAAATCCTGAGAAGACTATGGCTTAGCCAGTTCAGTAGGGAGATGGAGAGACATATGTAGGTTTTCATTCATTCATCAAATTTCAATTAAGAACAATTTTATGAGTACGTGTAGACATTTTCCATTGGACACCTTGGTAATCTCATTTACCATTATTTTTAATTAATCTAAATCTATTAATATAGAACTTGTGTGCCTTTATGCAAATTAACTTCAGGTTTTAAGTCTAAGCAAAATCTTTGCTACAGGCTCTTGAATACATCCATGCTTCCTTCCCCTGTGTAAATCCAGCAGGTTTTCCCTGTTGGCAGGCATTGCTGGTCAAACAGCTCAGCACACCAGCAGAAACTCCAGGTACAGAGAGTGTATTCAAAACTGCAGTATGTCCCAAAACACTGACCATCAACTTTTCATAAGTCAGAGATCACATTAATTAATCACTTCCTTAGTAGACTAATCACTGCCAAAAAGACACACTTCCAACAGGTGTTTATGCAGTCTGCTTTCCTGCCAGCCACTTTCAAACAGACGGAGCAGACAGAAAAGAGCAGATAGTATTCTACTCAGAAAGTTTGAAATGTCCTTTAATTCCCTCCCTTCTTTACTGATGGGTTATTTTTAACAGTGGATGCAGTCTGCTCAGGAATCTGGGCAGCAGAGAGAAGCAGCCCTGCAGGAGATAGCGAGTGGCATGCACCAGATATCTGGCATATGGAGGCCATGCAGCCCTGCTGACATCCCTGATTAGCATTATCTCTGTGAGTGCTAGCTGAGTGCAGGGTTATGGCTACATTTATTTCATGTGTTTACATCGTTCCATGGAATTTTAAAGGACATTGGTGCTGTTCTGGGAAAGAATTTACTGTCCACCAATGCTCAGGTTTGAAGTCGTGAAGCAAAGAAAGACTGAGAAAATTTATTTAGGCTTATGCCTCACAAACACTTTCTGTTTTGTTTTCAAAAACATTGGGAATTCTGAGCCATTGATCTCTACCCTCTGGATGCAGCTATCCAGAAAATTCCTTATTCACCTCACAGACTAGCCATCGAATCAGTCTCCAATTTAGAGAGAAGGATGTTGGGAGGGACCATGCCAAAGGCTCTACAGAAATCCAGATAAATGACATTCCCTCCTGTCAAATGATATCCCTGTATCCCTTGCCTTGTCCACTGATGTTGGCATTCCATCACAGAAGGCCATTAGGCTGGTCAGGCAGGATCAGCCCTGGGTGAAGCCTCCCTGTCCTCTCCCTGTTCTCCCCATGTGCCTTAGCAGAGCTTTTATGAGGATCTGTTCCAGGATCTTCCCAAGCACAAGGGTGAGGAAAACAGGTCCTCCCAGATGTGTGCAATATTTCCCTTTTTCCAGCCACATGACACTTCACCTGACAGCCAGGACTATCTGAATATCACAGAGAGGGGCTTGGCAGCTGTGTCAGCCAATTCCTTCATTCCCTGGGATGCATCTCATCAGGTCCCATGGACTTCTGTATATTCAGGTTCCTCAGGTGGTCGTGAACCTGATCTTTTTTGCAGTGGGAGGGACTTTGCTCCCCCAGTCCCCATCCTGCTGTCCATCCACTTGAGAGCTGTGAGAAGAGAGGTTGCCATTAAAGACTGAGGCAAAAACCTTGGTAGACTCTTAATTTCTCTTGTTAAGGAACATTAATTTATACAAAAGGCTAGAACCAGCCAACTGGAATTTTGGTTTCCATCAATAAAAATCAAATTTTTTCTACAATGTTGGCCTCTCCTATCTGCTTTCTGGCTGACCAAAATCTTCTCTGTGTGAGTCTGAAGAATTCAGGCCCTAAATGTTTACTTGTTTAGGAACAGGACTTCAGGGCATAAAGAAAAAAAATAAGAAAGTGGTGCTAGAATTGTAACTGGGTTCAGTTGTTGGTGTTCAGATGTTGGTGCATCACAGCTTGTAAACCTCCCTCTCAACATTTTCTTCCTGCCACCAACCTACTTGCAATCTTCAACAAAGCAGCCATAGGAAAAATAAAGATCCAGAACTTGAGAAAGCCTTATAAAACAGAGGATAGCTTTAGGAAATCTTGCTCCAGACACACTTGTAGATCCATGCATGGATCCAGTCTGTTTCAGCAGTTGCTGATAGTGTCCTGTCCTCCTGAGTTCTTTAATGTAGATAATCTTCCAGCAATTTTTGTAACTGAAAAAGATTCTTTTATGTACTACTCCAAAAGAGAAAGATAAAGAGGCTGACAACGCCTTGGCACGTTCATTTTCACCATTGTGGCAGAGGTGGTGTATTTCAGTCTCAGGAGCAGGTGAGACTCAGCAGGGTTTGCTTGCTCACCGATGCCACACAGGATCCTGAGTGCACATTCTTACCCAGGCCAGCACGTCTGAGGGCAGAGTGACTAACAGCATTCTCCAGATGAAGAGATTGTTACATCACTTTCTTGCACCAAAAGCAAATTCTCCTCCTCACATTAGTCACAAACCTTCTCTTTGTTAGGCTAAAATCAGCCCCAAATAACACTGCTGAGCAAGCTCCAACTAAATTAACTGAGATTCTGAAATAACCCCCAAGTTTTTTGCGCCATGGCTGCTTATGGAGAGGACTGCTCTTCATGAAAGGATGTCCTGGTATTTCAGAAAGGGTTTCACTCTCAGCAGCTGAGAAAGAAATCACTGGCTATCACCAAATCTCTTCCTGGTCCAGGAACACTTCCTGCCTGTGACCACGTTAATCTGTAACATATAATATCCTACCTCACGTGTAAGGAATGGCATGGGACAGATAATCTTTCTTCTTCAGCAGGACCCACTTGGCAACCCACTTGTGATGTCAAGCATCATCTGTCTGACAGTTAAGCCTGCAGCTGAATGTCTTAATTGCAGGTAGTTCACTGGGAGGTTTTGTGCAATGCAAAGAATTTAATGCCAACTCTATGGGAGAATCAAAGGTTTTTCAAACAGTAATCCATCAAAAAGCTTTCTAATGCTTAAAAAACCCCAACCACAAGCAAAGAACAAATACCAGCAACGTCTCCTCCCCTCCCACTGCACCTTTTCTTACACAAGTAACTTCTCAAGGCAAACAAATTGGAAACTATAAAACTCAGTGGACAGACCACAGGAGACCTGTGCAACAATCAGCTCTGCCAAACTGGAATTTCAGGTTGCTTTCATCTCACAAAATAAGTTTTCATTTCGCTAGGACCATTCTAATAAGTAAAGCTAAACAATGGAACATAATTTAAAGTCTTGCAAAAATTGTTTTAACCTGTTCCATAATTGTGATTTAATGCCAGATTCTAGAGACATGCCTGACCTTTTCCTAATTGGGTTAATTGCAATTCTTATCTCAGTGTCCTCATCTCCAGTGTCTCAAAAGCCCAGTTGCCCAGCAGGATTTTGTGTTTTACAGTGCAAATGCTAAAGCTGAAGCTTGCTGAGCTTGTGGAGCCCCAAAACTTTGTGTGTGAAGAACACCACAGCTCCCTCTGTATTTTTGTGGAAGTGAAAAAGGGAACATTAGAGCACCCTCATCATCTCCCTGACTGATGGCTAATCACAAACCCAGTGACCCAGGCTGTAGCACAACTACTTTTTAGAGACCATTTGCATGCATAGCAAGGCATTAACATTTGTTAACCGGGTATTAAACTGCTGTTAAAATTTGACATCACTCGAGGGCTCTGCTAAAGTACCAACCGGTGGGAAAAGGAGGTTACTGATTTTACTGATTTCAGACTCTCTGCAACACGTCCCACATCCAAATCACTTTCTTCTCAGAAACTCTGGAAAGAGAATAGCTGCATTTGCTTTGCACTGCCCAAAAGAACAATCCATAACCTTACTTGTAAATTATTTCATCTACATCTTCAAATCTTCAAAGCAGATGTGCCAACCTCACTAAGTCAGTGAAGAGGAAACAACCTGCCAAATTCATATCTTACCAGCAGAAAAGTTGTTTTTTCTTGAGCAAATTTAAAAAATAATTAGTTAACTTATGTTTGCTGTTATTTCAGACCTCATTATAAGCAAACACTCTGGTCTGCAGAGCTTTTTTGTTTTTCTTTAAAGACACCTAATGCTTCGAATGTTTTTTGTAGTCTGTTTCTATATATTCTATTCCTGGAGTTCCCTCTAGTGGCTAAAGTGCCAAGTTCATCTGGTCTGGCTTAAAAGGCCACAAATGTTTTGCCTCATTTTCTTTGGTAGCTATTCCTCGTAATAGAGAAAGATTTTCCTAACTCTTATAATTCCTCCTACTAAATAAATGTCAAATTAAATAAAAATATTTTTCACATTACAAAAAAGAAAGAATAATTGGACTAACTTGATACATTATCCATATTTGAATAATGAATAATAGGAAGCTGGCAAAGAGAGGATCAAACTCTTGTAAATACATTGAATTTATGAAAGTATTTTCAGTCCCCCATCAAAAACTTTCAGTCTCTGACCTCGGACTTGAATGACCAGAGTTCAGCAGCCAGTTCTCCCACAGACTTCCTGTGTGACCTCTCTTGTGACACTGTTCTTATTTGTGCCTCAGGTCGTCACTTTGTAAATGGGATAATGGCACTGTCCTCCTTTGTAGCTGCGATGATAAACGTGATTGCAGGTCAAGCAGTCGAATTTGCTGGGGAAGAAGAGAAGCAGCAGCAATCACTATAAAGGCAGGGATTCTTTGGAAAACTGCACAAAATTCTGGTGTGCAAATAGAACTTAAAACACTGGAATTCTTAATCAAGACATCTTTTGAATGGAAAGACGGACTTGAATGTGTGCTTTAACTGTTGGCATATATAGAGATTGTGTAATATAATATATATTATAGTATAGTATCGTATATTATAGTATATTTATAGTATATTACACATATATATATATAACTATGCTATATATACAGAGATACTTTCTTGCATTTGCTCTTGGTGAAACTTCACCACCTGAACAGATTTGGAAAGGAACATTACCTGGCTTATCAGCTACATAGTAAAACACTTCAGTGTCACCGATAACCCTGACTTTTGAAGTTGGAGGTCAGCCCATCACCACATCCGTGGCTGGTTTTAATAATCAGAAGGGGAGAAATGGGAATCTGCTGAGGATGAAAAACATCAAATTTTATATTAGAAGACACAGTTTAATGCAACGAACATTCCAATGAAGGTTCCACCCTATAAGATAAAGGAATGTCAGTGATAATTCATTGCATATACACTGTCAGGGTGAGCAAGGCAGTGGAAAGAGCTGAATAAACAGCGTCATGAATTTGCAGGTGCATGTAGCAGCTTACAAGATTTTTAATCTGAAGCATTTGTAAGATAGTAATTAATTATGAATCTCCACACTCAAAAATTATTTCCCTCTTAGCAGATTGGCACTAAGGCTGGAAGGCTACCAGGAAGGGAGATAGATGTACAGGTGTCATGATGGATCAGAGTGGCCAGCAAGTCCTTCTAGGATTCTCCAGAAGAGTCAATGGAACTGTCTGGGGAATGGTTTTTTTTTTAAATAATGGGTGGATAATAAACACCCCTGTTTTGAGCAGAAGGGAGAAAACACAAATAAAAGCTAATCTGGCAGCATCCTGATGTTTAATAGTACTTAGAATGATAAAAACATGCAGGATTTCAACAGAGACACTTGCAGAGTCATAGCCCAGGAGGGACTGAGATGGTCTTAATCTGGTACAGTTTAGCCTCAGACCCAGAAATGCACATTAACTGCAGATTAAACTAAGCAAACCACTCATGTCTAAATTGGAGGGAAACTTCTGCTTGGGCTGTGACTTCCACCGTCCCGGCACCTCCTGCTTTCTGACAAACCATTACTCAAGCCTGGACAAAAACAGCCACTAACTTCAACACTTTCAGAAAACATATCTTGATTAAGGTCCTGCTTCATTTCAGGGTTTTACACTTCAAGCAACTGTCTCTGCTGTAACAAAGATCAAAGACTTTTTATGACTGTGATGTTATGGAATTTATCACAATTATATTTCCAGAAATACAAGCATTTACAGAAACATGGATAGTTAAAAAATACTGACATGTAGAGGTACAAAGGAAATTTTTAAGCAATTCAGAATTATTACATGGCTCATTGTGAGAAAAACAAAATCTGCTGCTCTCTTGAACAGATAGAATTTGGATATCTGACTGCTTCATGTCATTTTATAGTCTCATCAAAGGGATGTATCAGAGGTACATTTTAAAAGTGTTTTAGAAACAAAAGCACAAAGGAATGCACACTCGCAGGAGAAAGGTGAATTTAAAGACTACGAAAACAGCAAAATCTGTTTTAAGGACAGATAATATTTATGGCATATATACAATAAAACCCAAAGCCCCAGTACAAACATATAGGAATCATACCATTCATTTTAATAGTGAAGGACAAAAATATTTGAAGAAACACATTACTATAATCATGAAAGAGTTGGGCATATCTTTGATTTCTTCAAAGTGTCTTTTATTCACAGCAGTCCACTGAGTTGCAATAATTTATACCAAATGTGGTCTGTTACATATCAAGAAAGGCCCACAGGCAAGTTACCTAAGGAAGCATTGTGATGCAATTTTGCTCTCTAAATACAGAACAAGTCCTTAAACAAATTCACTTTTAAGTGAAGTTATCAGTGAGGATAAGTCGCTTTGGAAACCTAAATCATTAAGAGAGGACCTTGACTACGAACCTGTGCTTTGGGAAATTTGTTCAAGATTTCTGTAGCTTGGGAAAGCACATGACTCTTCTCAAAGAGAATGAAGGAATAGTTACTGATGGATTTACTCAGCATTCAATTATTGCAAAAATTTGGAAAGCAATTTAGAAAATACATTCACAGTTAAGTCTACTCCTGCTTGTTCGCTCCTGATACCTCTATGCTTCTCTACTGCTGGAGAGAAGTGCTAAATAAAATTATTTGCATCTCCATCCATTTTACAGAGCTTATTTCCATCCCAAAGAGCTGTGGATACAATTCTACACCAGCAACGTTTATTTTCATTGTCATAGGGACCAGTGTGACAGGTAAACTGGCAACATCCTGATCTTCCCAAACAGGAAAAGGGAGCAGCAGCAGATAAAAGCCACCTCAGAGCATCTCCAGCCCTGCAGACGGATGGCCATGCCTGCTGCAGAGGACAGCCAGCAGGTAGGATCACAAAATATTCTATGTATGATAAGAGATACCTGTGATTCACCCAAGAAGAGATCATTGCTTAGTTCACACTTTCTTTCCCCTTTATCATTTTTCAGCAATCATCAGCAGCATACACAAATCATTGCCACTCTCTCTTCCCCCTGGATAATGAAGTATATATAAAACTTTAAGAATTTCTATCAGTAATTTCACAAGTTAGTTGTTGCTATCCTTTGTCCAAGATCACTTTCAGCAGTGTTTTTCTGTTCAGTAATTTGGTTACCTCAGATAAATGGTAGCTACTTACTATGTTTGCCCTGCTCTTCAATTAGACACCAGCAGCATTCCACTAGTGCACTCTCCACTGTTCAGACAATTTTTAGCTTGCACTTGGAATAATCTTAACAGGCTCAGGTGTTTAGCTGATCCTTGCAGTATACCCAGCAGTGTCTTGGGGTGCAGATGACGTCTGTGGTTCTGTGTTTGTTCTAATATTTGCTTTTCTAAATTTTTCATGCAATTTTTATTTTATAAGACTGCATTCAGAACGGTAGATTATCTAAATGCTGGATGAGAGAATTAAGGTAGAAAAAGCCCCCTTTATTTGATGGTCTCTGATAACAGGCAGTAAATGTCTGCAAAGATTCTATATTCAGACAGGATCACAGGGAACACAGCCAAAAATGCTGCTAAACCAGAGCTTGGCTAAATTTGTTCTTCATTAACTCTTCATCTTGGAAAGCCCAGTGAATTTTGAAAAAATAAAGTAAATAAATTATAACAGTCAAAACCATCCTGGTCTTTGGTAAATTATTTCAACTTTGTATTTCTTTTTTGTTCTGCGGGGCAGCTCAAGGGAACTGCTCATGTCAATAGAATGAGGTACACACATTCTCAGAGTACTAAGTCTATAGTCTTCAAAACAGGCTTTTTAAGATCTTCATAAAAGTAAACAATACCTGGCTATTAGTACCACCCCAGGTGAATATGTAACCCATTTAAATTTACTAATATGCGGCTAAATATGTTTTAGTCTCATCAATATGAGAATCATAGTCAATGTGGAACAGGAAGCAGGATTACTGATAGCAATAGTAGCAATTACACATTTCTACAGCTACTTTTTAATCTTGTATTAATTTGCATTGTTTGCATAATTCTATATAGTTGTTGGTTTTAGTTGTTTTACGAGAGGTGCAGCAAGTGAGAAAGTGACTTCTTAATTTTTTTGTTGTTGTTGTTGCATTGTCATTAGCTAGAGGTTACATGTTTATCCTTGTGGATTTTGCTCTTTTTTATTAATAGACAGCCAAAGAGCAAATTGATTGTGATTTGCTGCAGCTGTGGGTTAAACATCAGTACTATCCACAAGAAAAAAGAAAAAGCAGGCTTCCTTGTAGTGGGCAATAGGCATACACTTAAAAATGTAGGGTTGGCAGGCTTGCTATATGCAGGAAACCTGAATTTCTGAGCGGAAAAAAGATTAAAAAAAACAAAACAAAACAAAAAAACTCAGCCCACATATAAACCAAACCATCTTAGGGCATTCAGTGGGTTTAAAGGTACAACACAACCCAGTGAACTCAGGTGCTTAGGTCCAAGGTTTCCTGCAAGTCACAGACACATCCAAATGCAACTTCAGTTGTGCAGTTAATGGAAAAGACAGAGAATTTGTGTCTAATAAAGGAAAAAATTAGAACATTTGATAAACCATTTTACCAATACTGTTTGTGCATAATGTACTAACTTCAGAACCGTGTCTGCAGTGTTGTTATATTTAAGAGAAAAAGCAAACTAAGTTATTTTCCTAAGGCTTTGAATTCTCAATGTATATTTTGTATACAGCTTATGCAAAAGAGCTTCTTGGTTTTGAATATACTTCCCCTTCAAGCTCACAAAATTTGCCTGAAGCACTGAGCAAGCTCTTGTAAACATAAGACCATGAAAGTAGCCACACAAGGAAACACAGCAAAGGGGTTTTTTCCACTGTAAAAACTGCTCTTCTCCATATAAGAATGCATATCTGCAGGCATGAAATTGAAAAAAAAAATTACACAGATGACAGACTGGAAAAAAAGTAAAGAGATTATTTTAGCATAGCTTGTAAACATTGGTATGAGCTTAATGGTAGGAGTTAATTTTGTGAAGTCAGCTGTTGGCATGAAGAGAAACATTTGTGAACTTTTGCAGATTCTCCAAGTATGATATATTAAGATCCTAACAAGCCAAACTGGGGAAACCACTCTAAGTTATTTCAAGTCTTTCCCAAGTGGCAGTCTTTTTTATTTTCTAATGTTTTGGCTTTCAGTTGTATTTTTGTATCTTTTGCTTTTAACAGTATTTATTTACCCATGTCTATGCACAATCCAGTTTCAACTAAAATGTTCAGGTCTAGTTTCATCTGCCTTATGCATTGCCCTTCCTGAAGCACTTGTTTTGAATTGGAACTACCCCAAATTTCTTGTATTTTCTTTCAGCCTGAACTATGGCTGTGGTTTCTCAACACATTATTTCCAGAGAGTTGTGTAGCGTGCTGTACACCACATCAGTGAACCGATTTTGCTGAAAAATGACCTGGCAAAAACGAGTTCTTTTTATGTGAACTCAGTCTGATTCACTGTGAGGCCACACAAGGAGCTGTGCTGGCACAGCTTCAAAGTCCCGTGCCATGCTGTGGGAACAGAGCAGGGAAGGTCCAGGAGCATTTGAAGCCGTGTCAGCCTTCCCCCATACCCCATACACAACGTGCTGTGCAAGCCCTGCCAATTCCTTTATTTTCATCCAGCAGCCTTGCTGTGTGCTGTCTCTGCTCAGATCCATCTGCTCCTTACATTGTTCGCGTCCCCGGATCTACGTTTCCCTTTTATCACCTCTCCACCCTCTCAGGTTTTCTCCCCAGAAGAAATCCACTTCTGTGAAATTCGCTGGCTGACATCCATATGCAAATCTCTGCAGATTCTCTTAAAGTACATTATTCAAATAGCCTCTTGTCCTCTTTACTTTGTTAAACAAATGAAGACAGAAACAAAAAAGACTGAGTACCTATATTTGCATTAGCATTTTGCACATTAATTTGTTAAAGACTCGGTGCTAACCCTACCCAAACCAAAGCACTACCACTTTCCTAGAAAACAGTGGGAAGTCTCCTTTGAATGCTTGGTTTGCTTCACATCCTCGTGTCCTGGCAATTGCAGGAAGGATCCTGCTCCAGAGCCATACCCTTGAAATGCTCAAACAAAGCCTACACTGCTTCGGCAACAGGACTCTCTTCCCACACATCTACTTATAGATTTATAGATTGCTTCTGTTGATCGAGATTTTTAAATCATTCTTTCCCTCTTCATTCAGTTGTTCTGATTTTTGACTATGCACAGACACAGAAAAGAGGAATTACTTGATAGAACGTTCTTTAGCAAATACAGTTCTAGAAAGGAAAATGTCAACCCTGATGGGGTCAATTCACACAAATATACTTAAACCCCCTCTGTTTTACTGGGACACTTCAATCTCCCCATGATTTTAATTCAAGTTCCTGATTTCCTGTCTGGCCCTGTGTCTGCATACTCATAAAAGCTCTGGTTACTGAACACATTCCCAAGGTTGTCAACCTGAACTAGCCTCTCTCTGTCTCTGTCCTAGCCAAACTATGGAGAAACCTTCCCATAGGTCATTTTTGTATCCCTCCAGGTCTCATCTCTGCCTGGTTTTCCTTATCCCTCCTGTCTGAATGTGAGAGAGGTATAGTGCAGCATAATTCAAGCTGGACTTGCCTTGACAGTCATGTTTCTTTTGTCCTCTTGCTCTATTTGTGCCATGCTCAGAGATTTATTTGCTACAGGCATGACAAAGCCCTGTGCTGGACAGCTGGCCATGATTTCTGCTGGTGTGTTTCACCACCCCCAGGTCTTTACACTTTATTTAGCAATTCCTTGGCAATCATGGGACATGATTCTTCTTTGTCATTAGGCAGAAATGTTTCATGCATTCTTACTGGAATTTGAATGTGCTAGTTCCTGAGAAACATTTTCCAAAGCTGCAACAATAGTAAGTTAATGTTTGTATTTGCACACAGATGTGCAAATGCAAATGCACAGATGTGCATCAGTTTTTTACACAGATATATATGCATTTATTTTCCATAGCAAATACTTATTTTTGTTCCACATGATATTTTCCACATTATTATATTCCCACAACAATTATTGCTATTTTTCCCTTCCTTGTTATACCTCCCTTTCTTCGCTGCATTAAACCCTGATTTAAGTACTGGTTTTGTTTCTTCACACTTAAATGTGCACACCAGTTAAAGTCCATCCAATTCACTTTTCAAGCACATCCTGAAACTGTATATGACATTTGCAGCCTTTACTGTGCCCTTCACTTCTCTGGTATTCTTTATTTTGATCCTCTGCATCAGCTTTTTTCTTCATATTTAGTAAGTTTTAATTCAAATCAGGAATGAAAATGCAGCTACTACTGGATGCAAATAATTCCATTACACTGCTGCTGGTGCTGGCCCAGTGAACTCACTGATGTAGTTTTCCTGGAGTGAGTACTTGCAGTAAAATCAGCAGGAGCATTTCCCCTGGAAAAGTTACATAAGTGTATGTGTATCTCAAGGATCAGAGCTGCAGATCCAGCTCTGAGGGTTTAAGGTCAAGTTCTTTGGGTCACAACAGAGAGATGCCATTGCAATCAAGAGCTGCTGCCTGGTTGCTTTCCTTGTTCCCTACCCAGCAGAGAAAGGCTTTCATCCTTTCCAAGGAAGTCTTTCTCAGAGTGTGGTTACTGCTGTACCCCTGCACAGCCCTGACACCATTCTTTCCTTGAGCCTGCTCCTTGCTGTCCTAACCACAAATACAAACAACAAATCTTTCCTATCATCCCTTTGCACTGGCAGACTATTAAATTCTCTTTTGTCTCCCTGCATTTCCCCCTGCTTTTGGTAGCACAATTCTAATTTGTCCAAGCTTTCCTTCTCTTTTAGCGCAAGTTCTCTGCAGTTCTTGTTGCTCCACCTGGTCTGTAGTTCCCCTGAGGCTGGCACCCAAACCCACACATAATATTGCAGTTAAAAAGCTGTTCTGATGAGCAGCTGAGTCACTTCACACAGGCTGTTTAAGCTCTCCCGGGTGTCATTTCTCTCTTGCAGGACCAGCACAGCGTTACTCACATCTGCTCTGCCTGTAACCCTCAGGTCCTTCCCATCAAGGCTGCAGTTCAGCAGAAGGGATCCCGTTACCTGGGCTGGAAGCTGACTGTTCCTGCCCAAGTGAAATTCATTGCATTGGTCTTCATGGAGTTTTCCCCCTTACTACCCACTTCAATTTGTGTGAGCCCTCTTCTTTTCTGACCAATAACTGAGGCTCCTTTTTTGTTGGGATTGCTAGCTCATCCTGCTCCAGCAAGGACACAGGAACTGTGTAGTTCTCTTTTGCTGCACATGAGAGCAGACTTGCACGTTTATAAATCAATAGGTTTGCCACTGAAGCTAAGGGCAGGGTTTGTGACTGGTTTAGCATCAACCATACTGCATTACTATATTTATTCATTTCACCTATTTATTCAAATGTACACCGTGAGTGGATGAAGGAATCTGCTGTGATTCAGAGTCAGGGTGTGTCCCAGCCGGCTGATCAGCATTCAGGTATGAAGGAGAATTCTTAGTGCTTCTAAGTCAGGAGAGCTAATGACTGCCACACACCTACTCTCTTAATGGAACCATTGCCCTGGAAGACAACAACTGAGGTCAAACCATCCCTTGGCTGGGCCCATTTTCAAGAGACATGTTTGCAAGCCTCAAATTTGACCTCTCTTCCTTTCATGGACATAGCCTAATCCTGGGTAAAATCTAAAGGGAGGGTGAAGCAGACCCACATTCTTCTCACCCTGGAGGGGAACAACCTGTCCTGTGTTACCACACAAGGAAGTAGGGATGCACACTCACAGTGGAGTAGGTAGAAAGAGACAGTGGAAAGCTGGGGGACACTGTGAGAGAAGCTGTAGGAGAAAGGCATGGCAGGGGAGGGGCAGAGGAAGCAGAGACAGGAGGGAGGAAAGTAGAGAAAAGGGGGAACACAGGAATCAAAATGTTTCCCTGTAGTCGTGATCTCAACACTTTTTCTGAATAAATCCTTTAGAAAGGAATCTCTGCAAGGATTCTCCTTGTGAAGCTTCCCCAGAGCCATCACAACTGCCCCCTGGAGTGATAACTCCCTGGCAATTTCCTGCACCCCAGAAATCTCGAGTTGAGCTGAAATCAACTCAGGACCATACAAAAGGAAGGAATGAAGAGCATTAGGACTTGCAAGCTCCAGCATCACTGGTTCATATAATGTTACAACCCTTACAACTCCTGTTTATGAGGTTAAAAAAATAATGATTCACAAGGCTGGCTGCCACCTGGAATGATTTAACCAGGCCATCCCTAATGTAAATGACATTGACTCACATTTCCAGATGTAGGTGCAACTGGCAATTGTCTTTTCCTCATAATTGTCTTAACTTGCTTTGCTAGTTAGAAATAGTTTCCTAGATTATATTTCAAATCTGGTAATCATTAGAGGTACATTCTTCCCATAGATGTTTGTATTTGTAGTTGATGGAACATCTAGGACAGAATTTGACCTACAAACTTAGATATGTAGCAGCAGCCTAAACAGAAATACATGTACTTAAATCTGAACCAGAACTAAAGATTTCTTGATATATACACAAAATTTAAAATAGGAATGCACATGTTGGGGCAGACAAGATTTTTGTGAGGGCTTTTTTTTTTTTTCCCCTTATCTCTGAAGTTTTTCAGGTTACTTACCTTTAAGCAATCCTTTAATTAAATTTAATACAATGGCATTCTCTCAGATAATGCAGAGGAAAAACCTTTAAATAACAGGATAAAAGAAATGTTGGAAATCTCTAAAAAGTTTGATCAAAAACTGTATACGTAAAAGTGAGAAAATTATGAAATATCATCCCCCATTGGTTTTCATCCAAAAAGTGCCTGGACTCTCCTCCTCCTTCTGCCTGTCTATTTTGTCCCAAGGCACAGGTTTATCCCAGCCCCTCACAATTAACCCCGTGTGACGTTGCAGTGACATCAGTGGCTGAGCTGGCTGCAGTGGTATGCTGTGACTTCCAGCACAGGGATTCGACCCAATTACTGTGACCTGACACACTTGCAGTCTAGTACAGCCTCAAGTCTCTGTGCAATAGCCCCTGAAACCACCAGAGTCCCATGTGAAAGCTGAAACCAAGCCAAACAAGACTGAATTAAACCCAGGAGATAGGTATTCTGATAAACCACTATTACATCACGCAGTTTGCTGATCCATGCTTACTTTGCCTGTTGGAGGACTTTGGGTGAGATACCCACATGCTTTTTAAGAACAGCAGTGTTGACAATCCAGGAGGAAATGACAGGGCTGGTGATATCCTGCCCTGAGCACCCAGCAGGGACAAAACACAATCCATGAGCTGACTGATGGCTGGGGAGTGAAGCTGCACTGCAGAGCCAAGTGGGGGCAAGGTGAGGGGCAGCCCCCAGGCAGATCCTTGATGATCCTGCCCCTGACAGGGAGGGGTTACCCTGCAGAAGCTGAGGCAGCTCATAGGGGGAGGAAACGAAACACCAGACATGGTCACTCTGTGTTTGAGAACCACATGGACACATCTTATGCACCAGGATTTTGCACTGTTCATAATAAAACAGAATTACAGATCAGTCAGGCTGGAAGGGACCACAGTGGGACATCTGGTCCCACCTCCCTGTTCCAGCAGGGTCATCCCAGAGCACATGGCACAGGATTGTGTCCAGATGGTCCCTGAGTGTCTCCACTGAGGGAGACCCCACACCCTCTCTGGACAATCTGTTCCAGTGCTCAGTCACCTGCACAATAAAGAAGTTCTTCCTCATGTAGCTGCCAGTTAACAGGTGCTTTCCTCACTTTCCAGACTTATAAAAGCTTGTAAACAAAGCTTCTGTTTCTGCACTTTACCTATTTTTGCCTCCTACACTCCTTTTCACTACCACTGAGAACCAGAATCCCTAAACTGAAAATACAATAATAATGTGTTATTTCTGGGGAAAAAAATAATTAATTACCCAAACACAAGAATGTACCCTAAAAACCTCAGCAGCCCAGTGTCTTCATTCCAAAAGAGAAGTCATGGATAACTGGACTTAAAATGAATCACTTGAGGACAAATTAACCATTGGATTATTTTGTAAATAGCTGTCTATTTCAAGTTCATTGCTTGTGTGTTGCTGTAAATAAATGTGTACTATCTAGGACAGTGATGAACAGTGACTGAAGTACCCTGGAAATTCAGTACTAAGTAGTTTTGTTTCTAATCAAATCCTCTGTTCTGTCATCAAGTTCCAGAAATTAATTTCTACATAAATAATAACAAGTCATAAATAATATGTTATTATTACTCTAATATTAACTATTTTCCCCATAATATTCTTTTCAATGCTCTTAGGAGATAAAGCCAGTTCTCCTGTGGAAAAGTGGACACAGACAAGAAGGTGGGCTCCCCTGTGACTACCCCTATAGAAGATCCAAGAGAAGTTCTCTTAGGTAAGACTCTTAAGCAGACTGATGTGGTATCTGAATGTTCACAGTAATCACTCTGTTCTCTCCAGAAGGGAGCAGCACACAGGCAGGGAGAATGAGAACAAGAATCTTTCAAGCAGTGATCTCTGACAGGAGTTTGGGGCTGGCTACAAAAGTGTGACATAGCTGTAGGGGAAGCAAATCGTGAGAGGGACCTTAGCCACTCTTCTGAGGCAGATCACAGGGAAAAAGGCAACTCATAGGAAAAAACAACATTTTCAGAGCAGACAGAAGAGAATACAGAGGCAGCTGTGGTGAAGCAGCCGGGATTCAGGCTCCCAGAATCTTCCCAGCCCAAGGGAACAGGTGAAGCAGCCAGGATGCAGGTTCCCAAGAGATTTTCCAGCCCAAGGGAACAGGTGAAGCAGCCAGGATGCAGGTTCCCAAGAGATTTCCCAGCCCAAGGGAACAGGTGAAGCAGCCAGGATTCAGGCTCCCAAGAGATTTCCCAACTCAAGGGAATGGCTGGAGGGCTTGCTCCCTCTGCTGGAGCATCCTAATAGACCCACAAGAGACTTGCTGGTTTGTCATGCTCTCAATCCCACAGCAAAGCTCTCAGACTAGGAAATAAAAATTAATGCAGTCTTGATTACCATTGCTGGTTTAGTGCCACAAGAATTTTTTTAAAGACTATGTAGCTCAACACACAGCTGAAGGCAGAGGGGAGAGAGCTATTTCATTGCTTTTGTTTTGAAAAGAATCAAAATAAGGCATGCAAGTTCAAATCTGTATTTTTCAGATGATAATTCTGTCAGTTCAGTCAAGCTGGAACACAGAAAAAGCAGGCAAAGCTTTCCAGTGTGTCATGCAATGCAGAAGAGCAGCTCTGGCTGCATGACCTTTGCTCCAGGACAGCCTGGCATTAAACACTTGGGCTCACAATAAACAGCCTATTCCTGCAGGAGGCAGAGAGCAAACCTCTCCCAAAGCATCTCCAGACAAACACAACGTCACCACTGGGGCATTGAGCACTCAGGTGAGATGGGTCAGAGCAGCCTGAGGCACAGTGACAGCAAGAAACCATGACTCACACACCCACTGACACTGCTCCACTCTTGCTTGAAAGAGTTGGTGCCACAGACTCTTCTTCCTCTTTTGTAGAATCAGGGCCACCTTTGCCTCTGAGATTGAAAGATCTTGCACTTTGCAGCTCAGCTTTCTTGTTGAAGTGAAGGGAGCGACCACCTTTGTTGATTCAGCATCTGACTCCGATTTATTAATCAATCAGGCACTTTTTATAACATGTTAATTCACTTCATGCATATTGCAAAATCTGAGCTCCCAATAGGCTGTAGAGAAAACTTCAGCTCCTCCTTTTATTTACAATACCTGAAGTTAGTTTACTGAAACCAAGATCAGTGTTCTCACCATTATATGAAAAGTTCTCAAAACCTTTCATATCTGTTCCCAGACCGGCCATCTGTTCCCAGTAGCAGCCAAGGACAGAACGGTCTGAGAATCTTGTTGTTTATATAAAAGGTGGCTGAGAACCTTAATTATTTACAGAATCAAGCCTGGGAAAGGCTGCTTTACAGCAGGCTTCTATCTTTCCCTCAGCTGAGTACCTTCATGGCCTCTTTCTTTAAGCCATGTCTGAACCAGGCTCTCCACACTTTCTGTCTGCTGAATGAGAGTTCAGGAAGCCCTATTTCTTTGTGCCTTTTTAGACCTTAGGCTACACAGTGCTGGTGTGGAATCTGCCTTCTGTATGCAACATCTGACATTTGGTACAAGGACCTCCAATTTTAGCTAACCATTACAGGCATGATAGTAAAAAAAGTAAAACATTTGGCTAAAACCTCATCTAGATATATTTTAATGGATTTTGTGGCCTCTCCAGTTTACATGGCTTTTCATTTGCCAACTTTCTGTCATCTCAGTGAATATCTTGGTCCTCTGGTTCTCCATCACCTTACGAAGTCAATGGAGGAAATGGAAATCAAGCTCTGTGGCAGTGACAAAGAAGAAGCCTTCAAAAGAGAATTACCATACTGTATAGGAGAAATAGACTTCACAGCTTCTGGGAAGAACCATGGAAAGGTAAGGGCACTGAGGAGTTTTAACCCTTTTACAGTACTGCTGTTCTTAGCAGTAAATGCAGAGTCTGCAACAGTGAGGGTCGATGTGCCACAGAATGAGGCACCACATTGTGCCCCAAGTGAGGACCATGCCTTCCTGAACATGAGTGTGATCTAAAACATGGCCTTTTAATATTCAGAAATCAATCACCTCATTTGCAATTACATGATACAAGTACAGGTGATCACTTTTCCCTTTAAAAGAAAAATCAGTTATGTGCTCTGCTCCCTTCATTTTGTATCCTTTCAAAATTAATCATGATGGATTTTAACATTTTAAACATACTTTTGAGCTGTTTCAAGGTTTTCCTCAAGTTCTCTCTGTTTTGCTGATATGCAGAGAGGGATGTATTTGGACTAACCCACTTCCTCACTTGTCCCATGCACAAGTTAGTACTAGAGCAGAAGGAATTCCTAGGAATTTCTGAAATCTGCCCCAAGGTTTTGTTTCACCATAAAGTCTTAAGCAAAAAACCAAAATATACACAGAACTGGAAGAAGCAGTAGATTAATGTAATGTGTCCTCAAAAACCAGATATGAAATCAGGCAAATATTTCAGCTTTTGCAGAAACAAAAAACACCTACAGAATTTGTTGGCTTTCCTAGGCTGCCATGAAACTGAAGGCAATTCAAGAGAAAGCTGTAAGGGAGAGTGTGATTTGTCAGTCTGCAACACAGAACTAACCCATGGAACTGACCCAATTAGTGAGGTGGCAATTATACAAAAGTCTGCTAAGTTAATTCAAGTATTCAGTTCTCTGTCAAATCTTGCTCAAATAATTTTTTCTTAAATATCCAAGTTGATTATAATTTCCCTCTGCATTTACCATGAACAGACCCTTTACTGTATTTTTCCGTGCTGTTGTTATTCATTGGGTGTTTCTTGTGTTTGTTGAAGTTTATGAAGGTCCAGAGTACCATTCACCCTGGAATTATATTTGAAGTTATGCTCAACAAATGGAATCTACCGGCCCCCAATTTGGTTATCTCTTTAGTAGGGGGAGAAAAAGATTTTCAGATGAAGCCTTGGCTACGGGACACCTTAAAGAAAGGATTTATAAAGGCAGCTGAAAGCACAGGTGAGTGCTTTAGGCTTCAAAGAAGAAATTTGTATTCCTGATGGATATTCTCACACCTAGCCCCCAGTGATCTGGAAATTACAATGGGCCTGCTCACACAATTATTTTTGAAAATTCAAGACTTTGCTGAATGCAACCTACATGTAAATACCTTTGAAAATGAAAATTATTGTATTATAGTAGCATAGCAAAAATAAGTTGTTTCAAAGCAAATCTCTCTAGGTAACTGTTTCTGAAGTGTGAAATTACCTGATATTATTCCCCCAGAGGTGACACTAGAAATATAGCATCAAAATGGGACCAAATACAACTGCCCCTCTTTTGTGCCATAACAAAATAATTCTGAGGAGAGCAGAGCAATTTGACTTTAACAAGAGTGAATTTAGGTCAAAAATAAGAATTTCTGCATTCTCACCTGCAAAATACAGTGAAAATATCTGTGAGCATTTCAAAGCAAGCTCTTGGTTAACTTCAGTGCTCCAGACAAGGTTGTACCAGCTTTGCTTTTTGTAATGAGACAGCCCAGTACCAGAGCTCTTTTTGGTACTTTTGTGCCACACAGATATTCTCTACCTCCATCTTTCTGTACTTCAGACTGGGCAGCATCAAGATCCCCAGTTTCTTTATGTTACAGATTTGAAAAAGGTCAGCTTGCTGTTTACCTAGGGTTCTCCAAATTCCTTGTCACTGTAACAACACTGCTGTAAATTCTATTATCCTGAAGAATTCACGCTCCACACACCCACAAGAACAGCAGAAAGAACTCCAGTTTAGGCAGGTTATGACTGAGATCTCATCTCTAAGAGGTGACTGCACGGGACTTTTTAGGCCTCAGTTCAAGTCAATAACTTCCCTGACTCTGTCCCTTTCCTCTTCCTTGTAAACCTGGCACAGGGATGTTTCTGCTCACATGTAGCCAGCGAGTAACTCCAGAGTGGACACAGCATTCTTGATGAGCATATTAACATCAGAATAAAGATGGCCACGTTGCATCACATGATATACAAAGAATGTTTGCTTGAGCTCACAATTTCTTCTTGTTTCCCTTATTAAAGTCTTATTTACTTTGCATGTATTTTAATTCTAAAAGCTTTATCCCATCAAGACCTATCTTCACTTTATCTATTTAAAAAAAATCCTTAGATCTAGTACTGTAAGTAATGCTGCTTGACACACAAACACATTGCAATACAAAGAAATTCCCTGACAGCTTTTTAAACACCATTTCAGGTGCCTGGATTTTCACCAGTGCTCTGCGTGTGGGAGCGACAAGACACTTGGTGCAAGCAGTGCGAGACCTTGCCCTGGCCAGCACCTCGTCCGCCCTGAGTGTGATTGCCATAGGAATAGCTTCACTCAGGGAAATCCAGCACAGAGAAATCCTGGAAAACACAAAGGTACTGCTCTCTTATTCTACAGTTTGGATGAAGCCGCACCCTTACAGAATTTGTAACTTGTTGGCAGAACAACTTTGATATAATTTTAGAGAAACAAACAAACAGAAGTGGGGTTTAATCTGTGTTTTGGGAGGAAGCAGAAACAGAGCCCAAGGGTTGTTGGATGATTCTGTGCCCTCCATGCCCAGCGGGTGGCAGCATTAGGCATCAGAAAAGAGAGCAGCACAGGGTTGAACGTCAAGAAAATATCCCAGAATAAGGGACTTTGCATGGATTTCTCCCTTGTCCACTTACTGCAGAAGCACTTACTCCTAGCTATTACATAAACACTGCAAAAAGCATATTTTATATTATGAGACACCAGACATAAATATTCCAGGACAAATTTTTCTTTAAGTAGCCAATTAATTGTTATTTAATACAAAAAATTTGCTCAATACAACAGGCTAAAAATACCAGCCATGCAGGATTTCACCTAGTTATAGGGAATCCTCAAACTGGGTCAGGGGGATCAAAGTTCTTGAGAAGAAAACAGAAACAACACACCAACAAATAAAAAACCTCACCCAACAAAACTGTTGCTGAAAGTGTTGCTGCTGAATGGACACAAAAGTGGAGAGAAAAAAAAAGAAATAGCATTCCCTTCTGTCACTGGATATACAGTCTGTCCTAAGTAGGACATTATAACAATAAAATAGGTGTTTAATGACAGTGAGTGACAGTTTCTCTGTACTATTTATACCCTGCAGAAGCTAAGAAACAAATGATAGACAGCTCTTTGAATTCACACCTAGTAGTTCTTTCACACAGGCCTGAAAGTACCAGCTAGAGGCTGAGACCATAGCCAGACCATACCAGCAACTTATTGTCATTGGTCTTTTTATTTTTCTTTTTTTTTTTTTTTTTGCCAATGACAGCTACCTGTGTGCTCTACCAGGTGGGACTCTTTAGGTGGAAGACTGTAACCTATTTGTGTGGCAACTGGGCCAAAAGGGCCTCAAAGGAAAGAATTTGGTTCATCGTGTTTGTGAATTTTGTTGAGGAAAGTTTGCAAATGCAAAATATTTCACCTCCCTTCTAGGCCAAGTGATGAAAATGCATCTGGATCTTTTCCTATCAACAGCTACAAAACAAGTGCATGCTCTTTTTATTTTCTCCCTCTCAACTAAATCCCAAATTTTTTGTCAAGGGATATTTTGCAAAGAGCATTCTTGACCCTATGACTTCTGGCACAGCTTACACCCAAAGATATTTTGGTTTTTAGTCAGTAACTTAAAGACAAAGGAACTACAGACAGGGATGTTGATCTAAACCCAACTCTCTCTATATTTGGCACTAACACAAGCAGCTTGTTGTATAAAAGAGGGCTAACAACCCCCACTAGCAAGGAGAAAAACAAGCCCTGAAATCAGTGGATTGCTCCTGTTGTAGTAAAGCAGATGGGATTTAGTTTCTTTATGTAGGAAAACCTAATTTTTTATTTACACAACTAATTTTTATATAGTTTTCATAGCTCTTGTGTTCAACTCTAATTGGTTAGTAGTTTTTTGCTAGTTAATTTACTGGTTAGTAAATGGCATTTTGTGTGTTTATCAAATTTCTCTATTCTTGGATAGTTTACATAATTTTTTACAGATTCTCATGGGACAGATTTCTTGTTTTTGTAGGTGTGAACAGCTCTGTTACTAGAATAGTTTGTTTTTTTAACTGACTTTTTATTCCTTTGATTCTTTCTTATGGTAACTTATAGGCTAAGTTGGAAATTCAACAGAACAAAGTCTAATTTTATAAAACTTTTATAATATCATTACTTAGATACAACACCCTCCTATCTCTTCTGTGTTAATGGTATGCTTTAAACATCATTGAAAGATGACATCCACGTTTTCAGGGAATAGGGAGGAAAATCCCCAAAGGCTTTGTTCAATTGGTTGTTTTGTCTCGGGGTCCTAATCAAAGGCCAGATCTTTGGTGAGGAGGATTGATGTTACATGGCAGCAGAATAGAGGCACACCCTCTGTCAAAGCAAAATCTGAAGGAAATTAGTTATGTGAAGGAGGTTTCCCCAAGGAAGGAGAGACAGAGAGAAGAAAGCGAAAGAAACATTCAGGTTTACTGCTTTTTAGTGTGGGCTGAAAATGCAATACACAGTGACAACTGCCAAGATTTTAAACAGTTGTGCTAATCTACCTGTAAGCAAGAGGACAGTGAATAATCAAACAGAATAATCAGAATTTACAGCCTGGAATGCTGTTTCAAAGTGGATGGGCAACAGACAGAAAGAAAGAGGAGTTTGAAAAAGTGTACATATAGAAGCCCATGTGTAGTGCAATATTTAGAACAAAAGACTGTAGCAGCGGTTCTGTTTTACCTAGAAGATGAGTTTGTGCAAAAAAAATTCATAGATAATTTAAAGGTATAACACCACTCACCCAAAATAAAAGAGGATTCCCCTTTCTAAAATCTGTCTGCCACTCTCTCTTTTAGAATGTAATTTCCAAACTGAGAATAACCATCAGATTTCATACAACCCCGTCAATTGAGTAAAGCTGTGCATAAATTGACAGGGACATGGAGCAGGCTAACTCATTCACTGGCCTAAACATGGACAAAACACTACTGAAATGAATAGTTTGCCCCTCTTTACCCCAGCTGAGGCTTCACATCATACACAATTATCAGGTCTCGTGGCCCTTTCCATAAACCATTCCAAAACCTGCATTCCAGAGATGATGATTGATATCACTATATTTTGCAGAGGCCAAGAGGGAAACTTGAGGGACTCCAGCTATCAGTCCTACCAAATCTGGCTGCTTCCAGAAGGAACAGATTTTCTATCTTTACCCTTTCTAAGGGTCCATCAAAGTGTCTCCCAGGTGGTGAGCTGTGTCAGGGTGCAGACAGCACAGAAACGGAGAGGGAGGATATTGAAACATGGGCTGGGCCTTGCAGAGAGCACTGACATCTCCCCTCCTCCCTCTAGAGTGAAAGCCTTGTACACTACCAGTCAGATGACAGCACCCAAGGCCCACTGTATTCCCTGGACCACAACCACTCCCACCTCATTTTGGTGGAGCACGGCACGGCAGAGGAGCCAGACGGAACCGGCAAGCTGCGCCTGGCCTTGGAGAAGCACATCTCGGAGCAGCGCACGGGATACGGGGGTGAGCAGCCTCTGGGCACATCCAGCCTGAGCCAGGCTGACAGCACAGCAGGGGCCTGGCCCTAGCTGGGCCCCAGTCACCCCCAAAGGTGGCTCCAGCCTCACATGGGCCTACAGAGGCAAGACCAAGTCGACACATTTGTCATTGTGTGAGAGGCACGATGACGGTAACTTCTGACATTGAGAAAGGTGCTCTTTGAAGCAAAAATCTGGGCTTTTGTTCCATCTCCTTAAATGAAGCTCAAAGCCGGCCTTCAAAGCACAGCTCAAATTGCCTTAAAAGAAAACATATGGAAAATAAATCCAGCTTCAGTGCCTTTACTGGTGGTTCTAAGAGGTTGATAGTCACTGTTGAATACTTTCATCGCCTCTCACACACAGGGTCTTGAATTGCTCCACACTGGAAGAAAGTTCCAAAGCCCCCTGAAATATTTTAAGCCATAATTGTTTAGGGATAACATCTTATCCTGGTAAACACCATAGCATCTAATGCCCATCTGAATCTGTGATCTTTTTTGTAATAAGAACTGAGTTTTGGGCAGGTCTAGTATTTGTGGAAAAAAACTCAGTGGTTGAGAGGTTTTTACCTTTGCTTTGTTTGTGCCATACATGCAGTGCTAGCACAGCTGAAACAGGAGGGAGAGCTCACTTGTTCACAGCTGTGTGCATCAATGGAATATCCACTTTCACAGCTCATGGGGTGGTAGCACAGAGGCACCTGAGAGCACAAACACACCTGAAGAATCCTTACCTGGTGACTCAGATGGGAACAACCACAGGAAGGCTGTAAGGGTAGCCTGAGGTTGCAGTGCTGAGAGTTACAAAGCAGCCTCTTTCTGCTCACCAGCCAAATCTGATTGAACAAATCTCAGGGGAACAAAATTCTGACAAACAACGCTGATTCATATGACAAATACTTTGCTGGAACATACTGAATTCAGCGTTATCTTCTATTGACAAAACCAATGTCATTCCTTTAAGCTCTTTTATAAACAAGCTGAGCAAAACTATGTGGCTTTACTATAGTACAACACTTTAATAAGGTCATGTGGAATTTCCCTGTTTAAAAAAACACCAACTAGAAGTCTTTAAGAATAATTATTTTATCTATATTTATATTTATTGAATATTTTTTACAATTGAGGACTTTCCAGATTCACAGCGTAAAGTCAGAATCCACATGACTCTCCTCTGGCTAAATTTTAACTAAATCTATGGCAAATGAAGAATATTTGTAGCCTGAAACATACTTGAGGAGCCTGTAGTCCCAGAGGTCACTCTTCAAAGAGCATCACGTTAGAGAGGTGTGACAATGCCATGCCATTCAGTAAAACAAATTAAATTTCTTGCCAAACATATCCTGGCTACAGCTCAGTCCAACCTTATCTCTGTAGTCATCTCAAAAGAAATACAAAAAATAGCAAGTAGAGATCTGTACTGAATTTTGGGAGATCTACAAAGGGAAACATCAAAAAATTGTTTGAACCAAATGCTTTTTATCTTCCATCTGAAAGAGGCATTAATCTCTTGATATTACTGTTTTGATTGAGATCCTTCAGGCCAATCTATGCCTTTGCATTGCAGAATTCAGCATTTGCATTAAAAACCATCCAAAACTCTGTGGGCCCCTGTGGGAGGATGGCTTAGGACAGGGACCCTGACCTCATTTCTTTCCCCAGTACTATGACATATTAAATATTTCATTAGCATTTCTTTTAAAAGTATCAGACTCTGTTATTGTTATTAATCAACACACCAGGCTGTGCTGAACGAAACTTTAGGCTGTTTAAGCAGAGTAATAAATAGATGGTTCCTATCAACTTTTATCTGACTCATCCTGCCCAGTCTACACAGTCAGCCTCTTCATATTCTTAAATCCTCCTTTCAGAAGGCTTTTGTCCTCGATTCCAGTCCCCCTTCCAGCACACACTGGGCATGTGCATAACGCCCAGGATGAGCTGAGAGCTTTTCACCTCTGTGTCTTGCTGGAAGATGGTTCTCTGGAAACCCACCAGCCCTGGACTGCACCCTAGTGCAGCTCCCTTGCTCCCCAGCCTGACACCCCTGCAGTAAATAAATAACTAAAAAAGCCAGCACTGGCATGATACACAGAGGTGCCAATATCCATGTTTTGCAGGTGAGATCAGAACAACCTGGAGTCCTTGCCTGGGATCACACAAAATTTCCAAGGCAAAGGTGCCTTTGTCCTGAATCCTAGGCCAGGACCCCTCTGTTAGGTCAGTGTGTTATTCTCTTCCCTTGCCACATCCTTCTGCAGGTTCATGTAGAGACCAAAATAGCACATAAGAGGAGAAATATTTTCAAGGGGTCAGCAAAACAGCAATAGGATGTTTAAATAGCTGCTACTTTTTAAAAATTAAACCTTGTGTTTGACAGGAACAGGTAGCATCGAGATCCCTGTGCTGTGCTTGCTGGTAAATGGAGGACCAGGCACACTTGAGGTAAGAAGCTGTTTTCAGCTTTGGAAAAATAAACAAACTGGTGCCAAGTAATTAATGGAAAATTTGGCTGTATGACAAACATATCTATTGGCACTTTACATGAAGTCAAAACTCACATCTATACACCATTAAGGACTGAATTCTGTTAATATTAAGTTTGAGAGTATTTGTTTGGGAGAAATATTTACTTTTGAATAGGCACCAGCTGAGCATTAAAACTTCCATTGCTAACTTGTCCAGTGGGATGAAAGAATCCAAACCCAAAACAAACCCACAGAAACCAGCTCCAGATCTAGGGAAAGAGAAATACTCTGTTATAACTTGAGGGGAAAAAAAAAAAAAAAGAAAAAAAAAAAGAAGAAGAATCTTTTAGTGCTGTTCAGCCCCAAAGCTCAGAGGTAGCACAAGACCAGGTTTGCTGGATGTGCCATTTAAAATGGGTGTCCTGGTTCCACTGAGCAAAACTACATGGTAGGATTGAAGACTGGAGTGTTGTCTGATAATAATCCCAAATCTTCTTCAGCAAAGAATCAGTTTTGATTTTTTTCCTGAGTGGGTCTACATCTTAAAGAACTTGTTAACAAGGAAATAGTCTTTGACTTTTATTCCACTTTACTTATCTTTTTTATGCTACTGTCAGTCTAGAAAACCTTTAGAGAGACGTAATTTAACTATAATTTAAGGTTTCCAGGTGCTGAGACTGTGACATGCAAGCTGGTAACTCCTTTCCAGAATAATGACTCCTTTCTGGGGATGTTTTCTAGTTTCAATTTCTTGTATCTTGTCATAACTTTTGTCAGCTGGACTAAAACATGCACTCATATCGTATTAGAAATCTCTGCTTAAACAAAGATTACATCACCTCATGAGCTTGCTTCCTTTCTTTCATGAGAAGCTAAATATTGCAGTGTTTCCTGTATCTTTGGTTTAGAAAAATCCCATGTTATGACATCTAAATCCTCTTTTCAAAGTTTTACAGAACTTTGTGACTGGAAGACAAAAAGTCAATGGCTGGAGATCCTCTAAACTGATATGTGCTGGGAAGGGATGACTAGCCACACTTTTTTAGAATATCAACTTCTTAAATGGATTTCTTAAAATGGATAATACACATCAGAGACTACAAACAGTTTTAAAAAAAACCTCAAAATCTAAACTAAAGAAAAAAACCCTTGCGCCACAATTGAATCAATGCACTCTTGTACAACTCCAGAGGAAGAAACAGACTGGCAGCAAAGAGACATTTTTGCAATTATGATGCCATAGCCTCTGCTCTCCTCTCTCAACAACCTGCCTGACTCATTCTAATTGCACAAGTAATAGAATTAGTAGCCTTTAACTCTTGTAGTTGCTATGATTCAGTGTTTTTTTCCTGTAGCTCAATGTTGTAAACCCAGAGGCAAATTCCTGATTTTCAGAACATATTGCCAGGTTTAGCAGACAGGAAAAAAAGCCTATACAAAAAAGCCTGCAGATAATTTCTGTACAGGGTTACTCCCTTGCACTTGACTGTGCTGAAACAGAGACTTCAGGGAAAAAACAAAAAAAGTCAGGGTCAAAGAAATTTTATGCATTGTTTGTCCAAATTGCGTTGCTTAGCTACTCAGGAGATGTGTCATGAAAAGAAGCATAGTCAGAGGCCATACATGAATGACCTGCTACAGAATTCAAAAAATCCTAATAGCTTAGAGGAGTCTGGACTGATTCCATAGTGAATCTGATTTAGGTACACATTTATTCCTGGTTTGCTAGAAGTTCTTCTCTTGAAAAACATTTTCTTTCCACTTATGAATTTTAAAAACATCTTATTTTAAACTACAGAGAATTTGCAGCGGGTTGGAAAATTCTGCTCCCTGGCTTATCTTAGCAGGGTCTGGAGGTACAGCAGACATCCTAGCAGCATTCATGAATGACCCACAGCTTATCATGCCAGAAGCTGTTGAAAAGCAATTTAAGGAGAAATTCCCTGCAGAGAGCTTCTCGTGGAAGGACATTCTCCAGTGGACAGTGACGGTGAGTTCACAGTTTGATAAACCGTCATGTTTGATAAGCCATCATGTTCACAAAGCCATCCCCTAACACTTGCAGCTTTGGTAGCCCCTTCAGTACAGGTTTGGCAAGAAGCTGCTCAGAAGTTTTGGGAACTCCAGTGCTTTGCCACTGATGCCATAGAATGCCTCTCTAGCATTAAAAATCAAGTGGTCATTTGATCACGCAAACTGCTCTGTTGCCCCAGGAATTCACTGAACACTGAGGGCTCTGTCCTTCCTCAATTACTTCCTCAAGTAACAGCCAGCACCCAAGAACCCGACAGTCCTCCTGTGGGACACCAAGCATTATTTATATCCACAGCTGTGCAGCCTGTGCATCTGTGACAGAAGAGACCTAATTCATGACCTACAGCTGTTAAATGGAAACCATGCTGTGGATAAGCATGAATAAATTAAGTAGAATGAAGCGTGCTTAGAAATGATCCTATCTATTGTTATAGGATAACTGTTATTACCAGTTACTTGTTCTTTAAGTATCATTGTTCTTAAAACACAAAGACAAAACAGATTCAGAGATCTTCTTTACTCTTTGTCTTGGGGCACATTTGCACAAGCCTTTTAGGAACAAATGCCCACTCTGAGATTGCCCTTGTGTGAAGAGCACTGTGTGCCTCTGAGATAAACCAAGTCCTCCTGACCTGGCTCACCACTTATTCTTTGCATTCCCTGCCATAATCCTCAGCTTTAAAAATTCCTCATATTAATTCCATTAGGAAGAACTTTACCAATCACTAACAAAAGGGGATGAAAAGCACCTGGAAGCAATATTGCCAGAGGCTCACAAAGTCTCAGTGCAGCTGCACTGTGAGAAAGAAAACTCAATAAATAGAGAAGCAGAAGGAAAGATAAGAGTACTGTATATAAATATTTGAGGACTTCTACTCAGAGAAGAGTTAGAGACTTTGCTTTTAAATAAACAACTCAGAGAGCAAAACTTAAATGTCAAAGCAGGATGAGGTAAAATGAAACTAATGTTATGCTGGCTATAACGTGACTTTGAGTCAAATAAGAATGTAAGTTAAGGAAGGATCTTTTAATTAAAGCACTGGATCTCAGAATATCCAAGTTCTATTCCTCCTATCCTGGTAAGGTCACTCAGAAAAGGCAGTAAAAATTCCCCCCCTTAGAAGTTATTTATATATGGGAAACAAGTAATATTGGCCTGCTTCCCAAACCTCAGCTTTACAACTAGAATGTAAATTTTTGGGAAATACCATCTGGGTGATCTCTCCTGGGCATTTGGGCACTATTGTGCATCCAAAGGACACTGTGTAAAATGACTTTTGTTTCGACTCCAAACAGATTCAGAATATTATTTCACACCAGCATCTTCTAACTCTGCACAACTTTGAGCAAGATGGTTCAGAAGAACTAGACACAGTCATTTTGAAAGCCTTAGTAAAAGGTGAGATACAATAAGCAAACATTGTAATGTTTGTCTTACTTGACTTCTATGCCATAAATATATTTCCTCTTTTTCCAGTGCAAATTCAGTTGACTGTCGGATCAGATATAATTTCTGATGCTCTATTCTTTTGTTTGTTTATTGACAAATTAACTGTGGCAGTTACTGTAACTCTTGTGATCTTCCTTTAAACTAGTGTTTGCTTTTAAATTTCATGCTATTGTATGGTTCTATTTCAGCCACCCCTTTATTTCACTGCTTGCTTCTCTTAATAACATAGGCTGTAAAAGAACTGAAATATACTGGAGCAGTATATTATTCCAATTAAACCATAAAAGAAACCTCAATGAAAACAGAACCAAAACCCACAAGCAGACCAAAACTACCTTTGTTTCAGAAACAATCCAGTTCTCCTATAAGAAATCTCCACTATATCTTCAGAAAGAATACATTACTTGTGCTGCCATCTATTTCAGTTTCTGTTAACTTAATGGTTTCTGTTAACTTAAACTTAGCATGGGAGCAAAAGAAGAAAAAAGACATTCTGTTCCTGATGTGCCAATTGACACAAGACAAAACCAACAGCCAGACCTGTCCCCTGCTTTCTGCAGGCCAGAGTCCCTCTTAATACCCAACAGCCATTAATGCTTAATGCTGTTAATAGGGTTCATCTAGAAAAAAATAACATTTTTGAATATTAATGCTTCTTAATTTAGGAAAACATTGCTGTGAAAGGTTTCTGGTTAAGCAACCCACAGATTTGTGACAGCTGAAGGAGAGTTTGCATTGCTAATCAAAGTACCAATACTATATTAAACTCAAACATAACTGTAAAGTCGAAACATAACTGTAAAGTACTGACTTTATTTGCATTTCCTATTTTTTTTCCAGCCTGTAAAAGTCAGAGTCAGGAGGCTCAGGAATATCTGGATGAACTGAAACTGGCAGTGGCCTGGAATAGGGTCGACATTGCTAAAAGTGAAATATTCAACGGTGACGTGGAGTGGAAGGTACCAGGCTTTTTTGTCTTAGAGGGCACTCAGTGTATGTTCCACTGTGTACAGGACACTGGAGCATCCCAAAAGATTGCTTCAGTTTTTATCACTACCTGCACACTCTACTGAGAGATTGGGCGGGGGTTTATACTTCCTGAGGCTGTTTGTTGTTCTGGGCCCCTGTATGATAATGGCTGAAGACAGAAGAATAACTCAGTGGTCATCATCCCTTTCTTGAGCTGTTTGAGACCAACAATCTTTCTCCCCTTCTATACAGACCTTTAAAGCAAACAAACCAAAGCACAAAAAGCAGGGAAATATTACTGTAAGAAGGTGGCATGAAGAATGTCACTGTTTTCAGCTGCTGTACAAATACCCAGTGTGGTAGGTATCTCACACCGAGTCCTACAGCACACAATTTATGTTGATGTTGTAACATTAATGCTGGCACTGACATTTTGTCAGAGAAAAATGAAGAGAGTTCCACCTCTTCCTCATTGTACTCACTGTTGACTGGTGGAAGACAAAATGTGCCTGTCCTCATGTTAAATCTAAGCTCTCTCATCATCCATCCATTATTAACCCTCAAAGTTTCCTTTTTTGGTTTGGTTTTTTTTCCTCTTTCATCAATCTAGTCCTGTGACCTGGAGGAAGTGATGATGGATGCTCTAGTCAACAACAAACCAGAATTTGTGAAGTTATTTATTGACAATGGGGCTAACATATATGAATTCCTGACCTACAGTCGTCTGCAGAGACTCTACTGTTCCATTTCTCAGAAATGTCTGCTCTATGAGCTTCTCCTGAAGAAGCATGAAGAAAGCAAACTGACCTTGGCAGGGCGCGCTGGTCAGCAGCAAAGTGACCAGAAGGACACCTGCCCCCTCTTCACTCTCACTGAGGTCTCCAGAGTTCTCAAGGATTTTCTTGATGATGCATGCAAAGGTTTCTATCAAGATCTCAGACATGAAGGCAAGAAGAAATCTGTGAGTCACAACTCTGCTTCATTGCTCCCCCTCCAATTTAGAATTTGTACAATCTTAACTAGGTCTAGTCTTTGGGGTGGGGCAGGGAACAGCTTTAGTTAAAGATGTATGGGGAATACAAATAAGATTTACATTTACTATGGAGTAATCAGACATAAAAATAGTGGTCTGCTTTTCTTGTACAGAATTTCAAGAAGTAGTACTGGAAAGGCAATTTTCTTTTTAGGAGAAAGAAAAGCAGGCAATGGAGATTTTCAATCCCAGGTCTAAAAATGGTCACCTTTGTACACAAAACTATTCTCAGATTTATACTCTGTACAAGTAGACTGATCTCAGATATTGATATTCAGTAATATCCAGTATTTGATATTTGCCTTTAGATAATTTTAGTCTTTTTAAGGAGTGCCAGAACACAGAGCAAGAAATAGGCACAATTATGTGATGTGGCCCTGGCAAGTGTGCTGGCCAACTTATGACAAGGAGAATATGTGATGGGGGGACCAGGGTGGAATGTCTATAATCCACAGTGGTGCAATAGATGCATCATCATTTTTGCATTTTGACAGTGTATTTAACATTAAAACTCCTAGGTACCAAAGTGCTTGCAAAAGCATCAAAAATAAGTTTGGGTGCAAGGTTTCAAAACAAAGATGCATAAAGAATTTTCACTAGAGTTCAGTTTCTGACAAACTAAACAAATTAAGCCTTTTGGTATTTGCCAAGTTCTAATTACACCTAAAAATCTGTTAAAACTAGAAACCAATTTAAAAAAAAATCTTGATACGTTCAATTACTTTTACTTTGATAAAGCCTAGCTAAATTAATTAGTAGTATGAAAAGTTAAGTTTGAATGTACTTAATGTTTCTTCATTCACAAGGATGAACAACTTGAGACAATACCTCTGAAGTCACCAAGCATACTCCAGACTTATAAACTTGCCAGAAATAAATTTTGCCCCCAGAACCTCACTTAACCTTTCTGGCATTTGGCACAAGTGAGCTAAAGCCCAGTGCTGTAGATAAGGCCCAGGTCAGAGATCAGTTCCTGCTGCCTACTCACTTTTTCCTTTTAAAGCTTCTTCCCATGGCTGAATCCCATTATCACTGGCAACAGAAAAAGCATCACAGTACTGGGAAATTAGCATCACTGCTGCCAAATTGTGTGTCTTTTTTCAAGTTAGGAAATAGTGGTTACAAAATCAGATGAGGCTTTTAGGGTATCTTTGTCTCCTGCAAGGCTTTCAATGCAATTTAATTGATTCAATAGCTCACTACAAACTGAAGAAACACCCCCCCCACCCAAATCCCCCAAAAGTGCCATTAAAATAAATTTTAACAGAATCCCATCATTTACATTTTTTAAAAATGTATTCTCACAAAACCCTGTTTAAATGAAAATAAATATACCCTGGCTGCTTCTAACCAACACAATTGATAAAAAGGTAGTTATTTTAAAATATACTTAAAATTCAGAACTTGACCTAAGTGGCTACACCACTTCCTCTAGACTATTTTATTATCAAGTGCTAAAGGAATAAGCAGTGTTCTACTTAAACTGCTCTCTGCATGAGGGAAAGGTTTCTCAAAGGAAGGACTAAAAAGGGGTATTGACGTACTCTATTCTTGTCCTATACAGGCCTTGGCGAGATTTATTTCTGATGAAATGAAATGCCTTTTGTTCCCTTTTCTCTGAAGCCTTGTTCTCTGTGGCAGCAGAGGAGAGTCAGATATAATTGAAGGCAAGCTCAGATTAGTTAATCACAGGTTTGTCTTGTCTGATATTACACACCAGTGGTGAAAACCCCAGATTCAATAAAGCCCATGAAAACTTTAGCATTGGCTTCAATGGAGCCACCATTTGATCCAGAATGTTCTCACACATATTGGGTTATATTTGGGACATATAAAAGGATCCTTTAATTTGGTACAGAATGAGCTTTAATTACCTCTTGGTCCTACTGGAAAGTCAAAGAAATGTGAAGTAGCCAGTGAGGCTGAGAGCATCTTAGATTGTGTCATTTGCATGGAGTGAGACTGCCAACCAGATTTTGAATTCTTCAAACCATATTTCAGGACAAAATGAACACAAAGGGATTACCTGGGCCCTTGGACATGAACCAGAAAAGTGAAAATCCTTGGAGGGATTTGTTTGTATGGGCAGTACTACAAAACCGGCACAAGATGGCAAACTATTTCTGGGCTATGGTAAGCTGCGAGCTGTAGCTGCTTCAGGTGAAGTAATGCCATATTTCAAGTTTACGAGATGTTTTTTTGCTCAACCTTGCATTCAGATGACAGATGGGTGAGTTTCCAAAACACGAGCGGTGGCATTTATGGGCCCTTTCATCTCTGCGTGGCTCCTGCCTCGGGGCCAGGGGGAGCAGGTGTAAATCAGCCCTGCTCCCGATGGGTCCCAGCTCCCAGGAGCAGGGTTTGTGCCTCCCACAGTCGGCGATTGTTGGGCCCCGAGCGTGGCCCGAGGGAAGCGGGAGCAGGGAAGCATCTCCAGCTTACGTGCTGGTTGTGTAGGGAGCAGCATGACGTGCTCCAAGGCTGTGCTTCGGGCTGGCATAATCAGCTCCTGTCTCACAAGCCAGCCCTGTCCCCCACATCTGGGAGCCTCCCTGCCCCCATAGAGAGAGAGAGAGCTCTCAGCTCCATCCCTGGCCTTGCAGAGCGGCACATCTGGCCAGAGGCTGCCGGGCTGTGTGCGTGCACATTGGCATCTGCTCCGGGCCAGGGCTGCGCCTCTGCCAGCTGGGCTCCCTCCTCTCTCCTGCATCCCTGCCCCAGCACAGCCATGCTGGAGCTATCTCAACACAGGGAGAATGTGTTGCTCTCTTTCCAAGGCATATTGTTCTCCTTTCTGAGCTCGATTGCTACGCCAAATCAGGTCCCTCTAAGAGCCTAGGCCAGAATTCTCCAGCCTTACAAAGCACAAGAACTACCAGTAAAGAATCATGGCATAGTTTGGGTTGGAAGTGACCTTAAAGATCATCCAGCTCCAAACCCCAGCAATGGGAAGGGACACGTCCCACTAGACAGGTTTGCAGGGACACCTCCCACTAGACAGGTTTGCCCCATCCAGCCTGGCCTCAAACACTTCTGGGATGAGGCATCCACAACATGTGGTTTTAATTCTCAAATATCATCAAAACTGCCAATATGATCATCATTTTTGGCTTTCAAGTCTGTTTTGGAGGGAAGATTTTTCTTGAAAGGCATGAACTTTTTGCTGTTTGATGTGTTGCACAGTGCAACACACCGAACGTGCATCATAGTGTTGCATTTCCCCGTTCAGAAATGCCCTCCAGTGGAGGGTGGCAGCAGTGCCCCTTTCAATTCCACAGGGTCAGGAGGGTGTAGCTTCAGCTCTGGCCGCCTGCAAGATCCTGAAAGAGATGTCCCGCCTGGAGACGGAGACCAAAGCAGCCTGCATAATGAAAGAGGCCAAGTATGAGCAGCTCGCTGTGGGTAAGTAATGGCACTTTTTGAATGGCATTGAAAATTTATGAAGGAACTGCCATTGGAAGGCAAGCAAGTGAAAAAAAATACAGTTTCAGTCGTAAAAGGTCAGCTGTCATGAATAATTTAACAGCCTTGCAGCACAGGCAGTCCCAAACATTCAGATACAGAGGAAAGATTAAAAACCCACTCATTTTGGGAAAATCTATGTTCCAAGACAGGCCCCCTAGGATGCACAGATACTCTCCTGCTGCTTGTTGGTATTTTAATTGTCTGGTCTTAGTACAAGGTGCGTCACAGTCATGTGTAAGATAGAATAGCCAAAACACTTCCAGGCTCACAGCAGCCTGCTCTTCCTGCAATATCAAGCTTGCTCTGTAAGGGCCACTAGAGCAACAAGTTTTAAGTTTTGTCATTGCAGCTAAAAATAATTTGAGATTACCTCACCCAGAAGAGGGCCAAGTGCACTGCAAGCTGCAGTGAGGCTCAGGCTGGTTTTGCAGCAGAGGAGATGCCCCTCCCTACAGCAGTCAGATCCGGCATCCGCAATGCTGGAACGCTGAGCCCTCGCCCCTCTGCTCGCTGCAGGAACAGATGTCTGCACACAAGCTCCTCTGCTGACCTGACTTCAGCCCAATCCTCACCTTCACTGCTCTGAGGAGAGGGCTTTAAAATGTGCCCCACATGGAAACAAACACAGGGGCTCCTCTTCCTTTGAGGCAGTTCATCCAGCAGCTGAAGGCTCATGCAGGCGTTGCTGCATTATTTACACAGAGATCACATTTTCCCTTCTTTTCACATTATTTACAAAAATTAAAAATGAACTTCTCATATAATCACAGGGCTCGACTAATTTAATCATGGAATTATGAGGCCTAGTCCAATACACAGAATTTCTGCTTCTCAGCTTTGATAAGTATTAGATCAGATCCTCAGTTTTAATTTCTGGCCTGGACTATGCAAAGCAAACTTTCTTTAAGAATGATAAATACCACATGAACTAGAAAAGATGTGTATACATAATTTTAAGTGCACTTGACCTTCTTGCCCAGCCTCACAGTGTAGCAAGGTGTAGGCTGGCTTGGGAAAGGTACTGAGATAATCAAGTGACTCAGTAGAATGGAAGAGACATGAGAAGTCAGAACTTGTCTAATGAGAACATCTTCATTTTTTTTTTTTGACTCATTAAATTTATCCTTGTTTCTAAGCTCCAGGACCAGTTTCTCTGGAAACAATTATGCCATAACACTCCACCAAGTCTAATATTATTTTATGTCAAGTAGTTCTGTCTCAAGATGAAGGATTTGTTGCCTACAAGACAAAGCTGGGCTGCTTATCTTCTTTAGTCTGTTCAGGAAAGTGAGGACAGCATGACAGCTCATCCTTCAAAGAGTAAGAAGATCACCCAAGAGATGTATTTTTTGTCTGTGTTTCCTTCATATGTCAGAACTGTTTAGTGAGTGCTACCACAACAGTGAGGAGAGAGCATTTGCTCTGTTGGTGAGGAAAAATCAGTACTGGAGCAAAACCACGTGCCTTCAGCTGGCCACAGAAGCAGATGCAAAGTCTTTCTTTGCACATGATGGTGTCCAGGTAAGTTTTACACGCCTCCAGGCCCTTAAGTTGGGCATGGGAGAGGGCAATACAGGAACTGAACAACCCCAATGAAAGTATTCCCCCGAGAACCATTTTTCAGAGAAGGGACTCTTCTCTCCCCCTAGCAACAGGCAAAAAGGACATTATACCATGTCCTTGCCAAAACAGCACAATTCCCCTTTCCCCACTTCTCATCCAGCTGGCACACAGACCAGTGTGCTGAGGAGAAGGTTTAGCCCTTAATCCATCGTGTGCTTTTTTTGCTTTTTATTCCTTTCTTGCTCGCAGAGAAGCATCAGAAAAGCACTATAAATCTGCCTGGGGCATAATGAAGCTGCTCCAAGATGTGAGGTAACTCTTTGTTCAGATTCAAGAGAGAGCTCACTGATAAAAGTTAAATTAAATTACTATTCAGCTTTGCTCTCACAACCTGCCTTCTCTCTGCATACACAAAGCTAAATTAAGAGTGATGCTGCTTTTATCTCCCAGTGCCTGACTTGGGCTTCCTTAGTACTACAGATGTTGCTTAATTCCATTTGGCTTGCTGCTCTTTCCACTGGTCTCCAAATAACTCTTTGCCTACTCCACATCTGCAGAAGGACACACAGAGACCCTGTTTGCTCTGAAGCTGTGAGGTTTCCAGAGCATTCACTGTTTTAGGAGTCACTGAACATAGGTGTGCTTCATCTGCAAGTATCTTTTTGTGGTATTAAAGCCATCTCTTCTCTTCTTGACTTTCAGGCCTTCCTGACAAAAATATGGTGGGGAGACATGTCTACAAGCACACAGATCATCAAGTTAATCTGTGCATTCTGGTGTCCCTTCCTAATCTATACCAATTTCATATCATTCAGGTATAAACAACTATTTGAGTGCAAGAGATAAATAAGTAAGTGATGAAAAATAAGCCATAAAAATATTCAGACTCAAAATTTCTCCCTAAAGTGATTAAAACAGTAGCATCACCTAACCAAATAATTTTTCTATGGTGCTGAGTGATTTGTGTGTCCTGTTACATACTTAAAAGATCAATGCCATGGTTTCACAGAGATCATTCTATTTTGCACAGTCCACAGGAAAGCCTGTTGGAATTCTGTAAGCTCCAGATTCTACACAGCAATGTGCAGAATATCTGCAGCTGTAGAACCATTTGTTTTTAGATTTAGAGATGCCTGGCTCAAACCTCAGTATCTTATCCAAGGAAAACAGCCATCACAAAGCAGTGCTGTCAGCCACAAGCCTTGATAATCACAAGTCAAGCTTAAAACCATGGGACTGACATTAAATTATCAATCAAAATCAATTAAGATTTTCAAATTCAGTGCCTTACAATCTTAGATTTTCTTGAAAAAGAGTCCATACACTATAAACATCAAGAAAACAAAACAAAACACCCTGCACTACAAAAATCAACCAACTAAATAAAATTAAAAAACAGAAAAGAAAAAAAGATCAGCCAATCTGCTCAGGTGGTCATAAAAATTATGGATCTGAAACTTTAGGAAAACCTCAAACATTCAGAGAATCATAAACAAATCATAAGAATTAGCAATAAGAAATGACATGTTATTATGAAATACATGTTTCTTTACTCTTAAACTACATAAAAAGCAAGAGGAAAACTTGTTTGGCAATGCTGATTTAAGATTTGCCTTCTGCTAGTGTCACTAAAGGTGATCTTCTGGCTCCCAAATTCATTTAATGTGATATTTTGTCAAAGTTTTCGTGGAAAGGTTTGAATTATTATACATAATCAAAGCAATTCTTTCCAAATTTCCATATTTTTGCTTCCTTTCCCTGGAAATGCAAGAACTGCCACATGTCCCCCACTGCTTCTGGCGTCTCTCTTCTTAATTGCTACTAAGAGTAACTAGGAATGGAACATTGAGCAATTCTCCTCTAAGGCTGATTGAGGAGTTTACTTCTGCTCAAATCCTAACTAGTTTGAGGAAACCGAGCATCCTGTTCCATTTTTGTGAAGCACACCAATTATCACTGCTCTGAATCTTGTGGGTGACTTCAGCCTCCTCCTTAAAAAAAAACAGAATTTGTAAAGATAAATTTTATGCCCTATTTAATAGCTCCCAGCAGAGCAGATCCCAGATAAGTACATGCTAGCAGTTCTGTATCAATGTCAATTCAGTAGTGAAAAATGGCTAAGCACCATCTTTTAACTAATGAGTTTATTCCCTTACAGTGAGGAAAAACAATCAAAGAATGAGCCAGTGCCATTCAGAGAGCTGGACAGTTTGGATTCAGAGAGTACTCTGTTCTTCTCCAAGGAAGAAGATAGGTAAGTTTAAAACCATCAGCTAATGTAGCTTTTATGAGAACAGTCAAAGAACAGGACACTTCTTGTGTATTAGTGACTATCATCCTTAGATCATCAGTTAATGCTCTAAGGAGCAGCTGAAGGGCCAAGAAAGTCATTACTCCTCAGGAAGTGCCCTTTGATTACTGCTGTCGTTGCTCTCTAAAAGGAGTATAGGAGAACAAACAGGGATATAGCACTGCTTTAGGGAGATACTAGTTTAGTTTTTCTGAGCAGGTCAATTTCTACAAGAAATTAAGAACAAAGAACAAGGAATTTACTTGGGAATCAAATAGCATTCCCTGACATTCCCATCAGCTCATGATGATTAATACCCAATGGATTTTAGGAAGTTATCAGATTACTGAGCTGAGGAGAAATAAGGTTCTCAGCAAAACCTTGCATCACTGCATACATTCTTACAAAGATGCACTTGCACCCATCAGTACCAGGGAATTTTACACCGAGTCACCTTCTCACACTCTTAATTTATATTTAACAGATGAGCCCCAAGGAAGCCCCTTATGAGTTAGAGGGAGCATCACATAAATGGGTAACTGAGCACAAAGGTTTTTTCAGTTGCTTGTGGTCAGGCAGATCTTTGATTCAGAACAGAATCCTCCCTATACCTCTACCACACGCTTATCACCAAAACCTGGGAGACCACAAGGACTTAAGTCGGGATAAGTAGACTTTTGACTGGCACAAAGTCCTCTTAATGGCTATATAGCCACTTAGTTTTTCCATGATTTAAAGAGAACTCCAGAAACGTGTGACCAGTGGTAGAGAAGAAGCATCAGCAGCAGTACAAAGTCCTGGACCAAGTCAGAGTTATTAGGTTCTATTTTTACCTCTGGCATTTAACTGCTAGTATATTGGAGAAAATCATTAGTTCTTCTCTCTCCCTCCCTAACCTATAAAATAGGTGTAAAAGCATCTGCCTCTTGGGAGCTATTTGTAAGCAATATCATAAAGCACTTCCATATCCTGAGTGCAGCATGGTTTGGTCATTATATTCCATGTTCCAATTGTTATTATCCTAGCAATTTATTTTAACAAAGAGGCTCTCTCCATCCCAGATCTATTTCAGCATCTTGCAGTAAAGCTGCAATTATCTGTTTATGACATTAGCCTGTTACCATGGGAATGTATCTCATGATGTCGTAAATTGAGAGGTCGTACAGAATCAGGCATATAGAAAAGATTGGCCACAAAGAGAACTTCTCCCTTATAACAAATGTATTTAATAATTAGCAAGATTGTCAGAGGAAATTAAAAACCAGAGACGAGTCATTGTTTATTTTCTGTGAGGTGAAATTGAAAACATACCCTAGTGTGCACATCCTTTGTTGGAGATCAAACTTCTCAGAGTAAGAATCACAAAATTAAAGGTCCAATAACATTCCTAGTTTACACAGGAGAGCATTTTATGTGGAAACAAATCCTCACACAAAGATCAAATTGCTATCAAACTTGCATTTTCTGCACAGGATATTTTCCATTGCCAATAGATACCACCTCATGTTCCAAAACACAGCAAAACAGCTGTAAGTGTACAGGTCAAATTTCCCTTCAGTTACCAAAATACTTGCGTCATTCCACACCACTCAAAGACTACCTTAGTACATGTTTTATGAGGTCAACTCTTTTGCTAAAAGGCTTCTATATTGCTATTTTGCAACTTACTCTAATTTAATCACCATGGGCAAGATGCCAGTTATGCAAAACAGCGAGGTATTCTTCAGTGGGTCTATCAGATTCCAGCAGGGATAGTCAAGAAACACAGGCTTAACACGATCCAGCACTTAGAGACCGGGTCAGAAGTTCAAAGTCACAGCAACAACAAGAACTTCCACAGACAAACACTGCAAGAAATTTTAAAGCCAAAATAATGAAGAACTGACTCACAAAAATTCATTGGCATTTTTCTTTTCTATTATTTAGATTTATAAAGGCCAATTAGCCTTCCTCCTCCCCTTGTGCATTTTCTGTCCATGCAGAACACAATGAAGCTTACAAAATAAAATTAATACAACTAAACTCTAATAATAAAAATGCTCACATAATTCTGATGTGACTTTGTTTTTCGAAAACTTCTTTTTGATTTGAAGTATTTCTGCTATGGTAATGTGATTGCTCTGACTTCTACAGCCTTCCCCCTTGGCCAGCCCCAGCATCTGCCTTTTACTATCTTACAAGAAGCTTTATATAGAATAATATTGAGCCTATTCCCATGAACTAATTTTAGGAGATTGTCACCAAGCATGTATTCTTTTTGGTTTGCAGAGGAAATGACACATTGGAGAAACAGAACCCTTCTGCAAACACAGCATGGGCCATATTCATATTTACCCGGTGGAGAAAATTCTGGAGTGCCCCTGTAACTGTGTTTATGGGGAATGTTATCATGTACTTTGCTTTTCTCTTTCTATTTACTTATGTCCTTTTACTGGACTTTAAACCACCTCCACCTCAGGGTCCATCTGTTAAAGAAATTATGCTCTACTTCTGGGTGTTTACCCTTGTCTTGGAAGAGATCCGACAGGTGAGTAACCTGTATCACCTCAGTGCCAACACAGCAAAAGCTCCAGCAATACTTGCAATGGATTTACAATCAGTACAGCTGTACAAGCTTGGACATTTCAAGTGTCAGGTGCACAGAACAACACAGAACTTACCTTATCCTAAACATCTTCCCTCTTTCCCCCAGAGCAAGCTCTTCCTCCACCATATAAACCTACATCTCTACCTCTGTTTTTCCATCCTACTGCAGCCTTAGCCAAGTCAAGTGGGCTGCCAGCATTCAGATATTCTCTGCTTGGTAAAGTCCCTCTCTGATTTCACTGCACAGAACTAGGTCTTCCCACCACAAATAATATAAGTTGGAAGTTATAGTCTACACCTGGAAACACAGCAGACAGCTCTACATCCTTTTAGGAGATTCTTCCCTGCTGGAGACTGTTTAAAAAAATCACAAGTAAATAAATTCAGATTATTTGTGGCTTTTCCTAAAATAATTTTCAACTCAAAATATTAGCAGATCTCTTTTGAGCTCACTTTTCTTAAAAACTACCCAACCAAATAAAATCACCAACCCCCAAAAGCCCTCCTTCATTAGTCTGCTACTACTGGTTTTGGGAAGTCCTCAGTTTACAAACTGAAACAATAACAGTGGTGCAAGTGTGTTGCAACTGTGAGTTGCACAAAGCTCTTCTCTTTAGATACAAAAAAAAGCAGTTAGAATCATTTACTCTGAAAGAACCAGTAGGTGTTCATTATTTAAGCAAAAGAGACAGGAAAGTTTGTCACAATTTACTTGAAATTATGCAGCCAAGACCATTAACAGAGAAGAACATGGAAATATCTGGATCAAAGAACGTTTCATTATAAACCTGTAAAACATGAAGACTGCCAGGCTAAAACCCAATTAAGAAAGCCAACTCCTTGCCTAGATAATCAAATTGCCTTCACTGACAATTCCAGCACAGAAATGCCAAATCTGTTCATGCTGTTCATAGCAGTGCCTGGAAACTGAGCTCTAACTGGAAGCTGTATTGTTTAACTGCTTTTTTCCCCCCCTTATTACACTCATAATTTGTTTTTGCTCTTTGCAATGAAAGAGAAAAAGGCAACAGGTATTCTGTTAAAACTCAGAAGGAAATAGTGAAAGTGGAAAGCTATCAATACCAATGGTTATTTCTCTTTTTCAGAGTTTCTATACAGATGAAGACACAAATTTAATGAAAAAATTCAAACTGTATGTGGAGGATAACTGGAATAAATGTGATATGGTGACCATATTCCTCTTTATAATTGGGGTAATCTGCAGGTATGTATTTGCATCAGTAGCAAGGGCTGTGTATACCAACTGACAGCTGAGTCTCATGTGCATGAGAGGACAGGCTCTAACATTCATTTTTACAGGCTTTGAGATGTGCTTCTGCAGTAGGAGCCTCTAAAATTGATATATTCAAACACATGTACTGAAAAGCTCTGCTTTGTTTGTTTTCGGAAATCCCTTTTACTGAAAGTATCTTATTTTCCATTATTTGTTAATAAGTCTTATTGAAGTCAAGAGAGAGAAAAGAGTGTTCCTGCATCTTTTGGTTATTTCTCTTCACTGCACAGACATTAGCAGTACTTGCTGAGAGTTGATATTTCATTCCATGTCTTCTGCAGGATGCTAAACTCAGCTTTCCAAGCTGGCCGTACAATACTTGCCATTGATTTTATGGTGTTTACACTTAGACTTATCCATATTTTTGCAATTCACAAACAACTTGGACCAAAGATCATAATTGTGGAAAGGATGGTAAGTGTGCAGTTTGTCTCAGATAAATACTTGTGACTTCTAAGATATGGAGGCACATATCTTGTCTTTAGAAAGGAAATAACTTTATAATCTGTCTTTATTTTACATTTTTAAGGTCTGTCATTTTGCATATTCCTGTATTCTATTATAGATGGAATGTTTGAAGTAGATCCTTTCACACACCTTTTACTGCACCTCTGTGCAGTAAACTGGTCCCAATTTACTAATCCTTGTATCTTACCTAATAATTTATCCTCAGATGTGGCTAACAAAGAGCAATCTTTGCCTTACTGCTATTCCTCCTACATCCTAAGCTGTGTGCATCCAGGGCAAAGACCTCAGGCAGACGACAGGCCACGTACAGAAGGGCTGGGCTTCCAATAAATGACTTGGGGAAACAAATCATGTTTTTTTTCAGCAAGTGTGGAAGGAAAAAAATATCAATGAAAATGGATAGTTACAAGTTCCCTACAGGAGTTATTCTTACTTGTACTTTTTAGCTCCCTGTTACAATGAAAACATATTAGTACTTTGTGAGCAGATGTTGGAAGATGTTGATGAAATATTTTTATTTATTACTGCTCTCCTGCAAGAAACAAGACATTTGGATTACAGTTACTGTGCTTGGGTATGCATTAGTATGTTGAAATAGCTTTTTATTTAGGCATGTTAATCCTCCAGGTCAATTAGCTCATGCTAACTGATTAATAGAGTTCATCTAATTGTAAGTACCATTACAGAATCTACAAATATTTGATTTGTGACTCACAGCAGAACTCAGTAAAAGCTCTACAGTCTAAACAATCCTATACATTGAATAAACATAACTACCAAGCTATATGGATTTGTCTACAAATGCAATACCTGGAACTCTAAGATGACATTTGGTTGGACTAGCAAAAGGGTAGATGGCAAATAAATATTTGTTCTTGTTCGTTATCCAGCTTATGGCATTAGCAGACCTGTATTGGGAGAGAAGTCAGAGCTACAGCTCCCAACCCTTCCTTTGCTGCCTGCCAGGCTAAGCCAGGCCTTGAACAGTCCTACCTGTGCCCACTCTGCAGGCACCTGAACTCCTGCAAGATAACACTGGGGTTGGGAAGATGCAAACGAGAACATAAACAGCAGCCTAGAAAAAGCCCCACCAGGGACCTTTCATCTTTGCCCCGCCCAAGCCAACACAATGCCTCAGCTTTGGTATTTCAGTGTTGAATCCTACATCAAAGGAAGAAACAGCGAAGGTTACCTCAGTAAATGAAACCTGCCTGAAGGGTTCAAGGGTGTTCTAGCAAAAACATTTCCCGTACTTTAGAGAGAAGCAATCCCAGATGATCTCTTACTGTCTTTTCCCTTCATACCCTTGCTACAGATTTGCTGAAACAGGTCTGGTAATTGCTAAAATTCCAGAAAAATACTCATTTCCACAGAGACTGCAGATTGGAAAAAAATAGTTCCAGACTTGTCACCACTCTCCCATCACCATGATACCATTACAGCTGTGCAGCATTCCTAAATTTTAGATCATCCAGAAAACAAAAAAGATCAATGGAAGTCAGACATCAACTCTGTCTTGCCTGGCTTGGAGATGATGTTTCTTATCAGAACTGCAAATAACATCCTGGAGCTCTGAAATGCCTATGCTTTTGGGTAACTGTACAATCCAATAATCTAATTGAAAGGAATCTACAGTCCCTAATGAACTCTGTCAGATCAGATGGGGAGAGGATGAAGTGTTCCTCTTCCACCAGGGAAAAATTATTGCACTTGATATTCATATTAGATTTTTTTTTTAAGTAAGTGTTTTAGGATTCAATTACTTCTGCTTCTGTAGAGAAACACAATGTTTAAAAGCAGGAAGCCCCAAAAAGAATCTTTCAGATGCATCACTTAGCTTGAAAACTGAAGACAGAAGGAACCTGATCCTTGCAGCCTTCACTGCCTGCTGTATCAGTGGCTCAGTACTCATCAATGAGCATCGACTGCTACCAGGATTCTCTGCTGCAGCAGAACTCTTGTAATTCACAGGAAAGCAGTCCATGGTACTGAGATGGCTCACAGAAAATAGGCACTTAAAAGATAAAATGTGTTTCATTTTTAAATGTTTGATTATTGAAAAGCAAGATTTTTAGTTTAAATGTGTCTTTATCTAAATGAGCTATCAAAGAATGCTTACTACAGGCCAAGGACAATATGATAACAGCAAGGTCAGATGAGGAATTCCATGCATGGAACTGCATCCTAGTCCACCTCCTTTAACCTAAACAAGCTTATAAAGAAACAGAATTATTTGAGTCATATTCATACAGAAAGATTACTGTTCCTTGGCTATGCTATCACAGTCACTGCCCCTCCTTTTCTCCCCTCCCCCTCTGTTTTGTAGATGAAGGATGTTTTCTTCTTTCTGTTTTTCTTGAGCGTGTGGCTCATTGCCTACGGTGTGACAACTCAAGCTCTGCTCCATCCTGATGACAGCCGAGTGGAATGGATATTCAGAAGGGTTCTTTATCGTCCCTACCTGCAGATATTTGGCCAGATTCCACTGGATGAAATAGACAGTGAGGAAACTTCTTTCTCAACTTGGCCATTTTTGAATGTACACTTCTGATGAGAGCATGGAGTCCCTTCCAAGTATTGCCCTTTTTAAATTTTGCTGTTTTAAAATCTCTGTCCTACAGGCCAAAGCTTACACATTACTGTCACACAAATAGTGTATTTGCAAAGAGATAATGGGCATTGTGGAGTTACATTAGAGCATAAGGGCTGGCCCTGTTTAGATAAGCTCTCAGAAATACACAAGGACTTGCAGTTTTAAAGGCTGGCATACCTGCTTTCATTTCAACCCATTTCCTTTCAGTTTAACCTAGACCCAGATAACCCTCTGTAAACTCAAATAATAAATAACAGCACCTCCACACATTTTGGCAGTAGTTTAATGCAACAGTGTTAAAGCAGTACTGCTCTGCCCATAAGCAAACATGTTTTAAAATAAAATTACTCCAGAGCATTTATTTACTCTGGAGATAAACCTGCCCAAATCAAATAAAGCTAGTAATTGCTTATGTGCAGCATGGCAAACAAAACAACATTAAAATAATCACAAGACACTGAAATAATTAGACATAGAAGTTCAAAGGCAACATTTCTGATAGGTAAGCAGGTAAAATAAAGAACAGGTCACCCACCTCCCAGGGAAGCCTGCAGTAACACCACAGCATTTAGCCAGTGCTAAATCTCACAGCAATAATGAAGTGGGAGTCAAACTTGGAGCAACATAAACTAGAACCCAAAAAAGCCATAGACAGAAGCAAACTAGCAAGCATTCTCTCATGCTCCCTGTGCTTAGTAAGAAAAAGCATGTCTTTGAAAGGCCAAAACACCTGAATGACACGAGAGAGGAAAGTGATTCAAGTCCATTTTAAATACCTATGGTGTAAGCATGTACAGCCCAATCAGTCACTCTTGTTTCCATTAAAGTAATTGGAAAGAAACAAATATTTCTGGAATATAATTCAAGTCATTTGCCAAAAAGTCAGGTATAGCCCTCCCAAGAAATGTGTGTTTCTCTCCACTGAAACTCCAGTGGGCGTGTCTACCTGGGTAAATAACTGGTTAGGAGTAACAGAGGAAAAAAGAACCAATTACATGGGCAAATTCCAGAAGGGATTAATTAGTCCTAGGGTCTTCTGGGGCTTATTCTGTTTAACATCTTTATGAAATATATGGAAAGGGAGAGGGGAAATGAGGAGGACAAAATTTGCTGACAAATCTACATCACTGGGTAACAAAGACAAAAACTGACACCTAAGAGAGGCAGAGGAGCCTCATGAGTGCTGAGTCATCAAATGAAATTCAGTGTAGATAAGTATAAGCTAGTGCCCTTGGTGAAAAAATCCCAGCTTGGTGAGCTTTGATATAACCACGTGCTCTAATGAATGTAACCAGGGGGTTATCTGTAGCACCAGGGAAAAGGATTACAGGGAAAAAATAGAGGGAAAAAAAGTAAATATCATTATGCTACTCTAAACTTGTGGGTTTAATTCACAGCTAGAGACAGAATACAGCACTAGGCCTCTAGTCTGATGCAGTAGAACCAGACCTTCCTAACCTCAACCTCAGATACACAAAGCACTTTAAATTTAGAACAAGGAACCAATCCCCTTGCCAACTTTCTCTGAGTTTTCTCTTCCCACCTATGTGCCAGGCATGAGGACACAAGGATGTGGGGGAACACAAACTCAGAGGAGGTTTGATTTTGAAAATTCAAAACCAGTCTAAAAAGGATACAGCCCTTTCAATATAATCCCTTTTATGATGAACACTCCTACAAAGCCAGCTGTGACAGACATCTTGCCCCTAAATGAGCAGCCAAGTCCTAGGGCTGCAGATACCTTGCACAACAATCCAACGTCTTTTTATGTACACAACAATTACACTTTCACAAAACCAAAGGAAGAAACACATTAGGATTTGCCATAACTATTTTTTTTCCTCTATCTTCCTTTGCAGCATCACGAACCTATCCTAGGAACTGCACGTTTAACCCCCTGCAGATCCTGCAGGAGAACACTCCATCCTGCCCCAACAGCTACGCCAACTGGCTCGTCATACTCCTGCTGGTCATCTTCCTGCTGGTCACAAACGTCCTCCTCATGAACCTCCTCATTGCTATGTTCAGGCAAGAGGGATTTCACTACCTATCAGGACAGAGGCTGCAAAGCCTTAAGTGGATGCCCACATTTTCTACCTCACTGCTGGCTATTCCTTTTAAAATACACTTGTAATTTTCCTAATGAATATTACTTGGGGGTTGATAGGCAGAATCCTGTGATCAGACAGCTCTAAAGTTTTCATCATCCTTACTCTGGTCACATGGGAGGCAAGGAGAAAAGAAGCCTCTTTTACTGCTAAAAATTCAATTAAACATGCACAGAAGGGTCTGAGTCCCTGGCTGTGTGGAGCCACAAATCTGCAGGTGCACAGCAGCCTTAAACTTGGCAGGCTTTACAGTGGATGATTTGCACATCAGGGAAATGCTTGTTGTCAACACAGTTAATAATGATTCATTTGGTTGAAGAACTGATGTGGCATGTTTGCTGATCTTTCCTGAGAAAAGTAGAATTATCTTTCCTAAAAAAAGAAATCAAAAATGCCAAACAAAACAAATGTATCTTTTAACATTTGAAGACTGCAACTGCAATTCTGGTAATAGCTAAGAATTTGCGCAAACTTTAGATTAAATTAACGCTACTTGTTGACCTTGCTGTTCTTTTTTTAAAGTAAAATACAGGACTAAATTTTGTTATATTCATCTTTAGCTTCTTGTGGTGAAAAGAGTTACATGTTTTATTCCTCCTCCCCTCAAATTACAGTTACACTTTTCAAGTTGTCCAGGGCAACACAGACATCTTCTGGAAAGTGCAGCGCTACAACCTGATTGTTGAATACCATGGCCGGCCTGCCTTAGCACCACCATTTATCATTATCAACCACATTACTCTGGTTCTCAGAAGGCTCTTCAACAAAATGGAACACAAGAAAAAACACCTGGGTGAGTTGTTAACAAATGTCATCAAGCAACTGTAGAGCCTTACTCTCTCCAAGGACATGGTGCATACACAAAACACAGAGCTAGATGGATTTCCTTAAGCTGAGAGTCACAATTTAGTTTTAACAAAGAGTGCCAGGAGAATACAAACAAAAAATTAAGGTTTATAATTTAAACTACGAACAGTTTCCCACAGTGCATTTCTTGATGCATCATAGTTATTACAACAAAGGCAGCAATATAAAATGGGTTATAGGGATTTGATTTCTGAAGATTTAACAATTTATAGGTTTAAGGAATAGTTGTTTCATTTGCTTCTGAGTTTTACCAATTATTAACCCTAAAAAGACCCCTTCCTTTAGCATAACAACTTTTCACTACTAGTATCAGAGAAAAAGGGATAAAATATAATTCTTATTTTATTTTTCCTACAGAAAGAGATCTTCCAGTGGGCCTCGATCAAAAAATCATAACATGGGAGCTGGTGCAAAAAGAACATTATCTCGTAAACCTTGAGCAAGAAAAGAAAGAAAGCAATGAAGAAAGGCTGAAGGCCACATCTAATAAGTAAGTTATTCTGACTCACAAAAAGAGTAACTTGCAAGCCTTCAGCTTTCAGTGAGTTCAGCATTGATGTTCTTGTAAAGCTTACATAAAGGGTCCAGCTGGAATGCAGTTAGGAAACACAGAGCCATGAAAAAATGTGAGGCCAGCATCACTACAGTGTTAGAGTGTTTGTCACTCCTGAAGTATGTACAATTATAGACCTGCAAGTTCCAGCCAAATCTGTGGCCAAGCTCAAAGAAAATCTTATTCATGAAGAAAATGGTGGAAAAGCAGTTTGTTTTCTACACTGCAGCACACGTAATTTCATCCCCTGTAGGAATACAACACAGACTTCTGAATGGAAGTTTAGGATACCTTGAATTAGTCACAGATGCAGAAGAACAAATACTTATGCTTTTATGGCACAGGACTGAGTCTCCATTCGTGTGCCTCTCTATACTTCCCCACTAGGAATATCACTTGAATTGGTTTAGTCTGATAAAGTGTAAGTCCTAGATTATTATTCAGAGGTTTAAACTTTTAAGTGAGACACAAAGCAGTTATATGCAAGGAGAACAGAAACATCTAAGACAGAGAACACTCCTTTAAGAAGCTTTTAACACATATTCCAGCTGTTTTCTCTTACAATAAAACAGACTTCAAACAGAGGCACAATGGGTGTGAAAGTTACCATAATAAGAAAGTTCTATGGAAATATTCCTGTGCTGTCTGCTTTTTTTCCAAAATAAACCTCCAACTCACAGAATAGCTGGAAACCAGAACAGCATACTTCCATTCTTGGAAAATACTTCTCTCCCTCTAATTCACACAGACCCTTAATTCATAACAATTTAGAATGGCTATATAGGTTTAAACTTGATTCTCACAAGCAGATCACTGACAAACCCCAGGAGTGAGAGCTTTAATTGTTGAGATAATGCAGTAAATCTATGTGCAATTCTTCCAAAGAAAGGGTACTATATCCTTTATATAATAAAGATGGTACATTGTAGGTGAAGTTGCTGGAGGGGAAAAGTGAGAATTCATCTACCTTCACAATATTTCAGGTATAGCAGAGCCAGAGAAACACTGCAAGAGATTCAGATAAACACCACTACCCCCAGTGGTTTTTATTTTTGCTCTTAGGTGGTAGCCACGTGGTTTTGAAATCATAGGAAACCCTCAGGAACTGATTCTTTGAACTTTGGCTGCACTGAACCAATGTCAAAATGCATCAGATGCACCCAGCAGCAGGTCCCACATAGATGGGATTGGAACATTGCCTGTGAGAGGGAAACTTTGAAAGAGTAGCTAGGAGAAACCAGAGAGGGATTTGCCAACCCTATGAGGAATCAGATGCTAGGAATAAGGAACTGATGAGAGAACAGGTGAAGCATGCAGAAAGCATAGGGATAATTCAGCGATTTGGAGGCACCATGTGGAAGCTCCTTAAGCAATCCCTGTGGACTGCAGGGAAAAAAAGGGATTTGACTGTCAAGCCAGCTTCCAGAAATGGAAGTTTGCATAAATTTGAACTGGCTGTTCTCTGTTGTGGCCTCAGTTCTCACAGCAGGACCAGTTTCCATTGGGTACTGATGTTTCCAGGTAGGAAAGACAAGTAGCTCAAAAGGCAGAGCAGCTCCTTTCTACTGCCCTTGATTTCCACAGCAGCTGAGGCTACGTGGCGCTCACCAGAAGCTGAATAGCTGCCCTGACCTGTCAGTTGTGAGTCCTTGGGCACCAGGTACATGAGAGTGTTCCAGAGATGCTGTTCTGCCCAAAAAAATACTTCTGTGAACACCTTAAAAGGACAAAACTTTTAGGGGGCTGTGGGATGTCTAAGCAGCACAGAGCTGCAGTGAAGGGCCATGGGTATAGTAAAGTTAGACATGGTTTGTGTTGCATGATTTCTTCTGAAGCCTCTCCTTTTTGCTCAAGGTGTTTGCTTTGTTTCCACAGGGTGGATAATTTGTCCAAGTATTTTAGTGGATTGAAAGAACAAGAAAAACGATTTAAAGTTCTGGAAGCCCAGGTAAGTAGTATTTTCTAGGCATTTTTATAATCTTTAGAATTTCACCATCTCTCTCTCATTTAATGGTGGTTTGGCAGAACCTACTTAGGGATAAAGGGACAGAAAACCAGATCTATATTATGGTTTCACTTTCCTTATTGCTTCTTGGTGATAAATGTATGTAAAGAAAAATGTCTAAACTCCTGTAGAAAGGAGAAAAGGGAATTCAACATTTCTTGCTTTCTTTGGTAGTTCACTTGAGAATGTTTATTTCATCTGTTAAGGATGCTTCTGGAATGAAATGCTTCACCTCCTCCCCTCCTCTTCTTGTCCTTCTCCTGATATATTCTTTATTTATTTTTTTAATATCAGCTTGGAAAAGACACATATTTTGTCTGATCTGACCTAATCATCTTGTACATCTAATTTTCTTAAGATACCAAGTACCAACACTCAAAAGGGAAGTGTCCAACGTACAATTATGAAATCCAAATAATAGCAGGAAATTCTGTCTCGAGCTTTTGATGACAAACTCTTACAATATAAACAAACAACATTTCTTACCCAGCCTGAAAATGTTAAACCACCTGCTGTGTAGCACAACTCTTATTGTTTTCTTTATCTCTGCAACTCTCCTGTATAATTCTGGCCTCGCTGAAAATTCTTTATCTTAATACTCCTGCTACAGTTTCCTGCTCCCTTCTTATCCCTTTTATAGCTTCCTGAAAAAAGTCAGGCTATACAGGTCCAACAGAAACACACAAGGAATGCTTTATTAAGTTTGTGCCAGCCTGAGGTCTTGCAATATCCTCACAAAAGAGGGCAGGTATTTAATCACTACCTATTTTGTAGATTTGCTACTGTACAGCTGTTATCTCCTCCATGGCAGAAGTTTTAACCAAAACCAACCTCTTGTGCACTCAACCAGCTCCAAACTACACATGTAAGTACTGAAAACAATCATGGAAAAGGTAATTAATACAGCTGAACAATGTAGTTTAAAAATGCAAGGTGGAAAAATAAGATTGGAAAATTACCCAATAAGGAGCTTCCTAGAGGTTATGGGAATATAATCAGGGAACAGAATATTCTTAGTTCAGAATGAAAAAATTACCTTTTGTAAAATACATTTACAAGCCTTGGGCAAGGACTGTCCCTCAGTGAGTTAGAATAATCTAACCCAGCTCAAACATGTGAACAAGTATCTATTTGCAACACAGGATTGCCTTGGGGGTTTCTTGAGTCCATGAGATAATCCTACAGAAGTATTACAAAAGTATTTAAAATGCAAAGCAATAATAATTAAAAATAAAAACTGAGCAAGTCTCCTATTATTTTTTTAATTAACAGAATTCATTTGCCCTTAGAGCTGCACCCATTTCTGTCAGTTAAGAATGGTGTCCTGTGGCCCAGGGCTCCACTGCATGGAGCTTTAATCATTAGAGACAGGAACAAGCTAGTTCTCAGCCACTGCAGGATATCCAACACAATAAAGATTTTGGACACCCTTCTTAATGACCTATTTCAATATCAACCTAATGCTACTACAAAACAGCCTCCAAAACCCATAAACTGAGCATATATATATACCACATGGAAAAAAGTAGCTGGAAAACTCAAAGTCACAACATGACAGGACCTCAAGTCACACAGATTTGAGCTAACCTCAAGCTTTATTTAATTCTGTCAGAAGTTTATATAACACTTATGTGAGTTGCTTCATTATCAGTATTCCAATAAAACAACTCCATCCCATAGCAGGCTTCCCAGACATTTTGATACTGTAACTGCATAAAACACAGAAATTTAAATAGCCGAAAAATAACCCTGTGTTTATCATTTACCGAGCAAATGCAAAGTAATACAATCTCCAGTGTCTTTTTTTCAACATTTTAAAGTTTCTTAAGCAATTACTGCTATGTGCCCCTTGTGTTAAGGCTTTTAAACGAGTACATGACTTTTCCAATCCTATTAGGTGTGAAGAGTGCCAACACAGAAGTGCCTTTGCCACAAAGAAGGGAAAGAGAAGAGCGTGCAGATCAGTTTGAGACTGACATCGAATACATTGACAACTAAATTTTATTCTATTTCTTTACATTAAACCTTTTGTCCTACTGAACTACTGTAGAAGTAAAATCCTAATCTCTTGAAGGCCTAAAGGCAACAAGCTCCCTACGCTAAGCACTATCAGTGCCTGACATTCCTAAGGATTTCTTGGTCTTTCTCCTTCAATTTCCTGGGCTTTGTTTCCTGCTGCTCCCATAGCACTCGATCCTTTCTCCAAAACCATTCCACAAATAGCATTAAAACTTTCTCCTCCAGGGTGACTCTACCACCTTATTTTCTAAATACCATTTGTTCTCCAGATACCACACCCTCAATTCACCATCACCGCTGCCAAATTCCACACTTCTCTGTTCAAGGGAGTCTCCCTTTGGAAGGGCAGTCACTTACGCACTTACAAACAAGCTCCTTCCTTGGCCAAGACATCAAGCTCGTACTCCTGAGCTGCTTAAAAAAAGGAAATCAAGAAAAAGTTTCCAAGGAAAGGGCCTGAATACTGAAACATTACAAAACATACAGTTCCTGGAGTTCCTACAACTCTCAAACAATGGCACTCACCAGCTTCTCTTCCCACACTGGCTCCTGTGAGGCATTCCTTTGCTGGTATTCCTTCTGAAAGGCTCCTCACTCAACCTCAGAGAGTGGAATCACCTGGTTTTTGTTGGGCCCATGCCCCATCACAGCTGCTGCCAGTTCCCTGCTGAAAAGGAGCCTTTGCCTCCATGTATCACACCACATGGAATATCTCCTCTACATCTAAGCATCTGATTTCATTTTACTTTTCTTTCTCAAGCGTCAGGGGAAAAAAGAAATCACCTAAGAGACTTTAAAACAAGAATGTGTACCAAGAATTATCGTGCAGTCTAAGAATTTAGGCTGTTTGTGGCTTTTTCCATTACTTAAACTGGCTTGTACATTTTTAGCACATAAAAATTCACTGACTTTATTTGAATTTTGCAAGATATACCACAAAAATATCAATACCATTCTCTAAGGGGAAATTTCTTTGGAATAATATAAACAGCATCAGAAGGGGGAAGTATTGGGCTGTGTCTGACACTGATACAAACTTCAACTGCATTTCCTCACATGTATAATATTGTCTCTATACATTGTAATTGTAGATTGCACAAAAGCTTTCTGTTATCAGAGGTGGAAAAAAAAATAAATCTCAGCTCTGACAAAAATCAGCCTTTTATTACCAGATATTAATCTTGCTATGATGGCTTAATGAAACAGGCATTTGTCCAGTTTATTCAGCTGTGCCCCAGACCTGTGACTCCTTTAGCAGCGATGGAATTTTGATAGTCCTACCTGTTCCTCACCCTGGGCAAGCAGAACTCATAAACCCAGTCAGTTTGAGTAACTGAGCTGCATTTTTTTGTTAAGAAATAACAGATATCTCACAACAAGCGTTCCCTGCTCTTGGCAGCAGTTTCCATTTTGAAATGGCCACTATTTCAATGTGATAAGCACACTAATTATCCACTGGAACCCAAAATCTATCCATTGGGACCTGCTGTGTGTATCCACTCACATGCATTGGAACAACCAAGGTATTTACCAATGACCCACCTAAGCAATGTGCATCCAACTGCACACTCATGAGAACATACATTCTGCTCTGAAAACTAAAAGGTGCCTTTAGAAAAATGGAGCACAACTGCTCCTTTTACACTGTTTTCTGCTTCTTCTACCAAATGATGCATCAGTTCAAACACAAAGCCCAAGTGATGTGGGCCTCCCAGTTAATTACTGCTAAGATGAAGTCACTCCCTCAAACATCCTTCAGAATCTGAGCAAGCACAATCTACCAAGAAATATCACAAACTCTTCAAAATTAATCTTTCACTACACAATTGTAAATACTAGTCTTGGGATTGGTTCATTTAGAATAATGACCCAAAAAATGTTAGTCCAAAGTGACCTGAACTAATTTGAGTCTCAAATCATGTAACCTTTCAAAGAATTTAATCTTTCAACCTTAGTTATTAAATTTACTAGCACTGTGGAAAAAAACCCACTCTATTTGACATTCCCTACAATGTGATTCATTGTATGAGATGACTCATCCTATGAGGGCATTATACATTGTAAAATGATTGAAAATGTTAAAAATGTGAGGTTTAGAATCTCTAAGACTTGAGGGAGAAGTTAACAAGATGGCAAAGTTAGAGTAACACTTTAAAAAGTTTTCAAGGCAGTTTAGGAATCAAATAAAATGTTTGGTAAAACTCCTACAGCTGCATTACTCAGTGTGATTCAGACAAGAAATCAAGTTACAACCAAAAGTTTATTGTATCACATAGAAAAAAAAAGTCTCCAGTTCTGGTATAAATAGCTGATTCCCACAAATGCCCCAATCCACATATAGAATCAGTATGGAAGCAGCACCTCCTGGAAAGGACATACAAAGGTGCAGATCCTCACATCATGTAACTGGGCATTGTTGTGCTTTCACCCTCAATGGCAATGACAGAAAGATGTTTTTAAACAAAAAAGTTAAAAGGTTTTCCTCCCTGGGACAGGGCCAGAAGAAATCACATGCAGTGGAAGACTAGGTTTTATTTTCATAGTTTAAAAATCTCTACATAATGAGCTCATCACCTTTTCTCCAGGATTCCACAGGATTTGGGAACAATTCCAAAACTGGGAGTTACTAGGAAGCCCTGCAACCGTTTAGCTAACACTTCTGTTTCTTTGGATACTTCAGCTCTGGAGTATCACACTTTATTCTATCCTGCCAGGATGCAACTATCCTGTGCCCATGGAACTCTCATAAACAAAAAGGCTGGAGTTTATTTTAGGTAGCCTAATTTCTAACAATATAAAACATTCTTGGTGGCTATGATGCAAACTGTTGGACAAAAAGCTATCATGTGGTTTTCAGACCAGAAAGGGGGGAAAAAAAAAAAAAGAGAGAGAGAAGGAAAAAAATGACCAAGACAAGTCCTGGGATGTCTCCAATGTGCTTCATCCTTCAGGACTCTTCTTCCTCCCCTTCATCATCTGCTTTAGGTCGGAAATTTTTCCTGCTCTTCTTCTTACTGCAGTGGAATCCAACTGTTCCCAGCGATGGCTCTTCACCTGCACCACTAAGCCTTGTATCAGGTTTATGTTCTGTGTTCTGGTCCCCTTCCATCATGCACTCCTCCTCCTCTGCTGCCTTTCCACTGTCACTGTCTAAGTGCCCCAGCTCAACCTTATCCTCTTCCCTCAGGTCATCAGCCTTCTTAAGAGATTTTCCTTTCAGATCTGTCTTCACCTGTTTTTTATCATCCTCCCCTGTAGATGTTTTCTTTTCCAGTCCATCAACACCTCTTTTGGTTGGTTTGGTGAAGACAATCCTCCCAGCTCCACAGCTGGAAGGGTCCTGGTTGAAGGACTGGGTGTAGCTGTCTTGGGTAGCCGAGCTCTGTTGCTCCCCTCTTTTCTTCAAACCCCCCAGAAATTCCATGGCCACTGCCCTGTTAGTCTTGTCACTGCACTCTGAAACTCCCTCCAGGCTGTATTTGGTCCAGCGCTCCGGGTGTGCCACGTAGTCAGGCACTGCAGGAGAGGTTCTGGGAGCCTGCACTGCTCTGGCTTGCCTTCCCATGTTTTCTGGGACCACGTTACCTGAAACTGTGGTTGGAGGCAATGGGCGCTTGAACCTCCCATCAACAACATTATCTTCAGGCATCGAGGGCACAGACAGCTTGGCTGCCTCTTCCAGGCAATCAAAAATGCTCTGGCTACGGAGAGAGAACGTAGAACTCATGCCCTTCAGATGGAATGGCTGCACAGGAGATCTGCTGTTTGAAGAGTCAGGTGTCTCTCCTGATCTGGAATCCCCTTCATCTACAGATGGCTCCTCGGGAGATATTGTATCAACTTCTGCTTCATCCGCCAGCCCCAAGTCATCAGAGTCAGAATCGCTGAGTGACACCGTGTCTGAGGGCAGAGCTCCTTCAAAGTCTCTGCCCCCATCAGCCACTATCCCCAGAAAAGGTTCACCCGCCTCCTGGTCTCCCATCTTCGAGCTGTCACTCCACTGAGGTCTTTGATGTAGGCCCAGGAACAACTCTAAATACACTTTTCCAAATGCCCAGCAAGTTTAGTGCCTAGAATACAAACAAACATAAAACCTCAACTGTGAAATGAGAACCAAGAATGAAACCATCACTCTGTGTCATGCAAAGTAATTATAATTGCAATATAACAGTTAGCTGTGCTTTAGGGATTCCCAAGCAATTTTGCTTCAAATGAAAGCATTATTTAAGGAATGAATACACATTAAAATTAAAGATTTACACAGGACTGAATACAAGAATATGAAGTAATTGAAAGTAATGCTACCAAATCTCTTTACAGGTAACATCAGGTCCAATTACTAAAAGATGAAGATAAAGCTCTTGAGTTAATCTGAATCCCCCAAAGCTGTCTTATTACATCTTCCAGGAGACAGCAATGAGCTCTGCATATTAAACCCTGTGTTTATTCACACTGTAAACATCCACAAAACACATGCAATTTCTCACACTTTGATTTGGCCAGTACAGCCCTTACTGCACTAGCTCTGTACCTGCTGTCCCAATAGCCATCACATTCTGCCTATCACAAAGGACACTATCACTGATCCCTATCAGTGACAGAAAACCCACAAAAATATCAGGGCCACTGTTTCAAGTCTGCTTTAATGTGGCATAAAGTACAAGCTCCGCTCCCTCCTTTGGCTCCATGCTCTCAAGTCATTGCTAGATTCCAGGAACTGGAAAACCAGACAGCTCAAGAAATTGATCCCATTGGATTAAGAAAACCAATCACTCATGCCATGCTCACCCATGGAAATGAGGAGAGACTGCAACCACAGGCCTGCAAGAGCTGGCCCTTCAGTCAGTGAATGACAACGTGAGTTGAAGCCTGACTTCCAGGAGCAGCTGGAATACCTGCCAGTGCCACCTGCTTGAAGGGAACCTCGCTGAATTCAGGTGGTTGATGATGAAACTACCACCTGCTGGGCAACTGGAAACAGAGCTGGTGTTCACACACATTTTGGTTCAGCTCACGTGACTTATGGAAACAGCTCTAACATATTATTAGAATAAGCTTGACTACCTAATTATAGGCTCTTCTGAAACGATGCAGTAAACAGACATGGAAAGTCTGTTAGTCACTCACTTTCTCTTGAGACTGAGTCAGCTTCCCCTCCTGAGGGTCAGTTAAAGCCACCAAAGATCTCAGCACTTCCACCCTAGAAAACAAACATTTCCATCATGATACTGGAAATGTAGTTTTAAAAGTAATTCTATCCCCCTGAATCATCCAAAGCTGCAGAACTGGGCTCTAATTCTGACAGAAACTCATGGTGGTATAAAAGTCTGTAGATGTTACTGAATTTTTGGCAGAAGAACAGCACACAGCCTAATAACGTAGGCACCACTATATTTACCCAGCCTCCACATTTGCACTGCCAACTTTATCTGTAGAACAGAAGGGAGGTTTTAAAAAAATTCAAGCTGTAATTTGCATGTGCAAAGGATTAAATAAACAGTATTAAATGCAGCTGAGAAGATACAATAAAAATAGTTATGCATTGTAAACATTAAGTGCTGCTAAGTATTAAGACCATGGGTAACACAGGCTCGTGTTCTCAAAGAAAGGTCATGTTCAAAGTTAGGGCCAGATTGTTATGAAGCTCAAAACACAGCGAACCTTCTGAGGAGTGTTATATTCCATGTCAAGTCTGGCTGTGTTTGACAGAAAGGATCAGACAGCTACTTTTGAAAACACAGTTCTCCATGTAACCCCTGGCAGCAAATAATCTTAAAATGATACAGCCTTCTGCTCAGTTTTGCAACACATGAAAAGTAATGACTACTACTCAGAAAAGGCCTTGAATAAAGGCCTGTTTTCAGATGGCAATAGGGCCATCAGGGCCATCTCTTGTCTGAGGGCACCTACACAGAAAGGAGAAATTCTGCTCCTAAGGAAATGTTTTAGCCTTAACAAAGTTAGTGGCCAAACATGCTGGCCCTCACACACCCCAGCCTCACTCACAGGTTTGTTATGGTGACATGACCACAGCACGACTCGGGAAGGATGTTTCTCCGGAAGGGAAGGTTCCCAGTGGGCTCCTCCATCCTGGTGTTGCTCAGACAGACTCTGTGCGTCTTCCTGCTGCCTCCTGTGAGGGGGACGGACACCTCAGTCACCGCAAACCACGGCCACGGGCCCGCTCTCACGGTGCACAGAGCACCGCACCAAAGCCCACATAGTCCCTCGGGACAGGGACCCGCGCCAAGGAACAGGGAAGAGGATCAGGGAAAAGAACATCGGCCTCTGGGCACTCGCCCCGCGGAGGGCAAGGCCACGGTGCAGCGCCAGCCGTGCTGCCCCGGCCCCAGCGCCCTTCGCGGCCCGGGATGCTGCTGGCTGCTCCACACGCGGCCCTCGCTGGCCCTGCACCCCGGGCACCGCCACCCGCCCGGGCACAGAGCGCGAACCGCTGGGAAAGGGACGGGAGGGGCGAAAATGGAAAGGGGAGCCCCCGTACCCCGACACCGCACAGCCCCAACACCTTCCACTGCAGCCGCACGCCTTGCCCGCCTGGCCCGCCTTTCCCACCTCTGCCCTCCGCCCGCGGCCCGCGGCGCGCTGGGACACCGAGTCCCTGCCAGGCTCCGCAGAGCGGCCACAGCGGCGGCAGGACCACAACTCCCGGCGGGCAGAACGGCGCGGAAAGGGCCGGCGCCTCCCCGCTCCGCCTCTCTCGGGGCTCCTGGGAGTTGTAGGCGGCCGCCTTGCCTCGGCGGAGGACATTTTGCGAGCCGGGGAGTGGGGCGAAGCGGTGCTGGGCGGCGGGACTACAGCTCCCAGGGCGCACCGCAGCGCCGACATTTCGCAGCATGTGCGGGCCGTGCCCGGGGCTCGGTGCCGGGCGCGGTGCCGGGTGCGGGGCTCGGTGCGGGGCTCCCGCGGGAACCCCCGAGAGCCGCGGTGCCGTCCCGGCGTTGCCCGGCGCCGTGAGGGGCAGCCACGGCACCGCCGCCGCCTTCCGCAGTCGCAATCTGGGAAAAAAACCCTCATGTCACAGCTTTTGTTCTCATCGGAAAAGCAGGGCTTGGCCACCACGAACACATCCGAAGTTTTCTGTTTGTTTCTTTTTTTTTTTTTTTTTTTTTCTCTTACGTGTTTATTCTCAAACCAGAAAACCCCAAGTCGCTTGAGCCATAAAACCACTATCCATCCAAATAAAAAAGTTTCCATTTGCCGTCCCAGAAGAACATTTTTTGCGCGTGTCAAGAAGTGGAGCTCTGTCTCAAAATGTTTTATTAGTGCTGGCCAAAGAGGCTCGTTTTTTGTTTTTCCCCTTATTTCAGCAAAAAGTTCAAATTTTCAGCGCAAATACATTTCCCAAGAGGCTTCAATATTCAGCTTGTTTTCCCTATGTTTAGGGAAAGGTTTGCTGTGCCAGGTGGGTTGTGCCAGACAGTGCTGTGGCTGCAGAGGCTTCACTGGCTCCCTTCAAGCTGGGCCTCACCGTGACTCACCCTTAATATAAACTGCAGCCACTTCATATGCATCCTCAGTTTTTAAATACATACTTTTGCCTGTTGGAGTGTTGCTAATTACAGTAATTTATGACACGAGGTCTGTGTTCGGAACACACTTGGCAGCAGCGATGAGGTTATTGCAAAATGTCTTCTGTCTAGCTGGAGTCATGTTGTAGTTTTAGAACAGCTCTAGAGGTTTCCCCATTTGGGGATGCTATTTTTATTTTTTTGTTATGTGTACGCATATGGTAGTACGGTCACAGGCATCTAAATGGGTATCCAGATGGAGGGAGGAAAGGGAAACAAGAAGTAGGTGAGCAGGAATGGAAAGGAGAAGAGCAGTAAATGGGCAAACAAAAGGAAGAGTAAACTTGGTAAAACAGGCTGCTGGTGCTGTGTAACACAGTCTAGGGTGTTGGGGAGGCAGCAGGAGAGTCTCTGAGCTTAATAAGGAGCAGGCAGAAAAAAGGATGTGGAGTCATATCCCATTTTTGTAAGAGTGGAGACAAGCAGGGTACAACAGAGTGATGCAGACAATGGCACAGTCTTGTTTTGAGCCGTGGTTCTTTGTTAGATGAGGGGCTCAGAGGAGCAGGAGAGGGCAACACCACCTCCAGCGTCCCTGTCACCTGTGGGTGTGTGTGTCTTCAGGGACAAGCTCCATGTCTCCCTTTCCAGAGGCTGCAAGTTCTCACTTTTTGCCTGGATGCTGTATTGATGGCTAAGGAACCTGAATGTACCCTTTACCTCCTTCCTGGTTTTTTATTCATGAAATTAGCTCAACTGGTTAGAGCGTGGTGCTAATAAGACCCAAGGCTATGGGTTTGATCACCATAGAGGCCATTCACTTTAGAGCTGGACTTGATGATCTGGGTGGATCCCTTCCAGCTCAGCCTATTCGGTGACAGAATCTGTGAGAGAAGAGAAGGAGAACTGAGGCTGAGCTGCTCATTCTCTGGTGGCTGAGGACAAGGCAGCTTGCAGCAGTGGAAATGTTGGTGTGTTGGGACTTTCGCTATTGCTTGGCGACAGCTGAAATAAAAATAATGAGTCAGAGTCTGAAGACCAACATATGGGAAAGTGTTTTCCCCTTGCTGGCCTGAACTGAGTGGCTTGAAGAGGGGGCTGGAAGGTGGATCTGGGCTGCAGGACAGGCCATCATCCAAATGAGCAGGCTGCATCCAGGCTCCGAGGGGCCGCTCATTTGCGGGGATGGCTCCATGTGTCTGCAGGAAGCCAGCGCGTCCCTGTGCGTGGGGGTGGCATGTGAAAATGCACAGCAGCCTCAGCCCCATCTCTGGCGCCTCCACTCCTTTCCTGCAAATAAATCTGTCTTTTGGCCCCATCCAGTAGCTGTTTCCGCTGCTCCCTGGCAGGCTCCTGGTGCTGCTCCTTCCCTCGGAGCCTGGGGCAGAGACCACTGGTCCCCATTCCCATGGCCGTAGGAAAGCAGCGGGCCATTCCCCAACAGCCACCCAGATCCTGAGAGCCAGACAGAGCAATGTGATGCATTTTTCAACATCTCCTGCATCTGGAAGGGATGTGGAGGTTCCTCAGATGTGGCCACGTGCAGTTCTTGAGGGGAGGTGGGGTGGGAAAGGACTATTTTCCTGCAGGCAAAAAGGAAAAGTAGAGTCATGACCACTGCAGCCTTCTCTGCTGGAAGAATGCAGTCACACCAAGCCAGACTGGTACAGCCTGAAGGAAATAAATGAGTTGTCCTCTCCCATTTGCCAGAATGAAATCCTACAAATGGCCTTGAAATCCCCTGTGGGGTGGGTTTTCAGAATTCAGTGCTTGATACCACCTCTCTCCTACATTGAGCTTACCTGTTTTACTTTGTACTTTCATTTGGTCCTGTAACAGATTAGATTTAATTCCAGTGCTGTTTACCCGTGTTGGTGCTATTTTCCCCTAAGGTAACTACATGAAATTAGTTCCTGTGGAGTGAGTTTTAATGCAGGCAGGCTATGAAGGTCTTTATCTACTCTGTTCTTCAAATAACAATGTTACTGCCAGCCTATAGAGGACCTGCAGGGAGACACCACAACCCCTTTTTTTTGTTAGAGACATGGCATGTGTGGGAGGGAAGTCCTTTATGAGCAAAATTAATACTCTCTGCAATTACTCCAGTTGTTTAAAAGAAACAAAAACAGTTGGGGGTGTCTGTTCATTTTGATTTAACTACAGAATATTTGCACCAAGAAAACCCTTTTCCCAATCTTGCTGCTTTTTCTGTTTTCCTATCCCTGCCCCAAAGTGCCTGATACTAAAAAAAAACAACCAAAAAACCCCAAAAAAAAAGGCATAACAAAAGGCTGAAAAAGGTCACTGGAACCAGCTGAGTGGCCTTGAAGTTAACATTAACAAAAAAACCTCCACAGAACCCTAAAACTCCCCAGATCTCTTGTTCCAACAAGACCTGTGGGAGCGCCATCAACCAACACTGAGACTTGCATTAACAGCACGAATCCTTGCTGGAGGAAATCTCAGCAGTTTGCTTGCAGCCAGCAGGCAGGGTGTTGTGTGCATGCCATCTCTCCTGGCCCAACACCAACACCTCTCAGTACTCAGCAAAGCTGTGTTCTGGCATGAGGGAATGCCCTAGCAAAGCAGGGCCAAGAAACACTTTTCTCAAAAAAAAAAAAGAAAAAAAAAAGTAAAAGGTGTGATTAAACTGTAATTAGAAGTGTTACTTGCAACCATTGGCACTTGAGCTGGGTCATCTAAATCCAGTGAGAAACACCGGGCAGACCACAGTGGTTGCACAGTTTTTATACCCTCTAATGTGTTTGCAAGTGTGAAAACAACGTGGCTTTCGGTTATGCAGGACTTTTAGCACCTGGGAGGTATTTTCTGTTTGCTCCAGGTCCCTGAGCACTGAAGTGAAAGCATCAGGCCACCAGAGGTCAGCTCAAGGCATTGCCCCGAACAGCACTTCTGCATCCCATTGCTTGCGTTGTGCCCTGTGCAAGGCAGTGGGATGCTCCCCAGGCTGAAACTGGGGAGTGGTCAGGAAAAATATGCAGCCTCTATCTAGTTCAGGTGCACAGTGTGGTACTTACAGGACTTGGAGTTCCCAGCCTGTGTGTACCGCTTGCTCAAGAGCTGGTCAGGTGGGTAATTGTTTCTCTCTCCCCTTCAGCACCCACTGGTGGCAGATGGTTCCTCCCTGGGGGCTGTAATTTCACTGTTGCCGACCTCCTGGTGCAGCCCTCCCACAGCCCCGACAGTGAATGAGATTGTTGAAAAAACGTCACCTTTTTTCCTCCCCTAACTGGAAGGGCTGTGCTGTCATGCCCAGCAAAAGAAGCAGTGGTTCAGAGCAGCAATGTGAGCACAGCCACCAACACATCCTTCACTCCTGAGCCCGGCAGGCAGAGCTGGCAGGCAGAGGGTGCAGCCACATCCAGCACTGAGGGTGCTTTCCTCTGCAGAAACCTCCACCATCAACAGCTCTGGCATGAGAGAGCCGGTGGGATTTATTCCCTCCTGAGAGAATATGGCAACTCTTGGTTACAGCTTTGACAACCTCTGATTAGGAAATGCCATGAGCCAGAAATGCATGTTAATCACAGTAGTCTTAGTACCAGACAATTAGGCTCATTGCTGCTTAGAAAACAAACAGCCCAGATCAAGCTTACGAAACAGAGATTGCCAAAGCAAAAAATACCTCCATAACTTCTCATTAGAAACACTCTAGGAGGTTTTAAAAAGAAAAAAACAACAGTTTGGGAGGGAGGAGGAAAAGAATTTCCACTGGAAAAAATCCTGGCATGGTCTAGTTCAGAAAAATTCATGTTTTTATTTTTAATTCCTGAAAAATCTTGTTTCACAAGAAAAATAAAAAGATTCCACAGTCACATTCCTAGGCAGTGGAATTCCACAGTAAGGTCTCCAGTGACTTTCCAGGTCCTTCAGACCTCTGGAGAAAAATGCTAAAGAGAAGTGTAAGCCAGGGTTGTCTGTGCAGTATGAGCACAAACAAGCTGCAAGCACTGCACCCACCCTTCCCCTCCCACTCGCTTATCCCCGTGGCCACACATGGCAGGACTGCTGTTTTCCAAGGATAACCCATATCTCCACACAATCTTAAAGGGGCCTGTTTTACCCAGTCCTCTCCCAGTATCACATTCAGCTCATCTGTTTCAAGCAGATCAATGCTCGTACTCAAACCTGAAGAGCAAATAAAGGGGACTGAAGTGCAAACAAAGGGGACCTTCCCACTTGGCTGGGGAAGGTTTAAGATCCCAGCTATAACTGCAGGCTGAGGTCCCAAGGCACACACCCTGGATGCCAAATACATGCTGTGCTTTGCCAGTTAGTCTCCACTATTGTTTCTCCCCCTCAAACACCAGCCTGGGTCTGACAGTGACTCACATCAGCTTAATCCTAGCTCCAGAGGCTGGAATAATTTTATCCCCATCTGGAGCAACAATGCAGTGTCACAATCCAAACGTTTTAAGGCATGAAGCAAAGAGCATCACATTCATGGGAAACCACCTAGAGGGTCAGCTGAGGACGGCCTTCCCTGCAGCCCAAATTTTGCTTGAATACAAGAATGAGACATGCCCGTTCCCTTGGAAGACATGGCAGAAATCAGTATGCGATGGAAGGAAACAAGATCTGACAACACATCATTAAAAATCTACTAACAAGGGGGAATTGCTTTGTTTCTTTTTTGTTTATTGTTTTTAAATATCACTTTTTTTTTCTATCCAGAAGTCATGATGTCCGACTCCATTAACATTCAGGTAAACAAGTGAAAGAACAACAGATGGGCATGATCTCGAAGCACAGGCACAGCCGCTGGGAGCAGGGCTTGCCTTTCTTTGCAGCAGCTCAACGTTGTGTTGCCTCCCTCACCCCGCATCCCCTCCCTCTCTGTACCAGCACAGAGCAGGCAGCTGCTGCAGGACATTCCTGCTTCAAACACAGTGCAAAGTGCAGGACAGGACAGAGGAAGGCAGGCAGCTGAGGGATCACAGCACCTGGCTGCCCACCTCGCTCCCAGCCAGACTTTCCCCTGATGGTGTGGAGGGGCAGGTGGGAGCAGCAGCGGTGGCATTAACAGCCCAGTCCCCATCCAGATGGCAGCACAGGGACATTTTGGGCAATTTTTGGTCACTTTAGGAGGAGCCCCTTGAGAGTGCACAGGACTTAGCACCACACCCCCCTCCAGCCTGTGCCGAATTTCAGCACAGTCACTCTTTCTGCAATCCACATTAGCTCCCCTACAGCTGTGGGGAGGGGCACAACTGCAGCAGGCACCATTTCAGCCAAGCAAACTTTTTGCCTTCCCTCAGCACCAGTCCAGACGCATACTCAGCCTGCCTGCAGGCCCCCCTCCCAGAGGCTGTAAAATCCCATGCTGTCAAAGCCTGGTTCACAAAGCATCCTGGTGTTAAGGTTAACTGGTTGTAAAATTGCAGCAGTTCATCACACTATGCACACTATGAGAAATGTTTATTAAATTGATTTTTGTTTCATTTCTTTAAAAAAAAAAGGCAGAAAGAAGTTAAACACACTGCTTTGTGGCATGCTCCACAGTATGAAAAAATCCCAAGCATTCAGTTAAGCTGTCAGCGGCTCTGTTTGACCTTTGGATGTGGTCTTTGAACTCAGACCTGGACAGTTGACACTCCTCATCCCCACCTCAGCTCACAGCCCTTTTCTCAGCTGCCACTAGCTCCAGGAGGGATGCTTCCATGGGGAGGGAGGGGTCTGTATTTACAGCCTGCAATTCCATCCTCTTCTTCCCTGGGGCTGTGGAGAGGAGCAGAACAGGCTGCCATGCTGCACACACAAAGGCACAGTATGCAGGAGAGGCACTGGGCAGAGCAGGGGTCCTGCCTAGTGGGTTTTCCCCCTTCACCTCAGCCAGCTTTGGGACTGACCAACTGGCAGAAGAACCCTGTGGCTTTTGGATCCTGAGGGCTTGCAATGGGACGAGTCCCCTCAGCCCTTCATAGCTCCCTTTCTAGTTTGTGTTAACTCAGGTCCAGCTTCACAGGAGACCCAAGTGAGTAGTTTTTTTCAGAGAGGGTTTCTCAACGACTTCATTGTTCCTAAGCATAATGGTTCCTCTCTGTCCCTGTTCTCTCAGGGCTGACTCCTCCAGCTGAGGACCATTCCATCAAGTGTGGGGACTCAGCTGGTAACTAAAGAAAGCACTGTCCTCTCTGCAAGCATCCTTCTGTCTCTGCTCCCATCACCCTTCTCTAGCTGTTCCTCTCCTTGAGCACCTTTCCTGCAGCAGCCACAGAAACAGGAGATGGCTCAGGAAGCTGCCTCTGGAACTCTCTGGAACTGAAATGAGCCAGAGGGGGAATTGTACCCCATGTGGGACACAGTCTGAGCAAACTTCCCGCTCTTCCTCCTCTCACAGCTCTCAAATTCCCTCTCCAAGTACCACTTTCTCCCAACTGCTCCTGCCTGGGACAGCTCAAACCCTTTAAAGTACAATGTCTGAGGACACACCTGACCTGCATCGAGACCCAGTCTGTCTTCAAACAGAGCTCCAGCTGTGTACACAGCATCAACTGAATACTGAACAATATCAAAAATACGGTATAAGGAAAAGAAAACAGAATTGAAATGCTTAATGGCATATTTATACACATTTACCAACAGTCAACAAAAAAGGTGGCAAGTTACACATCCATTCTGTATGCTGACAATCCTGATGCACATAGATGTAAACACACATGCTTGGATGATGCATATACATATGGCCACGTAACAGAGTAGATGACCTGAAGGAGCTACGCTGGGGAGCAGGGGAAGGGGTTACCTACTGCAAAACCTCACCTCATTCTCAATGTGCACAACATGGACATTCAGGGCAGTGTTGCTTTAAGGCTATTTCTAAGGCTGAATTTTTTCTTGTCCAACCTCTCAATATGAAGATCTGTTGAAGCACTTCCTCCTCTTTACCCAGCACAACTTGATATATATATATATATATATCTATATATATTTACCTATATACTTTTTAAAGGCCCTATATACTAAAAGGCAGGAAGAGGAAAGGGGGGAGTAGCAGGGAAGAAAAACTTCGGAATGGATCAATTTGCCCCAGTGCAGGAATCTTCCATCCTGTAATGGCAAAAGCCATGGCAGCCACGTGCAGTGGACAAGGTACTAGTTTGAAAATGATTGATGATCACAAGCCTCCCTCCCTATCAGATCTGAAGCTCTCTGTTGTGACAAAGGGGGAGAAAAACTTTAAGAAACAGAAATACTCCTGAAGTGGGGAAAGTGATCACTAATTTAAACTCCTCCCCTCACCTGCTTCAGGGTGGCAAAAGAGCTGAGATACTATAATTTCCAGCTCAAGTGCCCGTACGGCTAAGGAAAAGGCTTTGCTTAAAAATATATATCTATAGAACTATACATATAGATCATCTTTTTAGTGACACTCTGATTTTATTACATAGCTCCTGGGTCACTCTCCCCCTTTATCTACATGGTGACAGAGTGGCATATAAAAGAAGCCACAGACATCAAAGTGATAACCAAAGTTACCAGATCACAAGAATGTGTTTCAACTGGTGTGATCTAACATGCTAAATTACCTTGATTTTATAAGCTGATCTGCTATTAATATAACTGGAAGGTCTTAAAAATAACCTTTTTTCACAATCAGATTATGACAATTTCTCAGCAATATTACAGTGTGTGACAATATGCTATAATTAAGAATAATTTCACTGAACAAGAGAGTGATGCAAAGATGAAATTTTAAGCATGTACACAAATGGTTGGGAACACCCAAGCATCATCCTGCAGTACATAAAGGCAGGATTTCTAAAGTCAAGGACTTTTTTTTATGTTTTCTTCTTTTTCCAATATCATTTCTATGCGAGCATTAGCTTAACAGTGGAAACTTGGTATAGGACTAGATTCTCCTTGAAACATATGTCTATAATGAAACACTGAAGGACATTAAAAAAGTAATTTAATTTTCAGTTTGTTATACTTGAAAAACTGGGACTAAAATTCACCCCCAGCCACTGACCTTTTAATGCAATGAATTAATGCAACTGAGTCAATTTATAAAATTATAGCCCCAAGAAAAAAAGAAATCACAAAACCATAAAACATTTTTACTCATTAGAGAGTAAAATAGTTTCAGCATGACTTCTGTTAAGGATTGACCTACGAATGAAAACAAGCTGGAGAGGAACAATGCCTGTGTTTCCCCTGGGATACACTGCACCCAGGCAATGAAGGCTGCATCCTTTCCCCTCCTCTCTCCCAGGCTTTGGACAGTCAGCCAGGCTTCCCTACGGACAGCTTGGAAACACCAGGGAGGTGGGGTGATGGCTGGAAAAGATGAGTACAAATTAACAAAAATACTGAATTCTGCTTCAGCATCCAATCAAAAAAGTTGGTAAAACCAAGGCAAAGTTTTCTGAGACCAGGCTGCACCCTTCTCCTCCACACATCTTCCACCAGTGTTACTTCTGAGTTACTGGGGGTGGGGAAGGAGGAGGAAGGACTTGATCTCCTGCTACACCAGCTTTCCCATCACACAAAACTGATGTGTAACTAACTCAGCCACAAAGATACGGGAAAGTTTTATTTATTTAAAAAAAAAAAGTACTTCAAAATAAAAATGATAAGTACTGTACTGTATGGTAATATTGGAAGCATTTATATACACAATTTTCTTTGTCTGTTGTTGCAATGTCTCCTGGTCACTCGGTGGCACTTGGGGTCCCCTCTAGCGCCGTCCGCCCTCATCCCCCCTTCCCCTGCCCGGCTCTCACGGCTCAGTAGACGGAGCTGTTCCTTATGCCACAGCACAGCACCATGCTCAGGATCATCTCAAAGATCTGTTGAGAGACACAGGGGCACCACTGAGACAACAACCAGCACGATGCAAGAGTTCCCCCCATCCCAAGGTCCCCCACTCCACATTAACACTCTCATGCCAGAGCTAAGGGCAGGGATGCTACACCTTTGTTGTTGTTTTCACATGGAGTTGATCAATTTGAGATAAGGAGCTGTCCTCCCATCTCTCACTGGCAGCAGTGGTAGTACCTGACAAACTTTTTGGCTGCCAGCTACACAGAAAATGCCTCGAAATCCCTCCAGCACTACAGCCCAGCCTTTGCACAGATGCCATGTTACACCCCCACAGCACCCGGCCCTCACTAGGGAGCAAACCCAACGGAACAAAGCAAGCAAATCCCTTCCCACTGCAGACCCCAGCAACAAAACATGGCAGCCTGTAGAACAAGTGGTTTTGGAGGAGGTTTCAGTGGTGTTCTGCATTTTTGGCTGGGTTTGCAGGTGCTATTGCTCTACTGAGCTTGCCAGGTGCCTCCCCTAACATCCTGGCTCCCCAGAGGGATGATGAAGCCCTTGGTCTTGCCATGTTCCAGAGCCCTGTGGTGCATAAGGCTGGTGCTGCATGCGGAGTTCCAGGGGCATCCAGAAGAGAGGGACAGATCCAGCCCAGCTGGAAGAGGACCAGGTTGCCCTGAGGTGGCTTTTCCCTGTCCCACCAGGCTGTCACACTTACCATGATCACAGCAACCACGACAGCAGCGATACCGATCAGGTAGAGCTTCCCGGAGAAGAGCTCATCGATTTTTTTGTGACAGTTGGCGTTCTGAGGCAGAGAAGCACACCAGTCAGTCAGCCTGCTTTCCCCACAGCCACCCCCAGCACCAAAATGGCAGGTCAGCTTCCCCCTGGTCTCACTTATGTCCCCAGGTCCTGGCCCCAGGACTTCCAACCAGACTTCACCCCTCTGCACCTGTCAGTCCCCTCAAGCAGGAACAGCAAAGGAAGAACCAAATGGGAACCTTTAACATCCTTCTACACTAACCCCAAATAAATGAAATCTCTACCCTTTATCTATTTTCCAATAAATCCCCAAATTTCCTTGGCAGCAAAGATTTCCTGAAGCAGCTGTGCCTACCTCAATAAGGTTTCTCAGGGCGTCCTTTCTGCAGAGGTCATCCCTCCACACAGGAGTGAAAGTCGCTGACATAATATCAGAACCACAGCAGTCCAGCTACATGGAGAGAGGAAAAAAGAAACAATGGAAAGCCAACATCAGCAGACAGCAAACACTTATGCAATGCTCTCCCCACCATTACACATTCTTGAAGTCACCCAAGATTGAGGAGGCATCTTGGAGAGGGAAACAAGGGTGGGGAATAAGTCTCCAAACTGACTTTTTTCTTTCCATGCAATATAGCTGCTTCCTACAATAGTCCCAGACAGATCTGGCATAGATTTTCTGGAGGAGAGTGAACCCAGCTCTTCCCAGGGATTTTGTTTCCTGCTGAATGGACCAAGTATCAGGATTAATATCCTGATCCCATATCCTCAGAGCTACAGTCTTCTTCCATTGAATTTTACTTAAACAGGGATGCTGAGGTAAATGAAAGGCAACTTAATCAAAGTTTGGTCCAGACTTCCCAGCACCATGTGATGGAGAGAATACTGAAGAGAGCACAACTTTGCTTCTTAAAATGTAACAACAACAAACTTGATAGGCTAAGACCTGCACATAGTATCTGCACTTTAGACTCTGCTTTTCCCACCCCTTTTCCTGACTTCCATTATTAGTTCTCCAGCACAAGCACCACCACCTTACCGTTTCATGGAAGGTCTTCACTACAGCTTTGGCGTTGCTTGCATCTGGTTCTCCCATGAGTGTCTGTTGAAGCGCTTGGTCGTAGAACTGCTTCACGTCTTTGGCTATCTAGGAAGGACACAGGAAAACTCCTTTTCAGCCAGAGGAAGAGGAGGAGGAGGAGGAGGAGGAGGAGGAGGAGGAGGAGGAGGAGGAGGAGGAGGAGGAGGAGGAGAAGAAAACCTATCCAGCAGATGTGCCTGAAAAACAGGTTCCCAATAATAGCACTTGGAGTAAGATGAGCAGTTTTTGAATAGATTTGGACACCATTTGTTTGCACATGTAAAAAAGCATGTCTTTCATAGGGCTCCAGCTGTCACAAATATTAAGAACCCCATCCACCAGCCAGCAAATTTCAGACAACACTATCCAAGGCCTCCACAGGCTCTGTCTAGGAGATAAAGACAGCCAAGGCCAGGAGGGTGAGCAAGAAGTTGAGATAACCTTCAGCCCATGTGGATGTGCTGCTGGGCTCAGGAAGGCAGAAACATCTCATTTTGAACCACACATAAACAAAGCAGGCAGGCAACACAATTCCCACTGAGGTTGCAGAAGCTGGACATGCTGGAAAAGTCAGGAGGAGGTGGGGTGCACAGGCAAGGCTGTCTGTAAATACAGGCACTTCAGCTTAGTGAGTGGCGTGGAGGGGACGGCAGGAATTTGGGAGAGATTGCACACTAAAGCCTGGTCAGACAGCTCATTTGGGTCAGGAAGCTTAGGTGCATTTAGATGGATTTAAAACCCTTGCTGGATCCCTACAGACACTGCTGTCCTGTAAGTGGTTATGTGAGAGACCTTATCCAGACTCTAACTCTGCCACCTGGCTGGCGAACTGCAGCCACCCATGAGGGCCTGCTCCACAGTGCAGAAATCTCCTAACTTTTAGGGAACTGGCCTTGTGACTTCTCCTCTAACACCTTTCAATAATTTGAGAGAGAGAGGTGAAAGAAGGCCATGCAAGAGAAGCAAAATAAAACATAAAAGCAAGGAAGGGAAAATGCTTTCTGGAACATCTGCTCTTGGCAGCACAGGCTGGATTAGCATACGAAAAAAGAAACTGCAGCAAGATGATGCACGATTTCAATCAATTATCCCAGAACTCTTTCATCACTACTCAAAAAAGCTTGCTTTGGCGGATGATATTCTCCAACCAAACCATTTCAATCTGGTACATAAAAATAAAAATTTTAAAAAAATCCTATTTATTGCCTCCCCATTCTGAATTTATAGCATCTCCAAGAAGGCAAGCTGAAGGAGAGACTGCCTTCAGCTTTGAGGAAAAGCATCCCTTCTGGAAGCATCTCTTGGTGGCTGGGGTGATTCAGTGCTTCCCTCCCAGCCTGTGCTGCTCCCAACCAAGGCAGGGAGAAGCAAGCCTGCTTTGTGAGCAGAGATTTCAAAATAGCCCATTCATCATCAAGGCTGCAAAACTAGCTGATGCCAACAGACTGCCACCCTTCATTTTAAACTGCAAAATTAATTTTGGGGGCTGAGGTCATCACTTCTGTACCGGGAAATCCTCAGCTAGTGGCCAAGCTCTTTCTCCCCAGGATGGGACACAACAGCCGTGGGGTCCCTCCTTACTCAGCCTTCACTTTTTTTTGCTGTCGGTTGCAGTTGCACATCTTGGACTCTTCAGGATTCACAAACTAACATCTGCAGGAGGCACAGCCCCTTTGCAGAGGTTAATTAGTTCACTAAAGTTGCTAGGAAACAGCACTGTGCCTGCATAATAATGTTTAGCCACAGAAGAGTTTATTCCAGTGAAGTCGTGCTCTCTCCTGAATGACTGCAAGGAAGTTCCCATTCACACAGAGCCTGGGAACCACTGCTCACATGCATGAGAAAGCTGAGCAGGCCAGCACCTACTTACTCAGCTGGCTAACACCTCAGGAAAGTAAACACATTTCCTACTTTGCCAGAGAGTGTAACCTTGGCTTTGAGCACAAGCAGTCCCCTTCTCTCCTCCAAACCCCTGCGGCCCAGAGATCAGCACCCAGGCTGCTGCTTGCTGCAGCACAGCCACCGTTCCCATGCACAGGCAGTTCTGCATTTTGAGACCAAACCTGTGTGTGTGAGCACATGTGACCACATGTGGGAAGGTGAAGGGAAGTGAAGGGAAGGCGAGCAGAAACAGAAGGGGAAAAGCTGCAATTTCCAGTTCTACCCTTCAGTTCAGCTCCTCCAGCCAGAGGAACCTTATCTGAGCAGTCCCTAGCAGGGTGCCTAGCAGGACAGACACAGGACTTGGACCCCTCATGTGTGCACAGCACATGGATCACAGCAAGCTCAGCGCTGGCAGGCAAATGGCTGAAGCAGGTTCTATGGCACTGGGGAAGGGCAGGAAGCACCAAGCAATGCCGTTCATGCAGGCTCTCCCTGAACGGCATTCCCGCCCTTTGGCACTTCCCGCCCGGGCTCGCCGCTGTTCCCTGGCACTGAGGACGTGCAGATGGCTTTCCTTCACAACTCCATGCACGAATCCACTCCCCCTGTCACTGACAGCGTGGCAGCTCGGAGGGGACCCAAGTGAGACGGGCTATTTTTACTGCAGACATCGCACCGCAGACCCTAAGGGCACCTGCTCCCGTCAAGTGCTCACATTTAAAGTTCATCAGCCTGGCCAAGAGCACTGAGGGGGCCTGCCCAGGTCACACTGCTAAGCCAAGCCCCTGTTACCCAATCTGGGAGCAGTTTGTGAGCAAAATAGCTCATGCTGGGATCTGCTGCCGTTCTGTCCCAGCCTCCCAGTCCCACAAACACAGGTTTTAGAGTCTTACTTGGTCTTTGTTGACAAAACCCCAAATTCCAGCCGCAACTTCGCAGGCAAACAGGATCACCAGGCAAGTGAAGAACTGCAAAGACAAATCAAGAGAGGGATCCTTAACATATCTGCAGCAATTAGGTGGGGAAAGGTGTGGAACAGCACTTTCACTGACAAATCAGAGCATAGGTGTTATCTGACTTCAAACCATTTTCTCTCTCATACATGCACTGAGCCCAAACACATTTTCCTGTAACTCATCACATGCCACACATATCCAGGTTGTTGAACAGGGATTAACAAAACCTTTCCCACAAAGGGACTGGCAGGGATGAAGATGCCCTGTGTAGCACAAGATACATTGCTCCTCTTCATGCACCTGCAGGACCATCCAGACAAGGTTTCTGCTCTGCCACAAATGCTCTGAGGACTGGAATTGCCAGTGCAGGGTTAAAAGCACATTTCAGCTGCTGAGGAGCTGGGGATGTCAGGGTGTGATTTATGGCCAGCTCTGGCATCCACAGCCCTGCAAGGCTACTGCAGTTTTTTGCATAAATACTAACACTGACGTTTTCCCACAGTCCCACCCTGTTTGTGCAATTCCAGCATTCCTCCCTGCCATCCTCCCTTTTTGTTCAGATCCCAGGAACACATTGTGATGGTTGTTGGTCAGTTGGACTGGGAATGGGAAGCTGTAAACTCATACATCAGGATCACATGAGAAGGCACAGAGAGGCATGCTCCATAGGCAGCCAACATCACCTCTGTGACAACATCACTCAGTGACTTCTTCCTGGGAAAAGCCCCAAAGTGGGAGAAGTCAAGAAGCCAAAGAGGTGAATGCAGTCAAGGACAGACAAAATTACAGTACAGCGTGGGAAAACAGCCCCTGGCTCCTGAGCAGACTCTGCTCAAAACACATTCAGCACATTTTCTCCAACAACAGATGAAACAGGAGCTATGACCTGGCTCTCACACGCAAAAGCAAAGGGTTATCAACAAAATGGAAACAAAACTATTAACCTGACAGCAGGAAAGGACTTCCAACATCTTTGTCCGGTTCCTGAACAATCAACTCCTATGTGAACACTTAATTTGTTCCTGAACAATCAACTCCTATGTGAAGACCTAACTTTGTAGGAGCATCTTTGAAAGACTAGGTCCCACATCCCCCCCAAGGACTCCCACCACCCTAAACCTTGGGTGCAATGCCACTGTAAGTCTGGTTAAGCACTAGGGCTCACTCCTGCAGTGGTTACCCTTCAGTGAAGCATGGTTCATTTATCCCAGATGTGGAGGTACAACTTCCTGCAGATTTAGTGGTTCTGTAAGCCAGCTCCAGAACACCAGGAGATGCAGCTTGATGCTATGGGAATATAGTGGTGGTCCTGGCCAGGCAGCTGGCTGTGTCCCAGCCCCCTCCAGGGAGCAGAGCCTGCTCCATGCCAAGCCTCCTTAGGTCTTGCTGCTCAGCTTCCATGCCACCTTTGGCACAGGATTTTAATAGCATGGAGCTTCCTGTACTTCTCCCTTTTGCAGTAAGCCCAAAGTCACTCCGTCAGCTAGGTGGAAGAAAGGGGAGCATGGCTGCTTCCCTAAAACACCCCAAGGACGCTGCCTGGAAATGTCCTTGGAACACAGTGGGAGCCTTGGCCAGCAGAAAGCATCCTCATGGGGCATCTCCAGACTTGTCTTGGCAAGCCAAGGTGTGAGCAAACACGGACAGTGCACAGCAGCTAGAGCTGCTAATTTCAGCCAGAGCAGCCGGTTTCCCTGTCGGATCTCGGGTACCTTGTACCATCTGCCCTTCCAATCCTCCAGCTTCAGGAGGGAGAGAGAGGTACTTCAGGGTCTGTAATCACTTGCATTAACAAAACAAAATAAAAACCCAAAGTTGCCAAACTGCACTCCAACAACCCCTGCCAGATTTGTGTGCAGGCTCCTTGTATTCCCAGCAGCTGGGATAATGCCTGCAAACTCCTACTGGAGCTCCCATCCACTACATTCAGAAGTGTTTTATCAACACTGGGGAAAAGCATCGCCTTATTATTGGGAATCAGCAGCAACCAGAGGTGAAGTCATCTGCAAGAGTGAGGCAAAACAGCTCCATTTCCCTCTGTCCCAGCTGAGCCTACACCCATGAGTTGCTACACCACTACCAAGAACCCTCCAGCCCAATGAAGCCAAGTGCTGGAAAGTCATTTGAATTTTAAAAAAAATATGTTTTACCTTTCCAGTTTTACTTTTTATGCATCAAGTTTAAACTGAACCACATGTGAGAACTTGCTTTAAATAAATGGGTCTCCCTTGCTCCCAAGGTAAAGGCTTTTGGTGTGGCTACAGTTTATCCAATTAGGCTCATCCTGTGCCAGGAATCCTGAGCTGCTGCCTCACATCAAGGACGCCTGTAGCACTTCAGTAATGGATTTTCCAGGATATACCTAGATGTTCTCACTCAAAAATTATGGAAAGTCTTTGCAGTTTCCTTGTCCAAACAGATAAAAATAGTAGATGATTCCTTAAAAGAACAAGAATTGCTACAGGCAGCCTTGAAACAATGAGAGGGGATGCTGTAGGGGACACCAGGTAAGACAGAAGGTTTAGTGGGTGCTTGGTAAGACAGCCAGACCATGAAGGGATAACAGCAAGGAGGGGGTTCACATGTAACAGAGAAAGAGTCTCTAAGAATCCTGCTGATCTCACCCTTTCTGCCCTGCAGCCAGGCACAGAAAGGACATTGCAGCTCAGCCAGAGCTCCACAGGCTGGGCAGAGATGCCCTCAGCCACACAGCACTGCCTTGCTCCTTGCAGAGGTCACCCAGCTCCCACCTCTGTGCTCACACATCCTCCCAGCCCCTCTCACTGGGAAAGAGCCCAGCAAGGGAAGCACAGCCATGTGCCTTCCAGCAGCGAGATCAGGGTGCCAAGCGACTCCAAACTTTGTGTCTCCTACCGTTCCCAGAAGACACTGAGACTCCTGAATGGCGCCGTAGCATCCCAGGAATCCCACGAACATCATGACAGCCCCGACTGCGATCAGGATGTAGATTCCTGCAAGGCAAAGTGAGAGGCAGACACATTACTGCACAGCTCTGTCCAGCAGCACCCTCATCCTGGCTGGACATTCTGGCTCCTGGAGTGGATAATTATGGGTGTGCAGAATAATGGTTCAGGAGGTGTGAGGGCAGCAGACAACATACATGAGTTGGGTCTCAAAGTGTTTGAAGCTGCCAACACTGGAGCTTTAGTAACTCCATCACCTCCAAAATGAGAGGAAATGCTGAGAGTAGCACTAGGCAGAGGATGTAGGAGGCATGACAAGAGCTCTACAGCATCCTCACAGCTGTAAGCAGGAGTTACCCTGGCACAGTGTTTTAAATATTTAAGCAGAGATGGAAATTATTAGTTAGCATATCTTGTAAAATAAACAGTAAGGCACATGGTTTATTTATATTAAACTTCATACAAATATTTATCTGGCTAACATTTTAAAGGCAGATGAACCATTAAACCAAAGGGAGAGTACTGCTTAAGCATCTCACTAAAAACCTGGTGCTTTTTTTTTTTTTGTTATAGGTTCTTCTAGAGAGAATACAACATTTTTTACTTTAACTTATTGAATTTACACAGGCAACTTGCACCATAACTAGTTCAAAGCTTGAAATGAGGCATTGGGAGTGGTTCAGAAAACAGAAGAATAAAAGTTTATTCATTCAGGAAACAAGAGCTTATCTCAAGTCTGCTGCCATGAGTAATCACCATGGTCTCACCAACCACGAGACTGGTGAAGCCATAGTGATTACTCAGCCAAACACTACCAGCTCAGTTAAATCTGACACAGCTTTTTGCTGGTGTATCCCTTATATTTACTTACTGCATTTTTGGTTAACTAATATTCTCAAGTATTGTGGTTCTACTACTCTCTAAGTGAATCTTATTTCCCATTCAAAAGCAATTTCATACATGCAAAAATTACAAATCAGGTAAGACTGCAGTCACTATTTCTAATCAACAGTGAAGAAAACAAAATAATCATGATGAGGATGAAAGAACATGGGACATCCTGGAGGTAACAGCAACACAGTGAATCTTACTAGTTGTTGGGAGACACATCCCTTCAATGAAATGCTTTCTTCTGCTATGAGTGAAAATGTTTTATAGTTATTCATCAGACTGTCAGCTCTCCTTTAGGAACAGCCCTAACATATAAACAGACCTCAAGATTAAAACTGTTTGTACATGCTTGTGATGTTTAAGGTTTTTCTTATCTCTGCAGCTTTTAAACAATTTTCTGATAATTCAAGTGCAAAGTCTAAAGGTCACGCACCAAGAGCAGAGTGAAGGCAAAACCCTTCTCTAAAACACCAGATACACAATCACAGAATCACAGAATTTCTAGGTTGGACGAGACCTTTAAGATCATCGAGTCCAATTCATGTTCTAATACCTCAACTAGATCATGGCACCAAGTGCCACATCCAGTCTTTTTTTAAACACATCGAGGGATGGTGACTCCACCACCTCCCCGGGTAGATGATTCCAGTATTTGACCACTCTTTCTGTAAAAAACTTCCTCCTTAATTCTAGCCTGTATCTCCCTTGGCGCAACTTGAGACTGTGTGCTCTTGTTCTATCTGTTGTTGCCCGTAGAAAGAGACCGACCCCCAGCTCACCACAGCCACCCTTCAGGAAGTTGAAGAGAGTGATAAGGTCACCTCTGAGTCTCCTTTTCTCCAGGCTGAAATAATAACAGTCTCCACTTGTTTAACATTCCCTTACAGATCCTTCAAACTTGGGAAAGTCTGGACTTTGGCTCCCGCTTCTTCCCTCTTTGAAACAAAGCCCACCAGCACGCCAAAAGCACAAGCACCAGTGCCAGGGCCGGCCTGGCGAGTGGCGGTGATGGAGACGCCGCCCCAGCGGCTCCAGCATGCTCCGGTGTGTCCCAGCAGCACGGTGCTCGCTCTATTTTTAGGCCCTGCAGGAGGGAGGAAGCCAGCTGCAGGGGAAGTGCCACAATGGAGCATGCTGACCCCGCAGGAAGCCCCTCTTCACAAAACCTGACAGGAGCCGTGGCCGGAGACACCAACATCCTCGCGGCAGCACTGTCAGCGACCGAGCTGCGCCTCCTGAGGGGTTCTGAAGGGTTTCGGCAGCGCCCGGCAGCCACGGAAAAACAACAGGCAAAAAAAAGCTCCCCAAGTGGGGATGAGACACCTCCTTAGGTGAAGGTGTGCAAAGAAAGGAAAAACAAGCAAAAGAAACGTCCCAGGAGAGCTCCTTGGAAAGGACAGGCCAGTGGCGTGGAAAAGACAGATGAAGGTGTGTAGGCCTGTCTGAAGGGAAAGGAAATGGTTTTGTGCCAGTGGATGGAGATAGGATGAGGTGGAGCAGCTGGGCAGGGAGACAGCATGGCAAACAGTGGGCTGGGCTGTGTGCAGGACAGAGGGGCCCCAAAGGGCTTGGAGGTGGTGGGAAGGCATTAATAAGCCCTGTACAAAGAAGGCAGTCTGCTGGACACCTGCCAAGCCCTAGAGAGACTGATGGAGGCTGTCAGACACTGCATAACTGCTGTCTCACAAAGAACAACATACCAGCAGTGGTGTCCCAAAACGGTCTGCTCACTGTCACCAGAAGCTGCTAATGCCCAAGAACCAGCCCTCAGCACTCCAGCTTGTACCTACCAGTGAAGCTGCTGGCTTGGGTTTTCAACCCAAACCATGGCAGATTTTTCTATTTTAAGCGCTGGGCAGTTCAACTGATAAGTCTTCATCACAAGTCAGAAAATCAACTTTCCTCGTCCCTGAGCGCAGCAGTTTCTGACTTCTTCGCCCATTAGGACAGTAGAGAGAAGACAAAGCTGTGCTAGGAGCAAGTCATTTCCACATCTGACAAGTCACTATTCATGCTAACCACCCCAGTATACAGGTAACAAGCAGATGCAGCACATTTGAAAACCTAGCAGCATGATGCTGAGACCCCAACAACAAGGTCACCACAGACAGAAGATTTTGTTCTAATTTTTTTTTAATAAACACTGAAGGCACCTTCTGGGCTGAGCAAATATTGCCAGGAGATCACAGTGACAGGGCAGCCCAGGTTGAAGGGACCTCAAATGATCACCTGGTCAAACCTTTTGTGAGACTGGGAACCTTAGGAGAGACTATGCAGAACTCTGCCCAATTATATCTTGACAACCTACAGTGATAGGGACTCTATTGTGTTCCTAGTGAGGTTTTTCCAGTAAATGATTGCTCTCACTGTAAAAGATGTTTTTCTGATATTGAGATCATCAGGAAAACACAGGACCCACTAGTGGCCAGGAAGGTTTTGCTCTGAAAGCTAGGAAATGAAAGCCCAGTGAGACCCTCAACTGATGGAAGAGACTAAGAGAAAACACAGACATTTGCTGTTTTAGAGAAGTTTTCCAGTGACCTCTGTAGTTGCTTCTTGCTGGGATTTCTGGCAGCTTCAAAAAAACAAAACCAATCCTGACCTGCTGAACTCCCACCCCAGGCAGGCCATGCAGACCTTGGACTGTCAAGTGACATCCTGGCTTCCCACTTCTCTCCCTGCTCTCACTTCACCAGCTCCTCATCAGAGCCAGCCCGGCTATCAAGTGAGGAAACAGCAAGAAGGAAAGGAGGGGAGGGGAGGGAAGGAGATGTGCACCATGTGCAGCTTCCTGAGCGGAGCCCAGCGGATGCGGCCGGTGCGCTGGGAGCAGCAGGAATGTGCAGCCAGGCAGGGGAGAGGGCAGCAGTGCCGGGCCTGAGCTTGGCAAACCACAAAAAACCCCTGGAAGGTTTCTGGAATAAAGGCCAGCTTCATTCCCAGGCACAAACAAGTGGCTATTATGGAGTCGCCTTTTGTTACCGAGGGCCAGAACACGACAGCCTCTCCCAGGAGGCAGCAGAGCAGGACTCTGAGCTGGAGCTTATTTAAAAACAAGCACAAAGTATTTACTGCAAAAATAGCATGTGCAATGAGGAATGCCAGCGGTGTTTCGCCACAGAAATGCCATGCTGAAGGCTGAGAAAGCAAAGGAAGCCAATCCAAGTGCCCAGCCACATGCTTTGGATGGTGTTTGTTTTCCCACACCCATCCTTCCCCTAAAGGAATGGGGCTGGTGGGAGGGTCTCCACTTTCAGACTGGGTGCCAGGCAGCTGGGGGACTATTTCACAGCAGTCACGGTGCAGACTGGAACGACCAAGCCCTTTTCCCAGAAAGCAGCCTGACACATCTTAGCTTTCATTCCTGGCACACAGCGACCATGACGCCGACTGTGGTTTTGGGCTCTGTCTGTGAGCAAGGCACCTGTCATCCCATCCTGGGATGACACATTATCCTCCTCACAGTCAGAGGAGACTCCTCACAAGCCTCTCCCTCCTCTGTGCAAGCATTTAGGGTTAACCCCTAAATCCTCTCCCGGGTGAGGAACTCATGACTACAATGGTTATTTGCTCCTTCAGGTCTCCACCCGACTGGCACAATTTGGCAAGAGCAAGGCTCCATCTGCCTTTCACATGCCACTTCCCAGCTCATTTCTACTGCAGCTTTTTCTGGGGTTTTACAACAAGCAGAGCTGTTTGCTGTAAACAAAAAGTAAAATGAGAGAGGTATAAACTGCAGTGCCTACAGCCATGCTGCCCCCTCACTCAGCAGCAATGCAAGAGAGAGAACAGCTGGAGCTGCAGCCACAGGGACAGTGAGCAAATCATGCACAGGTGTTCATGGTACCAAGGCACCTCCACATCCCTGAGCAGCACTACACTGTGATTTCTGACCCTATGGCACCGCTCTCTGATAAGGCAGCAGCAAGAAAGATTGCTACAACTGCCACACATAAACAGCCCCACACCAAAGCAAGCTGTGAGCCTCAGGACCTGTATCTGGGAGTTGGAGAAGTCAGAGGAGAGGTGTCAGTACTGGAGTCCTCTCTCTCCTTTTGAGATGAAGCCTTTGAGCAGAAAGCTTTAGGAGAGAGACCAACCACACTCAGCTTCACCTCCTCATCTGAATTCAGAGCAGGAGCACAGGAGCCATGATATGATCTCCTCCCTCAAGAGCATCATGACAGGACATGATCAGAAAAAGCAGCAGCAGTGGGCCAAACACCATCCCTCTTTCCCCAGTACAACCAGGGCAAGCGCTGCTTTAGGCTGCAGGGATTTTGTAAAGCTTTAGGAAAGCCCCTAAACATCAGAGTCAGGAAACTTGATAGTAATTGAGCACTTCTCTTTGTTTGATGCTAGGTGGGAAAGAGGAAAAAAAAGCAGCCAAGAGGCCAGCTTAGCTCAAGCAGAAGATGCCTCCATGGAGAGCCCTCTACCTGCAGGGCAGGTAGGAAGCAGGATGCTCAGTTCTGGGAGCAGGGAAGGCAGTATTCAGTGTCAGTACTTGCTCTGGCATTAAAGCAGCATAGCTGGTGCCTGAAGGGTTGTAAAACCCATGTTCTGTCCCTGCTGAGAAATAAAAAAAAAAACAGGAAGAAATAAACAGTCTTTAAAAAAGGACACGATGAAAAAACAAATAAAAGAAGGAACAAGCACCAGAGTGTCCCTCTAAAACAAGCAGGGAGCAGGCCAGCCCTGGCTAGCTCTCCTCCCATGCCCCACCACAGCCATCAGAGATAGTGTGCAGCTCCAGGCATGGGCATTCCTGGACAGCACCCTACTTCTCCCCTCAATTAAATCCTTTCCCAGCATCCTTAACTCATTTGGCTAAATGGAAGCCAGCCACTGCCTCCAGGTCACCATGGCAGTATTTTCAAAAGACAAAAAAGAAATCAAATAAGAAATCCCCCCCCCCCCAGCATGACACCATGCTTCCTGGGAAGGCCAGGCATCTCTCCAAGCTGTGCCTGCCCTTCCCATGGGGTGGGCTCTAAAAAGGGGCTGAGAAGAGACAAAGAGAGATGTTTATTCTCCCAACAGGCTCCTGCGGGGAGACTCTGCACATCCAAGAGTTTTGCAAGCCTCTGAGGCAAGGAGGGAGGCTTCAGTGCCACCCTGCTGGTGCTTCTGGCTTGGAGATGCTGAACTCCATGGGTTTATCACCACTGCTGCTGCAGGGAAGGGTGGAACCATCACCCTTCCCTGGCAGGCAGACTCCCTCCTGCCCCACACGCCCCATCGTGGAAGAACACCCTTCCCAGCAGCCAAAGAAATGACCACGATGTTCCTCCTGGCAGCTCGGGAGCAGTTACAGGCACAGTGGAAAGTCCCTCCAGGGCAGGGTTGGGGCAGGAAAAAGATGGCTGTGTGAGCCAGCCAGCAAGACAGGGTCTCCCAGACATTTTTGTCCAGTTGCCCAGTGGAATTGGCCCAGCAGAGCTGGGGTGAGAGAGAGGGGGGCTGGAAAAAGAGAGGGTTTGCTGGAAGATGACAAGTGGGAAGCCCCTCCATTCCTCTCCACCCCCTTTCCCAAGGAAAACATTGCTGCTCTGTAGCTGCTAATGACTTCCAGATGGAGCAACAGGGTCACAAAGCATGGAGAGCTCTCATGGGGAGATGAAAGCCTGGACATGCTGCCCTCATGTGCAAGAACAAGGCAAGAAGAAACCACGAGCACCCCTCTGTCAGAAACACAAAGGGGTGGTGGGGAAAGCCCCAAAGAACGTCCTCATGTGCACACATTGTACCCAAATCCACTCCACACAGATGCCTCAGTCAGGATTTGTCGCCAAGAAAAATGAAGGCCTTTGTCGGGGATGAGCCATTTGTCGGTGAGGGGAGACTCAGGCACTCAATATGAGTGATAAGCAAATTCCGTTTATTGAAGAGAGCATCAGACACTTATACAGCGAGTAATAAGCTTATGAATATTCTGTAAGCTAAGCAATCTATTGGTTAAACTATACCATCAACTCTTCCTCATTCCTTAGGGGTTACATCTCTCTTTTCTCATGTGTCTTTCACTGTTTGTTATCCTACCACAGCTAGGCCCAAGGACACTGCTATCTGTGCAGGTGCAGGACTTGGAATTAGCCATGGTTTTGTACTTTTCCATTTTCTAGCAGCTAAATTCCCAACAAGGATTCTTCTCCTCTGCCTACCCAGGAAACACTGGAAGCAGACTCAAGCTTTGTAACTTCAGCACACCTGCAAGAGCTGGGAGGCAGTCCATGGCACATCCCCAGGACTGGGGGGGACAAGGGTGGCACAGCACACGTGAGCCAGGCTGGAATATGCTGGCCCATCCTCTCCTGCCCCAGCCTAGGGCACTTCTGGGCATTTCTATGAGCCCTGGGATCTCACCCACGAAAAAAGCACAAATCCCACTGGAGGATTCCTTCAGTGCACGTTTTCTAAGGAAAACTGTCCAAGCTACAGGTTTAAACAGCTCTGAAGAGCAAAGAGCCACCTCTGGCACAGGTCCAGGGCAGCCAAGCCAATGGGAAGGGACAAAGAAAAATAACAACTACATTAGTTGTAGTTGGATAGATCTCAACCCAAAATAACCTGATGCTATCCGTGTATTTTTAAAGACAAAGCCAGTTTCAGTCTGCAGAGTAAATGAAGCACAGGGGTTGGTCATGACCAAGGTAGAATGAATTACAGTTAAATGGAAATGCAATGAAATAACATGTTGCTTTCTTAATAGAAACTGAAGTCTGTGATAAGAATACAAAAAAAATCCTCTATACTGTCAGATACATGGTTTAAGCCAGAAAAGAAAGTACAACAAAAGTGTTTTGCCTTAAAACTATTTTAAAAATAATTCCAGTATTATTGAATTAGTTGATCTGACAGTGATTAGAGGAAAATCTAGAACAAGAAAAACTAAGCTTTTGGTTTTTTTCCTTTAAGGGACTAAATAATTACATTGTTGTCCTTAACTGTAAGTAAGTTTATTTCCAAGACAGAAAAATGCATGTACTTCTATTTTTAAAAATCCACATATATTATTTTTTAAATAATCCATTTTGCTCGGTGTGGTTCAAGGCCAAATGCAAACCTTGGTTTCCACTGCCAAGCACGCAAACCTGACCACAGCTCATGTGTCTGGTGGAAAATCTCCAACACAGGGGGCCTTGACAAAGTAGAGCACAAATGGGTGAGAGAGGAAACCAGTCCTGAACCAGTTCTGTGTATCCACAGGGATCCCTGCAGCGCCTCATGCCAAGACTGAAGGCGGTTTTTGACTGGTGCTTTTTACAGAACCTACAGAGCAGAAGCCTCAGGCTCTTCTCTGGCCTTTCACAAAAAGTCTAGCAAAAGATGTGCTGTTGAGTCTAACCCCACGATGTATGGAAGTTGGCACCATCTCTAGAAGATGCCTAACATCCCAGAGGGATGGGGACAAGGATGGGAGTGGGAACAGAAACCCAGACCTTCTCATTGCTCATGGTGGGTCCACAGCCATTGCAGCCCTGCTGACCTCTAGAACCTTTGCACTGGATCTCTGCTGAGTGCTCCATGCAATGAAAACCTCCCAGAAATCACTGCTTCTCATCCAAGGCAGAAAAGGCTAATTAGGCTAAATTAGCTAAAAAGGCTAATTAAGTTATGGATAGAAGGGATAGCTCCTCCACAACCACTTAGCCAGGCACAGGTCTGTCTGGGTGATAGGGTGGCATGCTCTGCACTGCTGGTCACATCTGGGACCCATGGCAAGGATGGCCAGGGCATCCTCACGTGCTGTAAGGACAATGGGCAAACCTGGGGAGAGCTCAGAGAGATGTCCCCATCCCTACCCTGTAGCAGTCCCTCCTCTCTGCAAGGGGCAGATTTCCCTGAGCCCAGCACAATCTCATGACAGGACTTCCAAAATGCTGAAGACACCCATGAAAGCTTGTGAGCAGCTGCAGTTCAGCTCAGCTATGTACTCATTTGTAAGGAAGACTTCAAAGCCTCCCTGTGCTTTCTGGCCCATTTATTCTAGACCAGTCTGCGTGAAAAGCAGCTTGAACTTGTTTCCAGGGCAGAAATCATTATCCTGGGCTATGTTTGTTCCGAGGAGGATGGTGAAGACAGTCTGATTCACCTCTTAAGGAGGCCTGTGTGCCCATTAGCCCATGTCCCTTCCACACCTCAGCAGCACTCACAGGGACACTCACCACCTTAGCCCCAAGCCATCACTGCCCTCAGCTGTCCCCCACCTGCCTCCCCCAGGCTTTGCTGCCTGACTGGTTTGGGAGGTGGATAAGCATTACCTAAGGAACTCCTCCACCAAAACCCTCTTGCCTTTCTGCTGGGACAGTGACACCCACCAGGATGACAGGGAGAGGCAGCGATGGCTGCAGCCTCAGTGGCCAAGTTTACCCCAGCACTGTATGCCTGCCCAAAACCTCACGCTCCTCCCCTGTGCCACCATGCTCCCGGGAGGAGACACTGCCCAGCAGAGGATTTACTACTAAAACACTCAAAACCCAGACACAGGTAAAGCAAACTCCCTCCTCACCCCAAAAGCTACGTGGAAAACCGCAGCCCAGCTCAGGAGGGTTTTGCACTCCCATCCTGGCTGGCCCCGCTCCCAGGGCCGAGCTAATTAGAGGCACAGGTCGTGCTGCCCTGCCACTTGCTGTGAGCAGCTGGAGGCACATTGCCTATTTTGGATCCGGCAGCAGAGAGCAAAGCTGAGTCCATCCGGCTGCTGTGCTCCGTTCCTTGCCGGGCAGCCTGGGGAGAGCACAGGAAGGGCAGCAGCAGGGACCAGCACCCAGGGATGCTCCAGCACACAGGCACCCCAGCAAGGGGCAGGTGTGAGATCCTGGCGTGGGGATTTAAGGCAACAAGAGCTGAGGTTTTCGTTCCTGCCCTCCTCAAAGCATTTCACTCACAACACCATCTCCAGGCATCACATAACCAAATCTTTGAAGGATGGGGAACCTGGCTTTTTCATCCCACCAAGAAAGGGCAAAAGTAGTAAGTCCAGGGTCAATTGCTTTTTCAAGATCCCCAGGTGCTCCCAAAAGCAGTGACACCACAGCACTAATTTACTGTGGAGAGATCAGAACTGTTCCAATTTGTACTGGTATCTGCAGAGAGACCAGCTCAGCCTTCTACAGGCTCTCATAACACCCTGAATCACAGTTTTGTTATTTGCTTGGGTGTTTTTCCATAGTACTTTATGTGTAGGATCACTAAATATGTGAGAAGTGGTTAGCCAGTTGATAGCAACTTATCAATGCCTCTAGCTATCCTGGAGGATGTTTTTGGCCTTGTGACCAACATCTTCCCAGCCTCCAGACAGACGAAGCATTCCAGACACAGTGTTATCCAAGAACAAAAAGGATTTTGATTTCTGAACTTCAAATAAAGGAAATAAATGCCTACCAGACCTTAAAGCAAGCTCAGTTGAAGAAGTAGTATTTTCCTTTATAGCTATAAAAGCATGGAACTAAGGTGCTCCAGCTATCTCCGTCCCTGGTACTGCTTGGTCTTTACAGCACTGAAGCAGTTAAAGCATTTGCTGGGGCACTGGATCCAGAGCCAAAATGGAAGTGTCAAAAGCCAAGACTGCAACAAGTGGTTAGGGGATCAGATGGTTTGCATGCCGTGCTGAGGAGAAGCCCATGAACAAGGGTTTAATAACCCCCCAGGCCAGCCCACAAGACAACTTGTGCAGGCAGTGCCAAGCTGCTGGGGAGGGGGATGGTGCTTGTGGGAAACCCCAGCCCCAGGAGCCCCTTCCCTGGGGCTGGAAAGGGCAGCAGGAACAGCTGCCTGTGCCCTGGGGCTGCAGGGGGGCTGCTCTGATCCTCTGTTCTGGGAGCCGAGGGCAAGGACTGCTCCTCTCCTGCTCCTGCTGCAGCCTGAAGTATCATGCCTGGTACTCTGCAGCTTTGCTGTTCCCCACAGCTTCCTTCTCCCACTTCCCTGTTGCCCTCAAATCTATTATTTTTCCTCTCCCATAACACACAGACACAGCCTTTAACAAACAGCTCCAGCTTTGGGGTAGAGAAAAGGACACACAAAGAAACCAGGAGACACCAAATGCCTGCTTTCCTACTTCCCTTCTCACTCAGTACACACCCTATGATGGAAGTGTTCCTCCTCTGACAGTGTTTATTGCTTCCCCCTGTCCTGCAGCAAAGCCTGGCTGGCCTTTAAAAGCCTCCTGACAAATCCCGGGACCAGCAGCCTGTGCCAGACACCAAAAAGTGGTATTTGCAAAGGAAAAAAAAAAAAAAACCAGAGCTCTGGAGGCCAAGCCCAAAGAGGTTCCCATTCCCAAAAGCAGGAACATTATGTGCATGTGTATACTGCATGCCAGAGAAGAAAAGGGAGGGAGTATCAGTTGTAAGGGAGAGGAAAAATGGGGGGGTCAAAAAGAAATCCCAGTCTTCAGACTCCAGAGGTCTGGCTGGGAAAGGCAGCAACTGAAAGAAATGCTCTGCTGTTATTACTGCATGGAAATTACAGCTGCTAGAAGGAATCCAGGCCAATCTGTTGCTGAATATAACTTTAAAAAGACAGCCAGCCTCAAATCATGGGCTGCTCACGAGTGTTGGAAAGTCAGTGTGGTGGTGGGACCCACAGTCCTTCCCCTAGGGCCTTCTAAACAGCAAAGGCTGAGGACAAAATGAGGGTGGAAGAGTAAAAGATGCTCAACAGGCAGGAGGGAGGGACCCAGTGCCATGCTCCAGGTCCCCCAGGTTTGGAGAGAACGTGTTAACTAGGGAGGAATCAGTTGTTAGCCCCTCAAAAGAAGGAGAGGTTTGGACTGGTTCCTGGAAAGGAGAGAGTTTAACTTCTTGTGAGCTCCCTGTTCTGTTTTTAAATATGAGCTCTACAAAGGGGAAATGCTGCAAGTAGAGCTCTGGGTGTGAGGCAGGAGAAGAGAGACACAGCAAGAGAGAAAAACCCACAGCTATCTACAGCAGGAGCATCTTCTGTAGCCAGGGACAGGCAGGGAGAGGGCTCAGGCATGCTGTTCCATGGCAAGCAGGGAAATGAGAAGGAAAACCCTTTCCAGAAAGTAATTTTAGCCACAGGTGAGAACAGGACATGGGATCAGACGATGTTTCCAGCCCCTCAGCCTGTGCTCCAAACCAGCTCCTGACTGGCAGCCAGCCCCTCCTGCAAGCCTCTCCCCCTCGTCTGAGAGGGATCATTGGAGAACAGGGGAAAAACAGGGGGCTTCAGCTTCCAGCACGCTGTCAAATTAACAAAAATCATGCTCAGCTTAACTGTGTGCACAGAGGCTCCACGTGCCCCTCCTGGAGAACATGAGTCACAGGCTCACCACGCTGCGCCTCCACTGCCAGCCACTCTGCTACTTTTACATCCCTTTGGACAGGAAACAAGACACACTTCCAAGAAGTCCCCCCTCTTCCCAAACGTGCTCTGGAGAACACCCACGACACCACAACACGTCCTCTTGCATTTTTAGCTGCTGTGGATTTGGACTCTGCTCTTGGGCCACAGCCAACGTTAATCAAAGGCTCAGGCTGGCACAGCAGGGGATATTTTGGAGAGTACAAGGACAGCGGGAGTATTTTTATTGTGACCTCCTTGGTGCTCACCTGGAGCTTTCTGGCCTGCTTTGGCTACACTGCAGCCTACCCTGGGGCACACAGCCATGAGCAAGAGCAGCACCCCCAGAGCTACTCACCAACGTAGAAGGTGTTGGGGGCCTGCTTTTCCCCCAGCTGCAGGTACAGGATATTCGTGGTCTGCGAGTCATGGCGGAGCCACAGGGCCACTCCCAGGATGATGCCTCCTGCCAGCTGGGGAGAAAACAGAGGGAAGCAAGGGTTATCCACTGCTCCAGCCACATCGGACCCAGACGGGCAGCTTTCAGCCAGGAGCTCTGCTTTTCATCCTCCCACAAACATACAAGAATGTTTTCATGTTTTCATCTTCCCACAAACATACAAGAATGTATGTTTCTAACCATCACCCCTGCAACATGCTTGGTGCCCCACACATCATGAGCCATATGATCTTCCTTACTTTATGAGAAGATCCCCTCATTCTGGGGATATGCAAAGCCCCTTCCAGTTCCTGCAGGAGATTTCTTTCCCAATAGGTATTTTATTATGCTTTATTATGATTTTCAGTGGAAGCAAGCAGGAGGAGATGTGCCACTAAGGTTTTTAGGAGAGCTTTTCAACAGAAGTTACAATCAGCCCCAGCTGATAACTGGGATGTTACCACCCCATTTCATTTCTCTGTGAGGTACAAACAAAGCTGGGGAAGGGTCCATTTTTCCCCTCTGCCCCCAAGTTTTGCTTCCCATCCAGGGTCAGGCTTCCAGTCGAACACACCTAGTGCTCCTCAGGCACACAAAGCTTTCCTCAATGTCCTAGTACAGGAGCTGAAGTGGAGCAAAGCCTGGGGTCAGGCCAAAGCCCCAGGCCATCATTTCTGGGGGCGTCCAGGCCAAGACTGCTGCCTTGCCATGCAGTGAAACAGCAGAAGAGCAGTGCACCCACACCCACGTGTGCACAGTGACACGCAGCAGCACTGACCAGGGCAAGGACAAAAACACACTCCAGATGTGGGAGGAGACGTTCTGCACATGGGACATCAACTCAGCTACAAACAATGGGAAATTCTATGACTGACTTCCTCACTGTTTTCTCTTTCAGGGAGGGGCTGGGAACAGCCTGGGAGGTGGGAGTGGATATGGGGCACTACAGCAGGGAAGGAACCCAGGGGAGAGCTTTCCCAGCACAACTCATTGTGTCTGTCCTCTGTGACAATCCCCTTCCATTTAAAACTATAACCAAGAAGGGAAAAAATACAAACATCTGGGAAAAACCCCAAAGCCTTAAGAATTTCAATATCACTGCTGTGAAATGCTGAAATCACCCGTTCAAATGCCAATTCAATTTTGAGTGTCCTAAATCCTTGAAGCCATTCACCTTAAAAAAGGGAAGAAAACTACCAAAGAGTATAGAAGTGGAAACATGCTACTTAAAAAAGAGTCTGAATCAGGTCAGCTACAGGCATGACTGAAACCATGAAAGTCACATGAAAACAAAAAAAAAAAAAAAGCAGGGCTTTTTCAGGAAAGGTGTAAAGTCTCCAGTTGTGCAAGCACAACACGGAACACAGGAGGACTGGGATCTGCAAGACAGGCTGTTGATGGGAGCCTGGTTTTCCCCCGTGGGAGCTCTGCTGGTTTCCTCCTTGCTCATTTCTACAAATCCCAGCCACAAGATTTTTCCAGAAATGCCACAGAAGCTGGGGCAAACCCACACCATTTCCAGACTCACAGGACAAACTGCTCTCAGGGCTTTTCCACTATCGGAGGGAGAAAAACCCCACCAGCTCCTGGAGAAGAAGGGAAATCTTTGCTTTTCCCCAGTCTGCCAAAGTAATAGGCTTTTAACACTTCTCCCACAGCAACCAGTGCGACTTCCCTGCTGGCACAGTCCCTCATCCCTCCTGCACTGAGGCCAGCCTGAGGTTCTCCAAACACTGCCTATGGAGAAAAGTCACGAAAGCCAGTCTGTGCTCAAGTCCAGCTCCAAATAAGGCAGGTTGTGGCTTTGCACAAAGTTACCCAAATCCAGCCTGGAGTGCCTCGTTCATTGTCTGAGGGCATAACAAAGTTTGTGGTTTTACTGTCAGAGGATGGAATATGCCCCCTAATTAATCCAAAGCCTAATTAATCCAAATCCATGCCACTCAAAGTAAAGCTTTCTTGGTAGCTGCTAGGAGAGAAGACATCCCAAGGAAAGTTTGGATTTCTCTGGCTGGAGGAGGTAAAGAAAAAAGGCTGCAGCCTTTTTGGTTTTTTCTCTGTAAGGACACATTGCTCTGCCCTCTACACCCAGCAGTGCCACCCCAGCACACCCTGCCCTGCCACCCATGGTGAGGTTGGGGTGACACCAGTAGCTCCTTTCCAACCAAATTTGCCTCAAAATGCCTGACAGAACTGAAAGCAAGCTGCAAGTCGTCCTCAAGATATCTTTAATCATTTGGGAACACCAGCTAGAGGGATGGAGCCTCTTCTACAGCATCACGCCCACCCCAGCAGTGAGGTCTGCCTGAGACAGCCAGCTGAACCAACTCCAGATGTTCCTGGTTCCATCCTGAATGTGCCCCAGGAACATCACACATTCGTCCCGCACCGCCTGACTCCATTTGCATTTTTAACAGAGCATGGAAGACCTCTGAATGGAAGCTTTAATCCAATAGCAGCTGTATTTCTTAAGAGAAGATGACATGCACTTACTAATGAAAACAGCGTTTGGGCTACGATGAGTAACTTTTTCCATGAGAACCATACATCCTCCCACCACCAAGAAGCCCAAAACAGAATTAAGGCTCTTTTTTCCCAAAGCAAAGAAAACAACAGGGAGAAAACATGGTCAGCTTGCCACGGTAACTCTGCCTTCCACCGTACCTTGCTTGGGATAATATCATTTTTAATAGAACAACTTGTTCCAGATAAAAGCTTGATGTTTTCTCCCCCTTCCATCCTACAACTGCTATTTGCCAGCACAAGAGCTCCAACCACTGATGGCAGTGCCACACTCTAGGCTACACATCCTCATACATATCAGTATTTTTTTCTGCTGTGGATATCTGTAATCTCACACAGGTTATCCCACTGATCTTTCTGTTCCCAGCTTGTCAGACAGCAGAGTTGCAGAGGCTGGGGCCATCACAGATCATAATACGGTGTCAGTGCCCAGCACAGCTCTCCATTTAAATTTTTGGGGACTGCAATAATCCAAAAGCTGCAAATTCAGCCACGCCAGCCGTGTGTCGGACTTTGACCTGCTTTCCAAAATCCGAGCTGCCCAGCCTGCTGTTCTGCTGCCAGCCCCACAGCACTCACACCAGTGGTGCTGCCCAGGCTGGGGCTGGCCCCAGAGCTCCCGCCCTGAGCAGCTTCCCGGCACAGCAGAGGTGGTGCTGCAGGCTCCGACGTTTCCGCTTTACTGCTATTTTCCAGCTTCCAGAGATTTATTGCTTCTTCCACAGACAGCCAGACTTTTCCAGCTGGATCCTCCCTGCCCAAGGCTTGCTTCTTCAGGAATGCTGCTCCTGGTTCTCACAGCAGGGAGAAAGTCTCCACGGAATGCTGCCTAGGGGCAGGAAGAGGCACGGCTGTGTCCCCAGGGGGTGATGGGATGGCAGCCCATGACAGGAGGTTATCACCAGATAAACACCCTGATAAAAGAACAGTGTGCTGTCCTGGTTTGCTGCCCAATCCACGGTGCACATAGTGAGGCTCCTTCCTGGACTGAGCCTCACCAATGCACATGCTGTTCACCCTAAAATTTCCAGATCCAGCTGTGGGGCAAGGGAACAAGCCCATTTTTCACAGCTCAGTCACTCCTATCCACAAGAAATTCTTCGGAATTAGGGGTGCAAGGAATAACCCCATTCCCCTTTTAATGTGGAGTACCCCACTTCTGAGTTTCCCCCACTTTAACCTGTTGCTCCCTAAAACTCACATATGCCAGGACGTGCATCACCTCCCCATTCCTTTCCGCTGCCCTCAGCCTTTTTCCTCCTGCTCCCTTCCCTCCACCCTTCTGTGAAACAGACTTCCTGGAAGGGAGGAGGACAAGAAAGAAGTTCTGGCTATGGGGCAGCTTGCTGGGCATGCCAAAGCTAAGCAGACAGACATCCTGTGGAGGTGCCAGCAGTTTGACGATGCCGTACTTTAGCAGTGCCACTTCCCACAGCCACGGCTGGCCCTGCCTCCAGGTCCTGCTTCCCAACCTGTGAGAGCCCAAGGACTGGGAGAGGCACTCGCCTTGCTGGAAAAACGCTGCTGGCAGAGCTCACGCCACGGTGCCTGGGAAATACCACGGTTACCAACAAGAAGCACAATGCTGCCAAGAAAGCTTAATGAATTTTAGCTGGTTTATGATTAAGGCAGACGACTGGAGATTTTTAACAGGTTCTCATGCCGCAGAGGTTTGCAATTTCCCTTAAATCACCTGGAAGCAGAGCCCTTTGTGAGGGCAGCGCCCAGAACCCACCTGAGAAGGCCAACCAGGGCTCCCCATGGCTCCTCTCCAACACTACCTGCAAAGCAGCTGAGATGGAGTGACAATGAATGCCCCTCCTTTCAGATGTGGGGAACCAGGATGCAGGAAAATAAAGTGCCTTGCCAAGGCTGAAATATGCAAGAAGCTCCTCATATGGCCAGGAACAAACTGCTAATTTGGGGTTGAATGCTTTACTCCCAGGTAATTTGTGGATCTCTAGGAGAAGCAGCACGAGTAGAGAAAAAGCAAGGAGATAGAGACTCATAACTTGATGGAAACTACCTTTGGAAGGCAGTACAAGCCCCTGCAAGATCCCTGCTGGCACATTACAGGTCCTGCACCACCAGCCTGAGGACTGAGTCAGGAGAGAGAGGGACACATGGAATGTGCCCAAGCAGCACCACACCTTCCCACAGCCTGCACCTCCCCTCCTGAAAAGCAGAAGATTAACTTCTTTCCTACTGCATCAGCTGCACCTCATGGAGCTGCTGACAGGGCGTGGGGTGCAGCAAAGGGCTGACAGCTGAACGGTGGCCCAGGAACCTGGGAATTTGGGTTCCATGCTGAGACCATCTCCATGTTGCCATGTCAAGGCTTCACACCCAAGAGTCAGTCGAAATTTTAAGGCGAGATGTGCAAGAGATCACTGCTGGGCTGCATGGTAGACTGTGGGATGCCTTGGAGCCCCTTGGGAGGGTAGAAGCAGGGGAAGGGACTTCAGCAAGACACAGAGCTGCAGTCTGAGAGGCACACGACCCAGAAGGTTATCTTGGCACAGGCATTCACAGGCAGCAGCGGCAGATAGGGCTCTGTGACAGCACAGGCAAGGGCTTTCTGCTGCCTTCCACAGCCATGGTGCTCCACAGCCACCAAAGGTCAGGCTGAAACTTTGCAGGCAAGGCCTGCCCAGGAACTGCAGGCAAGGCATTTGGGAAGAGCACCATGCCCTGCAGGCAGGAGGAGAGCAGCCTGCAGCCCCGCTCCCAGCAGCACACCTTCCAGCAGCGGCTATTAATAGAGCTGCCTGCCGGAGAGGAATTCTCCACTGGTGCCTATAGTTACCAGCCCTACAACACTGCAGAGCTTTTCAAAACAAGCTCCAGAGGAACACTCCCAGAGGAGCAGCATGCCAGAGGCCAAATAAAGCTTGATGGATGGCAGGAGAATGGGAATCCAGCACCAAAATCCAGGAGCGGGGTCCTACGATGGGGAGCACCGTGCCCACAGGCTGCTGCCAGCCTGCCCCAGCCTGATCCCTGCTGCAGACAGAAGCAGCACTTCCCAGGGTCCAACTGCCCTCAGCAGAGAGGAAAACAATTTGAGATACTGCTTTAAAATTAATTTGGCCCTGTACATAAGCATTTAACTACAATGGGGATACAACTGCTTTCCCTTCTTAACAGTACAGCAAAAGGCACTTCCACAGCGCAGGATCAAAGTGTTTCTCACTGTTAATGCTCTTGCAGAAGATAAGTATTACAGCGGCTGATAGCAGAAACACGTGAGGAAACAGAGCATTCCCCATTCCAGCCAGCAGCTCCCTCCTTTCAGCGGCAGCCCAGCCCATTAAGTGCAATCAGGTACCCCCATAGGGCAACCTTCTGCACACAGAAACTTCAGAAGAGGTTTTGTAGGTGATGGAAGGGCTGTGTTCACCTAACAGAGCACCCTAAAACATCCCAGAGAGACACCAGCAACAAAACTTGAGTGCAGGTCCTGTGCCTGCTAAGGACACCTCTCCCTTGCCCTTCAAAGACAGGTATTAAGCAGCTGCAGGGTCAAACACACAGAAATATGCTTCCCTGTACACTGTCCCAGGATTCCAAAGAAAACCCGTAGAAGACGATGCTAGACCAGCACGAGGTCCTTGCTGCTCACAGCTCTGCATTCCCAGGGAGACCAGCAGCCCAAGCAGCCAGGCACTGCCACCAGTGGCACTGGAGCAGTGCTTGGCCCATGCCTGCACCCACAGCAAGATCCAAGCTGCTTTGTTAGTCCACAGTTATTTCAAACCCGTGCTTCAGAGCTACAGAAACCCCGAGATCTTCCATTCTCGTTTAAAGCAGTGGCACACAGCCACTCTCCTCACCACAATGGGAGGGTCATGTGTCACCCAGCAAAAGCATTACCATGGGACAACTGCCACAGAGAGCAGCCACCTCCCCACAGTGTCACCTCCCATCATCAACACCAAGTGTCTCTGAGCAGCCTTTGCAGACTCCAGGCTACAGTTAACAGATCTTCCGGTGTTGCACAAGAAAATACGCAGCTCCTCTACCTCTTCCCTTTCAATCACCCTGTTGAGACAGACTCTCACTTCCACCTTCCCTCTGCTCTTGCCCTTCCTTCCCTTTGCACCCAGGCTGTACAGCATCCCCTCAACACACAGAAGAGTTAGACAGTACCTGGAAAATGGCATTAGGAGCAAGCCCTTCCTTTTAATTAGACACCTCTCTGCTAGGGCAGCCAGCGGTGCTCTCGACCTGGAAGGCTGCCATGGGCTGTATTAGCTAATAAGCTCGAGCAATCCTTCTCCAAGCAAGTCAATTCCTCCTTGGTTATGTTTAATTATATTTTAAAATAGCTTCAGCCTCCCCAGGGACCCTTTGCAGCAGTGGTCAGCTCAGCCCCACATACTGAGCTCTGCTATCGGGCTTGGAAAATGCAGGAGAGCAGCCCAAGTCCGGTCACCCCAGTTCTAGGGATGGGATGGATGGAGAAGCAGCTCCTGCTCGGGCTGCCCACCACACCAGCCAAACTGCCCACTAACAGCTACTGCTCCCTCTCACAGGGCAGTGCCCACCTGCCATCAGCCACCCAAGGTTTCAGGACAACCTGGCAGCACAGAAGAACTTTTGTTTCTCCAGCCCTGTGTTCTGCTAACCAGGTGAAGCCTGCAGGTGCTGACCACGGCCTCCTCCACCACTCCAGGAGGTGGGTGCACTGTGAAACACGTGGGGACCTCTCTTCTGGGACAGACACTCCTTTGTACACGTGGTCCATGCAGCAGCTGCTGCTCCCTCGAGAGCCACCTTGGAGCAAGCACAATCTTGGCATCTTCTTCTCAAGAATGCATGCACAAAGGAAAAGCAATCCCAAAAAATCAAATAAAACTGAAACATCTCAGGTACAATGAAGAAGGAGCTGACAGCAGGGTCACCTTTTCCTTTTTCAACACAGCAGCTTTGTGAAATTCCCCCTGTGGTGCCGGGGGAAGGCAGGGGGAGGAAGCCAGAGGGGTGTCAGTTTATTTACACTCCAGCAGGATAGCAGGGCTATATAAAAAAGTTATCAGAGTAACTAAAGCTGAGAATTGCTTCCTTCTTCCTCTTGGGCACTAGAATAAGCTCCTGCGCTGCTCAGCATGGTGCCTGCCAAACTTTGGGCTCTGATTCTGGCTTGTTTTCATCAACAGCACTAAGCAGCAGCTGCCCACAAGGCAAATCATAAGCAAATAAGCACGGAGAGCCCACTGGCCCTTGCATAATAACCAGCTGACGGGACTAAAGGGCTGCAGGTGCCCTGTCTCACACCTCCCTGTGGTTAGAGGTGGTTTCCCAACACAGCCAGCCTGCAGCAAGGGTGCTCAGCAGCACCAGTTCTGTCCTTGAATGTCACCCCGCAAAAGGGATCATCACAGTTTGCTGTTAACCACAGAATCCCTCCCCAGCTGGGGGTGCCAGGTTGGCAGCTAACCTGCCTTTGTGGTAAACCTAAAATTCCCCTCACCTACTAGTTTAAAGAGCAATGCAAAAGGGCACGAAAACTCCAAGATCTGGTATTCAACCACCCTTCAGCTGGCTAGCCCCACAGGAAGCATCGTTAATTCCAATGAAGTCCAGGCTCCCAGTGTGCAGGGGAGACAGTGCAAGGGGACCAGCAAGTCCAGCACTGGGAGCTGTCTGGGGGAGCCAGTGGCTCCCAGCTCACAGGCATCCCTCCTGGGGGGGAACTGAAGCATCTATTCCCACTCACAGGGAGCAGCACCCTCCAAAAGGGTAGGGTGAGGCACCAGAGGTCATAGCGGGGCAATTATACAGATTGGCAATTCCTCTTGGAAGCAAAATGCCCATTTATAAAAGATCAGCTCTTTTGCAAGACTTTGAGGTGAGCAACTGATCCTGCTGAGAAGTGGAGGCTGTGCAGAGCCCCCAGCATCCTTCCTGCCACCCAGGAGACCCTTCCTCGCAAGCACAGCCGGCAGCTTCTTCGACAAGAATGGCAGGAAATCGAGACCAGAAGGCAAGGAAAAAAAACTGGGATAAGCACAGTAACTCGGAAGGAACAACACTTCACAGACAACCATACCCGCCTCCATCCGGCCATTTTAAGGGTGGAGGAAAAGGTTAAAAAAAACCAACGCGGAATTATCTCTCATTCACGCAGCTGGCAACACATCAGGTATCAATTAACACCGCTGTTATCAGAGCTTGTCACCTCCCCCTTGGCCAGGGTTATACCCACACACAAGGCGAACAGGCGGGAAGTGAGCACCCCCTTGGTTAAGCCCTACACCCCCAGGGATGGGGACCCCCAAAGAGGTTCCCTGGGCACCCCAGGGAGGATCCGCAGGCAGAGGCTCCAGCCAGGCACTGCCACTCCAGGTGCCAACGCAGGGTTTGCTCTGGAAGCCATCGGTCCCCTTCCCACTTCTCCAGCCCCCCTTGACACATTCGCTACTATAAGCAAGCACTGAGAAAAAAATAAATCCCAAATCTTCGACAACAGAGCGGGATGTCAGATAAGGGGCACAGGGCACTGGACAAGGGGCATCCAAGCGGTGCCTTGCCTGCCAGGGTGGGGCTGGACTCACTTCCAAGACAAAAACGCATTCAGTGGAATGGAAAGCAGAGTATTTAAAACACGAAACCAGCAGCCTGCTCGGGCATATCTCGTTGCCCCCGAGCGCAGGAGCAGGAGAGGGACTCCTGCCAGCCAACCTCGCGCTGCCGGAGGCTGTTTCTAACCGGGACGAACCTGGTTTGCAGGGAAACCGGGATAGGCCGGCTTTTGCTAAATTAGCCGCATGTCTGCATGGATTATTTCAAGAAAAACTTTCTCAGGAAAGGCAGCCTCTCCAGCCTGGATAGAATTTGCATCCTAAAATAACTTCTCGGGCGGCGGGGGCAGCGGTGGCCGCCGCGGGGCCAGGTCGGGCTGGGCCGGGGGGCGCGGGGCCAGCCCCACACCGCCAGTGCTCTGCTGAACGCCCCTGGCCAGCCCCACACCGCCCGTGTCTGCTCTGCTGAACGCCCCAGGCCAGCCCCACACCGCCCGTGTCTGCTCTGCCGAGCGCCCCAGGCCAGCCCCACACCGCCCGTGTGTGCCTGCTGAGCGCCCCAGGCCAGCCCCACACCGCCCGTGTGTGCTGAGTGCCCCAGGCCAGCCCCACACCGCCCGTGTGTGCCTGCTGAGCGCCCCAGGCCAGCCCCACACCGCCCGTGTGTGCTGAGTGCCCCAGGCCAGCCCCACACCGACAGTGCCTGCTGAGCGCCCCAGGCCAGCCCCACACCGCCAGTGCCTGCTGAGTGCCCCAGGCCAGCCCCACACCGACAGTGCCTGCTGAGCGCCCCAGGCCAGCCCCACACCGACAGTGCCTGCTGAACGCCCCTGGCCAGCCCCACACCGCCCGTGTGTGCTGAGTGCCCCAGGCCAGCCCCACACCGACAGTGCCTGCTGAACGCCCCTGGCCAGCCCCACACCGCCCGTGTGGGCTGAACGCCCCCTCTGCGGCGGGCGGCACGGCCGGCACCTCCCCTCCCCTTCCCTCCCTCTCTCTGCCTGGCAGCATCCCTGCATCTCTCCCTCCCTCCTTCCCGGGAGCGCCGCCTTCCCCAGCGCAGACCCGCAGCAAGAGGGGCAGCGGGAGCACCGCCGGCGCTGCCCCCGCCCCAAAAGGCGCCCATAAACATCTGCAGCGGCTGGACGCGAGCATCTTAAAGGTCCTCTCCAACCTCAAACCATCCTACGATTCTACCTTCCCCACTATATATCTATTTTTAAAATATACACGAAATATATATGTACAATTACATACATATGCATGTATTAAAATAAAAAAGCAAAGGTTGATCTGCCCCTCCGCCCTCCAAAAAAAAAAAAAAAAAAAGACAAGAAAAATAAGCAGCCCCTAAGGCACATCCGAGACAGCAAGTCTCAGTGCTGGGGCGCAAGAAGGAGGCTAAACCCAGGCGCAGGCAGACGGGCCATACTGCAGCCCCCTTATTTAAAGGCTGGCGGGCTCAGCCCCGCTTCCCGCCGCCCCTGTGCTCACCCAGAAGATGAAGTTGAAGACGAAAAGGAGGTATTTGATGCACTTGGTGCAGCCTTCCACTCCCATGGCGACGGCTCTCCCAAATCTGTGCTGCCTGGCTGACCGGGGCGGCGGCGGGCGCACAAAACCCGCCCCGCGCCCCGCCCCGGAAACGCCTCTGGGACACGCCCAGGACACGCCCCGGACACGCCCCAGGAGCGGGGCTGGCACAGGCACCCCCCTCGCCTTCCCAAACCGGCGGTCGTCCACTGTTTCCCCGTTTCCTCCTTTTTCCCTCGTTTTCTTCCTTCTTCCTTTTTTCCCATTCTCTTTCCTTTTCTTTCCTCTTTTCTTTCCCCTTTTTCTATTTCTGTTTTTTCCTAATTCCTCTTTTCCTTTTTGCTTTCCCCTCCTTTTTCATTTTCCCCTTTTATTTTCCCTTCTTCCTTCTCCTTACTTCTTCCCTTCCTTCCTTCTTCCCCCCTTCCTTATTCCTTCCTTCCTTCCCTTCCCTTCCCTTCCCTTCCCTTCCCTTCCCTTCCCTTCCCTTCCCTTCCCTTCCCTTCCCTTCCCTTCCCTTCCCTTCCCTTCCCTTCTTTCATCTTCACTCATTTTTTTTCTCATCTCTTCCCCCCATTTTTCTTTTTCCCCCCTTTTTATATGTGCTCTTATTTCTTTGTTTTCCCCTTCTTCTCGCCCTCCAGGGGCAGCTCACAACAAAATTTCCTACACACAGGTAGGAGCCACGGGGGCAGGTGTTGGGGGGCTGTAGGAGCCTCCCAAACCTGACCACCGTCCCTTAAAACTTGCTGCCCCCTCCTCAATATCACCAGGCAGCCTGGGGTGCAAGGAGAAACCTCTGTGAATAGGTTGCAGGAGGTTTTGTATTTCTCTACAGGAAAGTTTGAGGGTGCATTCATGAGGGGATCCCCCCTCCCACTCAAAAAAAAAGACCAAAGGTCTTTTGCATTAAAACCATCAGTCTGAAATTCAGAGAAGCGTTTCCTTATTTCCTCTTCTTATTCTACCTCTAAATCTGTTCTGCTGAACAATTTTGTCTTAAGTTTGTGGCTTCGGTACTGCAAGCAATTGCATCAAGTTCAGTAGAACCACTCAGGATGTTTTCCTTTGGTTACTGGGTAACAAGAGCATCAGAGGGACTTCAGGGTTGCCCACCAAAGAGATTCCCCCCTTTTTTCTTCTTTTTTTATTTATTTTTTTTCCTTTTCCTTCCCCACTTTTCCCCTAACTCCTTTCCTTTTTTTCCCAAAAAAAAGTAAAAAAAAAACCAAAAAAACAGGGTGACACATATCAATAGGCTTGGAAATTTTAGTTAAAACCCTCCCCCCTCAAAGCTACCAGTAGAAGCAGGATGAAATTTCCCAAGCTTTCAGCTGAAACCCACTTCGGCCCACTCGCTCATCCTTGGAAATATAAATAGCTCTCACCCCATGTTGTGCTTCCAGGAAGCTCATTCACTTCTCCAGGGGCAGGCTGGTAAGTGACACAACCAGAGCACAGGAGGATGCCTAGAAAAGGCATCAGTGAGCAGCTCCAGCCAAGGTCAGCACCTCTCTGAGCTAAATATGAACCTGGCACCCACCCACAGTGTCGTGTGGGGAAACCTGCCCTCTTCCAGCCTGGGCACTTCCCTCCACTGAAGGATTACAGGGAGCAGCATCTCAGCCAAGTATTTGCACACTCTGACAGAGTCTTCCCAGCCATGCATCCCATAGTCGGGAATGAGCTGTTGGCCATCACACATTTCCTGCATGTGTATGTAGAAATCAAGTCAGCTTCTTCCAAAATCATCCCATTGCCCTCAGGGATGAGTTGATACAGGGCTTTGTGATGTTCATCAAAACTTTCTGTGTCCCTCAGTAACAGCCCATGCCCTACAAGGCAGCAGGGACCAGCAATGAATAGAAGTTGGCTCCATTCCCTAATTACTTATGCTGAGTATGTCCCTGATAGTGGGCTTGCCATGGATTCATCACCCCTTTGTCTCTAAGCCACATTCACTCATCCAGACTTACCAACAAAGCTGGAGGTTCACCAGGCTATTTATGCATGTAACTGCTGTCCTGAATTATCAGCATGACCCATCTGGTCACGGCAATAGCTGTAATCCTGTGTGGCTCCTGCTCATCAGCCCAAATGACAACAGCAGGATCCCAGAGCTGCTCACTTGCTCCAGCACAGTGTCCCACAGTGAGGTCTTCTTTTCTGCACCTCCATCCTTTACAGCTATAAATAGTAAAACACCCCTACCCCAGAAAAAAAAAAAAAAAAAAAAGAAAAAAGATAAAAGAAGAAAAGAAAAGAAAAGAAAAGAAAAGAAAAGAAAAGAAAAGAAAAGAAAAGAAAAGAAAAGAAAAGAAAAGAAAAGAAAAGAAAAGAAAAGAAAAGAAAAGAAAAGAGAAGTTGAAAACGGGAGATTATATGAACAAAGAAGCCTCTCATGCACTTAGGCTGTTCCCAGAACAACTCTCAGAGATGCTGCTTGGAGAGTCTGTGAGTGGGACAGGAAGGAACCAGCAGCAGCAGGGCCTTCAGCAGCAGCAGCCCCACCACCTAGGAGGGAAAATGACTCTCAAATCAACTTTTGTGCACTGGAGACAAGTGCAATCACTGCCACAAGAGTGGCATTGAAACTGCTTCCAGGAGCTTAGGATTGCTTTTTTAATGTTGTTTTTATCCCCCCCACTGTGGCTTTTCTTCTCTTGCTTTTTGCCCTTTTTTCCTCCTATGTTGGGGAGTGAAGGAAAGTGGAAAACAAGAAATAAACATTTTTGTATCCTCCAAAAGTCCTATTAGGCAACAATTTGGTTTGGAGCCAACAGAGTTCTGTTTCTGGAAGCTTCCTTAAGGTTCTGTTGGAGCATATGTTGCTCAGGGACAGCTGTGGCAGGGGCACAGTCCCACCATCAAGAAGCTCCCAGTTACAGCCTAAAGCCTACTGGGTTTAAACTGGCCATGCCAAGAGTCTTCTTCAAAAGTTGGAAGTGGAAAAGTATTTCAAGCTTTGTCTTTTCTTGTTGTTGTTACTTTAAGCAGCTCAGCTGGGTATATTTGAAAACTTTGGCCTTTAGGTACCGGAAGAAAAATGCCATCACCAAAACAGTGACAAGATAACAGACACTGTTTCCCAGGACTATGTGTGATTTCAGGTGTTGTACACTCATTTCTCATATTTCATACTCATCTCTCACACTGCATTGCTCACTGTACCGCCTATGAAGTACCACAACTATCTTTCCAAGGCTCTCAGTGGCTTTACTAGCTCTTTATAAATAAGTAAAGCTAATTTGCAAAAATTCAGTTTGTGTCTGGGTGTCACATGCCAGTATTGAGTGTGAGGGCTATGAATAGGGCTGATGACTTCCCTCTTCAGGAGGAAAAGCTGGTTCAAGTGCTCAGGGCGTGAAGTCGTTCACAGAGCAGCCAGCTGCAGGCAGGGCTGTGAGGAAGCTACCTACCTCCCCCCAGGCCTTTCATCTATGAAAGAAAAAAAAAAAAAACTCTAAAAATGTTTTTTAAAAAATTCCCCAAACCCCAAATTAAAAAAATAAGCCATCCCCAAGAGGCTATTTGAATGTTCTTCTGCAATTAGGTTTGCAGGCAGAGTGAAGCAGCTGAGAGAGGAGGCACTTGCAGTGGTTTTTTTCTGTCTGTTTGGCTTGGGTTGTTGGGGTTTTTTGCGAACCTGTTTATAAAAGCCAGTGTCATGCCTGTGGGTTTTGGCACCTCTGGGTATGACTCACCAGGTCCTTTAGAGCAGATGCTGCCTCCAGTCCCAGTTTATCAGAACATCCTTCACCAGCAGGACTCAGCAAACACAACCCCTGGGGCTTTCTGCCTGATTATCCCACAGAGATGCCCACCTGCCTTCCAGCAGCTTCCCCTTAAAACCCCTTTTGTTTTATAAAAAGTGAGGGAGGGGGATGAGGGGAGAGGACAGACACACATCCTCCCCTGCTCTTACATGGGCCTGAGGAGCTGGCAACCAGGACATGAACTGATGACCATCCAGGCAGGCTCTAAACACCTACTGAGGGTCTCCAGGAGATCTGGCAGAGCAGAGGGGAATCCCTTATCCACAGCATGGCTGCTGATGTCATACTCTGGCTGCATGCATTGGGCTTGCATGACAATTCCCCTGCCCTCTTCAGCCAGCTCAAAACTGATGGATAAACCATGGGGAAAAAAATGCACATCATTTTGCTAGTGAGATCCTAGTTAGCTTTTAACCATCACTTCTTATTTTTATTGCAAAATACTGCAGAAATAGCTGGAATTTTCAATTTACCTCTGGTGGTAAAATAAAAAAAAACAAACCACAAAACCCCAAACAACAGCAACAGCATCAAAGATCTTTAAATAGGACATTTTGGAGGTGCATGATAAGAAACTCAGAAATTTGTTCTGTGGGAGGTTAGCAGTCCCAGAGCACCCAGGGGTAACTTCCTTGCCAGCCAACACCCCACAATGCTGTTTTTCAAGGAAGAGACTTGAGCAAAGGCAAAGTGCATTGCATGTACTGGCCTATGGAGCTCCGTCCCCTCAGAAGAGACCTGTCTACACTCCTGGGGAGCCAGCCAGCACCTTCATTTTGAATAGAGAAAAAACAACATGAGGAATCTAATCCCCAAATCTAAGGGGACGTTTTCAGAATACCTTTTCTGTGCCCCAGCAGGAGAGGATGGTGCCTACTTATCCGAAAATCCCCATGCCCATCTCTATAAGCTGAGTCGAAGCTCTGTGACAGTGCAGGAGGTTGCTCTTGCCTTGCAGCCTCAGGGGAGAGGGATGCAGCAAGCAGAGACCTGTAGCTGAGCCTGAACTTTCTGTTTCTAATAAACTCAACAAATGGTTCCCATCTGCCTGGCCTGTCTCTCTGCCATCCTTAAATATTTATATCAATGTATCTATGGTGATAGGTCAGGTTATATAAGCGGTAGGGGAAGGACAGCATCAGCTCCTGCTGGAGCTCCAGCTGAGGGAGTGAAAACCCAGGCAGGCTTCCTATCCAAGCAGAAGCTCTCTCCTCTTAGCTCATGAGCCCAGAAAGTGAACATTCATTTTTCTCAGGGCATCAGAGAAGACTGAGTCACAGCTGGGCTGAGCTGTGCTTTGGGAGGTGCCAGAGCGCAGCCCTTCAATGCAAAGAGCTCTTATTGTATAATCAATGTATAATTCATTAGTAGGTGAATAAAGACTGGAATAGTTCATTGCTGATGTAACAGGGCTAAAAAGAAACCAAGTGCGCCTGTGAGCAATCTGCTGCACACTGGGGTTAAACAGCAGCACTCAGTGATGCTGATGGGAGACGGGATTCTGGTTTGGGATAATATAAACAACCCAGCTAGCTGACTGCCAGTGACTCCAGGGTGAGCAATGCAGGGATATGCATCTTCCTCCAAGAAATGCTGGGAGGGACCTTCTTCTTTGCTTGCTGGAGTCTAAGGGAATAGAAACTGGAAGACAGGAGGGCTTTAGCTGTTGGTGGGCACCTCCAGATTTGTCTGAACATATTTCTCCCAAGGAGTGTCACTTCCTTTCAAACTGAACAACCACCACATATATCCCTTCCAGATAAAGAGGTGGATTTTTCCCCTTGACCCTCCTGACAAGGGTGGATATGCAGGTTGCCTCCAGGTATAAATCTGTTTGAGGGACCCCCAAATGCCAGGTGATGAAGGCAGCAGTTTTGTGCTGGGGGTGAGAGGGATGGCATGGTGGGGAGTGGAGTGGGTTCACCAGCAGGCCTGCAGTCAGTTATGGGTTTGATAGCTCTGGCCAAAAACTGCAAAACACATACAGCCTGTGTTTTTCCAAAACAGCCTCCAAGACTTCTCCAGAGCTCTCCCTCTTCACCCCCAGGTTCTTCCCTCTGTCCCACACATTGTTAAATCTCTAAGTGGACAGGTTTGATTCTTGCTGCCAGTTGCTCCTTCTCCAAGAAGAGGAACTACAGAGTTAAGAAATAGATCACTTTTTCTCCCCAGCTGCATTTTACCAACAGAGAGAGCTGCAATGACACTTCATGAGAAAGTTGCAGGATGTGTGTGATCTGTGTATTCACAGCAGCTTCTGACCTCAACTGCTTTCAGCTGTGCTGCTGAGATCTGTGTGGGGCATCTTCCCCCTTTGGCTGCATTTCTAGAGGAGAATTATAGCCAGCTGCTTTTCCAAACACATACTTCTGCACCTGGCTAGAAAAACACGTGTCTATCAACTGTTACTTCCAAAAATATTTTGTGTGTCTGCAGCTTATAAACACAGCTTTACCTTGGCAGGAGTTGGCTTGCTTACACTGCAGCACTGCAAGGGTCCACCCAGCTTTGCCAGCTCCTAAGGCTTTGCAAGGACTTTCTCAGCAGTGTCTTCTCTAGGAGCGTGCTGCAGGCATCAATCCGAGCTGCATAGTGAAGGGGCTGCTGCATGAGGAAGTTGTATTTCAAGGACAGCAGGAACTCTCAAACACATGGTCAAAAGGGCAAGAAATAGCAAACTGGTTTGAAGTCAAGGCAGCACACCACGAGGCTGAAAGTTTCTCACTCTCCTCATGACCAAATCTCTGTAGAGAGTTACTGTATTCTTTAACCAGTGCTTTCCACAAGTGCTCTAAGCATCATCCACTGCCATCAGAGTGAGTGGAAAAGCTGGAAAAGCTCATCTGGCTCATAAGCAAGCTGTGGTCAGTCCAGCCATGAGCATATGGTGAGCCCCATGAAGGGTGTCCATGGAATTTAATGCCCCTGTTGGCAGAGCAGTGCCTGAGCAGTGCAGGGGCAGTGAAAGGTGGAGAGCAGCACAAAAGGTGGCCACACAGGCCACAGCAATCTGACCTTATGCTAGTCTCTCTTCTTGTGGCCTCAGATAAAGCTGGGGGGTCGTCTAAAGTAAAAGGGAAAAAGTAATTCATGAGCAGAAGCTAATGCATGCTCAGAGAGAGGCAGACTGCAAGTGCCCAGATGATCTTAGTGGAAAAAACTGATAATTGCTGCAACTTAATTGACAAGTAGCTGGAGCCAATTCACAACTAAATATTTAACTTTGCACCTTTGGTCTGAAAATTCCAATTTTTTTCTCCCATATATGCCTACATAAATAGGATTTCTTTCCTAGCAGAGTGTGAGTGTTGACATGCTTATAACAAACAGCTTCCTCTAGAGCAAGCCTCAGGAAGGCTCACTGCTCTGCAGGTGTTTCCTTGTCTGGCTGCTGGCTTGCATCCCCAATGCTCAGCTCCATGCTCTTCTCCCAGCAAAATCTCTCTCTCACTCTTCTCAACACTGTGTAAATCTTTGCATCACTTATCAATAAGTTCCTGGGGTTTTGCCCTGGTCACACAAGAGCTGTAATTTGCCTCTAGACAGCAGAAAATTAGGGACTAGTAAGTGCAAAAACATTCATTGTAGGACAGGGATACTTTGTTGGCAGAGGTGTAAAAACACTGTTTAACACTCACCCACCCTGTGGGTTCCATCCAGCCATCCCTCAGCGCTGCCACTTCTACAACTGTGAACAAAATGTTAACACTGCACATTTATGTAATGGGCTTCTAAAACTCAAGGAGCTGAAGGCATCTGCTTTTCTGCTTCTGAAAATCACAGCAGGCTGCCATCACATCCCTGCTGCTACACACAACACAAACTCTGGGAGAAGGGCGCGTCCAACTGGGCATGGCTCTGTCAGCTCCGTGTTGAAGGTGCTGCTCCTTGCAGGGGAGCTCCAGCAGCCAGTGAAATGGGAATAAAGCTCACCAGATGGCCAGAGGCTGGACACACTCTTCTCCCAGAGATTGTGTTGTGTGTAGCAGCAGGGGCTCCTGCCACCCTGCAATGACATCCCTCTGCAATTTTCAGGAGCAGAAAAGCAGATACCTTCATCATCTCCTGTCCACAACTTTGCCTTTACATTAAAAACTGACCTGGGGAGGTGGAGCACCTAAAGCTTCAGCAGTCCTGGTGGTGATGCTTTAACAGAGATTTTTTGTACCCGTTGATGAGACTTGAGCAGGTAACCCACACTGATGACTGACTCTTCCAATTTGTCCATGATGTTTTTTGATATGACAGAATATCAGCAGTTAACTAGCCAATGCAGAGCAGTGGGCAAGACCTGACTACCTACTCCTTAAAAAAGCGAAACCACAGACATTGCTTCCATATAAACACTCTGGTAGTTACAGCTTAAACACGTCCTTAAGCATTTTTCCTGCCCCTGCTTGCATTACACCCCGAGAGGTGCCAGCCTGCTGGCCCATCAGCTGGCTGAGGTGGGTGAGCTGCTCCTTTTCCTCCAAAGGACCAAGGCCATCCTCTCCCTCCAGCACACTGCTGGGACCAGCAAGCACAAGCTGCCTGGGGAGTCTCTCTTCCCAGCACTGAAACAATTACTGAGTGCCCCCATGGTGTAAACCCCCAAGCAATGTAGGCAGCTTCATGCATGGCACAAAAAAGAGGAGGAATGATGGCCTTTTGCAAGAAATTCATCTTTATTGAAGCAACCATGAGTCACATGAGCTGCCAGCTGGCCTGAGGAATAACAATAGCAGTAGCCTGACAGTAGCAGCTGGAGCTCACAAGGGAGATTCTCTCTTTCCAGAGATCAATATATGTGATGATATATATACATGTATAAGTGAATACTTCCCCACTAGAAAGTGCATAAGCTGGGAAGTGCATATCATAGCCAATTCCCTGCCAGACTGAGGTATGTTGGTGACTGCCAGGAGGTAGCTTGAATATACACTGGGGCAGTTTGAACTTCATCCTGCTTCCAGTGAAGTCAACAGTGAAGCTCTGCTGGTTCCAAGGGTGTGGAATGAGAAGTGACAGTCCTCCCCAACACAACTCTTTCCAATGCAAGGTATTGGCAGCCTGGGTTAAAATGCTAGCCAGGTGCTATAGTGCTGTTCGTGTACATGCAGCAGCCCCTGCCAGAGGGCCAGGACTTGTCCTGAACATCAGCATACGGTTGTCCATGTTTATCTCAGTAAAAAACTGCTCCTTACAATTTTTCATGCCTAAACCCCAGTATGTGCAAGAGAAGTGAAAGCTGTTGCTGGTTCAACAGACATTTCACACAGCTGTATAATTTACAGCAGGTGCTACATATATTGCAATGATGGGTTTCAGCTCAGAAGCTGCTCTGCCTACTCAACATGAGGGCAAAGCATAGCAGGGAGCTGTTGTTTCAGCTAGACTGACAGCCTTTTACAAATTCTGTTTATTATTGATAAAGTGATGTAAAAAGGACATGGAGTTGGACATTGTATTGTTTGACCTGGCAGCAGATCAGTCCTGCTCTCTTATAGATTTAAACTTCTGTGTGTGTAATATCAAAGTCCTTTTACCACAAGAGCACAGTGGGTTAGCAAAGCCTGATAAACACAGAGCTGGGGTCGGAAGTTACAGAATCACACAACCAGCCAGGCTGGAAAAGACCTTGGAGATCAAGTTCAACCTATGACTTAACACCACCTTATCAACTAAACCATGTCAGTGAGTGCCACGTCCAGGCTTTTTTTAAACATCTCTAGGGATGGTGACTCCACCACCTCCCTGGGCAGCCCATTCCAATGCCCAATCCCTTCTTCTGTGAAGAATTTTTCTTTAATGTCTAGCCTAAACTGCCCCTGGCACAGCTTAAGACTGTGTCATCTCATCCTGTCACTGGTTGCCTGGGAGAAGAGACCAACCACCACCTGGCCACACCCTCCAGGCAGTTGTAGAGAGTGATAAGGTCACCCCAAGACTCCTTTTTTCCAGGCTAAATAACCCCAGCTCCCTCAGGTTTGTGTTCTAGACCCCTCACCAGCCTTCTGGCTCTTCTCTAAATGTGTTTGAGTATGTCAACATCCTACCTAAATTAAGGGGCCCAGAATTAGACACAGGTGTGGCTTAACAAGCCCCTGAGAAATCAGTGTGGCATCAAGATTTAGGAGGCGGACTAAATACTAAGAATTAAAAAAAAATGTTGTATTGCATTAGCAAGGAGGAATAACAGAAATACATTCTTCTATTGGTCAGTTGTTTCAAAGCTCATTCTCTACTTTCTGACTTTTTGTCCTGATCTCTACCAAAAGTTCTATAAATTTGGCAACATTTGAAAGTGAGAAAACTAGCTGACAGCATTGGATGCCTATATACCTCAGCATGATCAGAAAAATGCCCAAAATTAATCATTGCAAGTTCCACTCCGGGAGAGCACATTTCGCATCAGTGGTGACACACTTCCTGTCATTTATTTACTGATAGTGCAACATTGGTCCTGGGCTGTGATCCAAAGCCATCTTCCTAGAAACATTGCATCTTTGGGGGTCACAGGGAACTGCTCAGTTGACAGCACGAGAGAAGTTTGGTTTAATGCTGTGATTTTTGCTGGGCTTTTCTCTCCATTTGGTTGTAAAGAACTCCTTGTGTCCTTCTTGTGGAGCCACAGCCCATACATCTCCCATTGGGGGAATCTGCATCTCTGAGCCCAGTTGTAGTGCAGGAAAGGGAAATGTGTGACACATATCCCATCACCTGACCCCACACAATACCTTCCCAGGGCATTTTGTGGGTGACTTCAGACATCTTCTGTGCCAAAAGCTGGCTTTGCCTGGTAGGAATGCCCAGGCATCACGTTTCTACCTCTCCCGCAGGGTGTATTTGCCTTTCCGGTACAGGTTGCTGCTGAAGTGGATGGAGAACCAAAGGAATGAAGTTAGGAACATCCCATAAACCTAAAAGGAAATAAATTAGATAGGTATACAATTAAGTGTGTAACTGATTATGATGCTCCATCTGTGCAAATAAGCAATCATAAATATTGCCTGTTGTCACATTTTGCTGAGGAGAGCTGGTTTTCAGTGAAGTGCTGAACACCACTTCTGACATGGAAATTTTTTAAAAAAGCAACACATGGTTAAAACATCTGATTTGAGTTCGCATAGCACAGCTCAAACCTGGCTCTAAAAATACCAAGAAATAAAATGAAACCAGAAAATTCAAATTTAATTCCTGCCACAGAACATTCCTCTATGCAAACAAACATACCTCTCATAATAGTAGCCTTTTTTAAAGGGAAAAAACCACAACACCCATGTCTTGTTTGAAGAAAAAACCCCAACAAAAAAACCCAAACAGACAAATGCCTAAACCAACCCCAAATAGTTATAAACGCAGAGGACAGTGTACTTCCTCTCTATTGTGATACTCTGCCTGGTGTATCACACATCAGGATTAACACAGGCAACATATCCAAGGTAAGGCTGCTGTGGGAAGGATAATGAGGGCTGTAACAATGTGCTCTTTCTTCAAGTATGCCCTAATGTGCTAATGCCTTTGCTTGCAGCTTGATCTGGGGATGTGTGTGCATTGTTGGCCGAGGGACAGTGACATCAGAGCAGCTACAGCCCTCTTTACGTGCTTCCCTTGCATCCTGCCATCACAATAGCAAACTGTGCGGTGAGATTTCCTCTAGCACAAGCTTCAAAGACAGCTGCCTTATCTGGCTACAGCATCAAGCTGTGAAAAAAGTGTATCTGTTATAAAAGTCCTCCTGCTTTTATCTGAATATAGCTGCAGTGAAATTCTCCTTATACTGGAGAAAAACTGGAAAGTGGCACCAAATATTCACAGATGACTTTACGTTTACAGCTCCATAGCAATGCCTGACGGTTTTCCTAATTTACTGCTATAAAATACAAATTGTTTGCTCCTCTGGATTTTATTTAGATGGAAAAGAATCTTCTAATCCATAAATGTGCCAAGGTGGACACAAGGCATAAAACAATCTCCAAATACACTTTCAATCAAGAAAGGTCATCCCATCTGGGGAGCAGCATGGAGATATAGTAGACCAAACCTGCCCTCATGGTGGAGAAAGGAGTCTCTTTTCACATGCTGTTTTCTGGTGTGCATGACCACTTGTTCAGAGTCCTTGAGTACAGGTAATTACAGTGAGACACCCCTGCCAAGCAGTGGGTGGGCAAACAAGAAGGCTGGTTTTAATTAGTGGCCTGCTCCAGCTCCCAAGGGACCACCCCCACACAGCCCCAGAGCCCCCTCACCATGGAAAGATATGCTTCTCTTGCAGCATTTAATTTTCGCTTTTGTTCTCCTCCAAATTGACTTCAGAGTCATCATCTGAAGATGATTTCTCCCCTCCTCTGCATGTTACTCCTTCAAAGACAGAACCTTGGAGCCCAGACAACACACTCTTCCCCTTTCCTTTGCAGCCTGCTTTTTATGAGCCTGGGAGTTACCCACATTGCCCAAGACGTTCCTCATCAGATTTATATAGTGGTCATTAATAGGATGAGACCTTCCCCTTCTGCACAGCTCTCCAGCTCCACTGCTGGTGCTCAGTAGCTTTCAAGACCTTCAGCTCTGGCTGCACATGCAACTTCCCAAGTTGATCTAGGAGGCAGCAAGTTTCCTAAAATATGAAGGCTTTACTGCATCTCCCTTTCTACATAATCCACAAGCCCCCAGTGAGGTGACACGGCCTCTTACTCACAGGAGAAGTCAGACAGGCAAGCCTGAATGGATGAAATGCAACTGCTGCTGCATCCTGCTCCCCACTCCCAGATGCCATGCCTTGTTAGGGCACAAAAGCCATGCAGTGAGCCTCCTCCTGCAGGAAAACCCCTCCATCTATCAGCCTGTCCAGATTCCTGACCCCTTCCCAATTTCCACTGTAGAGTCCACCACTGCTTGTTTCTCTGCTGCTAGCATCCAAAATCACCCAGAATTCTAGCTTCTGGGGGCTAATTTAAGATACTTTTTCCTGACTGGATCCTGCCTTCCAGGGCCAAAATGTGAAAGGACAGACACTGTTACCGTGAAACCAATGGCGATGCCCAGGAGTGAGAAGACAAAGTCCATGTGCTTCTTCACAAAGTCCTGGATCTCTCGCAGGCAGTCCTGGGAATAGAGAAACAAATATCCCTTGCAGCACAACAGCAGCTTGGTGGGGGGATTTATCCCCACAACAGCACTTCCACAGCCTCAGAGAGAAAGGAGGCAAGAAAGGGGTGCAGCATTGCACAGCTGGGCAGTTCTCCCTCCTTCTGCTGCAGTTTGGGAAGATAAACATCTGTAGTATCTTTTCTATTACTACACACCTACAATTTTATTGGTGTGATTCATTTTGCACTGTGGAGGATGTGTGCTTAAGTGTGGTCAAGCAAAGCTCTTTTCTTTTCACTCACTGAAAAATGGAAAGAAGGAAATGGAAAGTCAGAAAAGCAGAGCACACCGTGATGCCAAATGCATTCCCCAAGGTTACTACTGAACAGCTCAATTTTGCGAGGTGCTGCAAGCATTAATACACATTAGCCTTAAGCATACGAATGGCCCCACAGAAATCCCCAAGGTGTTGGCCAAGACAGCCATTTCAGAAATGCAAGAGCATGCCCTTGATGAAGGGACTTGCAGAAGGAAGAAAGAGCATTCAAAGCCAGGAGAGAATGACTGTGGCCACCAAACTCTGCGGTTTCCTGTGTCACACAAAGCACATCCTCCCACTCACTTCCCCGGCTCCCAAGCGAGGGAAACAGACCACTAAGTGGGAGGAATGAATCGCCCATATGGTGCCCAGCTTTGTTCTGCTCTCCCTTCCTGCTCTCAGAGCCGAGTTCCACCCAGCCCTGGGATGTGACACTCCTGGAGGCTGTGCTTTGAAACGCTGCCCCAGCGGGCTGACGTGCGCCTGTGCATCACGGGCGCTGCTAGCACTTGACATCTTCACCTGACAATGGGTTTGTATCCCTGCAGCAGCGTGGTTTTGTTTTTCCTAGAAACACCAAATATTGATGCTGGTGGCTTTAGCTACTCTGGTGGAAGAAACATCATCGTGCAATAGATATGCTCAGAGGGTTGTAGCTTCAGTGCACAACAGTCTAATACTGGTGGCTTCTCCAGCAGCCCCACTGAGATGCTTGAAAGAGTCAGAATGAAGCATACTTGAGGAAGCTACTGGTGGGCATCATCACCTTGCTTCATGAGCTTCTCATTTTAATACCTATTTAATGCCCTGGAGAAAAAGGAATTACATCAAATTCTACATTTGCTGTTAACTGGAACACATTTTAAATGTCAGAAATTAGTGTCATGTGGAAAAGTCAAACAGCTTTTTTTGTGCTCTGATACATGCCTGTGATATCTCACATTCTCTGCAAGCACAGGAGATGAGCAGGAAGCTGGAGGGAAGTTTCAGGCTGCAAACACAAGCATTTTGAAAGCTTTCTAGAGCAGTGAAGGAAACTGCACCTGTGGGTCTGAGACCTGCTGATCTGCCAGGGCTCTCCGTCCTGATTCACACAATCATAGAATGATTTGGGTTGCAAGGGACCTTAAAGATCCCGTCCAGTTCCAACCCCCAGCCATGGGCAGGGACACCTTTCTCTAGACCAGGTTGCTCAGAGCTCCACCCCACCTGGCATTAAACACTGCCAGGGATGGGGAATTCCTAAATTCTCTGGGCAACTTGTGCCAGTACCTCACCACCCTCACAGTAAAGAATTTTTTCCTAATATTTAATCTAAAATTACTGTCAATTTCAAGACATTCCCCCTTGTCCTGTCATTACATCCTCCTGCACAAAGTCCCTCTCCAGCTTTCTTGCATCTTTCTCCTTTTCTAGAAGGACACAATTAGGTCACCTCCATGTCATCTCTTTTCCAGGTTGAACATAAGCAACCTTTCAGCCATTCTTCATAGGAGAGATGCACCATCCCTCTGATCATATTGGTGGCCTCCTCTGGTCTTGCTCCACCAGGTCAAAGTCCTTCCTGTGCTGGACCCCAGAGCTGAATGCACTACTCCCATACCATGTCCAGTGTTATTGAAAAAACAAAACCCAAACAAAACAAATCCCAACCTGTTTCAACCCCAAACCATCAAAAAGCACAATTCTCACTAATACTTTAGCACCAGTGAGGTTTTGATAGCTAGGAAATAGAGGCACAACCCCACTATGGTGTGGGAGAATCCTTTTCCTTACCTGTCCTTCATTGTGCACTTGGTCAGGTGGGCATGTCTTGTTCTCGACATCGGTTGTGTCCCCAAAAGGAGAGTGCTTCCCACAGCAAAGGAACTGCAAGAGAGGGAGAAGTTGGCCAGCTGCTAGCCAAGGCTCTCCCCTTGCTACCAGCTGCTGCAGCAGGAGGTGCTGGCAACGGGCCCCTGTGCTGCCTCAGGAAAGGCTACCCAACCAGGGTGGCAAGGAGCAAAGCACGTAGGAATCAACAACTGCGGCAATGCAGGCTAAATTCAGGGGAGGTGGATGGATCTGGCCTCAAACTTGCTCATGCTCCCCCAGGACTGCTGCCTGGGAGTGGGCCCGAGCCCTTCCTCTGTGGTCATATTAACACTCAGTGGCTGCTCCAGAAAGCCCAGGGACGCACAGACTCACGTTTCCAGTGATTGTTATGGGCTGAGGGGATCCCCAGCAACACCCACTGGGGAGCTGGTTTCCTGTAGCTGTGGTGCACTAGACAGTTTGGAGCTCTGGCAGAAGGAAAAAAAATCCAGGAGTAGAAAGACTGCTTCTCCATCAATTCAAGAGGCAACTAAAATAAGCAACTGGTGAAGCCAGGCATTGTGCCTGCTTCTCCTTGTCAAATGGGACCCTGGGAGTGCTGCTCCACAGCCCTGAGAGCAACCACTTCCATGCCTGGGCATGGCTCTGAGGGCCACCACCACCACTGCAAAAAGGAACATTTGACCTTTTCTGTGTTTTGAGAAGCACAGATAGTAACAGCTTGGAGAAGTACTTGTTATGATGATTTAAAAAAAACACAGAAGGATACAGGGAGTTGTGTGGGAGGTGTTTGGAAACAGCTGAGCAGGGCTGACCTCCCCATCCAGCCTTGTGTGTGCCATGAACTCACTCCCCAAACAAGCCCTGCTGTGCGAGGGAATGGCATCTCCTTTACTCAGCAGGGACTTGGGAGTTTCTCACTGTGGGGGACATCCTCACTCATCTCCTGTGGCTCTGGGGGCAAGCATCCTCCCTGTGCTCTGGGTAACCACCCTTGCCTACCTGCTGAGCTACAGAGACCAACAGCATCCTGGGTAGTGGTTTTTGGGAGCCTGATAGCAGTCTCTGTAAGAGGTTGTGTAGCCTCCAGTTCTCCTCAGACATAAACTTGAGGATAAATAAGAATAACCATGTGCAAATACTACTGCTGGACTATGTGGAATTCCTGCCTCTTCCTCTCTACTTGACCAGGTGCATATCCACACTCTTGTACCACAGACAGGGAGCAAGTCACAGTGGCTGCTGAGACAGAAAATACAATGGCAGCTGCAGGGCGGAAGCTTTGTAGATCTTCCACCACAGTGATGCCCAAAGAGGTGACCCTTTGTTCCTGTTGGTAATCTGGTTGGTCAGATCTGAGAAAGGATGAATACAAAGGGAGGAGCAGACTCCACAGCAGCCTGGAGGACTCAGTTCTTGAGGAAAAATGGCATTGCAGCATTCACAAGACAGAGCACAGGTGTCAGCCCCAGCCTGCCAAAACCCTCAGGAAGATACCTCAGGGCAAGGTTTCCTCCTGCAGGTAAAAGACAACTTACTGCTTCATGGATGGCAGTCAGTTCATGTCTCCTGAAGCTGGAGGTGTTCCTCCTCACCTCCTCGTACACGAAATCATACACATCCATCATGCTGTCTTCCACCTGCAATGAAAGCAGAGGTCTGTACATACAAAACAGACCACAGTTGTCTCTGGGGGCAATTGTGCTCTTTTGATTTCCACAGAAGCTCTCGCAGGTACAGCAATACAGGCAGTGCAGCTACTAAAATGACCCCCAGGCAGCAGGAGCTGGTGTGTGACCCACCAGACGCTAAGGAGCTGGGGTCTCACCAGCTGATGGCTGGAGCTTTGGCCAGTTTTGGATTTTGTGTCAGAGAAGAACTTGGGTGTCTGTGACCAGTGTGCCTGAGTCCCTCTGCCAGCCAGGGCTGATGCCATCTCCCCATCCTGAAGGCGGTACTGTGAGGACAGGCACACATGACCATGAGATGCTAGAATACAAAAAGTGAGAGAACCTCAGACGGTTGGTGTTATCTAAGTGGCAGAGCCATTTCTCTGCGCAGAGCAAAAAAAATAACGGGAGTGATTCAGTGGTGAGTCAGACCCTAAATATTTACCAAATGTGTGAGAACTTGAAGCTTGACAGATCCCAGCCAACTCCCATTTGGAAGTCAGAGAAAAAAAAAATATGACAGTTGCCCTCAGTGCCTGGAGTCAAAACCTTATTTCTTCCTTTCATTTTGCCTTGCTTCCTCAGCAGCACTGGTCCGAGTGGGCCTGCAGTCAGTGCTTGTCTTTCAGGAGGGAAAATTGATGGCAGAGACAGGCAGAGTGGGTGGCCACACAGGGAAATCTCTGGGAACAGAGCCATCTCTCAGCGAGGCTTTGCAGCTAACAGTGAGGGTTCACACTTGGAAATTCCTCTAAGGAATAAAACCCCAGCACTCTCTGCTCAGGGGTGAAACCAGGATCATTCAAGGTGGTTGCATCTATTACTGCAAGATTGCTCTGTCCTGCCCAGCTGTCCAAAACACAAGCACACAAGCAACAACAGAGGGTGATAACCAGGGAGGTGGGGGAGTTGAGAAGATTATTTGTATCCAGATTGGCTCTGTGCCTCCAGGAATAGAGTTTGAAGGCACACATCAAAAGATTTTTTTATGGCTATCAACATGGCATAAGAGTGAGCAGTGACAGACCGAGCTCAGATATTATGGGCCAAGACAAAATACTCTATAGCAAAATGTGTGACACTGAGCTGTTCCACACTAGTGAGGAAGGAGGACGCTCCTTTTGTCCCCCTGGGGTGTCAGAGTGCATAAAGTGAGGTGGGTGCAACAATAAGACCAGATTTCTATACGACTTCTGCATCAACTTTCCCCACAGCAAACCTTTTAACCCAATAAAAAAGAAAATCTCCAATCTCTTTTCTAACTTCTTGTGGGCCATGAAATAGCTTTCCAGAAGCAGCAATTAAATAAATGGATTCAATAAAAAGAACGTCCATTTCCACTGAAGAATTGGATTAGGAATAATGAAAAAAAGAATAATATTTGAGCTCCTCTTGTGGAGAAAAGAGTAACAGAACAGCAGGTGTCTGAATGCCAGCGATTATTACCTTTTGAATATCCTGATCCCAGTCTAAGATGTAGGAATAAAAACTATTTTGTGCTGTGACAACATATATATGTGTTTTGGTAAGGGAACCAGTGCTGCATGCACAATATTTGTCTTTTCATATTTACCATGAGGGTCAGGATGCTGAGCTTTTGTCCAAAAGACCTAAATTTGGATGACTTAAAAAGAAAAAAATGAAAGAGTTCAAGCAAGTGGCTATGTTCAAGCAAGGGTTCAAGGGGTGAAAGCAATCCAGAAGTTTAACTGCTTTCTAAAGGTCTCTTAATCTGCGCCAAGGAATACTGGGAGAGGTAGCTGTTTGAAGAACAAGAGTGGATAGGAAAGATCTGAAGGAACAAAATGCCTGTAACAAAACAGTGGCTCAAAATTATTTCAGCTGTTGGAAACAATAATTGAAAAAACCACAAGCAGTTATAATTTCACAGCCAGCTCAGCTACAGTGATGGAAATGATAATGGTAATCTCCAGGTACATAATGACTACTAAAGACTTCAACTGCACCATTTTTGAGCTTGCTTGTGAGCTGACTTCTCAGTTACCTACTGATTTTTTCATTCTCATTTTGTCAAGCAGCCTCCAAGAGCTGAAAACACAAGTCATTAAATGGAAAATGTTTAATAGCAATAATTTCCTTTTAGAATGTGTGTCTGGGCAAGCCTAAGAGTACAATTTGCTGATTAGTCATTCTCAGCATTTCTATCTAGCAATTATATCTAGCATTTATATCCAGACATTATCTGAATAGGCTATTCAGATCCTAGTAAGGGAATATCAAACTCTAAATCCATTTTTTAAAGAGTAAATTGCTTGTAGTTCCTCCACATCCTCTTTCTGATTTTTGCTAGGCTCATTTGATTTTGGAGGGAAAACCTGCTGTTTTCATACAACATAATGGTCTGTTTTCAAAGACTACTGCAGACAGCTTTCTCATTTAAATACTTCAGAGGTAGACAGATAGTAGAAAATCTCAGTATTTATCACTGGCTGTTTCCTTCTGTGCAGAAGACTGTGCCACAGAGCATACAAGAGGTCTGGTTTAATAAGAGAAGACATAGGAGAGCAAAACACCACACTCAGCTGCCTGGGATGGGATTAGGTTTGTACTCAGAGCTGCAGCCAAGCTCTGAAGCAGGGGTCATGCACGGCAGCATCTATCCAGCCCAAAATATCATGCTCACTCATGCATGCCTGATGATGTAAAAATTAAAGCCTGAAAGCGTGAGACAGTCACCAGGTGGTTTCATGACTTATTTGCAACATGGCTACATCCAGCAGAAGTTCATCCCTCTATTTTCCATTGATCCAGCTCCTAACACAGTGAAGAGCTAGACTGCAGGACTGCTTTGTACTCAGTTGCCATCCTCAACAGATTCCTATCACACACTCCCCTGATGGCCAACTTTGAGTCCATTGCCTCAAGACAATTTTCTTTCTCTGGGTGTTGGAGGAAAAAAGTATTAAAAATACTCAGGGTGCTTTCTCTCACGTTTAAGCAACAGGATGACTGTTGAGTTTGAGTGCTTACACTGATGCTGTTTATAATGACCCTTAAGATACAGAGCTGTGCCCCATCACTTAAACAGTACTTAGCATGCAATGGGCAGATACAGCTGGAGAAGAGAAAGTCCATCTGCTTTTCAAAAGGTCTTTCACTCCTCCCACACGTAAGCATCATAATAGTCAAGTGGATTTTCCTGTTCCTAGTGACATGCTGTGATCCACTGCTGGAAGAGTTCTGCTGGACAAAGCTCTCCCTTGGAGGGAGATTGAGCCTGCAGTGCTCATCAGTAAGAAACACCATGAGCTGAAGGTAAAGCATCAGCTGGGCTTTGGTTAAGAAAAATCTCCAGCTTGAGTGATATGGAGGTTACACCTTAAAGTAATTCTTTTCCTGGAAGAAGCTGGGTGAAATGTTCCAGCTCTAAATCAGGTAAATAATTGCTGCCTCCCACTTCTGTCTGCATTCCTTAATGAAATATTCATTTAGGAATGATATTGATGGGTTTCTGGATACAACAAATGGAAAATCACCACTGAAATGAATGCAGCTGACTCCAACTGACTCAGTAAGTACCATTTTTCACCTTAAGTAAAAGAAAAAAGGAATTTTCAGATTATTTATCATCCTCTAAATCCTTTATCCCCCAAGAAGCAGAATGTATGACTGCAGGAAGACATGTACTCTAAGCAATTGGAGTTCTTGCCTTTGGCTATTAAAACTAAAGCAAATTTCCACCTTGACTCCTTCAAGAGGAAAACTGACATTTTTGACTTCGGTTATTTATCAGGATAAGTTTTACCTGTAACTGGATTTGGGACAGAAAGATGACACAAGGTCTGCCTTCAGTTCCTGATTGATGCCTTTGCAAGCCAAAGATGCCAATGAATCCCAGTCCTGCTGCCAGTGAATGCCTATGTCTAGGCAGCCTGGAAGTGTCATTTCAGCGGAAACTAATGTAGACTTGTACCAAGAACAATGGTCTGAGTCTTAGTGAAACACCTTTGCAACTGCTGTTGGGCAAAAATCCCTCTGCAAAGCTCAAGGAGAACATAGTGAAAGGAGATATCAGGACTGTCTCCAAGACAAAACCACCTTCCTTCTTTCCAATAAATAGGAACACTCTTGGCATGGCAGAGGAGGAATACAAGCATGGAAAGCAGGAGGAGGATCTTCTGCTCCTATGGGTCTTTGTGCCTTTGAGGAGTCAAACTGAGCAGATGTAGTGCAGGCTCAGAAGAAACTGCAATCTCAGCACTTTGTGTTCTTTCAGCATCACCAGAGGATGCACTCACCAGCCTCACTCAGAAATGTCCCTCTAGAGGTGGCCACTGCAGACTCCCACGCTCAGCTATGAACTGCAAGCTAGACAATTAAGAAGTGAAACTGTAATAAAGTAGTGAACTCAGTCAAAACTCTTCCTTGTTTCAAGAAGAAAAACACTTCTGCATTTTGCTGTCTGTCTTCCCTTTCCTCCCCAGCGTGCAGAAATGCATGCGTTCACAGCGTGTCAGAAACAGGGGTGGGGCAGATGCAACAGCTTGGGTTTGGGCAAAGCAATGATGCAGCTGCAGTGAAATAGGGAAGAGAAAGTCACTCTGGGGGCATTGCTGGGTTGCAGAGCAACTCCCACCACATGGATCGGACACACGGTAAGGTGAGCTTGCCCCATTCACACTCAACCAAACCCCATCTAACACAGTCATTGCAGATTGCTGAATGTTTTTATTTCCTTCACTGCCCATCAGCTTCTCTCCTTTAGAGCCTTCCTCTAACCAGTCATTCCCAGATGCAGAAATCCAGCCAGGGCTGCAAATTAGAGCAGCCTTTGAGGTCTCCCATGGAAAAGGGCACAAGATAAGAAATGCTCCCCCTCTGACTGACAGTGGCCACTGGAGACCACTGATGCCGCAAGCCACGTGAGGCTTTTAGCCACTTTTTTTCCCCCAGATCAGATTTTGTGTCTATCTATAAACACATACATTAAAAAAACCCCAAACCAAACCATATGGGCTTCTTTCTACTTCCTGCTATATACACAGAAGGAGACAGACCAAAAACTGCTGTGGAACAAAAATTTCAGAAAACTCTCTCTCTGGCCTTAGCACTTCTATCCTGCTCTTGCACAAAACACTTAAAACATGAGAAAGGAAATGAGGAGATGAGCAGTGTCACAGCTCAGCACTATCTCCATATCCCCAAAAGAACAGCAGATTCTAGCTGTGAGGGTGCTATACATCCCTCTTGGCCCATGGGCAGGGGGACAGCCTCATGCTCAGCCAAGCCATAAAACCCAGAGGCCACCTTTGTGTTACTCAGATGCAGCACTGCTGTGTCTGTGACAGAGTACCAGCTGCCTTATAGGGAAGTGCAGAAAAGACAGGCAGGCAGTTAATCGATATCAACAAGGATTTTTTTTCCCTAAATCCTTCTAATCTGTGGCTGCACATTGATGAATGTCACAAGTATATCAAGGTCCTCTTGGAATTTTTTTGGATTAGCTTTTTTATGTTTGCTCTTTGGTTTTTTTGTAAAAAAAAAAAAAATATTCAGTCCATTTTATAACAGAAGTGCAAAGCCAACAAGCTGCCAAGGGCCCACAATGACAATGTTCCTGTCTTTCAAAACACACAACCCATCAATTTCTGAACACCCTCTCCCCAAAACTGTGGTCAAATTATCTCAGCCATCCCTGAGCCTTCACCTGTAGCACTTAAAACCAGTGCCAGGCAAGACTTGCTTCCCAACAGAAAGCACTGAACAGCACTGAAAACAAGCAGTTTTAGCTTATAAACCAGTGTATCAGCAATAGAGCCAGTCCCAGGACAGCCCTGTCACCTCTGAGGGGTGGTGGCTGTCCTGCCGTGGTGAGCATCCTACAGGTGCATGAAGGTTGGATGTGCTGCAGCGATGGCAGCTGTCTGAGTGGCCTCAGGTGCCCTGGCTGCTGCTGGAGGCTGGAGCTGCAGCTCTGCCACAGAAAGCGGCAGAAACAGGGCTGCGTGGGTTCAGCGCCGGGGCAGCCATAAATTATGGAACCCGTGAGTGCAAATGCCTGTGTGGAGCTCAGACAAAGGAGAGCAGTGTCTCGCTGGGGGGAGTGGGCTGTCGCTGGCTGGTGAGAACATAAACACTGGGAAAGAGGCACAGCATTTAAAAACGGTAAGGAAGAGGGAGGGGTTTCCCCCCATTTTTGTTTTTTCCCATGGAGCTCAGAGACTGGGGAAAGCTTGATGGTTTAAAGTGATTGTGCCTCCTAGATTAAGAGCAAGGAGCATGTCAGATAGTTCACAGTTTTCACAGCAACATCAGTGACTTTTGTAAGTGGTCTTGGAAGACCCCTGTGAGAAGCTACAGTCCTGATCCAGCCTCCCTGAATCAAAGCCCAAAAGGAACCTACCTGTATGCTTCAGGTCTGGTTTCAGAAAACACCTGAGCACACTTTCAGCTTGTATTTAAATCCCATTAAAATCTCTAGGATTTCAGCCTGCATTTAATCATTTAAGTCCCTGCAAGACTTTGCCACAACACAGACCAGAGGCAGCAGTTGCAGAAACACACACACCCTAGGAAATCCACAGAGAAAAGACCTCTACAGTTCCACTTAAGAAATTAACCGGAAAGTCACGGGCCGTTCCTTACATACCTGCAGAAAAAAGATGCATGTGCTGGTTTTATGCATAGCAAGAGATGATTCCCTCCTGGAGACCCAGGCAATGATGCCTCTGGTTTTGCAAAGGTGCTGCATGGAAGGGAGACCCACAGACAGAAGACCAGTGCTGGTTCCACAGGCAGAGAAGTGAGGAGAGAAGCTGCTTTGTTTAAGAAGACTCAGGTGTGGCAACGTTTGTTATTTAACAGCTGCAGCTGTTAATTCCAGCTGTGTACTCCAGGCTTTCTAACAGGTTAGAAAATCACCATCTCAAAAGGTGTCACCTGGCTTGCTAGCAAAGCATGGAAGACTCCATTTCCACTTCCCAGCATGAGGAGGGGAGACCAGACAAGTTCCTCTGAAGGTAGCAGAGCAAGGCTGCAGGAGAATCACAGTGTAGACAAATGGCTTGTATTAATTCCCTGCCCAAAAAAAGCTAACTCCTGGCATTTATTCTTGAAGTACAAGCAGTGCAGCACAGAAGGGCTAATGCCTTTCCACTCATGTGGAGCCAAAAGCCACAGGTGAAACTCATTTTGAAATCACCCAGTAACCTGAGAAACCACTTGATAATTAAGAGATTACCATATCATTGCAGCTCGTGCAAATTCAAACAACATATTCATTCAGAGGACATGGGGAATCAGGCCTTTACAGAACCATGGACAACTATTTGCACCAGTTTCAAATTCCTGAGTTGGGAAATTGTAATTTAATCCATTTTAAGCTTTTACTTATGAATAAACCTCTGTAATTAAAATGCTCATTCTGTTGCAAAACTTCTTTTATGTTGCAGCAATTTTAGCGTCACTGACCCACCCTACCATCCTGGCTTACGGAGCCAGGGCCACAGGGTTCCTGGAAGAAGCTGCTCAGAGAAAGGGAACAGCAGAAGTTGATGTGGAATAGAAACTCTCTGGCCTCTTTCACAGCAGGGCCCAGAACATAACCCCAAACCTCAGGCTCAGCAAGGCCAAGTGCCAGGTCCTGCACTTTGGTCAAATGAGGGCAACAACCTCATGCAGCACTACAGGCTTAGATAGGGGCCTGGAAAAGGGCCCAGTGGAAAAGGACCTGGGGATGCTGGGTAGGAGCTGACAATGAGCCAGCATGTGGCCAGGTGGCCAAGAAGGCTTAGGGCATCCTGGCCTGTATCAAAAATAGTGTGGCCAGCAGGGCTAGGGCAGGGATTGTCCCTCTCTACTGGGCTCAGCACCTGGATGGCTGTGCCCAGTGCTGGGCCACTCAGTACAAGAAAGACACTGAAGTACTGGAGCATGTCCAGAGAGGGGCAATGGAGCTGGTGAAGGGTCTGCACAGGAAATCCAGTGAGAGTGAGCTGGAGATAGTTTAGCCTGGAGAAAAGGAGGCTCAAGGAAGACCTTATTGCTCTCTGCAACTACTTAAAAGGAACTTGTAGCATGGTGGAGGTTCATCTCATTTCTTAGGCAACAAATGACAACATAAAAGCTGTTCCAGGTTCAGGTTGGACATCAGGAAGAATTTCTTCACTGAAGGGGTGGTCAGGCATTGGAATGGGCTGCCCAGGGTGGTGGTGGAGTCACCGTCCCTGGAAGTGTTCAAGAAATAACCGGACATGGCACTAAGCGCTCTGGTCTAGTTGACAGTCAAAGGTTGGACTCAATGATCTTAAAAGTTTTCCAGCCTTAATGATTCTGTTTTTGTGTTGGTTAGTAAGGGTACAAAATCTTCTCTGTGGCAGCTGCAGGTACAGCTTTGCTCCAGCCTCTGCAGACAGGTTTCTACAGCAGCAATTAGTGGGTGAGGAAAGGAAGCTGGGGAGCAGGAGGAGGAAGCAGCAGCCCTCCCCACCAGCTGTGCTAGATGTGGCATGTCTCTCCTGCATTCCACATCCCTGCATTCCACATCCCCGCTCTTTTTGGCCGTGCTGTGAATGACAGAGGGACCTCTCTTAAACAGACAGCAGTTTGTGGCAAAGGAACTGCCATAAAAATAACTTTGGAAAACAAGACTCAGCTCTTCAGCTTCAGGAAACAGCAGTTCTTAATGTGGCTGAAAACCATTTGAAAACATCATGATTTCTGTGGTTACCACAGCAGTTCCAGCAAAGACCTTGCAAAGAGGTCGTCCCATCCCCTCTGACCTCCCATGCACGTAGATGTCTTGTTCACTTTGATTGCGCCACTGGCCTTCCTCAGACAGGTTTGCAACACTTCCCTACCAAGACCACATCTCCCACTGAGAGGAGGAACAATTGGGATGCAACTTTTACGATAAAGCATGAGAAATCTAAGGTTCATGACTGCTGCATGTCTGGCATACATCACAAGAAAACAGACTATGGTGACATCAAATCCATCTGGAACGCGGATAACTTGAAATTAAAACATTCAACATCTGTCTGAAAGAGTTCATCCAGAAGCTACAGAAAATCATGAAAGCAGAAAAGAATGGGAAATGAGAAGATTAATTTTGTTTACAGTGCTCAGGTCTGAGAAAATAAAATATTTACAAATAACTCTTCCTTTCTCCCTGCCCAGCTTCTCTGTAGGGAGTACTGTAAAAAAGGCCCTAAAAGAGCCACACAGGCAAAAAAGGCATCTTGTTTTCATCATATTCAAACTACATTTCTACCTATTGTCTCTTGATAATAACCATGAAAACAATTTTTCAACTGAGTATTGGGGTTTACTGTTTCAGGTGATTTTCTATGAGAGGGTTCTGCTTTATGAAGAAAATGTAGGGGTATTTTAATTTTTTTTTTTTTTTTTTTTTTTTACCAGCAGGAGTAAACCACTGAAGTATCTGCCAGGGATCAGGGCAGGGGAGACCTCCCATCCCTAGCTTGCAAAGGGAGGGGAGGACTCTGTTTTCAGTGCTGTTTGGGTTTGGAATCTTGCCAGCAGGGAGGGAGAGGACAGGAACTACTCACACCAGCTCCCAGCTGGCATTTCCAAAATGAACAGCGTAATTTTCTGTCTGGCATTCCACTGGAAATTTTTCATGAGAAAAATTGAAATTTTTGTTCTAGCCATGAACATGGGGGCAGTACCCCTCAGTGCTCTTAGTGATTCAGGCACGTGTAATGGCCATATTCATCCATATTCAGTTTTACATCCTCAGTTCCATTCCTTTCTTGATAGCTGTGTACATCCCATCAAGCTCACAAGACACCCACCCACTTGGCTGGGTTTGATTTCCCCCCCCCAGATTACCACAATTAACTATTTTTGAGAGTACTGACATGCAGTAGGCAGCAGAGGACACCTGCTTGAATTTGGTTCTTTCTTTTGAGAAAGACAAGCGAACAACCAGCTCTATAATGAGACTTCAGAAGTCCTATCCCTACTTCATTCAATTTTCTGTATCACTGTGCTCCTGTCCTGGAGGGGCAGACACATCTGCATTTCTTTCAGTCACCTGCATTTTTCTCTCACATCTGCATTTGTCTCTCTAAGTGAGACAGGTTACTTTTCTGTCGGAACTAAATTTCTACACGTTCTGTAAGTGACACTTCTAATTAAATCTTCCTCATTTATATTCCTTGCTTTTCCTTGGATTTTAGGAAGCAGAGAAACACGAGATGGTATCTAAGGGTATTTTTTTCTGTTGTCAGAAACACTGCTGGTTTTCTTTGCCCAGAAAGTCAACCTTTTACATAACCCCCTAATTTTGCCTAGTGGAAGCTGTTTTGCTTACAGAAATCCAAGCAATTACCAAAGCTAACCATAACCATTGGTGCTTTTGTGGGCAGGGCGCTCAGAGCAAAAAAACCCATGAAAATAATTTGAAGTAAAACCAGATGTACTGATTAAGAGATATACAAAGCAATACTCCTTAAAATATTTTCAGCAAAATATTTTTGGCATGGCACATCCCTGTATTACATAACCCAACATATAACCTTTTTCTTGCAGTCTTTTTATGCCCTACACCATGTATGTGGATTAACAGTAAAACTAAAACAGTAAAACTAAACAGTAAAACAGTCTATTTAGAAAACACAATTTGACAATGCCAACCAGATAGTTTCTGGTGCCATTTCTCCTTTACTGACACAGCCTGTGCTTCAATCTACAATTTAATGCCTGCAGAAGAAGAAGGAAAGTGTGCTCCCTTCTGTGTTGGCAATGAAAACTAAATTATTTCCATATTAAACTGTTAGCGGGAATGTAATAAATGTTGATAGTTTTGCCTGAAACAATAGGGAAAAAAATTTAAAAGGCTGTGGAAAGACATATTTTTATGGATGCCTCAGCTCTGATGGATTCCACTTCAGCCAGTTAAGCGTACAGATAAAAGATACTGTTGCGCCATCAGGACTCACCCTAATATTTCCAAAGCAGTTGGGCAAATTCACAGAGGAAAAACCCAGGGAGAACACGAAAGACAAAGACACCAGCAGTTGCCACCTGCAGACACCTGGGCCACAAGCTGCTGGCATCTGAAAAGCATTGCTTTGTGCTTGCTGGGTTTTTATGCTGCTACCTTGGCTAACTGCAAGTCAGCCAAAAATCTCCTTGGCCAACAACTTTAGCCTGGTCCAGTGTAGCCACCTGCACATTTCAAAGGATTTTCAACTACTTTGGGCACTGGCCAGCTCTGGGAAAACTTTCTAGACAAGCAGGGCCTTATCCCTCTCCTTAACCTTTGAACTTCTACTTTCAGAAAGACTGGGATTTAATTTATGCACAGAACACCAAACCATTACAGGGCAGGGCTCCTTGTGCCTAAAAAACCAATTGCCACAGTCCTAGTGTGGACTGAGTCTCCGGGACTTTGATGGAGTTGTGCTCCTCCATCACAGAAGGAAATCTCAAGGCCAGACACTTCAGACTGGTCTTTGATCACCCTCAGTACGTGTAACCAAAAAGATGAACTGGCAGCATCAATCCCTAATTCACTGGGATGATGTTTCACGTTACATCCTCATTGATGCCCAGAACATTGCAGGTTATGGCATGTGCTAAGGGCTGGGGGGGAGCAAAATAGAGACAAGGACTGAGCCACTGCATGAAACAGCTATCAAAGTCCCAAGCACTTCTCTGAATTATTTAGGTACTTGCCAAAAATACCAGTGTTCTGCTTTCAAAAGAAAGATGTCATGATTTTTTTACACTCCCGAGTCTCTTAATTTTTTTTGAGTGCAGGGATGCAAAAGGGGGAATAAAGACCAACTTACCCAGCATCTTGCATCTCCCACATCACCCATCTGCCCCAGCACCAGCAAGCTCTGGGGTAAAACTTCAAACCCCAACTTTCTTCCAAATTCAGCCTCCTATAATCTTCTCTTTCTGGTTCAGCATCATAGTGACCCAAGATACCATTTTTCACTCTTGTGCTTTTCATGTACCACTGCTGCATGTTAATAAACACATCTCCTGGGTACTTCTCCTGGACACTGCCTTCAAATAGAGGCTCCCAATCGACATTAGCAGTAATTAGAACCAGCTGGAAATGACTTTTCAAAAGTCAAGCATCTCATTTAAAACAAAAGAAAACAAAACAAAGCAAACATCCCCTGAAAAAAAAAATCCCAAAGAGAAGGAGGCTTGCATTTTGTTTTGCTTTCAGCACAAAGCATTTGCCCTGCATGAGATTTTCCACGGGCTTCTCCCTTCAGATGATCCCATTGAAGAGGCATCTGATGAAGGTGACCCTGTTCTTCCAAAGGACGGATGCAACAGAGCATGGATCTGATAGACCTCAATATGGATGGCTTAATTAACACCAGATGTCCCTTTTATGGGAGGAATAGTTGCTATGAAAAAAATCTCTGATGAGATGCTGGTGGGTATTTCCTAGCAGCCAACACTTACCTCCGTGCTGTGTGTGTATCTCCAGCAGGCAGCTGGGATCAATCCACAAAAGGCCAGAGCAAAACAGAAAAATCCCTGAGGATAAAGAGGAAAAATACCAACATTCAGCCTGGGGAGAAAAATACCCATTTGCAAACACAGTCAGGACATATTTAATATGCTTGTTTGAGCAAGTTTCATTAAAGTTTAAACATCACCTTCTTTTAATATCCCTCATAACATCAGTTACTTCAAAGAAATTAGATGGACAATAATGTGGTTCTCCATCAGGAGCCCTCTAATTACACTGTGGCCAATTGAAGAGTTTGACCAAAAATCCAGGCAGCTTCCAGCAGAGCGGTTAATCCATTCTGCCCAAATTCCTCTTGGACAAAGAAAAGGACATATAAAACATTACATTTACAGTATGCTTCCCTTCTGCTGCAGGACTGTGCTCCATAATAATGAGATTCAATCCCCTGCATTTAAAACTTGGCTATTGGCTTCAAAGAGAGGAAAACCCACACAAATATTCCATAAAGAACGAAATAACTGGGATAGAGATAGAAATCAACCTGCTCTGGAAGAAGAGCTGGACTCATTCTGTGAGTAAGGTGGAAGCTGCATGGCCGAACTGTTTTCCTTAGATCAGCACCATCCCAGTTAGACAACAGGATGACAGAAATATAACCAAGGCCAGAAACTGACCCTGAAGTGTCTAAACAATAACAGCAACGACGCAGGACATGGCTTGACTTTTGTCTTCTTCCTTAGGCTTGCAGAGCTGGAAGTTACATGCTTTGTGTTTTCATCTAACAAACCTGGACCAAAAACCCCACGCCGTGATATAAAAAGCACTTGCCTGCTGTGACAGCTGGACCAAATGATCTCATTCACATTTAAAAGAAAAAAAGGAAAGGAAAAGTGGCTGTAAAGCATTTGAAAGCTAAATGGGATCATCCAATATGAATCCACAGCTTAGTCTTGGAATGACAAAAGGTGATGAATAAGCATCGGTTGAAAATTAATGCCCTTACAAGTTTTTCCATTAAACTGTGCCTCTTTCAACACAACATTATGTGGGAAACTTACCCAGCTGACTGCATCTTATTTTGATTTCTAATCTTTTTCTATTACTGTTTTCATTGTATGATATAGCTGAAATAACTTGGAAAAGTTTAAATCTTTCATGAAATTTTACCAAATTCAAGCTTAAGAGAAGAAGAACATTATTTCTACAAGTTCTGCTTCACAAAAAAAAAAAAAAAAAAACTTGCTTAAAAGATATAGTTAAAAAAAAAAAAAGCTCCAAACTCATGCATAAGCAGCACGAAAGGAAAATGTGTTACTTCAAATCCTGGAAATGAAAGTGAATGTGCCAGTAAAATCCTTTTGCTGGCTGTTGTCCATCTGCTCTGTTTCTCTGCTCTGCCTGGGGACTTTGCTCTTGGAACAAGACTGCCACTGGTATTCACCACTTTTTTTGGGGCTGCCTTGTTGCAGGCTCTGCATCAGACACTGGGGAATACCCTGATACAGCTCTTATGAAAAATCTTAAATTATGTATGTCCAGTCTCTCCTTTCATTTAGTTTTTGGCAGCTGCCTGGCCATATAGCTGATGAGATCACTCATTGCCTTGCTAGGAGCTAAAATGAGATTACTTGAGACCGTAAAGAAGATGAGAGGAAAAGTCTGATCAAACACTGACATGACAAGGTGGTTACAAGTCATGAAGATGTGGAAGAGCTCACAGGGCAAGATATCTCAGACCAAATCCCAGCTGGAGTGGGGAGTTCAACCCTGCAGGTACGGCACAAACTGGAGGGAGGAGGTGAGGCTACACAGGCATGTCAGGATGCTCCTCAATAGGATCAGACCCTGCATTTTGCACTGCCTCGAACAACTTCTCCACCAAACAAATGGCATTTTCACCAAAATCAAGTTCAAAGACAATAAAATTTAAAAATAAGAAAATTAGTCAGATGGAAAAACCAGCTCTGACAGCAATGTGACCACTCTTCTGCATATCATTCCATTAAAGTTATAATTCAGGTGACCCACCATGAACGCGGAGAGTGTGAACAGCAGGATGCCAGTGACAGCCCAGATTCCTTCCCCTGTGCTCTCCCTTCCTTCCCCACCAGCTCCAGCACTTACAGCATCTCTCTGGGGCCAGAACTCCCAGCAGATAAAAATCCTCCTTTTCATCTTCCCTTCCTCAGCTCCACCCCACATCTCAGTCCTTCAGCATCAGCTCTCCCTTTATTTCTGTCTGGTTTCTCTGGGAATACCGAGATGCAGCCCCTTGGGAAGCTCCCCCTCCATCCAGCTGGTGCACAGCAATTACATGGCTCCAAGAACATCTTATAAATGAATTATAGCCTGCTTTTTCCCTTCCCAGCCAAAAGGCTTTTGGAAGAGCAACTTTCTAATTACATTAGAAGACATTTGGAGCAAAAAAGAAAAAGGCAATGTGCAGTTTGCATACAAAATGTGGAAGAGTTGAGGCTGGTTCACCATCTCCCAGATCCTTGGAGGTCTTCAGAGCCAGCCACAGGCTGCTGCCTGCTCTCTTTGCAAGAGACAGCCACATCAGCCCTGTGGAGGCCTGTCACCAGGCAGACATCAATTACTCTTTTATGAATGACCTTGCTTCCATCCTTGCTGCAAGGAACAATTTCTCTTTGACAGACTCGGCAGAATCCACAGGAACAGCACCCTGTCTGTTGGCTGGTGTTTCTTTTAATTCACCTTTCTGACGCTTCCCTTTTGGTGAAGGGGGCCTGCTTTGGATGAGGGACGGATCCTTTAGCTCATACTGTGCTCTGCAGCTGTGTTTTGCCAAACTCCTACACTTCCAGGGAAGGAGCAGACCTCTGCCCTGCTCTGCTCTTCTCCAGCTGTTTTTTGGTGCTGCTGTGGTCATTGCAAAGGCCAGCTCCCTGCCAGACTGCAGAGCCCAGGGGCAGGAAAAGCAGGGGCAAATTTCAGATGGCATCCATCAGGTTGTGTCCCTCTCTGCCTTTTAGTTCATCTAAAAGCATGCAATGTTTTTGCCCTTCCACAGAGCAAACACGAGTCAGTGACATCAGTCCGAAAGAGGAATCTGTCCTTGGTACCAGCTCTGCCACTGGCACGCAGATGCCTCACTCAGAAGTGTTGCACCATGAGGGAGAGCACAGGAAGCAGATTAAATTAGAAAGAAGATGCTGAAGTGTGCTGCAGTGATATTAAGGACCCTCTACACACTGGCCTACACCTGGGTATAATAAAGCAAACAGCGTGTGCTGTGTGCTGCCCCTACTAGCTCATCAATCTTGATGAAAGCCTGGGTTATATTGGGCATTCACTGAGGCTTTTTCCACTGCATTTTTTTTGGATCATCTGCTCCATCCTGATCACAAATTTTCTTCTATACTAGTCAGGTTTTAGACTGTAACGTTCAGATGTGAGAATTTCAGCTGGCATGTTGCTCCCTGTTTTTTTTCTTTTCTTTCCCTTTCTCTGTCTGACCAGTAACAACACATGCTGCTTTAAACCTCACTGATACCAGAGTCTTTCCTTTATGCAAACAGGAAAGCTGCTGTGTTCCTTCCTTTTCCTCCCCTTCAATAGCAACATGGCCTCCAGGGGCTATAAAGCTGCAGGATATTTACATTCAGGATTGACTGCATGATGGTCCATGGATCACCAGAAAGCAGAGTTTGCCTGGGCTGGAGGACAGTGAATAAGTCTGTTGCTATTCTCCCTGTTTAAGAGGAGCTTTATATGTAATATTGCTGGATTTTAGAACATAATTTTTTTATCCTTAAGTTCTCAATTACTTTCTTGGAACCAGCTTCCTCACAAGCAGCATTGGATGCACAGTAGCATCTGTCTGCTCTCATGATGCTGCTAATGCAGCTAGAAAACAATCTCCTGAGACCCGTGTGCTTAAACCAGTTTGACCTGTCCTGGTTTCTAACCACTGTGCACCCATAACTGTTATTAGAACAGCACCAGTGAGGCCTCCAAAGAACAGGGCCTCCTCCTCTGTAGGCACACAAACCTCCAGATAGCGAGGCAGCATGACGATATATAATCCAAACAGACAAAAAAAAAAAAAAAGCTCCATCCTTGTCAGCTTTTCCCTAGAGTGGCTGGTTTACCAAGTGGCATTGTGGTGGACCAGCCACATCCCTCACGCATGGCTCGGTTTCCTGGACAGCCACAGATGTCAGGCAAATAGTCTGGTGTTTTCCCTCTTTGATTAAAGAGTGAATTAAATGGTCTTCTAAATAAGACACACTCTATGCAGGGAGGAAAAGTCCTTTAAAATCAATAGCAGGGGAAGATGAAAGATTCTCTCTCTCTTGCAGAAGGAGGAAAAAAGCTCCAAGTAGCAGGGCTGATCGCTCCTGTGAGTTACAGCACAGCAGGGATCAGCAGGGCTGGACAACACACGGACCAGTTTTGGAGCCCCACAGGGCCAAAACCCACTCCTGCCTGTGATTACACCTCACTGCAGCCGTCAGGGCTGCCTCTCCCTGCTCTCGCTTCCCGCTGGCAGATCAAAGATTAAATGTGTGCCTTTGGAGTGGGAACTGGGGGGCAAAACAAGTAGAGAGCTGGCCCTTGGTGGATGACACGGTTGGGAGGGGAGGGGACAATTTATAACAGGCGAAGTTCTTCCGTCCTCCCTAAGTGATTTAAGACGCCGATGAGCTCCTTGAACAATTTGGAGCCGAGAATACCCTTGCTAGTGGCCATCTCTGAGCGCCTTCCAGGGTTCCCGTTTATTCCTTGAGGCCAGGGACGTACCACCACCCCGCAGGAGTCACGGAGGCTGCTCCGGTTCCGCGGCACCCCCGGCAGCGGGAGCGGGCGGGCAGCGGGAGCGGGCGGAGCGCGGCGCTGGAGCGGCCCCGCGCGGCTGCCGGAGCCCGCTCGCCTCCCGCCCCACGGCCCGGCGCGGAGCCGGCGGACACCGAGCTCAAAGACAGCCAGGAGGCATCCCGTTATCCCCGCTGAGAGCAGCGTGGCATGAAGCCTCGCCGCCACAGCTGCGGGGGAGGCACCTCGCACCTTTCCTTGCTCCCCGCAAGGCAGCGACACCGTGACCGCCCTACAAACGTGCCATCAGCAGCCCAAAATGCAGACGGCCACATCCCCCAGAGGACCCGGACTATGGAAGCTAAAGACAAGCTAAGAGAGTGCACTAGGAGGCACAAAAATAAACAGCCAGTTTGAGGGTTCTGCCAACCAGAGGTTGCTTTGGTGGGTGAAGCTTGGCTGTGATACCCCAAACCAGCTCGGCTGTGGGAGATGATGAGTGGCTGAAGGAAAGGATCGCCCATGGGTGTGATCCTACTAAAATGATCTTCCTTCCCTTACTAAAATGGGAAGGGAGAGCAGCACCGTGTGGCCCTTGGACAATGCCCTTTGGACAGAGCTCTGGAGTTCGCTCAGTATATGTTGGCCTCTTTTTAACAGCCAGTTCTATGCAGTGGCATGCTTCAAACTATACCAGAGAGTAAGGCAACAAATAAACATTATAGAGAAGTTTGACTATATCTTCAGGCAGCCAAGACATTCTCCACTGATTTGTACATACCCATCTGTTGGTTTAGATGTGGTAATTGCAGGCATACATTGAAGACACTTCAGCAAAAGAGAGGGGAGTTACACATTCTGCTTAATTCATGGGAACTGAGGCCCCTTTGGGCATCTCAGAGAAAGGAACATGGTATATTGAGAAGGTGAAAACATTAATGTCAGTGGCTGCTTTGCAGTGAATTTTCAGGTGTCAGCTTCTCATTTCTGCCATCAGTATCATTTCCCCCAATTACACAGATTAGATAAATCTCTTTAAAGTTAGTGTAAGACAGCAATGCAGTTACTTTATATTGAGCAAGATTTCATGCTCAACAACCTATCTGTTAACTCCTGCCCTTCATATGGGAAAACACACCTTGAGCAGCACTTTACCACTCATTCCTCCAGCTCCAAGGCCGGAAGCTGCTCTGTGCAGGCTAGGCCCCACATGCAGGCTCTCTTTCGAAATGGAGCTTATCTCACAGTGCAGTTTACTACTGTCAACATGGTCCAGGCCCAATCAGGCTGATGGAGAGGAGAAAGGGGGGATTTCCACTCTTATGCTACTTCTCCACCCTCTCCTTGTAGACTGAAATTCAGGGTCCTACACAAATCCCCTATGCCTGCTGCCATGCAGTGAGGTGGGAAAAAGAGGGGCTAATTTTGCTATCACAATTTGGGGGAAGTTTGTGAGACTCAAAATCACACTGCTAAGGTTTCCTCACACAAACCATGTGTTGACTTGATGAGGATAAAAAAAAATACCCTGGGTATTGTCATCAGCATAGTTGCTTGGCAGATAAACACATTCCCTCTGACAGTTGCATACATAGGACCTTGGCAAAAGAAACTTAGCACAGAATGATGCAATTCTCAGCCCTAAGAGCTTTGCAGGGTGATGCTTTTTAAAAAATGTCCCCTAGTAGCGCAAAGTGGAACAACAGGACCTCCTTCCCCAGGCATGCATTCTCCTGGGCATAAGGCAATGCAGATCCCAGCACTGAAGGCTAAAGGGGCCAGCCCCAGGTGACAGAAAGCCTCTCCCAGCCCGTCCCTGCAGGTATGGATACGCACCATGGCGGTGAGGCACCGTGATTCCCGCACCGTGGCAGCAGAGCTCAGCAGGGCTGCCAGGATCAGGGTCATGCTCAGGCAGATCCCAAAGTAGAAAGCTGGAAGACAGACGTGGGAGTTGTGGTCAGATGCCAGAGGCCTAGTCTGATGCTTCACTCAGAGAGGGACCAAAAAGTGCATTCTGGGGAGCTGGCCCAAATGACCGGGTTGCAGAACTGAAATTTTTCTGTAATTTATTCAATGCTCCCCTATCTGTGTGCTCTTTGCTGTGTATGTCTGGCAAGGCTGTAAGCCTCTGAGGGGTTCTCACAGCTCCAGCAGAGTGAAGCAGCCTAAAACGGTGTTGGTCCACCCAACAAACCAGAAGCTGCCAATTATTTCAGCATTCTGATAAAGATCCCCCCCCAAATGGGGGGTGCTGGTGCAGCAGCTGTCCCACAGCCTCTATCAGGACTCCAGGCACTGCTAATCTGGTGCAACACTCACCCTCTGGTTTCCTCCTGGCTCAGGCAGGATCACAGCCAGTACCCTGGAGCAGGGCTCAGGGACCACAGCACTGCAAAGGGCTTTGCTAGCCTAACCACACAGAGGCAGTGCCTGTAAACAAGGCAGGTGGAAGTGTTGCTGGAGATGGGTGACTGGCATGGGAGAGCCTGCAAGGCTGCAGTCAGTGCCAATATATATGTGTAGGAACAGGGAAAGAATATACCTTAGCCTTGGGCTAATACAGTTTTTACACCAGCCTTGTTAAACTGAAATTGAGAACTAAGATCTTGAGAGAATATGAGTGTGTTTAAGACCGGAGTGCAGCTTGGGAGAAGCAGCAGATGCAAGTGCAGCAGTGGTGAGCAGGGCGTTTTAGTATCTGGGCTATCTTTGCTCTAGTCTTGTACCTAAGACTCAGTTTATACTTCTCCCTTGTGAAAGCAAAAATACCACATATTTCCTCAGAAAAGCTGAAGGTGCTGCGATGCATTTCTCCTCCCAGCCTCAATTTTCTATGTTCTCCTTCAACTCCTGTAGTTCCTCTCCTCAGTCTCCTGCCTGCCCCAGTGCAATTTTAGTGGCTGAGGAGCTCCTCCCGAGCTCTTACCACAGCACAGGGGTCAGAGAATAGAGGAACAGGTGCAAACACAGAAGAACCTGAGCACCCCATGCACCCACAGCATCCTTTGGTTACTGGCATGCAGGTCTCATATGGGGAAAGAAAGTGCCTGTGAGACTGTATTAGTCCTAATGCATCCTCCAAAACCCAACTCCTTCCTCCTCTTGAGTTAGCCCTGAATTTTCTTCTACAGCTTTAAGGAATTTTGCAGCTCTGGTATCACCAAAGGTCTCGCTGGGATGTGACCACAGCATACCTGAGTGGTGGATGACCTTGTAGGCATTGCTGTCCAGGGACACGTTGCTGATGAGGGTGAAACGGTGCCCATAGTGGGCGACTGTGCTCAGCGTGGCGATGGAGAGCCCCAGCAGCTGGAAAAGAAGGGTTTCAGGATGGGATTTATAAGGCAGCAGCTCTTGCTGGGTGCACACAAAGGTTTGAGTGTATCTGGATTCTTCTGAGCGCCATGCAAGCACAGAGAGCCTCATCATCCAGATGTACCCCAAAATGCACATAAAAGGACAAACCCCAGATGCTTCAAAATACTAAAGCTGATTTTTCTCTCTTGCATAATGAGTGCATGTGTCACTGTGCAGCCCACGGTCTCTTGGCCAGTGCCTATGGATTAAATTCTCATCACATGAAGAAAACTGAGAGGATTGATGCTCTTGCAGCACACCTGTGCAGTGCCACCCTACTCTGTGCACGTGTGGCTGTGAGGGCTGCCAGCTTCAATAGGGGTTTTGAGCAAGGGTGAAGTTCTCTGCTCTGCTCTTTGCAATAGTGTCAGTGCCTGCTGCTGGCTCTGTTTCCAATGGCAGAGCACAAACAACTGAGTCCTGTACTACTCTAAGCTGTCTGTGGTGGTTTCTGTCTCTGCAAGGTGTTGTCTGTTTCTGTGCCACCACTGAGAGCACCGGTATGCCTGAGGCATGGGGTAACTACTTGCATGTCCATACCTCTCCAGGTGATGGAGAGGGAATATTTCTGATAGCACCTGGCTCTAGGGCAGGGCTCCTTTCAGCATGACTGGTGGCAGAGCTGGGACAAAGGCACCAGCAGCAAAATGAACTCCAAATCTAGTGCAATGAGCCTGGAAAATACAAAATGTAAGGCTACTCCTAGCTCTGAAGATAAGGCTTCATCATTTTGTGCCTTTACAATACAGAAACATGAGGCAGCTATACCTGTGTCAAATGTGACAATGTGATCTCAACATAATCCCCACTGTGTGACATTTTCTAATAGCTTTTGCTGCAGGCTTACAGTCTCAGAGACTAAATCCATCCAAAATGTACCATTTTTTCTAGGCTAATTTGTGGCACCTTCTGATCATTCAGACTGCACATTACTGCATATCTTGACCCACGCCCAGCAAAATATTAAGTGCAACATCACTTAGCTCAGATTTCTGAGAAACACCAGTCTAAAATCCTCCCAACAGCGAGAATGTGATTCTAACCATGCACAGCAGCTGTGCCTTAATGTCTCCTCTAAACATGCTTAGTACCAATCCTCCTTTCATTTCCTCCAAGTGGCATATTCTGTTATTTACCACCTTACAGTCACTGCAGTCCTGGAATGTTGAAATTTGGAAAAACTACAAACCTAATTTGTGGCCCAAAATAAGGTATTACCTTTTAATAACCCTTAACAGGCCACCAACCCTCTTTGAACTAAATACAGATTATTGCTGTTACTGTTGTTATTATTATTATTTTAATTTTTATGCTGGCAAGTTTTGATGAAGTGAAAAGTCAAGAAGAACATACGAGTCAAAGCATCCATGAGAAGTGTTCTCCAGTTTCTACCATTTCCCATCAGCTCTAACAGCAGATGTCCAGAAACTCCCCTTGAATTTGCTTCAAGAGCTGATAAAGAGAGTCCCTGGAATTGCTTTTGCTTTGCAGTGCCAATCCACATGTTTCTCACACACACTTCCACCAAAGCCTTGTGGTTTCACATCCTCACTGATCCCACCTGCAGTCGACCACCCTCCCAGCACCAAGTGTGACTGCAGCAGGTCCATCCTCTCTCTTTTGCTCCAAGGAGACAACCTCCCACCCATCCTGCCAGCAGTGACCTTTTCTTTCTCCTTGGAGGAAGCTGCTGAGTTGTGAAAGAGCTGCAGTGGTGTGACAGCCTTGAGAAACCAGAAGTCTACCAGAGGAGGGGGGATGCTGGTGGCCAGCGATAACCGCCCATGGTGCAATGATAACTCAGGCAGTTGGCTGTGCTTGCCCTCCACCCGCCACAAACAGAACGTGGGAAAACCATCCCCTCTCGGAGTGGGGATGGGAAAGGCAACAGCTCACCTCGGTTCTGCAGAGATCCCCCCAAACCTGCCTGCTCACCATGACACAGAGGCTGGTCACCAGCAGCTGGCACTTGGTGGTCCTCATCCCGCACCTCAGTTCCATGGCAGCTTGTCCCCAGAGAGAGCTGGCAGTTGGTCCCTCCAGCTCTTGATAAAGCCTGGGTTTCCACCAAAGGGAGGCATGGCCACAGTGGGGCCTCTCAGGAAGTGGAGTCCCCGCCACGTGCTGATGCACCTCCTCCTGCCTGATTATTAAATCCTCTTTAGGGCAGTCACCTTCTGCATAGGCCCTCAGTTAGCTGCTGTCAGCTCCCACACAGCCAGCTGGGGAAGAAGGAAAGGCATACAGAGAAATAACTTTTCATGGAGTTTGGAGAAAAGCTCCTTTAAAAAATAATTAAACTGATTATTCAAGAGTCAGTGTCAAAATATTCCAATTTTGACTTTCACTAGGATGCAGTTTTGCTTAATGAATATTGTCCATAGCATTTTTTTCATAATATACATAAATAATATTTTGTAAACACATACAAGAAAACACTATTAAAAAAATAAACTATTGTTTAAAGAAGAGATTAAATCCCCAAACATATCTATGTAAGAGTCTTCTCTCCCCATGTAAAAGCACCACATGGCAATAACCTTTGGCTGAGCCTATTAGAACTTGCATTTGCAGATAAGGGAAAAAAACACATTTGGTAGTATTTTATTCAGGAAAACGGTTATATGGAAATATAACCCCCAGCTCAGGAGGCCCTCACTGTCTGTGGACATTTTAACTCTTCCTTTCCTTTCCCCTCTCCTAGCATTGAAGACTCCATGGACGTGTGGCTGCAGAAGACTCAGGTGATTTCTTCAAAACCAGCTGTCTCCTGATGCATATTTCTTAAAAGTAAATTGCAACGAAATCTCAAGAAGGATCTGGCCAAAGTGAGCCTGAATGACTGACTGCCCTAATTATCCTTCCTTTTGGAACCAGACTGGTGAAGAACAAGTGAATAATTGCATTCCTGACAGGTGGCAAACAAAGGGAGTAAAAAAGTAAAACCATCCCACAACAGTAACTGCAGTAACAGGAAGATGACAAAGAAGGAGGAGGAGAGGAGTGAAAAAGGAAGGAAGATGCATTTTGTAAAGCAAAGAGAAGAGAAAGCAAGTTGCACAAAGCCATGAGCATGGGGAAAAGCATGTTATGATTTTCTGACTACATCACTAGCTTTCTTGCAAGTTTTCCTGCAGATCATCTTGGTTGCAGCCTCCCCAGACACCAGTGAGAGCTGCCACAGCCAGTGCCAAAAACAGGTATCCCCATGGCTCATGGGTCCCTGCCCTGCTGCCCAGGAGGAGACATTGAGGTACCCATGTGCAGACAGAGACCTTCCTCCTCTGGCCACCAGCTGGAGACCACCTGAGGAAAACCAACGATAGACAGCAGGGCAGGAGGGCACTGGGGAGAGGAAAACAGGCTGGTGAGGCAGCTGATACTAAGCCACCCACGTTTAGGAGCTGGACCCCTGGGAACAGACTATGTGGGGAAAATGTCTTATAAGACACTGTCAGCATTAGGATTGCATCAGAATTCAGAACTGTGGGCACCCATCACTACTTCTGGTACTAGAGGACAGACGGGGGTGTTGTCACCTGCATTTTCAAGGGGAAGGATCCCTGGCACAAAAATAACAGAGCTAGCCCACCGGTGGAATTACAGGTTAAATGTGGAAGGGCTGCAAGAAAGTATGAGCACAGCTCTGTGTGTAAGACCAAGCCACGTCAGCCCAGCCACGAGCGAGTCACCGTGTCTCCTGCCCTGAGCACACCCAGCGTCTGTTTCACAGCGGCTGACAGGGAAAACACCATGGAGCCCGTCTCCGTTTCCCCCTGGATCCCACTTCCTTCCCCAATCCTAAACAACTGCCACCGCAGAGACCTGTGCGAAGCCAAGTCTCACACTAGAGGTCCCCACAGGCCAGCAGAACCCTTTCCCGAAGGGCGAGATAATCGACGTGAGCTTTCTGACGGGAATTTCCCTCCTCGGTTCCATAAAAGTCTCCCCCGTTCCTGCAGAAGCCTCGCACCTCACGTCCACCTGAGAGGTCCCAAAATCGTCCTCTACATGCCTTGCAAGGGCTGCTAGTTTTCCCACAAAAGATGTTCTGCCTCCTTTTGTCTCCAGCCATAAAAACGAGTACTTTCACTGACTCACGGAGCTCTGAAAGCAGGTCTGTAACTTCAAACGCCTGTGTTTAAACAGCTCCTTCCTCTGTTTTGGTTGAAAATTACTATTCCTGAGTAGCTTGACCATGTCTTCTGATGCTTCTCCCACCTGCAGTGCTTGGTGCCTGCCTTTGTGCCCACCCTGACTGCTGGGCTCAGGCGTGGAGGGCTTTTCTGCTGTTCCTTTTTTCTCTCTCTTACCCTCTATCCCATACAGGTATGCTTTGAAAGTTTCCTGTTTGGGGCACAGCATATGTGGATTTCGAACATCACAAAAATAACAAGAGCAAAAGGAGTTGCTACCGCACATTCACAAAAGCCAGAAAGAAAGTCATTCCCTCATCCAAAAGAAAGCAGGGACATGAGTAGAGCTGGGATATTAAGATGTTGGGCTGTGATTAAGGAAGGCACATTTGGCACATGGAAGGGCACTGCTGAAGGGAGAACAGGGGACTCTGTGTGCTCATCCTACCTGTGCCTATCAACAAGGCAAGGTGAACTGTGCAACACTTCACCTTCTATGGGATTAAACTTCTTCTGGGTGGCCTCTTGTTGGCACACACCTGCCTCACTGCCCAGAGAGGTGAGAAGCAGGGTGTCCCTTCAACCTCATTCCAGTGGGAAGAGAGGCAGGCTGGTGGCATGCCAGGGAATCACTCTCACAGCCAGCATGCGGGCTGGATGGCAGCATGGCTTTTCCAGCAAGACTCGGCCCCTGCCCACCCTGGCAGGTTTCATTGATTGATTCCCTTTGCAAAAGCCCAACTTATCACTCCCAGAAGCGGTGCAAAAACCACAGGTGACCACAGCTCCTGCCTGTGGCCTCCTCCCTTATCTCTGGTTATCAGCTGGAGCATGGAAAGATGGTAGTGAGTCTGAAAATACCCCAGGCAGCACAGGTGCTCTCTTTCTAGCCTTGTGGCAGCTTGCAGATTTCTGTTACGAAAAACCTCATCCCCAGCTGCATGGGTCTCAGAGGGATGTGCCATCTCATCCAGAAGGGAAGGGTTGATTTTAAAAAGGGAACAAAGCCAGATCATATTTTTTTGCAAAGCTATAAACCCCCAACCCTCTTCTAAGCTGGAGGGAAACGATGTCCACCCTGTCAGAGAGATATTCTGAAAGAGCTGGGGGATTTGATATGTTAATGCTGCATGGGGTGAACTTGGGACACTAAACACAAATGGAGAAGAAGAGGCTGAATTCATCCTGGTGCTAACTTGACATCCACTTTTCCGGCTCTCGTTCCATCAGTCAGCCACCAGTGATGGAACAGCAGCACCCCAGCCTCAGCTGCTTGAACTCTGTCAATGCAGCAGGGAAGAGAAACTTCCCCCTTGGCTTTGGGGCACTGTTACTCATGCTCCTGAGAAAGGATGGGCTGGAAGCAAGAAGGAGGATTTCACCCAGGAGCAAAACTACACCCGTCCAGGCAGGACACACCTGTGCAGGTCTCTGCTGCCTCTCAGAAGCCTCCTCCTTTTCCAGCCCACAGCACCACTGGGGAAAATACCTCTCCTCCACAGCAGAAAGCAGCTCCAAATGTGTCAGATTTACAAGTGTCAGTGGCTCAGCCCATTTGGTCCCTCAGCTACTGGCTGTAACACGGCTGGATTCACCCTAGAGCTGGCTCGTAAATAAACATGTCCGTATCAAAGCGCAGCGCAGCCGTGGGGATGCTGGGAGGCCAGGCAGACCTCACAGCCTGCGCCTGCCTTCCCGGCACATCACAAGGATGCATTGTAAAGGCTGCTTAGCATTCATATAGCACAGACACACAATCAAAGCTAAAAATCAACTTTTAAACCCGGGGCCATCTCCTTTCAAGAAAGGAAGGAGAGGAGGAAAGGGGGGGATGCTGGGCTTTGCCAAGCTTCAGATGCACCATACAACTCCACTGTGAATGGAAACAGGGCTGGCTGGAGGCTTCATTGGAAGGCACAAAACCAGAGAGAAATCATAATATTTCCAAAGCACTTCTTTAGTTATTATTATTTTCAAAGTGTGTCTCAGAAATCCTCTAGTGATTCCCAGACAATTTAAAATTATTATAGGTGAACAAATAAAATGTCAGAAGAGTTATTAAAAATAGTTCATCAAGCCAGGGAAATATTACATTGGAAAAGAGCATAAGCTGAAGGCAGGGAGCTCCCTTCAAAGAATAAACTCAAATGAACTTCTTTCTCCACTGAAAGTGAAAGAACCGTACTCATAGCTCTAAAGCACAGCGCTCTACTCAAGTTAAATTATTTTTTCTTTTTCACATGCTATCTAATTGCAAACCATAACTGCCCAGGAGCCAGCTGTGCAGGTGATAGACCTGAAGACACAATGCGAGCCCTGCCCCACGTAGCCCTGCTCCTGGCAGAACCAGTGTGAGCACAGCCCAGCCTGGTAAACAGGCTCACCAAGAACAGGGCTGCTTAACTGCCCATCACCCTTTATTTCTCACATTCACCCTCTTAAGCTTTATTGCAACTGGACCTCCATTGCTTTCCACTGTAGTCCTGAAAGTTTTGGTAAAATACCCTAAAAATCTCATGTTGGCTGGCTGTAATGCATGGGTGGCACCAGGACAGACCCAGCTCCGTGCCTGCAGCCTTCCTGCTGACACACGTGCCAAGCCAGGGGCAGCGCTTTGCTCTCACCTTTGGCAGGTGCAAGAACTAACACGTAGTGTAGAGGCCCTTTCCCCTGAGCATCATTTGGCCACCTTGCAGCCCACTGGCTGAACCCACATGGAGCTAAACGGTGTCCACACCAACCATGTAGTTACCATTTTTGCCTCACCTGCTCCAGGAGAGGAGAATTTCTTCTCCCCGCTCTCTGGGGATGGGTAGCACATTGCTGGATGCTCTCTCTCTCCCCAGATTATGATCAGGAAGTTGACTGTGAACACAGACAGTGTTTAATGATGTCTTGTTCTACTGGATCCTTACATAGTCATTAACTTTATAAAGAGATTTCGAAGGAGATTGCATTTGTCTGAGTACAAGATGTACCTACCCACCTACCTTCCTGCAGACTGTTGGGAAGCCAGCTGCACTGCTAGGAAAGTGTAAGCACTCGCTGTGTGCTGTGCTCAGGCCCAGACCCGATGGCCACATCTGGATAGAAACATCAGCAGCCCTGAACCCAATTTGGACAAGTTAAGCTCATCCCTGAGCTGAATGTAGAATCTCTGTGGCTGGAGGCTGCCTGCTCTCCCTTGAGACTGAGTGTGCTGGTGTGCGTTACTAATGAAAAAAATTCCCTGTAGCTATTTCTGTATGACAAAAATCCAGTTATTACTCTTGAGTGTGGCACTTCGACACAAAAGGCTTTCTCTTGAAAAGTTTCAAGGGCAGCAGCTTCCCCTTTCCTGTGTGAAAGGTTTTCAACAGAAAATTAGAGACAAGGTAATAAAAGAACATCAGTATTACTCTACTGAAATAATGCTCCTACTGACTAAGCTACATCTGACAGCGAGCACAAGGGAAGCCCCTTGCTCCAGCCACGGCAGTTTTGCAGATGCTGCAGACAAGTGCATGACATGGCCTGAGCTGAGCAAGCAACCTGTGCACTCCCAACAAGGCACAGGCTTGCACTGCTGGGATGGGAATCCACCAGGAAAAACTCTCCTGCCTGCACTGCGTGCCATGAGCTGCTCCTCTCGGGTCAAGTTCTTCAGGGAAGCTGTAGGGCTGCTCATTGCTTTGCCCCCAGGTCTACAGCACAGCCAAGAATGTCTCGGGAACTGCTGGATTTGGGTGCTAGGGGTCCTGCTTGCTTGGATACCAGAAAATCAAAGTGCTCACAGCATCCTTACTGTCAGGAATTTCAGCTCGGCTGCCTGTGACACTGCAGTGGGGCTGGTTCCTTCAAGTCGCTGCCATTGCAACCAATCCCCAGGGAAAATATTTCTCTTTCAACATAGTGGAGCCTTGCTGCTCCCCAAATACCCCACGCAGGTACAAAAAAAGCCCCCTCCGTGTCACATCAAGGAATTATGGATAGCTCTTTGAACTGCCATTTTTGGCTCAGATACACCTGAACACCAGCAGCAATGTGGTTCGGGGCAGCCAGGGGAATACAGACCCTTTGATTTCCAAATCGTGCTGCAGAGCCTTGCTGGCACCTGACCATGTGATGACACATCCCCACCACCAAGTTGGAGCCAAAGACACCAGCTTGGAGTATTTTCCTGACATTGGGTTATGTTCGCCCCCAAAAAGTGAAGCCTTGTGACTGAACTGCTTCACACCGTTGGATTTTTTTTTCTTTTTTTTTTTTTTTAAGGCTGGGTAGGAGCAAAGCCCTGAGGACAGCACATCCTGAAGCTGTGCTGAAGCTGAGAGTGGACACAGCTCCAGGGCAGTGGGTTCATGTATCTCCCCCTCCATCCATCTTGTTTATTTCTCAAAACACCATGCAAGTTATTTCTTCCTACGAGTTCCCAGGACTCCAAGGGGATGCTCCTTTGTTCTCCCAGCTATCAGAACGCACCTTACCCTCCTGCTCTTCCCACAGGAGCTGGAAGAAAGGCCTGCTTGGTGGAGAGCCACGGAGGATTGCCCGGCATGGCAGAGGGAAGCCGGGCTGCAACCCCCAAGCTACAAAAGCTTTGCATTTTCCTTCTTGCCCCCATGCCTTTATCCTTGAAACTCCCATTGAAGTCCAAAAAGCCGGTCTGTGGAGAACGGCGTTGGTAACACGACCCACACCATTACTACAAATCTTTGTTACTATGTATTTTTGTGGATGTACCAAAGCAGAGCCCCGGTGTGTCCCGTGTGTCTGTCAGGCAAGCACCGACCGGCGGCCAGGCGCGGCACTCTGCGCTCCGCAGGGAAAGCCAGCGCTGGGAGCAGCGGGGCTGCCGGGCCGCCCCCATCCGCACACCGGCACCGCGGGGTACCGGCCTGGGCAGGGGGCGGGCTGCGGGCACACCTGAAGGGACCGGACCCGGGGCCTCCACCTCACCTGGGCCAGCGGGGAGCCCCGGCTGCTCCCGAGCGCCCGCCGTGAGGCGCGGGGGAGGCGGGGCGAGAGTGCGGCCCCGCCCCCGAGTAATAATAAAAACTAAATTAAAATAAAATGTTAAAAAACTGCCCGGGCAGGAGCGGTGATTTGAGGGGAGGGTTGCAGCGGGGCCGCGGACGGCGGTGTGTGTGTGTGTGTGGGTGTTTCTGTGTGTGTGAGGGGACGGGGGGGGGGGCGGCTGCCGGCTGCCGGCGGCGCCACGCGCCGGGCGCGCGCGGGGGCGGGTGCGCGCGCGGGGGAGGGCGCGGGCGGGGGCGCGGCGGCGGCGGGCGCGCGTGGCGCGGCGTGCGCGGCGCGTGCGGCCGGCGGGGGCCCGCGAGCGGCGGCGGCGGCGCGTTGATAAGGGGCCGGCCGGCAGCGGGACTCGCCGCAGAGGCGCAGAGCGGCGGCGGGAGAGCATGGGCATGGGGGTGAACTGCCCCGCGCTGCCCACCCCCGCCTCCTTTGCCTCGCTTTAAATCTAGTTTTGAGGGTTTTTTTTCTTTTAGTTTTAAAGTTTTGGTTGTTAGTTTGTTTTTTGTTGGTTGCTTTTTGGTTTTTTTCCCGCCCGCCGCCACCGTGGCCGCCCGGCGATGAACGGCGGGGCTCTGCCGCCGCTGCCCCCCGCCGCAGCCCGCGGCCGCCGGCGGCCCGCCTCCCCCGAGCTGCTGCGCTGCAAGCGCCGCCTGGCCTTCGCCGCCCTGCCGGGCACCGGGGCGGCGGCGGCGGCCGCCGTGGCCCGTCGCAACGAGCGGGAGCGCAACCGCGTGCGGCTCGTCAACCTGGGCTTCGCCGCCCTCCGCCAGCACGTCCCCCACGGCGCCGCCAGCAAGAAGATGAGCAAGGTGGAGACCCTCCGCTCCGCCGTCGAGTACATCCGCGCCCTGCAGCGGCTCCTCGACGAGCACGACGCCGCCGCCTCTTTCCCCGACGGCCGCGGGCGGGTGCCCGTCGGGGAAGTTGGCGGCGGCGGCGGCTACTCCTCCGCTTCGCCCTCCTTCGCCTCCTCCGCGCCCGGCTCGCCGTGCTCCTCCGAGGAGAGCGGCTACGACGTGGCGCTGAGCCCCGAGGAGCGGGAGCTGCTGGACTTCACCAGCTGGCTGGGCAGCTACTGACACGGCGGGAGGTGAGGGGCTGCGCAGGGGACGGGGCGCCGCTTCCTGCCCCGGCGCTCGGGGAGCGGGGCACGAACACACCGCGCCTCTCCTCACGTCTCTCCGCTCAGCCCGCAGCGCATCGGCAGCCGCGGTCCCGGCGGCGGCGGCGGCATTCCCCGAAGGTACTGACCTCCAGCCCGGCGTGGCCCCGCTGGCTGCTCTTCTCGCCGGGTTCAGCCGTCGTCTTCTGGCTGTGGAAAGTGCAGTGGGGTAGCTGACTGCGGGTGTCCCCTCCTTGCTCGGGGACAGCGGCTCCGCCTGCCCGCCGGAGTGCCGACCCACGGAGCGGATGCCCGAGCGAAGCTGCTTTCCCCCGCCGCTGCTGTCTGGTGTTGCTTTGGAGGGGTGGAAAAGGAGAAAAAAAAAAGACATTAGAAACACTTGATACTTCCTTATTTCTGTAGGGGGAGGGAATTTTTTATCATGTCAGATTCTATTTTATATGTAACTTGAACTGCCTATAGGGACATTGGTGTATGAAGACTTATTTTTGTACAACAAACCTTAGAGAAAAGGGATGAGATGGTTCTATTTTTAGCAGGTCCTATCCACTTGTTCTTGAACACTACCAGCTGGAATGTTGTGGGAACATACATGTTAGAGATGCAAAAGTACTTTTTTTTTTTAATTATTATTCTCTCCAAACACTTTGGTAAAATACTGTAAACTTGTGTTTTAACGTGATGTCTGAGTTTGCCTGTGTGAAGGTTCACCTCTCTGAAAACTGAAGTTTTTTTAAAAAAATGTATTGAAGGCATTTTTGTATGCACTTGCTAGGGTTTCGTATGTTGTACATATGCAGTTTTTAAGAGAGTATAATATTTTATGTAAATTGACTTTATAAATAAAAATCTATTTATAAACGGCTTCAGGGCTGTAAGATGTATGTGTGTATTTGCCACTCAACTATGGCCTGAAGGGGTGGGAGAGGGGAGTAAGGAGCAGTACAGCAGAGAGGCAGTTCTCCCTGGACCAGGTTTCATGTGCCGAAAGGAATAAGGAGCAGCACAGCATAATCTCCAGGTTTACTTTTTTCCCCCATTCAAGTTTTATAAATTCAGCTCTTGGAGCAGGTCCTGCCGGGAAGATGTGGGGAGCTGCAGATGTGCGTAGGAGACAAGGCAGGTTCGGTGCTGCTAACCCCTGTCCTGAACATGCAGAAAGTGCAGCTGCAGGAGGCTGTGTTGCCCCTGCCTGAGATGCTGGGAGACTCATGCGAAGGTAAAGAGGAAGCGGGTATCTGAAGTTTGTTTGTCCTGGCAGCAGCAGTTTGTTTGTCCTCCTGTCCTCTCAGGAGGAAGGTTGGGGTGCCTTTATTCAGGGAAGCAGCAACTCTGAGAACAGTGTTGTCCTTTAAAAACCACAGTGTCCCACCTTGTCCTACTCTAGCCTGAGCTGCGTGTACAGAGTCTTTATCTAAAGGCAATAAGCAAATGTGAATCACTTCTTGGAAACTATAGGCAGACTCATAAGCTCTGTCCATTACTTTTGGGCTCATACTGAAGACCTGCTTCAGGGCAGGTGAGCCAGAGGTAAAAACTGTGGGTAAGAATGCTGTGTAATAAAACACAGGGCTGATGGCATGAAAAACTATGGCAGAGACTGTTAATTCCCTTAGAGAGCTCTAGTGAATGTTAGGAGTTGAATGGAGCAAAATGGGCTGGCCTGTAGAATATGCTGAACGAACACAAAGCAGAAATGGTTATTAAAATTGACCTACTTTACAGGGACCCTCTGTGTAATCTTTGCTGCCTTATTATTGTGAAGGTAAAATTTTTCAGGAGTGTCACTCAGCAATTCCAGATTCAGTAATTGCAGTGGATACTCTGTAATCCAGATCTGTAAGAGTATTCCACATACATGATTCCATTTGAAGAAGAAACAAAAACCTCCAAAACAAGCCATGGGAAAATGAAGCCTCTAAGAGCAAGCAGCATTTAGGAGCCTGCAATCAAGAGCAATAGTTACTGTGCCTCAAGTTCATTCCCTAATAAAAGTTGCTCTAATAAACTGTCCATTTGAAAGATACAGAGAATTCAAGTGCTTAATAAATGTCTTGCAAAGGTTTTATACCCTTTGTGGCTCTTCAGCAGTACCCCAGGTAAGAGCAAGAGCTGTGGGCTGATGTGGGCTGTGCTCAGCAGCAGCAGGAAGGGCTGGTGGAATGGGGAAGTAATGCGGTTCCTTTCCCAAGAGATAGTTTGAGGGCTTCATCCACACAGATGACCTCTAGAAAATTAGCCAAACATAAACTCATATAGACTCTCACATATTTATTCTCAGTCTAAACCAACATCATGTCATCTTTTCCAAGCAGTTTAGAAATTGGGACTGCTGCATTGGTCTGCACAAGTGTCCCATTATTGCAGAATGCATTTGTTTAAAGCATGTTACTACTGCTGGGCAGGGTGTTTGTTTTCCTTCCTTAGGTGCACTGATCATTTTAGTATTTCCAAAAGCAGTATTTGGCTCTCAGTCAAGTAACTCCCAGCATTGTTACCATGTTCATCTGATCACTGAAGATACCATTGCAGCAACTTTGAAGCAGTATCAGCTTTAACTCTATTGGCAAGAAATCAGCTGTAAGCAATTTTCACTTAAGCAATACTAATATTAGGGGAGAAAAGACCTTAGTCAGCATCACAAGTTACCTTAATGCTGCCAGTCAGTGCCTCAGTCAGAGCTACAGGGAAATCAGGAAGATACAATTTTATTCTAAAAACCCCACAGTGGTCATGAGTCTTCCAAAATTGAGAGGGAAGAAGGTGCAAGAAAAAGGATGTATGTGGGTTTTAGAAATACAGGATGGACAGAGGGACGCCTTTCCCCAGCCATGGTCACGGTGACAAGTCACTAGCAGATTCTCAGATCAACCTGCTGAAGAGAGCTGTGCTACACCAGAGAAGGGTACTGAATCCTTGTGCCCTCCAAAGGAAGTATTAGGGAGGATGCAAGGGAAGTTCTGTGGCAGCTGCAGCGGGTACCTTCAGCCAGCCCCGCTCACTCATCTTCAGCACCACCTGAAGACTGCTTGGACCTCCTTGAGAAGTCTTCTGACCCTAAAAACTCACACTTAGAACTCTACTCCATTTATGCAAAATACTTGCCAGTTCAAAGACTTGGAGATGAAAGCTCTCTGACCGTGAGAGTCACCTGTCAGCAGCCAGAGTAACAGCAGACCTGTCTCTCAGCCAGGTACTTCCCCTGCTTGGAGGAGCCAGCTACACTTGCTGATGGGACCCTCAGTGTCTGGGTTAGCTGCCATCAACCAGGAGCGCCCCTGAGAGATTCCAGAAAGCCTGGGTGCCTCCTAAACTGCTACATGAAACGCTTGTGGCCGGGATGGGGAATGCCTCTGATGAGAACATTATTTCTCTTTAGATGTACAACTAGAAACTCAGTGCCTAAAATGGAAACCCCAGCTCCCAGCAAGACAAAAACCCAGCCCTAAGGTACAGGGCTGCAGGAAAGTAATGTAGTCAGATTCAGGCAGAAGAAGATACGCTGAGGAATTCTGAGAGTTAAGAAAAAAAAGGCTGGGGAATCCAAGGGGCATACAGGGCTTGTCAATGTGCAGATGCAAAGCACACTTCTGTAAACCTCTCAAATCTCCATCCACCCATGGATTCCCATTTTCCCAAGCAGGATTTCACAGCCACAGACATGGCTAACAAAGCAGAAACAAGTTGCAGGATGGTGTCAAGATTAGCTGCCCCCATCCCCAGGCAGAAAGAACCCTTCCATTTTCAACCATGGTCCCCTCCTTGGCATTTTTTTGTTGCTCAGACTGAAGCTTTTCTTGTTACCCAAAGCTTTTCTTTTTACCAGTACACGGTAAAAATAGTCCCGTGCATTGCGGCCTGGTGGTGTTTAAATGATGATGTTGTCCATCATGGGCAACCTCAGCTTCGGTTCCATGCCTACACTCCTTCCAGATTTCTCCACAGACTACTGAAAATAATTTCGGACGAAGGGGCTGTGCAGCCTGTTTGAAGGCTTGTACACCACAGGGAGACCTAGGAAGCAGGCAGGAGGATGCCCTGCAGCATCCCCATGGCAGAATGGTATTGCTGGTCCTCCTTGCAGGGAAAGTGGCTTGAGCAGAGCCCAGCACCACAGAAAAGAGAGCATTTGGAGATAAGAGTCTAAGGGAAAAGGGTTCCTAACACCACAAGATATCACCAGTAAATACCCTCTTTGCTACAGACCATTGTGCAGAAAACAGCCCACGATTGGTTTCAACGTAAAACAACTCAATTTACATTAACACCTCATAAAGATCTCGTTACGGACAGCAGGCAGCGAGGGAGCTCCTGCGAATCAGCTTGTGGCTGCCTCCCCTCCCATCCGTGAGGAGCAGCCGCCAAGAACATACTTGTCCTGCCAGCCTTTGGTCTGAGCACCGAGGCTTGCGGGCAGACGGCTGTGTGCCGAGACTAGTCCCGAGGTCATTCCACTCTTTTCATGCAGGTCACAGAATAGCTGGCTAACAGCAACAATTTTCAGGCATTTCTTATCTGGATTGGACGCGGGCCAGCAGGCTGGGAGAGTGCACGGCCAGGAGTGAAAGGCAGCCCCTTGCACAGCTGACGGCAGCAGAGCTGCCCCGGCTTTGCCCAGCTTGGGCACTGGCCAACGAGGGCTCGGTTTGCTTCCCAGAAACTGCCACCAACAAAGCATCAGCCAAAGGCACACCTGGCAATAATGGGGCCAGCAACAGGAAAGCAGCACCAGGTGTGATCACAAGGGAATGTCACACCCTAAGGAGGCTATCGGGCGCTATAACAAATGGCTGAGAATTCCGGGGACACCGCACACACCCTGCTCCTTTGGAGCTTTGTGCACACAGGAACAGAGGAGCTCTGCCAGGTGCTTTCAGAGCTGCCCTGGGACTCACTGCAGGTCTTCTCAAGCCAGTCCCTGGGGCCTGCTCTTTGGAGAAGTCAGTGGATGCTCCTGTGGCCAAGTCTGAGAACATGGAGGGGTTTTACACTTACAGATTCTCTGTCTTTTTATTATATCTGAGTGCTTTCTTCCACCCATTATTTTCCCATAACAAAGATCTACTCAGAATAAGGGTAAAGCTGGTACAAAAAAGAGAGAGGTGGCATGGTTAAGGCCCTTCCCAATAATAGAGGCTGGTTTGCACCTCTGCTGTCACCATCTTTGAGAAGGGAAAATTGAAGGGGAGCATCAGCATCCTTAGTTTAGGGGAAGTGTTGCAAAAACATCAGAGACTGAGATTTCTGCTGTAAATTAAATTGAGAGTCTCTCCTGTTCTTGAGAGCCTACAACAAGACAAAGATCATTGTTCAGATCAGGATGGCTAAATTCTCATTTTCTGCAGGTCACTGCCTGCCCCCTTACTCCTGCTGTCACCTTTCTTTTGTCCCCAGGCACAACAAAGTTGTAAAAGAGCAAATGAAGTGATGGCCACAAGTCCTGTCACAGCTGTGCTGCAGGTGAGGCAGGAGAGGGATACTCAGAGAAACCCCAGCCAGATGGTGGGCTCCAAAACCAGCATCCACACATGGTGAGCAGGAAAAACCCAAGACTAGACACACATTTCTTATCTGCCAAAGCCATCAGTGTTGTTGTAAAAGAGAGGAGAAAGAAACAGTCATGTAGAGAAACAAAGAAATGGAAAGGAGAAGCAAGTGTAAGAAAGTGGCCAGCAGTGGAGAGCATAGTGCATTAAATCAGAGCAAGAAGCACAGAGAAATTATTTCAAGTACTGGTCTGTGACATCCTTCCCTCCCCTCCCATAAATGCTTTTGTTTATGGGTAGATGTTAATAACAGCAGAAGCATAAACATCAGAAAAGGAGAAACTTGTGGTAAGGCTGCAGGGACCAGGGCACTGCTTCAGGCTTTGACCTGTGAGCATCCACTTTGCTGCTGGAGAAGCCTCAGTTCTCTCCTTTCATCTCCTGGCCTCAGCCCCAGCACTCACAGCCTCCAGTACAACAGTTATCCAGTCACCAGACCCAGTAAATTGTGCTTGCTTTTTAAGTTGTTTGGTTTTGCCTTTTTTTTTTTAAGGGAAGAGAAACCAACAAAGAGGCATGATAGCCCCAAGGGGAATTTTCTGTTAAAGTCACTGCCAAAAGAATGACCAATTTGTAAGTGAAATGTTGACACTTTTGTAACACAGCAAATATCTTTCCCTTGAATGAAGCACTTCAAGATTTTTTTTTTGGCAGAAAAGATTAATTTTGTCAGGATGTTAAATACTAGTAGGAAGTGTTGCAATACTATTACACATTTTCCCTTTCACTCTGTTTCCCAGGTACAATTCCTTCAATGCTCCACAAAGGAGCCACAGTCAGTTTAGCAGGACTGTGGAAAAGGAAAAGCAGGTGAAACCCACTGGGTGAATAAAAGCCTAGCTTAGAAGTATTAGTTAATACCATCATCCCTTTACTAGCAGAGTACCTGCAAAGCCCTCTGCACAGGCTGCTGACTCCCATTTTCCTGCTTTCACCATGGGCTTGTTTTTATCAAAGGAAAGCCAGAGGGTGTCAGTGGAAGCAACTGGTCCCCTCAGTGAAACACCTGCACGTGATTCAGTGCCCAGGGTGCTCCTTTGTCCTCTTCTCCTCACCCAGGAGGCACCAGAGGAAACTGGGCAGTGGAGAGGGTGAGATGTGCTTCAAGCAGCTTGAAGTTTGCAGCACACACTGTTTGGTCCTGATTTGAATGGAGCAAGGATGGGGACGGGGTCTGGGTGAAGCAGCACAGCTCTGCACCATCTTCTTGCCTCATTCCCCAGCCCCCCTCTCCAGCAGCCCCAGGAGTGTCCCACAGGCTGCACCCCTGCATGGACCCAGAGTGCTGCTGAGATAGTTTATACCCTTTGGTCTCTGGTGTTGCTAGAGGACAGCCAGTAAAGGGAGGTGAGAGCAGAGAAGCTTTTGAAGTGGGGAGACCACAAAGCTCATTTAGGATGCATACACCACCAAAAAAACCCCAGCCACCAGACAGTAATAACTTCGAAACAGTGCTGACTGGAGTTGAAAACAGTGATGTACTGGCAGAAAAAGTGGTGCCTAAGCCAAGTTCAGACGTGGTGCAAGCTGAATTTGATTGTTTATGATGCTGAAGAGCGCTAATGGTTGCCGGCAGGCAAGTCTCACTGTTAAACAGAAACACACAACTTGTTAAAGGGACCTCTGGGCACTCTTTCAGGCCTAGCAGAAATCATAACCAACCTACTCTGTGTAGTAAAACCTGCTGGAGAAAGCGAGGGCAGTGTCATGTTCCTTGGTGGGATCTGGGGTGCAGGACACAGGCTGAATTGTGCACATTGCAGAAACCATGGGAGGAGTGGAAAGCTGGAGAGGGTGCAGAGGAAATGGGACACAGACTGGGGCAGGAGGCCTCACGTGAGGCTGCCTACATGATATTTTCTTTGCTCTGTTGGGGAGACAGGATTTGGGACCGTTCTTTGTAAAAAAGCAGATGCAGTGAATAAGAAGAGTTTTAGAAGTGAAGTGTTGGCATTAGAAAATAGCCCGTTCTGGAAGCTGCTGAATGCAATGATTTCTCATTCCAAAATGTTCAACATTATATTGACATTGACAAATTTCTTCATGGTCAAAATGTACTGCAGACCATTTGATGAAGAAAAGACTTCCCTCTGCGTCAACTTAGTTTAAATTTTCATTTTTCAGAGGTACCTCTGAATCATAGATACATCAAAGTACAGTGATAACATTTGAGCCACCACAAAAATTCTAGGCTCTGCTTCTTCCTTAACAGAGTGATAGCAAGTCAGCATGAGAAAAAGTCAGGTGGCCAGCTGAAAAACAGCAGGTTGGAAAAAGCAGAGGTACAGATGTGTGTGACAGCTTGTCCCCAAACCCCTCCAGCCATGGGGGTAGCCTTGATGTTCAAAATATGCTCCTAAAACATCTCAGAGGGCAGAATCTGGCATTAACAGTGGCATTAACAGCCCTGAGTGCTCTTTGCCCAAGATCCAGCCCTGCTGTAGGATTTGCAGCACACAGCCTGGGGACCAGAAGACTGCTGAGACACAGGCATCACAGCTTATGTATAAGGAGGGGTTCTCCCACAGGGTCCTCTCTAAGCCCATTTGTCTCCAGTGCCTTTGGTTGCCCCTCCCCATCTCTACTTAAAATTAACTTTGCATCAGACATCAACCCACTTTGTTTCTCAGTGCTTTCATCATGGGAAAAAGCTGGAAGTGGGAGGCGGAGCGCAGGGAGCAAGGAGAAAAAAGAAAATGGAAAATATGGAAGAAAGTGAGAGACTGAGGAGGGAGGGGAGGAGTGGGGAGGAAAGGCTTGAAAGGGCTGCTGAGGGACAGGGGCAGGGTGGCCCCCGGCTGCCCCACATTGTGCTTGGCTCTATCCATCTAAATAAAGGGACTATCCTGACTTGTGTCCCAGCTGGGAGGGGTTTTGTCGCCTTTTGGGTTTTGGTGTCGTCCCCTCCCCCTGTTTTGCTCCCCCTCCTCTCTTCCCTCCCCTTCCCTCCCCGCTTTCATCCCGACTGCATCAAAGTGCCCCCGTGTCTCCGGCTCCTCGGGCGTTTCCACCCCCTCCCCTTTGGGAGGCACAATGTCCCCCTTTGTGGCCACTACCCAGATGACCTTTCCTACCTTCTTATCCTCATTTATCCCTGCGCCCCCGGGTAAATAAACCCTGAGGCGAGGGATGGGTAGAAGCTGGGACGGGGAGAGCTGGCCCTGGGGCAGGTGCTGCCTTCTGCAGCCCCAGCAGGGCAGGGGTAACAGCAGGGAATGAGCGTGACAGAGCTACCAGGAAATGTGCACCAGGGACACTCAGCCTGCCCAGCATCCCACAGTGAGGTGGAGATGCAGATTTCACCCCAAAAGAGAGTGCATCCCTACTTCCACTTCATTTAAATACCCATGTCAGCCAGCTCCATAGGAGGGGCAGAGCCAGGCTTGAGTTTGAGTAGCTAAGAGCATGTGGACACATGGGCCTTTGAAGAGCAAAAGTCCAGCCACATCCTGCACTGGGGGTGTTCACAGGGGAGGAGAAAAATATTTGCTGGGCTCTGTGCAGCATGAGCCTACTCACAGCCCATCCTGTTGTTCCTGGGGCTGCTCACTTCTCTCCTGGCTTTTCTCCCCTCTGCATGTTTCCCTTCAGTTCCTGCTGGTTTATCCATATTTATTAGTCCCTGCTCTCTTGGGCAGAGCTCAGTCACCTGCCAGGGCTCTGGTCCTGCATGGGGCTTCACCTCTGCTCTCTGCCATGTTCTCCAGTGCCCCCAGCCTGGCACATGTTCCTGAGCAACCATAAATGCACTGTGGCTCAGTGCAGTGCTCCAGCCATGAAATCCCAGTGAAAGCCTTTATTCTGCATGTCTGATGCTTCCAGGCCTTGACATTCAAGCAGATGTGGCCGTGCTGAGCTCTGCTCCAGCTGTGCACACTGCAAAGGCAGGTCTAGGATGGACACGTGAACACCCCCCCATTCCCCAGGGCAGACAAGGATATCAGAGAGGGTTCAGGTGGCTCTCCCTGGCTGAGCATCTGTCTTGTGTTACTTCACCTTTTACTCCAGCTTTATTTGTGAAGGGAAAGCTCAGATCCACACAGTGCCCCAGGTTGTCCCAAATGGAGAGCTCTCCACCCCAAAGCCCTAGTCTCCATGTGTTTCAGATCCTATTTTGGCTGCCCAAGGTGATACAGTCAGATCCTAAATTAGTCCCTTATAATCTAAATTGAATTTAGACCCAGAAAATCCCCAGCTTTCAGATGTTTCTGGTTACACAATAACTCTGGCTCTTCTTCTCAGGAGAGTGAAATGGCAGGATTTTGAAATTCCTTGTTGGTTCATGTTTGCATATAAATGCTGATTTTATCTTTTCTGTACACAAAGTAAACACCAAGCTGTTTTACAATAATGTTGCCGTTGGAACATGCACCAAGGATGGCAAAACAACTTAGAGATGTTTCCAGACCCAAGGACCATGCCTTCCTTCACACAAAGAAGCCGCCCGCTCCGAGATGCCCGGCACACCCTCATCCCTGTTTATGCAGATCAACAGGCAGGTTTCATTAGGCACGAGTAAGATCCCCAAGGAAAAGTTGGGTGGAGATGACAAAGGATGTGTATTCACCCAGGCTACCTAAGCACAGGTTCCTGATGGAGCTGAATTTTTCCATAGGTCTCCAAGAGCTGTGGAGCCTGCTGGAAGTGCCCAGAATCACTGCAACTGAGAAATTATGGCTCTTACTTAAACTGGGATTTACATCTCTTATAATGCTGGTCAACATTACAGGGACTGTAATTCAGATTAAAATAAACGTTTAAAGTAATGTAGTTATTGATGATTAACTCTCTGAGGGGAAACTCTTATGCTGAGAGATGCTCTTTGTGAAAGAACTAAATGCAGTCAAGGCCAGAAGCAGAGAAAGGAGGATGTGCTGCTGGGAGGAGATAGCTGTCAGAGAGTAAATTAATTCAGTGAAATCCCAGATTTACAGAGCCCTGCTGGAGGCTCAGAGGTGGCCATACTTAAAAAAAAATGACCCTGTACACAAGCCTAACAGCCTTAGTTATGGAAAGAATAATGTACAATCAAATAAACCCACATTTTCTGATTATTTCTTCTTATTTGTCATTGGATATTGCAGAAACTCTGTTTGAAAGTCAACAGCCTCTGGTGAAAGAGGCGCTCTTGGATATAAAAGGAGAGGATAAAAATCCAGCCCAAATACCTCCCTTCAGCCACCTAGGAGTGCGGTGTCTGCTTTAAGTTAGTAATTTGGCTACTCATCTGCTCTAGCAGCCCGCGAACACAGAGGCATTTTCTGGGAGCAGTTCATTCTGCTTGCCCTAGGATGAGTGTTTGACACAGGATCAGCCGCCCCTGGGCGAAGCCTGGCCCTCCCAACACCCAGAGGTGGGTCTGTGGTGAGGAGATGCGTCAGTGGTGGCCAGGTTTAGGTGGTCATGGGTCGAGGAGTTGCTCTTGCCCTATATACCTGGGTGCTCATGGAGGCTGGAGCACTTCCCCCATCCCAGAAGTCATCTCTGAACAAACACCTATTCGCCCCAAAGCGCACTGAAATCCAGGTTGCTGTAGGTTCCAGTGGCCTTTGTATTACTCTCTGAGACAGTACCAGAAATAGACACCAGCTCCCTGCTGGTGGTCACCACACCTGATCAGCATGGAACAGACTGAAAAAAAGCCCATAGCCTCGTGCACTGGGGATCAGCCCTTCATCTTGAAATGGCACTAAATGCATCCCACAAAATCTGGGTGATATATTTATCGTGTCCTAGCAGTCATACGAGTTTCAAATGTTACACTGCCTTTGACATTGCAAGAGCAAAACTGAAATTGTCACACCAACTGTTCAAAGGGACACAAAAAAGTATACTTGCAGGATATTACTATTAGGAACAACACATTCCTTCTTGTTGCTTTGGACAAGAAGTTTAGGAGAAGGACCAAGGCACTGAGTTCTGTATCCAAAGCAAGAAGCAGGAGAAGGTGGGATGAGTAAGACAACAAAGAAATGTCACATTATTTAGTAATATGAGTTGTTCCACAGTTGTTCCATGTCAGAAGCAATTGCAGTGGGACAAAGAAATCATCCCAAGCCTCCTGGCACAGGCTCATACGTCTGTAGTGCAAAGCACAAGAAGCTTCTGTAATACAACAGGTCCCATTGCAGTGTGTCAAGCCCTGCTGCCAGTCCCAGCTGTTATTTGCAGCCAGGTAGGTAACACTGCTGCACATTTCATTACTACAGGCAGACCCTCAGCCTGCCTAGAAATGTGAGCAACAGCTTGGGTCAGTATGAAAGAAAGAGTATATTAAATTGTCAGGAACGACAGAAAATGCATATGCCAGTATCTTGTCTCTAAATGGAGTCACTCGCCCACACAAGCTCCTCATCTGACCTCACTTGGGTGGCTTCATTGTTTCTGTAAAAACCTCAGGGGCATTTCAGTCCATAAAGAAGACAGAAAATCTATTAATTGCCTTATAGCTGCAAAACAAGCCCACCCTTACCTTGCCCTGAGCCCTCCTCCTTGCCAGAATCCCCACTCCCTATTGCCCACTGAAAGCCGGGGACACTTTTAAAAGGCTGGAGGAATCTCTCTGCCTCCACTCCTGCCCTTTGCTTTGCAGGAGGACATGTATCTATGGCACAGCAAGAGAGGGAGCAGGTTCACTTTCTGCTCCTTGGCAGAAGCCCCACCATGTGTTTTTTCTGCAGGTGAACAGATGTGGCCATGCTGTCTCGCAGCCCGTGCTGATCTGGTGTCACTGCTCCTGTCCTGGCACCGCTTCCCTGTCCCCAGAGCCAGCCTCCCCCTCCCTGGTCCCCCGCTCCTGCCTCACCTCCAGCCTCTCCGGGCAGTGATTAATGGTGCCCATCAATCAGGCACGGCCGCGGTGAATGCGGCAGCAGTTTGCGATTAACCTTGGAGAACCTCGTTCCCCTGTCCCCGGCCATCCCCCTCCGGAGCCCCCCACTGAGATTATCGGGTGAAATGAGGCGGGATGAGTTCCTACCGGGGGGCTGGGCTCTGGAAAACAGGTCCCCTGCTCTTTTCATATTGAAATGGAGAGTTCTCAATCGCTCCTTTGAACTTTGCTCGCAGGGGTAAAAAGAAACCCAAAACTCCAGTGTTTTCCTTCCATAATGCAGATGGAATCGGGACTGGGACAGTCAGGTTTAGTGACAACAGTGGTGCCAAAAGAGTTGTTTCACCTGCCTTGTGGGAGAAGAGAAAGTGTAAAACCACGGGGTAGCTGACAGGGGACGGGGTTTCACTTGACCTCCCTCTGTTTTCTCTCCTGGCTGTGCAGCAAACCCTGGCTTTTTAGGGCTGTACTGACACAGGATGGATTAGAGTCCTTACTTTCAAGAAGTAATGGCAATGATTTCTTAGTTTTTTATAATGCCTCTTCATGGCTTCAGCTGGGATTCGGATTATTCATCCCTGCCATTGGAGGAGAGTGGAAAGGGAAGGTGTTCCCATTTCTGCTTGTGCCAAGTGCTTATATTTGGGATTGTCTGGCTGGAGCAGACTGACATCCTTGCAAACAGCAGTGTGGCTCTCCCCAAAGCAGCAGGGTGCACCTTGTGCTGTGGTTTGGCACATTGCAGCAGGCTGAGGAGGAAAAGCCAATGACACCATCTGAACTGCACCTGCATTTAACACAGTGCCACGGTGTGAGTTGATGCTGGGTGGTTTTGATTTGGAGGTGTTCAAGGGCAAAGTTTAGGCCTCTGGGTGAGAGGGTTTGCTCATGGTGGTGGCTCATGGCTGGGGCTGGCATTTCTCAGGCAGGCAATGCTGTCAGCTTGGTGTGATCACCCCATGGGTCACACACTTGCTGTGACAGCAGGGGACGAGGTGAAACAACCAGCACCTTAAGTAGAGACAGCTAGAGATCAATTTAGGGTGTGTAATTCCAGGAGGAAAGCTCTGGTGAGTGAGGTCATTCTCCAGCGGGTGGGATACCTTTCTGCTTTCCCACCTCCAAAAGTCCTTAGTGCCCCCTCATTTGCCTATAATCACCAAGAGGCTTTCTTGGTAAGAAATAAAGCTTCACATGCTCCCATTTAGAGGCCCATGGGGCCCTTTTTAGTCTTGTTCCTTTGCAGATAAGGATGCAAATTACCAAACGAACTTCAATTAATAGCCAAATCCCTTTAAAGAAACAGCTTCATACTCAAGCATTTCTGAACAGGGTTTTGCCCATTATTTGTCTCTCGTTTGAATGGCCATTATGAACATTTTGAACTCTGTTGTTCATACATTTATATACCCACACATACATGCAGCCCTGCATGCATGCAAATGTTTGTGTGCCCAGCCAGTGTTTTCAAGGAGGAAGAAACCTTGCTTTGCTCATGGATTTGGCAGGGAGCTACTCAGGTTGCCACCAGTTCAGGGGCTGGCCTCCAGCATTAGCCTGTTTCATCTTCCTCTGCAGCCATCCCATATGTCCTCATCCCAGACTGTGGGTGCTTGAAGGGTGCCACGGGGCTTCCCCTTGCAGGACAGCTCTGGTGGGGAGTGGGCAGACTGGCTGCCCAGCAGCCTGACAAAGCAAGGCCCAGCTTGGCCACAGCTCTCAGGGAGGAGGGGCAGGGCAGGGAGGGCACATGACTACCAAGATCTCCCTTCAAATGTTATTAAATAATGTTTTGCTGCTGCAGCACAACAGGTGTGGGGAGGCACAGGCAGGTAAACCCAGCCCAGAGCAGGGCAGCCTGCCAAGTCTGTTTCCTTACATAAATCTCTCCACTTCAAGGTATGCAATTAATCCCGGCTCCAGCCTCCGTTTACCACAGACCTTCTTTGTACACATGATGTATTAATCACCAGAAAGGACTTTTGCACCTCTGCTATCATCCTCACTCTGCAGGCGGCTGCAAAGAACTTTGAGAACCCACAGAGACCAAAGGACGTGGTGGCAGGGATGGGTTGGTGATGATACCAGTCAGCCAGAGGACGTGTGTGGGTACACACATGTGCAGGGCTGTGTCCCTCTGCCATGCAATGCTGTGCTGCAGCTCCTCTGAGGCTGATTTTGCCACCAGATCCCCTGCTCCTCTTCCCCTGGAGACCACGGACGTTAATCAGTAACAGCTCCCCACCCTGAGTTTTACAGGGCTGATTACAAGGAGTGCTCATTAACAAGCCAGGAGGACAGCAGATCCCCATCAGGAAGCCTGATCCTGCAAGAGCCTGCATGTAGCTCTTCATCCCTGGTGTACATAGGCAGCAGCAGCCCTATCTCCTGCATCTCAGTGGAGGGAGAGGGCATGGCTGGCCCACACTGGAGCCTGCCCACACCAGGCTGCCAGAGCACCCCTCTCCTGGCCCCGTTTGGCAAGCCCAGACTGTTTGTGCTGCCCAGGTTGAATTCTGCTGGAACATGACTCTGCAGCCACCAGTGTCCATCTTGCACCAAGAGCCCAGTTAGGCCAGGCTCAGATGCCAAGAACCCTCAGTTTTCCCTTTTACTCCCTGTTTTGCCCTCCATGAGGTGTGCACTGTGTGTTTAACATCCATTTCAGAACCAGCAGCAACAGGAGCCCTGAAGTCACACACTCACCTGGATCCTGGCACCAGCTCTGATGGCCTCTCCTGTCCCAAAATCCTTTGGGGTGAAGCAGAGAGGGAGGGCAGCAGATGTCCAGTGTGGTTTAACATGTACATGGAATGCTGCTATCTCCAAGGCCTCATAAAGATTACAGATGTGCTTCTTCAAAGGAACAGAGAGTGGAGCATGGGGCAGGCAAACGCCCACCCTGCTCCCACCAGGGCCATGGGAGCCCATGGGGATGGGGGATGCCTTTCCTCCCCATCTGCCTGGGAGGGGTCAAGGGCTGAGCCTTCAGCCCCCACGATAAGGGGGTGGGAGAGAGCCATGAGCAAGGCTGGAGCTCACTGCTGGCTTCCAGCTGCCTCAGCTTGGCTTTTGTGTGGCCAGTGCCATGTCCCTGGCTGGGGATACACGTGCATGAGGTGGCTGAGTCACAGAGCTCCTGCTCCTGACACTTTACCCACGCGCTGCTCAGCACTCATCTGGAAGCTGGCTGTCACCAGGGGACACAGCTGGGCACTCAGCACCTATTGCTGGGCTCCCCAGCTGTACCTGAGGGTGTTGGATGTTGGCAGCCAGTGCCTGGCTTGTGCTGAGGAGGCTCTGCAGCCTGCAGGTAACCCCTGCTCCTGAAGCTATTGTGCTGTGCTCCTTCAGGCCACATTTCCCTTGTCCCAGGGTGCTACCAGCTCCTCACTTCAAGCCATGGATTATTTTCTCAGCCTGATCACTCAAAACCTTTCCACTTGTTTTCCATTGGCTGTAGTGCTTGTCCCTGGATGTACTAAGACTATCCACAGCAAGGGAAAAATAGCTGCTGGGCTTCTCTAGCTGCTCTTCTTTGGCTGTAGCCTTGCTTTCAGGTGAGAAGCAATCTGCAAGATGCTGGTTCAGAGCCATTTGGTAGGAGCTTGAGCAAAGAAGAAACTTTCCCATTTCCACAGTGAAGACTTGCCTGCCCAGCCACAGGGGGAAAGGCACAGTGTGAAGGCAGAGTGCCAACAAAGTAGCCACTCAGCCCAAGATAAAGCTGCTGAAGACTTATGTTAATTAAACAGAGAACATTTTTGTTTCGGCATGCTTATTAATTATTATTATGGCTATTTGCAGTTTATATTGCAGTAATGCCTACAGGTCTGAATGAGCAGCCTGGAGTCACTACTGCCCAGAGAGCAAGCATCCAGGTGGGCAGAGGCCAGGCCCTGAAAGCTAACCCACAAAAGCAGCAGGACCTCAAGCTAGCTTTTCATCCCAACAAAGCTGTCCTTTTCTCCTTGAGCTGCAGCTGAACTGTGCTGTTTCAGGCAGCAGCGATCAGAGGGGTGTCCTGAGGACCATGCTGGATCACTTCTGCCATGAGGCCATCACTGGGGACTCAGGGTGGGGGGAGACCTGCAGAGCTCTCAGAGTGGCTGGAACCAGGTCCAGAAGGGACACTGGGCTGCCACATTACCTGTTCCTGTTGCAGTCAGTAACAAAGGTCTCCACAGTGCAATGTTTTCCCCCTTCAGGCTGTTTTTCATTGTTCTGTGATGCACGGGCCACAGACAGGAAGAGTAATGTAAAAAAAGAAAGGAATAAAGAAAGAAAAAGAAAAAAATCAAAGTGGCATGATCTTCTAGCTCCTGAAATCACTGCATAGTCTGGGAGCCAAGGGATTCTTTTCTCTTTCCAAACAGGGCCAAAACAGGAGCAGAAAGTGAGAATGGGTGTGAGGGAATCACAGCAGAGTGGGCATGGTCCCCTCAGTGCCCCATCACCACTGGCACCCACACAGGATAGAGAACCAAGGAGAACCTTGCAGGCCAGAGAGTGGTGATGGGGCTCCCTTGCACAGGAAATGCTTTTTGTTTCTTCTGAGATCAGGAAGGGGAATGCAACTGTGCCTGTGCCCTGGCTTTGGACAACATCCCTGCAACTGGGGCACTGCTGAGGATGGAATGGACACTGAATGTAATGTTATCTGGGATCTCTGGAGGAGGAGGCCAGGCAGGAGCCCCCAGGTCCCCTGGGCACGGGGCTGCTGAGCAGCTCTGTGCTCATTCACTGCACATCTCTGCATCTCCATGTGTGAGACACAGCTGATCCCAGAGAGGGGCACCCACTGAGATCTGCAGCCAGGGACCCCAGGAACGAGCAGAGTAAGAGTAGGAGTATGCCTGTCCTTGCTTTCATTTGCCTCCCTGTGTCATGCTTATGAAGAATTAGATTTTTCTTTTGAAGTCTCCCTTCTCCAGCCCCAAATAAGCTGCCTCATCACTTTGTCCCCCCTCTCCCACCACCTGAGCCTTTCAAGCATGGCTTCATGAACCATGGCTCTGTATCACCAGCCAGAAGCTCGAGGATCCTCCTGCTGCCTCTTTTGCACTTCTATCAGGTTCAACCTGTTCAATTAGCGGTGCCCCAGGCACTGTGGGTTCCAGCTTTCTCTTTCTGCTTCATTTAATTTGAACACACACACCTCTCCCTCCCTTCTCCTCCCTGCTCACTTCAAGGCCCCAGGCTCTGCACTGTGAAAGGCACAAGGCAGGGCATCACTTACACACCTGGAATATGTTGCAACAAGCCCAAGAGCCTTTTACAAGGAAGTTTTGGGCCCAGACGATGAGTTAGAAAGTCCTTTTGCAAAGCCGCCTTTCTTGGGTAACAAAATGCACAGCTAAACCCCATTCACTGATTCCCAGTGCTCCTTGGGGGATTGGTTTCCTGAGCTGCTTTCTTCTTTTTTCCCTTGGGTTTAACATTGCCTTGTGCACACGTGGAGAGCCAACCAGGCATGTACACAAGCAGCACACATAATGAGGAAAGGATTAGCTGGGGCTGCTCGCTGCCTTTTATTCTGGTTTCAAAAGGAAGCCGCTTTTGGAACACCTCAGCTGCTTGCCTCGTTGTGGAGGGCATTGTAATGGGCACCTCTCTTGCCCCAGCCTGGCACTGGCATGGGGATGCTGCAGAAGCTGCAGGATGGCAGATCCATGTTGTGGGCAGGGTCCCTGCCGCTGCTGCAGGGCCACATCGGGTATGGAGGAGGCCAGGTCTCTTTTCCCTCTGTGTGTGAGTGTGGACTGTCACACTCACAGTGTGACAGCACTGTCTCACAGTGTGAGAGCACTGTCTCTGGCACAGGGATGGATGCTGTGCCTGTGCACAGTGTGCTGGAGAGATGCTCTTCCTGCCAGGGGCAGTGGGGACAAGCTCTGGGTGCTCTGTGTGAGCAACACGACATGACAAGCAGCACGCTGCTGCTGGGGACTTGGCCTGCCACGGGGACCTTTGGGGACACCAGAGGGGGCTCTCCAGAGCATCTGAGCTGTGCAATCCCCCACAAAGGCACAGCCTGCTGTGCTCCAGGGTGGGTAGGAAATTAAACTTAGAGATAAAAATAAGGAAAATCATCTGATCTGTGAAATTGCACATTCAGGTGCTGTTGGTGTTGGCAGGGAAGAACTGCAGCTCCAGGAGTCTGATGGTGGCTTTGGAGCTCCCTCAGTGCCTGCAAGCCCAGCTGAGAGCCTCGACCAAGCAGATTTTGCAGTTTCCAGGGCAGCTCTTTACTGGCTGCATTGGCTGCTGGGCAGCTGCCCAGGGGCCCACGGGGCACTTGCCCTCACTGCCTGGCTGTTTGGATATCTCTGCCAGGACAAATCTGCCAGAGATATTGATCCCAGCTCAGTAGGATGAATGGGACAAAGAGCTATCAAAATCTACACAGTTAGACTTATTTTTGTCAGCAGAAATGCTGACTGCTGTGTGAGGACCAGCAGCAGCAGCAGCAGCAGAGAAAATAACATGATGATAACGAAGTGACAGAAAGTCATTTGGCCTGTCATTTCAAGATGAAGATTTAAACATTCCTCTTACTAAGGAACAGCTGGAAATATTACACCAGTGTGTGCTAAATCTCTTCTCTGCTGCCACTACACTCAGCTGTCCCACTCACGTGTTGGCTGTACACTGCAAAGCACAAAATCTTGCATGTCTCATTTTGTGCTGGACAGTTTCTCCACGTGGTTTCTTAATGCCTCAGGAGTTTATTCTGCAATATGCCATTTTTTTTCCTGTCACCAATCAACTTGAATGGTTGGTTGTTTGCTGATTTTATAGGCAGAGAAATTATTTGGCCAAGCTATACTGCAGCAACAGTTTAACCAGAGCATTCATCATTGTTTACCAAAACTCAGTGACCGAGTAGAACAAGAGTTCAGCCTGACCACTGCTGCTTGGGAGCCCAGAGGAGGTGCTGAGAGGATGCAGATGCCATTCAAGGTCACCACCTTCCTCTGAGTGAAAGTTAGGGATGCTCACTCAGCATTTAGTGATGGGCTTCTTCAGGCGGGGAGCTGCTGGAAGCTCTCCTCAGCTCTGCAGGGAAGATCACAGGCTGCTGCTGAGCAGAGCCATCCCCAGCACAGGGAGCAAAGTTTTGGTGGAGATTAAATCAATGGGAATTTTTACGACAGACTTCAAGGTCAGTTTTCATTTAAAAAAAAAATTAAAATGAGTGCACTGTTGTCTTTTGTCTCAATCTTCTGCAACCTTCAAACGCTGCCTCAAACCTGTTCCAGCCACTTTTTGTTTTGAAATGGTGAGAAGATGACAGCAAACTCCCTATAGTCTGTCTGTCTCACTGGGGTGACTCACTCCAAAATGCCACAGGTCCATAATGGTGGTTCTGTGCTCCCTGAGTGGGTCTCTGAGTAGGATTTGGAGTGAGGACCAGCCAGGGGTGGACGGAAGTGTGGGGTACCCCTGAAGCCTCACCTCCATCTGCCTGGAGCCTTGTGGAGCTGATGAATACAAATGTGCAGCCAAGTGAGTGGATTTGGAAGGCAATAAAGACATTCAATGGAGGAACTTGTGTAATTCTTTGTCTGTAAATCCTTGGGTTTGCTGTACCTATCCCTCAGGAAGGTGATACAGCCAGCTATCTAATTTTTCATGCATTTTGCCATTAAAAGGGCATGCTTTCAAGAGGGCTGGAAGAAAAGAGGCCGTGCTTATTCCATTGACCCCGTGCTATCTCTTTATAAACATGGCTGAAGGATTTCTATGGCTGAGATGGGTAACAAAAGGCTCTGCAGAGCCACAGCTGGGATTTTTCATGCTCCAAGGAGAGACGAGCATCTTGCATCCCGCCGAGGATTTTGGCTGGAGCTGCCGCAGTTGTTCCCACCTCTCTCCGCTCTCTTTCCCCGGGGACGTCCTGCACGTGGAAGGGGAAGACAACGAGGATGCCGGGCAGGGAGCGAGGGGGAGCAGGAGGAAGAGGAGAGGAGGAAGGAGCGGAGGGGCGAGTAGGGACAGGCCGCCTGAGGAGGAAGGTGCAAGGAGGGGGTGCAAGGAGGGGGTTCGCGGCCAGGCGAGGGGACGGGAGCTGCCCCTTTCCCTTGAAAGCGGCTTTTCAGATGGAAATGGAGGGTCAGCAGCCGCCCCTGGACAAAGGCCCGGTTCGCTCCGCTCCCCGCGGGCACAAAGGAGCGGGGGGCGCTGCCGGAGCCCCGCTCCGCTGCCCCCGGCCCGGGCAGGGCCTTGGCGGCCCGGCCGCAGCGCCGCCGCCGCTCGGCCTGCTCGCCCGGGGGCACGAAAACCGGCTGGGAGAATGCTAACAAGCTGGGGGGAGGAGGGAAAGACGGAGAGAGAGAAAAGCTGAAAGATTTCAACACAAATAATCTTCAAGGAGTGTTCTGTAAACAGAACGGAGGGCAGGGCGCCAGGAGCACCTGCCTCTCCGCATTGACATTAATTGTTCGGAGAAGAAGGGAAGAGCCCCCTCCTCTCGCCGCGCGGTGCTCGCTGTGTGCCCTGCCCGGGTGGCTGGGGGGCTCTGGGGGCTGCCCGGCCGTGGGTGACACAATAAAGGCACCCAAACCCCTCTAGCTCTTGCATCCAAACCCCCTCTGCCTTCCTCTACCGCTCCATTCCCGAGGGATGCCCGAGGATCCGGACGCTTGCTAGAGGTATTGGTGGTTTAAACCTCTTAGTGTCTTATATCAGCCTTGGTTCCTGCTATTGTTTTCTCTCCCTGTACCGTGTGTAATCCCTTGCTGGGCGCTGCCAGGCTCCTGACCTCGCAGCAGCTCCCCTGCATCGCCGAGTTCCTCAGGCACAAGTTTTGTCCTGTTCTGGGGGTGGGTATAGAGGAGCTGCAAGGCTCCCGCACCCACACAAGCAGTGGAGAAGGATTAGACCATGCACGAACAAGTCCCTGATCATACAGTTTGGCAATCTCACGGTAAGCCACCTCACCCCTCCCAGCAGGGAGCTAATCTCCGGGCTCTAGCGTGTGGCAGCTCCCAAAGCAGTGCCAGTGCTTGCAGGGGCTCAGGGGAGGATGGTGCTGTGGCAGCTCTGGTGCCATTTCTCTGTACCCCTTTCCAGCCTGCAACCTGTGCCAGCCTCGGCTGAAGAGCTCTCATGAGCACAGCTCCAGGGATTTAAAGCAAGGACACACAAGTGCACACATTTTAGGTTGAGATCCTACGGATACCCACCATGCACAGCATCTCCAAACAACAGTAACCTGGGGGCTGCATCTTCCCTTGGAGCTGTGAAGGACACCAAGGCACACAGGGTTATTCGGTGGTGGTGGGGATGTGGGTGGGCTGGACACCCTGCAAACGCAGATGGGACACAAGGCTGGATCCTTGTTTGCTGCTCGGAGTGTAACTGAGGCTGCCAGAGCTGCCTCGGGGGCATCTCCTGTCTCCCTGCTTAAACAGATAATGCTTGCCTGAGGCACACAGCAGGCCCAAGCAAAGCAATCCAGAAATCATCCAACGGTGCTGATAGATTTGTTAGGTGGTGTAAAGGGTATACTGGTTTCATCTGAACACCACAAGGCTGATTGCAACTTGCTAAAGAGCTCTCCTGGCTGTTGCATTCAAAGATCTTCCTACAGATGCAGCTAATATCAGCCAAGGGCTGGGGCTAATGTTTGTTTGCTGCTCTGCCTTGGAGCTAGATGGCACGACTGAATTTTGCAGGCATTGCTCAATTACCATGAAACAGCATGTCAAAACTTCTGCATTTGCTCACCTTACGCATGCAGAAGAGTCTGGATCGAAGTGTCACCAGAGGTGACTCTTCAGTTTGGCAACACAAGCTGGGCAATGACCAGCCAAGGCTCTGTGATGGGAAGCAGTTCATGTAGTGCTTCCTTAGGGGAGAGAAATCTGCAGCAAATTTGTGTTTGTCACAGCATCACCCACTTTAAATCAGGGTTATGTGGATGCAGCAGAGCACTGGGAACTGTATGGTGTTCTGTTGGTGCTGCATTACTCCAAGGTTTTGGCAATGACCAGGTCTCCAAAGCTGGAGGAGATCTGCTGGAGGGAAGCACCAGTGAAGTCAAATACCTCCTGTTCCTTGCTTTTACCTAGGCTTTGTTATTTGATGCCCAAACTTTCATTTTTCTGTCTCCAGCTGTCTTCTCTTGCTAGTCAATATTCCTTACTTGCGACACTCTTAAACCTCACTGTTATGTCACTCAGGCTTCAGACTGACTTAGCTTTTTTCTGTCCTGCCTGATGTCCTCCTGAGTGCATCCTAAAAGAACCTCTCTCTGCCCCATCACTCTTCTTTTGGGAATGGCCATCCTACCTTAGATCCTGGCCCTGGATGCTTCCCAGTGAACTGCACATCCCCAAGCAGTCAGACCATGCTTGGTGTCCCCAGCTGACATCAGGGACCCAGGCAGAGTTTCAAGCCCCCACAATGGATGGGGAAACCTGCAGGTTTGGGGGGAGGAAAAAGAAAGAGGCAGCCCGTGGCCAATGCCTCTTTCCCGCCATGCTGCCCTCTCCCAGTTTAACCATTAACAGGCTGGCTGGCCCTGCTGAGACAATGGTCTGTTTGTTTAGTATGGGGGGAGCTCGTATCGGGGCCTGGCAGATTTATCAAAGCGGAGTGATTAGCTCTATTAGAGAAGGGATTTGTGTAAACAAAAAGACAGGTGCAAAGAGACTATTCCAGCTGGCAAGGGCTTCACAGAGCATGAAGCATTTCAGTGGCAATAAAACTTCTTCCAGGAAACAAGAGTCAGACTGGAGAGAGCGTGTGTTGTTTCAGCCTATTCGACTGGCCCTCCTGACCACCGACCCTCCCAGCCATTCCTCCTCTCTGCCCCAGGCAAGGGGGATGTGCCTTTGGTGTGCCCCTGTCTCTCACTGCTCCCCTCAATCTCCTCCTGTGGGTGGGTGGCAGTGCTGGCACGTGCTAGTGGAAGCTGTCCCTTGGGGATGTGCCACTTGTCACCCGTGAGCCATATAATGGACTCCACTTCACAGTGGGAATGCTAAACCCTGTCCTGCCATCCCAAGGGTCTTCCTTCCTTCAGCCTTGTCCTGCTGGAGTGATGCTGGGCCACTATTTGTCAGGAAAGGTGATTGTCATTTGCTGACAAATGTGGCATGGAGCAAGCCTGGTGCCAGCCTCTCCAAGTAGAGACAAAGGCTGAATCCCAAAATGCCCAAACCTTTACCATTTTGAGAGCTTTCTTTGGAAACAGAAGAGGAAAGCCCTATTGGCAGCACACATACCATAATCTACTCATTCAAAACACCTCTGTTCACTGCATTTACAAATTTATCCTAATAGCTGCTTTGTGAAATTATTATTCAGTTTAAACTACACCAAGACCAGAATAAGCATAATTTTCATGCCACTGCCAGAGTGTTAAAGCTTTGTCACAAGAAACACTTGAAAGCAGAGCACGCAGCTTCCCCAGCCCACCTCTTTGGAGTATTGCTGAGCAGAAGTTGAAGTTTTGATTATGAAAGGTCATGTGAGTGAAGCAAATCAAGGAAACAGGAGGAAGCTCACCATGGGCTGTGGTTTAGCTTCTCTGATTTGAGATCTCGCCAAATGTGACCCAGGAAAAGAGAAATGTTTCACCCTCAGCTGCAGTTCATTGTCACAGCAGAGGACTGGTAACAATAATCTTTTTTTTCTTCTGCAATAACCTTTCCTCCAATAACAGTATGTTTTCTGCTTCCCTTGCTACCTGTGTCCTTAAATGATCTCTTCAAAGGAGCTGTACTGATGCTGCAACCTTTTACTGAATGTAACATGCATCAAAGTGTTTCTTCAGACATGTTATATTGGCCAAGAATGTGTTAGCAATACTGGCTAAGGGCTGGGCTTTATAGATGATTCAGGCCCATGAGGCACATAAGCACCTACTGAGCTTTTTAGAAGCTCTCTAAATTGTAGTCTGCAATTCTAGATACTGGCTTGTTTATATCTCTAAGTACCCAGCAATGCTTGACTTATTTCTATTATTATTATTTTCATTTTATTACAATTTAGCATTATTATTGTTATATTTTAGTTCCGTTATTAAGTGGTTCTTCTTCTAGCCCACGAGTTTTCTCACTTTACCCTTCTGGTTCTCTTCCTGCCATCCCACTGGCTGGGGGATGAGCAGCTCTGCAGTGCTCAGATCCCAGCTGAGGTTAAACCACAGCAGGTGCCCTGGGGAAAATCCAGTCCTCTGTGGCTCCTGAGACCTCTGTGGTGCACAGGTCACTGGTGTCCCCAAAGGCTGCACCCAGGGTGCCACTGCACACCACTGATTTCTGCACAGCCTGTGGAACTTCAATCCACCTTGCCCTGCCTTGGCTGCTTTTTATATGCCAACAGAGATGATAAGGTTGGTCTCTGTTTGCAAAGTACGAAAGATTTCATGAGCTATTGCTCTGCTTGCAGCTGGCCACGTGTGTAACTGCATTCTTTGCCTGCTTGGATGTACTGGTTATCACTGAAGGTAGCTATAAAATTAAGCCCTGGGGCTATGTCTTCAGAAACAGGTGCCTCAGATGTGGTCACAAAACATGCACATCCCTAAGGAGAGCTGTGCAGCAAGCACTGGGCCCTGTGCACACAGTACTCACGTTTCTTGAGCAGTACATGTTTCAGCTGCCCAAAGTCTGGTGCCACCTAAAGTTATCTTTTGAAGCCCAGCTTTGTATAGTTTTGATGATGTTACTTTACTGAGAAATCCAATGGCTCCCTCACTGCACCTGTGTCTCTGCTGCACTTGCTGTGTGGATGTTCAGTCCCTGGATGAGGATGATTGTCATTTGTGCTGCTGTGTTCCCTCCCACCCTGCAGTTGTGGCCTGCTAGCATTTCACTCCATGCTGTTTCTCTCTTTATGGGACACGTGGGGCTGATAATGACACAGATGCTACAAACAACTCTCTAAGCCTGAACAGGTCCCAGCATGTGAATTCCCTCTCACCAGGTTTGTGGCAGTGCCTTTTCACCTTCCTTCCTGGTAACACTGTTTGACACCAGGAGCCTGTATGTCCTCTCTCCTTCTCCCTTGCTGTCTTGCTGGTTTATGACCATTTGTTGTTGTTCATCTCAGCTGTAAACAAAAGAGCAAGAAAATGCATGTGTGTGTGTGTGTGGATGTGTTTGTGTGTGAAATCAGAGGTTCAGTGAAAGCAGAGCTGGTGTAGGACCTAAGCAGAGCCCTAAGCACTACACCTGATTTCTTGTATTCATGCTTTCCTCACAGCAAACAAGCCTCTGTGCTGCTTAGAGCTACAACCTTTCTGGTTGAAGTGTTCCTGTTTCACCAGTATCACATAATTTGCATTGAGGGTCAGTTCCACTTTCTCTTGGCATTTTGTAGCTATTGAAAGGAGAAAGCTCAGAGGCTCTGCTCTTGCCTCAGACTTCAAGGAACAGAGCATATTTCACCCCATTAATGTGAAAGCATCAATTCCCCTGTGCATTCAAATGGCAAAATAGATCCATCAGTGTGACAGAACTGTCTGAGGGATCTTCATTTATGCCTTTTCCCCAAGGGTCAAACAGTGGACATAGGCGAGAGTGGAAAGAAAACCGGGCTCATGAAAATTCATGCAATTATTTCTTGGCAAGTCATCACTACCGTTTTGCTTTTGGGTCAGGAGGGTGTAGAAATGCTGGTGGCTGGGCAGAGATCCTGTGAACCTGGCCTGCCTGCTGCCTTGCACACCCCAAGGAGCCTGAACACAGCACACTGCGGTGAAGAGATGGCAAACCCGTGATTTTCCCTGCTTTGTGCTCCTCCTGGGCTCTGCTTTGCCAAGGGTGCCTTTTGCTGCACCATCACTCAAATTTAGTTTGCACACAGGCAGGAAGTGAACAAGAGGAGAGGCAAATGAGATGCTCTGCCCCTGGCTTCTTAACAGAAAGGCTCCAGTTTACTTTGCCACATAATCAAATCCATGCAAATGCTGGGTGTCAGCAATGTCTAATGGTGGCTGTTTCAGAGAGGGAGGAGGTAGTGGTGTTCACTGAAACCTGCCGTGTGCTGTGACCAACAGGTCACCTGCTGACAGCCCCAGTCATTGCAATGCACGTACAAAAGGTGTCTTTTGGCTTACCTGGATGTCACAGATCTCAGTGCTTCGATGAAAGGACAGCAGAAGTCCTGCATGTGAGTCACAGCTGATGTTGCTCTGGGTGGACCTGAGCACACCTAGCTAGCTGAGAGGGTGCCAGTGGCCCTGTGCAGCCTGTGCCTGACAGCCAGCAGTGTCACATACTGGCTGGTCACATATTGTCCAGCGAGAGAGTCAGGGCTACAGACCCATCACTCTCACTGCAGTCAGAGGGCTGCCAGCTCAGGACACCTTTGTCTCAGATAGCTCTGCTGCCATGTGTTATCCATTTCACCTTCCCAGTGCCAGGCAGCAGTGAAGATTGGCACTGTTTCTAGGAATGGAGGTGGGTAAACCCACAGATGCCTTTTTTCTGGGTGCCCTATTTGTATCTTAGCCCTCCTTAGGCAAGGGCAAACAACAGAGCTGGAAATGAGCCTGATGCAGCCTCTCTCCTTGAAACCTGTCCCAGTGCTTCCCAGCAGCACGGAAATGCAGCAAGACTCCCAGAGCCCTGCGCACCTCTTGTCTGGAATATACACTTGTGTGGAGAGGTACAAGTGCTTCCTATTTGGTAAGTGCTCTCAAGAGCTGCTTACAGCTTGCAGACACCAGCAGAAATCCCTGGGAGGAAGGAAAGGGAGCTGCCATCGCAATCCCTTCTCCTTGGGATTAATTTGTGCTTGGCAGCATGTTTCCCTGATGGAGCAGCAGTGGCCCCAGGGATTATTGCTGTGCTAACCAACCCACTGGCTGCCCCAGCCCTGCTCCTCCTACAGGCAGCACTGCTTCTCAACACAAGGTCTTGCCCAGGGTGGCTCCATGGCCTGCAGTCCTGGGTTTCCATCAGAAAGGATCATCTGTGATGTGTGGGCTGCAGGCAGGCAGCACAGAGAATTAATACCCTTTTCTTCACTGGCTCAGAGGAGGGAGAGTTTCCTGCCCTCCGAATCGTGCCATCAGGATTTGCTATAAGAAAACAAAACTAAGAGTACCAACAGCAACAAAAGCCAGTGCATGTGTAAAGGAGACTCTACTCATGTGCTATGACAGCTCTCAAGGACAGCCCTAGACCTCAACCATCTCTGGGGACACTCGTGGTCCTCCTTCTGGGAGGACAGCCTGGGTACCAAAGGGCACCAGCTCTCCAGCTCTGTGACAGAGAGGTGCTGTGCTGCTCTGAAACCCTCCTCACATGCACTCAGCACCCTCAGTGGCCATAGAAAGACCTGCTCAAGCCATGACAATTAGGAAAAACTACCTTCAAAGGAAGGCTTGAGTATGTGGAAGAACACAGAGGTTATGAAAGCTTCCTTCACTACCTGTTATGTGCTGACTTATGAGCCTGGGTGGCTGTTGAGATGGTTTGTACAGTGGCGAAGCATCAGTCATTGCAGTGGCTGCTGCTGGGCTTCATAAAAACTCAACCTTAGACCATGAGTCTGTGTCCTTGCCTAGGCTTTCACAGAATCCCAGAATGGGTCAGGTTGGAAGGGACCACAGGGGGTCATCAGGTGCAACCTCCCTGTTCAGGCAGGGCCATCACAGAGCTGGTGGCACAGAATTGTGTCCAGATGGTCTTGAATCTCCAGTGAGACTCCACAAACTCTGGGAAATCTGTTCCAGTGTGCAGTCATCTGCAGAGTAAAATTTTTTCCTTAGGGTTCACAAGAGGAGCACTGCAGCCTGCTAAGTTAAGCTGCAAGTTAAGCTGCAATGGAGTGGCAATATTCCTCATGCCTGCTGGTGCAGCAGGGCACAGCTCTTCAGAGAGGGCAGGTTCCCCAGTTTCTCTTCTGTGCCAGGAAATCCCAATAATTCCCATTGCCTGGCGCAGACATCAGACGGGAGAGCCAAAACTCAGCAGCCCCAGGGCTGAAGGCTGCCAGGGAAGAGGATGGCAGGGTTCTGCTGCACGATGGTGGTGGAGACAGTGGCCACACAGCTCTGTTTTCGTGGCTGTTAAGGTGTCTGGGTGAAGCAGTGGCCCTTGCTGAGGCAGCAGCCAGCTTCTTCTTGCTGCAGCAGGAGATTTTGGCCAGCTTCCTCATCCTCAGCAATCCTGAAACCCCCGTGGACCCTTCCACCTCTGTCCTGCCATAAGTGGCTGGTTAATCCTTCTCCAGCACATCTGCCATTGGCTTACCAGCCTTTTTTTCTTATATTTTATTTTATTTTATTTTATTTTATTTTATTTTATTTTATTTTATTTTATTTTATTTTATTTTATTTTATTTTATTTTATTTTATTTTATTTTATTTTATTTTATTTTATTTTTATTCCGGGCAGCTCCCGTATGGTTTGGCAGTAGTTGCAGTGAGCCCTGGCCCATCCTAGGGCAGGGGGCACCTGCCTGGTGCGGGCATTGCCGGGACCAGCTCCGTGCATTCCTCATGCAGCCTTTCCGCAGAGGTGTGCACGCCTTTTGCTGCCTGCCAGGCAAGCGGAGGAGCAGGATTGCTCAATTAACATATATGTACCTTGGCGGGGCACCAGCCCGAATCCTGGCTCCACCCTGCCTTCCCTTCCCTCCAGCCATGTCGTTTCCCCCCTCCTTCTCTGACATACCATTCCTCCTCGCTATCGAGGCTAATCTTCATCAGTCACTGCCCCGGTGCTCTCCTGCTCTGACACGCTCCGAGTTTCAGTACAATTCCTGCGGCAGGTCGTGTCACGTCCTCTCACGCCGGCTGCTTTGCACGGATCCGCGCCGAGGCACCGCACAGCCTTGAGCAAGGCTTCTCCTGCTCTCAGTAATTTAGGGTGTCTCTCTCCGTTGCCGGCCCGGAGGAGGAGCCGAGGCTCTCGGCTGGCTGCGGAGAGCTGGCTAAAGCGCGGCACGGGGCAGAAACCAGCCAGCGTGTTCCAGCTTGAGCCGCCGCCCGCGTGATTTAGGCACTGAGGGATGCAGATTTGTTATTTCTGGAATGTCAGTGAGTTTCACTTGGGGTGGTTTTTTGTTTGTTTTCTACAAGGGCCGGACGGATACCCTGTTTATGGCCAGCATATTGCTCATTTAAGCAAAAAGGGTCTGGCTCTACGGGGCTCTTTGCCACATCTGTGCTGCTGCAGGAGATACAGCACTTCCCTCAGCAGCCCGGGTATGCAAACACAGAAATCAAGGTTCTGACAAGGGAAGGAGTCAGTCTGTGCCACTCATCCCTCCCTTAGCTCCCTATGGCCTGTGCTCCCCTGCCCACCTCAGTCCTGTCCTTCATCTCTCCAGGCCACACCAACCCCTTTTCCATCCTTCACCTGCGCTCCCTATTTCCATACATCCCTCCCTGTTCACTTCACATCTTTGCAGGGTTTTGTTGTCTTAGATGACACCTTCCCTTTTCATCCTGCAACTCAGCTGTGCAGTCCTCAGCATGGCACATAAAGAGGTGCCACTCTTTTTTTGGTAAGAGCTCTGTGAAATCTCCCTCCTGTCCACTCAGGCTGTGTCTTGCTGCTGGAGGTGGGTTTTGCAAAGCACCAAGCAGTGCATTCCAGTGATGGGGAAAACCTTGGTAGCTGTGATTGTGTGAGTCAAGGAAAAGTACCTGAACAACTGTAAGGATATGCCTGGAGGAGACAGAGGTGAAACATCTCCAAGTATGGGCCACAGGAGCAAATCAGGAGGCTCAGTGAGACCAAGGCAGTGCTCCTGTGTCCACGATTGCCCAGCCTGATCGGTTAACATGCAAAAGAGATTGTGCAGCTTTTGTGTTTACATCTGGTATTGCTTCCCTGGGCAAGTCACAGAGCTGGGCCACAGGCTGTGATCTGTGGTCTCTGTGCTTTATTATATAGTGGTTACATGAGCTGATATTGCAGGGCACTTTGAATACTAATTAGGTGTTTGCATGTTATCTTTTGCCCTAAGTAATTGCCATAGAGCTGACAGATGAGACGTGGTGAGAGAAGGCTGTGCCAGAGAGGGGACATACTGCATGGACAGGGGTGAGGACATGGAGATTGGGACCAATCCTTACTTTTTGGTAAGTTCCCAAAGAAAGTTTAGAGTCAAGCTGAGAAATGTAATCAAACTGGAAACTCAAAGTGGGACTGCTGTAGTTGAGTAAATTTATAACTCAGCTACAGCAGCCCCACTTTGAGTTTCCAGACATTTCTTTCTCTGTTTTGTAACAGCTGCTGGGTAGCAAATAAACTCATGGAAATGTGAGAAATCCTGTTTCATTAAGGACTCTGGGTTTCCCAAATCTGTGCCCTTTCTAACATGGTGCTGTTCTCCCTGTAATTGTTTTATCTTGGCTGAAACACTCCAGATTTATACTCTTTAGGTCTGTATCTCTCCAATGACATGTAAAACTTCAAACTGACCAAGGTGGAGCAGCCCCTGAGCCCTAGTGTCCCTGGCTGTCTCACCTGATCCATCAGGGGAGGGAAAGAGCAGAGCAAGGAGGGAGAGGACGCCCCATCCATGACGGGCATCATTTTGTGCCTCCCCCTCTTATTTCCATCATGGCAAACAGCTGTTGCTTTTATTTTAATTGACAATAAATAAGGAAGAAGGAAGTTCTGAATTCAGGCATATGGAAATGCTTGGCCAAAAAGCAGAAAACAGAGAGAAATCCATTTGAGGAACTTATTTCCTTTCACCGTGACAGTTTTATCCCCTCCTGAAAAGAAAAAGGCAAGAGCGAAACATGCCTGGCGTAACCGCTAAACCACTAAAAAGGCCGAAAAAAATGGGTTGCTTAACAACTGGTCTTCAAATAAAGGTGGAACAGAGCTGTGCTTGTTGCATGCCTGCTCCCTGTCTTCGGTCCCATGACTAAGACATTTAACACGTGCTAAGCCAGGGCAAGTTATTGCACTGCATGAGCCACGATGCAGCGCACGATGTCGTGTGAGCCACAACACCAAATCTGGAGGCACTCTGCACTGGTGTCTTCTGGGGTGCTATGCTAAGGGCAGTGTGATGTAGCTGCTCAGCTTGGGCTCACCAGACAGCCCTGGGTACCTTTAGGGACCCACATCCAGCCTGGCTGCAATCCCCATGGCAAGGGGTCGGCTGAGTCCTCTTCCCTTTGTGCCTGATTGAGTTTTGGCCATGCCGGGACAGCCCAGCTCTGCCCCCAGCCCCTCTGCTCCCCCTCGTGTTCCACCAGCCACTGCCTGGCCCCGAGAGAATGGGGAGGAGGAGGAGGAGGGCATTAGGCAAATATCCCCGGCTTCTCAAGATTCCTGCTTAATGAGCACATTTGCTCTGTGCCGCATTGCCCCCTATCAGTAATCTTATCAGGCTGAGCCTGCCTCTGCCACCTGCAAGCAGAGATATCAGACTGGGGGGGTGGGGGGTATAAACCAGCTTGTTTTAAGTTCCTAGGCACTAAAGGAGTTTCAAAGTGAACTTATCACTTTATTTTTGTCATTAAAAAAAAAAAGGATAAAACATGACGGGCTTGCTTTATGATTCACTGATTGCAGATGTTTCCTGTCAGGTGGCAGCAATGCTTGGCTTTCTGTTTGTCACTTCCAAAAGGCCAAGGTGCTTGGCACCACTTGGAGCACATGCTGAGCCACCAAGCCATACAAGCTGCCTCCCCAGGAGGTGCCAGGTCCCAGGGCTTCACGTCTCTACGTGCCTGCATCTGTGCCAAAGGACTTTCATATCTGTTCCTGGGCTAAAAACACATTTCCAAAAGGAGTCATAGGGGCTCACTGAAGAAAACAAGGTGTGGTAATGGGTATCTGCCCACTGCCACTTCAAGTGGGTTTTAAAGCATTTTCTGGCCAACTGCTCAGACGTCTTACTCATACCAGGTTCGGGTCGGGTCTTGACCAGCAAACAGGCAGGGAATTACACCTGACCTCACCTGTGACCTTACCAAATCCTGGGTGCCCAGACACTGTCCTGGGGTCCAGTCAGTGCTGGCCCACTCCTGACTGCATTAATCTTGGAGCCTGGCACAGGCTTTATCACATTCAGGCACCAAACAATACACAGCCCTCCTCTTCATCATTAAAGAACAGAACAAAACATAAATGTATTGCAAATATAAAGGACCTCAAGTATTTGAAAGTAGTCTTGAGAATGTTAGGATGAAAATTCTGTTCTGTTAAAGAAGTTTTGAAGCCCTATCCTTTCTTCAAGTTGCATCAAAAAATCTCAGAGATCCTGAGTAACAGAAATCCCAGAAAAGCCATGTGCTGGACAAAGCACTGCTGACATTAAAAATGTGATTTTTCTCTCTTTTGACTGTTTATCTTATGGATGCCAAGAGCACCATAGCCCACTTCCCTCATGAGCCATGCCACAACTGCATCAAGGAGTCAACACAGGACTTACGGAAGCAGTGAGTGTTTCTAGGGTGTGTTTGGATGAGCAGCGATGCTCCCCACCAATGTGTGGGCACCTGCTGTGCTGCCATTGATGGCTGCCTGCTGTAAGGTCTTCCTTGGGGTCTGTGTGAGGGTGAGCAGTGGCAGGGGCATGCAGAGACAGGTGATGGAGCAAGAAGGGCATTTCTGTATGCAGCTGTGCTGCTGGGCTGTGCCTGTGCCCAGTCAGGTGTGGCAGTGCTGAGCAGCTGGGCTGCAGCTACACCAGAGCACCCATAGCCCTGCAGCTTTGTGTGCACAAGCTGCTGGCATGGGTCAGGATGAGAGATGCCAGACTTATTCTGGAGATAGCGAAGGAGCCTTTTCATCTCAGGGATTGCTGTGAGCAGCCTTCACATATGGGCTGAGGTCTGGGGGCAAAGCCCTCAGGTGAACACACTGCTAAAGGCACCACTGAGCCCTCTCAGAGCCAAGACCTGCATCCAGATGCCATTGTGCTATTTTTGATGCTACTTTTGAGGGGGAAAATCCCACCCTGTGACAGCAAAATGTAGAGGCTCTAAGAGTTATTTTGCCCCTCTTTCTTCCCTGCTGAGCCATGAGGATGCAGGGTAGCTGGAGGCACAGCTTGCTCAGGGTCTGTCAGCTCCCCAGCCCTACCCTGTGCTTTAAACAGGACAAACAGGTTATGACATTAAAGTTTCAAAACCTATGGGGGGTACCTGACACAGCAGAGGTTAATGCAGGGGCACTCCAGGCCCCTGGAGAAGGGGAGGGGATGCTTTCAGGCTTGAAATGTAGACACAACTTTTCCAAAGTTGGACCCGGCTCAGAAGAAAACCAAACTCACTCTCCCCTCCCACGTCTCTCCTCTGGCAGCTCTGTGAAGCTGTACCTTGGCAGGCAGAGGCTCAAAACACATTGCCTCAGGCAGGGCTGTATCTCACCCTGATCAGAGCAGCCCAGGGCCAGGAGCCCTGCACTGGCTGCAGAAATTCTGAGCAGCCAGTTGCCAACCAGCTGAGGGGGAAAACTGCACTGCCCTGCCTAAACGCCAATCTGAAACAGCCCAGCCATACCCAAAAATCAATGGCCTGAAACCCAGAGCCTGTGGAGATGCTGCTGGTGAGTCTCTGTCCCATTGCCATCACCTTGATGGAAGTGAGACTGGAAGAAAAAAGACACAAATGGGTCCTGGGTTTATTGCTCTAACTGGCATGTTGGCATGGGAATGCTGTGGGCACCCCACAGGACTGTGGGATGTGAGATTTTAACAGGATCAAGGGGAAAACTTGCCCTGTGATGAAAGGGGAGGAAAGCTCTTGTCCCTGGGCATAAGATCTCCCCCCTGCCATGCCCTGAGTTCCTTGCACAACCAGCACTTTATGGAGGGTGAAAGGAAGAAAAACTCCTTTTTTGGCTGCCCCATGGCCTGGGGAGCTCTGGTGTTGTGCCCTTGCCTTCTGGCTGTGGGTGCTGGAGCCCTAAAATGAGGCTGCACACCCACCATCACAGTACAGAGCTGCCCTGGCAGGGTCAGCAAGGAGAAGCTGGGAGTCAAAGCACCTCTGTGCAGGGTCCATCACTGTGCCTGCCCCAGAACCCCACAGCAATCTGCAAAAGAAGCAAGCACTTGGGAAAAGGAGAGGAAAGCCTTGGAGGACTTAGAAAATTGCCTTGTGGGCTCCTAACTGAACTGCAGATAGGCAACATACCTTAAAGTTCCTGTGGTGGGAATCCAAAACACTCTCTAAGGGTCACCCCAGGAATAGGGGTGTCCAAGCAGTCTCCTGGTGTTAGCACAGGTTCTGGGGCTCAGGAACTGCTGTGCTGCCTGCAAGGGAGAAGGAGAAAAAGCAGCTTTTTGGGACTGGAGTAACCACTAACCATGGTCAAGAAAAGTTTGTTATACTCCAGCAGCAGCCATGCTGTTCTTCATTTCCTTAAACCTGCTAGGAGCCCTCCCATGGTGTTTAATATAACATTTTACAAGAGAACAAGCTGTGTCCACCCACTTACAGTGCAAAGGTGAGTGGCATCAGGAAAGTAACTGGTGTGCCTGCTCCCAGGGCTATTTGGTGCTCAGGGCATGGGGACCTGAGTGGGAAAACCCCCAGGGACTCACAACAGGAGCTCCAGAGGTTGACCATTGGCCTGGGCTCCCTCCCTGTTCCAGCAGAACTCAATGAAATCCCGTTCTGTGCTCTTCCTTAACTCAGAGATGGTGTGGCAGAGAGGGAGGTGCTGTGTGTGGGTGTCCCTTGGCTTGGCTCAGCCATCCTTGTGTGAGGGATGCAGTGGCTGAGAACCCCAGCTGCTCTCCCACCCCTGCAGGGGACAGCGCGAGCAGAGAGAAGGCTCCACACTGCTAGAGCTCACCCCCTGCATGTGCTGATGGGTCCCCAGAGCCTGGGAGAGTGGCACCCTGGCATTTCCCCTTCTCCTTCTGTCCCTGAGTGTCATTTCTCAGCATAGCCAAGGTCTCTGTCCCCCGTGGTGCTCTGGAGGGCACCTGCTGCAGTGGCTGCATCCAGCAGGAGAGAGGAAAAGGGGGGCGAGGGGAGGACAGTGGAATGCAGATGAAAACGTTTGGGAACCCCCCCCATCTGCCAGAGGGTCAAGGTTTCACTCACAGCCATTGTGGGAACTTCCTCATGGATCCACACATTATTTTTTTTTTATCATTTATTCTAGCTTCTGAAGCCCTCCAGTGACAAGCTGTCATTTTGCTCTTTTAATCGTATTTTGTGCCTCTGCTGCTCTCTAGGCGAGTCTTGGAGCTGCTTCCTATCTCTCCCAACACTTAACCATTTACAGCCTGAAAGACATGCAGAGATGCTTTTCTCTTTCCTGGAGGATGAATCCATTCCCCCTTTTGCCTTCCTTTCTACAGCTGCTGGAGCTGCTGCCACAGTTGCAGTTTATCTGCAGAAAGATCCCTGTGAAGGAGGAGGGAGAGTACTTGGGGAAGAAAAGGATGGCAGTCCTCAAGGAAACCCCTTGGTGACCCCTGGTTCAGCTCAGATCTAGGTCCAAGGGAAGTAAGAACTAAACATTCTTAATTATTTGCTATTCTCATTAGCTCTCTGTAGGGCTGAAAAGATGGTGTGGAAGAGAAAGCTATTATGGGTTGAGTAATGCAATTTTCTGTTTGGTGAGCAGCACTTACCAGAAGCCCTGAGAAGAGGGACCCAACCCCTGGAATCCCTGGGCTCCTCTGGCTGGGTTTGCTCTGGTGCAAGCTGTACATTACCAGCAGAAATTCTGGAAGCCCAAATGTCTGCCAGATCAGCTGGAAGCCTGAGCCCTTCCCAAGGAGCCTGGAGGCAAAGAAGCAGGATGCTATTCTAATGTAGAAGACACTTTTACACACAGCACCTGCTTGAGCAATCTGCAGAAGTGGCACTCAGGTTCCCTGGCAACTTTGCAAAATCCACCAGAGAGGTATTTTTAAATGGTGGAAGAATTGCTTCCTTACAGATGGAAATCAGGTAAGGAGGTGGCCCTGCTCCCTCATCTTTTGTGCAAGTAAGTGGCTGGTGTGCATCACAGAACCTCTGAATGCACTGCTTTGTATATCCACAGGGACCCTTCTGATTGAATGGAAGCAGGAGGAGCTCATCTGGACACCAGTGATGCCCACAGTCACCATTTATATGCTGCAGAAAGAGGGCTCAGGGACTTTAGGGAGCTGCTGCAGTGCCTGAGAGGAGTTTGGTGGATTTGTACCAAATCTACACAGCCTTCCCCTGCCCTTCTTTCAGCTGTGGGTCTCCTCTGCAGAGCAGTTTCTGCCAAGGGGCTCCTCTCAAACGAGAGCTCTGCTGCACCTGGCTGCCAGAGTCCCCTCCACTGGCTGTGGCAGCAGTGACATTTAATGCTCCCAGACTTGCAAAGACAACACCTTTGGGGTTCAGTCCACCACATGGACCGAGCAGTGGGCTTACACTGCCATGAGCAGGGACAGATGGTGGGGATGAGCATGTGGCTCAGGTACAAACAGCAGCAAGAGGTGATAAGAAAGGTTGTGTGCAGCTGCTGAGGGAGACCTGCTACAAGCAATTGCCTGTAAAATCTCCTGTGAGATCCAGGATGAGTTTGCAAGGTTGATAGTTAGATTAATAATGCTCTCCCTCATGGGACAGGAATTTGCCCCGTAGCAGATCTCAGCCTCCAGCTCTGTGAGATGCACACACATCTGGCTGTGTGAAATGCAGCTGGATCTCATCCATGCTCAGGTCAGCAGCAGGGCTGGGGTAAATGCCTGGGCCCCCTGACTGCCACACAGCCCCTGCCATGGAGCATCACTGCAGCCTCTGCTGCCGTCCCACTTCTCTTAGGTATAGCCCACATCTTCTCTGTGAGCCTGAAAACTTTGCCTGCCCCTCCAACTCTGAAGTAAACAGTATATTCTTCATTTTCATAATTAATGCTATTCCTATTATTAAGGGCTACCAAGAATCTGCCTTTGAGGGATGTATTAAAGGAGATGATGGCTAAATATGTGGGACTGGGGAGGCCATACCCTACAGGCTTGATAGGCAGTGGTGTGCATCTTCCCTGGCTTGGAGATGTGCCGGCTGCAGTTCTGATTGATCGCAGGTGCCAGTTTGGTTACAGTTGCTGAACACAGCATGTTCCTCCTTTCAGATTCTGATTCCCGCTCCCCTGAATAAGTCACAGATAAGATGACCTTGTCAATGCTTGCCTGACAGTTTCCAAACCTGTCTACTCTGATCTCTTCCTGGTCATCCCAGGAAAGCACTGCTGGGATGGAGATGCTCTATGTGGAAGCCCATGCAGCACAAGCAGAGCAAGGGCAATGACTGCCCTTAGACTTCAGCCATGGGCAAGGACACCTCCCACTAGATCAGGTTGCTTAAAGCCCCATTCAACTTGGCCTTGAACACTTCCAGGGGTTGGGAATCCATAACTTCTCTGGGCAACCTGCTCCAGTGCCTCACCACCCTCACAGTAAAGAATTTTTTCCTAATAATTTATCTAAACCTGCTCTCTTTCAGTCTCCATTTCTCTTCTTGTCCTCTCCCTACATGCCCTTGTAAAAAGTCCCTTTCTTTCCAGCCTTTCTGTAGGCTGCTTTGGGGGCTGGGGGGCTGCTCTGGGGTCTCCCTGGACCTTCCTCTTCTCCAGGCTGAACAACCCCAACTCTCTCAGCCCATCTCCATGGGAGAGGCACTCCAGCCCTCTAGTCATCTTCATGGCCCGTTTGCAGCACGTGCATTCAAAGGAAAAAACCTAGGTCTTATATCTTGCAGTAAACCATTAAATGCTTTGAGTGTGGGCTGCTGTGGGCCTGGAGAGGGGCTTTGCAGCTGTACCCTCCCACTGCCCCAAGGACAGCCGAATTCCCGAGGCAGGGAGAGCCAGACCTCGCGGGGGCTGGCACAGACCTTGGCGCTGAGCCGCTCTTTGGGCAGAGGGGCTCGCGTTTGATGGAGCCTGATTCAGGGGGCAGCAGCGGGGCTGCCCGCAGCCCCACAGCCGGGGAGTAGGGAGAGGTGCTGGGGCAGGATGCCGGGTTCAGGGAGGGATGTGGGGCAGGACGGCGGGAGCAGGGAGGGATGCGGGGGCAGGATGCTGGATTCAGGAAGGGATGCGGGGCAGGATGCCACACTCGGGGAGGGGTGCGGGGGCAGGATGCCGGGTTCAGGGAGGGATGCGGGGCAGGATGCCGGGTTCAGGGAGGGATGTGGGGGCAGGAAGCCGGGTTCAGGGAGCGGTGCGGGGGCAGAATGCCGGGCCTAGGGAGGGATCCGGGGGCAGAATGCCGGGCCTAGGGAGGGATGCGGGGCAGGATGCCGCACTCGGGGAGGGATGCGGGGCAGGATAGCAGGGCTCAGGGAGGGATGCGGGGCAGGATGCCGGGCTCAGGGAGCGGTGCCGGGGCAGGATGCCGGGTTCAGGGAGCAGTGCGGGGGCAGGATGCCGGGTTCAGGGAGCAGTGCGGGGGCAGGATAGCAGGGTTCAGGGAGGGATGCGGGGCAGGATGCCGGGCTCAGGGAGCGGTGCCGGGGCAGGATGCCGGGTTCAGGGAGCAGTGCGGGGGCAGGATGCCGGGTTCGGGGAGGGATACGGGGCACGATGCCGGGGCTGCTGGCGGAGCCGCAGCGCCGCCCGGTGCGCTGCCGCCGCACTGCGCTGCTGCTGCCGCTCCTCCCGGCACGGCCGCGCCGAGCACCGAGACCTCCCGGGACCGCATCTTCCAAAACTCCGGCTCCTCCTTCGCCTTCCCCGGGGTGAAACAGCAGCGGAGCAGCAGGGCCCTCCTTGCCATTGAGGCACAGCTCCCGCCGTGCCCTGTCTGTCGCTGGGTTTGTCTGTGCCCCTGTTTTGCCCAGCATCACCTGGGCAAAGTGTGTCAGGTCCAGGTGGAGCCCCAGAGCGGATCACGGACTGCTGGCACACTGCAGGCTGGGCATGCCCGCCCAGGGAAGCAGGGCACGGGAGCAGGACTGTTTAGTGAGGGTCTCCTCACTGCTGGGAGGGCACCTTCCAACCCCAGCTCCTCCTCCCGCACCTTGCAGCCCTCACAGTGCACCCTGCAAGGAAATGACTGGTTCATCACAGCCCACGCTGTCCTGATAGCCTCAGGCATGCACAGATCATCCCTGTCTTGCACAGGTTGTCTATTTCACCTGTTTTCCACTTTAAAACACTACGCAGAAAACTACAGATTTCTCTGCATTCTCTGCACGACCAGGTTGTTCCTATCTGTAAAGTTTTCCACCATTTTCTTTCAGGCCTGTGGTTAAGATGTCGAACTGCCTTGGCCAGAGAGGATGTTGTCCTCTCTTTTACCAAGGGTGCTTTCTTTAGGGCTGGTTTTCCATTGTTTTTAACTGCACAACTAACTCCTCTTTGCATTTTAACTGCTCATGTCCCTAAACAGAAAAGCTTTCAGTCTGTAATTTGGGGTGCTTTCAATTAAGACTACATTATTTGAGAAGGATTTACCATGGAACTTTCCCAGTTCAGCTCAGATGCACTGCTGCCCCAAGGTGATGGTACCACCAAGCCCTGCCTTTCCCCTGGGACAACAACCCTGTCTGTTTCCCCCTAAAGAGATCACGTCCTGCTGTTTGCTTGTGCCTCCCCATTCCACCTGCCTCCGGTGTCACTACAAAGCACAACCAAAAATCAATTCTTCTTCAATACCCTGTGCCTTGCTGGGGACAGTGCTAATAGGAGAGGCAGACCACTTGAGGGGCTGATCAATAGCCCTGCCTGGGTTTGACGGTCGGTGTCTCAGGCAGCCAAGCGCTGTCTAAACCCTCAATTACCCTTCCCTCGCCCCTGACTGCCTCCTGACAGCCGCGGTGGTTAAACCCTCTTCAGCACTCACAAGTGGACTGCTGCCTAATAAAAGGCTGCAAAATGCCAGCACACCCCTGTGCCACTTCAGCAGGTCACTATTTAATGCTGAAAAGAAATGCAGTGAAGCAAAACTGACCCATGCCTCCACTTATACGGAAAACAGTAACAACAGAGAAGAGAAGGAAAAAGCAGGTTTAAAAAATGCATTAAAAGGAACAGGGGATTTAAGACCTTTTGAAACAGTTTCAGATAAAGCCTGTGGCCCTATTTTTCACAGCAGACAGATAATTTTTGAAAGGTGACTAAGTGTCCAGCTTTTCCAAAAATTGGGCCCAGAACAGTCACTTCAATACAGGGGTCTGAACTGAAATCTTTTTGGGTGGCATGGGTTTTGAGTGTGGAGAAGGGAGAGGGGAAGTGGCCAGCCCTGCCCTGGGATATGCTCATCTTTGGAGCTGTTCCCTGTCTGCTGTCAGGACACATGCCCAGGCTGCAGGTGGGGCTGATGGGGAAGGAGAGGTAGATGCCCATTCCCAGAGATTACTGTCAGTCACCCTGAAGTGAAGTAGGATCCCCTTGGAAGTGTGAAAACGAGGGTGAAAGAAGGTGAGCAAACACACTGTCATGGGAGGACGAGGGACAGGACGTGTCTGTGGGCTGGGGCTGTGTGTCCAGCTGTGCGATCCAGCATGCTTGGCTTCCTGGAAATTCAGCAGGGGAATGAGATTTCAGGGTCCCTCATGCCCATCTCCACCCATTATCAAATTAATGTTTACTAAAAGGCAGAAATCCATTCCAAGTCCCTCTTGTTTCAGGAAACCACTTATTTTCGGACTTCTCCTGAGTTTGTAAGAAGCATCTGTCAGTGGAAAGGAGGACAGGAGCATGCCTGAGTGCTGCCAAAGTTTTGCAATCTTCCTTTGATGTGTCCCCCCATCAAGGCGGAGCCTGCCTGGCATGAGGGCCCTCGGGAGCAGCTCCAGCCTTCTGCCTCCCAGTTCAACCCCTGGCTGACCACCAGAACCCGGGGCAGAAGGGGGGCTTCAGAGAGAGGGTCAGGAGGAACTTGCAACATCAGGAACATTTTTGACCAATTCCTTTTGTGGACGGTGAGTCAGGGGTGCTGAGAGGATGGTTTGGATTTCACTTCCTCCCGGATGTGTCTCTGACTACATCTCCTTGAGACCTAACGGAATTCTGGTAGCACTGAGCAAAAGGCAGGGTGGAGATGGCCATGGGACTTTATAGCTGATTTGCATACAAAAAAAATCACAGAAGGTTTCTACATCAGCTTTACCTCCAATTTTAAAGCAAGATGGCCCTCAGAAGGAGATTCTGTGTTCAGGACTGTGTTGCAGACTTCTCCAGGCCACCAGTTCTCAAGAAACACAAGAATGGAGTTTCTTTCAGCTATGCACATGAGGATGTGAGCAGAAGTTTATGTCCTGCACAGCTGTGGACTCTGGGAGAAGCTGGTCTGCTTCTCAGGCCTTGCTAGCCAGAGTAGAAGCCCAGGGACTGACCTACCCATGGTCAATCCTACCACCTACAGTGAGACAGGAGAATAACACAGGGACCAGGAGAGCTGGGGAGGCACCACTGGGAAACTCAGCCTGTTTTTCTTACCCTATGTTGGAGGCCCAATAGAACAACCATTATGGGAGACAGGGAAGGGAGCAGTGTGTGGTGCCATGATTACAGAAGAGCCCTAGAAAGGATGTAAATATGATTTTTCAGGCTACCATTGAACAGAAGTGCAGCACCTTCCTGTTCTAGGAAATCAAAAGCTGGTGATGCACAAACAGCCACCTTCTGAAGAATCACATGAGCCACCATTTGTCCCAATCCACCTGTGCTAAGGACGGCTGGAGGATGCGGGGAAGGGTCCCTGGCTGTGACTCAGCGCGGGGCCAGCCTGGAGCACTGAGTCACTGTGTGCCAGGGCACAGCACAGGCCAGCAGGCACGTCACCAGCAGCAGTCACCTGTTCCGTGCTGGCCTGGCCCTGCCAGGATCCATCTCCACAGCTCACAGCTGCCCCCGGGCATCAGGGACCCACTGGGGCTGGGTACAGAGCCCATGGCTGCTCTGGAAATAGCTGCAATGTGTCATGGCAATCAGAACAAGGTAATAAGGTGTATATAATTAACAAGAGCACCAAGTGATCCTTATATAAAAAATTTCCTAGCAAACTGAAAAGCATGTTTACCAGTTGGAGGGAAGGAGGCTTTCTTTTTTTTTTTTGTTCTTTTATTTTGCTTGCTTTTGTGGGAGGGATTGTTTCAGGTGGACTTTTGATTTTTTTCAGGATTTTTTTCAAGCGCTGCTATATTCCTTTTCTTTTGTATTCTCTGCATTGATGATCCCAGAAGGGCAGAGTGGTTGAAGTTGGAAGGGGTTTCAAGACTGCCTTGTTGTGTTCCCTGCTTAGGCAGAGCAGCTGCCTGGGACTGGGCTCAGCTGGGCCCAGCAGTGCCCCTGGGGCCTTTGTGCAAAGCTGCTTTCCAGCCAGTTGGCTCCCAGGACGTGCTGGTGCCTGGGACTGTTCCCCTGCAGGGGCAGGACTGTGCACTGTCACTTGCTGGGGCTGACCAATTCTTCAGCCTGCAAAGGTCCTTTGGAAGGGCACCATAGCCATCTGGCCATCCGGTGTGTCACATGTCACCTGGGATAGCCTCACTTCAATTCTAGTTTTTAAGCCCTTCCCAAGAATGAGGAGTCCTCCAAGTCCTGTTTGGGTCTGTAGAGGTGACCCAAAAGAGACCAGTGGGAGCTACCCACAATGTGTTTTCCCTCTTGGAGCAAGGATTTCTCTGACAGAGAAGTTCTAAACACCTTGTCACCTGACAAGCCCCAAACATGCTCTGAGAGCTGCTTGCACAGAAGGCCTTTCAGATAGACCTGGACCAGATGGAGAGGTTAATTTGTGGAAACAAGAAGCTAGGAAGGATAATCTAAGGATAACTGGTACTCAGGCCCCATTATCTCTCTGTGCCTAAGCTCCACTTCTTTGGCTGTGGTTTGGTGGCTGCCTGCTGCTCTCTAGGTGGAGAGGAGGAAAGGAGGTCTTGTGCACAGCCAGCGCACAGCTGCATCACACTGCTGGGTCCCCAGGCTGTGCTGGAAGAGAAGAGCACTCCTTCCCTGGAATTTTATTCTCAAGGAGTTAACCAGGGAGCAGCATTTTATTTCAGCCATGACCTCCTTTGCCTGGCAGCTGCCATTTGCCATGGAGACCCCCATGAGTGGAAACAAGTGCTTAAGCTGGGGGGACCATGAGAAGAGACCATGTGTTCTGCCCATCCGAGGTGTGGCATGGCCCATACTGCCCCTGCCCTGGATGATGTCCCTGAGTCCATGAGAGGAAGATGTGGTGCTTGGGAGGGGGTGACAAAGGTGGGATGGTGACCCAAAGCAGACAGGAGAGCCACACCAGCTCTGCACCATGTGCTCCTTTCAGATGCCCCAAGCTGTCATCCTCCTGCAGCAGGGAGGCATTCCAAACAGTGCTGGTCCTGATCAAACATGGGCTTAACAGAGGCCTTCTCCAGGCCTGAAAAGCAGCCCTATGTCACAGAACATGGGGAAGACAGGCCGTTGTCCCTGCTCCTGGCCCGCGCTGCTTATCGGCGGCGCGGTGGGAGCAGCTCCATTAGGGATGTTTGCTCTGCCCGACTGCAGCAGTGTGATAGGGAATGCGTGAGGCATCTGACACTCCCCACAGACACTGCCAGGGCTAGGGACAGCCTGTGCAAAGGCAGATCCTGGCTCCCATCCTCAGCCTCACTGCATCCAGCCCATGGCCCACCATGTGCCCACCTCTCCCATGCTTTCAAGTACATCTGCTCTGCTTAAATTTCCCCAGTGCACCCCACCCTAGCCTCCACAATGGAGTTTGGGAAAGCCCCCTGCCCACCTTGTAAACCCTTAATCTCTTTGAAAAGCAAAAAGGACAGCTTGTCTTTTGCTCAGTTATTTGCAATCCCCAGTAAAAGGGAAGGAAGCTGGTCCTGCATGTGGTGCTGGGATTGCATCCCAGTCTAGACCCACTCTGAGCCCCCCTTGGCTCCTCCTTACCTCATCCTCACCAGTTTCTCAGCCAATTTCAGGAATAAACCTCTGGCTAATGGCAGGGGACTCTGACTCAGTGCATGCCTTAATAACAGGTTATCAGCCATATTGATCCTGCTCCCACTTCTGAGTGCTGGAGAGGAGGCTGCAGCTCTCCTGAAACTCCAAGAGAATGATCCCCATGACAGCCTTCTGGAGCCTGTGTACCCCAGAGCATCCTTTAGGACGCAGAGAGTTTTTTTGGGATGACGGGAACTCTTGGAAGAGCTGGGGCTGGGTGTCTCTTTTGTGCTGTCATGAACCACATTTCTGCATTTTGGACACCATATTTAAGCATGGAAATGGGGGGCTGGATGGGATATTACTTACTTGCTGTGCTGGCCCTTTCCTGCCAGGTAATCCTGAACTGATGGTGAGTTCTTATTAGTGCACGTTCCCTCCCAGTGATGCTGCACTTGTGTCTCTTGGGGGTCAAAAAGTGCCCTGAACTTTCTTCAAGGTTTTTTCATGGAGAGGCTTCTCAGCATCCCTGTGAAATGGAATCTATTCTAGTGAACAGAAAACTGCCGTAAGATTGAATGCCTGGGGACCTGCAGGGATGGTAGGTGCAGTTGTGCTGAAGCCAATGGGATAAGTCCTTTTACACACAAAGCTGTAAATTTTCAGGTATGCTAAAGCTCACTCTGGAGAAAAATTTGAAAAAGATGACAATCTGAGGAAAAAATCGCTGTTTTTTATGACAGGAGCCTTTGATCTTCCTAGTTATGCCACATGAGTGACTTGGGAAGCAGAGGTTTGGTTACAGTCCTGAAGAGTATGGGATCAGTAACAGCCAAACCAACCATAGGAAAGTGTTAAACTAACCTTCTGCCATCCCATTATCAAAAAAGAAAAGAATAAAAAAGGAGATAATCCTTGTTTAAATATCACAAGCAGCAGCTGAGTCAGTGGGAGCTTTAGACTGGAAATGTCAGGGAGGAATTTAGATTTTCTGAGCAGTCTCTGCTCTGCAATTATCATAAGGCACTTACAAGGACCCCTTGTCTCTTGTTGCCCTCAACACGCATCTGCAGGGAGGGGGAGCAGAGAAAAAACACATGGCCCTACTGGGGACAGATAAGGAAATCCAAACTCCATCCCACTAAAGGCACAAGGCAAATCCCTTCAGGCTATGGTCAGGCTTCTGCTGCTGCTCAGGTCAAACGTAGGTGGGGAGGAAGGGAACATAGGGGGAGGTGGGGGAAGGCAAACCCACAGGAGAGGCAGGGAAGCAATATATATGAGAAAGAGGAGAAAATCACATCCTGCCTCCTCCTATGAAGGTATTTATTTGCTTTTGGTGGTCTTTTGGAAGTAGGAACAAGAAAGGAGACAGAACAATGAAGATCTGGGGAGTTTTTAGCCTCTATGTAGTGCTTTTCCTCCTGGACCATCCCACCTCGTTGCCATCCAGCACGTCCCTGATGTAAATTAAATAAGGGAAAGTACTATTAAACCTCCTGATGCAGGCACTGCCAGCACTGAAGGGAAAGGGGAAAGGATGCGCACTCAAACCACGTAATTTCTACCACATTAAGTGATGCAGAGAGATGAATTTTCCTAGCTGGTACACAGGGAAAGGTGAAGGACTTCTTCTGTTGGGGTGACGTATTCTTACCTGTCTTTTCTCAGGAAAAATGCCAGGTTCCTGAAACCAGTCTTGGCCAGGTGCAAGGTGGAAGGAGCTCAGCCATGGGCAGGGCTCTGCCTTCCCTTGCTGGCCTCCCTGGCTGGGGGCAGCAGTGCCCTGTCCCAGCTTTGTGCCCAGTGGGTGACCAGAGCCAGGTCTCCTCCTGCACAGCACGCAGGCTGTCCATCCCTGTTAGTCTTACCCTGTCCTGTCCTGGGCAAACCCTTTGAGGGAGGCACCTGTTCTGGTGGGGACAGCTAAGGCAAAGGGGAACACAGTATTCCCAATGCCCATTTGGCTGGCTTGCCATCACTATTAGAAACATATGTCCTACTGCTGACTTGAACTTTTCTTCTTTGCCTAACTTTCAGCTATTGATCTTTTTGTTCTCTACTCTGCTAAGACCTGTACGGATCTAAAGATCCCTAGGGATCCATGTGTGTAACCGACAGTCCCACCATTTGGGAGGATAGGAAAAATAATCTCATAAATGCTTTTCCATGACATCATCCCAGCAGCTTAAAGGCAGAAGTACTGAAGTCAGGCATATTGTTCCAGTAGAGATCCCAGACTCTTTTCTTTCTTTACTTTCCATGACTGTGAATCAATAAAACATTGTTGATACACCTTGAAGATCCAGAAGAGAAGCACAGGGCTTTGGTGAGTCATCCCCTTAAGCCTGCTGGGTGGAATGAACCTTGCCATGGGTGATGCATTTGTATCCATCCTCTGAAAAGGAGAGGAAAATATTTTATTGGGCTCTTTTTTCATGTATTTATTTACTTGATGGCTACCTGTTAGGAATAACAGATGAGATCCCAAGCAGATGTGAATCAGTAGGAAAGCACTGGCTTCACTGTGAAAGGATGGTGATAATTTCCAGTAGAGATCTGGTTGTGTCTTTGTAATAAATCTCACTGTTCTATGCTGAATGCAAAACATCTTCCTGTGTACAAACAGAGCAAGAATAAACGTTTGTATGAAGTCAATATGGTGACATTTTCATAGGTCTGAGACCCTTTGTGTGACGCGTAATGCTAAAATCACATCAGACCTTTTGTTTGACAGGTGGATGGTTTTTATCTTCCAGTGCCTGAGGAGAGAGGGAACTGACTGAAGTAAGAAGTGGACGATTTGCTGTTCACATGGAAGTAGCACTGAGCTGCATTTTGCTGGGCCACCTTGGTGACCTGAGCTGTTGATACAGAAGATGAGAAAAGGGGTTAGAGGAGGGGGAGGAAGATGTATCTATGTCAGAGAAGTTACAAGTTCATGAAAATGGAGTGTGTTGGGCAAGCACTGACAAAGCTCTGATGGAAAACCCTTGTCCTCTTCTAGCATCATTTCTTCCACAGCTGGAACAGCAGGGACGGGTGGCCAGGAAACTGAGGGGAAAACACCACTCAGAAGAAGGGAGCAGGAGCTGATATGGGGCCGAGACCCATCCCAGCCACACTGTGCAGCCTTGCAGTCAGGTCCTAAATCACAGGTGACCGTGGGTTGAAGTCCATTCAGGTCCCATGTCATCAGCTTTGGCCATGCTCAGACAGTCCAACACACAGGGAAGGTTTCCTTCTGGAAGGCCAGTGGGAACTTGCTTTGGTACCTCACCAAGGCTTGTCTTTCTCCTTTCTGATGCTGCTTTGAGTTACATAAATTCTGCTGTAGTCTGTGGCATGGGTGAATGAGCAAGAAGGTTGAACATGCCAGACACCATGGTCACCAGCAATGAAGAGACTGAATTCCCCAAAACCATCTTTCAGGGATGAATATAGCAGGACTAGGACTTAATGAACTTGGCAATAATGTGGAGACGTGTCCTTAACTTTGTTTTTTCATCTACAGGAAGAATTGAAAAATTAAGGTCACTGCAAATCTCCTAGTGCTGAGATTTCCAAGGGTCTGGAGAAAAATAAGCAGTAGCAGGAGTCCCTTTTCCACATGCATTCAGCAACGCAAAGACCTGATGGATTACCAGGTATCAGGTGAGAGGAATGAAAGGAGGTGAGGGCCAAATATTTCTATTGATTTCTGCATCTCTTGCCCACCATTAGCAGGTTCTTCACAGCTGAAGGTCACAGCAATTACCAGCCTGGTGGCAGAAGGCAGGAAACGAAGCAGTGAGTCAAATGACTTGCCCACGGCCATGAACTGAGCTGTCAGAGAGGCAGTCCCTGTTTTCTGTGTTCATGGCTGGCAATAGAATTAGCTGTGGACATTTGATTCCTCTTGTCATAATGTTTTGGATCTTTTCTGGCTGCTCTTTAGCTGCACTTTTTTTTTTTTTTTCCAAATAAAGGAAATTCACTGTCAAAGTCATTGTTCAAAAATCCTGTGCCAGATCTCCATACGATAATTACTGTTTCTTGAAGGTTTTTCCACCTTTCTAGGTGCTCAGAGAATCCTCTTCAGTCTTTCCTCACCTCTCAAAAAATTTACATTCAATTTTTTTTTTGTTAAATAAAGTAAACTCCAGGAACTGGGAGTAAAATATTTGGTGTCACAGACTTACATAAAATCAGGAGCACTGGTGGTGCAGAAAATCTGTTGCAATACACATAAATTGCCTTTCTGCACAAAGATGACATTCTCTGATGATCTTATTAAAGAAATTGCCCACAAGTTGAAATACAGTGGGCCAGAGGTGTCATCAATTAATTTCACAACACCACTAAATGGCATGTTCCAAGAGGTGTGCATTACATTCCACCACCTGCTCCTGACTCTCTGCTTGCTGGCCACATTTCCGAAGAGAAAATTGCTCCTAAGTGCTTCCCCATTGATCTGAGACAAGATGGTTGTTTTGGATTCTGCAGTGGCAGGTGAATCATCAATACAATATTTCTGAATTTTCACTTGCCTGTTCCAGGTCCATTTGCTGAAATAGAGAGCTGGGTTTGCTTCTGAAAACTCAGGGCTAAATTCTCAGTTCCTGAGAAGAGTTTGTTTTCCCTCTCCATCCAGGTAGACTCCAGTCCCTTTGAAAATCCTTTCCCCAAACAATTCACTGTTTTCCTGGAAATCAGGTTATTTTCCTCAAAAAAGTTGATTGCTGCAAAAACTTCCCAGAATTCTATTTTCACTGTTTTCTGATGAGTGGAGATTCAAAGGGTTTTGAGGCAAGGTTCGAGCAGCATGGGCACAGAATTTTGTGTCTGAATGTGAAGATGAAAAGAGAATTATGAGACCAGCCCCATGCTTCAAAACAGGGGGCAGAGGGACGTTTTTTGTGGGTTACAGGAATATTCTCAGGTTTAGCTAAAGGCTAATCTGGCCCTCTGAAGTGTGAAATCTCTGACATGGATGTTTCATTCAGCTGCTGAGAGTATTGGCCTTGGTCCTTAAGCCATTGGTTGGCATCTGTGGAGCAGATCTGTCCTGTACACTGCTTTGTGAAAATGCACTGGCACACACTGAGGCAAAATGTCATTGGAGGAGGTTGCACAGCCCTACTCCATCATCTCTAGAAAAGTGGAAAAGTGCATGTTTTCCTTTTTTTTTTTTTTTTTGTAACATATTTGGCTGTTTTGATTTTGCCTTGGAAAAGCCACCCCTGCACAGAGACCCACCACATCCCAGAGGTTGCCTCTGCAGTGGAGGGGATGGCAGAGCTTTTCTCCCAGGTGGCACAAAGCATCTCTCTGCCATGCCCTGGATGTTAGCACATCTCTGCTGCTTGCAGCCCCCCTTCCCCAGGGCTCATCTGTGGTGAGACAGCCTGAGCACAAAATCCACGTTTTCTAGATAATAGGAGGCTGCGAAGTTAAGAGGGAGGTGAGCATTTTAATTATCTCTTTTATTTTTTTTCCCTCCTGATGCTGGCCCAGTCTTAGGGAGGATGCACTGATGTGAAGGCCTGACGTGTCATTATGGGTTATTAAACTCCTTTGTGGCACTTGGGGATGTTGAATGGAGCCGTGAAGGGAGAAGAGGGAAAAACATCTCTTGATGGAGCTGGCTCACCCCCCTGTAATTGCTTCAAAATTACAGCAGACTGTAATTATTCATGCTGTGGAGGGGAAGAGGGAGAGGGAGCAGGTGGGTGGAAGAAAGAGCAGCGAGGGTGCCTGGGCACCCCTCATGGCTACCAGGGTTGCCTTGGCTGTGATGGGAGAGGGCAGCTCGCCTTCACTCAGAGTACACTGTCCCTTTCTGGGCCTTGCTGGGGACTGGCACAGCACAAACCCTGTCCCTGCAGCTCCCTGGCCCACCAGAGAGACCCCCCACTCCTGCCCAGTGCCTTTGCCACTGGTTCACCCTGGGGCTTGCATCAAGATGACAGGTTGGGTCATGGAGATCTCCCCAGCTCCCCACAATTAGGGGTGGATGTTTGGCAGGTGGGGTTCCCCCTTCGTCCCCGTACCCGAGGTGCCCAGAAATGGTGATTATTGTAAAAAATGCTTGAGGATGAGACATGGTTGGATGATGTACTCGATAAATTGAGCCTTGCACCGTGGTGGAAAGAGATTTTAAAGATAGGCTTGTATATATTGATTGTCATCATAGTTATGCTTATAGCAGTGCCTTGCCTGCTCCAATGCAGCCACAAACATTAATATCTTGTCTCTATCTCTGCACTAGCAATCCCACATCCAGTGGCAGGGGAAACCAGTGTCCACAGGACCAGCAGTACTTTGCACCTTAATGCCTTTCCTGGATTGTTTCTGGGTCTGCTTCACCCTTGAGAGAAGCACAGCCAGAGCATCCCAGTTTATGGACTTCTCTGTCTGGGGGCTAGTGCAGGGAAACAGTGACTGGCCGTGTTTGCCGTGGCTGCTTTATGTCAGATTAATCCCTAAAAACACACAGCTGGATACACATGGCACCCACACACATTCAAGGATGGTCATGTGGCTGGAGTATGAGAAACAAAGCAGTGATGGAGACCCATCCATCTGTAGTATTTCCTTTGTAAAGCTTCCTAAAGGCTCCTCTTCCCTATTAGCAAATCTGGTAGTTAGTCAAACATGACAAAAGCTGAGACAAACCTGTCTTGTTTTAACCAAATAGGCTTACACCCCCCCAAAATTAATGTCTGTTATCAGCAGAACTTAAATATGGACCCAGGCAGGTGGTTTAGCGAGATGTATACACACTAGGAGACAAAAAATTTTAAGATGGGGCTGGTTTCCAAAAAGATGGGAATTTGCCTGCAAAAGACGTGGGTGGGAAATGTGTCGAACAGCTCTGCACTGGAATGTCTGGGAAAAGTAATGCCTGTCCTTTTGCAGCCATGCTGATAATTGCTCTGAAGGACATCCACCCACCTTGCTGTCCAAAAGGAGGACCTGCTGCCACGTGCTTTCTCCCAGCTTCCCTCTTCTGCCAGCTCCTCCAGGACAGAAAAACCACCCTGATTTTACACTCTTATCAGAGTATGAAATTCCTACCATGGCAATCCCCTCACAGCAATCTGGACGTTTTCCCCTTGGTTGCATGGAAAGCAGAACTTTGGCTCCATGCAGTGCAGGACTCATCACCAGACAGGGATGGGGCAAGCAGATTAGCAGGGCTTAGAGAAGAAAAGAACTGTATGCCTAATTTGCCAACAGTAGGAAGACAAGGGAATAAAAATCAAGGGCTTTGGGATGAGATAACTCAGTAGAAGGACTGATAGTCTTGAATAAAGTACTGGATTTCACAAGGGAAGTAACAACACGCAATGAGACAAAAGGAAAAGAGAAAATATATTCAGAGAAATTCCACCTAGTCATACAATAATCTTGAGAACTTGTTTGATGTTATCAGCACATTTTAAAGCCTCTGCTTGTCAGAAGAGCTTTCATATGTAATCTCTGAATAGGTTACAGCCTGCAGGAAGGCTGAGTGGCTTGTTCTATTCCCATATTTACTATTTTTCCAATTGTCTCAATTCTTTACATGAACTGGCATTTTAAGGCTATCCTCTTAGCAAATTTATTACAGATTTGGATAACTGGAGCTTGCTGTGATGGCTGATTTAAGTTTATCATCACTGGCAAATATTTCTCTAAAGAGACCTTTAAACTAAGTCAGTTTCCAAAAAGAATGTCTAGCAAAATGATTTCTTTTTCTGATTTTAAGGTAAGAAAACAGCATGAAGGAAAAGGGATTAATTTAATCAATTAATTAAAATTTTGTCTTTGTTCTTAAATTGAACTGAAAACCTCAAATGAAAAATGTTGTAATTCCATATTCTACATGCTGTTTTAAAGGTGCAAGCCAAAATAATTCATCCACAGTTAAAAAGTGATTTGGTAAATACATTCAAATGCAATTATTGTAACTCTCCTCCTACCCAAGTCCTTATTTCCTCTCCAAATGAAATCCCAGTGAAGCTGGCCCAGTCTTGGCAAGACCGTTCGTTGACAATGCTTATTTTTAACAGGTATTACACTAGCAAAGTATCTGAATAGTTTTAACTAAATATTTCTTGACTACCTAGTGTAACTATGGCTTTTCATCCTAAATACCTTTGCAGCTTCATCCTATATTGTGAGGAAGAGCCGTGCCCTTTGCCCTCTTTCTATGCCCCCTTTCCTGGCATTAATGGTGTTACAGCATCCCCACTGAGGTCTCTTCACTGGTGCCTCCATGAAAGATACCTGAGCGTTATTTTTGTGGCCTCTTTGGGAGTGGGTTCTTTTCTTCCTTACAATCTTCAGAGCTGTGTTCCCAGCATCCCAGCCTGTCCAACAGCCATGGTTCACCACAGCCAGGGACACAAAAATAAATCAACCATAGCATTCTGCTGATTTGTGTCCCCCCAACAGGAGGGTCCTCAAAGACCCCCAGCAGACAGGAGGTGTCTGAGCCTGCAGTGCTGCTCCTTGACTGCCTTCTGGGCAGTGGAGTGCCTTGGAACCTGCTCCCAAAATATTTTCTGAGAAAACCTTGCAACACCAGGCAGTATTACCCTCCACCGGTTTGGTGGGTTTTATCTTGTGTTTTGAGCATCCAGGGTTTAGCAGAGAGCAAATATACAGTTTAGGAGCCTCAGAGGGGATTAGGGATGAAATTAAAGCAAAAGCAAGGCTGTTCTCAGTGTGTGAGGTGATACCACACCTGAGAACACAGAGACTGGGGATAGATGAGCCACGATGGCTGCTTAACTCCTTCCTCTGGTTTTCACTCTACTGACCAGCCAAGTGCCCTCAGCACCTGCAGTAAGAGAAGATACTCCACATGACTTAAAATCAATTTTGTCTCACTACTGCACCAATCTTCAGCTGCTGCCAGCTGCTTACTCCAGCTTCAACTCCCACCAATGAGCTTCCCAATCTGCCTTGGTGGGGCAGGCAGTGTTGGTCTCACTGTCTGCTCCCTGGTGTTTGGTAAACACCAACAGCTTTGCATCCTCAAGGATGTCAATGGGTTGTTGTTCCTCCAGAGCTTCTGGCACTGCAGAAGTCATCAGCAGGCTGGCACAAACTCAGCTGTCCTGCTGAGTGCAGGATGAGCCACCAACCCTGCCAGATGTCAGTGCTGTGGTCAGCAAGGCTGCAGGTGAGCTCTCGGGCAGTCAGCTGGTGAAAGGCCACCAGCTTCCCCGCCACAGGGATTTGTGCCAGTCAGTGGCCTGTCACCAGGATGGAGGTGGCTCACACAAAGCACAGCCATGCGTTCCTGCAGCACTTGTTTGGGTGGGACAGCTGCTGCAAATCGAATCAGAGAAAAATGCCAGTTTTACTCACAACGAAGCAGAGGCTCTGGCATGGGTCTGACCTGTCACACTGTCAGCCCCAGCTGCACTCAGGCATTTGGTCCCTTAGGAATTACTGCAATAGGAGCAAAGCACTTAGGGAGGCAGGGCTGCCAGGGTTTTTCCAGGTTATTTCCTCTACAGCCTTTTTCATTTCTGAGGAGTCAGATCCTGCCCTCGTGCTGTCAGAGTGACACGGCCAAACGAAGCTCTGAGGTGGTGGGGGAGCCCTGGAAGGCACAGCTGTGTTCTCTGTTCTGACACACAGTTGTCAGTAGCCGGGTGCCGGGAGGTGCTCACATGAGAACAGCATCCAGTCCCGCAGCAGCCTTGCGGGAATCAGTGTTATTTTCCTACTACTTTACTGCCTCCATGACAAGGCAAACAAGGGGGAAAAAAGGCTGGAGAGGGCTAAATCTCTGCCTTTGTTTTATTTCATCCTTTCACAGATCAAAATCCTTTCATGCAACTCCCAAGCTGGGGAAGCAAATGTGCCGGACTGAAACATGTAATGAGAATGAGCTCCATCCAGAAGTGGGGGGGGGGGGAAGGGGAAAGGAGAGAAGGGGTAAATTAGAGAAGAAATCTTTTGGATGCAGGCAAACAGGTGGGGGATTGTCTGGTCTGTGAAGGCAGGGTGTCTGCAATCTTTGTAGCGATTAGATTTAATGGGACAGACACGTTTCTCTCCTTCACATCCCCTCCTCCTCGCAGCCCGAGGGGGAGAAAGGAGGGAGGTGGTGATGGGGAGGTGGCAGGGGAAGAGAAGATTTGAAAGAGTCTTTGACGTCAGCCCTGCCCTATAAAAAGCTGGCAAGGAGCTGGGAAGCAGACAGCAGAGCTCGTGGAAGAGCAAAGATGCCAACCCCGAACATCTCCACCTCTGCAGCCAAAGGCTTCCGCAGGGCGGTGTCGGAGCTGGACTCCAAGCAAGCCGAGGCCATCATGGTAAGACAACCCTACCCCACTTCTTTCCCTCCCCCTCCAAAATCCACAGCCTCTTCCATAGCTATAGGCAGAGGCAGGCAAGGATAGATGGACCAACACTTGGTTTGTGGGACTTCCCCAACATAGGCACGTCTGGGCTCCAGGCTGGCAAAGGGAAATTATTCCAACAGGTCTGTCTACATACTGATACATGTGAAATTAAAACATTTAAGGGGGTGAAAACTTGAAATAATGAAACCACCTCAACAAAAAGTAAGGTGAATAACGCACAGATCTATGGCAAGAATAGCAAGGAATCCCCATGTGAAAGGCAATTTGAAGATCTTAATGATTTCCAAGTTTCAAGGCATTAAACTGCAGAGATTTCACATGTTTTAGCATAATAAATAAAGTGGGGCTGTTATTTCAGACAGCACACAAGGCACAGGCAGTTTAACTTGTTTGTTCATGGCCGCTGTATCCAGTTTATCTCCCAGAACATCCTTCTCCCATTTCTGTTCCCGGTCCTCCTTGATGAGTTCTCAGCCCTGTGTTTAGCCCAGGGAAAGCTCCTGCACACACCAGGTCTGAAAGTGTCAGGGAGAGAAGTGTCAAGTATCTTTAGAAAGCCGAGCCTGGCCAACCCATCAGACTTGCTGTAGGGACAGGGACATTTCAGCTCTTACCTTCGAGGACTTGCCATGCAGGATGAGCTTGAAGACTCCCAATATTGGACATTCCTGTGGGGCAAAGGTGTGGATAGGCAGCAGGTGACAATGCAGGAGCCAGTGCAGCCAGTGGCAATGGGTGCACCAGGAGGGGACCTTAGGAATAGAGATGGGTGAGGTAGCAGATATGTTTGGCAGATGTCTGCAGTGTGACTCCAGCAGGTCACTCTTAGAGCTCCCCATTTCTCTCCCTTGTACCCGCTGCCTTTTTCACCCATGCTCCTCTTAGCCCTGTGCAATGCTCTTCCTCACTAAAAATCAACCACTACATTGGGAGAAAGGTGTTTTGGAGAGTGGAGTTTGCTGGAAAAGGGAAACATTTAGGAAACAAGGAGGTAAGCTTGCTTTCTCTAATAAATGGAAATCAGGGAAGGCTTCTCTCTCATGCATTCCTTTCCATTTCGCAAAATAATGAACACTCGAGTGGCCCTTGAAAACCTGGTATTTTCCAGGCAACTTGCAAAATCCATATTTGAGATGCTCAGTGTCTGGAGAAGTGAAGAGTGTTTGCTTATTGCACCCTCTGAGGTGCTGCTCTGTGTTTTATGAAAAAACAGACCAGAGAACATAGGGGCCAGGGGAGTTCATGTTCAACAAGAGGGCTGACAAGAGTGAGGCAACCTGCTTGGGGTGAGTGGCTCCTCCAGCCTGGATGGTACATAAAACCTTAGCCTGTGATTGGTTTTGAATGAAAATTTTCAGAAAAGGGAAAACAAATAAAATTAAAACTTTGCCCTGTGAGGATCGCTATGAGAGTTGGCTGCATGAAAAGCTTTTCTCTTCGCTCTCACCTAGCACAGGAGATCTCCACAACCCTGCCCTCTACCAGGCAAGAGGCATGACTCTGCATTTGTACCTGACATGGCATGTCCCTGGCCCTTGTGTTGTCACTGTGACCGTGGGTGATCTGCCCCACAGCCATCACCCACCATCACATCACCTCCAGCAGCTCTCAGGTGTTGCCTTGCCAGGGGAGCTGCAAGCTGAGGGGGAAATCCAGACCTTTGCAACCCCAGAACTCCCCTACACCAGCAGGTATTTTACATGTCAGCTGGGGCAGCCAAGCATCAAGCTCCATGGAAAAATCTTTGGTTATGTGTGAAGTTTTTCTGCTGCTAACAGTTTTTGCAAGAGACCCTGGGACTGTAGCTGGGGCAGAGTTTGGTTACAGAGCCAGGCAGGAGACAGCCAGTGGAGCCAAAAAAGCTACAAAAAGCACCCAGGAAAGCAGGGTTGTGACATTAATGTCCCCAGCCTTTACAATCCTTCCTGACTGCTGCAAATAATGAACCGGGGGGAAAAAAAGCAACAAAATCGCTCAGAACACAGAATTCTTAATGACAATATGCAGGCTGGGCATTCTGACTTGCAGCAAATTCGAGGAAGAAAAAATGAACAAACCCTTCATAAGAGGTGCAAACTAACCTTCAGAAGAGGTGAATGAGTCAGGCGCTGGTTAGGCAAATAAATGCTTGGCAAAATCAAATTACAGTTCTCGCTGTAGCCAGATATGCACTCAGGGAGGGAGTCTGCAAGGCAATTCAAAAATATCATATAATGGTGACTTTGGAAGAAAGGAAGGCATTTATCAAGAGATCAGTTTGGTTATTATATATGCCACATTCCTAATTTCCAGCAAAAGGAGAAAATAGCCCAATGAGCATAAATGTGAGGGGCAGATTTGAGGACAGTGAGGTGGGGAACACACAGCCAGGCAGCCTCCAGCTGGCAGAGGAGGCAACAGGCAGGCAGACTCTTCCCAGTCCTCTTCTTCTAAGCAAAATTCAGCCTTTTTCTGTTTTGTTTTGATTTTTTTTTCCAAATTACCCACTTAAACTATGCTATCATGCAGCTATGAATAGGAACCAAAGCCCCCACCCTGCCTGCCAGGGGCCACCCAGCCCCAGCACATGTGTGGGACTGGCTGAGTCTGCTTCCCCTGGTGCAACTTTCCAGTCACCCAACTCTGGTATTTTAAACCCACCAGCTGGATTTTAATCTGGTTTACATCCTCAATATGGGGGTCTAATTTCCCTCCTCTACCCTCCTCCTACCCAGAAGTAAAATCCTGCTGTGCCAAAGCACCCTTGGGTAAAGCACTGCCTGGCTTGGGATGGCTGTGGAGCTCATTTCTGTGGCTACCACAGGGCACAGTTTGCTCTGCTTATTGCAGGACATTAAAGTAAACACCAGCTTAGCTTAAAACGCTGCACCGATGGAAAACACACACTTAAAGCTGAGCACATGCTCACAAGACTTTTAAAGTTATGACTGAGATCACCTGTTAGATGTCTGCCCTCTTTGGGCATGAATACCACAAGCAGCAGCATGCACTTATTTGTTATAAGGTGTTTTTCTATGCCCTGAGGAATAAAGGGGGGATCAGAAAATATAATTTTGGAGGGTTATCTTTACTGAAACAGGAGCAGATAGAGGTGTGTGTGGGCTGGTGCCTCGATGTGCTGCTGAGTTTTTGAGGCTGTATTTAAAGTGTCAGCTTTACACTGCTAAAGCATCCAAGAGGATTCTCACAGGAAACATGAGTTACTGATAGTGGGCTTTGAAAATCAGAGAGAAAATAAACTTAGTAGTCAGTCAGGCTGTCTTGTTAAAAGGAAAACACTCTTAATTTTCACAAGGTAGGGAAAGCACTGCTTAGTTAACATGTTCTAAATATTTTCAATGTAATCACAGGGAAAACTGCAGCCAGTCCCACTCCGTGTCCTTCTTCAGTGCTGTGCCAGGTTTCTTTTAGCAAGCTCTGGAGGTTTGTCATCTGGTTTGGGTCTTGAACACAGAAAACTGGAACCAGATGCATTGCCTCTGAATAGAAAACTGGTTGTAAAAAGACCAAGAACAAATAAGTTGGTATATGAGCTATTTGTATAACAAAAGAAACAGCAGTGATTGAAATAATTCGTAGTTCACTATAAGTATAAACAGGTGTCCTGACATGACCTCAGGCACAGAGTTACATTTTAGATTCAATTCCAAGTAACAGGAATCTGCAGGAGTTTGTTCAGACAAAACAAATCTACAGATAAGTGGGAGGAATTTATTTTCTGGGGTATATGGTTGTGGTTTCAATTACACTTCAATGGATAAGCATCCAACTAATGTCAAAAGTAAATGTCACATTGGATCCTGGGAGCAGTTTTGCTAAGCTGCCCTGCTAATACACCTGCAAACAGTTCCTGTTTCCTGGCCATGCCACAGCTGTGGGCTTCACCTGTCCCTCACAAAATATCTTTTCTCAGATGACCTCAGGTTTATCTGATGTCTCTTCACTTGAGTCCATCTCACCTGTAAACCACATAAGGTTGTTTCTGGGTTTTCATTTTTTCAGAAGATATTGAAAACTGTTGCTAGGGGAGGTGAGAGGAGAAGCCCACTCTCCAGCTATGCTAAGAAGATATTTTACACAGGGTTTTTTATTTTTCCCAAAGATTCACATTTCTGAAAGTTCAGTTCTAAAACCTCAATCCTCATGAGCAGATCTTCCTCTACAAAGCCAGGCAAGTCAGTCCAGGCTTTCCCTGCTTCCTCTGCTGACACATACCAGTCACATCTCATCCAGCTACTGGGAATGCCTCTGATCTCCTCAATCTCTGTGAGCAGTGTCATTGATTTCTGTTCTGCCTTCAGTCTCCACGTTTCGTTGGAAGACGCCAAAGCCTCATTGAGGATGCCAGGAAGGAGAGAGAGGCCGCGGCTGCAGCCACTGATGCTGCAGAGTCCACAGAGACCATTGTATTCGAGGAGAAGGATGGGAGAGCCATGCTGAACCTCTTCTTCATGCTCAAGGGAGCCAAGACTTCGCCACTGTCCCGTGTCCTTAAGGTATTTGAGGTGAGTACCTTGGTACTCAAGGAACACACTCCAGGTTTCATGACTGGGCTGTGAGAAGCGTCACTTGAGTGTAATAAAGAAGCCTCAGACTAGGTCTGCCTACTTCAAATTATCACATTAATTGTCTGGTATCTCTGAAGTCATGCTTTGTTCATGGCCCAGCGTGTCCTCACTTGCCATCATAAGAAGGAGGTGTACCTCTGAGATGCAGTGCTATTAAGCTCTGGCCTTAATTTCACTTAATTATTTTCAGTTTCACACTCAAGTCCACACCCTCATGGTTTGCAGTGTACTCTGACAGCCCTCCCTGCTCAGCACTTCAGCTTCAGGCACAGGGCTCTGATCCCACATTCAAAGCAAGGTGTGTGCCCTGCCTGTCCACAGACCAAACCCATCTCACTTTTGGGTCATTACCATACTGGTCCTCAGTCAAATAGTTACAGGAACAACTTTGCCCTGGGTGTAAAACAGGCATATTGATTTCAAAATTACCTTTTCTATTCTGATTCACATGTTAAAGGTTCTGTTGGTTCCCCTCAAGACATGCATCCTGTCTATGCCTTTAATACCAAGAAAAACTGGTAACTGAGCTTTTTCCCTCTAGCCAGCAATGTAATGTTGCATTATATAGGATCTCACTGCCATGAATGGAAAGACTGAGATAAGTGCTGCCTATTTAAACAGTAATCCAAGCATGACAGCTTGCATTCATGTAGTGTGTTTCCATCAAGAATTATTCAAAAGTGTTTTGCAAACTGAGGTTCTGAGATGTGTTTTATCTATGGTAGTTTAATTTCATTGACTTCAGCAGTGAGAGGAGAGGACAATTTGTTCCTATTAATCAGTCACATGGCTGTTAGGGGCCTTTGGAGGTCTCTGATCGTCTCTGATCCAACCTCCTGCTCAGAGCATGCCCAGTCCCAGCAGGTTGTTTGGGGCTTTGTACACTATACAGAAAACCTGCTACTTAAAAACTGTAAACATACAAAAAGTGTGTTTGGGGGATAAGTATTTCCCTGAAAATGTAGGGCATTCTAGCTGTTCATTACCCATTTAGTATTACCTCTGATAATCTTATGAAAAACATTTAGATCTTCAGCAATTACAATTCCTCTACGAGGACTGTTGAAAGAGAAGCTGTTTTCTGGGCAATGTATGGTTCTTGTCTCCAGACTGGAAGAACCTTTATGACAAATTTTCAGACAAAACCCGTGTGTTGAGATGACTGGGGTCTCCTTCTCAGAACACACAGATCCCAGATAAAGCATGACAAGTCCATCAGTATAACATTCAACAGGCTGCTCAGTGGGTATGAAACAGATGTGTAAGCTCTTGTACTTGGAAGAGTTTATGTTATACTGCATTCAAACTCTGTAATTTAAACAATTTTTAAAACATCAAGCGAGAAGCTGTGGCAGCTTATGTTCAAATATTGTTTGTTTCTTCCTGGAGCAAAAAAGCTCTTTGAGCTTGTCACAGAGACAGCTTTAAATATAATAAAAAGACAAGCATGTCAAGTCTCAGCAGAGGAAGATTCATTTCCCAGATCCCTCTGGCAATGCAGGTACAAGATATGAAAGCAGACGGGCATAATGACATTTACCTCATCATGAACCAGGCTGCAGGGAAGCTGGTTTCACTCTTCTGTATGTGTTACATGCAGCTAAAGCATAGGTAATGCAATCACAGCTGTCAGATTAGTGCAAAGGTATCGATTGTTCAGGGGACAATGTAATAGTGAAGTTGGTAGGTACATTAAAAACACACAGGTAAATTTAATTTACCTGTGGCATCGCATCTGTTCCTTCTCATCTTTTTGCCTCTGATTAACAAAAGAAATCATGTCCCTTCCTCTATCAAAGGTCCTGCAGGAACTTTGGGAAGGTTGGGTCATTGCCTAGTGCCTTGGGCTTGTACAGCCAGTTTTCACTGAGCTAAAAAAAATACCCACAAATCTACCAGGGCCCTTTGGGAGACTGCACACATCATTTTGCCTCCTTATTCCATGGGGGAGGCCAGTTCCTACAGCGAGCCCAAATGACATCAGGGCTGGTGTGATCCCAGACCAATGCTGGTGCGGGCGAGCCCCGGCGTTCAGCACCACGGCCAGCGCCGCGTCGCCCGCCCGCCCGGACCGCGCCCGCCCCCGGGACCCCACGGGACCCTGCCGGAGCCGTGGGGACCCTGCGGGACCTGTGGGATCCTGCCGGACCCGCAGGGCCCTGCCGGACCTGTGGGACCCCGCCAGGCCAGCACTCCACTCACCACAGCCCCCACCAGCACACACCCAGGGAGCGGCTGGGGTGGGAAAATGTAACGCGGCGCTCTGCCACATCAATTGGTCTTCTTTGCCATGTGGAAGTCTTCTGTTGGTAGTTATTGAACGGCCTCGGTGTTTGTGCAGAAGGAGAAAATGTGGAATTAACGGGTAAGGATGTTTATATGGGAGGGAGGTGAGGCTTGAAGAAAACAAGTAGGAATCTGTCCCAGACTGGGATTGTTCATCCTGGAAAAGAGAAGGCTTCTTGATGACCTAATTGCAGGCTTTTAATAACTGAAGGGGGTCTAGGGGAAAGATGGAGAGGGATTTTTTATAAGAGCACGTAGTGTCAGGACAGGGGGGATGGATTCAAACTGAAAGAGAGTAAGTTTAGGTCAGATAATAAGAAAAAAATTGTTTACTGTGAGGGTGATGAGGCACTGAAACAGGTTGCCCAGAATTGTGGATGCCTGGGAGTGTTAAAAGACTGGTTGGAGAGAGCTCTGAGCAACCTGGTCTGTGAAAGTTGTCCCTGTCCACAGCAGGGAGATTAGAATGAGACGACGTTTAAGGTCCCTTCCAACCCAAACCATTCTATAACTCTGTGTCCATATGGACATCTTTGGGTAGTAGAAGAAGGTGTTTCAAATGTTTCTTAATGTTTTGGTTTTTTCTTCCTTTCCATGTCTCAAAAGACATTTGAAGCTAAAATTCACCACCTGGAGACCAGGCTTAGCCGAAAGGCCCGTGAAGGGATCGCTGAGCTGGAATACTTTGTGCGCTGTGAAGTCCACAGCTCTGACCTCAATACTTTCATCAGCTCCATTAAGAGGGTAGCAGAAGATGTGAGGACCACTAAAGAAGACAAATGTAAGAAACTTACAAACACTTTCACTTGTGCTGAGAGACTGTTCTCTCCCTGTAGAAACAGTGTGGAGGCTTTGTTATTCCCAGTAAAGGGAAAGGGCTGCTGTGTGCTGAATTTGAGCAAACCAGAAGGGAGGGCCTCTGGGATACCTGAATCCTGAAAATAATTTCCCTCCTTGTCCTTTTCCCAACAGACTCCATTGTTCAGAGCCCATTCTTCTGGTAAAAGATTGAAAAAAACAGAAATAGGAGGTTGAATTTCATGCTTTGCTCACACCCCTTCTCATGAGAGCTCTCATTCCAGCCTTTTATATTATAAATGCAAAGAAGTTTCCTACCTGCGTGTTAGGACATCTGTACAGATTCAGCACTAATCTACAAGAAACTTAATGTGCCATCTTGTCCTATCTGAATATAGGATCATTATTGTAGAATAATATTGTAGGAGAACATCCCTAGAGAACTATGACCAGCAGGATCTCTGGGTGTTTTTTAATGTGAATCACTCAGTAAAATCTCATTTTCATCTTCTTTAATTTTGTCACAAAATACTCTGCTGAGAAATGGGCAAGGAAGCAATGAAATGTAGATCATGGCATTAGACGTGACTCTAGGAAAGGAGCACTGAGGTTGTGAAACTACAGCCTGGAAGTAGCTGTGTCATGTTGTATGTGTGCATTTGGTATGCCACATTATGTGTATCTTATTCAGCCTCAGAGCCCCTTCTCTTTAGGGGATCTTCCCTTCCACAGACAGACTGTCACTTTCTCTCTCCCCATAGTTCACTGGTTTCCCAGGAAAATCTGCGAACTGGACAAGTGCCACCATTTGGTCACCAAGTTTGACCCTGACTTGGATCTGGATCACCCGGTGAGTGTGTCTGCGTGCACCCTGTCACACTGCACTCCTGAGCTGTCCCAAGGAGGCAGGGAGATGAGAACACCCATGAGTGCCGCTGATCAGGGGACTGGAGTGTGACTGCCATCTTGAGAGAGGTCTCAACAGCCAGTGGTGAATTTTCCTGGGTGAAAAACTTTAGCAACTGATTAAAAGTCCTGTCTCTGTTCCTGTTTGTCACCACAGGGCTACTCTGACCCAGTATATCGGCAGAGAAGGAAATCAATAGCAGAGATTGCTTTTCAATATAAGCAGTAAGTCTCCTTCCTAACATTCATGTGGGGATAATGACATATCAGTGAACCTATTGGGAAGCCATTGTATGTCACCTGTATGACACTTCTCTTCCTTTATGTTTTGTCTCCCCATTCAGCCTTTGCAGTACCTTTTGTGTCTCTCTTCTCTCTTTCCATTCCAGTTTCTCTTTAATTAAAAATATCTGTTGTCATTAATTCATACATTGGTAAGGGTATAGTAAGAACAAACCACCTGCATAACAAAAGCCAGATATATATCCATCAGACCTCAAACTTCATTTGGAAATGTGGCATCTCTTTAGAATGGCATCTAGTTTTTCTTCAGTGTTTCAAGTACTGAAAAAGATACCCATGCCCAGAAAATTTGTTCCAAAGGTTCATTATCCTGGTCATGAAAAAATGTGGGATTTACTTCTAAGCTGGACTTTGATAGCTTTAGCTTTTACCCAATGGATCACACATGCTTTTCATCTACTAGATAAAATACTGCTGTCAGATTTTTTCTTTTTTGCTATGAGGGTATTTACAGGCTAAATGATTTGCCTCCTAAGTCTGCTAAATTAAATAGATTTCAGTAATGTTCTCATCATTGTCTTATATAGATTTAAGACTGTGCCTTGTACTCTTACTTAATACTTCGATTGTGATACATGCAGTGATAGCACTCAGTGTGTTCACTACAACATCAGACAGAGTCTGATATTCAGTTAGGTTTGTAAAACCTTCCCTAGATCCTATTCAGTGATGCTGCCTTTCACCTTAGCATTCTCTCTCTGAGCAGGGCTTTAACTGCTGAAAGCAGACTACAGAAATTATATGGGTCACCTGTTTGAGCTACCCCTGCAACTGGTGTGATCCCAGCAAGGGCTTCTGCTCTGGTTCTCATGTACTTTGCCAATTTGAAGCCCAGAATATGGACACTGATGGTTTCATCCTATTCAAATACTAAACACACAGAAAGTCATGGTGCCAGAGGAAGAGTCCCAAGTGACACAGGGTTAAATACTGTCCTAAGATGAGGCACCAGTTCAAGAGGTCTTCTCTAATATCTCATCTACAGGTTAACATTTATGAGCCACTGTGTAACATCCCTTCAGGCATCCCTTCAGGATCTGTGCTTTACAATGTATGAATATCTCATTTGTCCAAACACAGAAAATAAAGATTTAGGAAATACAATTGTTAACTATGATGACAAAAACCAAATTGTCATTTCATCAATGCCCATTTACATCAATGTTGAAATTTTCTTTTCCTGCCATCCTTAATCTTATTGACAATATATTTTTCTGCAGGTCAAAATGCATTTAGTTTTCCTTATTAGCTGCTTTTATTTCCCAGCCACTGGTTCATTCTTGGAGCCATCAGCTCCCTGAAGTTCAGATATATGGAATGAATTTATTTTCACACATGAAGTCTTTCAATTTTTTCCAGAGAAATCCATTTTCTTCCCCCTGGTAAATATTACACCTGCTAAACTCTTGCTCATCCCTTGTTCTTTCACAATCTCTGACTAGAATCATGCTTTTCTTTGCACCTGTGTATTTGTTGCACCTGTACAAATGACCCAGTACTAAGGCTTTGTTTTTCCTGTCACCCCCTCATTTGGTTTTTAAAGATTTAAGAACATCATGCAGAGTTTCTCCAGAGTGCTTCCTTCTCCTGGGGAAGAGGGGCCTGGCTGGGGCTCTGCTCAGTAATGGTGCCTTTGCCTTGCAGCGGGGACCCCATCCCTCACGTGGAGTACACGGCGGAGGAGACAGCTACCTGGTGAGTGCTGATTTCATGATTAGGGCTGATTTCACCACTACTGCTTCACCACTAGAAGGTGGGAATCACAACCCAAACATTCAGGGCATGACCTCTTGAAAAATGTGTCAGGAGTGCGAACATCCTACTTAATGGCTTGTTATGAAAAACAATTCCATGGTGCAGACTCCAGGAGTTTCCTCCAAAGGAGCCTCCCCACACCCCACAAAGCAAGGTGGATAATTTGGAGCCCCACTTCTCTAAGGGTCCTGACTCAGTAGCAGCCTCCAAACAAAGAGCAGTTGTCACAGCTGCAGGAAGAAGTGTGAAGCCCATGGTGAATGTCTGTGTGGTGCCTCACAGGCCTCACTTAGGAAAGCACTCCCTTTGAACATGATTTTTTCCAAGAGTGTTGTGCAGGAGTGTTTCTGAAAAGAAGGCCAGCTCCTATGAGCTGAGTACACAGGCTTCTCAACAAGGTCATCTGGTTCTATTGACTGTCTTCACAGTGCAGCTTCAGGAGTTAACCTACTGGGAATATTTTAATTCCAGCTAATACCTTTCATACAGTCTTCTGACCTCCCAGTCAGAAATAGGTCTGACACAGAGGAGACATAGGTGGAGACACAGACCTGTGCTGCCTTTGCAGGTTCATTTGAATGTGTGTCTGTGTGTTTACATACTTCTATCAATGTACAGGGACATAGACTTAGGTGGAGAAAGGCAAAAGAGCACGGAGCCTAAAGACAGGAGTCCCTGATAGAGCATAGCCAGAGCGCAGGAGGGGACTGGACACATTAACCACTGAATGTCTGCCACCTCTCCTCCTGAAGGAAGGAGGTGTACAGCACCCTGAAGAGCTTGTACCCCACCCATGCCTGCAAGGAGTACCTTGAGGCTTTCAGTCTACTGGAAAAATTCTGTGGATACAATGAAAACAACATCCCTCAGCTGGAGGAGGTGTCCCGCTTCCTAAAAGGTGAGTACGAGCCGGGGGCACCCAGGTTCAGGGTCTGAACCCAAAGGAGTAGTGAGTGAGCTGAGATTTAGGAGGAGAGCTGGTGCCTTGGGCATTACTCAGAGGACAGAGGTAGAGCTCAAGTGATGGGGCCTGCAGCTAAACACAGAGGGCTGTGGCTGAAGGGCAAGCCTGTGGTCAGATGATCCCACTGAGCACCTGAAGAGCAGGTGCTGTTCCTAGGAGGAGCAGGATGTTATGAGTATGAACGAGGCCAAACTTTCTCTGGAGAAAGAGGTTCTTGTTTATTAAAACAACTGCAGAGAACGGAGTATCCAGGATAAGCCCAGACACCCACACAGCGAGCCAAAACCAGAACAGTGCACTGCGCTCTCCCCACAAAACAATGATCCAAAAAGCAGAACCCTGACCCAACGGCACTCCCCCCATTTATAGCCCCCTTCAAGTCCCGGATTGGTCCATTTTGGATCCACATGGTGATTGGTCCATTTCCAGGCTTCTCATTGGTCTTTAACACCGTTCATTCTGGACCAATCGTTTCTGCAGGGCTTTGAATGATTGGTCAGATCTTCCATCCAATCCCTCTTTGACCTCGCCTTGCCCCGCCAGACTGCCCTTCCACCAAATCCTGGACCCTTCTAGAACATTCTAATAACCTCCCTCCACTCTTAACGTAATACAATTAATATAACATAGTTAATACAATATAATTGAACTATACCCTAATTTAACATAACTTTTACCTATAACAAGATGGATTGGGCTGGGGCTACAGCGCTGGGAGCAGCGGTGCAGCCCATGGGCCGTGCTCCCCGCTCAGTCAGTGTGTGCTGTTTCAGAGAGGACTGGCTTCCAGCTGCGGCCAGTGGCTGGCCTGCTCTCAGCACGGGACTTCCTGGCCAGCCTGGCCTTCCGCGTCTTCCAGTGCACGCAGTACATCCGCCACGCCTCCTCGCCCATGCACTCCCCCGAGCCGTGAGTATCGCCCATGGCCTCCCTGCCGCAGAGCCCCAGCTGCCCAGCCATCACCCTTTTCCCCAGCAAACACTCTCTGTCTGCTGTTGACCATGTTTGCCTCCTTTCCTGCTCCCCTTGGCAGGGATTGCTGTCACGAGCTGCTGGGGCACGTCCCGATGCTGGCTGACAAGACATTTGCCCAGTTCTCTCAGGTAAGGTGCTATCTGCTTTCTCCCCCTGAGAGGTGGGAATCCAAACCCCGATGTTGCCACCTAAACCTTTCTAGTTCTTATTAACCATGAGTTCTATGGTGGACCAAGACCCTAAATACTGACTCTGCAACAAAGTGGTTTTAGTCTGATCACGATGAAGTCCCAGCAGATGCCTGGCACTGCAGGGCAGCAATATGTATGGTCTTGAGCCAATAAAACAGAGTAATCAATGTCTTAGGCCCTCAGTCCTGATGTTTGCCCCTTCTCTTCCTAGGACATTGGGCTGGCATCTCTGGGAGCAACTGATGAAGAAATTGAGAAACTAGCAACGGTAAGTTTTCCCCTTTGCTGGATGGGGGGCACAACACCTCCAGCAGTACTTCTGTAGTATCAAGAGGACTGGTCCAGCCTGGTATTCCAAGATTTGCAGGCTCAGAGCTCCCACCCAAGCTGCCCCATGCTCTTTTCATGATGACTGTGCAGAGCAGAGATCAGTTAAACAGCAGAGCTCACTTGCACATTAACCCAATTTTCTCGGGCACCAGTAGTATCACCAAGCATCGGATTTCCAGCAGCAGCACTGCTGGGACTCTTTGGGATGGAATTAAATGACATCTGCTTCCTTTGGCTCTCCCTCAGCAAGGTGACCTGTCCTGCTCCAAGGACACCAAACAGCAGCATCTCATAGCAGATGGAACAAGCCCAGGGACACAGACTCTGTCCTGGTGTAGCAGCAACTTACTTTAGCACTTTTCTCTGAAAGCAAAGTGTAGAGAGGGAACAAAGAAGCAGGTGCCTGTTCCTTTAACCAACCCCAGACCCTGGCCAATGGTGTAAGGGCTCAGAAGTGACAGGGAGATGAGGATGAGGAGCTGTGTCCCTCAGGAATTTTTCTTTTTCTTTTCACAGCTTTACTGGTTTACAGTGGAGTTTGGGCTCTGCAGACAGAATGGAATAGTCAAAGCTTACGGAGCTGGTCTCCTCTCTTCCTACGGGGAGCTTATAGTAAGTCCCACCATAACCTGCCTCTGCTCTACACCCTGTAGAGAAAAACACCTCCTGCTTCTGCACAATGACTTCCCTCAGTCTGTTCTCCACCTTTGCCTACCCCATATGTGCCCTCCACTCCCCTTAGTCTCATGCTGGATTCTTTCTGCTGTGTTCACAGCACTCCTTGTCGGATGAACCAGAGGTGAGGGACTTCGACCCTGATGCTGCAGCTGTTCAGCCCTACCAGGACCAGAACTACCAGCCTGTTTATTTTGTGTCTGAGAGCTTCAGTGATGCCAAAAATAAGTTGAGGTAGGACTGGGCAATGAGAGAGACCCAAACAATAGGAGATTAAGATGCTATCTATTGAAATAGGGTTTGACAGTTTGGCTGCTTTCAGTCTCAGAAGTGCTCTGAAAACTTTGATCGGGTCTTCCAAAGTAAAGCAGTTCTCCAGATCCTACAAGCAACATGCTTGACATGAATAGATCTATCTAGGGGAAAAAAAATGGCTTCTGCCACCTAGGCTTGTTAATATGTATTCCTGGGCCCCAGATACCATCCCACCATGGTAATTGGGTTTCCCAATCCCATGGGACTGCAAACAGAATGGTAAGGGTCAGCTCTACCCACAGACATCTGTTCAGAAGAGCATTTTCGTGGTCATACCCAGAATTGCCCACAGGAGGAAAGCTCAGTGCTTGGACTGCTTTGATTGACAGAGGAAAACTTAGCCTATACCACTTTTATCCTCACTTAGGAAAGAGACAGGATGAGGCAAACATGACGTACAAGACTTTACAGTTCCTGCAAGAGGGGTATTTAATATAAATAACGTGGTGAGGACTGCTATATTTCAACTTCTGCTTTTATTACCCTCACTTGCACTGTTCATACAACCTGGAGTCCAGCTGCTCAAAAGCAAGCACAGGGGAGTCCATAGTCACACACACATACACACTAGACTGCTTTAAAAAAACCCCAACTGCTGCCTAATGAGTCATTTCCTTGCATTTAAAAGGGAAAATACACCACATACACAGCCAAGATTAGGCTAGAGGGTCTTGACTGTGACAAGCACTGTAAATTATCCTCTTTAAGGAGCTCAGAGACCACACAGATGCTGCTCTGTGAGGTGAAAACATTAAAGCATCATCCCTTTTGCATTAGTGGCAGCTGCCACCATGGGCCTGACTATCAGTGTTACTCCTGGGGAAAAGCCTCTTTTCTCAGGAAGGACACGCTCCCCCAGTGCCCTTCCAAGCAGCCATGCTGTATCTAGTTGCTTCAAAAGGTGTCAAGTGAGCGCACCCATTTTGGAGGGCAGGTTTCTAGCTATTAGCTGCTGTGCTACGAGCTGTCACTGTGGTTGCTGACATTAACAAGAGAGTGAGCAGGACTTTGCCTGGCAGAACTGAGAGGAACCACATCTTTTAGGAGGAGGACACCATGAGTATGCAGGAACCTCCCTTGTTAATGCTTTTTCTCGTTGTTTTCCTGCCATGGAGTGGCAGCTCACTGCCAGCGCCAGCCTGAGCCTTGCACCGCGTTTCCCCGTTTCCCCTTGGCCCTCTGTGCTGTGTTTTCCTCCAGATCCCTCCCGTTCCGGGCTAGCCATGAAGTCCCAGCTGGAGGAACATCTGTCTCCATCTGGGGAAGGGCTGCGCTTGCCCGAGCTGTGCCGGAGCAGCCACAAGAGGGTAGCCTAAGCTAAGCAATCCAGGAGCGAAAGGGTGAAGCCTCGGCAGAGGACAGGAGCACGCCTGTTAGCGCTGTTTGTCCCCTCATGTTCTTTCACCGTGAGACTGCAGCCACAAGCACCTAACTACAGATTTTCAGCTCCATAGTCACATAACCCTCAAATGAGAAAACCCTGCCTTGTCAAGTCGACAAATCTCAGTGCTGGAAGTGAATGTAGGCAACTTTAGGGAACTGCTACCCTTGATTTGCTTTCACTTGGCCACATGCTTCTCCATTAGAAAAACAGCAACAAGGGCTTGCTCTTGAGAGATATCAGGTAGAGTCAAGCTCATCGCTGGGATTCAGACTGCATTTGGCTTTGGGTACAGCAGTGCAGCTTTGTTGAGAACACAAGGCTCTGGTGACACTATTCTCAACCTCCAGGTCTGAGCCACTGCCTGTCAAGTCTATCCGTAATAAGCACACAGCTATTTTCCCCCTCCCCAAACAGAGATTAGTCAATAAATGCATATCAGGAAGGATTTAGTAATATACTGCGATAATACCACAGGCTTTCCCTGCAATTAACTTCTAAATCTCCTTGGCCTTTTTTGAAAAGGGAATTGCAGCAGAGAATGCCTGGCAGTCGCCATGGAGGTGACCACTTTGATGTTCCCTCCTGTTTGGTGCAGCCCACAGAGAGCCACAGTCAAACTCATGGTGTTCCTTGACAAAGAGAAGGGATCTCAACTACTGCTGCAGTGGAGCTGGAAAGGGGGAAACTCTGCGTAAAGGAGTCATTAACCTGTGCTGATCTTCCTGGGAAAATGGTGATGAGTAGGAGGGAGACTGAGGACCCCTGCCCTGTACCTATCCTTGTGCCCCTTCCCTTGCAGGAGCTACGCGGCGCACATCAAGCGGCCCTTCTCGGTGAAGTACGAGCCCTACACCCACAGCATCGAGCTCCTGGACAGCCCCCAGATGATCTGCCACTCCCTGGAGAGCGTGAGGGATGAGCTCCACTCACTGATTAACGCGCTCAATGTTATCAGTTAATACAAGAACTGAGCCCTTTCCGTCCCCTCCCAGCCCCAGAGTCCTGCCCTGCCCTCTCCTCATTCCCAGCTGATCATTCCTACCTGTCTGCCCCAAACATTGGCACTGCTGCCTGTCACCACGCGACCCCAACAGCTTCCCACGTTTGTATGTAGGGCCAGCTCGGAGGAGGGCAGCAGGACACACCCCAGGCCTGCTGGCTTTTTGGGTAGCTTTTCTATTGACTGCTGGAAGAGGCTTAGCAGATACAAAAAGCATGGCCAGGCTAAAAAATTGGGAGTCAAGAGCTGTGTGCTAGGCTCCTGGGTGCAAGGAAGAGGAGAAAATCTACTGTATTCAAAAAGATAAAAAAGAGAAGCAATAATTTTTTTTAATTGCAATTTGAGAGAAAAATTTAATCTGCCTTTTTTTTTTATCCCCAAAGCAACTCTATGAGTCCTGTTCTTAGTTATTCTAATATTACTATCACCTGATGTAGCTCAGGTGTGTGACTAATGCTATTGCTGGCCATTTCCAAGGAAGGTAAACATCTGGTTTGGATGCTCAAACCCAGTTTCATGCAGTTTTCAGTGTAGATATTAATGGTTTGATCTGACCCAAAGCTCTTGGTTTTCCTCCCCCTGCTTTTGCCCTTCTTATCTTCTTGCAGGCTGTCTCATAACTTAGCGGTTTGCTCAGAAGTTTGGCCCAAGGTTATGCAGCTGTGCAGTATCAGAGCTGGGCTTGGGATGTGTGGAGGCTGCTAAACAGCTGTGGGGGACAGTGAAGGGGAGAATTACACAGAGTTGTTTGCATGATCATTAATAACGTTTCTGTGTCGACTTTTGCTGTCCTTATCCACGATATATGATTTTTATAATTTCCTCTTTAAAGAACTGCAGGACTTGGCAGTGAAGTTTTGGCTATTAAAACGGCTAACATTGTTCTCCAGTGTTACTTCTACTGTGGCTCAGTCATAATAGTTTACAATCCATTACTCTTTATCCCATTTCAGACCTCCACATATATGTGCTTTAACCCCAGTTCTCTCAAATTTTAACTCCTTAGCTACTGATGGCACTTAGACTCCTGCCCACTTCAATCTCTCCTTTCTGTTTCTTTTCTTATTTGACCCTTCCTCCTAAATTCCTCCTAAATTGCTTAAAAGGCCATTACTGAAATCAGCAGTTTGACACCAGGGCTAGCTGCTTTTCCTCAAGCTGTTTGTCCTCTTTGGATTTTTCTGTAAACCGATAAAACTACTGAGTTAATTCAGTTATTGTCATTTCAGAGCCCTTTTTCCAAAGCTGCAGCTATGATTTCCCAATCTGGGTGGATCCAGATCATGAGCTGTAACTCTCAAGGCTCCCTTAAGAGCTGTAACAATTTTTCATTTGGGTTCTTCAGATATTACTATTAGATTAAGTAGCTGGAGCAGGCTATGCAAGACTAAGGCAGGCTAGGCATAGTTTAGCCATGAAAATCTTACTGGTGACTTGAGTAAAACTGACTAAAAAGAAACAAACAAAAAAAAAAACCCAAGAAAAAAGGTGAGAAAACAATCAGGCAAGCTATTATAATTTTGTCTGTGTAGTTAATGCATGGGTTATGATCTTTTTAACAAGAGAAGTGCCACTTTGCTGGTGTTCAGGTTGCTGTTTCTCCTCTCCTTTGGTAGTGTCCAGCTCCTGGCTTGCTGCCCATGAAAGCAGCAAGGATGCTCCAAACCGTGCAGCAATGCCAGGCTCCTGATCAGGACTGGGCAGGGAATCTCTCTGTGGAGGCATTTGCTCTCCAGAACCATAAAGGTCTGAAGGTGATCATCTCTAGGTCTCCAGAGCACTTCACAGTCTTAAATATCTAAAATTAATGCAATTTGTAAAAAGACTAAACTCATTAATATGGAGTGATAAGCCAATTTAGAAATCCTTGCAACTGCAGGAGACCTCAACTCCTCTGCCTTGCCTTGGAGTTTGCATTGCTGCTCCTTGACTCTGTCAGCTGCTGCTTTTTTGAGGAGCTGTAGTAAAATCTGCTGTCCTGCAAAAATAGCAAATAAGCAAGACTTGCAGCGTGCTCCAGCCCCATGAGTATGCAAGCACACAAACAGATGTGCTGCAGCTGGGGGAAGGTGAGCACCAGGAGGGTTGCACTCCCTTGCTTTTGGGACACGAGGCTGAGCTGGAGCAGGCTCTGAGTGTAGGGGCCAGGGCTACACAGGTGCCAGAGGTGCCTCTTTGGGCCATTTTCAGTGTCTCTGTTCTTCACAAATCCATGACAAATTCCAGAATTTTTTGGCCCCTTATGGAGACATCTAAAAATATGAACCTGTTTGTATTTACTATTGCCCTCACCTACTTAATATCTTAGAGGATTTATCTTATTAGTAACTTAATAGGTCCCCTTTCACTTTGTCTCTAAGCCTTGTTGCTTTTTATCTATTTTCAAATACATTACTTGGCTCCTTATTTCATAAGACATATAGGAATTGGATCCTTCCTTTCTCATTTTACACATTTTTCTCATGTTGCTTCTTCTACCAGGGCATTGCTTTCTTCTTTGTCTTGCCAAATATTTTAGGCTCTTGGACACAGGGCCACTAAGAGACGGGCTATTCAAACAAAATATGGTAGAATTGTAAACCAATCCCTAAACTATCACTGCTTTTAAAGCTACTGATAGCAAAGTTAACTTTTTAACCCATAATTTTGGATATTGTTCTACGATTGTCTTTAGATTATTTTTAATAGTCTGACTAATTTCTTTCTGCCATTCTGGGTGATTACAGGTGGTAGGATTTTTGCTTAATCCCCAGGCTATTTATTTAGTTTTGAATTCTTCACTTAAAACCTCGCCCTTCCCAACCCTTCCCTCTGTCCACTTTATCCTGTCTCAGGTGCTGTCCACACATATGAACAATTTGCTGTAACAGCATTGTTGCAGTTCCAGTAGTTGTATTCGTTTTAGGAAGAAGAACCTCAGCCTGCCCAGGAAAGGTATTTATTGTGGCAAACAGGTACTGATTTGTGTCAGTTTATTGGGGTGATGCCTTGACAGTACTTGTCACAGTCTTTAGTTTAGCCAATGCAGCAGAGTTGGCAGCTTTCTTTTACTAACCCACTTTTGCACACGTTATGCAGTTTTTATTTTTTCCTATGTTTCTTACTTCATTTGAGGCCAAATCTAAACTCTTTATACTCTTTTCAGAGTACCCTACACTTTTTTATGTAGCTCATTATGACAATTACTTTAGACAATTAGCTCATAATGAGCTACATAAAGAAGTGTAGGATGCTCTTATTCAACTGCATCCCATCTTTTTTTAGCTGTCACCTGATTGGGACTGCAGTAAATAAAGTCTGAGTTAATTTATCTAGTTGCTTACTAAATTACTCGCTTGCTCACTTCTCAGTATTGCTTGTAGTCTTCACATTACTTCAACATCCTTTAAATATATTTTATTCCCACTCTTCCTCTAAGCTTGTAAAGTAGAACTCCTGTTTTCTTCATAGGTGTCCCACCATGTGCTTGCCATTGCTCATCTCCCCATTATGCAACCAGTATTTTGTTCTACTGCCAGAGAGTAGCTGTCTGTAGAGAGGTGTTGGTAGAAGGGTTTTTTGTCTACTCACAGCCTGTAAGTTCCTTGGCATGATCCTTTCTCTAGTTTGCCCACTGTTTGTTCCCTCATTCCACTGATAGGAGTGTCTTGGGTTATTTTTCCTCTTTGATCAAATGTAGCACTCTCATGAGTGTGCAATACCTTTGGTTCATTCCTGGTTTCCATTGAAAGGATATCCACATTAATATCCATTTCTTCCCTTTGTGTGTAAGAGCAGAGTAAGAGCAGATGGGATACAACTGCATTATCAAGGGGAAAGCCTCAAACTCCATCACAGCCCAGACTGCCTCTAACCAGGATTTCTCATGGCCAAGGAAATTTTGGTCCAGCCACCGGAGAGGACTCATATGCTACTGGTATCCATTTTCCTCCTCTATTTCTCTGTAACAGCACGGCTCCCACAGTATCAGCTCGTGTTGAAATTCTTGTTATGAATAACTTTCCCTTAACTGAGAATTTCAGTGCAGAAGCTTTTCAAGCAGCTTCTTTCATGCCAGATAAAGCACTGTCTTGGTCTTTGCTCCAGTTCCCTCCCTGACTCCTTTCCTGTCATTTCCACAATGCTCTGCTGCTATTAGCAAAGATGGATACACTGTCATAAGATACTAGCACAGCTAAGATATGCTGCCATAAGAAATTAAATTCTCCCAGCACTCTTCACAGTTGGGATTGATTAGTGGGAGTATTTATTTCACAGAAAGCTTAACCTTTCTATCATTTATCCATCTTCTTGTTTCACCAGTTTCAGAGTCCGGGCATTTAACTTGAGGTTGTTTTAATTGTGCCATATTCAAGTTGACATTAAACACTGGTCTATTAATTTTAAAACTCAGCTGCATCTCTCTTGTACCTGTTCTTCTGTAGCTGCAGTTCCCCAAATATCATCACATAAGGCAATCTCTTTTCTTTGTCCCCCACAAACATCATTCAAACCCTCTGCTCACACGAGCATGTGCAGCAGGGCAGGTGCTCGGCCCTGTGGGATGCAAGTAAAGGTATCTTGTTTGTCTCTTAATGTGAAAGCAACTCTGTTAATTGCTTCTTCCCCTGCATTTTGCCATATGGAAGCTTAGTGTGAATCGTGGGGGTGCATTTGTGCCACTACCTCTCCTAATTCATTTGCTGTCCAAGGAACCTGACTCAGTCAGGGACCCTGGAGCTACCTGTGCTCTGCTGGGAGGGGTTGGTTGGTACACGGTATCACGTCCTGCTGCTCAAGTCCAGGACATTCAAGCAGGCCCCTATCAGTTTACTGAAGACTATCTGTCTTCCTTGAGCTTATGGACTGGTAGTGATTGTGCCAATTGGATCCTTGGCTTACCATCCTGCTGGGCAACTTGATTAAATGCCCATGGTGGCAAGATTAAAAGTTTATCAAGGAGGTGTCTGATGTACAATGGATAAAAGCTGGTGGAGCACACACTCTAATCAATTTACCACCTAAGCCCCATTTAATTCTAAATATAAGCAGTTTCTCTACTGTTGTGCTTCCTTTCAGTGCCTTCAGATCTGCAGCTACCTGCCTTGGGGTAATTTTTTTTTTTTTAATTTTAACAGCTACAACAGTTTGATCTGCCATAGCCATCTACCCTGGGACAGCATTTGGAGTCTTGGGGGGATAGGCTGCTATTCTCAACTTCTCTTTCTTTTCCCATTTGCCCATATCATCCTTGAAATCATCTTCCTGTGATGGCTCCCGATTCAGTTCTCTACACTGCTTTCTGGAACTCCAGCAGTTATTTTTAATTTTTGCATCCCAATCTGCTTTTGCAAGTGTCTAATTTTAGCTTTGCATTTACTATGATCAGGTCCCTTTTGAGCTCTCCCTTGCTCCAGGGCGAACCACTGCACTATATATGTTAATCACCCTCCTTAATTCTGTAGTTTTTCCTTCTCTTTTTCTAAATTCATTTTATTCTCTAATTGCCATTGCACATCCTTATTGCCTTTTTGGGCCACTAGATGGTATTCCTTTTCTAAAGACAAGCTTATTTCAAGTCACTGGATAGACCCTTTCAAACCACAATTTTCCCATTGAAGCAGCTGATGTTGTGGTGTTGCCTTGGTATAGATTATTGCTGTTTCCCATAACAGTCCCATTAATAGAAGCAGTGAATCCTTGAGTCTCTTTTCAGCCACTCTCTCATATCAGGAAACATTTGGTCTCTATCACCCATCGGCTTCCTGTGGGCTAGAGAGGCACCCACAGCCCCTGCTGTAATCTCTGATATTGTTGGGATTTCCTGCAGCCCTTCAGTATTCCTGGTTTTAGGCTTTTTCCTGAGTTGTCTTGGATTTTTCCCATGCTTTCACTTTTGTCTTAAGGTATCCCTCAAGTATTGTGCACAAGGCTGGTTAGGTTTGTAGAGTTGCCTTGAATGAGGTCACAGAATCACAGAATGGTTTGGGTTCCAGCCCCCTGCCATGGCAGGGAGCCTTCCACTGGACCAGGTTACTCAGAGCTCCATACAGCTTGGCCTTGAGATCACTCAGAGAAAAAGACTCTGAGGATCTACCCAGTCAAACCCTTCACCAAAAGATGTTATGAATTCCCTTTTCCTGATCGTGGAGCAGATTTGTAGGGTTGTGTGGCTGCTTAGAGCTAAGTGCGAGCTCATGTCCTTTGGGTGGGTCATGGGATCCTTCACACCATTCCCCCAGACCTCACCAAACGTGACTGCAAGCTCTATAGAAAGTGACTGGGGAAAACCAAAGTGATGGGTCAGCCCAGGTTAAACTCTCCTCTAGAAGGAGCATGGGCTGGCAAGGGAGGAAGAAGGGGGAAAAGCCTTCCTCAGAGCCAGGCCCCAGCACCCCTGTGGTGTGTGCCTGTCTCAGTGCCTCGCTGAGAGGTCTCACTGTTGTTGCTGCTGCTGCTGCTGTGGGTGGATCTGTCTGTCTGTCTCTCTGTGTAAAGAAATATGAAACAGAATTATTTTTCATTTTGGAATTGTGCTGCTGCTCACATGATATTAAGAATAAAAAAATATATTTCTGGTCTAGCATCCTGAGTTTGACTCTTCTGAATCTTCTGCTGTCCAGATTCAGGTTGGCTGCCTTGCCTGCAGGCAGTATCCAAAATCCAGCCTGGGGCACGTTATGGTGGAAGACCTGTGACTTGCACTCGTGCAAAATGTTTATTTGGAGGTGGAAAATGCTTTGCAGACGAGATGATCTAAGCGTTTCTTTGGCAGGATATTACCAATTGCACAATTATGCATGAAACAGTAGTTGGGAGGTCTCTTTTAAACAGTGAAACACCAGGGGACTTGCCTTCACCAAATACATTTTGTCCCAGCATTTCTCACTGTTTCTGTGTCTGCTGCATCCAAGTGGATGGGGTACAGGATGCCCAGGATCGGGATGCAAGTCCAGAGACCAGAAGGTATGCCCAATCACATAAGTGTTTCCTACTCTGGAGTTATCCTCATGTTAGAGGAAACTAATTCCAGTCACCACTGCAAGCTTGGCTTCTACATGAAAGCCAGACCCTTTCTGTTGTTAAAATGCCTTCCAGAATCATGCACAGAGGTGGATTAATATATTGCCAGTGCAGATCTGGGCCATGCATCCAGGCACCCCAGTGCACTCTGAGAGGGAGTTTCCTAATTTAGGACTTGTAAGGATACCCTGTATCTTCACAGTGCTCGTTAAAGTGTTACAGCTGTAATGAATCGTCTTCATTACATGCTTGGGAGGTAGAGGAGTACTCTTGTCCCTGTAAAAAGCTGACAGATAAAAGGAGGCAGAGAATCAGAGACTCAGACCAGGCACAGAGCCGGAAAAGTAATTACATGCCTAAACAGCTTTGGGAAGAAGTGTCTAAGTGGCAGATCTGGGGCTTGAACCTCTGTCAGCCCCCTCAGGACCAAATCTTTCTTCTTGTGCCGTGGTGGCAGGGATCAGAAGAACTCAATTATTTACAAATGCCGTGGCCGCAGGTATGCGCGCACACACACACCGCCTCCCCGGAGAGGGGAACCGATTCGGTGAGGCTGCGCCTGACCTGAGCTGTCATTCCTGCTGCTAAACCACCTCAAATCAGACTCGGCTTTTTCCCCAGGGACCACAATGGGTACTGCACTTTCCACTGCAAGGAATTTGTTTTCAGCTTTCCGACACTTGTTCATTACAGTGTTTGGAAGAAAGATAGGTTTTCTAGGTGGAGGGATGATCTTTTGACATTTTTCTGGCACAGCTGAAAACAGAAAGTATCTGAAAAGCCTTGAAAACTGATCACGAGGGGGTTTTGGGTGGTGATTTTTTTTGTTTGTTTTGTTTTGTTCTGGTTTTGTTGTTGTTTTTAACTGGATAAAGAGGTTTGCAAAGATTAGGTAAGGGATTGGAAAACCCCACGTGTCTGCACCCCAGATGTGCTACTGTAGCCTTGCAGTACTCTCCTTGTGCAGCTGGTGGGGTTGGCGGTGACAGGTCAATAAAACAAGCTTTTGGGAGATCAGATGTTTTTCAGTCTAGCAAGTGCTGTGCTCCAAATGGACGAGGATTTCTTCCTATGTCTCTTAACCAATTCACTTTGAACATCTTGTGTGAGGTGTGAATCACTCAGGGGCAGCTGTAGTGCATGCACGTGTTTACTTCTGTACACAGCAAACCTCCCAAAACCCATGCACATCCCGACAGGGCTGGATGGGACCCACACAAACTCCTTGTGCACCCCCTGAGTGCTCTACTCCAGAGCTGTAGAGGGTTTGCATCTCAATCTAAATGTTCCCAAATCCAAAATATTCTCTCCAGCTCCAATCAGCTACTTTGTATTTGTCACTGTATATTATGTTCAGAGGTTTATCTTTAGTTACTTGTGATGAAGCAACTGCTTTTCAAACTCATGATACAAAGATTTGAATTAAACCTGAACTACAGCAATGCAAGACTGGACAGGCTAAATGGTGATCTCCATTCTCTGATGGATTCAAGGCCTATCCTCATTGATTTTTCTGGAGAAATAATGACACAAAATCCTTTTTTTTTTACTCCTGACATTAGTTCTACTTGGTATCTTTTGATTGTTTTCTCTGGGCACAGCAGGGTGAATTGATCTACAAAATATTTTCGGGGATGGTGGAGGATTAAGTGTCTTGCACAGATATTTCAATGCAACAGTTGTTACCAAGGACTGTGAGAGAAAAACAGGGTGGGGTAAGGGAGTTTTCATTTTCCTTCCACTAAGGTCAGCCTTAAATAACTCTCCCACCTCCCTCGGAGGCTGAGACAAGATAATAAGACAAAAATGTCAGAGCAAAGCACGGGGCCCCTCTATTTACAGCAAAGGCCAAATCGCTAACCAACAGATCGGAGCTTGCTTTCCAAACACCGATAAGCGGCAACTTTGAATTAACAGCCCCGGTTCCTCTGCCGCTGTAAATCAGCCTGACCCCGACTGCCCGCAGCCCTCCAGAGCCTCCCCCCGGCCAGGGGCTCTCCAGCAGCAGGAGGGGGCTGCAGCAGCGGGCTTAACCCTCCCGGCCCTGGAGATCCCTGTGCCTGGTTCCAAACAGCCCCCCTTCTCCCCCTGCCCAGCCCCCTATCACTAACAAGCCTTATCAGCAGGATTTACACCTCCTTGTCTAGGAACCCATAGGAAAGCCTATGGGCTAGTTACCCATGTGCATCCAAATCCCTAAAGTAGCTTTAAGTGCTCCAAACAATCCACTTACCCAGTGATAATTAATGGTATCAGAGCCGGGAGTTCCCGTTCCCTGGCAGGGGAGATCAGAGCACTCCTCAGTGGGGTCTGGCCCACCACAAGCAGGAAAAGGGGCAGCCCTTCTGCAAGTCCTCCTGGCCCCAGGGGAGCACCCTGGGAGAGGGGAATGACAGTGCCAGGAAGATGGATGTCTGGGAGCAACCACAGCTCGTAAGAGCAATGGTGAGCTGGGTTTTTTCAGTGCCAGTGTTGAGAAAGGTGCTTTGGCACAGAGCTGTGCCAGCTGGCAAAACACCAAATGCCACATGGATGATGCTGTAGGAGTGAGGGGGAAGGAGGAAAAACTCACAGCACCTGTCTCAGGTCCCAACCCAGCTGGAGGAACCTGAAGTGCTGAAGCTCAAGGTATACCCTGTGAAGGTGAAGGAGCAAGCAGCACCTCCAGAAGTCATGGAGAAAATGGGGTTTTAGATCAATATGAAGTGGTCAAAAACACAGATGTATGTGACACAATGATTTATTTTTAATCCATGAGACCACTTTACAGCTGGGACAGATCCAGTCTGAGCCAGTAAAAACCATTCCTTTATTTTTTGGCATTTCCCTCCTTACCCTCTTGCTGCTTTGACTGCTTACAGCACCCAGTTTTAGCACCCAGCACCTTCTGCTCTGTCTGCCCATCCTTTCCAGCACCATGACCAAGGACCAGGTCATCCTCTGCTCTGTTTCACCAAAGGCTTCTCCAGGCCCAAAGCGTACCTGTGATGCCACCTGCTTGGAAGCCATGGTGGTGGCACTATGGGACTTTAGTGCCTAAATTTTGGAGGTGAGAAAACTCCGTGACAGACTCAATGGCCCCTCTCATGGCTGTTTCCTGAGGACTGGGTCAAGATCCACTGTTTGTTCTCGTGGACTCAACGGCACAAGGACAGATGTGGTATCAGTGCTGAAAATGGGTATTTTTAGATTGGTGCTGATCAGGCTGCTTTTCCAGTGCACCTCCACTCAGTGGAAGTTATTTGTTACTTTTGTTTCTCAGTACTTGTCCTCTGGCAGGGTGTCATCACCTCTTCTAATGTTTCTCCATCTCCACCAAGGATTACTTTTGGGCCATTAATAGCCACAGAGTTAATCTTCTCCCCATTGATAAACAAACTAATTTGTTCTGCTGTGTTTGCTAATAGCTGTTTCTAGGAACTAATAACAGCTCTTAGGTGCTATTTTCTTCTTTACCTTCCCAAAAAACATGTGGCTGCTAATATTTTCATAGGGTTAAAAGAAGCATAGCTGGTTTTTTCCATCTCTATTTATAACCTTGCATATGCTCTTCCCAAAGTGGATGTGAAAGATTTTGGGAGCTTTACTCTGGAGATCATTAATTTTGGTTGAGCTTACTTGGGTAGCTGCACTTGTGGAGAGGTTTGAGCCTGCAGAGGCCAGCAGGACTTGAACAAGGTGCAACCAAACTGATTTGCAAATTCAGTGGTCCCTGGTGAGCTGGGCTTGCCAAAGGTCACCATGTCCCTGTGAGAGGCATTATGCACTCAGGAGGGGTGGCCAGAGGGTTTGAGCCTCAGGAGGCTGTTCTCAGAGCTGTAGCACACCTGGGAATCTCCTCTCTTCTTTAGGAAATCTACTGGCTCTTTGGAATTGCCAATTGCATCTTCTGCCAGTGAGCTGCATCTCCAGGGGGTGCCTGTGCTCACAGCCAGCCCAGAGCCGATGGGAACTGATGGCTCAGACCTGCTGGGCTACACTGAGCTTTGGGACACCCCCTGCTCTTTTATTAACCTGTCCTTTGTGCTCCAAGCAGCAGGATAATGCACCTGGCCTGTGAGAGCCTGGAAAATTGTGAAGGCCACAGTGCAGCAGGAGCACCTTGCTTGAGGCTGGTGGCTGGAGGGGCAGTGGGGAGCCAGGCCAGCCTGCATTAGCTTATGGAAGCAGCCGAGATTACTTGTACCAAAACGAGCACCCTCCTGCTCTGCTTGCACAATGCCCCCTCTGAGGCAAGGGCATCTCTCATTGTGTGACTCCAGATAAGCCAAGGCCTCATCCTTTGCTACAGCAGCCCCTTCTCTCCCCAAGGCAATGCACCTTTGCAGGCATCTTTGCAAGTATTCCCAGAATTAATGCCCCTCCTCAGTGCCAGGGTCACCTCCCTGCCCTTCATCTCACACCATGCCACTGTGCATGTGCTTGGACACGTCCCTGGGAGCAAAGCAGCTGGAAACCACGTAGAAATCAAGGATGCTGGTCACCCCCAAAACCTGCTCTTGGGAGCGCAGACCCCTCGGGGTGATTGGGGCTGTGTTCCAGCAGGCTGCTGGCGCAGGGCAGATGAGCACTGGGGCTATTTGCTTCAAAAGCCACTGAATTCACCCCACAGGGAAGAGGAGTCTGCGGTCACTGCTGTGTAGATCCCTGCTGCTCTGGGGCAATGCACACACAGGCATGGGAAGGACAGTGGCAGTGACCACAGGGCATCAGGGCAGCGAGGGGGATCTGGGTGGCATTTGGGGGTCCCTGGGTGCTGAGAACTCACTTGGCTCCAGCCCTGACCTTTGCTGCCACTAAGACTTGCACAAACTTGTAATTGTTAACTAGTTCCCCTGTAGTGGGCTTGGTATTCTTTCAGGAGAAGGTTTGAAAATGCAAGACATCTACAGTAGTAAAGATTTTATTGTGCTGGCAGCGGACTGTAAAACTTGATTACATGACACTGGGGATTGCCTAAACCTTGTTCCACTGATGCAACTGCTCAGGCTTGGGGGGGGATGTGAGGAAGGGAGGTGGTTTTGAGTCACGTCTGGAGGTGCTTTAGCAGGAAGGGCAGGAGCAGCCCACTCCCACCCAGCCGCTCCCACCCTTCAGCCAAGTGAGCCCAATGTGGACCTGAGGATCTGGGGGGATCACAGGAGCCTTGCATAGCTGAAACAATGCATGAGTGCTTGGCTCATCGCTGTCTAATGACATAAAAATCATGGGGAAGCCCAGCCTGGAAGGAATAAGCGGAGATTTATTTTGTAGAAAAAGATTTTCCATCGAGAAATGGGCTCCCCTGTTGGCCCCCTTTCTCAGTTCACTGCTGACATGGGAGTTTTCCCTCTAAGACAAAACTTTCCGCGGTTTGTATCCATTTTATATCCATTTATATGACTGCTAGCATTTTTCATATTCCAGAGCACCATTTATGGTAAGAAAATACGTTTTCCAATAAATAATCAAAGTGATCATATTTTGGAAGGGGAAAAAAATCGTAGTAGGAAACTTTTGGAAAAAAAAAAATTGGCCTGTGCTGAACATTGAGCCAGCATGATATCTTTTTTCCTTCCAATAAATCTTCTGGCTTATTTCTGTACCCAAACTAGAGTGAGCCAAGAGGAATTCCTGAACGCTCGGGTACAGTCAGCCCTTCCCTGGCTGCAGCATGCTGCAGGAATGCCACCAGCTTTTTGAAGCTACATCCAGGATTTGGTTAGCCAAGAGTAGGAGAAGCATTGGGCTAAGAACATGGCACTTTCAAAGCAAAAGAAAAGAGTTTCTTTTGTGACATCAGTGGTGTAAGGCTCAGGGAAGGGGAGAGTCCGGCAGGGAAGCTGCCTGGAAGGGACACAGTAGTGGATGGAGGAGTCTCCTTACAAAGCCCCTGTGTCAATAAAACTTGAGTTCAGGTGAGCTCAGTAGCATTCAAAAGTGCAAGCAGGAAAGCCCTGAATGGCAATTCTCAGCGTGTGATTAACCTGGGGAACACCCTGCTCAGGAGCCTGTCCAAGGCAATCACTTGACTGAGGTCCGTGGAACCCGGAGCTGTTGAAACTGCAGCCAGCAGTGCCTAATGACTGAGGCAAATGATTGCCAAGGGGATATGGAGGGCAATTCTGAGGGGTGTCCTCTCTGTGTGAGATTCCAGGTACAAGGTCCCTGCTCTGGAGGAAGCATGAGTCAGACAAAATTTCTGCTCTAGGCTCTGGCAATCTACTTCAGTTGGGGTAAAATGCCAGGTTTTATCCCATGCAGCTGCTAATTCCCCACTAATTTACCCAGTAGTAAGAAGGTCTCAGTAAGTGAATTCCCTGAACTCCTGTCTTGCTGAAACCTGAGCCCCTCTCCATGGGTATACCACTAGGTCATTCAAGTACATCTAATATCTTTTTTGAGGGGAAGAGAGGCACAGATAGTGTTACACATTGTGCAGAAATGCTATTAGCTGTAGTTGAGCATCACAACTTGGATTTATTAGCAGCGGGCTGAGAGACCTACATGGCAGGGGATGTAACTGATAACCTTGTCTTGCATCCGTTTGAGCAAATGGGTCCTGTGCCTGTGTGCTCATCAGAGATTTAGCGCTTCTCACGAGCTTTTTTGCAATCACAGTCATTTAGCAAACATATGATACTTCACACTCACAGCCCTGACAGGGGCATATGGCACTTCCTACCTCCTAAATGTTGATGGATGGAATTGCTTTGACTATTCAAGGAACCTCAAGGCCTTGCATTGATTTCGGTGAGCTTCCTTCTGATTTGTCCTGTGTATGGAGAATCAGGCTGATTAACACAAGTTAAACAAGCAAGAGAGTTCAAACAGAAGAAAATGTCTCCTACTCAGTAGTCCTGAACACTTGAAATCTCAAAAGTTGGAGCAATGGGAAGTTTGAAGATGATCTCATACCCGGCATATTAAATGCCTTTTCAGGTAGAAAAAAAAATGAAAGGAGAAAAGAAAAAGAAAGCATACTTTAAGTAGAATAAAGTACAATATCACCATTGGTGGCAGAAAAGTTGAGCACAAAGGTACTCAAAAACTGTATAATGTTGTGAAAAAGAGCAGGAGCTAGATCTGTTGCCAAAATCAGACCCATAAAAGTCAGTGGGCCACTGATGACCCACCATCTATCTCCTTTTAAAAGCAAACTTACCAGCCAGAATGGAGGTAATCAGGTATCTCCTGGTTTTCACTGGGATTTACCAGAAATGTTTCTTGGTGGTGAAGACATCATTTTGGACAGAGCCCCAGCAAGAAGAGCTGAGATGCTCAGAGCTCCCAGGTGCACATGGCAGAGACTGAGCCTTTACTCTGCTTAATTCCAAACAGGAATCTGAAGGGGCAGGTGAAAGAGGGAACCTTTCAGTGGGAGAAGGGAAAAACGCTTATTTTTTTTTCACAACACAATTTCAAATGTTCAAACTCTGGCCTTGTGCTGAGCCAAAAGGACCACCCAAGGTCTCTTGCAAAATGCAGATGTTATTCCTCCCCTGCCCAAGCTGTGGACGCGTGTCTATGGCTGAGCACTGCGTGGCCAGGGAGCCTGAGCACAATAATGTGTTTTCCTTCCCCTAACACCTGACAGTAGCATGATTTCACCAACCACTTGGTCCCATTGCTGCATACTTTCCAAGGTGATAAAAATCAAACAGATTAACGTGTTTGCTTTTAATTTTATATTTTAGAAGCAGCTGTTGAACCACCTCAATGCCAACAGTGTCTATTGCCAGCATTAGTGTCATTAGTAGTCATTGCAGCTGTAATAGCACCATTATCTCCTGCTAAAAGGTTCACTGATGGCTCAGGACAGAGCTTGGGGAAGTGAAAAGAGCAGACTAAATGAGATGGAAACAGCAAACAGTTGCTTCTACCTTAACCTGCATAAAGACCTGAGGATGCTACGCAGAGGGAAATTAATTTGCACAAGTAGCAAAAATTTTGGCTGGAGTGTCATCAAGGAGGAGGGGCTCTTGGTAGCTCTTGTGTCACTTGGGCGAACGTAAAGCATATAAATATGGGAAAGAGAGAATGGGGACATTACTACCAACCATCTTCATCCCTCAGAGTGAACTTCTCTCCACTTCTTGCTGCCTCGTCTTGGGTAAGTTGGATTGCCTCACTTTTACTTTCTACCTATTGTGCAGACCTGTCTTCTTAAGCTGATGAAGCAGGCAGTGACCATTGTGGCTGGATGGCTCAAGAAAATGAGACCTCCTCAGGTCTTTGAGGAGATTGGGCTGGTTTTGGGCCATCATCACACATTACAGCCCCTTCTGAATGGGCAGAGAGGGTTTTTCCTCTGGAGTGGGCTGCTGATCTTGGCTCTCCAGGCCATGTACACTAGAGGGCTTGGTGGGATGGCTCTTCCTGCCTTTTCAGGCAAGACAGCAGGGAGCCTGAGCCTGAGATGGAGCATAGAGATGGAGATGGACTCATGGTTATAGTCAGTAGTCATTTACTGTCACTTGTAAATCCTGGTGCACAAAGCTCTCCTTCCTTCTCAAACTAGAAGGTCCATCTCCTACTTTAGTCTCATTTCCATGCCAGAGGAGCTGAAAGACACACAATGCTTGATTACAACCTATTTTTACCTCCTAGACTTTCCTGTGTCTGCTCTGCCTCTTTACCCCAGGCCTCAGGCAGCCCAGCATGGCTCTGTGGATCCGATCTCTGCCCCTGCTGGCCCTGCTGGCCCTCTCGGGCCCCGGGAGCAGCCACGCCGCTGTCAACCAGCACCTCTGCGGCTCCCACCTGGTGGAAGCCCTGTACCTGGTCTGTGGCGAGAGGGGCTTCTTCTACCAGCCCAAAGCCCGGCGGGATGCTGAGCAGCCTCTAGGTAAGTGGGGCTGGCCGATAGGACAGCCGCCTGTCTGACAGTGACACCAGGAATGCCCTCCGTGGGGAATGCCAGGAATACCTTCAGCATACCAACAGCCAGGCGTGCCAGTGAAAAGCTCTTCGGGTTAAAAAGGCAGATGAGAGGGCGGGCAGGGAGAGAGGATTTATGAGGCAAAAGGAATTGTGCCTGGAAGCTCAAACTCGTCTGTTTCTTCGTGTGATCGTTACACCAGCCTGGGAATATTTGTAGAAAATAAGGGTGGGAGGAACTCGATAAGCCTCTTTCTGCCCCAAGATAGGATCCCCATTGTTGTTCCCATTCTATTTCTCAGCCATGTTTGTCTGCTGCATTCATAAAAACCTCCAGAGAGAAAGCTTCCTCTGCCTTCTGGAGCTGCCCATTCCCAAGCTTAACTGACCTTCTTCTTGAGTGTTTCTTCCCACTATCTAACCTGAACATCCCTTGCTGTAAACTATTTCTTGTCTTCTCATTATTGGACAGGGGGAAGAGCCTAGTCTTTTCATTTTTATGATTGCTTTTCAAAATATTTGAATACTGTTCCCATGTCTATTTGACCTCTCCTCAGCTACACAACCCTACTGCCTTCCTAGGTCATATTTTCTAGATCTCTAAACATGCAATTCTGCATTTGTCCACATCCTTGCTGGCTGGTGAGGCCTGGAGAAGCACACTGAACTGGCTTCCAAGCTTCTAAGTAAGACTGTGAATAGATGAAGAAGAGACCCCTGTGCAAATTGCACCCATTTAATCCTCTAGTTTCAAGATCAACCTTCACTTAACATCCCCTGACTGCAATACATCTCTCCCACCATTTCTCTTCCCATCACATACTGTTTTCATTTATATCCAATTCTCTCTCCTGTGTATGTAACCACCCTGTGAAATAGTCATAGGGGTCTTTGTAAGGTGAAAGAAGATAATGCCCTAGCAGAGGGTTTGCCCATGATTTGTTCGGGATGTCATTTGCCCATTCTCTGATTATTCATTTCTGGACACCACCACAAATGGATTGGAGGTTTCATTAGCCAAACTACCTAAATACTGTACAGAGAATTTTAATTATGCCTAAAAGAATGCAAGTATTTGAGGATTTTCTACCTTTTTTTCAGGACTTTTGCCTGAGCTGCCACCTCTTTGTCACACAATCTGTTTATGTTTACAGTCTGCTCACAGCTGGCTTGAAGGATGAAGACAAGTAAATCACAAAACTTTGACTGGCTATTTCCTCTTCTGCTTCACATTGGACCAAGTTTTTCCCAAATTTCCCATCTAGCACACTAGCATAATGATTTTTTGTTACTCTTGTGCCTTGTTCATTGCCTCACGCTTTGGGGGCTTGGGGATTTCGCATCTTGTACTGTACTTGTATTGCCCTAGAAACCACATCTCATTCTCACTTTCCAGGCATTTTCTCTTTGCTGTTAAAGGCTCTTTTCTTCCTGCAGGAAAAACTCACTGATTTATTTGCCATTTTCCATATTTTCATTGGGCAACTAAAACCTGAACAGATCTGTGCACAAGTTTTCAAGTTCTCACCAGCAAATAATAATTCTGAGTGTTATCTGTGTCCAAATACCCTAATTTATCATTGCTTCTAAAAACTTGCCCCCAGCTGTGAACACAGACACACACAAATGCTTTTTCTGTCAGCTTGGGGCTTTATCCAGGCAGCCAACTGAATCAGGCTGTTCAGGAACAGCTGGGAAATGCACCCAGCCTCATAACTGGACTGCCCCTGCCATCCCATGAACATCCCAGCTGTCTGCCCAGGCTCCCAGAAGAGTGGCTAACTGCCTAAAGGGCTCTGTGGTCCCAAACTCTTCTCTGTAGAGCAGACAATCCCATTTTTACATCTCACTTACTAGTTGCTCACCCCAGGGAGGGCTCAGGATTTCTCTTCCTCTCTACACAGCTTCCCCAGTAAAGCCCCTGTATCCCTTTATCCCTCACACTGCCGATAGTCACTCAGCTTGGCATCTTCTGGACACCACAGGATTATTTTGGGAGAGCAAACAGGGTGCTACAGCAGCACCAACCTGGAGAAACCTGTGCAACTTCCTTCCCATTTTCCAGCCAACTCTGGATTAAAACTCTGGTGCCTGCTAAGGGGGTGTGGAGGGCTCAGGAGCCAGGGCTGGTGCTGAGTGATGTCCCACACCTTCTGTTCTTTTCCCCTGCAGTGAGTGGTCCCTTGCACGGCGAGCTGGGAGAGCTGCCCTTCCAGCAGGAGGAGTTTGAGAAAGTGAAGAGAGGGATTGTTGAGCAATGCTGCCACAACACCTGCTCCCTCTACCAGCTGGAAAACTACTGCAACTAGCAGCAGGGCTGGCACTGGGGTGCTCCTGGGCCAGAAACATGCACTTATGCTACCGCACCTTCAAGCAATTGAATAAATGTTGTGGATCTCTTGGAAGGACTGTACTGGTTCATGTGTCCACATATTTTACTCTGCTTTAGGGCGTCAGGGTCCATGCTTGGGTAAAGCACTTTTCAGCCATCACTTCAGATTATCCCTCTGCCACAGGAATGACCTCCATGGGAATGAGGGAGGGAAGGGTATTACACAGCTTTGGAGCAGGTATATGGAGCATCCGGCACACCCAGTGCTTGGAGAACCAGAAGGAGAAGGCAGAGAGGTTTAAACAAGACTTCTCTTGCTAGGGAAACATTACATCTGTAACAATGTCATGCTGATCAACTTCCTGCAGTTCACAGCCCAAATATAGCCAGGCAGCTGGAGACTGAACTTCCTCAGCTACATAATGGAAACAGTAAAGATTAGGCAAAGAATTATGTCACCTATTCATTGTACTCAGAAAAACCATGGATGACCACCATGGCCAATTCAGAAAGTGTGTCTAGCTCCTACTTGTGCTCGTGGGAAGCCCAGGGAGAGTCCCTGCTGTGAGATGTGCTTGTTGTTCACAAGGATATCACAAGCCATGTACTGAAAGTAGATTTAATCCAAGAAGGAGTTTTGAATCTGTTCTCCATGTGCTGGGCAGTATCTTTGCTCCTGATGCTGCAAACCTCATTCAAGTATCTGGTCCCAGAATTGCCCCTTTCTGTGAGGGAAATCTGCCCAGCAGTGCCAGAGTGGCCAGAGTGTCCCAGAGTGTAGGGAAGGGCTGTGTTCCCTCTGCCGAGGGACTCCCGGGGCACTCTGCTGAAAGCCATGCAGAGGGGCTCTGTGCCATGGGCTCAGCCTGGCAGAGGTGACAGCAGCAGCCAGGGCTGCATTCTGCTGGTGACAGATTTTGAAAGTTGGTCTGAGAGGAGCCTGTGGTTTTAGCAGCCTCATTTCCCAAACCAGTTCCGACTGCCTCCAGTGGAGCTGCACAGATGGAAGCTGCCATCTCAGCCCTGCCAGGATGCATTACCCCCAATCCTATCACAAGCATGAAACTGGCCAAACCACTACAAACTGAAAGGCTGGAAGAGCAGCTGGATGTGCTGCTGAAAAGAAGATGCAGACATAAAAAATGAAATCAGAAAGCACTCATGATTCCCTGTGGTGACCTTCCATACAAATTCCCTTGATGCAGACAAAAGCTGTCTCAAGGCGGCCTCTTCCTGCAGGTGCCACACCAGTGCTGCAGTGCTACTCAGCCAGTCCTGCTCTCCCTGACCACCTTTTCATCCCTCTCCATCACCCCTTCTGCTGGGCCCCACTGAATACTCCCAGCAGCAGAGCTTTCAACTGTGACAAGCAGCTTCAGGCCAAAATCATGTGGTTATGAAAGCACAGCAAGATAAATTGTGTTCCTCAGCTACTTGGCTCCACCAAACCTCACAGTGTATAGCTCTAGTGGTTTCTAGAGGGGACTCCCTAGAAGGAATTCTCCTACCTATCCCGGTGAACCATGAGGTCAGGACAAGTGTTACTGAAAATAAAAAAAAAAGAAGAAGAAAAAAAACCCAGAGCTATTGCTCATTTTAAGGCCACTAACATATTCAGGCATGCAGCCAAGCACCAGCAATCCCAGCCATCCAGGAGATACCACCCTGATCCAAAAGGCAGATGTTCAGGTTTGCTTGGATGTTCTTGAGGGGAAGGACATCCAGCCATGGTGGTTCCTCCATCTGGCACAGCCCTGTTTATCTGCTGGCACTCCTGCCCTGGCAGCGATGCTCTGCTCGGGTGAGGACAGCTCCTCAGAGATGCCCAGCTCATTTCCTGCCCTCTGCCATTGTTTGGTCTGATCCTTTGTTTGTTTGCTTTTTCTGAGTGCTCTCAATTAGGACTTGTTGGGAAATTGCAAATGCCACTTTTTCTGCTGGAAAATGTTGATTCATCAGGATCAGCACACCCCGCAGGACCGGACTGGTTTTAGCAAGGCAGGATTTGAAAGAATGAAGGGACATAGAAGGTTTAGGTGCCTGCCCTTCACCCTCTGCATCCAGTTGCCCAAGACCACAAGCCGTCCCCAGGCTCTGGGCTACCCAAGGGTGGATGCCTTTGCTTCTGCTGAATGATTCCAGAAGGTGAGCACCCAGGTCAGGGAGGGACAGATGGCACCATGTCCAAGGTGTCTGACTCTCTGCAGGGCACATGAAGGTGCTGTTGCTTCCTTCCTCCCCAAACAAGAGCTGTGCTGGAGATCAGTGGCCTACGGTGAGCTACACTGCTCTCCAGGAGGTGCAGGAGAAAATGATGGATCAATTTTAAAACTGTAGAAAGCCTAAAAAAAAATAAGTTACACACTTTTGCTTTCCAGAACTGAAAATAACATAAAGGGCCAGCTCTTCACTTTTTAAAAGCTGCAGTAAGGTGAAGGCCAAAGGAGAACAAAGGTACTTTTCCCCCTTTTTCTGGAACTCCAGGGAAGAAAACCTGAAGGCAATCCTATGCATTTTCCACAATGGATCACATGGCTCCCTGGCTTGCAAACGTGCTGCTGCTGGCTTGCTGACCCTGTATTGTGGCAGGACAGGCAGCTTTAGCCCCCTACTGCACCCGAACCCAACAGTGGGTGTCCCAAATGTCCTTCCCAACATCTTTAATGGTGGTCCAGGATGCAATTTCTTTGTAAGGCTTCCCTCAAATCCTTGTGCCCTTGCCCAGGCCATTCCCTGTTCTCAGATGTGCTTGGGAGAGTTGGATCTCCTGAATTCCTGCAAGAGAAATGATTCAAGGACAGGGAATGCTGCATCCACTGACCTCCCTCCCTGCTTCTCCTCTTGCCAGGCTTTGCATTGTGATCTTTGGGAAGCAAATGCATCCAGTCCCCTTTATTCTGACTCAGCAGTTGCTCTGGGGTGATTTTTGCGGTAGCGGTGGGGCATCATGCCTGACTAAAATATCTTGGCTCTGCTACTCTTGCAACAAACTTCCAAAGGTCTCATGCTCGTGGTGGAGGGCAATTTGAAGAGAATGCAAATAAAGGCTTTGGTTCATTCATGCTTCTTGAATAGAGAATAGAAAGCTGAGCCGCAGAGGGGATTGCAAGGCAAATTCCTTGGGCTGCTGAGCTGTTAACAGTGCCTAGAAAAGGAAGGACCGAAGTGTCCCCTGTCTGCCACGCGCACCAACCCTCATCCAAAAGGGCAGAGCTGTGGTTTCCAGGAAAAGGGAGTGACGTGCACAGAAATGGGAATGGGGGCAGCCTCTGCAGGGTGCTGGCCATTGGATCCCTGGTGGCTGGGGATCAGATCATGCCCTCCAGGTTGCTGGATGGGCTCTGCTGCTCCAGCTTATCTGGAGAGGAAGGGAAGGCTGCCACTTTCCCGGAGCTAATCTGACTCTATTATTTCCTTTCCGGGAAACCAGAGATAGAGAGCTCTCTCTTACTCTGGGAATTTAAGAGATCCACTTTAAGAAATAGTCAGACTATATTCTGGTATTTATGTCTTTTTAACCATCTTATCAGCATTTTAGGAAATTTTAAACCTGCTTACAGCATCTCTCCTTATCTACAGAGTGAGTCCTAATAACAGACTTGCAGCAATGACTTGAGTTAGAAAGCATGCACTGAGCAGATTCTGTGTTAAGACCTCAAATTCACTCTGGTTTAGACCAACTTCACCAAAGACACCTATCTTTAACAAAAAATAGTCTTTCTTCCTTCTCCTTTCACTCTGGGCAGGAAGAAAACTTTAGGTCAGGCTATAAATTGATCTGGAAAGTCATTGCCAGTGCATTGTCACTGGCTGAATTATTCCTGCATGCTGTGGCGGGGAAGGAGGGTGGTTTTTTCCAAGCCCAATGCCAGGCTGGCTCTCACATGCCCCCCAGTCCTGCTGGGCAGAGCAGGCAGGAGCAGATCCAGGACAATAACGGGAAGCAAAGCAAGCCCGTAGGAGCACACAAGGAAATGATCTGAGCCTCAATCATTTCCCTCCATCCCTCAATCCTTTCCCTCCATTCCCAGTGGCCTTCAGGACTGTCAAGAAAAGGTGAGCAAACCTCCTGAACTCCTCCAACCTCCTTTCTGTTGCTGAAAAGAGACAGCCAAAATACCACTTTATTTATTTATGTTTTTCATGCCTGGTACATGCCAGGAGTGCCAGGATCTGCAGAATGCGTGTGGTTGCTCACACTAAAATTTCTCACAAATGTTTTCAGATTTTGGAAGAAAATGGATAACAGAAATAAATTTAGCTTTTGATTTCCAGGTTGTTGTCATTTGTTGTCGTTTGGGCTTTGTAACGCTGGATTTTGGCAGTGGGGATGTTTTACATAACTGCCAACTTCTGAAATGTAACTTTTTGTCAGAAAATAATGCAGCTTCCTCTTTTCTAATCAGAAAACGGAAAATCAAGTATAAATGACACCACCCACCCTACACTGACGAGAAACCATTCTGTGGAAGTTTCAATGGAAAAAATTCTACCCTTTTTTCCCCTTATCAGAAACCTCCTCCACTTTGGAGTCTGAGACCCAGCAGGGTCCTGGCTCTGCAGACTTCCCTGCCAGTGGGTCTTGCACACCCAAGTTTCAAGCTTTCCCTGTGTGTTTTGGGAGATTTTAAAAATTTATCCTGAAGAAATGCTGTCTTAGCCCCTGGGTTTCTACTAATTTCAGTGGCAAGAAAAAGAAATCATCAAGTGAAAAAGTCAAAGCACATCCAGCTTGTACACCATAGCCTGCTCCTCTCCTGCTTCTGAAGTTGTTTTTTTTCAGTATATCTGCAACCTAAACCTGGCCACATTTTTTTTCCAAAAACTGGTACCTTGTCTCAAAGTAATGAATTTCAACCCCAAATAAGGAAAAAAAAAAAGCTGCCCCCATGAAATTCTGATGAAAAGGGGAGAGGTTATTTTTCAGTCCTGGTCCTGGTGCAGATGTTCTGAGGCAGGTGCTCAGTGTGCAAACCTGTGCTCCTGTGGCATTTTGGTTCCCCAAACCAGAGTGCTTCTCTCAGGTGTGGGAGCAGCGGCAGGCAGGAGGTGAGGTCACCCTCCAGCCCCTGCATCCAGGGTGAGAGGGGTCACCTGGCCCAGCCTGGCTCATGCCTTAAGCCCATGGGAGGACCCCCAAAGGCTGAAGTCCCTCTTGTCAAGCACTCCTCCAGCAGCAGCTCCTCTGCCCTGCAAGATCCCTGACCTCACCTCGGGAGCAGTGAGCAGCACTGAGCACTGACATCATGCCCGTTTCTCCTTTACGGTTTGACTACAGAGCCTGCATATCATTCCCAGGATGCTTGCCCTTCCTCACCCTGTGGAGCTGTTGCTTTGACTGCCCCGTTTCTCTGTGCATCCCATTTAAGAACACAGGACTGGGAGCAACTTCCAAGCCAGTTGTCTTGTTCCTTGCTAACCTCACATCACTGCCTCCTTCATCTCCAAAAAGACTTTAACATCCCAAGTTCTCTCTTTAGCCTGTGTGCAGTTTTGGTTTCTGGAACCTTTCCTGAGGAATTCATCCTCTCCTGTTGGGTTTCACAGTGCTCACAACCTGGAAAAGATCCCGGGGTTTCACATATCTGCTCAGAGCAAAGCAATTACCCGTGGCTCTGTCACTGATATAGGGCAACACAAAAATGTTGGGAATCTGTTAAAGCCGGATTCCTGCCACGGCTTTCCCTTCTCCTGCAGTCCCGGCTGCTGCCAGGGGATGGAGCGCAGGTCAGCCCGCAGCTGGATCCGCACCCCTGCCTGCAGCTGCCTGGGCAGGGCACGGGGGTACGGGCACCGGGGACCCGAAAAATGGGGGAGAAAAACTGATAAATACAGACCGTGCTGGAGAAAAACTGATAAATACAGACCGTGCTGGAGAAAAGCTCCCTGGAGACGTGGTGCTGGAGTAAGGCTTTGCACCGAGGCCATGGGAGCTGGGGCAGCCAGGAGATGGCTGGAGCAATGAAACAACTGCCTGTGAACCCACAAGGCTGCTCCTGGGGTGCCCAGAGACCTGCAGAGAGGATGGGCTGGGTCACCGATGCTGCTCTTGCTCTTCTCTTTGTTTAAAGGTAGTTTTCCTTCAGTGAAGGTTTTGGGTGCCTTTCTGAACCTCCTTGGAGCTGGGACCTCCAGCCTGGCGCTCACAGTGCAGGGCACCCTCAGCACCAGCTCACTGTCAACCTGCAGCCCACATCCTTCCCGTGCTCTCTGCCCAGTATCTCCTCTGATGTAGAGAGACCCATGACCCATCTTGGGTTGCATGGGCCTGTGTTTTCAAGTCACAAATCACCTTTGTGCGCAGACCAAGGTTTAGGTCTGCAATAACCTCCAGCTGCAAAGAACCTGTGCTGTGCAATCCTGGGCTGTTGTGGCGCTGGCACTGCAGAGCTGCCAGAGCAGAGACACATGTCCGGAATGGAAACATTGCAGTTCCAAACTGGGACATCTCCCACCCAGCTTTACCACGGGGCTGGTGCTCAAATCCTCACTCCCACACATCCCATTTTATGGGATTCTGGTCCCCATCCTGGGCCATGACACAGCTTTGAGCAGCTATCCTGCTGCTGGGCACAGCCACCAGCCCAGCCAGCACCTCCTCTCGGGGATGAGGCCCTAATGAGGGTTATGAAATGATGCTACAGCCAGCAGAGGGAGTGCTCAGAGCTTCAGGATGCACAGGGACAGCTTGGGAAGCGCCGAGAAAATGAGAAAATGTACTAAACCCAAGGCGGGAGCGATGGGGTGCTGGAACAAAGCTGCTCCCTGGCCCAGCTGCCAGCCTGGTGAGGCTCAGCCCTGAGAGGATGGGGAAATGGATCTGTCTGGAAATGAACCCTCCTGGAAACCTCGGTACTGGATGAGCCAGAGATGAGGATCCACAATGAGAGATCACAATTCTCGAGCCTCAGACTTGAGGAATTTCGCAGAGCCTGTTCCAAACTGCCAAGAGAAATCCCCCCATTCATTCACTTCTGGATTTGGGCTCTTAACTTTGGGCTCTGGGCTTTCCAAATGAAGTCATTGCTGCATCTCAATTAGTAAGAAGCCATCCTTATAGCATTTTATTTCCAATTTATTTCCTTATGCTTCACATAAGTGCTGGAATCAGGAGGCAGTCTGTGGGCTGGGAGTTGTTGTTGGGAGTGGGAAGCTTAGGCTTGACTCTGCCCACCAAATGAATATTTTAAGCAGATCTTCATTTGATTTTAGGCCAAACAAAGCAGTTTGTATTAGTTTAGTGAATTGAAGACTTAACATCTGGCAATATCTGTAACAGTCTCTTAAATTATTCTCCAGGAAATGCCTCAGTGGTGGCGGGGCTCTCCACTCACACACAATATCAGAAATATAATTAGTTTCCCAAATGCACACCATCAAAGACTCATGCCTGGTCCTTTCCTAACAGTGTGGATTCCTCAGATTTTTAAATGAAGGCCTTTCAAGAACCAATGGGCAATTTTGCAACTCATCTCTAAGCAGATCAATAACTAAAAGCAACATAATGAAGTCAGGTGTCTCTGGATTGTGTTAGGACAAGCCCATGAGAGGATTCTGATGTGGATGAGATAAATGCCATTAAATCACTTGCAGGGTGAGGTTTAAGTGGGGAAAGCCCAGCACTGAGTGTTGGGAAGGTGCTGTGCAGGGTGAGCACACCGCGGGCTGATTAACACTGCATGCAAACCCCATTCAAACCCCATTGCAAGCCTGATAAGAGACAATGGGACACATTTTCACCACTAAATACATCAGGGATGAAAGGGAGCTGGGGGAAGAAGCAGAAAAGAGCACCAGGAACGACCTGACCTGCCTGAAACCTGCTTTTCTACTGGACAGCCAGGAAGCTTGCCCTACATATTTGGAAAAAAAATAAAAAACGCTGAGAGAGACTTGGTGGCAACCAAAATGGTCTGAGAAGGGTCCTGATGGTGCAGAGTGGCCAAATGCCTTCTGAGATTTAATGACTAGAAGGGGAAGTTAAGCCCGTCTGGACTGGAGTGGTGTTTGGTGGGCAAGAGGCAGCTACTCAGAACACATTCTGTTCCACTGAATGTGTGTCACCCCCATTGATTCAAACCCTACAAACCTTCCCAGCTGTCAGCAGGAAAGGTTTGTAGGGTTTGAATCAATGGGGGTGACACACTTTCAGGAAAACAGAGCCAAGGCCAGAGAACATCTCTGCCTGAAACCCTTCCCTTTTGCAGCCATACCCCATTCCAGCTGAGATGTGGCAGTGAACCCTGCCACCAGCCCAGATTGAAGGAGCAGAATAAATCCATAGGAAGGAAATGTTCCCTCCTTCCTGCAGTTGCTTTCCAATTAAATCTTCCTCCCTGGTCAGGAGAAATCTTGAGCAGCTCTGCAGCAGAAGACACTGTCCCACAGATTCTGCCATGTGCTGTGAGCTGGCCCCAGCTTTTAGGTGGAGAGGCCTTGACCCAAGACAGCCTGGTATTTCCAGCTTATAGTTACTCAAAATAAGTCTGAGAGGAAAGACAGCACTTGCTTATGGTGTGGATGACTCCTTCAAAAGCTGAGCCTGTCTCACTCACAGCAAACTGGGACTGGGAAGCCTTCATGAAGATGGAAGGGCCAGTCCTGTGAACGGTTCAGTGAACGAATAGGGGGAGAAAATGTAATGCAAAATGGCTCAAGCAGTGATTCATTTGGACTTTTATTATGATTAACTTGAAATCAGCAAGATTTTGTCAGCAAATCCATTTTGTATATTAACAGCCCTCTAAAATCAGTCTTTGATGATAATATCCTCCACATGTGCTACTGCAAATCCCTTTTTGACAACACCTGATGGCTGGTGCAGAAGCAGGAGAAAATTCCATCCTCCAGAGCAGTGGGAGCCTTGGTGTGGGGCCTTTGCCCTTGACTGCCACACCCTGCCCCTGCAACCTGTGCTGCAAACCACTTTAATCAGATTTTATATCTGAATGCCACAGAGAGTATCCTCTGGGCACCCCAGCAGAGATTTGGGCACTCAGTGGGGCACAGTGAGGTTCAACACACCAGGGCTTTCCTGACAGAACCTTCTCATCAGGGCTGCAGGTTTCCCTGCTCCATAGCAGAGCTGTTCCTCCCCACTCCATCTGGGAGCAGGGGCTTGCACATTTTGCTTCACCTTCCTGACAAAGTCACAGACAGCAGCAGGGTGGCAGAGCTCAGGGGACAAGGGTTGTCTGTCAGAGAGCCCTGGAGCAGCTTGCATCATGAAATAAAGGCTGTCTGGGAGGCTGGCTCCCCACAGCCTCTGCTGCGGCCGTGCCAGAGGAGAGGCAGGTGTGAAAGCAGATGCTGTTTGGGTAAATGTGTGTCAGCAGCGTCTCCTCAGGCAGGTGTTGAACACTGGAGCCAGGTAGAGCACAGCCAGGCTGAACCAAGTGAAGTGCCCACACTCCTCTGTGTTTGGTCTGAGTGGCTCTTGCAGCCTCCTGCACCTCCTGCTCCCACCCCACACCTAACTCTGTGCCTGGAGCAGCAGGATTTGGGATGCAGAGATGCTGCAGCCTGCAAGGGAGCTCCATCCACCATCTGGGCTTAAGACCTCAGGAGATTCTTGCCCCCATCAGATGGTCTTGCAAAAGCAGCACAGGATCAACCCTGGTGCTGGAAACCAGTGGGCAGAGAGAGGTAGGACGCAGAGGCTGGCACGTTGGTGACCGGGGTGCCAGCCTCTGATGTGGTGGTGGCAGGGATAAGAGCAGTCCAGAAGATGGGAACCACCACCAAAACCCTGCAGGCATGGTGGAAGTGGCTCCCTCAGCCCCAGCTTTTTCAGTGGCCTTGTGCAGATCACGTAGCCCAAATGCAAACCGTCACCCTTCCCTGGATCTCACCCCCACGGGTTACCCATCAGCCAGGGCAAACCTTCAAAGCAGTCACTGAAGCTCAAGGGCTGTTTTCCATTTTATTGCAGGGATCTGGGGCTGCTTCCACTCTGATGACCAGAACCTGACTCCAGCCATGGCTATCCTGGCAGAATCATGCCCAGAAAAGCATGCCTAATTTAAAAGCCAAGTGCCAACATCCCAAGATGGTTGTTTAGACTAAATGAAAGGTTTTCAGGAAAAAAATCAGCCTGACTTAAATTCCACCCCCCTTCCCCAGGAGATTAGTCCCTATCTGGCTGCCTCCCGAAGGTGGGAGCAAAGGCTCAGCAGTGAGTCATCTTTAGCTTTGTGTGCCCCAGCAGTGCTGTTACTGCTCTCATGTGGGTCTCTGGAACGCCCGTGGGTGCCAGAAAGTGGCCACAAAGCTTCAGCCCACAGTGGGTTTGCACCCCAACTGCACTGCTGCATGTGGGGGGGTCAGTGAGGCTCCCCCAGAGATATCACCCTCCCAAGACAGCTCTGGCTTAGAGCAGGCAGGACCTGTGTGAGTGGGGTCTCATGGATTGGCATGGGAGCTGTTGAAACACCCCAGTGACTCAGACAAGTGATGCTCATGTAAGTGAATTAGTGAGTGAGCCAGGGTAGTGCTCAGCCTGCCCAAGTGAGCCCAAAGCCCCTGGGCTGACTCACTGGAAACAGGGAGGTTCCCCAGAAAGGGATCCCAAAGCAGCTCACAGGAATCAGCACTTGCAGGCACTCATCCTCTCCAATGACAGGAGCCCGAGTGGGACCCAGCAGCTCTGCCCTGAAATAATTCCCCACCTCAGTCACTGGGATTCCTTGGAGGGAGAGCAACTTTCCTCTAAAAGGAAAGGGGATGCCTGCTACCCATTGCAGGATTTTTCTCTCTCCTTGTATCACATGTAGAGACAAAGGAATTCATTCTATCTCTGGAAAACATATTTTTAATTTTTTTTCTGCTTTGGATTAGGTTCATGGAGAAGAGATTGTTCCAGTCTGGCACCTCTTGTGGTTACTGTGCTTGTTTAGACTAAAAAACACCCGTGTGATCTCTACATAGTTGAAATGGTTGCCTTTAATGCAAAAAAAAAAAAAATCTAAACAAAAATCTCTGCAATTTACTTTCAGGCGAAACAAAAATTTCTTTGGCATGAAGATCTACCTGGTGGACTGAGATGGCTCAGCAAGAGACCCACCTGGAGAAATGAAGGGAGGAGAGGTGGGCAGATTTGGATTTGGAATAGGGACATGATTTCCATCATTGTCATTACACTTGCTGATCATTAGATATGTCCAGGTATTTGCACAGGGACAAGGGCCCACTACAGCCACCTCTCATAATTAGGGATGCCCCAAACTGGAACCAGCTGAAGTCAAAATCATTATTTCCAGTGTCACAGGCAGGCAGGGGCCACCTCCAGCTAATACAGGTCAGGCACTGAGGGTGTGCATCCCTTGAGCTCCTCAGGGAACCCAGGCAGAGGTTAGGATCCCAGCACCACGGGAGGTGGCTGACAGAGCCTGGATCACACATGGATCATGCAGGGAAAAGGAGCCTGTGTCACACATGGATCATGCAGGGAAAAGGAGCTGTATCACACATAGGTTATGCAGGGAAAAGGAGCTGTATCACACATGGATCATGCAGGGAAAAGGAGCCTGTGTCACACATGGATCATGCAGGGAAAAGGAGCTGTATCACACATAGGTTATGCAGGGAAAAGGAGCTGTATCACACATGGATCATGCAGGGAAAAGGAGCCTGTATCACACATGGATCATGCAGGGAAGCGTTCGTTCGTGGGGGGTCTCCCTTGGCTGTGGTGATATCTTTCCCTGCAGTTTTCTTTAAACTGTGGGGAAGTTGGATTAGGTGAGGAATTCCACAATTTCTTAGCTTTTCAAATAACATGTCTGCGATATCACCCAGTCTGACTCGAGCTCCCACCTGCCTTGGGAATTCAGTTAACCCTTTGCATGCTGGCTTCACAGGGGGCCTCTCTGGAGCCCATTATCTCTGGCTGATGAAGAGACTCAAGGGGACTCAAGTGACACCACGGGAGTGGTGCTGGAAAGAGGGGGTAGCATCTGAATCACCTGCCATTTGGCTCTACCTACTCAGAGAAGCAGTCTCTTCCCCCTCAGCCCCAAAATACATTTGGACAGACAGACACATACACACACACACACTCACTCACACACACACGCCTGCACGTGCTACGCAAGCATACCACCTGCTGTTTTGAAAAGCTGACGTGCATGGGTTTTTGGGGAGAGTTACCTTCCAAGCAATGAGTAATTAGCTTAGCAATATCAAGGGTCCTACCCTGTGTGAGGTCTCCTGCTCCAGAAGTGCTGGGATCTTGGGAAAATCCTTGCTTGTCTCACCAGAGCCTTTCTGAAACACAGCTGGCACCATAAAAAGCCCTCCTCCCCAGCACACAGGACTGTGTTATACCTCCTTGCCCCGTGACACTAATGAGAGATGCCAGCCCCAGCTATACACCTGTCCTTGAAGGTGAGATGAGCTGGTGGCACCCCCAGGCCCACCCTGGCTGGGGCCTGGCTCAGGGCACAATAGCCAGCCTGGCTCTGCCAGCACCACGCCACACTATTGCCACGCTCAGTGAATTTTTCAGCAGCAGAATATAAACATTTCCAGTGAAGTGCACTTAGTGTGAGCTGCTTTGCCAAGAGCTGTTGCCTCCCCTTCTTCACTGTGATTATGAGAGAGAGTTCTGTTTAAGCAAGAAAACAAATTGTCCACACGTCCTCCCTCCCCATTGGGCATCCATCACCCAGGGCAAGGGCACTGTGCTCTGGAGGGGATGCTGGCAGCATGGGTGGGCACAGGCTGTCCCTGTGTCACCTGCACTGGGAATGGGAATGAGGTGAGGCTGGAAGTTATTGCAAACTCCCCTACAGCCCCTGCCAGCTGTGGGTGCTGGAGTCCCAGCCTCAAAGGCAACGAAGCAACAGGGGACAGACTTATCCCTGTCATCAACTGGTGCATGGGGATGAAAACCAGAGGGAAATTAAGGGGCTTGCCCAGGGTGATGTGTGGATGCAGTGCAGAGGAAGGCTCTCTATGAGCCCCATGCTGCCCCTTGCCCCATGCCCACAGCCACCTGCCCATGGGACCCCAGCCCCACATCCTCCTTTGGGGTCTGCACTGCTCAGCTCAGGCATGAAGGCACCAGTTGCTAGGCCTGGCAGCACATTTATCCTGCCCAAAAAGCCCTGGCCTGAAGAAGTGATCCCTGACAAGGTGTGAACCCTGGCCTGGAGGAGATGCTGCCACCCAACCCTCAGGATGAAGACAATGAGAGCTGCAAACAAAGACCAGCACTGAAGCACAGCAGCAATGCAAAAAGAGAGGAGAAAAAAAAAAAAAGAAAAAAAGACACACAAAAAAAGGAAGAAACGCCTGAAAGATACATAGCTGGGATTCCAGAACCCCTCAGAGGTATTTGGGCTTAGCCAACAGGCTCGGGGTTTTTTTTCGAAAGCCATTAATTACACAACAGAGACATATCTGCACCACTCCACCTCTCTGCAGCAAATAAGGGCCCCACATAGATTGTCTAAAATGCATCACCCTCCGTGCTCCATGCCACCAGCTCCCCTGGGCACTTGGAAAAGAAACCCATTCCATGGTGGGATTTGCAGCTGGCTCTTGAGTCTGATTTTCTGCAGATTATTGAAAGGGTGCTCAAACCATGCACCTCCCAAGGGTGCATCTGAGATGCACGAGCTGCATCCATGGGGCAGAGGGTTGGAAATCCCACCCTGATCACCTGGGCAGCTTTTCTGAGCTGGTTGCACAATGAGGCCAAGGGGAAGGTCTTCAAGAAGCTGCATCAAGGCAATACTGGTGCACATCAGGGCTGCAATCACCTCTGGCATGGCCCATCACTGGCATTGCCACCAGCCACCCAGGGATGGCTGTTCAGCTGGAGAGGATCTCAGAAACAGCTGCTGTGTCTCAGTTTTTGGGAAAGACCTTACTAAAAGCTCACTTGCTTTCTCTCATGGATCCAGCAATATGCAGCCAGGCTGACCAGTTCATACTGACACTCCTGTGAGCAGGATAAAGCATTTTTAAGGGTGATGCCTGAGTTTTCCAAGTGCGAACGGAGCAAAGTGGTGTGAATGAGGGTGCCTTGCTGGAAGGTGAGACACAGACACCCTGAGAGGACACGGTGTGCTCCTGCTCAGAGGCAGGTGGCATCTCTGCACAGCACCTTCTCACTGCTCAGCTCCTCCCTGGGGATCACAGGGATGCCTCCCAGCAGAGCTGCCTGCCCAGAGCATTCTCACCAGGCCCTCCCTGCAGGGACACAGCGATGGGTCACCATCTTCACTCACCCCCAAAGAGCTCCTGGCCCCAAGGGTTTCCTGCTGCCTCCTGTAACATGTTTCACTTGCAGGATGTTTTGACTCTGAGCCTGCTCAGTAGACAGACCCATATTTGTACAATGCTGAAAAGAGCCAGCTTCATCCCCTGGTGCTTGGAAGAACTAATTGTACCTGCTGGAGCTTTTATTGGTCATTAAACAATCTTGGACCACTTCTTCCCCACGGCATTCCAATGGGTATTTTGATGGAAATGCTTAAAAAAAATGGAAAACAGGAAATGGTGATGTGCTTAGTTGTTAATATAGGCGCAGACACATCTTAGTTCTCTGCTACTGTGTTTGTTGCACATTTTTGACACAAATAATCAGACAAAACTTGGAGCCTTCTGGGTTTCCTCTGCAATGCAAAGAAGCTGGGGTGAGGGCAGGCATTTCTCCTTTTTCACTCTATTCTATCCTTCTTGGAAATTCCTTTTGGGAAGCTGTTAGCTGAGCTGGAGTCCTCCTTGGCAACCAAGAGATGTTTGCTGTTCCACAGATGATGGGGAGAGAGAAGGGAGACACTTTTCTCCCTTTCTGGGATCATCTGACCCTGGCACCCCTGGTCCTCCTCCTTTTGGGCCAGGCTGCAGACAGCATCTCAACAAACACCTACTGAGCCTCACTCCCTGAACATCCTTGGTGCTTTTTCAATTCCTCCCTCACACTTGGCCACAGGGACACCTCTCCACACCACATGCTCCTTCCCACAGCCTCTTGAGCTGTGTGAGGCTGCTCACACTGCAGCTTTTCTCTGGGGACATTGAATTTTAAAAGACATTACAGGAATATCAAGTCTGTCCAGCCCATAAAAAAAAAAATTGCATAGTTTGTCCTCCATATAAACAGGGGTGAAAACACTACCCTGTTTTCACTGACAGTGCCTTTTACCACTGTCACAAATTCCTCTGGCACGGTGCAATAACTTACGGTGGAATAACTTCATTTTTGCCTTGCTCAGCAACCTCCAGGTCCTCAGGAAGCAAATGCCAACACCTCTCCTGAGCACCTTGGTCCAGTAAGTGCTCCAAGGCATCGGGAGATCTGGGCAGGAGTTGATATAAGAGTCCCTCTTTCTCTCTGAACATGCCAAAAAAGGTGCCCTGCTGATGCCTAAGGGCAACTGGCTTTTTTACTGCCCATAAAACCATCCTGCAGCAGAAACCTTCTGGGCTGGGAGCGTGGCCTCAAAATATTCTTGCTACCCAGGGGTGCCAGGAGTCCTAAAACAGACCTGCCCAGCTTTTGCTTTTGTTTGTTCCTTGTTGACCAGAGCCCTAGGTGAATTATTTCTCTCACTCTTAGTTCTTTGACTTCAATTTTTTTGCAGGGACCTTCCATATATCACATCCCCCTTTGCCAGTGAATCTTTCCTGTTCCAACAGTTTAGTGTGGCCCAGGATCAATATATCTCAGCATGCAAGGACACGGTGTTATTGTCAGGTTCCTGGCTTGTACAAAGCAAAGGTATCACTTTCTTAAAGCCACTGAGAGATGCCCTGGGCCAAGTACAGCTGCTCCTCAGCCATTAAACAGCTGCATATAGGACTCTGGCTAATCCCCCTCCACTCTCACTATGGATGAGACTTGTTCTAGTCCTCAGTGACCCACAGCCCACCCTCACCTTCCTTTTGGCTCATCTTGGACATCTCAGCCCAGACCTGTGGGGCATGTCAGCAAAGCAGTCTGGCTTCTCCTGGCTGTCCTCACTCTTGACACAGGAGGATTGAGAGGGACACATGAGAACACAAACAGGGGTATCCCTGTAGTGCTGCAGGCACTGAACAGTGCCTGAACCATGTACTGCAAATCCCAGCTCTGCCCACCTGGTCATTTGGGCTCTAGTTGTGAAATAAACCAAATGAGAGTCATGGGGTGTCTTGGTTGGGCTGGGATTAGGTGACCTCTCTTTGGATTCTAGGTGGGAGAGGAAGGGAAAAGTCATGCAAATGCTCCCTTCCCTGAAGGTGTCTGCTTGGCTCACCTCCCTAGCAGCATCCCTGACATCCACCCTGGCCCTGGACCACTGCGTTTCTGCAGTTATTTACATTCCTCTGCCTTTGCTGAAGCACACGTCCCTGTCTGCGAGGTCCAGGCTGGCCCAAGCTTTCCGGTTTTTCCCCCTTTCCCTGGAAGCTTTCCGGCCCATTGCCACGTGTTGGTGGCCACCCAGGAGAGGCTTTGATCAGCTCAGATGGGCAGTGCCGCCAGGAGGCTTTGCAGTCTGCCCCAGCGCTTCCTTCCTAGCTGCTGCTGCAGCAGGGCTGTCCCCTCTGAGTCCATGGCATCCCCTCTGAGTCCCCAACATCTGTCCAGGGCACCTTTCAGATATTGCTTTTATTTCAGCTCCATCTTATCTTCACTTAGTGTCAGCTCACTTTGCTTTGTGAACACTGTCCTTGCTCCTTGAAAATTTAATGGGAACCCACAATTGTAATTTCTCTCCTGAGCTGCACCGATGACCAGAGGTCAGACAAATGCAGACAAATCCAAGGGGCAGTGGTTTATTTTTACTGTATTTTCAAAGTTTTCAGGTGATGCTTTGCTGCAGCCCCATCCACTTTCACACCAAAATGCTTCCTGGGATTTTGCAAGACCTTTGGTGGTCAGTGCTGTGCTCTAGAGGCCTTCCTATCCCTCTCTTTCTGCCTCCCTGCCTCCAGGTTTGCTGCGTCCTTGGTTTTATTGGTCCTTCTGCTGCTCCCCCTTGCCGGCCCTCCTCGCAGGCAATGCCAAGGGCTGGAGTTTGGGGTGGAGGCAGCTATTGTTCCAGATATCTGCAGTGTAATGTTCCTTATGACTGTACTAAATGAAGGGCGGAGGTCACACATCCCTAGTTTAAATTAGGTTTCGGCTGACCTTTAACAATATTACACTCGTGGATCCTCTCATAACTCACCGAATAAACTCCCCGAGGGTTTTACCACCTCACTCTTTCCTTCCTACTGTAAGGATGCCCGAGGCTTAATGTGCTTCTCTCCAATTTCGCTTTGATTTCTAATCCCATCCCCTTCCTCCCCCCCAATACAGATATATTCACTCCTTTAAAGGTGGGGGGAAAGAACCTGTTCCTTTTCTCTTCTGGGAGACAGCTCTTTCTTTTGTGTCTCTTTCTTCCCTTCCCCGCCCCCCTCCTCTTTCTTGACACAATGCACTATTTATTTGCACTGAAGGATAACTAAGAAGCAATTAAAAGATCAAAAGGCACAAACACAAGTAGATCCAGTGGCAACTTGTGGGGTTTATTTTGCTGTGGCTGCTGCTGCTGCTGCTGAATCTTCATCCAACTGCTGCCGTGTTTTTCCCCCAGCCAAAGGACACCTCTCTTACTGGGTCGCCTCTTCCTCCAAACCGACTTTTTTATGATCGCTATTTTTCACCCCCATTGTTTGCTATTGCAGTTGTTTACTGGAAAATCACTTGTTTTTCTCAGGGAGATTAACCCTCCAAGCTTTCTTTTGTCTACTCTCAGGAGGTCCTTGTGGTGAGCTGGGGGAAGGGAGCAGGGCTCCTTCAGCTATTAACAGTAGCTTACAGCCCCGCTGACCCCCCTGCCAAGGTTGGGTCCTTTCCTTTGATGGGTTCTGCTTTTGCGGGGAGGAAAAGGTGGCTTGCTCTTTGTTAAGACCACCTCTGTTGAGCAGCTTGCGAGGACCCACAGCTCGGATATACTAAGTCCTGGGCATCTAGGAGAAACTCCAAAAGCCCAAGGTAAGGAGAAATCTGGAGCCCGGGCACACGCCGGCAGATGCTCAGTGTCGTTGACAGCCAGGTCACTTCTTTACACGTTTAAATATCAGTGTAGGAGCTGAGAATTGATGCCTGTGGTTGAGTCCGATGAGCACGGAACTGCTTCCTCAGCACCTCCCAGATGCGCCGATGTTTCGGTTGCAGCCTAGAGCCCTGACACCGGGACTGCTGGGTGGGATGCTCAGGGACACATCCCAGAGAACAGCACCGCAAACAGAAGGATGCTAGGGAGCAAAGGAAGGGATGCCTAAAGCCTAGTGAGAAAGGATAATCCTGCCCACGTTTTCTTGGGCACGTTTAGGGCAATCCCGACTGCTGAAAGATGAAGCAAACCCCCATCGTTGGAGGGAAACATAAAGCACAAACTTGAAAAAAAAAAAGGGGGGGGATGTTTATTGCATGCTGGGGTGAGGACTGCTGCATCCTCGCCCTTTCGCAACGCTAGCTATGCGGGCCAGGTGGGCCAACCTGCCGCTTGGGTCTCAGGCAGCCGCGCTCCTCTCCGCTCCAGCGAGGGTGCGCGCCTGTGGCGCCGCCGATACGCGTGTCCCTGCACAGGGGCACCCTCCGGAGCAGCGGAGCCGGCCTGGGGGCTGCCTTTGAGAGCCAGCGGGGTTGGGGTTCCTTGCCCTGGGAAGGCAGACCCTGGGGAGCCGATGCAGCCCGGTGTGCCCGCCGAGCAGCGGGAGCGCGTTCTGCCCGCGCCGCTGCACTCGCTCGGCACAGCCTGGGAAAAGTCCCCGCGGCTCCGAGGCGGCACGGCTCGCCTGCAGCAGCCGGCGGGAAGCACAGCACCCAGCCGGCGGGCAGCGCGGGGGAAGGTGCTCTGCGAGGGGCAGGCTCCCGGTGCGGGGGGCAGCGCCCACGGTGCCCACAGGGACACGCAGGGGTGGCCGCGGGGCTCGCTGCCCGCAGCGGGGCAGGCACGGCGGCAATGCCCGAGCCATAATCGGGGAGCTCCTCCGAGCCCTTGGGCGGCCGCGCCGGCACCTGTGCCCGTGTGCACCTAGAGGGGCACCCGAGAGAGGACGGGCCGGGCTATCTCCCCTCTCCCACCCCGCCGGCACTCGGCGCTCGCCGCCTCGCAGCCAGAGGCGCTCAAGGGGTGCCCCCCGGTATTTCGGGCAGGGGCTCGGGGTGCGGATCCACAGCTCTTCCCCTCACCTGCGGGGCGGCCGCGGATGCGCGGAGCTCCCCTCGCACCCGGGGCCGGCAGAAGGGGTAAAGCTCCCATCCCGGGTAGCGGCACGCAAAGAAACCGTGCGGCAAAAACTTTCTGTCCCCTCTTCCCTCCCGAGCTGGACTCCGGAGGGTTACGAGGGAGAAGGAGGGAAGAAAGGAAGGGAGGGAGGGAAGAGAGGGGGTTAGACCGCTCTGCAACATTATTGGCTGCGTGGCCGGGCTGGTGCTCGCCGGGAGAGCATGCCCATTGGGGGGGGTATAAAAGGTATAAAAGCCGGAGCGCCCTGCTTGTCTCCTCGCTCGTGGGGCAGCAGCCGGTAGCAGCGGGCAGCGAGGCAGCCGGCCCCTTCGCCCCGACCAAAGGGACGCACTCAGTAAACACAAAAGTGAGAGCCACCTAAGGGGCAGCCAAAGCAGGAGAGAAAGAGAAGGGAAGAAAAAAAAAAAAAAAAAGGGCGAAAAACAACCCAGGAAAAAAAAAAGGAAAAAGAAAAAGGAGAGGAAAAGAACGAGCGAGCGAGCGCTTTCTCTAGAATAACAGAATACCTGATCGTAACAAAATAACATCCTTCAGACAAAATCCGGCAGGGACTTGACATACCAAAAAGGCAAGGCGAGGAGAACGTGCCAGGGCGCGGGGAAGGCAAGCCAAAGCCGCGATCGCTGTCAGGGCAGGAGAGCAGCATGTCAAGCGCCGGGGCACACACGGATGAGCGCTGCCGGCAGCCCGCCTTCCTCCCCGGCCCGCCGCCGCCGCCAGAAGTTGAGAGCAGCAGCGGCAGTGCCAAGGTAAGCGCCGCTCCGCGCTGCCCTCCGCGGGCAGGGCACGGTGGGATTGCCCGCGCCGCGCCGGGCAGAGCCGCGCCGAGCTGTGCCGTGCCGTGCCGTGCCGCCCGGGCACCGCTGAGCCATCCCGACCGCGCCGGGCAGAGCCGCGCCGTCCCCACGCGTGTCACTAGAGGGACCCCGAGCGCCGGGCCAGGCGCGGGCGGCCCCGCTGCGGTGGGTGCGCGGGGTATCCCGGGCTCCCGCCCGCCCGCCCGCGGTGCTGCCGGCGCGGAGCTGCCGGCGCGGTCCCGCGTGGGGCGGAGGGAGCGGCGGGGGCCGCGCGGGGGCCGGGCCGGGGCTATGCGAGGTCACGCAGCAGCAGCAGCGAGCGCAGCGCGGCCCCCGCTGCCCGCCGAGCTCCCTCCGCGCCGGGCGGCTGCGGCTGACGCGCGGGGAGGGCAGCGCCGGGGCTCCGGCCCCGGAGAGCGGCGAGATGATTAAACTCTCTTCTGCAAAACACTGCGGTGTGTTTGGTCTCGGGAGGGATAAAAATACAGCGAGGAAAAACAAGAAAGCGAAGCCAAAATGGAGTGAGAGTTAATGGTTGGCGTGCAGCCTTCGACTTTCTGTGATTTTTAAATTTTTTTTTCTTCTTCTTCCTTCCCAGTTGCTTTTCCCTACAGTAATTGTTTTAAGAGCGCAACTTGGAAAGGTTTTAGCACTCTGTTGAGCAGTAGGGAATTGGGGCACATGAGGGAACTCGGATTTAGCGTAACTGTACCGGCAGATGTGGCTGCCTCCCCTCCAGCCAAGGGTACTTCAGCAGGGTTGCTGATACGCCAGGTCTCGCTAGGGTGGTGTGGAGCAATCAAATGTGAAAACAAGGTTTGTGTGGGTGGTTTTAAACAAGACACCTCGGGAGAGCCTGTGCTTTCAACCCAGGCTCCCTATACAAAATTTGTAGTTTCCTTTCAAATGCTGGGATGTGCCTGGGAGACTGAGGCATGTTTTTCTTTGGGTTTGTTTATTGTCAGATTATGTGTGTATGTGGGAGGCGGTTTTTTTTCCCCCTTTTACTTTGCAGGGTTCAACGTGTTGGGATTTTTATTCCTCCTCTTGCCTTGATTTAGAGTGGAGTTGAGGAGCCTGGGTCGAGGGGTTTTGTTAAGGATGACTTTGTGCTAAGGACATCTGGAGGTATAAAACTGACTGACACTTCTGATTTGACTTCCACTGTGCTGTTTTGGACCCAACTTGACAATTTTGGTGGGGGTGAATGGGTCAGAGCTGTAAATCTTGCTCCGTGTTGTTGACACCCACACAAGTTCACTCAGCCTTTCAAAGGGGCTATCCCAGCTCCTGTGAAAATTCATTAAGGGATAAAAGATTTGACACCGCAGGTCCCCTCCCACCGCTGCATGAAATTTGAGAGCCAAAATGTGTCTGCGTGTGTGTCCCAGCGCTCTTTCTGACAGGTGATCTTTTTTTCAGCCTGGCTGGAGAGCTGCTGCTCTGACCAGTCAACCCAGAGTTGTCAGTGTGTGTCTTCCCCTCGATTCCTATAGGCTTCAGCACGAGCCCAGCTCGTCTCACGGAGCACCAGAGAAAAGCATTTCTGCACTTTTCTTTTTTTAAATAAAGCAAACACAGCAGGTGAGGTCTTATTTTTAGAGGGACCGAGGAGTTGGTGTGTTTCCAGCAGTGCATACGAGCACTGTAAGTGGCCCACCCTCTCCCAGCTCGTGTCCTGGGGCTGACCTCTCCGATCCTTCTTTGGATTGTCTTTGCTTTTAAAAGCTGATGAGTGTCTTAGCAGGGAAAGCGATATCGGCCTCCCTCGGCATGCTTGGGAGAGGGGTCACGAGAGGTGGGGGGCACCAGGGGAGGAAGTCTGCCGTGGCCCTGCAGCCTGGCTCTGAAGGGGTTAAAGCTGCTCTGCCAAGACATAAAGCAAGTTCAACGTGTTGTGGGAATATCATTTGCCAGTAGACTCCAGTCACCACAGTTCCTGATTTAACAGCTTAACTTGCTGTTAACTTTCCCTGATATACTCCAGGTTTTGGAAGGGAATGTAGAAAGGAGAGAGGAACAATAAAGAAAGTAGTTAAGTGAGGCTACTAAAACAGACTTAAATCCCTTCACTGGGTCCTGCCAGCTGTCTTTAGAAGAGTTAAGCAAGATTGCATTTCCTTTTTTTTTTTTTTTTTTAATACAATAAATCAAATATTTCTGGGCTGCATACCAAAATTTATGCAATACTCTCTTACTCCCCAGTGGGGTGAGTAAATGGTACTGAATACCCCATTCACCTTTTTCAGCTTGATTTTTCCACAGGCACAGTAGTTCTCCTGCAGCACTTATAGGCATGGGGTGCAGGCAGCACTTCCCTGCCCCACAGGCAGAGGAGGCAGGTGCCTCTCCAGGCTCACGGGATGGAAGGCAGAAAGGTGACCCTCCTCTGGTGTGGGGTGGGGTGGGCTGCTGATGGGGACGAGCAGTGAAGACAAAAAAGTGAGGGCTAAAAATAGCAGCAGTATTGCCAGCCTCAGCCATATGAATGTCATGCAAGCCAGGTGCCAAGAATCAGAAGTATTTTATTTTATTCAAGCCTGAGCTAAACAGCAAAACCCCTGGTCCTCCTTGAGTGGTTTTAATTCGCCTGACAACTCAGTGGTCAAAAGTTTTGTGTTTTGAAGCTTGCTTCTTCCAAGCTGTGTGTCGTTGGAAGTCTCCTTTCTGTTTCCGATGAAGACAGAGGCTCTTCTGTGGCACAGCATGAGGTGATTCCTCTGCCTTCAGGTATTGCTGGGCACCTCATCCCTGTGCCTCTGCCCAAGATGCAGCTCCTGGGTGGTTTCAGCCGCCAAGGCACCTGCCTCTCACACTGGCTTCTACTATGCCTTTGCTCCTTGGCACCTCAGGGCATCATGGCCCAGCGCCCTGTGCCAGGTTGGGCTGCCCCGTGGGCAGGGGTGGCATTCCCTTGGCCCTTGAGAGGTTGGCACATGCCCACATCCTGCTCCTTTGGGAATGCCACGCTCAGAACCGGTTCAGCTCAGCTCCCCACTCTCCTGGGGCTGGCCATGGAGAGGAGTAATGCAGAGAGGCAGATGTTCAGCATCTCTCACAGGCAATCATCAGAGTAGCAAAACATCAGTCTGCTCTTTTTATTTTTTTACTTTTTTTTTTTTTTGAAGGGATGGAGTGTGAGGGATGCTGGGATGTGTAAACTGGGGTTTTCCCCTCTGACATGTGCCACTGGGTTTGGGCTGACGACTTTTCTTTTGCCGTGCTCCCTTTTAAATGCTGCACTGCTCCACAAAGAAGCAAGATTTTTTGTTTTTTCTATTTGCTGTCCAAATCCAAATTTTACAGACTGGGCCATCTGTCAATTCCCTCCTACGTTGTTCTGTTCATATTAAATTGCAATGAAGGCCAGACTGAAGAAGGAATTAGGTCAGACAGGAGGTTTTGTCTCTGTTTTTGGGGAGATATTTGTTGCCCAAGAGGCATCGTGGTTTGGTTTGCTCAGCACAAGCCTGGATGCAAGGGATGCCTGAGCTGTACTCTGAGACTTGGCAACTGGGCCTTTTAGCACATTGTGGCCTCTTGGCCCCCAACTCCCCAGCAGCTGGACAGAAACTTCGATCCAGCTGATTCAGCAGCAGATCCTGACAAAATCCTTTAGCAGTCTCGGGTGGGAGGGTGACTCCAGTGCAGACCTGCCCTCGGGCTCACTCCCACCACATCACAGCCACTCAGACAGAGCCCTCTCTGCTGGCTGGGGGTGCCAAGAGGTGTTTGGGGGTCCCTGGCCATGGGTGCAGTGCCACAAGGAGCTCCAAGGTAGGAACATCCTGCACATGGCAGCCTGCAGCTGGACTGGTTCCAGTGGCAAACTGGTTTTGTATGTGGTGCTGGGGATGACGGGAAAGGCATGAGAGGGGCATGAAGGATGGGAGAGCAAAGCAGACCCTCTCCAGGGAGGGAGAGGCCAGCAGTGTGTGCTGATACTTTGTCTGAGCCTGTTCTGCACTGATCATGCTGCTTCAGATTACTCAGAAGAGATTCAGGTGTGATTCCCAGGATGGTCCAGGTCACCTGTGCAACCAAGAGATTCCTCTTGCATCACCCTCTTGCACACTGTGGGCTCCAAGCCCTCCTCAGGAGGAATTTGGTGCTCAGGTTGTTGGGCATCTGGCACGTCTCGTGCTGCCATTCCCACTTCATCCTAAAGCCTGTGAGCCTGCCTGGGCACATGATGAGCAATAGCAGTCAGCATGGCTGGTTGAACCTGCTTTGGCAGGAATGGGACAGTGGTGTCTGTAGCCTCTCTTCTAGCAGAGACAGGGCCTTGTCCTTGAGGGAAGTGACCCACTTCCCTTCTGCTGCCTTATTCCTGTTCCATTTCATGTAAGAGAGGCTTTCTAATAAAACATGAAGGTTCTTCCAACCATTGGTGTGAATTTGCTCCTGTTCAACAGCTGAAGAGACCATGCCTGTCCTAATACTTGGGACCAGAAACCAAAAGCTGTGCTGTCTCATGTTTCCAGTGGAGAATGAAGCCTTGGAGGTATTCACAGGGCTTAGACTCATCATGCTGAACAGCCATTCAGTTCCTGCCACCGGTGCAGCTGGCACGGTGCTTGCACCAGCCAGATCTGGGCTGCAGTTACCCAGCTGTGCCATGACACTCTCTTTTGGGGTGAGCAGCACCTGCTCTGGCAGCCATGGAGCGGTGGGTGCAAGCTTTCCTGCATGGGTCTGCTCACCCCTGCTTTGAGGGAGGGAAGGATCAATTAAAAGGCTACTGGGAGATGTTGAGCCAGTGATGGCACCCTGGGAGCCTCTGTAGCCTTTGTGTGAAGTCTGGGGGCTTTTTATTTGCAGAGTCAGTGGGGCCAAAGGCAGAGGGAAGGGCTTGCGGGGTTGAGTTGGGTTGCAGCTCCACTAAGGTGGAGGGAAACTGCAGCACTGGGTAGTAAATAAAGATGCATTTTGCTTTGCTGCCTGGTTTCTCATTACACAGCTACTGGAAGGAGCAGGGAGACGCCAAGGTGACAGCAGAGGGAAGGGCTGGTGGCTGGTGCCTGGGCAAAGGTGGATGCACTTCTGCATTACACCTCCATGTTAGCTGTGCTCTGGATGACAGCACTGGGGCTCTCCCTGTTCCTGCTGCTTCAGGGGCATTTCCTGGCTGGAATTATGGGGTGTGTGGGCACCTGGAAAGAGCTTGGAGAGGAGGCAGGGAAGGCTGCCAGGGGCTTGCAGTGCAGCTTGTGCAGGAACGGGTATTTTCTGAGGAGCACAAGTGTTTTTCCACAGAAGGTATCAGGTCTCCCTAGCATCAAATATCACCTGCTGACAAAATCTTGCTCTCCCCTTGCTTCAGAACATCTCACCCTTTTCTTTAGACTGAATGTGGAGGAAAAATGGTGCTTGTCACCTGTGCCATCAATCAACCCCTTCGTGTCAGGTCTGGTTCTGGCCTAGGGAGCCAGCATACAGCTTGCTCATTAGCCACAGTGCCCACAGCCAGCACGAGCCCAGCTGGGGACATGGGATCATGTGGGTGTCCTGAAATCCCATATGAGTACCTTTGATGGCAACACTGGCTGGTGGCAAATCTGTCACCCCAGCAATGAGTGCTGGCAATACCTGAGGCCTGGGGACACCAGCAATTGGGATCTGCACATAAAAAAAAGTGCTGAAAAAGGGACAGGAACAGTGTGGTTGGTCTGTTGTCAGCTGGAGATCTGGCTCCTGATGCTGCAGCACCAGGGGCATGACTTCAGCAGTGAAAGTGATGCTGTGTTCATGTTGGAGAGGCCCAATAAACAGCTGTGGGCAACTTGATAAAAAAAAAAACCAACAAGGTGAAAAGGTGCTGGTGGTAAAACACTACAGCTTAGCAGCCTGCTGTCAGAGCCTGGTGCCATCCCTCTGCTTCTGCTGTAGTACAGAACAAAGTCCCTGCAGTGTGCTAAAGGGTCCATTGCAATTGGAAAAGCTGGTCCTGGTCCCATCACTCACTGATTTGAGACCACTTTGTTCCCAGGGCTGCTGCCTCTCTCATCCAGAGCTTTGGAGGGCTTCTGCCAGTCTTGCTGATCTCTGCCAGCACAGGCTGAGCAATCCTATGGCCATCAAAACTCAAGCAGGAGGAACGTCCCCCACAGCCCACCCAGACCTTGAAATCTCTGTTTTGGCTTTTCCTGCTGCTGATTCGTGTCCTCCTGCTGCTCAGCAGAGCTCAAGACTTGTAAGCATGATGCATTTCTAGCAGTTACAATTTGAGCTACGTGCTACTAAAAATTCTACTAAAAATTTGGGAGCAAGGGTGTCTTTATTGCTGGCAGGACCGTAGCGGGGCCTCGGGGGACCTGGGCTAATTTCCTGGCTGCGTTGCAGACTTCCCCTGTGACCTTGGGCGAGTCATTTAATCTATCCTGGGCTTCGGCTCCATCTCCGAGCATCCCGGGGGGGTGAGGTAATATTCATTAACTGATATTATTCTCGAGCTGCTCAGATGCTATGGTGATGAAAGCTGGATGTGAGACCTAGTGCCTTGGCTGAATATTAGCAAGGAGTGAGGATGCTCTGCTTGAGATTAGGGTTGCCGCCCACTGTCTGCTATTTTGACGTGCATCTCTTCATTTTGAGCTTACCTGTCTGGTCAAAACCCAGCGTTGTTTGGCTGTATGGGTACTGTGAGGCTCACTACTGAGGGACTATAATGCCTTGAGCCATTCATGGGTTTTGCCCCATCCAGTGGGGCGATAGCACCCTTGCTTTACACCTGCAGAGACTGACACGGATATAAAGCTGTTTGCTGGAGCCGAGTCTTTGGGCTAGTTAGCAAATATCCAGGGAGTTTCCTTTTTAATGCTCTGCACTGTCTGACACTGCCTTTACCCTCCCTAGTGATGCCTCAGGTGAGTTTCCCGTGGGACCACACTGTTACTGAGGGATGTCTTCTCAGTCCCAACTCTTGTCAGCAAACACAGCTTGTGCAATCAGCCTCTTGATTGCTTGAGCCTCATCTCTCTCACATGCCTGGGACAAAAGCTCTTCTTTCCAGCTTTCCTCAAAAGCAGCTCTAGGACAGGTTGAGGCTTCACATGATTTCACTTTGCATGGATGTGTTTTCAGACGGGGCATGAAAACCTGTCATCAGAAGAGGAAAAAACAACACCTACTAATAATAATTTGAATAAATTCCCTTTTAAAAGGGGGGAAAATTAAAAAAAAATCACGCCGTTGAAAGAGCAGGGGAACTAAAAGCCTTTTAGATGTAGGCTGAAGTGGGATTTTCCAATGGAAAACCCGCCTCAATGCAAACCTTGTCTGCCCGGCGCTGCTGCCCGGCGGCCGAGTGCAGGGAGCTGGCCTCCCCCCAGCCAGGGCTGTCGCAGAGCTGCCGCTCCTTCCCTGCAGCTGCAGCAGCAGCAGCAGCATCCTGGCACGGCTGGGCATCCCGGCACGGCTGGGCATCCCGGCATGGCTGGGCATCCCCTCGGCGTGCTGCGGGCAGGGGAGGTGGCAGGGGGGGTCTGTCCCGCGGTGCTAACGCTGTGCCTCTGTCCCCAGGTGCCGAGGATGTGCGCGGCCAGGCGGATGCTGCTGCTGCTCCTGGCCTTCCTGGCCTACGCGCTGGACTCGGCAGCCGCCTACGGCACGGCGGAGACCCTGTGCGGAGGGGAGCTGGTGGACACGCTGCAGTTCGTCTGCGGGGACAGGGGCTTCTACTTCAGTAAGTGCTGGGCACTACAGCAGGCTGTCCCCAGCCCGCACCTTGGCTCAGCAGAGCCGGGCCGGGAGGGAAAGGAGGGGTTTCCAGCCTGATGCTTTTCGGGATTTCCTTGTATATGGCAGCAGGCCAGGAGAGGAGCAAGAAAATGGACATGGTCGGGGTGACAGGCATCCACTTGGCACTGGTTTTGGGGACTGTCTGGTACCATGGGGAAGCTGGGTCCTGCATATGATGCTCAGGATAGTCAGTTGTCTCTGGGGAACCATATGTGGCTGGTTCACCAGTGATAAGGGCAATCATCACAATAACAAGGATGTCTGCAGCCAGTGCTCTGCTGAGCTTGGGCCCAGGGTTATTTTGAAACTTTGCTGCCTAAGTGTGGCATCCCGACAGCAGGCAGGAAGCTGAGCACTCTTCCCTCCCAGGCAGGCTTTGCTTGGGTACAGCAGCACCTTCTTGGCTGGTCCCAAAACTTTGTGACAAAGCTTTGTGACCTCCCAGCTACCACTGGTGATGTTGCTGCTGAAGAGTGATGTCTTACCCCTCTGCAGGGCAGCTAATGCAAAAAAATGCAGCAGTGCTGCTGTGTGCAGCATGCAGATGGCTTCAGACCAGCTGATTGCAGTGGCATTCCAGCAGGATGCTTTGGGTACCATTGGAAGCACAATGCATTAGCTGGTAAACAGGGAGGATGAGGAGTAAACCAGTGACAATGGATTCTCAGTAATCTATGGGCAAAGATGCCTTGAGTGTAATAACCTTGTTTTGGTGTTTTGGTGCCCTGCTCTGCTTGGGAGTGGGAAGACTGTGTGTTGCTCCCCACTGACGACTGAGCCACAGGGTGACTGACTACAGGAAAGATGCAAAGTCAAATGGAGGGGAAGAGAATGGAGATACCAGCTGCACATGGTGCTTTTGGCAGTCTTGTCTCTGCCTTGGGAAAAGGAATTAAAAAGTCACTTTCAAGTAAACAGAGTGTTTTTTTGGAAGAGTAGATTTGAGCACCAGCCTCCCTCTTGTTCCAGTCTGATTGTGCAGGGAACAATGGGGTGCTGCAAAGTTAGGGAACAACTTTGGACATCCTTTCCCAACCTGTATGTCCCTACCTAACCTGGATGCTTTACTAGACTTGTCTCCTGCTGCCTGCTTATGTTGCATAGAGAGAGGCACAGGGATACCACACCCAGCCACAGCAGTGTTCAGGTTGGGAAGGGCTTCAGCTTCAGTTTTGGGCAGGTGGTCGGGCTGCAGGTGGCTTTGCAGCCCTCTGGGAACAATCCCCCTGCCCCATCCTGGCTGTGCAGTGGGATCTTCTCATGGCTCCCTGGGTGCTGTGGGCAGGCAGTGCTTTTGGGGTGCTCTGGGTGCACTTTCTCACTGTGATGGAGCCAAGCAGTGAGGGTTTGCATGGCAGCTGCCCTTCCTCTCTTCATCTCCCCTTCCCTTAGTGGCATGGCAAGGAGGCAAGTGCCTCTCCTGCTCTCACAGCTCTTCCTCTCCCTCTATATGTAGAGGAGCATCTGTCTCCCTCCCTGCTTTCTCTTCCCTCCTCCCTCTCTCAGGGGATGAAAGGGAATGGGGCTTTTGTTTTAAGGTCAAACTGACCTCCTTTCACCTCAAATAACCCAGCTGCCCAGGCCAAAATAAAAACACTTTTGAAGGCAGACAAGTCTCTTGGTGCCAAGTGGCCAGTCGGGTGCTTGCAAGGGGGTTCTTACTTTATTTCTTTTTGTCCTCTCCCATCTTTACCTTTTTGGATGTTTCTGGTGAGCCCAGGTACCAGGGGTGAAACGTAGTCCAATATTTTAACCCTTTCAAGATCTAACCAGCCTTTGCCATGCAAGGCTGAAGACATTTGGGCAGTGCCTCTACTTGACGAAGGCTTTGGACATCCCTATTTCACTTAATTTTTCCCTCTCTAAGTGATTATTTCTGACCATGTTCATCTTTACTCCTAAACCCACATGGCTATGCTGTTGTCACCCTGTATATGCAATAGGGCACAGTTGTGTTGCACCATCATGGGTTTACATCTTAAAACTGGGCCTGGGTTTGTATTGGGCACCTCACAGCTTGGGATGTGTGACCTGATGAGCAGCCTGTGCTAAAGCAACTGTTCACACAAGAAATAAATGACTTGGGGAGCCTTGTCCTGTGCATACCTGAGGGCTTGCTTGCTGGACAGGCTGGTAGTATTGAAAAAACAAAAAATGGTATGAAAATCCATTATTGCTTTTTTTGCTGAAACAATTATTTAAGAACTTGTGATGCTCTGCATTCTTGCAAGAGAGCACTTTGCTAGGGAAGCTGGCTGTGAGATGCAGTGATTTTGCATCAGTGCAAGGGGGATGCAGGCACAGATGGTGTCCTGGGAGGCACCACGGCCGGCAGGTGCTTGGGGCTGAGAATGCTGAAGCTGCCTCCAAGAGCTGGGGCTGCAGAAGAGCTGCACTAACAGGGGCAGGGCCAGCAGTACTGAGGTTACCTAGCCTTGGGACATGGTGGAAATGGTGATGCCAGCTCTGTATTTACCCCCAGGCATGCATGGGCAAGCTAGAGCTGAATATGAGCACGCTTTGCTCTGCACTGGTGATGCTTCCTCTCCGTGACTTTTAAGTCTTTTGGCTTGGCCGCAGCTGCTGTCAAGGTGGTGGCTTCCTGCCATGGCACTGTGGCAGGGTTGGTACCCCTGCTCCCCAGCAGCCCCCCAGGGACAGCGGCACAGCCCACGCAGCGATGCCGAGTCCAGCCCGGAGTGAAAAGCAGGGCTGGTCGAGAGGAAGCCTCAGCCCTGAGGTTGCTGTCATGCTGCTCTGGCAGGGAGGGAGAAGGGGCTGCAGGGGGAGAGGCGGCCGACTTCTCTGTAAACAACAGCTCCTGTTTCCTCCTTTCCAACAGCTGATAAGAATTTAGCTCTTTGCAGCCGCTTGTGCTGACGGGGCACATTCTTGCGCACCCGCCGCTCCTCCGAATAATACTAGGAAAAAGCAGGGGGGAAAGTGCGGTGCCGGGGTGGGGGAGGGCCAGGCCGGGGGCACTGGGACGGGGCCTGGTGCTGCACAAAGGCCCCCTTGTTGCTCCCAACATTCCTGCGACAGGGGCACGGGGACTGTTTACACCCAAAGTCCCCTTCCACTCGGCTGACCGCCTGATTGACCGGAGGAGAGGGGACCCAGCCAGGGTGGCACCAGCACCGTGCACCCCTCCCCGCAGCATCTGCTTGGTGAGGGTGGGGAGCCTGGAGCAGTGGGGTGCTCCTCCTGTCCCCCATGGCAGTGGGCACTGTGCCTCCTCTGGCACAGAGGCATCGCTGAGCTGCAGGTACATGGCCTCTGGGTTTTCCCAGGAACAGGTTTGGCTTTGTGCCACTTCTGGGATGCCCTGTCAGGAGAGCCTGTACCTAGGCAGGAATAACCCCAGGCAGCTGAAGGGCTTCACACTGCCAGGCTTTGCTTCACAGCACTTTGCATCTCAGGGCTTGTCCCCTCAGCAGTGCTGTAGAAGGTTTTGGTGAAGCACAGTTTTGGGAGAAAGGGAGCCTGGCCATTCAGTGAAGGCTGAGAGGAATCGCGTTTCCTCAGGAGGAGGAGGAGGAGGTCGTTGCTGTGATGGGAAGTGGCTCGCGTGCCCCAGTGATGCCGCAGCCTGCAGCCCACGCAGTTCTCCCCTGCGGGCAAGGGATGGAGTGGCAAAACCCTCCCTGGGTTTGGCAGTGGCGGTACAGAGAGATGCCACCCATGGGCAAAAGCCAGGAAATTCAGTCTTTAGTCCCTGTGTAAATTGTGTTACAGAACAAACGCTCTTCCCAATCCAGGTCAGCAGCAATATTGCTGGTAGCCAGCAATGTCCTCTTGTCTCCAGGTACTTTCTGAGACTAAATCCCTGTTTGTTATGTTTGCTTATTTTTTTTCCTAAAGTAACTCTGCCCCGGAGGATTGTAGTGGCATTTGGCAAGGTCTGTACGGACAATTATGTAATGGAAACGTGCCCCATCGGAGAGTCACAGTGGAGCTGGCAGTGGTGCCGGCAAGAGGAATGGCTTGAGCAGCTTTGTGCAGGAGAGAAAGGGCAGCACACTGGGGCTGGGGGCCACAAGTGTACCTGACAGGCAGGCAGGGGCAGCAGTCAGGGAGGAAGAAGCCGTGTCACTGTGGTGGTCCCCGCTGGGAGCTCACTCTGGTGGTGGCACAGCTGGCATTTGCAAACACATGCTGACGTGATCTGCCCGTGCGTACCGACGCCAGAAATTGTCCTTGAAGGCACAGCGGTGAATGTAATCCCATTTTCCGCATTGTTTTTCTCCTCCCCTCTTCTTTCCAAACAAACACATAACTGCAAGTGGGAAACTTCTGTTTTTGAGAGGAGATATGTAACCTTTGAAAACCTCAACTTCTCCTCAAAGCATGTGTGTCATCACTTGTGCAGCCTTCTGTTCAGCGGGAGTGTGAATGTAGCCCTTAGGGAATGTGCTAGCGAGAGGGGGTGACTTTAATTTTTTCTCTTTCCCTTCTGAACTCTCCTTCTGCCCATATCAGGATGCTTTTGTGGAGCAGCTTAATGCTTCAGCAGCCTGCCATGGATTGAGTTGGACACTGGGATTGATAGGACCTAAGCAGGGGCCATGTGCAGTGCGAGGTGTTGCTGGAGTGCACCTCTCCCACAGATCTCACTGGGCATTGCATGCACAGAGAATACTTGCAGCTGGCCCTAAGCTGGCTCCTGTCCCTGTCTCCTTTGGCCATCACCACCCAGGCTGCCTACTCTGGCATCACTCGAGCTGTGGGCACCCAACACATCTGCCCTACCTTTCAGGGGAGGGCCCAATCCAGTGTTTATTGACCACAAGAGAGAAAATTAAACTCCTAACAGTGTTCCCTTCAATGAACCTTTGCCAAGGGTGAACCAACCTTGTCATCTCCCTGTGGGGCTGGTTAAAGGTCATGCCTGAAGTTCTAGAGAAAAAGAAAAGGAAGGTGGTGGCACAAGGAGGACAAATGTGGACAAGAAAGCATTTGAAGTGACTCCCAGAGGCAGGTCTCATGGTCTGGATCATCAACCAGCACACTGATGCTGTGTTTGTTTCTGCAACCACTGAGCATGCTGGAAATACACCAGCATGGACCACAGGGCTCCTGGCCTATGGGAACATGACTGATTTTAACAGAGAGCAAGTGCCCTGCTGCCAGGCTATTACAGGGGCAGCAGAGAGGTATTTTCGTGGTGTTTTGCATGGCAGCATTGTGCACAGAGGGCTCCGTTGTGCATGGAGGACTGTGTTGAATATGCATGTCTGCATTGCACATGTGGGGCTGCATTGAATGCACAGAAGTGCATCCCACATGCACAGCTGCATTGCACATCTGGCACTGCTTCTCACATGTGGGGCTGCACTGTATGCACAGAGAACTGTGCTTTACAGCCTTTGTCCCAAGGCACTTTGGGTGGGCATCCAGGGTGGGATACCCTCCAGGGAAAGTGGTCAGCTCCCTGTAAGCTGGGCTTAGGTCTTAACCAAGGCCTGAGACTTGAGTGCCTGCTCCATCAGGAGTGCAGGGGTGTGGATCATGGGTCATGCACAGGGCCAGTGTGGGCAGTGGTGTGTGCTGCTGCAGGCCAGCTGGGAGGTGAGGGCTCGGCATGCCATAGTGGGCAGTGCTAGGCATTGTGCTATACACCACTCACTCTCCGTTTTCCCTGTGCCAGAAATCTCCTGGCTGGGATGTGGTACCAGATCCTGTTTGCAAACCCCACTGTTGCTGGCCTCTGTTTCCCTCCCTCAGAGCACCTTGGAGGAGGTGCTTGTGGCAGTGTGCAGCAGCCTGGCTGCAAACCCCACAACAGCACAAGAGCATAGCATGCTACGTGCAAAAGCATGGAGAAAATCCTTTTGTTTTGGGCCAGTTTACATTCTGGAAGGCAGAATTCCCAAGCAAATTTGCTTTGCATCAGAAATTCAACTTTACCCGTCTCTTTTATTTTGAGAGGCGGAGGAAACACGGTAAAACTGATGTAAGCTTTTCCTCTGGAGCAGTGATATGAAATGTACTTGGTCATTGCTGCACCAGACATGGGCCTTTGCATCCTTCTGCAGGCAGAAATGGGAGAGGAACCCTTATTAAAAGATTAAGTTTAATAGCTATTCTTGGCGGGTGTGGGAGCTTGTATTCTTTCTGCAGCTGTCTCAGAGCTGTCCCATCTGGTAAAATTTAGCTGCCTTGCTTCACTTCACCTGCCTGAGTGTTGATCTGGCGGAGGGAGGTTGGCAGCCGCAACACTGTGCTGCTTCTTTCTAATAAAATTCGCTTGCCAGGATCAACATCGGAGGACGGTCGCAGTAATCGGCACAGCGCTGGCGGTCAGGCTGGGCTTGAGCTTCCTCCCCTCAGCTGGGCCCAAGAAGGCCACCCGTGCCAGAGATAGAGGAGAGAGATAAACCCCCATCATTTAAAGTGCCGCTGGAGGCACGTGTTGGCATCAGTAGCCTTTGTCTGGGAAATGTTAACGCGACACTTGGCTGGTTTGCGGGTGTGCGTCAGCTGGTCTGGGAGAAGCGCTGCTGTGTCTGAAGGATGGGGAGTCTCTGGCGGCTGGTGGTGGAGGGATGCCTACAAGGAATTGAACAGGAGGTCCAGCCCAGGTTGGTGGCTAATGCCAGGGTCTCTGCTGTTGCAGGTAGGCCGGTGGGACGAAATAACCGGCGGATCAACAGGGGCATCGTGGAGGAGTGCTGCTTTCGGAGCTGCGACCTGGCTCTTCTGGAAACGTACTGCGCCAAATCCGTCAAGTCGGAGCGTGACCTCTCTGCCACCTCCCTGGCGGGCCTGCCGGCGCTCAGCAAGGTGAGGAGGCTGCACAGGGATGGTGGCCCTCCTCTGAAATAAACAGAGAGAGAAACGACAGGAAGGCCGTGGGTGGAGACAACAAACCCCAGCTGCAGGGTCTTGTGTTTCTGCAGAGCTTTTGAGAGACAGCCACCATTGGCAAGTCGTGCCAAAGGGCCTGCCAAAAGTCAGCTCTTAGTAAGGTGGGGAACCAGAGGTGGGCTGGGTCACAGAGTCATAGCATGGTTTGGATTGGAAGTGACCTTTAAAGGTCACCTAGTGCAACTGCCCTGCAATAAGCATCTACTGGATCAGGTTGCTCCGAGCCCCGTCCAACCTTTCTGTGACTGTTTCCATGGATGAGGCAATATTTCCATGGGAGGGATGGAGGTCCAAGAAGGGAATCCCCATCTGGAGAGCGGGCAGGCTCGAGTGGAGGCTAATATTGCTGTCCCTGTCCTTGCAGGAGAGCTTCCAGAAGCCCTCGCACGGCAAGTACTCCAAGTACGACGTGTGGCAGAAGAAGAGCTCGCAGCGGCGGCAGCGGGACGCGCCCAACATCCTGCGGGCTCGCCGGTACCGGTGGCAGGCGGAGGGGCTGCAGGCGGCCGAGGAAGCCAAGGCGCTGCACCGTCCCCTCATCTCCCTGCCCAGCCAGAGGCCCCCGGCGGCGCGAGCCTCCCCGGAAACGGCTGGCCCCCAGAAATGAACCCTGACCGGCCGTCTCGATTTTTGATCTCCTGGGGGAGGGCGGGAGGACTGGCGATTCCCGACCCCCGAGCCCCTCCGTCCCCAGGGCCGCTGAGCCGAGGAGCGGGGCGGCGGGGCACCCTCACGCCGCTCCGGCCCCAACCAAACAACTGACACAGCAAGGAGGGGATGGCGGCGGCGGCGAGCAGCACCGCTCCCACGGCATCTCCCTTTTGGGGTGGGGGGGAGGGTTCTTTCGTTTCCCACACCTGTTTCGTTTCCCCACGCCCCCGGTATTTCCAAACCTGTACTTGCGAAGGGACAGTTTGGCACTTGAACTTTTTTGCTGCTGGGTGCTGCGTGACATCCCCGGTGCCAACGCCAGAAGACAAAAGAAAGAGCAAGAGGAAAAAAAGGATATGAAGTTAAATCCTTTTTTTAAATCTTTTTTTTCTCAAGAAGCGTCCATTCCGTGTCTTTCTTGACAATAAAGTGAAAAAAACAGTAGAACGGGGAGAAACATTGAGGGATAAAGATTTTTTGCCTCATTCCCACCCCACTTTTTTTCTTCTTTTTTTTGTTTTTTTTTTTTTTCTTTTGGTTTTTCTTATTTTTATAACTTTCTTTTGCACCTTTAAAAGAAAAACGTACCTGAGAAGAAGTTCCGAGGAGCCCCCATCTGCGTTTTTGTGTGTGTGCTTCATTACAAGATTCCAAATCGACTTGCACCTTTTTTGAAATCACCGATGTCAGGAGAAAGAGAGGAAGAGGAGAGAGAAAGCAAGAAAGAGAGAAGGAAAAGGAAAGGGGAAAGAAGAAAAAAAGAAAAAAAGTGAGCTGATGCTCACTTTAAATGGAGGAGGCGTCTGCATTGCACATTTGCCACGGATTTAGTTGATTTATATATATAATATATTATATAACTTTTTTGGCAAAAAAGCACTATTTTTATGGGACATTTTGTGTAGTATCTGAAGAGGGATTGTAATGTTTAAAATGTGTTATGGTGCTAAAGTAAGTTGGAAGGGAAAAAACCCAGAAATAGCAAGGGAGGGTGGGGAGGGAAGGACAAGATAGCGAATACTGAACTTGAAATTTTAGCTTTTCGTTTTAGGAAAAGTGTGATAAATGTGTTTCTTTTCTCTTCTGAAATATAGCTTGGTCATGACCATATGAGCTAGTTGGCTGTTACTCATGTACACAGATGCACGCACACACAGAATACATCGACACGCATCCATTTTTTTTTTTTTTTTGTTTAAAAGAAACAAAAACAACACAACCACCGCAACTTAGACTAAAAGGGAACTGTTCTGGAGACAAACTATTTTGAACGGTGAAGGTGTTGCCAGTTAGAACTCAAGGCCCTGCTTCTGCACGGACCCCCTGGCCACGGAGACCCCCCGGACCCCCTGGAGCTTCCCGAGCCGAGGGGAATCTCGCTCTTCCCTGTCCTTGCTGCGGTGCCGATGGTGCAGCGAGCGGGCGGGCGGGCAGCCCTCACTCCGAGCCGCTGCCGAAGGAGCAGTCCCACGCCCTGCCGTCTCCTTTTCCTTCTCTTGCCCTTGGTGTCCTTCTGGCCGGAGCCTGGCGTCCCTGCCCTCCTCCCCTCGCTGCCCTGCGGGGCTGGCAGGAGGAAGGGCAGCGCCTGTGCCGGGGTGGCTGCAGGGCCGGGGCTGCTGCACGGGATGGGGAAAGGCCAGGCCCTGCCGCGGGACTCGGTCAGCAGATGGGTTGGAGAGGTGGGCAGAGGGCTGTAAAATAGGTTGGGTTTAAAATAATATATATTATCTGTCTAGAAACCGTAAAAGGGGGGGGGAATCAATTACATCTCCCTAATATACTCTCACTTGCTAATAAAATGGGGACACTCTGTTAACCAGTTCTGTACTTGCTTTGTCTTATATATCCATACATTTAAAACATAAAAAAAAAAAAGACTACTTGAATTGTATTCTATTTCGTGGTTTGGAGGGGAGGGCTAGGGGAGTCTTGAGAGGGGGAGGATTTTAATGTATAATCCTTTTGTTTGTTATTACCTTGCAATGTTGAGCCATGAAGCCTTTGTTTAAAAAAATGGCACTGCAATACACGATAAAGAAAATCCTTTATTTATTTTATTAAATATATATGGAAAAGAATGAAAATCAGTCCAAATTAGGGAGGGGGAAAGGGAAGTGGGTGGGGTGGGAAGGCAGAATAAAAACAGAGAAATTGCAAATAATTGACTTTTTTTTTTTCCTTTTCATGTGTCTTTTTTTAAAAAAAACTTAGTTTTTATTTTTTAAAAAGAGAAGTAAAAGCTTTCCTGGATGCTTTGTACCAAAAAAGAAAAAATTAAAAAAAAAAAAAAAAAAAGAAAACCTGTTAAGCAAATAAATATCCATCCAGAATACGAAGCCTGACTTTTTCTTTTACTTTTCATTTATTTTTGCTCCTGGGGTGAGAGTTGGGTGGGAAGAAGGTCATGCCAAGAGCCACTCCCTGTGGAGGAGCAGAATGCACTGCAGCTCCTCTTCTGGAGTACAAAATTGCAAGAGAGTGTGTGGTACCCTTAACATGTTTGTTCCACAACATGGAACCTCAGCCTTGTGGCAGATGCCACCTGAATCCCCCAGTCATCTGCCCAGTGATTCCTGGTGAGGTCTGGGGTTGTTTTCCAGCAGCTGTTGGGCTTTGCTTAGCTTTTACCAGTTTGGGTTGTACCAGTGACCTGAAAGCTGGATGGGAAGTGAAGATGGCAAAAAAGAGCAAAGAAATGTGTCTAGGTTAGGTTTCCTCATAGATGGAGCTTCTCTGGTTCTCAGGGTAGATACAGCTTCTCTTTACAGTTTTAGGAATCCCAAAGGTCTGGTTTTTATATTATACAACCATCATGCACCACAGCAAACAGAAGGTAGAACACTGCAGTTCCAGTGTGGTAGTAGAACAATTGTGGGTAAAACAGTGCCCATGGTTTCTTTTAAAAATTTGCAATAAACAACAAAAAAATTTCACACGGTTTTTCCTTTTGGGATTTTTGTGGTTGGTAAGGGAGGGTTTTGTACAGATGTAGGGCTTCCTCCGGCCAGGTACTTTACTGCAGGTGGAGAAAGGATGTGTCTGCTTTCTGACTATATTCCAAGACCCCAGTGCAGGTTTTGTTCACATTCAAATGTGTCCCTATGAAGAGTGAGGACTGATTTCATTGTGGCTTCTGGTTGTAACTGATGGAATTTTTGCTTTTGGGAACTTTGGTGCTTCTCTGCTCTTTGTTGCGTAAGCCACTGTCATGGGGAGTGTTTAGAGCTGATTAAAAAGCAAGAAAATCATCACCCAAATATCTTGCTGCATTCCCCAGGAAGGAAAGCAACAAAGCTGAAAGCACCATAAGGGTAATGATGATGTTTCCAAGCACGGCTCTTCATAAACCCTCTGCTTTATCCTATCAGGAGTCACCATGGGGCCACACCAGAGCAGCTAATTTCTTCGGATATCAAGAGACCTCAAAATATGCCATCTTGCCTTTTGGCTTGTCAAGGACTGCCTTTACTTGCAAGGAGAGGCAGGAGCTGCCTCTGAGCATTGTCCTGGCGAGAGGGTGAGAGTCTGGATGAAACCAGACCTTTGTTTTGTCTCAGGTGTCCTCTGCTGCCTGCAAAGGTTCTTTGCCAGGTGGCAGGTAAGTCATAGGCTTAGCCTGGGAATCTCAGACAGCAGGCTTGAGAGCAAACCCAAGCCTGCCATGTTTTCTCAGATGGATGGGCTGGTTTTGGTAATGATGCCTCTCTGTGCAGGCATAGCTCTGAGTGCTTAGTGCTGGATTGCAGGAGCATGGCTGCAGCAGTGAGGGGCAGTGGTCCCCGGGGAGGCACTACTGGCATATCTGAGCTGTAATGCACCTCCACGTCCAGCCCAGCTGGTCCAGGGATCTCCACCCACTGCCATGCTGATGTGCCAGAGCGTGAGGAGGCAAAGGATAGTTTCAGCAGAGAAGTCCTAGATGCTGTTTAGAGACCCAGGAATAACTGGGAGAGCTAACCTTGCATCCTAGCCCAGCCCCAGCCCTGGCCCCTGGGCCTCAGCATTATTATGTAGCTCTGCAGGCAGCAAAGGGCAAATGTTTGTTTTTTTTTTTTTTGCATAAAACATCTCTTTGGAGGGCATTTTCCCAAGTGATACCCAGAAGGATACTGGGAAAGAGGAAAGGCCCAACTTGTTCTATGGAAGTGGCCACAGTACTTTCAAGGTATGTAAATCTGTGTCTGGATAGGAAACACAGGAGAAAAAAACACTACTAACCCACAGATACTTTTCCCTTTCTTCTCCATTTTACCTTATTTCTTAGGGTTTTTTTAGGTTTGTTTGTTTGTTTGCTTGTTTGTTTGTTTAAATCCAGAATGCAGATGAGCTGTCACCTAGCTTTCAGTGAGTTGTTCTAGTGCCATCACAATAGACTGAGCCTCCAAACTGGTTCCTCTGTGTCTCAGAGCAGCTTCATCCCTTCAATCCTGCCTGTTCTCAGAAGTCTCTCAGTGATGTACCTGGCTGCACTAAATGAAGGACCTAACTGTACCAGGTGAAGGGAAAAAACACATTTGCTGTTTTTAAAAATCACCTGGTTTCTTTGTTTCATCTATAATTGTCCACTGATTTTTTACATGGCTGTGCGGAGACTTGATAAAGGTACTGTTGTACCATGGATTATTTCACTCATGCACTCAGCAGTAGGCAAGACTCAGATGCTTTCTGCGTCTTTTGTGCTTTTCATTCCTAACACAGCCTCAATAAAGCAAAGCACTTCTAACAATCTCCTGGCAGCTGACAACTTTCCCCCTTCCACTTTATTTATTTTCTGAAGAGCAGGTGAGTCATAAACGACCCCGAGGCTGGGATAGCAGAGCAATTCCACTGCTCCCAGTGCAGACAAAGGGGGAAGTCTGGTTCTCAAGGATAAATAGATCCCATGTCCTGGGAGGGGTCTGTCATTGCCACCAAGGTGCCAGCTTTGGCTCTCCCTCCCCCGGGTTGCTGAAGGATGCTCTGTCTGCCAGCAGGCAGTGTGCAGTGGCAGACATAACTTCAACCTGCTGGAAAGGCACAAGTCCTCACAGGAATCTTGGCCTGCTTTGCTGCTGCACTCCCAGCTGTGCATGACCCAAGGAATGCACTTGCTCATTAAAATCATGTCAGAGTTTGCAGAGAGCCCTGCGAGAGCCTCTTTCCCCGCTTTCTTCTTGTACCTGCCAACAGCAGACTGAGAGCTGGGGTTTCCAACCTGCCAGGCTCTGGCTCAGGGACCAGCAATAGCCTGAAGGCAGGAAATTTCTGAACTAGGGTGGTTTTTGACTTGGGCATCATGGGAGGTCAAACCTGAAATGCAAAATGAGCTGTTCTGGTCTTCATCTGGCTGCTTGCAGCTCTGGGTTGGGGTTTTCAGGACAGGCACAGCATGCAACAGTGATCAGAGGACATCCATCTTCATGTGTGTTCTGCAAAGGGCAACATGACACACAGCTTTGACCAGAAGGTATTAAGCCAATCACAGTTTTAAATGGGAAAAGATACGATTCAAATACCTGAGTAACTCACAGGTAGAGCAGCCAAGGTAAGTGCAGAACTTGCACCCTGTCAGCAGCAGTAAAATACTTGTTTCACTTTTCAAAATTACTAGGAATTAATTCAGCTTCTGCTGACTTTTCAATGCTCTTGTTCTTGAACATGCTTGTGCTTCTTTGCTGGCCAGCTTTAGAAGGAGCATAGTGCACAATTTTAAGTCCGTGGGGTGAAATGATACCAATGATTACAATGTAAAACAATGAATTTGTTTGCCTTTCCATGGGAGAAGTACTGGCACAGTCTCTTTGCCTCCCTGTCCCCTCACCACTTTGTTTAAATGAAGGTCGTGCTCCTTCTGTACACAACCACATCCTTCAGCTGTGTCAAACTTGAAAAGAACTGATTTAGAAAGGCAGTCAAGAGCCAGGGAGCTTATTACAAAGCATGTCATTGCAAACAAATACTATTTTAAAAAATAATTTATTAATCAACATCCTCCTCCAAAGCATCCAAGTTTCTTGTCTCATTACCTCTACTGGCAGGGCCACAGTGACTTATCACTACTGGCTGGGAGAAACCACTTCCTAAATACCAGATGAAGCCACCTATGATCACACCTATTCCAATGGCAGCCCTGTATTCTGTCGTCTCTCCCTGGATGGAGGAACCAACTCCTTCATCTCACCAAGGTGACAGCATTTTGGGCACACTTTTCTAAAGCTCCATGTGAGCAGCACAGACACCTACGGTGTTTACCCCTGCAGCTTCTAGGACAGATTTCTCCCCATTATCCCCCCTCACGTAAAAAAAAAAAAAAAAAAAAAAAAAAAACCAAAAACCAAAAAAAACCCCAAAAAAACCCCCAAAAATAAAACCAAACACACAAGGAACAGGAATTTTGCATACTTGATTGTCCTGTCTCAAGTCAGAAGGGCACACTGATAATGGTAATCTTTGTTTTCTTCGCAGCTGGGGCATAGCTGAAAAGGGAGGAAGGCAATTAAGAGAATATTAAGACTTCATCTTCCAAGATGTTGTTGCTTCTGTTCCTCCTCCCTGTCCCCCTGTTCCCCGTGCGTAGCAGAGAGAGCGGCAGGAGTATTATTTCTCAAGGCCCACGCTGACGTCAATACGCAGGGTATTTATTTATGAAATGGAATCAAACAGTGGGGGAGAGAGGAGTGGAGGAAGATGGATGGGCAGAGCTAGCAGCTGCCAAGTTATTATAGAGCAGCAGCCTCCCAGTATTTTTCTATCCTCTTTCTGGGGGAGGGATATGATGATCAGAGCTTTGGAGGCCCAGGGAAAGTGAGGCAGAAGAGAGAAACAGTAGAGACAGGCTTTAGCATCGAGAGCAGGTGAAAGGTGTGACAAGGAGGAATCATTACAAGGTATACAGCCCCTTTGGGGTGCTGGGATGCTCAGGTGCATTCCTTATGCAGACACCTCCTTTCAGGCAGACTCTGACCAGGCTCTAGCAGCCCTTTTCTCTCAGCCTTTTTAGTCTTTACACAGAAAATTCAGAGTTTCCAGCCGAATAAATAATGACGCCCCATCCTCATTCCCTGTCTCAGGCTCAGTCAGCAAAACGGCTGTTTGGGGAGCCCGGCACTGAAGTTAACTTGAAGATTAATTTGCTTCCTGCAGTCAGTGAGAAACAGCTTTTCAGAATATAAATTTTGTCCACCAATATCAGCATGTGCAGAAGCATGGAAAGATGAAACTCAGAAAGGGAGAGCGGTTTTTTTCTTTCCCCAAGGAGGATACAGGCACCAGTGCAGAGCAACCACAATGGGGAGGGGAAAAGGAGCCTAAGGAGCACAAGGTGATGCCCTTCACTGGGAGAAGATGCCTTTGGGCACTTCTCACCATCCTGGAAGTCATGCATAGAAATGCAAATGAAGCAGGTGAGGGTGGCTTTTGTCTTTCTCTCACCTACTTATGGCCAACCGCTTAGCATAGGATAGAGCTGGGCAGGGAGAGGAGGGAAAGTGAGCACGGAATCAAATTCCTCCTCTGAGCTCCTCCAGGTTTATTATCAAAGCCTTCCCCACACAGCTCCTTTCCCAGCCAGAGGAATGCCTGCTGCATTGCATGAGGTGCAGTTGAAGGAGCCCTGCAGAACTCCAGGTTTATTTTTAAAGCTCCTGCCTTTCCTGGGATTCCCCTGCTGACTTCCCATTGCCTCGGATGAGAGGAGGTGATACTCTGGACGAGTTTCTTCCTTTAAGGGAGAGACCCTGCAAGCAGCATCAAGGTGTCAGCCAGCCCCGAGTTTATTGTTTTTTCAAAATAAGGGAAGAGAGACATGTTCTGGAGATCCGTTTACAAGTCGGACTATCTCCAGTTATATAACGACACAAGTCTGGCTGCCAGCAAATTGTTGCTCCGAGCAGGGAAAGACAATTAGCTCGCCTCTCGGGGCGGCGAGCGTACACAATGCCGGCTTTGTGCCACCCTGCCACCGGCCCCGGCATGTGCGGGAGAGCCTGGCTCAGCCGGCATCTTCCGAGGTGGCGGAGGGAAGAGGAGAAACCCCCGTGCTCGGGGAGGCGGCCGCCGGGATGGGGGCGCCGGGATGGAGCCCGTCTGCCAGCGCATCCTGTCCCGGCGCTGCAGGGACGGCGGAAAATCGGCCGTGGCTCCGCAGGGCACAGGCAGCTCTGACCCCTCTGCTGAAAATGGGATGAGAAGCTTCGGCGCTTGGCTTCCTGCGCTTCCTGGTGCGCTGATGGATTTAGGCTTTCAGTGAAACTCCTGGCGCTGCCTGGGGAGTCAGTGGAAAAAAATTCCTATCTAGAGAAGGGAAATACCTAACCAGCTCAAAAATGTGCTCGCTTGAAAGGGGAAGGCGGTTTCCAGGTGAACTTGCATTCCTGTACTCAATGGATACGGATGGAAGCACGGCTTTGGAAAATTCAGACTCTGCTCTGTTTCAAGGCAGCCGGCAATTAACCATAGCTGGGTCCTGCTCAGACACGCATCTGGGCCAAAAGAGGCTCCAGAACTGCATGCCTGGCCAGGGAGGAGGGACCTGACCCTGCTGTCCCCTTGGCACAGTGGGGCAGGGACCTGCCATGGAGCTGCACACGAAGAACTTCTCTCAGCTCTCCTACATGCAACAGCAACCCTGGTTTCAGCAGGCAGTGACGCATGGAGAGGAAAGATGGTCTGAAATAAAATACCCAATGTCGTCAACAGCCACAGATTAATTCAGTGAAATCACTCGTTGCTGCAAGGAGTTAGTGAAAGAAAAACACTGGGAAGAGAATGCTGCCTGTGTGACAAATAAGGGTACACAGAGCTGCGTTTCACAGGGGAAGTGTTGATAAACAACACTAAACCCTCATGCTTCGGGGGAGCTAAGTGATGATAACTTGGGGGGCAGAGGAGACTTCTGCTAGCAGCTTGTTAGTCTCTGAACACGTTTACCTCATCCTTTGCAGTGTTTAATTAAATACAGCACTGCTCTGAACCATTCAGGCGGTTTCTGCTTGCCTAGACAAAGGTGCTTTGCAGAATTTTTTCTGTCAAGAGCATGACAAGAATCCTTATGTTAGTACCACTGGTTGGAAATATTATGTGTAAATCTGCACTGCAGATAAACAAGTGCATCCCCTGCTTGCAGAGCTCCCTCGTGTTCCTGGTCACGGAGCACACCTGCTCTGCATGTCCATCACACAGTTCCTTGGGTGTCCAACCTACCCCTGTGGATGTCAGTAAAGCCCAATGGCAACCATGCTCATGCCTAAGACACAATGCTGCCCTCAGTCCAGCCCAGCAAAAACAGTTCCTTCTGGAAGTGAGTCATATTTCTTCATCTTTCGAACCACTTCAAGCAATTTGTCTTGCAGACTTTCTGACTGCATTTACATAAAATGCATCCTTCCTTTCTTTCTATTTTTGGTTCCATGCATGGGGTTATTTTAGATGGTGTGCTCAGAGGTCACTGTGACATACACACAGAGGGGAGAGCACACTATGCTTTTGGTAGGTATTCTGTAATGTTTATGCAGGTGGCAGGCTCTTGGTTTCCCTGGGCACTCACCATGGATTTATATGCCAGCAGAATGACAGAAAAGGATAAGTTGCTGGTCACTGCCAGAAATGCCACAATTTTGTCTACAGAGTGTAGCTTGTAGACATGAATAACCTCACAAGACCCCTGGAAGAGAAGCTGGGATTATGGATTGCTGGCAAAACTGAGGAGGTGTAAGGGAGGATGGGATCATGGAAAGCTTCCAGGAATGGCTTGTGCATGTGTACGGCATGGTTAGGAACAGTTCCTGCCTGGAATTTGAGTGCAGGCTATTATTTATACTCTCAAAGCTCTGCCAGTGCATGGTGCCTGCAGCATTAGAGCTAGAACTCAAGCCCTGAGCAAACTGGAGGCTTTCATTCACATCTGCAAGACGCAACAAGACTCCTTTGGAGTCTGAAGGCAAATGAGGCTGGAAAATAAAATAGCCCAAGTCCTTCAAAAGTTCCACCTTACAGTTAAGCATCCTTTCCAACTCAGCCAGGTATCTTCAGGTTGGAAAAGGAATGACTGGGAGGTGTATGAGAGAGGTTTCTGAGCTGGTGAGTGGCCTGGGAGCAGGGATGGGTCAAGTTTTGCTGTACCTTCCTGTACAATTACAGGAAGTTAGTAGGAGTCAGGCTGAAAAACAAACAGAAGGAGATGGCTCTTCATGCAACAGGCAGTAGATCTGTGAATCTTCCTACCAAAGGGTGTTGTGGATATGAGAAGCTTGCATGGATGCAAGGAAAGTTCACAGAAGAGAAATCCTCTGAGAGTTACTAAATACATAGAAATTCTATCTGGCTCAGGAAGTTCCTGAGCTGAAAATAGTTGCAGTCTGGGGAAGTATTGTATATGCTTGCCCTTGTTCTTACTCTTCCTAGGCTTCCACTCACAGGCTTTGTTGGGGTCTGGATGTTAGGTTAGACAGACCTTTAGTCTGACCCAGTGGAGCTGTTTTTTATGTCCTTATGTAACTTCATATACAGACAAGATGGGTTCTTGCATGGTTCCTTCCCAAAGCTCACCACCCTCAAGCACCCTCACCCACTGTTCCCTGCGCACACCTTTTTCCAGGCTGCATTTGACTGAGCAGCTGAAGATCCTGACGGCTGGCAGACAGATCTTTGGAATACCTTAAGGTTTGTATGTCTGAAATGTGCTCACTCTAGGGGTTTGATGCTATCAGATGTTTGGCAATAATATCAATATTGGTCACTGCTACCTCTCTCATTTCCATGATGCCTTATTTGTTCCCATCTCAAAGCAAAGAGTTTCAAAACTATTCTGAACTCAACTGTTTGTTTGCAGTGAATTATAATTCTGCTCTGGTCACCACTTGGTACCAAGTTTGGCTATGGAAATTGAGTCCTTATTGACATCTGTGTTAAAAATTGCTGAAGCTGCCAAGACATGTAAATCTGCACATATCTCAGATGAACTGCTTTGGGACTTTATTCATCCTACTTGGGATATGTTTTAAAGGCTTTATTTGTAGCAGTAACAGTCAGAGCCTTTCTCACCCCTCTCTTCCCTGAAAAACAGTATTTGAAAGATGAGTCTTTGAATAACAACCAAGTGGCCTTGTTAGCCTTTCCTTCACCTCTTCCCAGCTGCTCTCCTGTCCTGGGTCTCTCACTATGGCTTTGAGAAACTGCTGTAAACTAAAAGCAAGAAGATCAGCAGTTAGCTCTGAAGGGGAATTAGGAAAAAAAAGGTCTGGAAAAAAGAAAGAACATGAGAAAATATGTATACCTGTAGCTTGCTGACCCTCTTCTCTCTCCCAGGCAGTTATAGGGAGAAGCATGCATGGCTAGAGCAAGAGCTGTCTTCTGAGATGAATACATGAAGATTTTTGGGATTTTATAGCAAGCCATCTGTTGTGGAAACAAAAGCCCTAGCTCTCTTGCAGTTCAAAACTTGCTGGGGTTGATGATGTCCAAGTATCAGCATGTTTGCAGCACTGCAGGGATTACTTGGTGCAGAGTTATGGTCCTAACTTTGCCATCCTTTTTGTCACACCAACTGTGGATCTCCACTGAGGAAATTTCAAAATTAGCCCAGCACCACTTGGAGATCTCCAAAAGTGGACTACTGTTGCAATGGGTGTAGTGGGACTCTTGCCTCAGGTGAGGTTCACGTTATTGATACTCTTACTACTTTTTGCTGCTGCTCCAATAATGGCAGAAGCTATTCTTAGCAGCTTGGACCCTAATGTTTAAAACAAAAACCAGACAAAAACCAGACAAAAACCAACCTCTTTGTGAGCCATTTCCACAACAATGACTTGTAGCAGGGAGGAAAGAGAGTAGGCCAAAACATGTAGCCCTCTTCACCAAATAAGGACCCTTGTGAGGGCAGGCGCCAAGGACTGCAGGGCTTAGGAAGGACAGGGAGGGCTTTGGAGTGGAAGAGTGAATCAGCATGGCCATCAGGTCACACCCACATGAATAATACCCCTCACTTCCCTTGAATTGTACATTGTAATAAGGACCTAGCTGCCTTTTTTTGGTATTCCAGCATCTGCCTGAGAAGAGTCAGATGTGAAATTAGGTTTCCTGTACCTTAATAGATTAATTTAGTCTAAACTAAAAATGAGGGCACATGTACTGTCGGGAGTCAAGAAGCCTCAAATGACATATGTCTCCCTTTTAATACTATTCTTTTTTTGGCGTGTGTGCTCTGTGAATCTAAACATTGAATAAAAAGTGTTTTCTTGAAAATTCCTCCCAAATTTTAGAAGTTTACCACTACTAGGAATCTCACTTGTGCAAGTGCCATGTGCAAGCATCTGCAAAACCAAAGGTGATCACGTTGCCAGCTGCTCGGTGTGTTGGGGCCCAATTGAGGCACTTCCATACCAATAGGGAAATATTAACTCCTTCTTTTGTTGTCCTTGAAGTTTTCTGTCTTAACAGCCGTGCTTGCCCATAACACATCAGCTCACCTTCCTGCCTTCTGAGCATCTGAAGGAGAATCCCTGGCTTGTGTTACTCTTCCAGTGCGCCTCATGGCAGGAGAGATGCAGAGTCTGTATCTTAACTAATGTGGGATATTGCAGCAGGGACAGGACTGTACTGCCATTAGAGAATCACAAAAAACCTCATGCTGAAATGTGATGTTTTCCTTCAGAGGCCCATAACAGGTTTCCCTTCTCACAGAGGGAACATCAATGGGAATTTCTCCGGTGACTGTGAGTATACCACCTTTATCTGAAAGTAACTCAAGATAAATTTTTCCATGGAAAAGTTTTCCCTGTGAACTAGGGAAGGCTGTTAAGTGTCTTGGACAGTCCTGGCTGAACATTCTTACACTTTTAAGTTCTGTGCTGCTAAAAAAATGCATTTGCTGTTTTGCCACAAAATTAGCTCTGTCCCCTTATGACAGGCAGGAGATTACTGTGCCCAGTTAGAAATGAACATATACTACTGCTCACTTTGAGCAGTATATATACTCAGAATACCAGCTTTTCAGACAGGATACAGTGAGAAAAGGATGGAAGAAAACTTGTATAGATATTAGGGCAGCTGAATGCAGAGTAAACAGACCATGTCAAAATCTTCTTCAGGTCAGATGCCTTACTGCCCTCCCATCTTACAAGAAAATAGTTTTAAAAAACTGTAAGTCAAAATAGGTGCCATCTCTGATTCATGGACAAAACCCTCTGGCATGAGGCCTTTCTGGAGTTTCCATGCCTCTAAAGATCTAAGATAGTCTGATGGTACCCTCAAATACCAGAAGGACTCATAAGGCATGTCATAACCCATTTTCTGCCATCTTTTTTCATCTGTAAATCCCTGCTACATCCAGCAACTCTATTATATGTTTGGGAGTGGACAGAAGGCTTGTTTATTCCACCCACTCTCTTTTGGTGGTGGCACTGGCTAACTCACTGGGTTTATGGCACAGGTTTTTCTGCATTGGTTCTCTGGTTGCAGCCAGAGAAACTGACATAAAAACTGACATTAGGTCACTCCTTTTATAACCAGAGCCACTTGTCACCCAGTCCGACCCACTCAAGCCAACGGCAGAACACCAAGTGCAGGTGCATCCCAAGTCATCTCTCAGGGCCATGTCAGCTGGTTACACATCAAGAGTATTTCCTGGAGATGGAGCAAACACAAAATAAATTGTTAATGAAATGTGATTTCACCTTGTTAAGACATGCACCTTCTCCAGTATTGCCATGTTGTATCAATGTACTGCTTCACCCATTGTTAATGACAGCTAAGAAGTGGCAGCTCTTGTGCTGCTTGTGGCTTTTGCTGGCCAGAGTTTTCTCCCATGGTTTCCTCGCCTCCGGCCAATATGTTTCTGCGGTCACCCACAGGCTCAGCTGCTGAGCCCACAGGGGCAAGGGCCCTCCACATCTGGAAGAGACCAAGCTCTGGGGCCACAGCAGGAGCCACCACACTCTTTGCCACCACCTCCTCCTCCCTGCCAGCTGGAAAGAGATGAGAATTTCCATCTCTCTTGTCCTTCTTCCTTCTTAAAGTGGAATTTCAAGGAACTGTGTCAAGTCAACAGTCTGGGACAAAGACAAAAAAAAAAAAAACACCAACAAAAAAAGCACATCCAGGAACACCCTGGAATTTCCTAGTGATTGCTGATAGCAGATGAAAGCCGCTGAAGACCAGCATTGATGATTACAATGATTAATGTTTCTTTCCATGTGAATACTACCGAAAGAGGACAGACTGTGTGCCTTGAGAGAGCAGCATTCCTTTGTCTTGCTCATCTGCCCCTTGCGAAGACCTTTATCTGTTTTTCAAATCCAAAAATGGCTCATAAGAAAATAAGTCCTCCCAGCCTCACAGGTTGTGTCATTATTCTAAGTCTGTCCTCTGAATGCTGGTCAAAATTAAACCGACAATACTTCAGGTCTTTCCCCTCCCATTTATTCCTCTCTCTGCTAAGGGGACCCCATTTTAATCATTATTTAGGAAAAGACAGCTGCTTCCTGTTTGTATCATTAATTTATTTTGTTTCCTGAAGGGAAGCTTCGGTGAAAAGAATCTTTGGATAGCTGGAACGTCTTACAAAATATCACTGGCTGCACGGGCCAAGGTTAAATACAATAGCTAGGTTTATTTTTAAATGATTATTATTTTTCTAAATCCATGCCAAAGCAGAGACTAAAATTCTAGCACACATAACTAAGCTTTTACAGTAAATTCTGACTTTCCTACAAAACTCCCCAGAAGGGAGACAGACATTCTTAGTTACAACAAAAGCTAAAACACCAATTTCCCTCCAACTATTATGAAAACCAAGGCCGGAGGGAGATGAGGTGCGGTTCCCTTTCTCCAGTTTCTCAAAACCTCATGCTCTGGTGAATTTGATATGCTGAAATCATTCCTGGCCATCATGATAGCCTTCCACAATGAGATGAGTGGCTCGGTGTGCAGTAAATGTTATTTATGCCAATTTTAACAAGGTTTTCAACACTGTCTCCTATAACATCCTTACAGACAAACTGATGGAATATGGATGACATAAATGGATAGTGAGGTGGCTTGAAATCTGACTGGAGTTACAGAAACAGCGCACATGGCTGTGGTGCCATTCAGAGGGACTTCAGGAGGCTGGAGGTATGGGTCAACAGGAATCTCACAACGTTTAAAAGGGGATGGGATGTCCTGAACATGGAGAAGAATAACCTCAGACAGAAGTATGTGCTGGGAGATGATCAGCCAGCTGGAAAACAGCTCTGCAGAAAAAGACCTTAATGTCCTGGTGCACAACAAGCTGAATGTCAACCAGCAGCATTTCCTTATGGCCAAAAACATCCCCGGCTTCATTGTAATGAGCATTGCCAGCAGGTCCAGGAAGGTGATCCAACTCTGGAGAGCTGTGTCCAATTCTGGGAGTCTCAGTACAAAACATGGATGTGCTGGAACTAGCCCAGCAAAGAGCCCTAAAGACTATTCAGGGACAGCAACATCTATCGTGGGGCAGGGACAGTGAGAGCTGTGGCTGCTGAGCCCAGAGAAGAGAAAGCTCAGGGGGATCTTATCACAGTGTATAAATATCTGATGGGGGAGGAAAGGTGGAGGCAGACTCTTCCCAGTGATGCCCAGTGGCAGGATAAGAGGTCATGGGCACAAGCTCTTCTAGACTGACAGAGAGACGCAAGTCATACTACCAACGCCATCCTTGACTACGTGGGGAGCTGTGAGCTCCACTTTGCACCAAGTCAGGTCTGTTGCAGCAATTTTGGAGGCTGTTAACACTGTTCTAAGCCCTCCACCTGGCCTCATTCACCCTCTCACTGTTTTGGCCTCATCCCTTCCATTTGTTTTAGCTGAGAGGCGCCCACTGGCCCCGGAAGCCCCTCTGCTGTCCAGTCTTCCTGCTGGGAGGAATTATTTGGCACCAGCACTATAGATCTTTTCACAAGACCAAAGATTATGGGAGGTTTTATTTAATGCACATGAAGTAACCCCTTGCCCCCCGCCCTGTTTTTTCTGATTTCCTTTCTTATGCTTGGTTCTCTCCTTCACTAGGAGCTTTCACATGCCAAGCTGCTTTGATGGAAACCACTACTTGAGAAAGAAAGAAAAATTGCACGAGATTTTTTTTCTACTCCCTCTTTCTATATTGAGTATAGCTTAAAATTGAATAATGAGCATTTGTTTTCTTAGAGGAGTATTTAACACTGCAAATCCAGCCATGAGACGCAGAATATGATAAGATATACTCCAAAGAATGGTGTTGAAAACACTTAATAACAAACAGGAGAAGGTTTTGTATATAGGGAAAGCTACAATTTATTCCTTGCACATCAAGTGACTAAAATGAGTAACGATTTACTGCACCCTTCCCTGGCAAAATAACTTCATCTTGAAGTGAACACTTAGTTTGGCAAAGTTGAAAGCTACTAAAAACCAACCTCTTAGGAAAAGTACCAGATACCTTTTGGTATAAGCTAGGATTGCTGACAGCAAGCCAGTGCAGGATTTCCAGCAGAAAGTGATTGCTGCTCATGGACTTGCGTAGAGGAAGAAAGGTGGATGAGCAATGTGCTGGAGAAGGCACATCCTCCCACGCCACAGAAACGTGGCACCCTTGGGCTGCACATGACGAGTGGCATGAATGAATGAGTGCTGCAACCGCACACAGATTTAACTTCTGTCACATCCCAGGATTTCTTCCCCCAGGAAAGAAATAATATTACAATGTGCATTAATGAGCGTTCTGTGCAGGCAAGAACCAATGTTTACAATTGTGACTGGATTTGAGATTCATCCCCCCAGGACTAACTGCAACCACTTGTGATGGTTCCCAGCGTTGTCTGGACCCTGGTTAACACTTACAGTGCTGCTACAGCATTTCCCAACTGCGCCCATGTCCAAGGCTGGACTCCCACTCCACTGCTGCAGCTGGCTGAGGCACAGCCCTAGAATTATAAAAGACTTGAGCTTTATTTTTTTCTCCAGGAGATGGGCGGGAGACTTTTGATGGTACTATTTCCTGCTGGATGGACAGAATTTAGAAGAAAAATAAAACTTTAACCTCTTCACTCAACTATAGTGAGAAGACAATCTCACCATTGGGCAAGGTTTATTCTGCTGGGAAGCTCAGGCTATTCCCATGCTGGGTATAACACAAGGTCAACAGCAGCAGTCTCCAGGAATATTAATCTTTCACCCCTCAGACTGTGCCACGGGTAATTAATCACTTGATTGCATAACTTCTTGTAAGACAGGAAAAATAAGCTGCCTTTGCCAGCTTTTTGGACAAGCTATTTCACATACATTTGAACTTTCTTCCAGTACTTGTTGGGTTTTGATTGCAATGAATGAATTCCATCCAAAGCCTTTCCCAGCCGTGGAAGAGCCAGACAGCATGGAGGCGCACAGGGTCCCAGTGCAACACTGGGGAGTGGGTCACTGTGCTGTTTTCAGGGGATCTGTCTGGCCTCCCAATGGGTGGGGAAAGGCACAGCATCCAGCAGAGCAGCTCAGCCCAGGGGGAATAGCAGAGCACCATGTTACCCTGCATTTTACATCTGTATGCAATTGAAAGCAGGATCTGGCCGAGTTGCTGCTGACCCCAGAGAGCTGCAGCTTGTTTAAGAGCAAGGAAATTGTGGAGTTTAATCCTAGAAAGTGAAGTTGTGTTTTGCTGCGATCACCTGGGACAAACCACTATGATAGGTCCAGCTGCAGGAGATCTTCAGGCCCTGGAAATCATGTAAGGCTGTGAGAGGAGTTGAGCCAAGTGCATTGCTGGAGTGGTTGAATATCAGCAAATCCCATCTCCCCAAAATGCAGCAGGACTCTATCTTCCTTTCTACAGCTTTATTAAATGGCTGTGAGAAACCTAGGTTTTCTTTAAAAACATTTTATATGAGGTGGTAATGAAATGGGAAGGAGTGATCCAAGTCTATCTCATGCCTCATGCTCAAAAGGACCACCCCCATAAACCAGCCTGCTTCTAACCCTGAGCCTCTAATACTGGGTGAAGGTGAAGGCATTCCTGACTGCCTCAGTACTGGGACACCTTTCAGCAGCTCTGAGCATTTCACCACCCCACTGCTGCCTCTCAAAGTGGATGGTGGCCATCTTTTGTCTCTTTGGATCACCCCTGTTAAATATTTGGTGAAGCTTCCCACTTAACCATCTGAGTGGCTCAGAACATTTTCTTCCTGTACTGCCTTGACTTAATGGTGATACACAGTGACATGGAAACAGTAATGAGTTAAGTGTTCTCCTAAGTCCTAAAGTGGAGGGTTCTCAGTCACACACTGAAAAAATATTTAGTGGCCACAAGAACCAGAACTAGATGAGACTGATGGATGCAAGCACTATTCCTTAACAGGTCCTGGAAAAGCATTCAGGAAGTTTGGTTTGAAAGTGTTCCTGTAAAGATCACTTTGTCCTTTGGCTCTAGGCAGCCCTTTGGCACAACCTGAGAAAATTTCCCTGTATGAAGTGTTTTGAGATCCTTGCGGGAAAGATGCTAATAAAGTGGGTGCCTTAGATATGGCTGTGCAAGGCTACTATTGCTCCAAGTGCTGCAGGTGACACATGGGGAACCGGCACAGTGAAATGCAGTTTTCCAAAGCCACAATGACTGGGAACAAGAGAGTAGAGCAGAAATCCCATGCACATGCAGTCACACTGCAGATGCTGCCATAGAGAGTTATGCTTGCAGCTTCTCTGCTAACCTAAGGCTCCTCAAAGAAAGGAGGAAGAGAGCAGTTCTTCACTTGGTCAGGGCACCAGAGACCTTCAAGAAAGGTCTACTCTACAGGTCTACTCTACAGCTCTTTAGCTGGTTGCTCTGCCTTATGCTTCATGGAGCAAAGCCCTCTATGAAGCAATCTGTGATGAGAGCTGTGATATATTCCCGTCCATGCACAGTAACTTTTGCTCCTCACTGTGCAATGTGTGGCCACCAGCGGGTCACGCTCCATCTGGCCACACTTAAAGGGCTATCAAGAATAGGTCACCCACATGAATTTCCTCCAGCTCTGATGTTGCACCAATGTAATGACATGACACTGCTGAATTACAGACAAATTAAAAGCCAAGGCCAGGCGCAGCTATTCCCCAGGTACCTTTCACATGAATAAACAAGATAAAGTCTGGGAGGAAAAGCACAGGAAATGGTTCTATTTACAGCATGATCACACATCTTCCAAAAGCAACTGAGCCAGCTGGACAACTTACTATCTTGAACCACTCTCCTGCTGCAGGATGCTGCCCCTTCAGATTGGTTGGCAAGGAACTGAAAGCAGCTCAGAAAGCAACCGCCCAGGCAGTTCAGACACCAAAAAGGATAATAACTTCCAAAAGGCAATGGTGAGATGCAGGTGAGGACAGAACAGAGGGCTGATGCCTTCAGCCAGATGCTAAATAACACAGCAGGCAACTAGATGATTTTGAGACAGCAGCAAAAGAACCAGTAGGAACAAGTTCACCCAAATATATCATGGCTCATGGACCATGAAGCATTCCAGTTTCTGTCTGTGGAAACCTTTCTGCCAGCTCAGTTTCCTGGAAGGAGAATCTGCTTTAACCAAGGTTTAGCTACTCCCATGACAGGCAATGCAGAACCACCTTAGGCCAGAACTTAGGATCTTCAAAGTAACTGCAAAACTCCTCAAGAAATATTCATATTCACTTGCTAAGTGCAAGAAAGCCTTACCCATTGTCTTCCTCACTTTCTCCACTACTAATAGAGGAGAAGAAACGAGGAACAGCATAGTCTGATCAGCTGGGGAGGATCACCTTATGACCAGCTACAGAGGCTTTGGGATAATATGACATAGATGGGTACAGATAATTTTTAATTTACATTAAAAGTAATGGAGCATCCAAGCTGAGCAAACCAATACTTGTGTTTTTTTAAGCAAAATTCAAATAGACAGGTGAAGGTGAGGTCACTGGTCACTGCTGACTGGCATATTTATATTGAGTCTTGACCAGTGGTGGACAAAGCTGGTTTTCAGCAAGGTGTCCACCAACACCAGGCTCCTCTGCCTCTTCTCCAAGTGGCTGAATATCAAAGTCCCATGATCTGGGTTTGAAGTAATTGCTGCTGTCAGGAGCAACTACTTTTCTTTTAGCTGATTGCAAATCAAACATTCCATTCTGATAAAATAAAGGCTAAATCACCCTGTATTTTGCCCATGTGTGCAACAGTGTTTGGATGTGTGAGTGTGGGCAGGAATTATTGAGGGCAGTAAGGAAAGCTTCAGGTTGTATAATATCTGTATCTGTGAGTTAACATGAGACTGCTGCTGCCTCTTGCATTTCAAATTTTCCTGAGCAACTTTGTAAAGCGTTGGTGGGCTAGAGGAAGATTTTGCTTTTCTCATTTACAGGACAGCTCAGCCAATGAGGCAAATGAATCAGTGGCTTTGGTGGGACACTTGCCGCCCATAGCGGTTTCCCAGAAACAAAAATATCTGTGGAGTCCATTTTGGATGTGAGAAGAGACCTGTGGATGTAATGCTTGTGGCTAAAGTAGGTGATGCAGTGCTGATTTTACTGATTATTTTTTTCTTCACCTCTCCCCTCCAAGGTGGCTGCAAAGAAATTCCAAACCTTGCTGAAAATGCTAAGGCCCATGGGGAGCAGGGAGGTGATCAAGACAGCCAGCACGGCTTCTCCAAGGGGAGCTCCTGCCTGACCAACTGAGTGGCCTTCTGTGATGGAGGGACTGGACAAGGGAAGGGATACAGGTATCATTTTTCTGGGTTTCTTTGAAGCCTTTGACATGGTCCCCCGCATCATTCTTCTCTTTACACTGGAGAGAGATGGATTTGATGAGTGCACTGTTAAAAGGATAAGAAGGTGATTGTATGGTCCCATCAATGGCTCAGGGCCCCAGTGGATTCCGTGGCAAGTCATGTCCCTGAGGGGTCTCTATGGGGACAAGAATAATTTAAAATCCTCATTAATGACACAGGTGAAGGGATCGTGCTCTGGGATGCATCAAGAGAATCATGGCCACGAGGGTGAGGCAGGTGATTCTTCCCCTCTGCTCTGCTGAGACCCCACCTGCAGTGCTGCATTCAGCCCTGGGGTCCCCAGCACGGGAAAGAACTTGGATTTATTGGAACAAGTCCAAAGGAGGGCCACCAAGTTATTAGAGGGATACAGCATCTCTCCTATGATGAAAGGCTGAGAAAATTTTGGTTGTTCTACCTGAAAAGGAGAAGGCTTCAGGTTGAATAATTTCAGCCTTCCAGTATCTGAAGGGAGCCTACAGGAAAGATGGAAAGGAACTTTCTAGAAGAGAATGTAGAGACAGGACAAGGGGCAATGGTTTCAAACTGAAAGAGAGTAGGTTTACATTAGATATTAGCAAAAAATTCTTATACTTGGAGATGGTGAGACACAGGAACAGGTTGCACAGAGAAGTTGTGGAGAAGTTGTTGATGCGTCTTCACTTCCAGCTCCATCTCTAGAAGTGTTTAAGGCCAGGTTGGGAGGATTCTGAGCACCCTGCTCCAGTGGAAGGAGTCCCTGTCCATAGCAGGGAGGTTTGGAATTAGATGATCTTTAAGGTCTCTTCCAACCAAAACCATGCTACGATTCTATTATTCCCTAGGTTATTAATGTCTAAATACCTGCAAAACATTTTCATTGCTACCTGTTTACTAGGGAATGGAGAAGAAACATCTTGATGTTATTCCCAACTCAGACAAGATGAAGATGGGTAACCCCTTTTCAGGACAGTGTTTTAGCTGGGTCTTCAGATTTACCTTCTCTGCTAATTTGCTTGCTTTGTTTGACCTTCTAACTGGTACTTTCCCCACTCCTCCTAGAATTCTGGCATTTTTGTGAAAGATTTGACATACAAACTAAGGAGGATGTAAAGACTTGTCAGCTACCTGCTGTAACTAGACTGCGTGGCTTCATAAAAGTTTTTCTCTCCCGTGGATTGCACAGAGAGGAGAAGTGTGTTATGTGGCTTGACAACAAAACCTTCAAGAAAGTGAATGTCCCCACCAAATAGTCAAGCAGATAATTTGAAAGACCTAAATAAATTGTTCCTTCAGCAAGACCTTCAGGGTGTTACCAGCAAAGGGGTGTCCAGGTCATGATTGTCACTGCTAGCTTCCTTTTTTTAGGCAAAACTTACTACTAGCAGTGGAATTCATGAAGGTAGAAGGAGACTTCCACAGACAAATACATCTTTCCAGGTATGCAATAATAATTTTACTACCTACATATTCTAGACCAGACAGTTGAAAATAATTTTAAAAAAACCCTCAAGGAACTTTGCTGAAAATGAGCCATTTGCTGTGAAGACATCAGTGTACTGGGCTGGATGGGTGAGCTGTGGATTTGGCTGCAGAAATTCAATAACCAAGAAGAAACAATATTTTGATTGGGAAATGCTGAAGTCACATGATTGGTTGGAGACACTATCCCTCCAGTTTTTCTGCTGGGTGCCATTAACCCTGTCACTCTTCACACCCTTATCCTTGCCCATTTGAACTGGAGGCCCAGTCTGCAATAGCTGTGCAGCAGCATGAGGGATTGGCCAGGATGCAGTGTCCTCTGTTAGCTTGGACATGTGCTCCCAGTTTACACGTCTCAGGGTCTTTAAGTGACTCCACTGGCTTTAGCAACACAATATTCTGAAAAAGAAAATGTATTTAGCCCACCAACATGACCTTTACAGTGCAACTGCTTCCAGTCTCCACTGCTTGCTGCTCACTAAAGGGCTCCAGAAGGAAAAGAAACCCACACCTGTTTCTTGCCCCAGAGCTTTGGACGTTCGTAAGACAAAGTTTGTCACATAATTGTGGTGGTGTCAATCAAGGGAGATCTAGGATCCAATTGTAACCCTGGCATGTGTTCCCACTGTAATGTCCCTCACCACACCAGGGTGTGGTGCCTTTGTTTTCAGCCATTCACATGCCAGGAAAAATTGAGGTAAGAAGAGTAAAAATAAGCATTAAACATAGGACAATTGTTGTCATTGAATGTTAGCAACTTCACTTCCCTGGAGATGGCACATGGAGGAGACCTGGACTGTCCCACAGCCAGTTTTGGATCACTTTGTAGATGGATGTATTTCCTATAGATTGACACCCATATTTTTTCAAGGAGAGAGTTTCTGTTTGCCAAAATGCTTCTGCAGCCTGTGCAGACCATCCCATCCACCCCAGCGCTCACATATATGGTCACATTGCTACTCAAAGCACCTTGCAGACAGCACAGCTCCTGTAGCACCAGGGAGAGCTTGGTGTGACAGGCTCCCAAAACATGAAACCCAATCTGAGCAGTCTGCCTGACAGAAATCAGTCTTTGACACAAATGACTATGGGTTGTCCAATTCAGTCAGCCATCCTACCATTCCCTGGCTATCAGAGCACAATCAGTGTATCTGCAGCCACTGAAAAAAAAAAGAAGCTCTGAATTCTTTTTGGCAACTGCAAGGAGTGGCCAGCAAAAGATGAAATCTCCACTAGGTCAGCCGTATTTTTTTATTCTTTTTTGCAAACCATGTGTTAAAAACGCTTTCCCGCCCAAGGAGACTTCATACGAGGGAAAAGTAAAGCTAAGTTACAACTTCTTAAAAATAGGACACGGCATTTTATATTTTCTTCACTCCCCCAATACTGTGCAGAGCCATCCCACCCACATGAAACTTTTGTCTGATTCACTCTCATGTCTCACTTGGAGAGAGGCTTTCCACCAACGGGGGCACCTGGTCAAGAACATGACATTCAGGGTGGTGCTGCCTCCTTACACTTCAAATAGTTTCAAACAGCTTTATATCTATGACTGGAGGGACCTTTGCATACACATAAGCATTACCAATGGGAGAGACATGCTGTCACAGCCTTGCAGCAAGGAGAGAGATCAGATCTTCTGGAAAATTAGTCTCCTTGGGCCAAGCTGACTCAGTGGCTCAAACAATCAGACTTCTCTTCAGTATCGGTCCGTTTGCAGTGTGACGCTCCTCAGGCAGCGAGCTACCCTCTGCTATTCTGGGAACACACATTTGACCTCTGTTACAGGGGTTTATTGTCAACATATGTCCACTGGGAGCCTTAGCAACTTCTCCCATTGTCTATTGTCTTACAAACAGGCTTATAAAAGCGCTGCAGCAAAGTCAATAATGCACCAAAGTGGAAATTGCTGGTAACTCAAAAGCTTAACTTTCAACTTCTGTGTCTTGCAGGGCTAGGAGAGGCAAGCCAAGGGGGAGGAACGTGCAGCTTGCTTTTCTTGATGTCCCTTGGCCTTCACACTTGATTGTGTCAGGATGCAGAGCTGCCATGCAAGGTTGCTTGGTGCATGGCAAGGAGGAGTCCACTGATACCAAAAGCATTGTGTGAAGTGGGGTTCTTGGTCTTCAATGGCTTCAAGGGGAAAAACTGGAAAAAGGGAAGAGGAAAGCTGGTGGCAAAGAAGTTTTTCTGGCTGACACTAATGTGAAGTGCAATTTCTTCTTTACTAAAACTCCCAGTGTGTGGCTGAGCTATTGTAGTAAGTATTGTAGAAAAATTTGTATTTTTGCAGTTAACAACAGTGAAGTCACTCAATTTAATGCATGAGTGAAACAAACCCTTGGGAGCATGGTCACCCAAGGGAAGGCAATATCCCATGAGACCAGTTTAGTCATTTGCAGTTTCATAAGACTCAAACCCCAAACTTTGATGTGCAAAGGCAAAATCCCCTCTGAGTTTTGAGATGGCCCCACCACTTCCAATTTGCTGCTGTGGCCAAGCAAAAGACATGCACAGGCATTTTGGGAAACAGAACCAAGTTCTTCCCCACACCAAGCAGCATCTGAGCAAGACACAGCTTCTCTCTTTTCCTGGGCCACCAGCTCTGACAGAGAGAGCAGGAAAGGACAAAATGGGAAAACCAAAGGCTTGCATTAGTGTTGCTGCCAGAGGCATCCAACTACCCACTCTGGTGACAGTGAAGGGGACACTACATCCCTCAAAAGCCATAAGTTCCACGGCCAGCCGTACACCAGCTGGTGGGACACGCTGTACTGTTAACCACTAATGCTCAACCATGGCCAAAGGGAAGCTATCAGTACAACCAGGGCTACACAAGCATGAGAAGAGCAGAATAGTAATTTTTAAAAAAATTAAAAATCACTTAACACAGAGGAAAATAGAGCAGGAACATGAAAGAGACAGACAAGACATTGTGGACTCCATTGGACACCCCCATTGCACCTCTTCCCACATGTCACTAAAGGTGGTGAGGTCAAGGAAGAGTTTTGAGTCTTTATATTTTTAATGCACTTTCACTGTGTTCTCTCCAGTGCCCCAGAGCTGTTTACTGCCCATGGTGATGCCTTTTTCACCAGGAAAGCAAAGGCTCCCATCCCAACCGAGAACATTTAAAAGTTGCTCAAGTGTCTGCAAAGGTTATGTTGCCCCATTTTCTGAAGGCAAAGCAGTTTTATCTGGAAAAGGAAGAAAAACATTTAACAGCAGCAACAGCAGCAACAAAAACTGAACAACCATGGTGTTTGTTTACAAGAGCACATTCATTGGTGTCTGGGGGGTTGACTCAGCCCAGAATGAAAAGGGGTGGCACCACGCTAGCTCTGCTGATAAACAAGTCCATCTCCCATCATGAGGTGGTCCAAGAGCTGGCTTTCCTCACCCTGCCAATCAGCCCCAGCCTTCTCTCTTAAGGGGCCCTTCCCTTCCATGACACCCTGTGGAAGGATGGCTTTGGGGTACTGGTGGGTGAGCAGCTGCCACCCTTCACGGTGTAGTCCCTGCAAGGCAGAGAAGGGTCTTGGCATGAAAATTGGAGTCCATGTGTGCTTGGGCATCCCTGTGGAGGAAATGGGAAGGTCTCACACCCACATCTGCTTTGTCCTGCAGGGCTTGAATCCTTGCATTCCTGACTACATGAAGGACACCTCAGCTTGTCTTACTTGGCACAGGGGGAAGAGCAGAAACCCCCACAAGAACGCCAGATATCATCCAACTCAATCTGCAGCCATCTCACCAACCACAACTGTGTAGGCAAGACAGGAAGGTTGCGTTTGAGCTGCTCCTGGTGCACCACACGTCATCAGATCATGCAGCCTGATTCAGTGATCAAAAGGACACAGTAAAGCCATCAGGATATGTAATAAGATTGGTATAACATATGTATAAAGAAGGGTAAGTAAAAGTCTCAGAAATAGCGTCTGTGATTCACTGGCCATTCCAACTCAAGTTGTAAAGTACAACTCACCCAGCACATGCACATCCAAAACACCTCCAAAGGATTAACAGTCATGCACTTTCTGAAGTGTCATTTTTAGCTGTGATTAATATCTGAATTTTGGAATTATTAATACTATATTGGTTCTCAACAGCAGAGTCAACTTCCTTAAATTAAGCAAATGTAGATTTGCTCTGAGCTCTAAAAAGAAATACTTTTAAAGGAGCAGGGCCTCATTGCTGAAAAAAACCAATCAAATAAAAGATTCAACTCTCTAGAGCCATCAGCATCTTCATACCTCATTGTACATACAAAGAGGAAGGAGTCCATTTCCTCCCTAAACTCAGGCAGTGGGAGCATACTTTACTTATATGCTGTCCTTAAGAAAAATGTTTTCTCCACATCCAGCCCAACAGAACCTGTGTCCATGTTGTGGTGTAGGTGAGGAGGGCTTTTGGAGGGGAGATATTGCCTGGTTTCAGGAGTACCTCCCTCTTCATGACCACCATATCACCTTCCAGTAAATGGGTATCCAGCTTGGGTTCTACAACTGCATTACTCAGCTGATCCTCTTTCAGCTCTGATTTCACTTCTCCTTAAAAGTACTTTGCTATTAAGCATGGAAGTAAAGCAGCTGTTTGGACCCTAAAGCTTAAAAACCTCAGAAGTCACAAATCTTCCATTTATGCCTTTCTTATGTGGTCCAGACACATTTTTCAGGCTTGTAGCATCGTCTGAACCCTATTTTCCTTCATTTTGCCTCTGAAATTGGCACTGAAGTCTGTTTGCACTATGTAATCAAAAGGTATATTTGTTGCCGCAGCACTACATCTCACATGGAAAATGGTCTCTCTCATTTCTTCCCCCTGTAATTCTCAGAGTGGCTTGGCACTGTCAGGGACAGGTGCTTAGGAAATGCTGATATATGGCAATTTTATGTTGTTGCATGAAGCTGAAACTTGTTTGCAATACTGATATAACAGAGGACTACTACCCTGCTTCAACTATATTTTGAATTTATTAACAGCATGTAGGCTGGGAACGTGAATAGCTGGCAAACCTGCATCCTCTAGCATCTGTAGAAAGACATTATGGATTGGAAACCCCTTATTCCATTAAGAAATGATTTCAGAAATCCAGAGCACAAGTGGCAAGTGCTGATTGGCTATCGGCGATGTCAGACACATGTCAATAACATTACTTAATGGGTTTTCCTTGTCTTTATTTATAAGTTCCATTTCATGCAGCCATTGCCCCAAAGGGTAATTATGACACTTTTTGGGTGGCTTTGCTCTTTTGGCCTTTGGCCTCATGCCTCAGAAAACCACCCAGGGTATCCAATCTCATAGAAAGTCTTTGTGGCCAGTTGTGCTTTCTGGAGTAAGTACTTTTTTCTTTTTTTTCCCCCAACTTAAATAAGCCATGTAAATGCTTCAAAATATCCTTAGTTTCCATCAGTCCTATGACATCATTGCCCACCCCAAAGGAAGAGCTACGCCCCACACCTCTGGCCAGCTGAGGAAAACACCACTGGTAGGATGCTCATTTTTCTTGGAGCGGAATAACACATACGAGAGCATGTTCTACGTGAAAGGACATTTTGGAGCAACTGTTTTACTTAACATTGTGTATTTACACAGTTCTCATGTAAATATGTCTTCAAACATATGACGCAGTTGGGAGCCTCAGAGCTGATATTTACCTGTTTTAATATATCTCGGGATATATTTGGGCTTGGATATTTTTTGAAGATGAGTGACAAGACTCTTTACCCATGCACTTTCAGTTTGCTTCAAATTTGAAGTTGATTTTTATACCATATTATAACCATATTTATTTAAGTTTCCCACATTCTGTCAAAATCTGTTTACACAAAGAGCATTTGTTTTCACTACTGCTTGTGAGGAATGAATATAATAAGTGCCAAGGGATTTTAAGAAGCTGAGAGAATTAGTGTTTGGAAACAATACATTCAGCTATTTCTTAGGGGAAGATTCATGGAGCACAGACACATTCTCCACTAAATCTATCAGACTGAAGCAGTTCTCATGGAGACAAAGCATATCCAGTCTCTTCTCAAGTTTCAAACATATTATAAAATAGAGTTTCTGAAAAAAAAAATTAACAGGAATTTTTCTTTTTTTTTCCAGAAAAGAAAAAAAACCATAAAGTAGGTTAAGATCATTTTGCTTGTTGAAGTTGAAATCTGGAGTCTGGCACTGAAAGGTGGTGCCCACTGCTACCCAACAGCATCCTTTTCCACTTAAATTGCTTCACCATAATGTGTACTGAAATAAGAGTTATGACCAAATTATTTGTCAGAGGTTGTTTGTCGTAGCTTTAATGCACCACTGTAAATTTCAGCAGCTACTGGACGGGGTAATTCTGGTTTTAGGACTATCATAAAGAATATTTTAGCCCATCAAATGCAGCTTGCATGTAGGGATTTGCTTCAGCATTTCTGTATCTCAGAGGCACATGTTGCAAAATATCAGGGATAATTCTGAAACTTTGATTTGCAAATAAGGAGAGGCAAAAAAGAGGGATCCATCTATACCATATTTTGTAGTATTGTTTAGAAAATGAACAGAGCAGCTGCTTATAAGGCAATCCTGGTCTCATTTGCTACTGAGATGCAGATTGAGTAATGGCCCCCCAAAAATCAGCATTAGCATTATCAGTTGCAAATGCTGACACTTTATCAAAATTCATGTAATTTGATTTTAGACATTACACTACCCTTTATATTTCAAATATTCCTAGGAGATTTCCTCTGCTATCTGGAAAATAATGAAGTGTGTAATGAGTTATTCCCTTCTTGACTGTGTCCTAACAAGCTAGAAACATGGGGGTATTTTCATTGAAGCATTAAAAAAAAAAGGAAATAAAAAAGAAAAAACAATGAAAAAGAAGAGAAGACAAGCCCCTTTTACTAAGCCTTTGATTACAGATTTACTTGGATGTAAATACACAGCTGAACTGATGTATTTAAGGTATGAATACCAGACAATACCCCATTTTCTGTAGTCTCTGTGGAGGTCTTTAAACACAACTCTAATATAGTTTGATTCATTTCCATGCCTTCTGTAGGAGACATCTCAGTTATTTTGTCTTTTAAAGTCCCTAAGCACCAACCACCCAAAAGCTGTTTCTGGAGGTTTGTTGTTAGAGGGTAAGCTGGACTATATTTATGATCCACTTAGTTTCCCTGTCGCCTTAAACCTGGCCGTCCATCATGAGCTGACAACGTTTTCCTGCAGAAAAAGCTCTGTGGCAATTCAAATTTTCTTTACTGCTCCATAACAAATGGTTTATTTACTTACCAAAAGCCCTGCAGCCCTCTGCTGCTCTGCAGAACACTAATTCATACCACCCCACCAGCGCCAGGTTCTCCCACCAAAAAAGCTTTCACTGCACTGATCATGAAGCACAAGAACTTGCAGGAGACAGGCAGTGCCTCCCAGAGAAAGCACCTGCAGAAAAGTAAATTTTTGTCTTTTATCCCTGGCCTTTCTTGGTTAGAGAAGAGATGTGTCTTTCCTCCACCTTTTCCCAGAACAGCCTCCAAACACCAATTCTTGCTGTCAGTCTTAACCCCATGGAAAAATAGAAGTCATTCCCACTGGATAGCCTGAAGGAGCACAGATATTGCTAGGGAACTTCACAATGTAAGATAGCAACAAGAGTCCTCAGCTGTCCAGAGAAAGTGACCAGAAAGAGGGCCAAGTCCACAGATCTTCCCATTTGAGCAATCTTATGATGCTGGACATCATATTAAATACTCAGTGATCACTGCTCTTAATGGAGGACTGTTTCTCTCTGTGCTCAAGACTTGGCCTCTCTCCTAATCAACTTTCCTGAGGCAATAAATTGGCAACAGTGCATATGTCTCATATGCTCTCATATTCTTCACAGAGAAGAACATGGAAATTTGAAAGGTTCCTCCCTTGAGTTGCAGGGTAAGATGCCAAGTAGATCCTGCTAATGCCTTCACCAGGATGCCTCAGGAAGCTTGGCAATGAGCTTGCTCCGTGCTGTCCTCATCCTGGCATTAGGTCTGCAGCTTATTTGCTTTTCCTTTCTGGAAACCATCTCCTAAGAGGCCTGAGCAGGTATCTTTGGTGCTTTTTCCACCACATAGTCAGCACAAGACCCATGAGGCAGGAAGCCTTTTGAGATTACAGATGGTGCACAGAAAAATAATGCAACTTGTGTGAAGTGTCAACTGAATTGGAACTTGCTGAGTCCTGAAAGCGACCACCAGCCCGTGGAAAGCCAGTGGAGAGCCCCATCACTTAAGCCAAGTCACACAACATATTTGTCTCATGACTAGATTGACATGATCCAAATTCAGCGATGTTTTTTCCAGGCTGCAAGCTGGTGAAAAGCAAATATAATTGTTCTATGAACAGCCTCCTGCATTTGTTTAGGGTTTGTCATTTCCACGGGCCTCTCATTAATAAATGAGTACACAGGAATATTCACGTAACATTAATGGCCAGGGGGCATTTCACGGAAGATTTGAAGTGACTGGTCACAGAAAAATCAAGTGAAGTCTTTCCATGGGTTAAGCAATGAGTCTGCTGGCTCCATGAGGTGACTCTGGTTTGTTTTGCTACCTTGGGCTTGAAACGAACAGCTGTGCTTAACCACAACAGCCGCAGGAATAAAGCTGGGCAGATGCTGCATCCCTGGCTCAGGGATCACACTGCATGAGGTAGCGTTAGGGAAGGCTCCCACCACCCTCTCCAAACTCCACGCACACATCCCTGCCCTCCCTGATAGCCACAGCCCCCTCTCAGCTGCTGTTTATTTTTCCTAGATTTTATAGTGTAAAAGCTATAGAATAAATAGCTCATGTGGGGGGAAAGCAAAGCACCAAGCTAAAATAGGAAAAGTAGTCTCAACGAGGAGAGGAAAGAGGCAGATTCCTGCAGCTAATAATTCCTGCATGGCCTAGAATAAGCTAAATCAGGACTGTTGGGAGGCGTCCCCAGGGATCTGCGCTGCCTGGCTCTCCAGATGAAGAGCTTGTCTGGCTGGGTAGATCCCATCCCTCACTTCATTAAAGGATGAGACCCCACACTGCCAGGGATCCTGCATTCACAAAGAGAAAGAGATTTGGGAAGTCCTCTGGTGATTGTCGAACCCTTTGGCACCTGTTTCACTGAAGACTTCGGGATCTTTGGCAACCCGATCCAGGGCAGTTGCAGCAGAAATGTAAATTTGTGCATTTCCCTGGACTCAGCATCCCCACCCCTACCTGCCACTTTTCACCAGCTGCAGCCCTGTCCCCCCGAGCCGTCTGCTCCTGCAGGGCCAATCCTGGCTGTAATCCCTTGGGTTGCTCAGGTGGTAAGTGAAACACCAGTGCTGGAAGCAGCAAGGCGGATGCCAGCGGAGAGCACGCTGTGATTGGGGCAGGTCACGACTCTGGTGTTCCTCGAAATTGGAGGCAGCCACACCTCTTCCCGCATGCGGCTGGACCCCGGGGCAGGCAGCGCGCCGCTTCCTGTTATTAGAAAACCTCAGGATGCTCTCGCAAGAGGAGAGCTCGTTAGCAAGTGAGGCAGGAGAAAAGGAAAGAGCACTGCCCCATGCAGCCCCTGCGCTGGAGCTGCTCAACTCACTTCATTATGGGCTCATGCCCACGGAGCAGAGAGAAACAGTGAGCATGGGCACACAGCACTGGAACCACCACGGCTCAGTGTGGCGAGTATCTATCTTCATGCATCCATCTAAAATTCCCAAGAATAACAGGAAATACAGCCGTTAATTTTCTGTTTTGCTTGCTTTGGGGCAAGCCCACATCCCACAAGGCCTGGAGCCAAGGAGCCCCACAGAGCCTTGGGGCGGGCGACATTCAGATGAGATAATCATCCACTCTTGAGTCGTGAGAGAAGAAAATAATAACGATAATTAAAAAAGCAAGCAGCCACCATGGCAAACAAAAGCAGGGAGGACAAGCACACTCTCAGCAGCCACAGGGAGGGACAACTACAGGCCTGTCCCCGCTGGAAGGGACCGGGCAGGCAGGAAGCACCTCGGCTGCTGCCGTGCTCGTCGCGCACTCGCTGTGCTCGCTTCTCCCCGCGGCCACGCATTATCATCATTTATTCATTCCATGACCTTGAAATCCCTCTCCCCTACCAGAAAAACAACGAATCCCCGTCAGAAAAGTGGGCTCTACAAAAAGGAGGGAAAAAGAAAAAAAAAAAAAAATCACGCAACCTCCCATGTTGCTTGTATTAGGTCAGATGGGAGAACTTATTTAATTAGTGACTTTTATAGGGCTTTATTTTTCGATGCCCAGTGGAATAGTTAAGATTGGTAATAAGAAAGAAGTCTGGTCCCGTGCCAGCCCTCCTAAGACAATGGTGCAGGGAGGAAAGAGCTGAGCAATATATTTGAATGTTTTCAATGCCTTGGGTATTTGGTGGTTTTTTTTAAACTTTATTTTTCAGTGCCATATTCTAAAACCATTTGAAGGGTGTACATGGAGGGGAGGGGAAGGAAATTGTTCAGGGCGGCCCGAGGGGAGGATAACAATGAATAATGGAACAAACCCAGGGAAACTGCTTCTTGCTCTGGTTTCTCCAGGGCAGGGGAATTTTCCCCTGAATGAGACCCACTCCAGCACAGAAAGAGGATGGCTGGCAGGTGGCCAAGCACCAGATTTTTGTTGTATGTGGAGATGGATGGGTCAGGTGCAAAATCATGATGGATAACTAGGAGAAAGTAGTAGAAGATGAGTTTAGATTTGCTGCTCTGTTCATGCTACTGTCCCTTCTCACAACCTGTTTCTACTGCTCATCCCCATCCCAAGAAAATACTGTGGGCTTTTTCCTCCCATGCTTGCCATTGAAGGAATAGGGAAGGAGGGTTCAGCTTTACAAATTTTCCATCAAAGGGCTATGCTTTTCTCAGCCTGTGGGATGAACTGACAATGCCAGGGAATGGGGCACCTTCCCCAACAGCCCTGGCTGATGTAGCACACGTCCTGAGCAGCTCAAGGCCACTCTCTGAGGTTGAAATGCTGCACACAGAGAATAAACCAAAGCAGATGTTGTTACAGATTTTATGGTAATAGTCTTTTGCTCTCTTTGGGCCCAGAAGCTGTGCTACCCACTGATAGGGGAACTTCCAGAGGCTGACGGCAAAGCACTCCAATGCCAAGCGTTTGAAGGACATTCACAGGCCACCATCTAAGACAGTAGCCTCACCAGTGGCCAAAAAGCCCCATGCAGCCTAGTTGCTCAGTAGCCAAACTTTGGGAGGGCAGTCAGCCTGTTTCCTGACAGCAAGAAGAATAATGTAACAGCGTTCAATAAATTCCTAGCAAGCGCAACCAAAAAAAATGCCAAAAAAAAGGAAAAAAAAATTAAAGCCCTTTTGAGCTTTGTCCTTTGCAAAATGAAAAATATGGTTGTTTTGCTCCATGGGAGGAACAGTGGAATCAGCTTTAAAATCGACAGCAGATTTGGCCAGATTCCACAGTCCTTTTGGCTTCAGCTTCCTTCCAAAAGTCATCTCCCTGCCAATTTGGAGTGCTCAGGACACAGCCACACACCTGATGATACGCTGAGTAATGGCCTTGGCTTGCAGCTATCTGGTCCATGCAGCAGGGAAGTGGGAGGGTGGGTAATTATCAGAGGCCTTCATCTGAGCACCCGTGAAGGCCTCTGTCTGCAGCTCCCTGGTGTGAGGGCCAGTGCTGCATCACACCAGAAGGGATGTAACTGATGGTACCTGAAGGGTGTGTGGTGTTCCTCAGGGTTCAGCATGGGATTGGTGGCAAAGAAACAAGCTCCAATCGTGGATGGCTCAAATGGTGGCAGAGAAAGAAGCTCCAATTATGGATGGCTCTACCAGCACCGTGCAACTTCAAAGTAAAGCAAAATAGACATTCTGGCACTTAAAAGTTGGGTGAATTCTCACTGTAGAGATGGTGTTTGGAGGGCATTCCTGCTGAGTGCCAGCTAAGTGTCCAGGCTCCCAGCACCCAGCCTGCCTTTTGCTGGTGTTCTGCAAACCCTCATCTTCTCCTGCCTACCTCTCCCTCCATCCTAACCCACAGCAGCACCGTGGTGAAGCAGCACCCTCCATGCCATCTCCTGGTCCATAGGGGAAGGATTTTCTCAGGAGAAACATGGGAAATGTCAGGAGCACTGCAGTGCAGCAGCAGCTGAGAGGCCAGAAGGGCCCTTGCGCAATGGCAGAAACTTTAGGAGCACGTCCTGGTATCTATATGGTTATTTGTATCAGTGCTGACAAGAAGGAGCTTTCAGCACCGCAGCTTGGGTGACAATATTTCTTTCCTCACTGTTCCTGCTTTGACATCAGTGAGAGAGTAGGGGCTCCACAAGGGCATTGTAAGATAGAAAAGACAATTAAAAAAAGTTAGAAATGGGAAAGGACATGCCATAAAAGTCATTATTAAGCCTTCTCTTCAGTCCCTCAACATTTTTCACAGGGATAAATGTTCCCTCTGCAAAAAGAAATTTGGAAAATTTCCACCTATTCTACTGGCTGCATCCATGAGAGTATTTCTGCCTCTGGCAATAGATTCTGCTCAAGTCTCACTATGCCGATGAGACATACGGCTCCGACGTATGGCTCCAGTATATTTCTTGAGCGAGGAGGGCTGGTGTGAGCAATACAGCAGGAGGTGCTACAAATAGGCAGAAAGTTTTGCAAAAACATGGAGTGGGAAGAGTGTGCTCTTGCAGCTAAAACCTGTGCTTTCTACATCTAATGGAAACAGTCCTCTGCTTCCAAAATTGCACAAAGCCGGCTGCTAAAATAACTGCTTTTTGACCTTTTTATCTTCTCCAATCTCCCTAAGCCTTGCCATTCTCCTCTTGCTGTCCCCAGCCACCTGCCTTTGTCATTAGCAATAATCAGCAGCAATAAATAGGAGACATTTCATTGCTGAGGAAGCAGCCTGAGATATTTTGGGCCAAGCCATCCGGGCTTGAGCTCACAGACCCCACTGGCCAGCAGGAAAAGACACCACTAAAGCCACCTTGCTTCCTATTGTGGAGTTACAAGTTCTGCTGTGAGCAATGTGCCCACACACAGCAGCTGAGAGGGCTGGGTCCCAGCTGGAAGTTGTCTACGATGGAGAGGAATTACCACCTGTCAGGAGTTTCTGCAAAAGCAAAGGAATAAAAGCAGAAAAAAACCCCAGGGGCTGCACGGCTGGAAGCAAAACCCAAATACAGTGCATCTCTGGTGGGACTAGTGAAGGAAAGAGAGGAGATCTCTGTTGTGGGATGGACAGAGAGGTCTGTGCAGGTCCCTGCAGGACTTGCCGAAGAGGCAACCTCCTGTTGGGTGTGAGGGACTGAAATGATGTGACTGGGAGGGGATAGGACCCCAGACTGGGGAGGATGGATCATCACGGCAGGGGGATGAAGGTGCTCTTTCATGTGCCCAGCTGTAAAGATCTGTCTGCAGAGGCAGATACCTTTAAGGCTCTGGGTCTCACGTGCTTCAGTCACATTTTAAAAATAGGACAGGAGGCTTCCACATCACTTAGGTATTTTGGAAAATTTTACTCAGCCTTTCTGCAGCTCCTGTCAATCCTTCTCAGTGTGGTGCCGAGATGCATTCATGGCACGTATACAAATAGCACACTTTCCTGGCCCCTCTCAGCCATGGCTGGAGACACCTTGAAGGAGCTGATAGCTGGATTTGATGATCTTTAAGGTCTTTTCCAATCTTAATGGTTCTTTGATTCTGTGACTTCCCCTCCTCTCCTCACCAAGAAATGTTGGGGGGAGGAGATGCCTCTGGCTCTCCTGGCAGCAGTGCCCCCCTGCCCTTGTGGTGTCAAACAAGACACCAAAAAGCATAACACCACAGTATCCAGAAAAAAGGTGATCTCAGCAAGGAGATGCTTTTACCTCCAGGGCAGAAGTGATGTCCAGGTTCAACTTCCTCCTCATTTCCAGGGACTTTGCCACCATGGGAGAAGCTGTCCCAACACGGAGCCTCTGAGGGCTCTGACGCCAGCCAGTGGAAAGATGACAGCACATGACATTTGCAGATCCCTTCACCTGCCCTGCAGCCACTGCTGGACAAAAATATCAATAGAGAAGCAGATCAGGGTAAGGACACTGCCTGGTATGCTGCCCATTACAGGAGCTAGCAGTGGGGAAGGATGTTTCCTATTTGGGCTCTTTCAGATTGGAAAACTCTACAAAGTTCATCTCAGACAGTCCGATCGAGATTGTAGGGACTGTTTGTTCCCGGTTTTGGCAGGGTCGTGAATGATGCATGAGTAACAGCATCCCCAAATTAGTGTAATATGCTGTACCAGGTTAGAAAGCATTCTCTAGCTCTGTTTTTCTTCTGTGTGTGTGTGTATTTCTCTTTAAAGGAGAAGGGAAAGAACTGAAAACATTGCAGTTGTGTTTTTGTTGGTTGGGGCACTGATGAACCCTGTTCCGATTGGGCTGGTTATGAATCACTGGAGAGCCATATCCACACCAAACAGTGCTGCAGCCAACCTGATGTCTGCTTGGCAGTCGCACTGAGCAAAAGCTTCTTAATTACTGGGTTTTTCGGCTGTCTGAATCCTAGTGGAATAAAGAGAAATGAACAAACTACCTTTGAATTTAGGAGACTGGGTGCATAGGAGGGTGAGCATGTGTGCACCTGCATATGTACACATGTACTAGTGCACACATGGTTTGCTTTGACTCTTGGGATAAAGGGGAAACCTTCCTCCCTGGTTTTATTTGCCTTTCCTCCCTTCCCTGGCTGATTTTGTCTGGGGCTTTTGCAACATGCCCACCTCCTTCCGGCCATCAGGAGTGGTGTTTTCCTTGCTGTGACCACAAAGGATATCACCCTTCCTCCTGTGGCACATCCTCCCAGAGCTGCTGTACCCAGGAGCTGCTCTGCCCATTCTTTGGGGAGGGAGCCTTCAACCACATGGCACCAGCACCTGTCCTCTGCCCCAAGCATTTCTCCCACTCCCACAGAAGCGCTGCCACCCTCCCTGAAATCTTGGGTTTAGCCCCTTCTGCTCTGACTCATGCTTTTTCCAGAAAGGGATGCCTTGAAACCCCCCTCCTTTTCCCCGTTTCCTCCAGGGCTTGTGGGAGCCACCAGAAAGGTGCCACTGGAGGATGCTGAGCCTCAGCTCTGGCAGCACCACCGCTGCCTTTTCCCTCGGGACCCTCTTGGCAAGGGGGAAGTCCCTGGTGTCGAAGGCCGTGGAGCAGAGCGACACCGGGATCTCGGACCGGTGTGGTAAGAGAGAGCTCTCTCCCACTGGGTAACCCGGCAGCAACTGCTATTTCAGTAAACATATCATTTTGTGCTCAGTAAACACACATTCCAGAGGAATGCTCTCATTGTTTTTTTGCTCTGTAATGCATTAATGAAGAAATAAAGTTTAGGTTGTGTAATGGTGACAGCTTGAAGTCATTTTGCCTAGTGTTATTTCTCAGCAAAGGCTCAGCTCTCCCTGGAATGGGAGAAAGAAAAGACAACCAGATTTCACTTCAAACTCACCAACATGTGCAAAAAACCAATCAAAAAACAACAGCAATTAACTCACTTCCACATGCCCCAATAAAACTACCTCTCTCACTCACTCCGAGCTTTGTCATGTATGGGGTTGTTTATGGAGGAGACAATACAAAGTGGGTTTATACAAGGCTCTTGTTTTAATTTTTGTTTTATATCCATTGGAACTCTCAAGTAGTGAATTCATTTCCTGATATAGTAAACATTTCTGATGGCCAGGATTCCTTCTCTTTTCCCAAATGAACACAAACCCCTGGTCTAACTCACCAGCAGTGCAGTCTATACAAACAGACCCATCAGCTAAATTTTCAAAGAATGCATCTTAAGCACACAGCTAGGAAAATAAACAAACAGCAACGCCTTCATGAGAGCCCAGCAGACCCTGCTGCAAGTGGGAAGCTTTTCTTCCCCAAAATTGCTTGAGCCTTCAACTGCACGTGGAAAAACCATCAGCTTTTCCCCATTACTACAGAAAACAACCTCGTCCTCGTAGCTGCACACCGATGGGTGCCGGCTCAGTGCTACATGATCTCCACAGCCCCTCTGATTTGTGACCCTATTTGCACTATGCAAATGTCTTCTGACAGCTCTCTTTTCCTGTCATTAAAACAAACAATGGCCCCTGAAACCAAAAAGGAAATCAGTAACAGGCGAAACTCTTTTTCTCTCTTTTTCTTTGCTTTTTTTTTTCTTTTTAATATTTTTTTTCTGGGTCTGAGACTAACTGCTAGTAATTATCCTGAAATATTCACAAACCTTTTCTTCTCCCAAACTGTTTTACTCATCCCAGTGGCCAGGCCAGCATGTCTAATGTAATTACTCTTCCAAAAGACCTAAAATGAAAAAACCCAAAACAATGACCAACCAGGTAGAAAAAACACCTCCTGTCTTTCTTTATGTTTATGTATCTCTATATTTGTACACGTATGGAAAAAAATAATGTTACTAATTTGAGAAACATTAAAAATAGATCCTAGTGTATGAAGTAATGAGAAATAAGAAGGTATTTAGGACTGGGGGAGGAGATTCTCAGGGAAGAAGACACACCTTTCTCTTTAGTCATCTCTCTATTTTCCAGAGTATCCATCCTGTCCTACGCTCTGCATCCAGCCCTAAAATATTTATTGATGGTCATGCCTTGCCAATAGCAGGTAGAGGACACCTGATTCCACTCCTCCCAGTACCCAGATGCTCTGCTTTTGATTTCAGTGGGAAAAGCCTACATTCAGAGACTTCAGCATACTTACACACTCCTGGGATTTGTTTCTTTGTCTTTTAAATAATACGATATACATAATCCTAAACTGGGCCAGTTTCCCATCCCATCCCACAAGCTTTGTGCCTGTAGGGCTCAGCTGAAGTCAATGGTGTTAATGTTGACATAAAATCATAGTGACCAAGTGGGAAATTAGGCCCGTAATACTTGATTGTCTTTTGCAAAAATTTTCTAAATGGTCTTAATGGTTTTGTTTGTGGTATGTGTTGCTCACTCCTGATTGTACTTCTGCCAAGTTGTACTATTAACTATAAACACTGGCCTCTCAGAAAATTTGAAGTAAAGCAAACCAGAAAAGATGTTCAAAATAACGCTACAACCTAATTTAATTTATCCCTTGGTAATTGCATTTGTAGATAATGACCAACGCAAACAAAACAGAACCCAAGCCCTCCCAGCCTTGCAATTGCTTTCACATGTGGGCACACCAGTTACAGCCAGCACATGGTTAAGTCTCTGTCTGCATCAGGACAAGTGTTTGGAAGATGGGGGCAGTTTGAGGTGACACCAGCCTTGGATGTCTGCTCGGAGGTGCCACCTATTGAACATCAGCCCATCTGCCCACCTTGGTGAGCCCACCCGGTCAGATCTTAATTTTTTCTGTAATCCCCATCCTTAATTCTTCCAGTATCAATCAATCTACTCCACATGTCAATCCCAGAGGAAATATAGCTGGGTGACTGCTTGCCAAATTCAATTAACCATGCAATTGTAGTCCTGTCTCCTGGCCCTGTTCCAGTAAGATATTTGCATGCTCTCTTGGTTTTAATCTCATGATCTGCTCCAAGTAAATCCTGTTGAGTTTGGGCCGCTGTTTGCAAAGGCTACAGGAACTTTACAGATGTGTTTGACACACTGTTATTACGTGAATGGTTTCTTTGGCCGTTTCTCAGTCTTTGGGCTGGTTGTAAACTATGCTGCCTGACTGCAGTTCAACTATTTGTTGTTGCCTTTTTTTTTTTTTTTTTTTTTTTGTTAATTTTCATTTGTACTCTTCTTGATGAGTTTCTGCGTGTGTCCCTGTTTACCTCCGTCATGTGGCAGAGCTTCTCTGCTTTGATTCGAGGAGTCTGGAACCCACAAGCAGCAATCAAAACCAGTTATGCAAACCCCTCACTGCACAGATTTGCACAAGTGTTTGTCCCACAGTTCACAATTACACAAGGATCTGCAACATATCTTCATCCTCTGAATACTTCAGCAAGCGTTGTTGTACCTGCCTGAGCGCTTGCCAGAAGCAATCACTTGGAGAATCACTGCCGGTGCCAAAATAAACTCATGGTTTTTATTTGAGGGAGGACTTGTAAATAGTATTTTTCTAGCATTCACCCATTTCTAAGTGGAACTCCCTGCGTGATGAATGCTGTTTACAGCGCAGCTCTGTTGTGAAACAGGGAAAAAAAAGCAGATTCTTGCACTTGCTGGCAGCATGCCAATGCAGTGGAGGAAGATACATCCCCTCCTGCTGTCACTCCATTTCTTGCCCCATTTCTTGCTCTGCTTCGCACTCAAAGCCCACATGGATAAACAGGATTTTCATGCTCTGGGAATGGGAAATTTTAAGAAAGATGAATGGAGAAGTCCTAATCTGGGTGGAGAAATTTTGACATTTTCTCTACAAGCCCAGCCCTGTTTCCACCACTCAAAGAGCCCTTAAAGGAAATATGTGGTATACCCTGCAAGGAATGATGAGCCAAGTCAAAGACAGGGAAAGCTCCTCCCTATATAGGGGAAATGCAGGTATCAGATGAATTTCTGAAAAGCATCTCTTCCTCAGTCAGCAATGGAGCTGCAGTGACAGGAGGGGCTCAGGAGAGGGTCAGGACCTGGTGCAGACAGGAAGAAAGCAGGCCAGAGAGCCAGAAGCCCCATCTCCCCCACTTTGTCTCTCCAGGTAATTGTGGATTCTTCTACACACCCCAAGAAACCCACACTTTGCAGTGATGAAATCACACATTTCTCCCACAAGTAAAAAATTTCCTCTCTGCTTTTTCCCGTTTTTACTGTGTTTACAGTGAAAGGGAAATCTCTTTGCAGATGGAGCGTAGGAATGGGAGAGTTGTGTGTCTCTGCAAGAGCCACATAGTCCCTCTGAAATCCTGCACTTTCAACCATTCAAGACCTGCTGTTTTTCTCTCCATGCCATCCTCAGGGAGGAGGAAAAAAAAACATCTAGAAAGTACTGGTGGCTCCAGGGTGGCTTGGAAAGTTAAAAGATGTGAAGGATTATACAGAAATGCAAGCTCAGTTAAAGCCAACACTGAAATCAAGAGCAACTCTGGCAGTGTGAATGGCATTACTCCATATTTCTAAAACTTGAAGCTGCTTTTGGTCCAAGGTCTGATCACTCCCCCCTGCTCCCTCCATCAGTTCTCATGTTTTAAATGAGAGCTAGGTCAAGTGTCTTTTCCTCCATGGAGTCCACTGGTCCCCAGGCTGGAAAGTAGTTGCCAGCTTCAGAGACACTTTAACCCTCTTTTTCCATTTGAGATATGTCCTCTCTTCACCCACACTTCTTTGCTTTGTTTTTGGTTTTCTTCATTCCCATTTTTAATGCTGATTACTTCCCTTGCTGCATTAGTGGTTCACCTGTTCCTCTGATTGAGGAATGGCTTAAACACTCTTTTGACATGGTCCCTTGAAAATGGGTTGCACGGCTGCAGTCAATGAACATAGCGTGGGAAAAACGCATTAATACTTTCACCAGTAACACTGAGGACGGCTATAAATAAACCCTTCATTACAGTATTTATATATTATTACATCATATAGCCACTTAAACCAGAGAGCAATTGCAAGTGTTGAATAATGCAGGGACAATGGCCTGTGCATTAGTTCCACTGTCATTGGCATTATGTGTTTCCTGGTGACATCGCCGCGCTCTTTGCTTCACCCAGTGTTGCGTGACATTGGTGGTGACGTTAGAGCATCAACGGGCCCTCTGCAAATGACAGACAGCACTTTGCACGACACATGTAGCCTGGTATTATATAATAAGGGTGCTTCACTGGAGAATTTTGGCAGCACATGTTCTTTTTCTGAGCAATTCATTCAAACCAAGTGTCTGTTTCTCGAAGGTTTTCTTTAAAGCAATGGGTTCATGCTGCAAGGGCCCAGAACCCTCCATGCATGAAGGAGGGAGATTTGCAGCACAGTGATCAACCGTGCATCTTGGGAATCACCCCATGTTGTGCTGATGAGACCTGTTGGTTTCCAGGTGGATCCTGCCTGCTCTGCTGCCTTCTCCAGCTAGAGCCAGAGGCATAGCCAAGAGAGATGGTGAGGGCAGGAAACTGGAGATGCTCAGAGCCTGGCAAGAAGGAATTTCAGTGGTGATACTCACACTCATGTCATCTGAATCCAGTTAGGGGGTATACAGAAGATTTCCTTCCAGAATGAATCAGATTACTTAGGTGTGTTTTCAAATCACACAGAAGTACAATAATTCTTCTGAGATTTGTTGTTGCTGCTGGTCTTCTTCCTTTTTCAGAACACTTTTCAGAGTGGGTGGATACATGGTTGGTGTGACTGTGCTTAGACCATGGCTGAGTAAACTTTCTTGCTGAGTATGGATTTCAGTTTCCCCAGTTTTGATATGCTTCCCCTTAAGGAAGCCCAGCAAAACAAAACCCCTTTCTCTTGGCTTGAATGTCTCGCTGCTGGTTTTCGTGGCAGGGATGCTCATCTCAATTACACTGTGGTCAGCAGCATTCAGTGCCTCACTGATCCTCACTTGTCAAACAAGCTCCTGTGTGGCACAGAAGACTGTGCAGAGTCTGAAGGATCTCCACCACAGTACTTGGAAGGGGCTGCTTCCAGAAGAAGTCATTTCAGATGTTGAGAAATCTCATCTTCAAACTTTGTCCTCACATGACATATGACCAATTTCTGCACAAAGATCTGCAGTTGACTTTTATTACAGCTCTGATTTAGCTGCTTCTTTGATTTATCACAACAATGCACATTCAATATCTTTCTTCTGATGTGGAGGCCAGAAGTATAACTCTACTCATATGTTTGTATTCTCAGGACTTCGGATTTCGCAGATTCAGAAACTCATTCATAGAATCACAGGATTTAAGGCCAGAAGGAACCGTGAGAACATCTGGTATGACTTCCTATATTTCAGAGCCATTCACTTGCAGTCAATTAGCCCAGTGCCGAGCCCAGTAGCTTTGCTGCATCTTCCAGAAAAACATTCAGCTCCGGACATACCAATATATGGGAATATGAACACATCAGAAGCTGAAGACTCATCAAATTTCTTGATTTTGAAGCTCACATTAATTTAAAAATGTGTTTCATTTCTAATCCCCTTTTGTTTGGCTTCACACGTAGCCATCAGCTTTACACTTTTCTCTGCTTCATAACTGAGTGGCATTGCCTGGCACCCTACATCCTTCAAAGCTGGGAGTTGGGTTTTTTTAATGTGTCCTGGCACCTGGACAAAAAGTTGATCTATCAGAAGTATTTGGGAGTCAACTTTACTGCAGTTTTAGCTATTCAAAAACTTTTTGCACTGTTGTTTGCATTATCATTTGTCCTTAACTAATACAGAAAAAATTCACTGGGGATATTAAGAAAATATTTTTCAAAATACTTTCATTTAGAGAAATGAAGAGAAATTGAACTTGCTCATGTAAAAACCAGACAGACATTTCTTGCTGAAACAAGGGCTCTGACCAGCCTTTCCAAAGGACTTCTGAACACTTCACCCATCTCTCTGCACAGATGTGTTGTACATTACTACACTCTCCCCATCCCCTTTAGACATGGAGATGGAGATAGATCTGTGTTTCACACCATCAAGGCGTATTTTCCATCTTTGAAACTATTTGTGCAGCCTTATTCTACATCCTTTCTATTTTTCAGCAGCTATACCATTCACTGGAACCCCTGATCCTGAAGAGCTTGATCATGGCAGTAGCTTGTCCTTCTGGCTATTTGTCAAGGACATACTTTTCTCACCATTGCAAATTTACACCAGAAGCTTTTAAGTTTTGCTTCCTTCCCCTTTCTGAGAGGGCAAAAATTTTAATGATATACAAATGGCCTTCTGATAGAGGCTCATTTCAATTTTGATTTTCTGAACTTTATGACTTTCTGCACTCCATTCCAGTGTCTTTGGTTTTCATTAATTTTAGGGTACTCAATAAATAGCAGTGGAAGAACTGGGAAGCATCAGATACTTGTCTCATGTGGATTTCTCCATCTTTTGCAGTAGAAGAAATTCAAGAAAGCTGCTGTTTGGGCTGAGGAATGCAATAGCTGGACACTGGCAGGGAGAAATGCCAGTGGAATGTGGGTACCACCTATCCACTGTGCTGCTAATATTGTAGGTTTTACCTCTGGGCCTGGAGAGCCACGTCATCTGTGTGGCTGCAAGTCGTGCTCTGAACTTGTTTTGGAGAGCTGGTGGGTGATTCTAGAGACTTACAGCTGAGGAATGTGGCTGTGCCTCACACAGCACTGCTTAAAAGCATCCAGGCTGGGGTTGTTGGCCCCCCAGGAACCACAGAGAGTGGAAGGGGGAGAAAATCATTAATATTAATAGCACCAGCCTTGGAGGAGCACCCAGGGCTCCATCAGTGAGGACAATGCCAGCATGCAAGGTGTGGAGCAAAGTAGAACACTGTCCCTTTGCCCAGGGACCACCATGAGACAGATGTACCTGAACACACAGTCACTGCACCTTTTGAAGGCTTCTGGAAACGAGCTATCACTTCTGTGGGGTCATTTTGGCAACAAGGGTATCCAAAAGACTATGAAAAATGAGGCTTTCTCTGAAACAACATTTTTACTGGTAGGAGGAGAGCATTTGGATGGAGGCACCCTGGTTGCTTGTAAAAACTAGAAGAATGTAAAGTCTGTCGCAAAGCCTGTCAATTCTGGAAGATTCTGACTTCTTCTTTCTGGGTTTTCACACTGTTCCATCATTTATGAAATAGGTACACATCCCATGCTGCTGATATATGACCCCCCCCATGGATTTTGCCAGTTTTAGTGGGAAGGAGCTGAAGTCCAAAAGAAAATTAGAGGAGCTGAAGGACTGAGCCACAGGTGAAGCCTCTGGTAAAGGCAGGAGTTATCCTGCTTTCCTTTAGCCACACTTACTCTCCCTTTGAGTCTTGCAACAGCCATGGTAGACAACAGCAAGCTGGCCAGAGCAGTGACACACTCCTGTAGATCTCCAAATATCAAAAGCATTTTGGTGTGGGTGTGCAGGCTCAGCCTCTCCCTCACTAAAAAAAAGAGCAAAAAAGGAAAAAGGTATAACACTGCTGCGAGGGAGCCAAAGGTGATTCTTCTTTTTCTCTTGGCCCTCTTGCTACTTCTGTGGGAACCCAGCAGTATTGTTTCCAGAAGGCTTGGTCTCTGTCACCCAAGTGTTTGGCATGTTTGGGGACACCCTTACTACTTCCCTTTCCTCCCCTGCAGAAGAGTCCAACTCAGCTTTGACCACAAAGCCCAGGAGGCCTTGGAGTTTGTCTGAAACAAAAGAAAAAGATTGCGAAAGGCAGTGGTGTCAAATAATGCTTCCATTTAGTAGGAATTTTGCTCCCCTTGCATTCCCAGGCAGCACCTGCTGTGTGAGGCTCTTGGCCAGCTCCTCTGAGCCTCTGTGGTAAAACAAACAAAAACAGCAGGGAAAAAAATTCCTCTTTATAACGCCTGTTATCCTCAGGCTACCTTCCAACGCTGCCTTGCCTCCCCATGTTGATTGTACTCTCCAGGGAAACAGGCTACTACGGGGCCAGCAAGCCTTGTGCAAATGGGCAGTTGAGCAACGGAGGAAGAGACCCTGTCTTATTGAAAACAAGACTGTTTTCCTTCTTTTCCTTCATGTCTAAATGCAGAAGGGTCCTGATTGTTGTCCCTGCCAAGAGAAAAAAAAATAAAAAGAAAAAAGGAAAACACCCTGACATGTTATTACTTCCATAGCAAAAGCAATTGGGAATTATCCTGCATTAGTGGAAAGTAGGGCTGGGAAGGGATGGGTATCCTGGCTGGAGGGGCAGGGGAACATATCTTTGTAGATGTTTATAGTCTTAGCATTCCAAGGCTCTTCAGAAGTTGTTTTCTGTTTCCAAGCATGGTGGAACTGGCTGTGCCGGAGTTTATCCCTGTTTGTCTGGGGCCTGGCACAAATGGCCCACCTGCCTTTTACCCACTCAGCCTTCAGCTCTGCCCCATCACTGGTGTTGCTGGTGGGGGCTTGTGCAACCTTCAGGGACAAGGTTAACCTCTTACAAGAGTTTGAGGACACCTTTCTCACCTCACACTTCCCCTGCAATCCCTGCTTGCTCTGCACATGCTCAACTGAGGAAGGAAAAAGACATTAACCTTAGTTTTGATCCTACCTTAAAGCAACATCTTGCAGATCAGTCTTAAGCTAAATAGCCCTGGGACAGAGATTCACAGGCTGCTGTGATCCCCTGGCCTGACCTTAGGAGTTGTAGGCATCACTTCAATTTCTGTAGCAGAAAGCTTATGTCTCTCATTAACACTGGAATTTCTATGAGTGCCACTGCTGAAGAAAGTCCCAAGCCACTTGCCACAGTGCAGTGCTCATGCTCACAGAGGCAAACATCCCATCCCCAGAGCATGTCCCCAGCATTGGGGTCTTCACTAAACAGCCACCCCCTGGGTGTGATTCCTCCTCCTGACCCCTTTCCTCCCTCTATACCCTAAAGCCAAGCACAGCACATCAGCTTTTCCCAGTGACTTTGGGATTTCAGGCCAGAGTTAGCACTGAACCGGCCAGAATGGTGCAAGGAGCCTGGATAATTGCTGCTGGAATTGTGCTGCATAGGCCCCGTGTAACAAACTTGCCTCAAATAACCCAGCTTGAATGTCAGAGTCCGTGCCGTATTGTGTTTCACATTGTGGCTGTGGGAGCGCTTCCCCAGCAGGAATCAGGGTAACAAATCCCTTGCTCTCGCAGGAGGGCCCCATAAAATGAATGATTCTGGATCTCACGCTCCTGAGGAGGTCTCGGTTACTCCAGCACTTGCTGCTCATAGCGGGAGCGACCACGGGGGACAGAATGAGGGAAGGGTGGTTTGGCAGGCTTTGCTGTATCATCAGCCCAGTGTCAGAGCAGGAAGGAGCACCAGGGCTCTGCTCTCCCCTCCAATCCATACTTGTGCATAGATGTTAAATTAAAAAGAAATTTTAAAAAATGGAGAGTGGGTAAAAACCCTGAGGCTTAGATTTAATCAGATGTATCTGCTTGAAATCCTGCATAGCTGCTGGTTCAGGAGGCTCCCAGTTTCTGTTAGCTCAGACTTACCTGCAAGCAGCAACAGTCTCAGTACGTTTATAGGGTGGCAAAAAATGAGACATGCTTGCTCCATGAGCACCATGCCAAACCCCCCTGCTCCCTCTTGGAGTAGCTTATGACATCCCCTCTGCCAAGTCCTGTGGCTCAACACCCAGCACAGTTGCCTCTCCATCCACATCAGAAACCTGAACTCCCCCACTTCTCATTGGGAGAGGGAGTTCAGTTCCCTGAACTATCTCCAGTCTCTTCTTATCTTGCTTTCCTTGTCAGCCAGTGAACTGTGAAGTGACAGCAGAGAAAAAAATGAACTCTGACCTCATTTTTCCCCCCTACAATTAGCCAGAACTGGGCCTTTTATTTTTTTTTCCTCCCCACTTTTTAAATGATTAATAAGACAACTTGGTCCTTAGCTTCTGCAGTGAGGCGAGTGTGCTGACAAAGCACTGTGATGCCTCTTCCAGGTCACCCGGCAGCAGGCCATGCCTTTATGAAAACATAAAAATTGGAGGGACTATTTGAAGAATTTGGAGACTGAGACACAGGAATTTCACCCTTCAGACCCTGGCAACTGCATGTCTGTGGTGGTCTCTGAGCCCCAGCGACTGCCATGGAAAGGAGTAACTGTTTAACCGCAACCTGCAAGCTGTGAAAAGCATTCTTTTTTCTTCTCCTATTATGTTTCCTTTAAATATGCAGCCACTGCCCTTTACCTGTTTCATGTGGTGATGGCCTCAGGCTGTGCAGCAAGATGGATGCAGTGGCAGAATACAGATCTGTAAACACTATCCCTGGCAATGCACAGGGAGATCCTCACTCCCACTTGCTGCACCTGAGCATCGCTCTTCCCTGTGTGCTCATCTGTCTCTTGATGAGTTTCCAAAGCTCCTGTTGCAGTGGGAAGTAGGGAATTAAGGCCAGGTGGAGTTTATTCTTTCAGATCATCTTTCCTATTTCTGTGCCTTCTTTATGCCACCTGTTACATTTGGAGACAGAAAAAGCCTCTGTGCACTCCCAGGCACTGCCAGGGCAGGAAGAACTCATCCCCCAGAAGGATGCTTCAGAGGGGGTAGGCAGGCAGGGGAAAGACCTTCACCAGCACAGGCATAAATGGACAAAGCACTGGAAAGCAGCACGGGGGGGAACAATTCTGCGTTGGCCTCTGGTTGATGGATTAACAACTGGATTGGCTTTCTCCCTTAACAGCAGGTAGTGCCTGCCCTCCAGTCCTGTCAACTGGAAAGTATCACTTAAGGAGCTGCTTTCCACACCACTCCCAGCAGACCCCTCTGTATCGCTGGGGCTTGAGAAAACCCATGACAGGCCAATACATGCAGTACATTCAAGACATTTTAAAAGCAGACGAGCGTTCCAGTGGAGTCTGTCAAGCTGCAGGGCTACTGCTGAAGGGGTAGTGGGGTAAGAGGTTTTTTGAAGGCATCCTTGGCATGTCAGAGAAACAATTTGCTCTTAGCTATATCTGTGGAGTGGCGTGTAGCACAAATGCGGTGATTCCTGTCCTATCATGATGTCCTTGTGTACCAGCTGTGGGTCACTCAGCAGGAAGAGAAGGCGTGCTCTTGGCTGAGGGACAGCAGGGGAACTGCCAGGGCGACTCTGAGTAGAGTGGAAGGCAGTGGGTGAGCATGGAGTCTCCTCAAGAGCCACAAATGCAATGGCAAGCTCTTCCTTACACCTTTTGATAACATCCAGAGGGTAAAATGGATTTCAAAGCTGCAGTACGTGCCTGAAAGAGGTGTATTCTGGAATCAAGGCTCTTGTGGTTCCAGCTAAAGATGATCTGCCCCATAGGCTTTTGGTGGCCTTGGTTTTGTCTGTTCCATCCCTGGCTTCTGGGTGACAGGGCCTGTGTTAGCCTCCACAGCTTCTCTCCACCCTTCTGCCCTTGGTGCTCACCAGCTCCAAAGTGGAGTGTTTCCCTGCCCTTCCCAGGAGGCCTCCCTGTCTCCTTCAACCTTTCTCGCAAGAGCTGTTATCTGTCCAGATGTGTGCAAGGGGGAGGACTCCAAGAGAAGCCTTCTTCATTACCTCCAACAAACATTCCCTTTTCTTTGGCAGATGCTTCCCACTCCTCCCACTGTGCAGCTGGGACAGGGAAAAGATGTCAATATTTATGGGGTTGGTAGATATGGTCTCCAGTGTGGCCATGGAAAAGGAACAAAAACAGTTGCTGTCCCTGGACAAGCTCTCTGAACCATCAGAGATGTTCTGCTAGTTCATGTATGCCCCTTAATAAGCAAAAACTCCCATACAATTGTTTAGCAAATGCTGGTTTCCAGTCATCATTGTGAGCTTTTTTACTGTAGTACCTCCCAGAAGCGAGTCCGATTGGGCTCCTGTCACGCTATGCAATCTTCAAGCTGCCAGGGAGGCTGAATTCCTTTTTCTAGGAGTTGACAGTCCAAATAAACAAGGCAGACAAAGGAGAGGAGGGGAAACAGAAGCTCAGGGGAGGTGAAGTGAGTTGTCCAAGGTCACGCTGCAGGTCAGTGCCAAAGCTGGGAGCAGAACCCAAGCTGCCAGCTCTTGCTCTCAAGTCCTATCTCCCGGGGGAAGACTGGGCCAAAGTAATTTATGAGACAAAGAACTTCTATCGCATCCCTCCTGGCACCACAAAGTTCTTCAGCTTGTGCAAATAAAGCACAGCCAGATAAAGAGGCAGCTGGGCACTAGTTATATTTTGGTTTGCTAGGCCTTTTTTTCTTCAAATGTTAAGAAAATTCTTTACCAGCTAAAATGATCATCTGGGTGGAAATATCAAAGTCAAGGAGGAACATTGCTCTGGGGCACTGACCTGCAGATCTGGATGGTGGAGGTCAAGCTTGGATGGTATCTGCTGGAAGAGAAGTGCTGACTCCCAGCTCCTAATCCAGCATGGCTCAGAGATGAGATCTCCTTCTGCTGCACACTGCCACTGACACTGCAGTGGAGGTGCCAACAAACAACCTGGGCAGGAGGGAGAAGGGAGAAAGATAAATCAGTTGAGATAAAGAAACAGCTGGGCTCCATCATCATCATTTTCCTATGGAGCGAGATGAGGTTTCTATGAGGTAACTTCTGTGAGGGCAACCAGGCAATGGACCTGGAACCTTCATCTGGTTTCAGAGCATGGTGGAGGTGATGTGGCTGCTGCTTGCAGGGAGATAATAATCTTGGGACTCACCTCTCCCTGTCTCCTCTGAGAAGTAGGAAAAAAACCAACAGGGAAGCAAAGCAGCCTCCTAAAGGACTCACCTGTTCTGTGCCTGAGGCAGAGCTGGGGCACCTAGTGCTCTCAGTCCCACTGGAGGCATCGTTACTTGCATGCCCCATAACTGATCTTTCATCTCTTTCTCAGGAAACAGAGGGTCCTGCTGTAAACAACATCCATTCGGAGGCATGTACTTCACCATCAAAATGGTATCAGCCAGCTCTCCCTTTAAGCAACAACTCTGGCTGGTATGTCTTTATGCTGTTGTGGTAGGGAAGGAGGGCTGGAGGCGGGACTAGGACCTCCGAAATGTGTATGGGAGGGGGCTGTCAAGCTCAGACTCAAGCCCTGAAGTCCCTGTATCTCCTGTGCTATGAAGCAATAATCTGCTTGAAACTAAACTCCCTTTCATCCTGGCAGTGTCATCCTACAGGGAGCACAGTTCTGAGAAGTGCTGGGGCACCATGGGTTTGGGAAGCTGAAGTTGTGACCATTCTTGCTTTTGCAGCTGGTTAAATGATCTTTCATTAACAGATGTTCAACATCAGAATGTTCACTGCCGCTTCCCTCTTGCTTCTCAATTACTTTTCTTGCAGTGCAAGATGGGCCTTATCTCAATGGCAGGTGGAAGCTGCTCAAGCCATCCTGACTGGCTGAAATGCCACTGGCTGATTTTTTAAAGTGTCTGCAAAAGGTTCATTATCTCCTGCATAATGTTTTGTTGCTCAGATGTTTGAGTGCTGTAAGGACAATGTGCCAGCCTTGCACTGGGTGGTCCTGATGCCCTCATATCTCCCTCAGCCCATCCAAGGCTCAGTAAATTCTCAGGACAAGACAAGGACCACAGCAGCATCTGCAGGAGCCTATGGTAGTAGATCAGCCCTGTAATAGGAAAGATAGCCCAAGAGAAAATATTGGATGTCTTTGCATGGAAGAGCACTCATATCAGCCCATCTTCCCAGCATACTGTTCTGTGAACCAGGCTGTCAGATAAAAGAGCAAGAAGAAGGGAAAAAAAAAAGGAAAAAGAAAGCACAGAGCTATTTATGTAGCATGACAGTTTAGCAATGGACTCCTAGAAAGGCTCTGTGCTGTCCCTGAGGTCAGGTTATTGAGTGCCACATCTGACAGAGGGGTTGTCACAGCCGTCCAACATCACCTCACCACCAGTAGAGCTCATCACAAAACCTCTGCGTGCTGCCAAATCCAGGCAGAGAAAGCTGGCAGGATCTGCTCATTCCGTCCTCCATCAGCTTTGCAGTGGTGACGTCAGTGTGGTCATGCAATGAAAAATGCTGCACCTTTGATGTCAGTGCCACCAAACCCAGCAGAGAGATTTCTGACTGATCGCTTGTGAATGAGAGCACTTGAAGCTGCTGGCCTGGATGTTTGTTTGAATCTTGCCCAAGTGGGTTTTTGGCCTGAAAATGAACAGAGTTAACCAAGATCAGAAAGACTGGTTAATCAGCAAGGTCAGAAATTAATCTAAAACAGCATTCCTCAGGGTATTTTGGTGCCTCTACCTCCAGTCAAATGCCAAAGAGGGCAGAGGAATGTGAAAGTTGAAAAAAAAATGTTGAAACAACTTTTCAAACTCAACTGAAGAGTCAAGTTTGGTTTAAATCTGAGGCAAAGGTTGGGTATGTGTCTTCATCTACCAGAGGAGGTTCATCCCTGGTTCAAATAGAATGTTTTGGACACTGGGCAGGAGTAGGAAGTGATGAAGTAAGAAATTAAGGTAGTAGATTTGGCTTAATCCTTATTGAACATCTGGTTGCAAGAGGAAAATACGTGGTTTAGCATATCTGTCGCTCTCCACAGTTTCAGTTCAGTGAAGGGCCAAGGCATCAGTGGTTGAGCAGGGGCATGAGTTACCTGCCACAGCCCCGTGCATGGGCAGCCAAGGGACACCCAGATCCACGAGGGCCTGAGGCCAGCACAGCTTCAACTGCTCCCTGCAAGAAGGGCAGGGGCCCAAGGCCAAAGGGCTGCTGTGACATTTGAGGTGCTCCAGAAAGGCTTCATGGCCACCCACTTGTCATGCTGACAAATCATCAATCCTCTGCGCTGCCACCAGTTTCTTGTGTGACTTTGGACAAGTTAGCCAGATCTCATTCTTTTAAGAAGTCCTCAGGACACCATGGAGATAAATAAGCAGAAAATTGAAGCTCTCTGATACTGTGGAGATAAGGGAAAGATAACACGTAAGTACGAAGGATGGCAGTTAGGCACAATACACATCCACCAATCTCAAGGCAAGGTTAAGAGCTCTGCTCATTCATGCATTTCTGAGTTCCAATAAATGTCCCTCAACAGGAAAGCAAGTGACACTTATAGGTAACCTGAGGTGCCATTTAATTGGGTATCTTGTAAAATACAAGCAGGCCTTTGGTGTTGGTTTCCCTCCACGCTTCACTCTTCCTCCCACTTGAAAGAGTTTGAATTGGCCAGAAACAGCAAACAATGACACAGAGAGTGTTTAACCATTAATAAGGGTGGGCAATGGTTAGGGAAGTAGCTAAATACACTAGTTATAGCTAACCAGCTGTCTTCTTGTCTCTGTCTTATTGAGCTTGGGTTGGGTTTTTTTTGCAAGCTGGCCCTGGTTAAAGTCTTTTCAGGAGTTAATGAGCCAGAGGAGGATCATCTTCCCCATGGGCATGTTTCAAGCCAATGGTTCTTGCAGGTTTTCTTGGCTATTGTATGCAGGAGCACGGCTGTGGTCAGGGTGGCAATGCTGGCTCTCTGCTGAAGGGCTGCACAGCTGGGCACAGCCCTGCCTCTTCTCTCAGCCTGGCCTCAAGGCCTGCCTTAGATCTTGGCCAAACTCACTGGTGCTTGGGCAAAGGAAATGTCTGGCCCAGTGCATCATCAGCTTCAGCTGTCAGCAGAAAGAGACATTTCAGGCTACTGTAATGCACATCCAGCTGCATGGCTGAACTCAGCTGAGGGCTGCTGGGGACACAGGCACACTGCAGCATCTCCTGCCATCCTTGCCATCCTGCACCTGGCTCAGCCCCTCCTGGGAGAAGGACCCTGAGTACTCACGGCTGATGCTTTGGCTGCCTGGCTGTGGCTGCAGGGGAAGGAGGACAGCCAGCAGAACTGCTCACAGCACAACCACCCCTGGGACTTCCCTTGTTTCTCAAAGAAACCAGCTCAGAAACATCCCAGGGTCCATACAGTAAAACTCAGCACTAAAGCCTGGAGCCTGGGTTTTCTCTTCAGCCATCTGTTTAGGAACGGCAGTCTATTAGTAAAAGGAAAATAAATAAGGTACTCTGAGTTGTTTCTGGATTGTATATGTGTTGATAGTTACAAAACAACAAGAGAAGAGAGACTGTTGAATAAATTGATTTAAAAAGAAAAAGAAAAAGAGTTGCAATATCTACATTTGTCAAAGAGCAGGGGTAGGGACGGGGAAGAGGAGCTGAGCAACCTTTTTTGGGTTGGCACTAGAAATTAGCATTTGGGGAGGGGTCAAAGTCTGTGGTCAGAGAAGTGACTTTAACCAGCTGGAGTCTACTGCCTCCCTGCCCTTGAGTAACAAGCAAGCAGCTTTGAAGACTGATAAAAACAAGTTTTCACTAAAGTCAGCACTCCCAAGCTTGGGCAAAGCTAAAAGAGGGAAGTTCAGGCCAGCTTTTGCTTCTCCCACCAGCCAGGCCACCAGCTGAATCCTGACCTCAGCATGTTTTTGGCAGGTGACAGTTTAAAACCAGGAAGGACAAGGACAGGAATATGAATGCACCAAATGCACCAAGAATCGCCTAAATTCTCCTCTCCAATGTGAACTGATACCATTTCAGAAATTCCAGCAGAGCTCAGAGCTCTGACGTGGTTAATATAGTTAAATAAATATTCTGAATTGCATAGAAGAATGGAAGCAATCTTGCTTCTTGCTCAGATACCCATGTGAGACTTGCAGTATTGCCAGGTAAGGGAAAAAAGCTACCTTGATTTAACCTATAAGCAGTGTTCAGCCTGGGAAAAGCAGGAATCCTTCATATCTGGGAGGCAAAGTAGTTTGGATAAGGTCCCCTTTATTGATTCTGACCTGCCATGAGGGATGCTTCAGGTATGGGTCCAAATCTGTTGCTATGAGAACTGTTTTCCAAACTTTTGAAAATTTTGTTCCCGGCTTTTCTGTGAGCACCTCAATCTGATCCTACTCTTGCCAGTGTTGCTGGACACGGTTGTTTCCTAATGAAGTGATGGAATTTGGGAAGCTGTGTATAAAATGCAAAGGGGCTGATAGGAATAATCCCAAACTGGGCTGAGAAAAAATGAGCAAGCCATGTTACACAGATGGACTGGTAGTTCTGTTTTCTTAGAGCTTCACATAAAACACTAAGATACCTTCAAAACCTAGAAAAGAACACTCAGATGATTTATTAATAGGGTCTCAGGGTCCTTTTACTCCATGTTCAGTTCCTTTTACTCCATGTTTTCTATATTCATAATACTGTTACTGAACCTAAAATATTTTTGGTGCAGGATTCCCCAGAGTTGAAACCTCTGACAAGGGACTATTTGCATTAACTGGCTATGAAACTTTTTCTCCCCCCCCCACTGAAAGTTTTATTTGGGAGAAAGTAGTATTTTCAAGTTAAAAACCTGAAACTCTTTTAAAGGAAAACTCCTGATCACATTGAAGAATGAGCACATGAAAGGGCCCCGTAGCCTGCACACTGAATTAACCTGACCCTCTGGCATCCACTGGCTTCCTGGCAAGCCTTGGCAGGTGGCTCCCTCTCCTACATCAGTGGAAACTTTCACTGATCTCGCTGTACTTTGGGACACAAAGCGGGAGCCGGGGAATGTGCTGGAATCCATCTTCCCCCAAACCACAATGTTTGCTGATGCCGTTTGGGTCTATCTGATAAAACACAAGCAGCGAGACGCGCTCCACTCTCTTCCTCCCTCTGACGGAGGAATGAGCTCAGCACGCCCCGGCGTCCCGGCCAAATCCCGCGGGGGTCATGTAATCGCATTCTTGCTCCGTCTGCCTCAGTTACCCCACTTGGACATGTTATGTCTCCGTGTTTCCTGTTGCGGCATCCTCGGCATTCCCCAGCACACTCCCGGGCGCATTGCTGCTCTGCGCGTCACGGGCCAGGACGCGCTGCTGGCACACACGCAGCTGGCACAGGCAGCGGGTGCATTCCTGGGACACACAGGTAAAGCTCCTCCAGGCCTGTTCTGAACCCAGCACTCTGCAGTCATGGCACATCTGGGGATGTTAATGTGCTTGATTCCTGCCTTGGCACCATACTGACAGAAGGAGACCATGGGGGAGTCAGGATTTAGTGCTGATTTTTGTGGATCAATGGGATCAACCAAGAGGGCATTCATGCCCTCATGCAGTTTGCTATTGGAAGTTTAGTGAGTGTTTTAGAAAGAGCACAAAACTCATGAGTGCAGAAAGCTGTTGTAAAAACACCTCCCAATGAGCAAATTAACAGCAGATTCCCAGATCTCATCAATCTGCATAAGACTCAAAATGATGGGAAAATCTATTTTAAGAATGTTTAGGGAACTTCTCAGGATGTGATAATTTAAATTTTTTTTTTTAGTGTGCTGAATATAACATTTTGTGCACTGCTCCAAGTACAGCCTCTGTTCAATACCCAGTGCCTGTGCGGACACACGAGGTGGTGAAATATGGTGGGTAGGGGTCTCTTTTTTGGGGAAGTGTGAGAGAGGAAACTCACTGTGGAAGCATCCACTTTCAGCCAATATCACTGTCTTGCTACACAGGTAAAAATATATTAAATATAAACTCCTTGATTTTCAAGGTCCAACTGATCTGTATTCTTGTCCATTTAACTATGTGGCTGAATGAGTGAGCAATTCATGAGTGATTGGGATAAGAGATGGGAAACAGTGCAAATAAGGACAGAGTACAAAGAATACCATCAATAATGTGATATCATTGCCTGTCTTGCAGAAAAAGTCACAGAGATAAAATCAGTTTTTACTGACTTGCAAAGTATCAAATATTATTTTCCATTAGAACTTAAAAATGTCCTCAGATCTGTCTGCAAAATATTCATGAATTGTTGGCTTTTTACTTGCCTGGTCGCATCTGTCCTGGGGCCACATCCTTCAGGCAGAGATGGCTGTGTTTGCGGATGGGTTGACTGTTTCCTCATCCCATCCCCACGTAGGACTCTGGTCCTGTTTTTGTGCTTCTGGTCCTGTTTTTGTGCTGCCCAGATGATGAGAGGCGCAGTGACTTTAGCCTGGAAACAGACAGGATTGTGCTGTGCTGCAGCCGCAGTGATGCTCCCTCTGTTGTCTTCCATCATGGAAAATCTGACAAATGAATTTAAAAAGGAGAAAAACAGTCAAATGGAGTGGATAGAGGAGGTCTGGCTTAAACAAGGAAGGTGCAGCTCAACCCTACTTGCCATGGACATGCCTGAGGGCAGCCAGGGACAGACACATGAAAATCACAATAAATATTGGGCAGAAAGAAGGGAGACATCATTGTTTGGCTCCTTCCCTCCCATCCTGCTCCTGTTTGTACAGTCCCCATAATGACACATGTATCTTGGCCTGCTGGACCTTAGACTCGGGTGTATGTGTGTTTTGGGCACTGAGTTCAGAGCCCAAAATTAGAAAGAGGATGAAAAGAAAACACTTTTCCAACACCACTTAGCTGGAAGGAAAGCATTTCTGCTACCTGTGGCTGGCAAGAGCACCCACTGGGTCCCAGCCCCACTGCCCAGGCACACAGCCAGTCCCTCCTCACCCAGGAGAGCAATAAATTATTGCTTGTATGGCAGAGCAGGGACCCAGTCCCACCATGCACACTGGAAGAAGCAGACCCCAGCCCTCCTACTGCCTGTGCAGAGCAGCTGGGAGACCTGGAAATATAAAAGCAAGCTAGAGGAAAGCAGAATTACCTGTTCCCAAAACCACTGTGAGATGCTCAGCCTCAGGCATGTGCAAGCTTTAACAGTCTCAGAGCTGCAAAGTGCTGGAGGAGAAAGGCTCACCTGGGCTGTGGGCTTGCCAGCTCTGCAGTGCTGCCCCAGCAAAGGCCTGCCATACATTGAGAGCTGGCAACAGGGAACCTCACAGGGGGTGAGGAGGGTCTTTGGGAGGCTCAGGGACCTGGGAGAAGCTTCTGACTAGCTGCCAGGCATAAAGAATAGCAGAAGTCATTGCTCAGAACTTAATTTGTACCTTGAAAGTGTTCTGGTGTCCAAGCTGATCATCAGCCAGTGAAAAGCTGTGCCAAAAGCTGAACCAGAAAGGAGGACTTTGGTAGGAAGGAAAAATCAAAACCAAATCCGTCTCTTCTGCCCATGTCTCCTGGAGGTGGAAGCTGCTGAAGGGCTCAAGTAGAAGTGCAGCTATTGCAGGGAAGCTCAACTGGACCCAGCAGTGTGATGAGGCAGGGACCATCCTCCTGCCCCATCTCCTCAACCTGCACGCTCCCAGCAGATGGCTGAGGACACATGCAGATGGAGAAGGCCATAAGAACTACATGGATTTTGCTGACTTGGGATCCAGCAGCTCTGGTTTTCCTCATCTGAAACCTTGAGAAAATACATTGCCCCATGGTTGTATTGCATGAGTAGCACTGGAACAATCAGTGTGGAGTTTTGTGGAAAGGGAGGGAGACGTGGGCACAACGTAATCTGATATTTGTTTGATAGATTCCTTTGATATAGCCAGTGATTACAAATCTTGCAAGATACTGTAATTGCCTAATTAGCCTTACCGCAGGAATCTTTGAAAATAACACTGCAGGGGTGATGTCAGCTTTATTTAAATTTAAGTGTATACTGAATATCTGTGGCATGAACAGAAGCATCAGGACACCAAAAAGGCAATATCAAGCCCTCACAGGTTAGGGAGTTAGAGCTTTGAGATGTGTTGTGCATGTGTCTCATTTCAAGTTGCCAAATGCAAGGCATGAGGGATTGGATGTGTGAAGGTTGTCAGCCTTTGGGACTGGACCCAGGGCCAGCCAGAGCCATGTTGAATATGCATAAAGAGCTACAGAAAAGCTAACCAGGAAAACTGAAATATATATGGTTCTTGCTAGGTAACACAAGGAGTGGTTACGCTTTGCTGATAATCTCTTGGTGCCTTATTTCCCTCTGAAATTAGGAAGATGGTTTGCTCTTACCTCACAGGTAAGCCACAAAGATACATTCATTAAAGTCTGTGTAATATTTGTAAAGGATGCGGACACCGGGATGAGACCGCCACAGAAACACCCAGAAACTAAAGCCTAAGTTAAGACAATATTTTCTAAGTGGGAGACATCCATCTTGTGACAATGTTTAGTTACAGTGACTTTTATCTCTGCAATGCCAGTCAAGCACTAAATCATTGCATTTGATGGATGCTGGGGCAGCATGGCCGCAATTGCTCATTGTCAGGCTGATCCAAAGGTCACAGCTTTGCTAAGCTTTGGATCAAAATCCAAAACAGTTCCTGTCACGTCCCTCAGGTTTGAAAGGACAATAAATTTACTAATTTAGCTTTAGTGTTGGATAGGAGCTGGTGCCACCTTTATCTGTTTCTCCTGAGAAAATAAACCCAGCATCACCATCCCCAAAGGAGCACCGTGGTGCTGCAACATGCTGTTAACCTTCACAGCACAAGACAAAGGCTCTGGGGGGGAGGTGAAGGAGGGCAGGATTTTTTGGGATGACTCAAAGGCTCTGCTACACCTCCCTTGATGAATGGCTTCGTGGAAGTGGCTGTGTGCCCCTGAGCTTTGTGAGGGTGATAGTGCTTAAGAATCAGACCCTGGATGCACACTGGAGCCTGCCACAGCTGTGGCTCAGTGGCAAGGACGCTGTTATTGAAAAGATAGAACAAAAAGGGATCACTCTTTTGGGGTGATCACTGTAGAGGGGATCACCCAGTATTGTGGCTCACCCTTAATCCTTTAAAAACTAGTCTACAGTCTCCAGCATTATAATTAGACCAGATGGTTTCAAAAAAGATGCAAGAAGTAGGCACGGATAAACCATCTCTGATTCTAGCTTTTAATGCCAAAATACCTTTTTTAAAATTTACTTTCCTAACTTTGGCTAACAGGTGCTACTATGAGGTTGTTGACACCAGTGTTGCCTAAACACACACCCCCCCCGCCATTTCCTTTTAATCTGGATGCATTCTTGGAGGAGCCCAAAGGGATCACTGAACCACATAACACAGCCAGACTGGAGATGGACAGAGAGGGTGAGAATGAAGCCAGAGGAGGAGTGGATAGGATGGGGGTGATGAGAGACTGATGTCTTTGAGAAGGTTCAATTCTGGCAGAAATGGAGGAAGCACTGTGGACTTTATTCTCTGTCTGCAGGAACATCAACATTGAAATCTCTGCTTGGATCTGGATTTGTTGACACAAAATCCACTGCCCAAATGTGGGGGGTTGGAAACAGTTTACCTGTTACATTGCCAGTGCTATCTCAGGAACACAACTCCACGGGCTGGAGCAGTTGTAGTATATCTGCCTGTCTCTTATCTCGTGTGTAACCTCCTGGACTGAAGACATAATGTACTGTCTATCCTTTCTGTGATAAAAATAAAGCATATAAAACACACACATATACACACACACACAAAATCCCAGGCCAAAAATTCCCTTAGGGGAACATACTGTGACTAGATAAGAAGGTACTAGCTGGCACGTAGTTACCTCTTTGCTTCCTAACTGGGACACTCAGGGAAGGGTGGAGTTGGTTTTGGTGTGGGGCCACAAGACAAGGGGGAGAGAGATGTCATGGGATGGAGAGCAAGATAAAGGAAGAGCCATGGAAAAAGCCAGCTCAAGGAAAAAGAAATGAAAAGCACACTGGACTTACTCCAGGTTTTCATAACCCCTCCAGCCAGCTGTAAAATCTGAGAATTTTTGGGCCATGGACAGCAAGCCCATGTCCTGAGGGACTGAACAGGAGGTCTTTGGGGCTCAGAGCATCAGCTTTTATATGAGATAAAAACTGGCAAACCTCCTGGAGACTGGAAATGCTTCTGGAAAACTCCTGGAGAGTTGGCATGTGTATCATGCATGACACTGCATGTGGCTGGTGCTCTACACGCTGCACCCCCTGAAGGTCAGCCTGGGAGCAATCTGGTCTCTTCTGGGGGCTCATTTTTTCCATCTCTCCCCTGCAACTGGCTCCCTTCAGCAGTTCTAGTAAATTTCTAGGTAACATCTTCTTCTGAATGACAGGTGTGACTGGCATCACCTCCTGCGCTCATGGGGAGGCTCTGCTGCCAGCTCTTGAGAGCTGTGTCCAACCCATCAGAAGCTGGCGGGATTTGGGAAACACAGAAGGAAAGAGAGCTTTAAAGGAAAGGTGGAAGTGAAAGAGAAGGGAAACCAGAGGCTCAGCATGTCTATGAAACAAATCTTGCTGGAGATCCCAAGCCCAACTCAGCATCCAAGGTCACCAAACTCAAACCCACTGCTCAGTTTTTCACTCACTCTGGGTTCTCTGTGGAGATCCAAAGCAATATAATGGATGAAGGAGAATTGCAGTCATAATCAATCCTTATCACCAGTGTTAACACAGTGCTTAAAAACTGTCAGAACCACACCAGTGTTTCCCTTCCTGTCAACAACTTCTGCTGGCTCCACAGCTTGGCAACCAGCAAGGCAGAGGCAGCTCCCACATCGTACTTTTCCCTTCCTCAACATCTCTTGACCTCAAGCACCTTCAGGGAAAGCAATTTTTAGAAATCCAGCATCCGGATGAGATTTTTGGTTTATCTTTCTTTTGGACAGGGTGATAGCCTAGGCTGTAACCTGCTTCTGCCTTGATGCTCCCTGCATGGGAAGGGCAGTTGTGCTGGTACCCTGCCAAGGATGCATTTTACAGGTGTCTGCTGGCTGGAGGATGCCAGCAGCCCCAAAGATCACCAGTCGTGGGCAGGGCTCTTTGGAAACATTTTCACAACTAACTGGCTTAGATAGTGGAGTAAAACATGCATTTCCCAAAAGAGGGCATCTCATTTTCACTTTGATGGATGGGCTCAAGTGTTGAGTCAGAATGAAAAGATAATATTTGTGGAAAGCCCACATACTTCAGAAGAACTTAAGCCTTCTTTTTCCTTGGGTCTCTTTGTAGTATTTTTAAGAAAAAGTTAACTCAAATTTTAAGAACTGTGCTAGGATGGAATAGGAAAACATTTGGTTCTGAAAATGTCAATATTACATATTTGGACATTTTCTGTGTTTGTTTTTTTAAAACAAACAAAACAAAACATTGAAATTTATACTGGCTTTGCTAAAAATGTCAGTTCCATCAAAACGACATTTTGCAACGAGAAACTGGTTTATGCTTCCCCCCCTTTTTTGCTGACTGCTTGCACTTTCTTCAGAAAAAGTGTCTGTCTGGGTTTTACTGGGAACAAACACTTTGTGTGCATCCAGGGGCGTTTGCACGTGCAAAAATGCCTTTGGTTGTTGGTGCCTGCATGGCAATGCACACACCAGGAAAAGGCTCTGCACATGGAGCCTTCACCTGCAACTTGCTTGGACTGAGTGAAGAACTGAGCTGTGGCTGGCTCATGAAATAAATTCAAGCATCCTCTGCCTCAGCTGTGTGCACCAGCCTTCCCAGGAGGGAGACACAGCCCTTTATTCCTGTGCTGCCAGGTCCAGCACTGGTGCCAGCCAGCCGTGCTGCTGCCCTGCAGGAAAGCCACCTGGCCTGTGCAGCCCTGGGCACTGCAGCAGGAGGCTGTGAGAAAGGACAGCCCCGGAGCCATCACAAACACAGGTTGCACTGTGAGCTCCAGTCAGTCTGCTGAGCGTTTGAGTCAGTGAGGCGTACTTCCCATGGGAACTCTTAGTCCTGGCTAACTTCAGGCAGGACCAATTAGAGCAGGGAGTAAATACACTTAGCATGCTCAGGAAAATACATCTAAAGCTGTTTATACACATTCCTTTGGACCAGTCAGCAACAAAAATGTCCTTACAGCTGTTTCCTCCTTCCTTTCTTCCCTCTCTCTCTCTCTCTCTCTGTGCCGCTTCAAAAATAAAGCTCGCTGGCCTCACCTAACCCTTGCTGGGTTTACTCCTATTCACTCCCAGCTCTGTCAGGTCTTGTGTGCCACCAGCCCCTCAACCGGTGAGCTTCCAACAGACTTCTAACTGTGCCATTTTTCTGGCCCCCCTCAAGGAGCCAAGAGGAAAATGCAATGCAACAGAAGCCAGGAGGAAAAAGGTTTGCATGTTTCCTTATAATCGAGGAGCTGATACCCAGCACCAAATCACCTTCATCACCTCGGGCCACCTTCGTCATCAGGCCTGGGCTTTGCGCACACGGTGCACTCGATCGGCCCTAATGGCACCCTGAGAGCCACTGCCAAAGCCATAACTGCTATCTAACGAGGATGATCTCAGGGGATGGGCCATGGCCACAGGGACCGCGTGCAGGGAACAGGGAACCCGGATCTCATGTCCGAGACCACTGCCCTACCCACAGGGTCGCTCTTTTTCCTCATTGCTATCATGCTTGATTCAATGTGCGTGTTTTATGATCGGTCACATTAGCTACATGGGGATTTTCCTGATTTCCAGGTGCGGGACTGAGGCATTTGTGAGAGAACTCCAAATGAATGATTCAGTTGTGCAGCATAAATAGGGTTTGATCCTAAAGAAAAATCTTCCCATTAAGTTTCACCATGAACCAGTGTTTTGTTTCACAAAAGAAGTGGTGTACTGTAATTTGGACTCATTCAAGTTGAGAAGAGCTTTCTCTTCAAAGCTAGGACAAAACAAGAATATGACTAAATTCTCTACGATAAAAAAAAAAACCAACCCTTTTTTTTTTAATCTGGACAAGACTAGTTTGACTTACTTTATATTTCACATAACCTATTACACCACATTTTAAAAAGTTGTTTCAAGATTTTAAAAATAGCACTTTTCATACTAAAAATATTTCAAGATATTTTGAGTTTTGACAGAGCTGCATTCTCCAAAGGAAAACCTGCTCTTCCTGTGTTTGCCCTACCAGCTGTTTGGTGATTTTTTATGCCATACAACTGAGGTGTCGGGGTGTCAGCACCTCCAGAGCTGGGCAGGCAAGAGGGAGAGATTCATCTCCCCCAGCCAACAAGGATGGGCAAGGCTCTCTGGTTTCCAAAGCTTTCTCCTACCAATCCAGCTGTGGTTAAATGCCAGCCAGTATGTGCCAGACAAACTGGAGGCCAGCTCAGAGGAATCCATTGGGCATTGAAGTCACAAGTGCACGTTTCTGGAAAGAGCTCTCTGCCAAGCTCAGGGAGGCTGAGCTTGAGAACATCTGGCTGAGACACACATGTGCATGCACACACACACACGCACACACAGCAATTCTCAGAGCTCAGCTAATACAGCATTTGCTCAGAGTACTTTAAAGCTTAATTTGGGTGATCACAGTGGCTTTGTGAGCACATCTCACTAGAAGAGCAGTTCCAGGCTTTATCTGCTCAACCCTCTCCACCTTCCCTCATGCTTGTACAGCAGAGCAGAGCCTAATGAGCTGGATGTGATGCAGTGCCTCACTCTCTGGTCCACAGCCTGGATAGAAACAAAGACACGATCCCACGTGTGTGTTTAGGTCTGGCAGGTTAACAGTAGCTAAATATCTGATGGGAGGGAAAGGCAGGACCAGATGTGTTCAGATGAGCAAGAGAGGACCATGTAGCCATCAAAATGCAAGATACCTGTGTGAACTGCTTGGTTTTGTCACAGATTTTGACACATCTAAAGAATAAGTGAAATGAAACCCCCTGTCTTGGGTCTGAAGTGTTTAGGAGAGTTCCCCCTCTGTGCAGATGTAGTCTCCCAAACACAAAAGAATGAAGAAGACTTTGATTATAGCTGATATGACTACACCTAGTCCACACAGGAAGAAATAAATGGTAACAAGACCAAGATCTTTGCCACAGAAAGAAGAATTTAAGCCACACAATTACACCTGTCTTCCAAACAAAAAACACTCCTTCTGAAACAATGCACGAAAGCCATCTAGATGATAAACCCTAGATGATCAGATCATCAAGAAAAAAGATCATTTTAGCATGTGTCAAGTCCACCAGCAATGCAGTACAATAATGGGGGTGGTAAGACGTAGCCAACACTGCCCAGAGAGCAGGTGGAACCATCCTCAGCACCATCCCTCAGGAGCACCTCTGTGACAGGAAAACCCTTCAATCACTAGTCAGCCTAAGCAAAGAGCAGTCTTGCTGGAAAGCTGAGACTCAGTGCAATCCATGTGTTAACAAGTGATTAGTGCCTTTCCTTGAAAATGTTCAATTATTTTTCTTTTATTGGAAATCTGAAAAGCCTCAAAATGAAAGATCTTCAGCAGCTGAAAAAGTATCTTTAATTTTCCAACAGAACCTGTAAATTTCCATGGAATAAGTCAATGAAAACAAACATTTTGTCACTCGCATCAACATTTTCCAGGAAGAAGGGAGAGAATAAGGGGAAACATTATTTTTGACAAGGTCTGCTGATTGGCAGAGCTCTTTAATAAATAGATCAGGCCAGAGCATACGACTTCAGTCCACATGGCAGAACGGTTGGTCCTTGAAAGGCTGATAGAGATCTTGTTGGCTGAGTTTCCCCTGTGGTTGACAGAGCATTAGCTAAAGACAGGATACAGGCAACCAGTCATGCTGAGAATGACTGGTTGCCAAACCAGTGGCTGGCAGGATCTCTAAAGGCTTAATGATAGAACGCAAATGCTCACATAGAGACCTGACCAGCAGAGAATTTGCTAGCGGGGAAACTGCAGGCTACCACATACCGTAACAGGAGCTCGCTCTCAAGGAGTGAGGAAAAAAATAACAAAAAAGAGAGAAGGTCGGCTCTTCAAGCATTTCCAAGGTGGTTATAACCTTTCTCCAAAGAGGCAAATCCAACATTAAACACCAGGAGAATAAATCAGCTGCAGGGACTGGCAAAAGGCTGAGAATCTAAATTACAGCAAGGTCAATAGGAAGCAGGGGGCTGCTCAGAGGGAGCCGGAGTGAGAAATTCAGCACATCTGGTAGGTACAAAGCAATGCCCTTCGGGCAGACTCAGCCCCCAGCCCACCCCTATGCAGGGCCTAGAGCTCAGCAGAGGGAACAACACACGCAGAGACAGCCATGGGGAGGTCCTGTCTGAGGGAAATCCGTCTGCAAGAGGGTGGAGGGGGAAAAAGAAAAAAAAGGCAGGTGAATAAATGAGAAGCAGCAGTGTTAGGGCTGTGCAGCTCGTGTGGCCGCCTGAACAGATGTGAGCTGCTGCCTCTGCTGGCTCAGGGGATGCTCTCCTGCTCTGGAGACAGAGCTGGCGGCTGTGTTTGCTTTGGTGTGGTTGCATGCGTGCCAGCAGCAGGGCTGCACCACCCCTGGCACAGACAGCCCCACCACGGATGTCACAGGAGAGCTCCAGGGCAGCCCCTGCAAACCCACTGTAAGGTGCAGTGCTTTGCCAGCCCTCTGCTTCACACAGCTCATGGGACAGAAAAATCAATGCAGGGAAGCCTTAAAGCTCCCCTAAATGCCCATGGGGAGCTCAGGCTGTGCAGGTCCGAGCACTGGCACAGCACAGGAGGGACTCCAAGCAGATCTCTGGAGAGGAACATAAAGGAGTAGCGTGCAGCTGATTTTTCTGTTGACTTGGAGACTTGTCAATCAAGCACCCTTTGAATGTGTAATGGGTGGGTTGCAGCCCAAACCCATATTTACATGAAAATGTCAATAAAAGCTGTATGAGCCTTGAATGTACATGCAGAGGCATGGCATGGAAAGCAAGATGAAAACCAGGGCAAAGAGCAGGAAAATTAAGAATATAAAAGGTTTTGTTGGAGACAAAAGTAGGTCAGAGACTGATGGTGTTTTGGGGGACGTATCACAGAAACACAGAATATTCTGAGCGGGAAAGGGATCCACATGGATCATTGAGTCCAGCTCCTGTAAGGAGGCACAATTAGGTGGCATGGCAAGGCTGAGCTTATTTGGGCTGTGTGGGACCAGCAGAGGTTTGGTGGCCAGGCTCCCCTGCAAGCATCAGCACTGCCTGCACATCAGTGGGGCAAGCTCTGCCCTGCTGGGTTCAGTCAGGTTCCCCAAGGGAATGCTTCCCAGTATGACAGCACTTTGATTTGCTCTCAGATGGTACCAGAGCAATCCTCTGGCCTCTGTCTGGGTTTGGATTTGAGTTTGCCACAGTATAAATTAAAACTTTGATCTCAAACACCACCAGGATTGTGAAGTGTTGTCAACACTTATGAGTATTCCATTAACATTTGAATACTTTACAGTGTAATTCCCTTTTAACAGTTCATCATTTCTTGCTTGCATTATTTTTTGCTGCTATTTATCAACATATCTAACAAGATTGCCCTTTGTAACTAATGCAAAAGAACATGAGGAGATAAACAGCCTGTGAAGGTGACATGGACAGCACAGAAAAGAAAAAAAGGGACAATAATAGATATTCAAGCTGAATTAAATCTGGAGCTTTAGAACTTCTGCCGGATGGTGGCAAGGAAAGTGTAGAAAACCTTGCAGATGGCAGCTCCTATGTGACCCACAGGAGTAATTATTTTCCAGTGTCCCAAGGAAGGAAACAGAGATGTTGAGTGTCCCTCCCACTGCTCCCAAATGCAGGTGTTGGTACAGTGACAAGCTGCTGTCATCCACGGTGGTGTCACTCAGAAGGGAACACTGGGAATGTGTCCTTTGTCTCCAGCTCTTTAGCCTGACTCTGAACTAGTTCAAGGTATTGGAACACCAATGAGAATATGAGAATAACAAGAATATTTCAATATGTATAAACATATAGGGCTATCTATGTATTATTTAAATGTGAACAGACATGCAAATTTAGATTACCTTTTTGTTCATCTGCCAACCTCTGCTTAGCCCAGCCCACAGGGACCTGCTGAAACAGTGGCTCAGGTGACTGCTTTGCTCAAAGGCTTGGAGGAAGGGAAGAGCTGTGGCCAAGACCCCAGAGAAGTTGCTGCATGGGGAAGGGAGAGCAGGGATGTGAGCTGAGGTGCTCAGTGTCACCAGGACAAAGCCAGTCAGGGGCAGAGTACAGCCTGAAAGGCTTATAAAGAAGCATTTATAAGTTCTCCAGAGTGGATTTAAAACTGGTGGTCGATGTAGTGACTAAAGCTGCAATCCTCAAAGGTATTTAGGTATTTGATTCTCTGGTCAAACCAAACTTTTGAGGATCTGGGCTCCAGTACAAGGACTTTCCACCTTGGCGAGCATGAGTAATGGTTTGGGCAAAAGTACCAGAAAAGGGCCATGGCCCTCAGGTTCTAACAATGGCTTAGATCCTCAATTGGTGGGTCCCAGTTCCTCAGAGCCTCTCTGAACTGCATGTGGTTTCACACACTGTCTTGATGTGTGGTTCTCTCTGCCTTTGCCAGCACTGCCATCCCCTTGAGCTCCTGTTGCTGTGGCAAGGCTGAGGTTCTGCAGCACTGGTGAGGGAACAGGGAGCCTTTCTGGGAAGATGGGAAGATTGGGGGAAATGAGGAGAGTAACAAAAAACCAGCACAGTTAGGGGACTCAGTCAAAAAGCTGCTATTGAGTAGGATGGTAGGTGCACCTTGGAAGGGGGAAGAGTCACTAAATTACACAATGGAGACATTCTAATTAGAGGTGGCTATCACCTCATCTAGTCATATATACTATTTGGCTGAAGTTGACGTATCCCTGTGGACCATTTCAGCTTCAATCAGTTTTAAAAGGAAGATTTTCTTGGTGAAAAGGAGAGAAAGAGACAGACTGATGCTCTTTACCTAGTGTTTAGGACATTGGCCACACTTTAAATCCCTATTCTGCCTGATTCAGAATGAGCTCAAAAACCTCTGCAAGTAGGAAAAAAAATGAGTCTGGGAGGTGATGGTTTAAAAACACTGCACTGGAATGTTTAAAATATGTCAAAACTTCTTTTTTTTTCTTTTCTTTTTTTTTTTTTTTGAATGGGAAATTCATCAAACCTGACACTTCCCATGAAGAGTTCTGGCTCCAATGAATTGGTATATTTGGACACTCCCTGATTCCCCCCCACCTCCTTCACCACCATTTCAGCCAAATATTCTTGGCTGGTTCTAATTATACAGCCATATATTTTTATACGCACACACAGCCAGCGTGCACACGTGAAGGCTCAGTAATCACAGATCAGACAGGGAGGAAAGTGTTGATAAGACCTTAGCTGCTCCACAACATAAAAAATTGTCTGAGAACCCTTTCCCTCCCCACCTCTTCACCTCACCCTCCCAGGAAAAGCCCAGCAGAGGCAGTGGGCTCTGCAGATGGCAGCCACATGCACTGGCTGGCTGAGTCTTGGCATTTCTGCATTTCTCTAGTGCCCTCCTCAGGTTTTGCAGAAGTTCACCTTCCTCTGGATGCGAGGTTCACCTTTCTCTAGATGTGAGACTGCATCTGGCCCTGCTGTTCTGCTGCCAGGCATCCAGCACCCTCGAGGGAAGGTGAGAATTGGTGCTTTCCACGCTCAGTGGGAGGCCAGGGAAATGGAGAAGTCCAGGGAACGCAATATCCTCAGTTATGAAACTCAACATCAAGAGCTTCCACCCTTCCACACAGTGCTTACAGCCCTGGAGAAAAGGGTCCCTGTCTGGAGTCCTGGCATTTCCAGTAAGAGCCAAGGGCACTAAGCATCCAACAGACACGCAGCACCTCTCAGGATCAACCCATAATTCAGGGCTGCTCAAGGCAGCTGGCAGGAGGCATTACCTGAGCCCAAAGCTGCTGGTTCAGATTTCAGTGGGGGTTCCTACTCCACATGAGATTGACTCTCTTAAGGAAGGGGGTAGGGGAAAGGTTTTTCTCTGAAAAGGATGAAAGAGTTAAAGTTGAAAGCAAACAGGCCACCCAGCTCTCCCTTTAACCCTCCTACAGCAGAAGAGACCCGAGGGCCAGCCAAATCTACCAGTTCTAGGAAATTATTTAAAAAAAAGGACAAGCACACATTGGGGGGTGGGAAGACCAATCTATTTTCACAAGAATCTGTCCTTGATTAGAGCAGAAACATGGAAGTGGGGGAAAGAACCGATTATTCAGCAGAGAGCTCAGAAGAACAAATAAAAAAGGGGGGGAAAAAAAGCATATTTGTTCAGGGTGTGATAGAGAGACTTGCAAAGCTCATGGAGACAATTGGAAATTAGGTCTATTGAAGCAGAGGCGCTGGCGCTGAGGGTGAGGAATCAAAGGGCAAGTCCCGGGGAGGCGGCGGGCCGGGGTGGCCGCCCCGGGGTGGGCAGTGACGGGCAGGCTCCAGCGTGTGACCTCTCACAAAACCCTTCCAGGGGGCTTGCACATATTGTGTGGGGCATGAGCTGATTTCCACACACAGAGATTCCTAATGAAGATGTCCTTCAGGCGGGGAGGGGAGGAGACGGGGTAATGAAACCAGCCTGTCTGCCAAGCCCCCACCGAAGGTGGCACGGCTGTGTAACAGAATATGTAAAGGGATGGGAAAAATGCTGTTGGCCTCGATGCCATGCAATAAAAAAAAAGAACTCCATGTGAATTAAATCCAAAGTACCTGAATGCTAGAGGCTTGAAGGAAGATCAAGGAACCCCTTGTTTCTTATTGCAGACCAGAGCAGAGCGGCTTCAGAGAGTGCCTCTGGTTCAGAAGCAGTTATCATCTGCCTCAGACTGACCTGGCCAGAGTTTGAACTAGTCTGAACAGAGATTTATTAACCCTCACAGTCAGAGATCAATAAATAGCTTCCTCTGGAGCAGGCAAACTGCCCAGAATACAAAAACATGCAACGAGCCTGCCACCAATCTGCTCTCCCCACATCCAATAAAAAGATGCTCTAATTCCCCAAAAGACAGCAATTTCTTATTTCTATAGTGTTTTGAAGCCAACTGTAACATTCACATCTAATTGCAGGGCCCTGGATCTCTGCCATGTAGAGTATGGTTGTTAGCAACATAATTTGTGCACTTCTCTGGGGTCATTTGGAAACTATCTGTACTTACACCCTCCTCATCTGCTCTGCTGAGTGTGTGCTGGTCACTCAGTCTTATCGTGCTGCAAAGGGCAAGGTGCACCACTGAGATTTATGTGCAGGAGAAGAAAGAGTAGATGATGTTCTTCAGGGTCAAAGCCACCCCAGTGCTTCATCTCTCCAATTAACCACTCTGCCAGGGAGAGAGATAAGGCTAAACGTGGGGCGGAATAAAAGATTTAAATTGCAGTTTGACTTTGTGTTTTTTTAATTGAAACTTCATTGGAAGAACGGGTGAAGGCTTACTATACAAAAAAAAAAAAAATGTTTTTCAGGCAAAAGTAAAAGTCAAAAACACAGGACTGGCATGACTGTTGTAGAAATCAAACCATGGATAAATGAAATGTGGGGAAAAGAAAGATGCTCTAACAAAGTGCTACAGGCTCCAGTGAGCAGTTCTGCTCGACTTTGAAAAAGTCACAATTATTAGACTATGTCTGTATTCACCCTGTGTTTCAAGATACCTTAGCCATGCCTTTAGACAAAGGGATGAAGCTCCTTGCTCAAGGAGCCCCTGAGCTGCAAACCTCTGCAAGCTGGAGTCTCTACTGGTGATAATCTTCTCCTTCAAAACTCTCCCATGCATTTTCTGTCAGAGATGGGTGATTGTTTGCTGTGTACCTTCACACTGAGTCATCCCTAACTTATTTCCCAATCCTTTCCTACATGTCATTATTCTTATTCATTGACTCCTGTCTCACATAATTCTGTTTACAAATCCTTCTGGCTGTCTCCAAGCATCTTAACACATCTCCATCTCCAAAACATGATATACTCTATTTTAGAAAAGTTTAAGAGCTCACGCAGGTGGAAACTGTCAGGAATAGCTCCCTGTTACTCACTCTTCAGAGGCTACACAGGGGTGTGACAACATAAGAAAACCCTTCCTGGTAAAATCAGATCACAGCTTTTGACAGTCAGTGTTTTCAGACATATCCAAGCTGTAGCTAGAGCTTGGCAGGGAAGACTTTCCCCTACTTATAAAAGTTTTCGAAACTATAGTTGATGTTCCTCTCCACATCAGAAAGAAAACTGGAGGGAAATTTCAGAACTGTTCACAAACCATGAGGAAATTAAAAAAAACCCAAACAAAACAAAACAAAAAAAAACCCCAAAAAAACAACAAAAACAAAGCAAGGCAAAACAAAAATTGGTACAGATTAAAATAATTTTAAAATATTGGATTTGGACTTTTCTTTGCTATTTAATGGCTTTTTTCTATTATAAATTAAATTTTAAAATGAAATGTTATTTCAATGTACAAAACCTTTAAATTTCTAATCATTAAAAAAAAGAAAAAATTTGGTTTAGAAGATTTGTAAGAGTTTTGTAAGTTGGAAAACTTGTTAAAACCATCCCATTTACCACAAACAATTACAGTTTAAATACATTTGTCTTTTGTGACAGAAAAAAACATAAGTGAAATAAAATTTCCAACCCTTTCTAGCAGTGACTTCATGTTTTTGTAACACTTTTCAAGGTGAGAGATGCACCAAAATAAAATTCTGACTTTGCCCAGCCCCTGTAACTGCTTGGAGCCAACGACGTTGTCAAAGAAACTGGTGGATCCAAGATTGTTGATGGAGGAAAGAGAGAGGGTCTGAACTGAACAAAAACACTTGTGCCAGTGAGTGAGGTTTGCGTGGTTTGCCCCTTCTCTCCTGGCTGAACACACCCATCGAGGGCTGAGGCACAGAGCCAGGCGCCAAAAGTGGCCAGGTGACCTTGAACAAGCATCAAACTCAGCAGGGGCTCAAAGGACTGCAAGGGAGCCAGGAGAGGTGCTACTTGACCTGATGCTGGCCATGGGGGATAAAAAATGCTGCTTTCCAGCAACCCCCACCTGTTTTTCCAGGAGTTTTTCATCCCTGTTCAGTTCTCAGCTGTACATCTGACTCTTAATAAATTTTAAAAATTGATCCATTCAGGGCATAAGGGGTGAGGAAAAGAAAAGGGTCAGCAGATAGCAGGCAAGCCAGCTGCTGTGTTTATGTGAGGGTGAGGTTGCCAAATAGCTGCTGAGGGATGGGACAGTGGTGTGGCAGTCATTTTTCCTTCAGCAGAACTGGCACACTGAGACAGAACATATCCAGACTTGCACTTGAGAGCTTCCAGGATTCATTGGCCCTGACATCTTCTGCCAGAAATAGAGAGAGATTCTGGAAACCACATCCCTGTCAAAAGGCCATTACTGTACCACCTTGGCTCTGCAACGTGGCTCTGCTCCTTTCTACTGCCCTCTCACGCGCCAGACACCTATCCCATCTCCTGGCAGCTGCTCAGGAGGCATCCGTGTGCCTTCCCACCCACAACCAAAAGTAACTGGGATCAAAGCAACAACTAGGGTAAGACTTTTTCAGGCTGGTTTGAAGGTTCAGGTTCTGTGATGGTAGCAGCTCCTTGGGCCATTAAAGATAGCCTGGATTCCAGAATCTGTAATGCTTCGCTTGCAAAACTCCTATTTACGCTACTGGGAAAAGTAGTTCTTTGTTGAACACACAATATATACTTGGTGAAAACCTTCTGGAGGAGTGGTAGAGAACTCAGTTAACTGCCAGCCCTGCTGGAGGTAGGACTGCATGGAAAAGAAAATGTCTGAGAGACACTGACACAAATTTTCTGGGGTTATTTTGCATGCTACCTGCTCTGTAGAGACCACAATGAAAAACAGGGAAGTGCCCAATTCTCATAAGAACATGAATGCCACATTACATAAGCCCAAATGTCCAAGCAGTGCAGTATTTTGGATGTGACGGTAACTGGTAACAGGTATTTAGGGACGAATGTAAAGAACAGGGCACAGACAGATATTTAGTCGCCAGGGAACAGCAGTATAGAGACAAAATGGGTGTCCGTGTTCCTTAGAGATACCAGGGCACATGAGGAAACCTCCTTCCACTCTGGGGAAAAAAAAAATCACCAGGGAAATGTGCCCACTGGAAGTGAAGAAAACATTATAAATGACTTGGAGTCTGCCTCCCACTAACCACGGGGCAAGACATTTCATCTAGCCTGTGCCTTGGTTCCCACCATGACATAGAGAAGTTGCATCACTGCAGGATGGAGAAAATGAAAGCATGTCATGACTGACAAATCCTGAGGTGTGAGGGATGAGGACCAGATGGGACCACTCCAAATGGGTAGGCTGTATGGGTGTCCCCTTTCAGCCACTTTCCCTTTGGCATCTGGATTTTGGTCTCAGTGTCGTGGAAGTGTTGCAAAGACATTGTTCATTACACAAATAACTGCTGACTACAATTCATTGTACATTATTTCCTTTCCCTTACTCATTATTTCTTCTTTTTAAGAAAGATAAAAACAGCTGCCCCTTGTGCAGGCAAGAGAATACCAGACTTTCAGCATCCAGTCAAAAGAGTGAATCATGTTTGGACTGAAGTTGCTATTAATCTGGGGCTGAAACTTGTCTGGAGGAATGATTCAACTGAGTGTTGCACAGGGGTAAATTCAGGAAGTTCCTCAAAGCACCTGAGCACGTAGAGGGAAAAGACATCTAATAAATGGCCCCCCATAAACATTTCCCATAAACATTTCACTGGGCTGTAAGATCAGACGTGATTAAATGGCACAAGAACCTGAGCTCTCTCTACCCAGCTCTTCCTTACAGAGTAACAAGTCTGGTGTGCTGCAGATGAGAAAAGAGGATTTTTCTTCCTCCCAGCTCAGTAAAACCAGGGTTTATATATACAACATACTAGACTTGAGCATCTTACACTTGAATGTAACACCCAGAGCATATGGAGCGAGCCACAGGCTCTGCCCAAATTGCTTATAAGCTGAAAAAGTAAGACAGGCAAAGGGAGAAGTGCTGCTAAGTGAGGAGCTGAAGCATACATGGGGCTTCAGTGCTTTCAGCAAGGTCCAAGGGTGATTTGGGGGTCCCACACCCATCCCTCATTGCCATGATGGGAGTACTGGCCACCCTCCTCTGCAGCCAAATACCGACAGCATCTCTGCAGATGCTGCTGGATCTGCAGACCCCTGCTAGCCCTTTCCCTCTGTGAGAAAGCATCCTGACTAAATAAATGTATTTATTTGCTCTTGATGCTGGAAGCTGAGCTGTTAGCACCTTGCTGATGATGGGAGGGACCGTAAGGCCTGAAGAGCCAAGCTGTTTTCTAAATTGTAACCTGTTTGCGTCACAGCTAGACCCCTTTTACCTCAAAAGGAAAAGGGGCACTAGATTAAATTCATCCAGGTATTAGAGGAATCCCAGCTCTGCTATAGATAATACCAAGCATCACTTTCCTGTTTTAGGTGAACTATTCTAAGCACTCCCAAAGCAGCGTGGCTCAACACCCCAAAATGCATCATCTTGGCTGAGTATGCCAAGGTTAGCCAGCCAACCTTGTGGTGGCTGTGCAGGGGAGGGCCCAAGCCAAGGCCCCCAGACAATGTGTTCTCTGTCTGAAACTACTCCAGCACCCAAGACCTGCCTTTGTTGAAGATGTTGTGGACAATGTCAGTACATTTGGCTCAATCCTGAGGAATTAAAAGGAGTCTGAAAGTTGTTATAGATAAGGTCAGACATTCCAGGGAGGTCCTCCTGACTTTAAAGTCTATGAACTTAAAGGAAGTGGCTATAAAGAAATTTAAGAGAACCCTCTGCTGCCTGTTCCATCTCTCATGATGGGATTTGACAAAGACAATATTAATCTGTACTGGATGCTTTCGTGTGCCTTGTTTCTTGAATTTTCCCTGAGATTTGGCCTCTACAAGCAAATATAGCAGCAATTCTCAAAGAGGGAAGAGTTAAGATTATTTTGACAGTGTACCAATATTTTCTACTTTTCAGAAGTTTAAATCTGCATTAATTTTTCACATTGTGCTGAGGATTAATCCTCTATGCATTCTGGAACAATATGAGACACCATTAGGCAATGTTAACTTTGTGCTGAAGGTTTTGGCATAAGGTGCTGTATGCTTTAACCTATTTGCAAATCAAAAGCCAACGCTTTGCACACTTCAGTGAAAAGCCAGAGGCAGCCTGCCCCACTGGAAAGGTCACCAGATTAGGACTCAAGGGAACTCTTCGAAGTTTTGCCACTGATTTACTGTTCAATCTTGGCCAAGTAATCTCTTTCCTTTGTTCCTCTAGTTTTCCTCCCATTCTTTGTGTTTTCTATTCAGGCTGCAGTTCTTTAGAGCAGGAGCAGCCTCCTCGTTTCGTGCTGGTCCTGCATCTCAGAGCAGGCCCCCCTCTCCTAGCTGAAGAATTCCTACTAGATCCTACCACAACACAAAGAGTTCAGAGCCTAAACAGTTCAAAAGACTTTGGCTTTCATTGACAGGATCTTCAGTCTCTCTCACTTGCTTCCTTAACACAAAGCTTTTCTGAAGAGGTACCAGCCACCTACTGAGTGAGTAAATTCCCAGTCAAAGGGTTAAAATAACAAACTTCATTGAATAAAGAAGAGAAAGGTGTTTAAGAGGAACTCAGATCATATGGTAAACTAGGTATTAGTTAATCAATAGTACTCAGAGGTGAAGGCCATATGGAGGAGCCAGAAATCATTGCACAAGTTAAGCAAAGTTTAGCAAGCCCGATTAAGCAAAGCGTTAACTATTTTCTGTGAAAAGTTCCACCTTTCCTCTAACCTGGCTCTGGTAATGTATACCAATCTTCTCTGGGACTGACTCATGCATTAAAGGCTTTAGTGGAAGTTTTGAGACCAATCCATGGACAATACTTCTTTATTGTCCAGACAGTTCATATACTGCATGTTACATATAATTCTCCTATTCACTGGACTCTCGATCCAAACTCTTCTGGTAAAAGGGCTTGTGGGCAGTTTGCTTTCTGTCCAATGACTTCATTGCAATGGATTTTTCTTCTCTGTTGAGCTTGCCATGTGCAAGCTTTCCTTCCTCTTGTTTCCCTCCTCTTGTTTCCCAGTTTCTGGAAATAATTTGTGGTTTGGAAATGGAAATGCCCTTGTAGGCTTCAAACTGCTTAAAGCCTGCCATACCAGATGAGTTCATTGGATCCATCTAATCTGCTCTCCTCTTGCCATCCATGACCAATACCTGTTGCTTCAGAGGACAACATGACTATGCAGTAGCTACAGGACACTTCAGCTTTACACAGAGTCCTTTCTCTGCTGACAAAGCATCCTTCCCACTTCCTCCCTGATCTGCCCCGGGTTTTCTGAGAGGGCTTCTCAAGGCATCAGCCAAAGGACAGAGACCCCCCACAAGGATAAAGAGACTTAAGGGGGACAAAGTACATTGGCACACATCAAAAAAAGGCTTCCCAAAATGTAGCACAACAAACACAGATCAACCCCTTCCAGGACTGACTTGGCTCGCTTCCCTTGTTCAAAGAAATTGGCAGGCAAATCTTTATTGTAAGAGACAGAACAGAAGCTGGAGGGGAGGTACTAAAATCTGGGGATAATTCACAAAATCCTGGCCTGTGGTGTAGAAGGAAGCTAGTATTATGTATCTATCATTTGTATTTGTTTTGTTACTCCTGCTAGATTTAAGCAGATATAAGAAACCTAACAATGATCACATCTCATTTTCAGCTAACGTGTTTCCTGGCTGCTTTTAAACTAACGGGAAGCAGGTATAAGCTAGGACAGACATTTTTTGGCTTGCTCATTCATGTCAATGTCATCATGTGCTTCACAGATATCCTACATAATGCAGCAGGATTACTTTTTCGATAAGGTACAATTTAGTAAGACAAAGATACCAGATTTGGTCTCTTAAAAGTCTGCCATTTTGCCCAAAGAGCATGCCCATGGTTCTCCCAGCCTGGTGACTCCATAGGCTCATGCCTTGTCTTTTCCCATGGCCAACAAGTAACGTCAAAGCCACAGAGCTGGACTTGGCTCTCTGTCCCTGAACACATGGACAGGGAACCATCAGGAAGCACCACCTGTGCTCAGCTCCATCCGAGCTGTTCTTGCCTCCGTGCCCGCAATGGGTGTGCAGAGCCAAGGGCACCGCTCTTGGGATGAGGGACGCTCCAACCAGGCCTCACGTGCCAGCAGAAATGGTGGGATGCGTGGTGTTACATTGCCACCTTGTGGAGAGCTCCCACTGGAGACCAGTGGAGAAAGATGGCTGACCAATGAGCTGTGGGCTGCCACAACATCCCCCCATCGCTGCGTGCCCATGGCTGGCTGAGCACTGTGCCCTTGCCGTGGCCAAATGGGCCACTACATGTTGCAGTTATTTCTTCTCCAAGGGGTGAAGCACAGGAGCACCATGCAAGGTCTGGAGGTCCTATGCTTGGGCAACATCATCCTATTGCTCCACTGCCTGGACCTGTAGGTGTGATATTAAAGTTTTTTATAGGTGTTGCCAACAGGAACCAAGAGTGTGGTCCTAGCTCAGCCTGCAAGAGTCTTATCACAGTAAGACAGAGTCTTGCCAGTAACTCTTGCAGTGCTGCTGCCCACAAAAGAAGAGTATAGCTGTGCCCTGCGAGTCCAAGCCCCCACAAGCTCAAGGAGAGATTGAAGGAAAATGTATTTCCTTTCATTAAGTGCAGAAGAAGCCTCTGGTGGCAATGCTTTTTATATTAGTGGTGTCCCCAGAGAGGTTCAAATACATAAACCCACAACATGCTCCTCCTGTCTGTGTGATGGAGTACTGTGTTGACAGACTGAAGAGAATTACTGACAAATGCTACCATGTGGACTCTCACAGTGATGCCATGTATTGATTTCCATCTGGTGATGATGTGCACTTTTGCGATTGCATTGACACTATTCTCCCTCTTAAGAATCTGCAGACTGAGTTTTGAGTGAAAAGAATTAGCATTGTTTATTATTTACTCAGTACTAGAAGAGGTCTGCAACTTTATGGGCCCTTACAATTACAATGAGAAAAAAAATAATCACAGGTCCCTGTCCCAAAGCCCTTAGCAAGAAGGACTAAACATGACAGAGAGAGGCAGGCAAACCCTGGGAAGATGGGCTCCAAGAGCAACAACATTTGTAAAATGACACATAGATAACTCCTTATTGTCTGTACCTCAATTTGAAGAAGGGTAATGGCTCTACATGAGGTAAAATACATCCAGCACTGATTAGTGGGAGCAAGCTGCCCTCCCAGGTTGTCCTCTGCCAACACATCCTGCACTGAGTGTCTGGAAGTAAATAAGAAAATCCCTCAGCTTTGGGAATTGTGGTAGATCACACAAGTATCTGAAGCGTGGGCTGAACTTTTCAAGACCTTGAGAGAGGAATAGTCTTTGATTTCAAGGAAATATGATACCTCCTCAAAGAAAGGGTCACATTCTTTGAAATGCAAGATATGGACAACTGAGGAGATGTTGGCCAATAACAACAGGACATGAATGCCAACGTGTCCTGAGGGAATAAAGGCAGTAAATTTGAGTTCCAGAGGTTTGCCATGGGACTTTTGCTAAACCCTATTTGCCAGTAAACTCAGTGTCTCTCAGAAACAGACCTACAGAGGTGTGAAAATGCGCTGGTACTCATGAGAAACACAGACTGTCACCTTTCTCTGAACAAAGGTTTATGTTGGTAAAGGCAATGGCAATAGCAGGGAATATTTGTTTTGCTCCAAGGTGAGTAATTTGATATCTCATGAGACCTTAGTTAAGACACAAATACTTTGCAGCTTATGGAAATAGTAAGGCATGTACTAGACCTACCAACATGTGTTTCAGTGACAGCCTTCAACATATTGTTATTAACTGGCAAGCATTATTGTAAATAAGACCATTATTAGCAAGATGCTTTTGAAAAGTGGATATTTGTCCAATAAGGTTTAGTATTTTCAGTAATAATCTAGATGACACAAAATCTCTGATAGTGGGATTTGCAGGTAGTATACAAATTACTGAGATAGTAAAGAAGAAAGAGAACAGGCTGGACTGGGGAGAGGGGTGCAAGAAGTACCAGCTTAAATTATCACAATGCAATATGTGCATTTTACTAGAGGCCAATGAAACTTATCACACCTGGCAATAAAAGCTGAGATTCAACTCCACCCATCTCCTGTCCCTAAAAGGATTTAAAGTAAGATCATAGGCTTCCTCTATGGTCAATGAAGAAAAGATGGCACCTCCAGAAGGAAAATCTGACTGAAGTTTGAAGGGTCACAAGGCCCTGTGTTTAGGGTGAAAAATCTGTCTTGCAAATCTGTGCATAAAGAACAGCAAAATTAACCACCTCAGCATGAGATCTCAGTACAGTGTTTGGTGACTAATATGATACTCAGGTGTAAAAAAAAGGCTTTACCAAGTAGAAACAGAAGTGGTTTCGTCTCTGAGCTGGCCACTTTAAACTCATTAGAAGAATTATATCTTTAGTCTTGGCATCCCCAGTTCAGGAAGGATATGGACATCTGAGCATTCAAGTAAAGTCACAAAAATGATCTTGCAAGAGAAAACAAGTCTTGCAATGCTATGAGTATAAGCCTTTAATCTTCTGCAGTTAGTCAAAATTTGGCTTGATGTTTTTATATGTAGGTACTTTTGCATGGAAAGATGCCTTACAGACTTTTCAAGTGTTTCACCAATAGACAAAAAAAGACTGAGAGAGAATTCAGGCTAATATTAAACAAATGCATCTGTGAAGCAGGATACGATTTCCTCACTGTGCGGGTAGTTAATACTAGACATGTAATGAAATCACAAAACATTTGGAGTTTGTCAAACACAAACTGACTTTTTAGCACTTTGGCACACATGATTACATGGGAGTGCTTAGGTTTAAAAGCATGTGCTTGGACAGTTACTGCAGAGCAGCTGATGCATGGTAACTCATCAGCTAAAGTTAACCTGTTCTTGGATCAATATATTTCATAAAACATTCACTCCGCAGCAGCTCCTATTAAAACATTTTGCAACATAACTATACCCAAGAGGAAAAATACAGAGATTCACCACAGTCTGTTCTCACCTAGGGATCACAGAAAAATAAGCCTACACTAGAAGTAATGGGATATAAAGAAGAGGAGAAAAATCAAGCTGCACATCTTTATGTCAAAGCAGTAAAAGTCACATATGGAGGATGAGGGTGGACAGCTCCATTACTCTAAGCTCAGTCTTCTGCGCCACAGAAGCTCTACATTCTTCTGAAAACCTCAAACTTCATTTTGTGATTTAGATATCCTCATAAGCACTAAAATAATGTCAGCCTGAAAAAACAGCTCTGACTGATGGGATCTCTCCTTTGTTTGAGCCAGTGGTCTAGAAAAACCTAAAGGCATTTATTTCAATTGCAGTTGGTGAATCCTTACAATTACCCCAGCAACAAACGCCAGTATTACATGCTTCCCTCTGTTCTTGGGCTGCTTCTTCAGCCCCCCCAAGCCCTACAAACCCTTCCTATTCTCTCCCTCCATGGCTGAGCCTCCAGCTTTATTTTGGATAATCTCAACAAAACAGTTTCACATTCAGTACACATAAATCTGTGCAAGTTGATCATGCAGGGACAACATAAAATAAATGGAATTGAATACCAAGATGACACAGAGGAGATTATACTTGAGTGTATTATTCATTTCCATATTTAATTCATTATGTTTCTTCTTTTCTTTTTTTTTTTCCCCTTTCCCCCCCCCTTTCAATTTATACAGAGCTGCAACACATTTTCCAGCCTGCTGTGCTGGAATGCTGCAGTGTCAAGGGACTTTGCAGTTAAATGTAAGACCTTGTTGTTGTATTGTGCACTGGGCCTTCATCCTCAGGAAACCGACAGCTCCAAGTTAGATAACAACTGGTAAATCATCCTCTTTGCTAAGTGTTTGCAAAGGCAGGTAGGAGGGCAGGAAGGAGCTTTCTTTAGAATAGGAAAAGAAAGAAACATCTCTCTTAAGGGATTAAGAACTTCTCTGACCATCCATCTCTCAAGTCGCCTCCTAAATCTTTGTTTTTCCTGATACCAGTATTTCTTGACCTTTATTCTTGAGCTGGGAGAAGACATCTGTCTGAGGGCTCTCAGCAGGATGGTAAGGGTAGAGGAGATGTGAATCAGAAAGAGGAAAGGATACCTTTCCAGGGGAGTGAGGGGGAAGAAATCCAGAAGTCAATTTTCTTTTGTATTTCAGCAATGATCATTCATTATTCTCTAAGGGTTAACCTTGCCTGGAAAGCCCATGGGAGGAAGTGTACACTGGTTGGTTGGAGGGACCGGATAGAATGACTTAATAGAACATGTTTTCTTTTCTAGCCCTGATTCCCATGATTTTGTAATAAGCCAACCTTGAATCAGCTAGCAAAATTTCCCTTCCGTATTCTCTAACACTTCTCTAAACTCACCCCCGTGCTTCTGGAATGACCTGAAATTTCACATTCTCCCCCAACATGCAGAGAAACCTGCTGACTTCACTCCCCTGCCTAGGAGCCAATGCTGTGCTTCTCACACCTCTGCTTCAGCCCTGAGCAGTTTCTACCTCAACCCAGCTGATGTTCCATATAAGCACTGGTAACCCTTTTTTCTTACTTTTGTTCATCTGTGTATGAAGTAATATAGTCCCATGGTGGCATGTTGATGCACGTAGAAGAGAAAAACAAAATACTTAATCCTATCCAGATGAAAGGAAGGGAAAAACAAAACAATAATCATGAGTTCCTCCACACTCCTGCTTGGTAAATTTTCCTTCTGAAGCCAGCTGTTTGACAGATGGCTTTAAAAGTAAAGTTGTGTTCGCTTCTCTTAGATAGGCTGATGGTCTCATTCTGTTTGTTCTTTTTTTGGTTTGGAAAACTGCAGAGACAACTGGATGGAAGTCACTGTTCTTCAGGTTAACAACTTCACTGTACAACAAAAAACCCACTGCAGTGACATAGGGTGTACTGAGGATAGAACTGGCTAGATCTGACAGCAAATTAGGATGGAGAGGAGAGGCAAGTCTGGACAGGGCTTTTTCAATTGCCTTTCCTGCTCTTGCAATGTCCACAAGCTTAACTTTCGTATGGTAGGAGTTCAGTGAGAACAAAGATTTCTGTCACCCTCAGAAATGATGCTTTTCTGTGAGATCAGTAGGTTGTGGGTTTTCTCCAGTATCTCTGATTTCTCTTCACACCCCCTCCAACCCCTACCCACTCCTTCCCCCTTCCCCCCTTCCTGCCATGTAGAAGAGAGTATTTCTAAATCTCCAAACATTTTTCAAGCCAGCAAATCTAGTTATATCAGTTACTATACTTTATTTCAATAATTCCAGGATGTTCTACTTTGGTCTTGGAATTTAAACTCAGCAGGATCCCAGACAGTGCGAGTCTCTGTTCTCTGCCCCTTCCATTACTTCCATAGAGTTGGTCAAACTCCTTACCCTCTTCATGGCCTCCTCCCATTCTTTAAAGTCCTCCTAAGAGCTCTATTTCTTATGGAAACTCTGAATAACTATTTTTCTCCACACCTTCTCTTGACCTCCTCCTCCTCAACAGATGCCCACAATTCCAGTAGAAGGGACAGTTAACTCTGCCCATCCACATCACCAACAGCTGCCTGTTCTTTCCTGCTCTTGGAGGCTGCTCTGCTCCCCACACCACTGTCTGTGGTTCACCTGGGGAGATCACCAGCTACTCAAGGCAGGAATATCAGCTTCATATGTCTGCTCAACACACCACGAAGGTGCAAGAATCCTTTTGATTCACATTTCTGCTGACCACGGTAAGGTGAACCATCACTTGGGTAACAGTAAGAGAAGGTCAGCATTTCACTGGGCTGGGCTTTTCTCATCAACCTGACATTGCTGAACATGCACCTTGCTGAAGCTGATGCATCTTCTCCAGCTGTCTAGTCTTTTCAGGGCAAGGACAATTATTTTGTGTTTGCATGTCATCTGTGCTGCCCAAAAGGCAGGTCTGGGTCAGTTAACATCATTGTAGGACTACCACTCATTACGGAGACAGAAGGGACAGAGAGCAGGAGAGGGGGGAAAAAATGGCAGACAGAGTGTCTGTGGGATTAAGAACAGCCGAGGGTGGAGAATAATGGAAAAGACATGGTGGAAAACTCTGTCAGCACAGCCTGAACGGGTCTGTCTGCACGATGTCATACAGGGACAGATAAGAACTGCTGTATGGCAAGCCAACAGCATTCACTGTCCTCCAAGGAAAGGCAACACCTGGTATGATGGAAGACTACAGATCTGACACCTCTCTGGCTTTCACTGCACACAGGAATTTTCAAGCTGCAATATATTTCTAATTTATTGGCCACTGGAATCAAGAAGACACTCAAGTGAGCCACCCCACACCCACATATTTTCATTACATTTCCACACTCTAGTTCCAAAAGCCTCTCAATATCATGGGGAAAGAAACTGCAAATCTCTTCAAGAATATTATATGACAGTGAAAGAGTTATGATACATGTTTCTAGATGGCACTTATCACACTTTTAAACTCATACTCAGTACTATTTTCTTGCTTGTGTGCTCTGACAGAGCAAACACAGAGCAACCCTGATCAGTAAATCCTGGTTTTCCTTCAGCTGACCCACATACAGTTTAGTGGACGAAAGTCTATTGCAAAGTAATGCAAAAGTTACATGGGATCAGCTGTGCTTAAAAGCTTTGTGAAAGAAGTGTATTTTCCAGGAAATGCCTGAGATTAGCTGGGTTGGTGAGAGCATGGTGTTAGTAATGCCAAGGTTGTAGGTTCGATCCCCATATGGGCCATTCACTTAAGAGTTGGACTCAATGATCCTTGTGGGTCCCTTCCAACTCAGAGTGTTCTGTGATTCTGAAAGGTGAGACAAAGGTTCTTTAGCATGCAAAGGATTTGCTCCAAAGCCCGCTGAAGCTGCTGGAAGGACTTATGTTGATTCCAACAGTCTTTGGATCAGAACCAACGGGGGAAGTACTGGCGCCAGGCATAGAGGGTAACATGAAAGAAGGCACAGAAAGTAAAATTCAAATGTATATACAGCAGGAGAAGTCCTAGCCATACTGCAAATTGCTAAAAGATACTGTTAAGGATCTGTTGCATACATGGCATACAGTGGTGAAATGTCCCAGATCCAAACCTTGTCCATCACACCATGATCCATACAGTGATACCACAAGTCACAGCACCAGCTCCTCAAGCAGGAGATAAGAAACTATGCCTCATAGGAAGGAAAATCATCTCCTGTGTCTATGAGATGGTGCCTCTGCTGAGATAGCCAGTGTACACCAGCTGTTATGTTTTTCATCTGTTGTACTACGCTGACATACTCATTTATTTCAGACCACTGCCATCAGATGCCAACAGCTGCAGCTCATCGGCCTACGGTTGTTTCTGATGAAGTGCCTTTCAGATCAGAACATGCCAATCCATCAAACCCAAGACTTCTGGGTTTGGGGCAAGAGAGTTCAACCAACTCCCTCCAGTTTTAAATTCCACTTTTGTTTTTAAAATTAAACCACTGGTAATAAAAGAACAAAACACAAAGCAGAAGTCAATATTGAAATCAAATGTTTCAGCTGATGTTAGAGGAAAAGGATTCAGAACTTGGTTTTTCATTTTGCAAAAATTTTCCAAATTCTGGCTGTTGGCCCAATTTTTAAACCCAGGTTCGGTTAAAAAAAAAAATCCTGAAAATGTTCACAGGATAGGAAAGCCATTTCCTGCCAACTCTATATTGGCTTACAGTTCTGACGCATGCAAGCTGGATTTGAATTAGCAGATTAGGCCCAGATCCAAAAAGGGACCTAGGTACTTAAAGTGGGACTGAGGTATGCGAGGCCCAGACAAAGGTCCTCCTCAGTCCCTGGAAACCACTGAGTTTTCAAAATTAGTAATTCTGCTTTGGAGAATTCCTGAAAGCACCTCAGCTTTGACATGCAGTTCCATGTCCATGTCCCTTCTTCACCTTCATCCATACCTCCCCAGGATCTCCTGGAGCATGGCCACCAAAGCCAGGGCCCTTCAAACATGCAACGGCAAATCCACTTTCTTCCAAAACACAAACAGAGGAAGAGGTGGTACCACCTTATCATACAATAGCTCAGTGCTTGGAGCACACACCCAGGCAGAGCTGGTTTCCCTCAGCTCGTGAGGACTCAGCCCTGCACTGCAGAGGGTGCCCTGGCCAGAGCTCTCCCTCTTCTTCCCCCTGCACTTCAGCTGCAGAAAAAAAAAAAAAAAAGATCTTGGCCCTGGTTTCCTCTGTCAAGTTTTGTATAAATACCTGATTTTGCTATTTTCAATGTGTGAATATATAAAATGCTGTCTGAGGAAAACATGCCTAAAAGCCATATGCTTTCTCGTCAAGAGAGTCTTCTGGATTTAAGGCATCCCCTTGTCCTCAGCATTGCCTTTGCCTATCTCAGACATCTCCACAATCAGCACTGGCCTGTTTCCTCTTTCCCCACATTTTGTGGGTCAGGATGAGGCTCTGTGGGTCTTACCCCTTGCACTCCCTGGCACACACAGGGTCGGTTCAGCTCTATCACTTGGTGGGAGGACACAGCCTGCTCTCAGGCCCCAGAGGAGTGCAGCCCCACTGTGCTGTTATTCCTGCCTGTGCACTACAGAGCAGGGAATTAGGCTTTCTTGTTTACATTTTCTCTTTTCTCTTTCACCCCCTCCTTTTTTCCCCCCTTCTTAATAAAGAATGTTTTTAAAAACAAGTGCCTGCATTTGAGCTCCTGCGAACTCTAGTTTCCTTGGAGAAATGTTTGTGCTCTTTAACTTAAAGAATTTCTGAAACATATAGGAAAGGAATTTCATAAACTGCTCATTGAAAAACATTCCATACATTCCCCTCTCATCCAGAGACACCCGTGTGTGGTCTCCGACAAGGTCAGGTTTGGGGCTACGTAACGGGGACAAAGATTCCAGCGCTCAGAAAACAACAGATACCACAGACCATGGGACGGGGGGGAAAGGACCTCGTGACTCCCATTGCTGGAGGCCGGGAGACCACCGGAAAGCCAACAGACAGTAAACACTGTGCGTTATCCCAGCGAGGAAAATCCCAGCGCGAACCTCCCACATCTCTGTTGAGAGAGTGACATCAGGCTCTGCTAAGGAATGGAGAAGGGAAAGGAGGGGGGGAAAAAGAAAAGAAAAGAGGACAAAAAGAGAAAAACAGTGTTTGCCACTTATTATTTAATCTAAGAAAGGTGAGGACAATGAAGGAGGTCTTTGAGAGGCAGACTGGATGGCTATTACAAATGGTGGGCAGTCAGATTGGGAGATGATTACGGATGCATGGAGCGGTGGGAAGAGCACCCTTGGTTTAGATTGCCTCCCCTCTGTTTTGAAATCAGGGCGGCATGTTTGCCAGCCCTGCCATCCCTTGGGGCACTCTGAAGCTCTAGGAATGAGCTCTCTGCACATCTTCAGTTTACACTATTTGCAGAAACCATAACGTTATTTCCAAACCGAGTACTCTGAAACATGCCAAAGGCACCATTCCTAATCCACTACGATGGACATGACTCACGGCAGGTCTTAAAACAAAATTACCCAAAGTGAGGGAAAAGAAGGCATCAGGGAAATAGTCTCTTGGAGAAAGTTCTTCTCCAGTACCTGATGAAATGTCACAAGATGGGTTTTATTACAAAATTTTCCACTTAAGTCTACATGCTACAATTGATTTCTGAGTTTAGATCAACTGGAAACATGTCAATTCACAGGAGATCTTTTGAAATCTTTGAGAAAGAGCCCTACATAAATAAGTCTGAACTGGAAACCTTCTTTTTGTGGTAATTGGAAAGCAAGGTCACACCTGGACCATCATTCATGTTGCCCTGCTTGTCTTGTATCACCATTCACACTAGCATGGACTATACACCACCACTGGCACTGTAAAGTGCAATTGTTTCAATTTTGTGAGGTATTGCTGGTTTTTAGAGCTCACTGTTAGTGACAACATCCACTCAATGCAATCAGGATCCAAAGGTTTTTATCTGCTCCTTGTGTCACTCCTGCATTTAAGCAAATCCATCCTCAGCAGTTACCAGTACGTTAGGAAGATTTGAACCTAGGCTATTCTTGCTTAGACTTGGCTGTGTTCATGAACAGAGGGAAAAAATAAGCTTCGACTGAAGATGTCAGACCTTTAGTCACCTTTACAAAAGTTTCAAATTGCATTAAACTGACCACAAACAACAGCCTGTCTAGATTTCTGTAGCAAACCACAAAGAATGAAAAATAGCTGACAACAAATACACGCTCTTGACATTACAGTTGCTTAACTCCTTAAATCTGGGATCCTGAGTCAGGAAAAAAAAAGTGCAAGGCATAATTACAAATATCCGACTTCATCTTGTGCATCATTCTGACTGGATGGAATGGCTGGCACAAATAAAGCTCTGCTAGCAAAGCACAACAGATTTTCTTCATTGCTGCTGCTCCTGAAGGTTGTCTCTGCTCTCCTGTTTGTTCTCTCCTAGCTCTTTATAAATTCAATCCAGATATTAACAATATCCATTAGCTTCTCCAGAAGATTATCTCAGCTTTAGTGACTGGAATGCAGGGATTAGGAAAAAAAAACCATTTCGTTTTGTTTTTAATAAAAGTATATGTTGATTTAAAGTGATGGCTTTTAACATCTGTTGTGCAAGTCTTTGTGGTAATAACCCTCAGAGATTGCTGGAGAGAGAGATCATTTAGTAGGTAATAAACATCAGTGATTTCATTAATGAAATATTCTAGCATAGACATTACAAATGGGAAGAAGAAAGGCTTTCACCTGCTTAATGATTTCATTGCTGAGGCTAAAACTGGCTGCTGCTGGCAGGGCAGGAGATGCCCTGGTGCCTCTTTCCCCAGCTGTGGGCACGTGCCGTGGAAGAAGAGCTGCATCAGGGGCCTATCAGGAACCTTCTAACTATCACCATGTGAGGCACAGATTTCGAAACGCCTTACCAACAAGGGGGCGTCCTTAGTTCCTGACATTGCTGTAACCCAGCTGACAGCTCTTTCTTGCAGCACTGGGTGCCTGTTAGCTGGAAAATGGTGACACAGATTGCACTGGGTGCCTGTTAGCTGGAAAATGGGACGCAGATTGAGCCAGGAGTACGGGAAGTTGAACTACAGTTCCTGGCAGAAGAGGTGAAAACCTTCTGTAGGAATCTTTTCATCTTCCTCTGCAGGGAGAAGTTTTGAATGCAATTTCCAGCCAAACCCAAATTTCTTCTGGAAGTCTTTATTGATCATGTGTGTGAATGCAGAGGGGAGATCCTTCAGAGACCAGTTTTATAAACAACAACAACAACAAAGCTGAAAGCTTCAAAGACAAAAAGATCATGGGGTGGAAGGGAGAAGTTCTTTCCTGTTTTGCAGACTTTCAGAGAACCAATAACAAATTGAATGGTGGGGAAATGCCCCTGCCCACATGAGGGTCCAGGGCCCCCATGCACCCAGAACATATTCTGGTGCCTGTTCACAGCAGTCATCCTTTCCCTGCACAGCAAAGATCAGGGCATGAGGGAGAAAAATGTGCCTTTGGATATTAGCTCATCATGTGGCCCTAGGCACAAAGAGAAACAGTAAGTTTTCTCCCTCCTCTCCCCTTTATCAGCTAGTCAGCAGCTCCTGTCCTACCTGAGATACTTGCCATACCACAAGCCATCCAAGGAAGTGTTCAATCCCATTTCTGAGCCCTGCTCCCTCCTCAGTGAGGAGAAAGGTACCCCAAAGCCTCCTTCCTCCAGCCTTGATGCTACCACAGAGGCCAGTCCTGGCAGGGTAGGCTCTACACATGTGGAGAAGCTCAGTGCTCCTCTGGAAAAAGCACATGTAGGGAGTGGGATTTGCACCACAGTGTGCTGAATCAAAAGCATCTGAAGAGTTGTCCTCCCCTGTGGCTTTGCGGTGAGCCTAGGAAATCCCTTCTGAGCTCTGCTGAGGGATCTCTTTGAGGCTTCTTGGCTTCCTGCAGCCTTTTTCTCCCTTGTCAGACAGCTAAGAGGAAACTGCTGATGCTGGCTCCCCACAAGACATCAACTGCTTTCTATTATTTGGGGGCACAGCTTGCCCCACTTCTTGGTGACCAGGGCCTAACCCAGGGTTCTCTACAAACCTCCTGTGGCTGGTTGTGTATGCAGGGAGAAGGATCACCTGTATGCCTGCTGTCTGTGCCTGTGGTCTCTAGCCAGAAGGACAATAGACACTGATCTTTACTGGGAATAAAGAGCATCAGCTAAGATTAATGAAAACAAAATAGTGCGGTTGAGACCAAGTAAATGCCTTGGAAAGACAGGATGGTTTACACATTTTCAGATGAGCTAGAAGGCCAGCCCAAAGACAGCATTTTCTTGATCTGGAAAATGAAGCAAAAAATACAATTCCTTCTGAGGAATTACAGCTTTAGTTCTGTTTTACCTGCTACTTAGCACCCCATATTCTGCCAGTGAAGACAGAGCCAGCTTTTGTTATCAAGGCTACAGTAAAGGAAGGGATGAGAAAGAAAAGAAGAGAAGGATTGTTAATTTTCTTTGCTTAATGAGATCTGACAAACTGACAGTTGTCCCAGCCATTAAGGAAAATGTTACCCAATGTGTTTCATGCAGTGGATCTATTACCGTTTTGTCACACAGTAAGAACAGAAAGAACAGACTGTCCTGGACTCAGAGATGGGTGTTTTGGGGCCATATCTAAACTGCAGGGCAGACTCATGCCATGCTGTCGCCTGAGGTCATTGCCAGAAGAGACATCCAGGAGAAGGGATATGATTGAAGAGTAACTCATGTGCACAGGTTTCCTTCCCATGACCACTAGGACACGTGCAGGAGAAGATGGTTTGTGCCCTGAAGAAAAGTCAGGGAGCTGAGGCAGAGTCAGATACCTGCTAGTTAAGAGAGATTCATCTGGATGCATCATTTACATGCAGGAGTTTCTTGAGGACCACTCATGACCTTACCCCCCGTCCTAGTCAAGTTCTGGACATCCCAGATGGTCCCACAGAGAGACTATGGCCCTACTGTGATGTTTTCCACTTTTTATGAAAAGGCACTTTTAGCTCACATTAACAAACACAAATACTCTTTATCCATCAAAGCCAGATCCATTTGAGGATAGAGTCAGTGTTATCCATAAAGCTGTCAAGAAATTTTCACAGGTTTTATCAGGTTTTCTGAACTGAACAAATCAGTCCTGAATGTTTTTAGAAATCTTCATTTTTCTGCCTGACTATGGGGAGTTTTCACATTTCAAGATGTGGGGGAAAACTGCCACTACCTTCAACAGCAAAAAACAATGTTTGTTAAAAGATGCAATTTTGTTTTTTTGTAAAACTTTTGATTCTCTCTAGAAGACTTTACCATTATTTAGGCATCTAGATAATAAAAAAATATTGTTAAATATAAAAAAGGTTACTTGCAATTACTTCTGCCAGGAGCTAACAGCAAGGAAAGTTTTGCCATGGATGCTGTTGCCACTCAGGCCCTTGTTGATCTTGTTCTTTGTGCCATGGGAAAAAGCAGTGGTACACAATTTAAAGAGATCTGCCAATTTAATAAACCATTGAGAGGGGATACTGGAATGCAATATTTCATCACCCAAACCCCCAGGCTGCAACCAAGCTACTGATTTTCTTTCTTGATATCCATCTCTTAGTAATTGTTGCTTTGTTCCTGTCCTCAGAGGAATGACCCTGACCAAGGGACAGCTGTAGACACTCCATCCAAGCAAAGGATGCTGCAAGAGACAATGCCCATTGCCTCAGCTGCCCAAAGCTTTGGCCTTCATGATTTGCAGCAAGGAATCCACATCCATCACAAACTGCAGAGAGAAGGAGGGGACCAGGACGAGGAGGTGAAATAGTGAAAAAGCTGTTCGTCCCAAAGGGAGGCACAGAAAGAAAAATCTTTCACTCTTCCTTGGGGACTGTCTAAAGCACTTTGATCCAATCATGGCTTTAATGAGAAGGATGCCTCAGCTGCCCCTAAGCACACACCACCACTGATCCTGGTGGACTGAGATACCCAGGGACCCAGACCACAAAAGAGAGAAGTAACCTCAGCAAACAGAAATTGAGGAGGACATTGAGTTTTGCTGCTTCTTTTATCTCTTCTTAACAGCCTAATTGGAGTGTAATGAATTTAGGGTTGGTGCTCACTGCCAGATTCACTTCTTTGATGTGTTTTTGGCCTCTGTGCTACAAAAATGCAATGGGAACCAAAACCAAGATGTTACACCTCCATAAAGTGTCTCTGGGTTTACCATGAGATTCCAATGCCTGTGCCAAGTGACCAAAGCCACTAACAGGCCGCTGCTCGCCAAGATGTTTGGGTAATGAATAAGAAGCAGAGAGAGATGCCACTGTGAATCAGAGTGAGGAATGCACGCTAATGGCAGCAGAGGTGCACCCAGGGCTGTAATGTGGAACAGAAGAGTGCTGTGGTCATGCTCCTCTGTGGCTGCAGCTTGCAGGAGCAGCTGGTGGTGCCTGAAGGCCTGTGGCAGGCGAGGATGATTTTAGGAGGTAGGTAGAGCACTGCTGTACAGGGACACAATGACACAGCACCACCAGCTGCTCATGCTCCAGCAAACAGGTCACTCTCAGGCCAAGGGTCTTTTCCCACCCCGTTTTAACCATCCCAGCCTTAGCTCCTGCAGAGACATCTCTTTCCCACATGGGCCTACCATGCTTTGCTTGGCTCTCAGCAGGGCGTCCCCAAGGGCTAAGAGCAGCCACTCCATGGCATGTGAGCGTTCAACACACAGTGCATGCTCAAGAGGCCATCACCCCCCACTGCCCACCACACGCCCTGTCAGGGTCAGCATCCCACCACTGGGGACAGCAGAGTCAGCAGGCTGTGCATGCAAGCAGCAGGCAAAACTTGGAAAGGCCTCCTTGCGGGATATCCAACCCCAGAGAAGAGACAGGGATCCCCACCACCTCACTTAGATTCTCCAGGTGAATGATAACCTGCCCTTGAGCACACGTGAACAACCTGGTGATGCCCTCCAATTAAAATGTCCAAGGGCCCCACATAAATTTTCCTCTCAGAGACAAATAGATAAATTATGGGAGTTTGGTTCTTAAGAGGCTTCATTAAGTACGGATGTTTTCTGTTTCTATACAAACACCAACTAAGCAAGCCCGTATTAGATGAACCAATGCATCTATTCCAAAAATCACAGCCCAAAGGAAAATCCAACTGTTTATCTGTTTCCCTGTCTGCAATGATCTTGCTCACGATAAAAAACGATGTGCCTCCTTGGAAAAATCGTGGCCAATGACAGTTCATGTACTTGCAGAGTATTCAGGGCTAAATTCCCACCCTATTTAAATCAATACAGCTATATCCATTTTAGGGAAGCTATCCCCAATTGACAGATCCTGGGAACCTGGCCCTGAATCTCTCTCTGACTCAAACAGCCTTTACCCTGTGACTACATATTTGAGACATGGGCTGCTGATAAGATATGCTTCTAGTTAAATGCAGCCCTCCTTCAGCTATGATTCACATTCAAGAGCAGTTAAGTGGCCCAGCTGTTCTGGACACAAGCCTTCCCTCTGCAAGAAAATCACTTTCTGGAAGAGGAATACTCACACAGCTTTGCTGGTAAGCAGGTTGTATACCCAAATCCCAGAACTGCGCTCCAAAGCCTGACACCAGAGGCAGGGACAAACCCTTTTCCTGCCTTGCAGTGACCACTGTCACCTTAGCTCCATCAGATGTGAGTGGAGAGCTACTTTACATCTTGCTCATTACTCATGAGAGAAATTATGGAGTCTGACTGAGCCTCTCTGTGTTCTAAAAGACTCAGGCATGCACACCAGCCACATGTAGGCAGCATTTAATGGGCCAGGAGTAAATTGGTGTCCCATGGGACCAGGAAGGCAGCCCCTGAGACCAAGAGGTGTGCAGCTCCTGTGATCAGAGAGCAGCCTGATCTTCCCAGTGGAATACATCTGTCAAAGCAAAATGGAAATGGAACACTACCTGAGGACATTAACCCTGTGGTTTCCCCAAGTTCCACAGGGAGCTAAGTGCTCCATTTGCTGCTCCTGGGGATCATTGCTTGGCCATTGCCATGAGCACATCTGACCATACATGTGCAAGCAGACATTCTCAGCTGAAGGGTTGGAACAGCTCCTTCTATTGAACATCTGGACTTACACATATAAACTACTCAACACTCTCTTCCAGAATTAGAGAGTCTTTCATATCTTATCTCTCAAAAACCACTTATCAGCCCATGGCTTTCAGACTTCAGTCTCTCCCGTCTGCCAGAGTGGAACCTAGCCATGTACAAACACGAATAACAGCAGCCCCTCTCTCCCCTCCCACGCTGATGGCTGCAGCTCCTCTGATGGGGGCTTGAACTTTGGGGGCAGCAGGAACAGCTCCATCCGCCCTTCTGCTGGGGATGGGCAGAGGAAGTTCAGCAGAGTTTAACCACAGGACAATAGATCACTGGAGCATGAATGCATCCTCCCATCCCAAGCTGAGGAAGGTAGCAAGGTAAATGTACATATTTGTTCTCTTAATTATGATGACAGACAGTAAGGAAACATTTGTAAGCTTGCATTGCTGCTGCATGGGCTTTGGGCATGGCCTAGAACTTCCCTATCAAACATGCACAATGAAAGACATGTTTGTGCACATAAATGAATACTAGTAATTGGAAATAGTCTGGACTTATCAAATAAAGGCTTCTTTCTAACTAAACAGCCCTTTTTTAATGCCAACAAAATGCTCAGAGAAAGTTTCATTTACAGTATTTCAAAAGTGCTGTTCAGAAGGGGAAAGAAACTCTTTTATTGTCCTCCTCTGTTTTTCCTCTCCCTTTTCCTTTTAAAGAAAAGAAAGGTGCAGAGGAGGAAGTGCATGAAGGGTTTTTGAGCTTGTGAGCCATGAAAACACTTCAAGTTTCAGATTCATTGGGCATCAAAATTTCCGCCCACCCCCTTTCCAAACTTTTCAAATCCTTCCATAAAAATTCTGAAATGAAAAGGAAATTTCTTCCTCTGATCCATAAGAGATGACATCATTAGACTTCAGCATGGTGCTAAAAACATGAGTGTGTGCTGCAGCACCAGGTACCAGTCTGGACATCTCAGCAACCAGAACAAGAGCAGACCAAGGGGCCTTCAGCAAGCTGCTGGTGCTGCATCAGGCAGCATGGAGATGGGGCTGGCACGAGGAAGGCAGTGATGTTACAGCAGAGGAAAGCTTAACATAAAACAGGACCATCACTAGCTCTGGACTAGCTTAGCTAACATATTTCTCAGTTGTATGGACCGCACATGGGTCGTACATGTTTTTGTTCAGTCCAGGAGAGGTCTGTCGCAAGAACAACTGTCTCTGCTTTTGCTATGAAACTGAAGTTCAGGCACAAATCTCGCCTGATGGGTCTCATTCCAGCAGCCAATGATACAATCCAGAGAACAAACATGATCATCAGGTACCAACTGGGAAATGGTGGGAACTGGATCTGCAGTAGCAGTGGCAGGAAGAGAGGGTACAGGTGCCTTCCTTTTGCTTCCCCAAGCGTCCCCCCAACCCACATGCATTTTGGCCCCCATCAGCCAGTCCTCTCTGGCAAAAAAAACATGCTTTCAGATGCTGCTGCCAAACCTCAGAAATGTATATTGCTGTTCTGGCTATGTTCAGGAGGAAGGGGAAGGGAAAGCAGTGTGCAATTTTCAACAGTTTCTCCTTGGAGAGGGGCCCCCTAATTTTCTGAAAGGGGCCATCGAGGAGGGGGGAGAAAAAGCAAGAGGCTCTGTCCCATTTTAATCCCTTTTCCCAAATTAGTTATACACAGGGAATTCATGATGGAGTTCCCTCTTTGGGCTCTGAGCCTCAAAACATTTCATAACATGCAGAGCCCTTCTAAAACCTTTTGATCACATCCCTTCTGAGACCGCTGTGTTTATGTGCAGAGCTGTGCGCATGGGCAGATGCTGAAGGGAAAGACAGGGAGCAAAAGTATCCTGTGCTTGTGGCACTGCAGGTAGGACTTGCAGGACAGCCACAGCAAGGGGAAAAACCCAGCAAGAAACCACAACACACAGAACAAAACAATGGAGGGACAAAGGCCACTGGTGAGAGCTCAGCAACATGAGCCACAAATCTCTTCCATGCTGCTGTCAGGACAACCTACCTGGAAACTCGAAGCTGGGTCTTTGCCGTGTTGAAACCTAGTACAGAGACTGATGAGTGCTCTTTATTTAATGGGAAATTACCCAGTCTGCACAGAAACAACCCAAAATAAAGATATTCACCCAGGCTTATGCCTTGACCAAACAGGTTTGACATAAAGCAAGGACCACTAAGTGCCAAACCTGGAGATGATTTCCACAAGCCCATGAGAGGCTGGAAACCTTGGGATTACAGCGCATCTCCCTGCCCATTGTGTTTTGATTACAGCCCTTCATAGCCTCAAAACCTTAAAGACAGAATAAAGTGCTACTGAGCTTAAGTCATTTAGCATCCTGCAGTCCAGTCACAGCTTTTCAGCTGACCAAGAAGGACAGAAACCTCTCCTCAGATTAACCAGCATGAGGTCTGCAAGCCAAGATCCTCAGAGGCATTAGATCCTCTTAGAAATTAGCGGTCCTTGGGCATTTTAGTAAATATATTCAAGGACCTGGACTGAAATAGCAATGTCCACCCTCCCTAAAAATTATGTTACACGTCTGAAAAAGTTTACAAAGGTGAATATGAGACTGATGCATTTCTGGAAGTCTAAGAAGGGGTACTGGTATTTTGCTAAATTTTACTCAATACTTCTTATTAAAAAAGAGCTCAACCGGTTTAATTAAAAGTCATGGTAAATAGATTTCCTTTTGCCAGTGCCAGTGCTTTGTATGGACACATTCAAAGGCATTCACTTCCATTTGGTTAAACTTCATAACTGACTCTTCTAAATGTTTCCACATGGTGGCTTGAATTATTTTTTTCTTTTTCCTTTTTCTTTTTAACTAAATCAATTTTAAACCAATTTTCATTACATTGGTGGTTTTGCATGTCCACAAGGCCTGTGGGCCTCTTGGATTTTAAAACTTGGCGTGAAATTCAGCCCAAAATGCCAAGTGCTGAAACCCAGTGAAAATGAAGCCATTACAATCTATAGGGGAAGCTGCCTGCCACTCAGCCCTGCCCACGCTGCTGGCTGGACTGAGAGCACCTTCCCTGGGGCACCAGTCCTACACCAAACTGAGTGCTAGGAATGGCTAAAATTCGCCTCTGGACACTGCCACTGCTCCATCCCGAGCGAGTTTGGGATTTGGCAGCAGCGAGCTCAAATCCTGGCTGGTGGAAATTGCTGGAAGCACAGCCTGTGAGAAGATCAAAATCCTGATCAGGAACCTCTTTAAAACTGTGGCTTCAAAGCTGACTGGAAACCTGGCCCTGGGTTTCCCTGCAATTCAGCTTGGGTTTGCAAACTTGGCTGGTGTTAGGTTTATTGCACCTAGTTTGGGGCTTTATTGTGAATATTTTGTGGAGATTCAGGTCTTGAAATTAAATGGGCTCTGTTGTTCAGAGCCTGGACCAGTGTCCCTAACATCCATAAACTCCATACCAATCTATTTATCTTCATGTAAAAATAATTGAGGGTCTGATGCTTTATTTTCAAGGTAGAGGTCATTGCTGTATATTATCAAGTCAGTAAAATTGGAAGGATGGAAGGATGGAAGGATGGAAGGATGGAAGGATGGAAGGATGGAAGGATGGAAGGATGGATGGATGGAGACTACTGACTGCTGCATATTGGAGGACCTTGACTTATAAAGCAACTTTTTAAACTGGTGAGGAGCCAGGTTTGTTATGGTCCCATTTTCCAACACTGAGTCTACTAAGCAAACCAAAAAGCAAAAAGATATCTTGTAGAAGCACCTAGCAGCCGAGATGCTTCAAAGCAAAGACAGCAGCCTTAGAAGAAACACCAGCAGAGGTGAAGGTTTTCTGCCTCCCAGAAGGTTTGGGGCAATGAAGAAAGCCAATAATACTGCTGGTTTCCGACACTACTGATTTTAATACCTCTAGAAGTAGAAAAGAATGGGTTTACTTACTGTTCAACCCCCTTCCCCTCACAAAAACCCTCAAAAATGGTGACCATTCAAAGCAAAACAAAGATGGTTCTTGGCAAAGGCTCAGCATGGCTCCTGTTACTGAGGAGAATGTGGTCATGTTGCTAAGATAGTAGCCTAGGAGTCAGGCCACTCTTCATGGCCATCCCACCACCCCACCGTGTAACCTTGGAAAGTCACGTTTCCCCTCCATGGTTCCACATTCCTTGCCATCCTGCGCCTCTTGGCTATTCATGCTGCCAGCTTTATGGTCCAAGCCTGTCTCCTACTGTTCTAGCTACCACCGTAATTATGAGAATTTGATACATGCTGCATTCCAGCACCCCTTCCCACAGACCTCTGTTAGATACCATGCCAGCTTCTACCCCCCCTTCCTGGGACATGCACACACTGTGAAGGACCATCTGCCCTGTCACCCACCAGAAGCACCCCAACACCCAGCCCCAAAGGGACTACAACCCAGGGAGTCACTGTTTAGCTGTGACAATGCAAAGGTATTGCACGAGAAATGTGAGCGGTTTGCCCTGAGGTGCACCTCTGCCCCAGCACGCATTTGTCATGACTGCCTGAGTAAGGCAGGGGTTTGTCCCTGACCTCAGAGGGCTGCATGCAGTCACAGGGTCCTTTATGACCAGCGTAGCCTAAAGCACCAAAAGAACATCTGGGTGTGACACTAGCACCCTTTTTCTTTACAGGGGCTAAACCTCTGCTGTGCCAGAGGCAGGACTTCTACAAACAAAGTAGTGAGAACCTTTTTCTTCCCTGTTTTGCTCTAAGGATCCTTAACTCCAGGAGCCACCACACGACTAAGAGCACAGGTCCTGCTTCTGCTCCAAATTCTCATTGAAGGCTGACCCTCAAATGCCTTCAGGCAGCAGCAGCTTGCTCAGTAGCTGCTAAATTATCTCTGGGTAAGGCATCCCATGCTGGGCACTGGGCATACACACAAGGAAGGGCAGTCCCTGCATGAAGACTTCTCAGCCTCAACAGGGAAGTGACACAAAGGGGAGGAGATTAAACAGTGTTAGTGAGATCACCATGTAGAGAACTGGGGAAGGTGGGATTAAAACCCAGAGAGCACCAATTAGCTGCCCTGCACACCGGGGCACTTGGTGCCTTCACTCCTTGCATGGCATTTCCACGTGTGTACATGGACACACACACACATATGTGTGCGTGTGTGTTTATATCTGTGTAAAGATGGATGTGGACACACAAGCTACATTGACAAAGGCGGAACGTGCACACCACAGCTGCAAGTGGCACGTTGTGATTTGCTCTGTGCTGTCAGGAGCTCACAGCCCTCATGGAGATCCCTCCTGACCTGACCCAGCAGGAACTGAGCCCCGCTATGACTTCTCCAGGCTGAGCCAGCACAAGAAGCTGGGATTTCCAAAGGTGCAGGCAGATGATTGCACTGAGATACTGTCTCAGCTCCTCCTCAGAGTTTGGTGCTGCGTGTTTTATCAACAAATAACATGTCTTTACTACTGCCAGCCCTGCTGAACCACTGAAGCTGCAGACAAGCAAGCTGTGTTTGCTTCTCTTTCATTTGTCATCAACACAATGGCCAGCCAAGTTCTCATTCCAGCATCTTACTTGTTGGTAACAACAACAACAGGCAAAAAGGGAAAAGCTGATTTTTTGGCAGGCTGTGGGCATTCAGAAACGTAGGCTTGGATAGGTAAATGAAAAAGGCCCAGTATGAAAATCACTGGGGAAATAGAGACATTAGGAAGCAAGAGTTTAAAACAAACAAAAAAAAAAGTAGGCTGGTTGGGTTTTCAGATTCCCCTATTTCTGCTCTCTGGTATGGTGTTGTATATTAATCCTCTCCCTTCACCAGCACAAGGGGGGCTCAAGTTAAGTGACAACTGAACTTGGTCAGAAGCAGACCAAGAAACTTTCTGCAAGTGATTCACTTCCTAAGGACTGCACACACGGATCATTCCAGGTCTGGATCACAGTCCCGCTGTTCACAGGATGCAGAGCTCAGGGAAGGGAAAATGCAGGGAAGAACAGTGACAAACACCGCTGAGGGAACATCTCTGGAGTATGTTAGTACGTTGCTGAAAGGGAGGAACAGTTTTGAAACATGAGCGCAGAGATAAAAATCTATTCCAAGGTGAGGATGAGCTAAATACATCAAAGGCCTTTCAGCACAATCTGGGCACATGTGAACCATCTAAATAGTAAACAACACATTTACTACTAATAGCCTCCTAATTTATTTATGGAGCCCCATCACACCGCAAATCTCTGTCATCTCCTTCACACACCAGTCACCTGGCACCGGAGGAGCTCTGCTCTGCCCAGCCTTCACTACCTGTTTTTAGAGATAAGCACTAAATAACAGAGCCCTGCACAACATGATAAGGCCCACGCTTCAAGATGGTTGACTGAAAATACTCATTTTCCAACTTGGGGACGTTTCACAAGCTGTCTTAGTGCCTTGGAGCACCTCAAGCAACGGAAGGAAGAGGAAATACAAGCACAGAAGCCAACACAATCAGCCCCAGGGTTGGGGAATCCCTCCTCGCATGTATATATGGGCATATGGATATATATCCACATTTGTCACTGCTATGGCAACTAAGACAACAAAGATATCCTTTTAAAGGCCCTGCAGTAAGGAGGAAAAATATTTTGCTATATATATCACTGCCTATTGACGTCAAAAAATAACTTAAAATAAACTAACCTGTAAGTTTGGATCATGCTGGTCCTTTTTCCTCCTCTGTGGATATTGGAATAACCTTCACGTCACAATGAGCATCTGTTGCCTTTCATGGAAAAAGTAACCAAAGAGAGCTGAGCTAGAAACTTTTCTATCAAGCCCTCTCACACACCCTCACTGAAACAACATAAAAAGCCCCCTCTCCTAAAACCTATGGAGCACTGTAATCCTGAGGGTCTCATTTAGTCCTTCCACAGGCAAAACCCATACTGACATCAGAGGGTAATTGCCAATTTTGGTAATTAGTAAAAACTAAGAACCAGAGGTAAGCTGTAATAATTAATTCAGCTGAGCAGCTAAAGAATTCACTGGGGGGGGAAAAAGCAAGCTGGCAGAAGGAAGTCTGGTCTGAATAGTAAAAATGAAACATTAAGTTTAAAAGTGATTTTAGGAAGTTTGTTTCCACAGCCAAGATCTTCTAGATCAGGCCATCCTAACTCTTGTGCATGTATCTGTAGCAGCATGCACAGTAGAACTGACATGACTTATGCCACTAATGCTACCACTGAAATTATTTTGTTGACACCACTAAGTTGCTGCTACACATCCAATAAATACAAGCAAATGGATTTATGAGGCAGAGAGGAAGGTAGGGAATTTAGGACCTTAGTTTGCACTAGGCTGTACCAATACAACCCTACTAAAGTCAAAGTCCAAGGCAATCAAGCACCAGCAATGCAGTGGGAAGCCCCGCAGGGGAACAGGCTGGATGCTGGTGATGGTTCACTCATGCAAGGCATGGGGGCATCTTTGGCATGGGACTGCTCTACAGCTCCTAGCCCAGTGCCCAGAATCAACAAATGCAGCATCTCCCATCCCTTGGCTAGCAGGAGCAGATGAGAAATACACCTCAACCAAATATCATCTATTTTGGTCACCTCAGGAAGATTGTGGGGAACCCTCTCAAGTCCCTTCTGGCTCAATGTGTGTTTTAATCTGGCCTGAAGGAGGCTGAACTGCCTGCATGTCCTACCAGAGCCCCACAGAGTGGGTTGAGGTGTTCTCAGAGGATGAGATATGCCATCATACTCTCAAAAGCACTAGGGATATTTCAAAGCAACAGAATTTATTAGAGATTTTTTGAAGGCAGATCTCTCTTACTCAGAATGGTGAGTTTGAACAGATATAGCAAATGCAATGAGTCACTGGAGCATTGTGGGCCGTTATATACTATTAAGTCATCTGCAAGCCCATGGTGAACCCATTTGCAATGTGGTATTACACGGCCACTTGATGTGTTGTGGATTTGGGTCTGTTCCTCTTCTCCTCAGGGTTTGTTTTTCTTCCCTTTTTTTCTGCAAGTCAAGCTGCAGACTACAATTAACAAGAACTAACACAACTCCAGCAGGTTTGAATCAGACTTATGAAGGAAAATCAGCAATCACATAGATTTTTAGAGGTTCAGAAATTTGCCTTCTGTCAAATTCTTCTAGGTCACCTGGTTTTCAAAACTGCTGGAATTGCTGCAATTCTCATCCCTCCTGCCCATCTGTCCAAAGTTTCCCTCTAAATCAGAGGAAATCAGGGAAAATCAGAGGAAATCAGAGAGTTTGATTTGCCCCTGGGCTGCAGAGGAGCACTGACAGCCCCCATCCAGCGACACGACACGGCGCTTCAGTATCCTGTGTTACTTAACTTCCTATTGGTGTGCATTCAGATACATATCTGACTTTTCTCACATCTCTGTTATCTCCCAAATTAGTCTGCCATCTCTTGTGCCATCAGTCACTTCACCTCTTCCCTACAACAATTTCCTGAAGTACTTTGCCTAGAGATTGGTTTCAGTGGCTCAGCCTGCAGAGCCTTCACCTTGTGGACTTGCACAAAAGACATCGTGGAAGAGCCCCTTCTTATTTTTAATTCTTCATAACATCCAGCCTGCCTGTATATTTTCTCTTACCATAGAGGACAACAGACAGGCATCTTTTGGAAATCTCCTCCCTACCTTTCCTCACCTGACCATATGAAATGAGGAAGAAAATACCCTAATACTTCTACTGACTGTAGTCTTCTTCAGCCCTGATTTCTGGAAGCTTTCATAGAAACATCTCTGACACAGCCCCACCCCTCATACTTCTCCCAGCAAAGACTTACCTTTGATTTCTTCCTATACCCCATTTTTATCTAACACCCTCCTTCATAGGAAATCACGCAGGCATCCAAAAGCCCTGCTGTGTGCCTCTTTCACCTTTTATTAATGCCAAGTGCCACCCCTTCTCACCACCCTAAACAGGGCCAGATGGGATGTACCAGGCTCTCAAAGGGCCCCTGCACCTCTCTTTTCAAAGAGGGAGCTGCCTTTGCAAGGTCTGTTGCTATTTTTTGGAGGAGATGTAGCTGAGACAGGTTTATCCAAAGACCACAAAAGTGTTAGGTGGTTGCTGAACACCAGAATAAGGAAAAAAAAAAGCTATAACTGGTGTCTGCACAAAGTAGTTGTATGTTTTACCAAGGCTGAAATACTAAAAATATGGAAAGTTTTATAGTACTCTGTGCTGCACCTACAAAACTACAGGAAGACTGTGGGACAAGTGAGACTGGCTGATATAAGATTTATGTCTGACATAAGTTATGTCTGACAGCTGCTAGTCCTGAGGTGCTTGGCAGGGAGAAATCCAGCTCTGATACCACAGGCCAGAAATCAGAAGAATGCCTTTTTCTCTACCCACAAAGAAGAAACACATAAGCACTATGCTCTAAAGCAGAGATTGCATTTTAAAAAAGGCTGGCCACAGAATAACTTACAACTGATCTCAAGCTGAATATGGAAACAGGTTGCTTTGAAGATGTCTGTCAAAGACCCTGGTTAAAACCCCAACAGTGGCTAAGATCCAAGAGAAAGAAAAACAGAGAGGGGATATGGGGAAGCCTAGATTGAACAGTCATTTGTCAAGAGAATTGAAGTAGAAAAATAATGCGGAGTTCCAAGCCAGTGTCCAGCAAAAAACTAAAAAAAGGCATGTAGGGCTACAAGAATAGCTGAAACAAGCCAGACTTGGTGAGAAAATGCTACAGCACAACCCCTAATGTGCCTGGCCACTGTGAACAGCAGCTCCCTCACCCCACTGAGCTTCTCCTCAGCCCCAGCAGAGATACCTTGATGGAGCAGGCAAAGACCAGGACGGACAGGCAGGCTTGGGTGGGGTGGTGATGAGAAGGCAAATCTGCACATACATGCTTTGACACTCTCAGTTGTGGGGAAACCCAAAATGGGTGGGTTTGTTCTCCTCTTTGAGCACACCTCCCCAGATCCACCCATTTTGGATATTTGCCCTCTTTGAGATGAACCTAGGCTTGGCTGTGGACATTTCTGAGGACCAGCGTGCTGTGGCTTTCTCAGCCCACCAGTGGTACTTCTTATCTTTTAAGATAAGATCCCAACTTTACAGCAACTTTTCCTGCCTTGCCCTTCTAAAAGCAAACACAGTTTGCGCTACCTGAAGTTGGCAACACCATTTGCTTAGACACTAGTGTCCAGAAAACAATGGGTCATGCTGGTAAGGGTATTTCTTTGAAAGCTGTTACACACTACATGTATATGTGCATTGGGATGAGCCCTAAGGCATCACAAACAGCACACTTAGAAAAGCTCCCCTTGCCTGAAAGGCACAAAATATGGGAACTGGATAGGTTCAGTCTGTGGACCAAAAGGGGATGGGAAGGACTAACTGGCTTCTCATAAAAGGCAAAAAGATGGAGTCTTCTCTTTCTGCATGCTGAAGCACCAAATACATTAGAGGAGGGTTATCCAGAAACCAGCATATGCTGGTTCTTTTTTTATGCTGAATGTGTCAGCAAGGTCTTGGCAGACTGTGGGGAAAAAACAGAGTATCTATAAGATTTCGAGGTTGTCACAGATCAGTAACCTCAGACGAGGCCTGTTATAGTCATTCTGCAATGATCCCCTCTCTTCTTTCATCTTAGGATTCCACTTGTTTCATCCACTTGCTTTCTTTTCTTCCTTTTATTTTTCTGTTCATCCTGCAAAACAAAGTACCCCTGCCATGTTCCTTTGCTGGAGTTTCACCAAGACTGGACCCTCCCAGCGGGGCTTTGCCAGATATGTCACAAAGCCACACAGTGCATTGCCATGGAGGAAATGTCACCTATATAAATACATAATTTCATGGAGGAAACATCAGGTCAGCTGAGGACCTGACAGAAAGGCGAGTCACTTCAGGCAGGTTGGTTTAGAAGATGAGGGTAAAGCTCTGCAAAAGCAAGGCCTCCTGTGTGGGTATCACCCAAGCTGGCCAGGTCCTCAGTGGATACAAATTGCCCTAGTTCCATGCAAATCATCTGGAAAAGGATACCCTGGCTGGCAAGCTGCTAAGGTAACAAGGATACCCCAGGGCAGCGCCAACTAATGCTGGCTGTGGAGCTGCCCATTAGCTGTACTGGTAGTATCGGCTTATGTGAACATATTTGTGGCTCTGGTAAACCTGGAAAAAATGACATTTCCATGGGTTTGATGAGAAGTGAAACATTTGATGCTTTGGTCTCAAATTTTCTGCCGTCTTCCACAAGAAACAAAGGGCAAGGCTTTACAAATGGCCTTCTCTTTTTTCCCCCTTTTGGGGCAAATGTAGGAAAAAGTGTTATCTATGTAATTTCAGAACTTGTTCTTTAACGCAAAACACCAAAACCACCAGAAATAACTTTCTCCTGGAAAATGTTAGATTTAACTTTGCCCTAAGCCAAAATTGCATACTGATTGCTATTCATCATTCTACTCCCCTCCTATGTACTCTATACGTCTCCAAAAGCTTACCACGGCAATCAAAGTTCAAGGAGTAGCTGGATGAAGGCACTCTTTCCAAAACAGGTATTCCCCACATCTCTGCTCAGAAATGTCCTTCTCCAGAAGAGACTGGACAGCTGTTCTTTGTTGATATCCAGTCTCCCAGGACCTTCAGCAAACACATTCAGGAACCTGGTTACAGTCTAGGATAATATTTCCTTGCAGATTCGTCAGGATGTGACAGGTTTTTTCCAAGTTACCAGAGCATGCACACAACCTGAACTCCAAAGGACAACTCCAGAGTTGTTTGTGCTGTTTGTTGCTCCTGCAGCCCACCTCACCTATCCAGCTGCAGGAGAACCCACCCAAGGATGATGTGAAAGCCTCTCCAGATCTTGGGGAAATCCAGAAGGTTATCAGCTGCTTCTCCTCATCCTGGCAGTAAGAAACTTCAAAAGATGGGTGTGGAGTCCGGATTTCTCCACCAACTGGGCTTTTTTTAGTCCGTCTCTCCTTTTTCTTCAACATTTATGAAATGGAAGCAGGAATATCTGCCTCCCTTAAGAAGATCAGGTTCATTAGGGCTCTCTTCCCATGTCTTAGGTTTTACTCACCCCTCTGTGAAAGGATTCCTACAGCTGTCACTATAGTTTGAGCACCAAGGCACAGCTGTATAGGGGTGTGCTGTAGCATCACCGTGTACCCTGGGGAGGTCTGGAAGTGGTCCTTGCTCCAGGCCTGGCTGCAGTAAACTCTCTCTCTGGGTCTGTGTGCTTTGCGTAGCAGGGCACCACAAAGGGCTGCCAAGGCCCAGCTGGCTCAGAGCACCCTGCCTCAGCACAGCCCTGCCACACCGTGCCTCTGTCCCCCGAGCCCCACCACACTCACGGGGCATTACAGAAACCCTGCACTGCTCTGGGCTCCCTTGTCCTCTCAGTGCTCAGCACCAGCTGAGGACAGATCTATGCCTCGCTTTGCTTTGCTCTTCCTGTGTTTATTCCTAAGCCAACCAAAACACTCTTTGAGCCGCAGAGCAAGTCACCTATGACATGGGACCCTCCTTTTTGAGCTAGGGGTGAACTGAAGACATGAGTCTACCACATCATCTGTGGAACATGCTGGTGGCAGATGGTATATAAACATTTGTTTTCTTATTACTCAAGAAGGGAAAACAGTTGGGAAAGCAAAAGTTTCTTCATTTTCTTTTTTTTTTCAAAAATTTAAGTTAATGAATGGAAAAAATCAACAAACTTCTGAAATTCTTTTTGATAAACAGGATTTTGTCTTTAAAAAAAAGAAAAAGTGGGACTTGGCAGGGTTGAAGTCTGCTATTTTTCATTAGGACAAGATGATGGTATGGCAGGAATGCAGGACAGAGTGGTGCAGATGTGTGAAAGCATTTAGGAAAAGGCACCCAGGGATTAGAGAAGTGCCTGTTCCCAAAATGGGTTGATCTGAGGTAAAGGAAACCTTTGGGATAGGAAGATAGTAAACCCCTCCCCCGCCCCTTTTATAGTGGATATAAACAGTTTTACGGTATTTCCACCAAACAGAAGAAGGGGGTAAGGGAAAAAAAGAAAAAAAAAAAAAAAAAAAGAAAGCAAGAAAGATTTCTGCAACACACACATGTTCCCCATTAATTAGGACTGCTGTTAACAACACGTTGCGCCAGAGCTGCCAAGAACTGTCAGACGAAGGACAGGGAAGCCCAGAGCGGAGGCTGCGCTGCCCCCCGGGGTCCGCCCGCCCGGCCCGAGCCCGGCCCGGCTCCGCGCTGGGCCAGGGTACGGGGTACGGCCGGGGTACGGCCGGGGTACGGGAGAAATGCCCAGCTGCACAGGCAGCCCCTGTTTCAATGTGAATTCCTCCCCCCCACACACGCTCCACTCCAGCTACAGACATTTTCCACAGTAATTCTGGCTATGTTCGCTTTTGGTTGAGACTTCGGGACTATTTTTGGCTTTTTTAAAACATACTTAGGGGAGGCGCCTTCTACTTTTATTCACATAAAGGATCCTTATTTTTATGCATTAAGGGACATGGAAAGAGGAGGGGAGGCAGGGTGAGGGGAGAACTGATTTATGCTTTCATTCAGCTGTACGACAACAACAAAAATCTACATGCAAGCTGCCTTTCCTCCTCAGCAGGCTCCAGACACTCTGCTCTTTGCTGCAGCAGAGACCACCCCTAGCATCCCAGTTTTCTCAAGCCATCACTGGGACAGAGAGCTGACCGCTGGATCGTAAGCATCTCTCACCTTCGCACCTCCTTGCAGGCACTCCAAGGGCTGGGAGCAGCTTTATCCTCCTCCTATCAGATCCTCTCTCTATCAGATCCTCTCTTCTCAGCTCCCTCCTGAACTACTCCCCTCTTTCCAGCTCCCTGAGTGCTGGTCTGGAGTCACCAGTCGATGTGACCGAGGTTGCACACTGGACTGACTCATGTTAGGGTTAAAGCAGGGTCCTGAACTATCTTTTCCTCTTTGAACAAATGTAGGAAATAGTGTTGCAACAGTGCAGCAAAGTTCACTGCAGGATCTTGAAGGAGGGGGAAATGATTGCATTTTAAAGTAGAAATTATTTCCCCACACTTGCATACTCACCGTGTCCAAGCAGCCAGGCCATCGGCAGGCATCAAGATGTGTGTTCCAAGTGCCCAGTCCAGGATCCCTTGCGAGGACACGAAGCAGGAGAGACACCAGCTATCCACCAGCAAGTCTCCTTGACTCCTTGGAGGTTGGTGATGATTTGCTTGTTTTGGATCTTTCTTTTTGTACTGTTTAGGAGCAGACAGGGATTAGCCTCTCCACCCTGTCCCACCTCAGTGAGTCATCCAAATGTACTCACTGTCCTTAGGCTCTCGATCAGGGCATCCTGGGAAGTTGCACTGGATATGGTGAGTGGCTAATTGAGGAGGTTTTTGCAGCTCTTCTGCTGCTGCCTCCACACCAGGCACCTGCTTCAGACTCTCTCAGACCAAGGAACACCTCAGCTACAGGTCCCCACAGCAGGAGCAACCAGAAAGGGGAGAGCTGAAGATTGCTGTCTTTTCCAACAGCTGCCTTGCAAATGCCCATGAGTTGGAGGCATTTCTGTACAAACTCCAGCCCTCTGACTGCTGGGATGCAGGACTCCATGGCTGTGTACCTGTATCTCACAAGCTGGGCCAAGCAAAACATCTAAAGCACAAGACCTATCTGTGGTAAAAATTTTGGGATACTAGGATGCAATGCGATTCTCATTCTTCCTTCCAAATCCCTAAAATGCTGCTGTTGGAACTTCAGCCCTGCAGTTTTGTGAGGCTTTATAGCTACAGTGATGCACATGGTCTTATGCCAAAAAAAAAATTAACTACACATATTTAACTACATATATTCAACTGCATATATTCAACTACATATATTCAACATCATCTCCACAAATATCACCCAAGGAACTCCCCATAACTGCTGCCCAAAGCACTGGTGACTTGTTCTTCAAAGAAAAGTCCTTTCAGACAGGCAAGAAAACATCCTGGTCTAGATTTTCAAGAGCAGGTAGTGGTTTGAGTGGGTTCCCTATTACCTATGCAAAGGACATTACTTTCAGATTATGTTGGGTGCCTTCCTGCTAACAGCTTTCCTCCTAGGCACCTTGAACCAAGAGCAGAAAAAGCTACCAGAACCACAAGGATTTCTGAACTACTGGAGCAGACTGGACACGTTTCTAGGTTGTAATTTAACAGGAACCATTTGACAGTATGAATAAAGAATCACTGAATCTCAGTGCACTTTGGGAGAGCTCCTCAGATTGCCTATTCAGATGCACGAGAGATAAGAGAAATGTTCAGACTGAATTTCAAAAGGGCACCACAGTGCTGTTTTGCAGAACATATGCTAAGGTTTTTGATTAAAATAGTTCAGTTTGGGATAGTTTATATTTTTAAAAATAGAAATAATTTCTGTAGAAAGTTAACAATTTTTTCTCTTATATACAACTAATAAATTTATTTTAAAACTTTTTTTTCTTTTTAAGAAAAGAGCAACCTCTGTGAAAATTGTCAAATATCACTTCAAATACCCTTTCTAATGACATTTGAAAATCTAGTTTCCCCTTTGGGGCACACTGCAAGAATCAACAATAGTAACAGTTTGATGTCTGCCTTGTTTCAATCCAGCAGGGTGGGGGGGGAGGGAGGTTTGGCAGAAAGTATTATTGTCATGTGGGAGTCTCAGAAATGAGTTGTCTCCTGGCTAATATTCTTCCACTGCAATGGTAAGTCAAATAGGCTAGTAGCCACGGCAACAGCACAGAATTCTTAACTATTGCTATGGTTATTTCACATCACTTTGGGGCTACCCCAGTTCATGCCGTTATCACTCAAGACATTATTTCATAGTGATTTCATTAATTGAGTGCAATTTGGTATATGAATAACACCCACATTCAGTTTAACAGAGGTCATATTAACTGCACTTCTGCCTGAAAGTGAAGACAAGTCAAGCAAAAACAATGCTACAATTTAAAAATAAATACAGAGACTGACTAGAGTTCATAGGTGCAGAGCAGCTGTGTGATATCTCTCTCCTTTATCTCACCTACAGTCCATATCTTCCTGAGGAGGATTTTGGGAAAAAGGTGGAGGCTACAGCATTCCCAACCCCACACCTCTCATGAACCCTGCAAGGAGGGCTGGACTGGGGGAAGGCATGACATGTGAGCAGTCAGTGAGAATAATACCTGACAAAATTAGGAGCAACAGCCCAACTACCACCGGTAAAAGTCCATCAGCTTCTTAACTATCATAATTTGATGTGCATAACTTGAAGAAGTTAAAAAACATTGCCAGCCCTGAACAAACAGTTTAGGAACACGTCCTGGTCAGATAATCCAAAGAAAGGACAGAGGTAACCACGCCCATAGCTGATGGAGTAACTGTACCGTGGATGGAGAAAAAAACAGAAGCAAAATGACAAAAAGAGCCCAAGTTTCCAGGACACCATATTGCAAAGCCTCAGCACTGATTTACTGGAGCATGACCTCCTGTGTAGTATCAGCAAGACAGCAAATCCATGGCACTTCTTGAAGATGTTTCCAATAAAAGTTTTCCTGTCCAATGGCACTGATGCCCAAGAAAGAGCCACAACACCCCTGAGCTGGTGTTCTGTGCCAGTGCTGCACAGCTGATCAAACAACAGGAGATCCCTGGTTTATCTCCTATGTTCATTTGTATTGACATTCGTCACTCTTCAAAAATGCACACCAGGTTTCCCAAAGCAAACCTTTGGAGGGTCATGTGTCCCCCTCCAGTGTTAAGTTATGTAATTTGACTGTGATATCTGGAAAGCAAAAAAACCCAGCCAGCCAACCAAAAAACCCAATAAAAAACAACAGCAAATTCAAAAGGGTTCAAAAGACCCATTTTTCAGAAAATTGAATAATGATGTATTCTGCAAAGACAAACTCTTTAAAGTGCTTCTGGTTTCAGAAATATTTTAAAAACCCCAGTGTTCCTATTGCTTTCCAGAGTTATCTGAATTCCTTCAAAAGCCCACTCAAGGTTAAAGAAGAAAAACAATGTTATTCTAATGGAACAAAGCTTTTTTTTTTTTTTTTATTACAAGATTTGAAATACAGTTGCAAAAGAAGAGCTAGAAAATCAGAAAGATTCAAGTTTAGACTTTATCTTGTGTTAATTTTTTGCTCTTTTGTCCCCTGGGTTTTTTTCTGAGGTGCTCCTCCTCCAGAGAGCTGCTTCAAAGAAGCTCTCAAAACCCCCCATTTTTTCTCCACTACTCTTTTATTCTGCAGCCTTGTTTTAGCAGCTTGAGAATATGCAGGGCAGGGATTTTTCTACCTAAGCTCATCATTTTGTTTAGGAAGCCACAGAAACTGCAGCTAGCAGCTCATCACTTTATAAACATCCTAACCGTACGCTCTAGAGGATCATTTCTGTGTACAAACACTTTCAGTCCAGTTTCAGCTACTGCAATTTCTCTGATAACAACTTGCCATGTTTACATCCATCTGAAACATTAAAACCCCCTGGGGAACAGTGTGGGTCCTTGGTTATTTATCTGTTTGATCGACCTGAACAACCTACCAGCAGTATTTTCGAAAGGCTGACTTGTGGGCAGCTGCAGCACCAGGGGGGCTGGTGTTACTTGGTTACTTGTCCTTCTGTCCTCGCTGCCTAATCTCGCTGCCTGCTCCTTAGTGAAGATGTTAACTCAGAGCAGAGCTGGCAGCGGTCCCCCTGCTGCCCCAGGGGGTTCCTCCTAGCAGTATGCAGGCAGTCATTAGTCTCTGACTATCGTCTGTCAGGCAGCCCAAGCCACTGGGCCCCGTTCAAGCCAAGCAGGGATGTCACATTGTGCGAAGCCATGCCATGAAATAACAGTAGAAATAACGTTTTAAATCCCTGAGGGCAGCTGCCCCATCAGGCTGGCAGAGTAGAACACAACAACACAAGGCTAAAGCTACAAATGGTGCTGGGGTCTCCTGCTTGCACGGGAGGGAAATGGCTTAACACCAAACAACAGAGGAACAAAGAAGGGCTTGAGCCAGGCTCAGCCTAAGCCATTTTTATGCACCTAACTGATCTGCCTAATTGAAGGCCTCTCCTAAGCAGGAGGCTAACACACCTTAGCTGTCAGGAGGTGGGACAGGTACAGCCAAGGGTCACCTGGATCCCAGAGGATCACCACTTTGGATTACCCCTTTATAACAGTGACTCGCTCTTTTAGGTGACTACAAGGATCTTGGGGATTTTGCAGCATGAAGGGTGCTAATCAGAGTACTCTAGGCGTTCTAATATTTTAGAAAAATAGCTTACATATACCACAAGGACATGCCCATAACCTTCACCGTGCTAGTGCTGTGAGGAGGCTCACACAGAAAGACATACCCTTTGAGAAGGGAATACATGACAGCAAGAGGAAAACAGGAAAAAAAATGTAACTTGGAACAAGTGTAAAAAAAATTTCCAATAAAATAGCATTTTCCCCTCAAAATGAATTTTTCCACAGTCTATAGGGTTTCAAAAGAAAACTGGACACTCTTGAAAAGGGATTTTCTGGTAGCAAACCGTTTCTGTAAAAATGTGGACATAGCTCTCCCAGGGATCAGGATGATTCAGTGCTGCTGGAAATATTTAGTAGTTATCTGTAGTGAGATGGCAATATTTTGGTTATTTAGACTTCTGACGAGCATGGATCATTACAAATAGCTTATTATGAAGCATATAAAATGAGGTGGTAACTGGATAACTTGACAACAAATTATTTTCACTATATATAAGTGCATGACAGTCTATATTGGAAAATGATAAATTACACCATTCATGTGCCCTGAATTCACTGTAATCTCTCAAGGGGGGAAAAAATCTAGGTTAAATAATGGGCAACTAAACAGAGACATATGTTCAATGTGCACCACAGATCAGAAAGGCAACGAGACATTGGAAATCCTGCAACAATAGCTTTCCTCAAGCTGGAGCTGCCAGTTGAAACTGAGACATGCCTACACTTCTTTTTGCCTGATAAATCCTCTAAAATATCCATCTCTCCTTCCACTCCAATGAGGCATGAAGTTGGTAGCACCACCCAGCACCGCAGAAAGCGTTGCTCTGATTTGCATGCTGCCATGCATGGCACTCATCCCTGTGCCGCACATCCCCTGCTGAGGCTCCTGCCCTTCGTCTGAGGCTGCTCTGCAAACTGCCAGGCCCTCATGGGTGGTAATGCAGGTGTGTGATCACCTCTGATGAAACCATCCACATCACCCGCGTGCACTACTCGTGTTTGGGAGGAAAGGGTGCGGAGCTGACCCCTGGAGCAGGAGGGGTTTTGCTGCCCTTGGAGGCAGCACTGTAGGATGATGCTACAGGCAGATGCCATCCAGATTGTCAGGGAGGCATTGGGAGAGGTGGCTCCTCCAAAAATCCCAAGCTGATGGAACACCTAATGGAACACCTCACGATTTTCTCTCTCCATGCCTCCCGGCCCAGGTGCACCTCTGGGGGGTCCATGCAGGCGGAGGGCGGGCTCCAGACGGGAGAGGCACGGGCAGAGGAGCTGCCCAAGGGGTGGCTGGGCAGCGGCAGGACGGGGTGAGCCGGCCCTGGGATGCATGCGTGGCTCTGGCCCGGCATTTCGTCTGTGCAGGAGGGGGGCTGGCGGCGGCAGGCGAGCCAAGTCAGAGCATAGCCAAGCGAGAATGTTCTGGCAGCCCTTCCTGGCAGCCTGAGCAAAGTTATTTATCACTTTGTGCATTTTCCTTCTCATCTGTGTACAGCCGGCTCCAATGGCTCAGCTTGCATTTTGCCTTCCAGAGCCAAGCCAGTCCCTTGGCTCTGCTCAGTCTTGGCTGTCCATTCACACCTTCTGTCTCCTCCAGCTCTTCCTGGAGTAGCTCAGGATTGCAAATTAGGAGTAGGTGTCTATAGCCAGGGAAGAGATGGAAGCATCAGCAACCCACACCGATGGCAAAGAGCACATCTCTCCCAGGGAGGGAGAACACCAAGCTGCTGTTTACTGGGGCTGAGGAGCTGTGCACAGTTTGTGCTGCTCCCAGGCAGCCTCTGCTGGGGAGCTCCAGTGCCTGCCGGCAGCTATGAGACATTTTCTTTTATTTATTTTAAGGATTGTGCCTTTGCTCTGACTTTTTCCAAATTGGTGGATGCAACAACAGAGAATTCACAGCAAAATTTTCCAGTCCTATGGACTCTTTTCCATACTGCTCGTGAATTTTGCCAAAATGTCTAACAAGGGTACCTAAATTGGGATTGAAAATAATACCAGCTGCATTCAGATATTTATAAGGCTCACATTTGCTCTTGATAAGGGCATACCACACTCTTCTAAACACTGAGCATTGCAAAAGCAGATCAATACTAACTCTGTTACACCTTGCATCATCAAAAGCCTGGACAATAGCTTCAGGACTTTGCCTAAAGGAAGAACCTCTGAATTTAGCTGTCATTTCTCTCCTCCTCCCTTAGCTGCCCCTGCAGTTTTGTCTGGGGATGCTAAATTCAGTGCCAGAGTAACAGCAGGACTGCTTTTGACCTTGCCGAGTTTCAGGCAGTGAAAAGATTTATGCTTTTCTGCTGGATGTCACACTCTAGAAGATGCTAGATAATCCCCAGCCTCTGCAAGGCCAGATCTTGACTATCTTCTAGCCATCCTGGTCCCAGCAGGGCAAAACCTCCTACTATTCTTATCAGACATGTTTTTGTTTTTAAATCATTCTGATCAGATGGTGGAAGGATATAAAACAAGGCAAAGTGAGGGTGAAGGGGCACCTGGTCTGCAGCAGATTCCCAGAAGCACTCATGACAACAAATGTATTGAACAGCAGCTTCCCATCAGGAGCCCCTAATTTTCACATCCTGAGAACTTTCCAAAATTGGGCTGCAATTTCTCAGATTTGGTCTCTGCCTGAAGGTAGAAGAGGAAGTTGAGCAAAATCCCTTCAGACCTTCTGAAATGAGGAGAGAATGAAAAATTGCATTTTCTTATTGTAATAAAAATTCTAACCATTTTTTTTCTCTGTAAAAGGCCACATCAAGCTGCTTGGAATTTGAAACTTGGTGTGGGTATAGCTCTCATTACAAGCCAGATTCAAAGCAAGCTGAGGTCAATAACTGTCTCTGCCTTGATTTTGCCTGCCTCTGAAGAAGACCCTACAGCTAGGTAAACAAATCGTAGAGAAAATCGTTCAGAACAGTTGTGCCTATTTTCTACTTGGGAGTTGCCTGGGAACAAGCTCAGTTTATTTGCAATGTGTCTAGGGTTTAGATGTATGCACCAAAGCCCAGCTTTGCTCCATCCTCCTCAATTTTTATTTTAGAACCTTGCTCCATGAATAATCTCCTCGAAGAACATATCCACCAGTAGATGAAAGGACATCTTTAGGTAAAGAACTTGTAACTAAATCATTTCTACACCTTTTTTTTTATAGATGGGTCACAAGCGGATGATTTGTCAGTATTATGCATCCCTCGTGCACAGCCCAGCGTATCTGAGGTCCTGGAAGCTGCTCACATTTCAGTGTGCTGCAAGGCAGAGAGCAGAGGAGCCCTTGGTGGATTGGGAACTGACCTCCACATCTCCCTGCTGCTCCAGCTTCGGGACCATCCTTTCTCTTGGCACCGGAGCCCAGAGGTCTTTCTTTGTTAAATTCTACTTCAATTGGTTTAATTCTTGCTGGAAGAGGATTTAGTAAAACAAACAAAACATCTTACCAATGTGAATATTCACAATTAATGACAAAACTCTGAAACAGGAAGGTCATTTCTTGGGGAGGGAGACTGGTATTATTTTGAATGAAGGGAAGAGTGCAAAGATCTTGCAATATTTGCTGTAAATGGGTTGTTATGGTGAACATTCCTGTCAGCAAGTTCATTAGCTCAGAGATCCACGAGTGAACAGAGACCAAAAATATGTTTAAAAATTCAAGAACAGATTAGTGGACAATATTTTGCAATCTTTGTCTAGCTCTGCTTCTCACTGAGAATTAGTAACTTTACTCCAGGCCAGATTCAAATAATCTTACTCATGCAGAGCAGCACTGTGTTTTATGAGTAACCCCAGTGACATTTAGGGCTGTATTTTGGAATAAGATTGGAATCAGAGAAAGACAGTGGGAGGCATGGCTGAATCACCTTGATTAATAAGTGTAAAATTCTTCGGGTTTTATGTGCCTATATAAATAAACATAACAAGAATAAGGAGGGATGTCTGGATTGACAGGCATGTGAGGGAATTTATAAACATCTTTTTGCAATATACAGCAGACTCCTCTTTTAACAGAAAAGGACAACACCCAAAAGTTACTTAATATCAGGAAAAGAGGAATTCACACCTTCAGAAACAATAGAAGATCAAGCCATTTTGTGGGTTTTATTCTCAACAGTTCTGGCTGTTGCCTGTGATATTACATAAGGTCTACACTACTCTCCATAGAAGTGATGGATGAAGTTTTCAGAGCCGCCCAAATGTCTTGAAAGCATGTGGTCCATTTTCCAAAATAATAGGGTCCTTGGGATTCTAAATCCCATTGAATTTCAGCACTTCTGGGAATGGTCTCATTCACTTCTAAATCAGTTTGCATTTTCCAGTTTGTTGTGCTCCCCATTTCATTTTATCTCGGGACTCCAGCCATCACCATACATCAATAACAAGATCGTCAGAGGGCAGTATTAAAAAGGAAAGCACGGCTGTGCCCAACTGCTCTGTCAAAATGCCTCCAAGAGCCATCACAGGCTCCTGACATTACCAGTGAGCGAGGAAGGAGCCAACTCAAAGCTCGCTGATGTAAAGGAAAAGTCCACTCATTTCTATGGATTTCAGTGAGGCTTGGATCAGGCCCTGGAAGAATAAGGATGACATAAAAATAACATGACGTCTGCCAGATTCACCAATATGCTCTGATGTTTTGCCCGGCTCAGTGATGCAAAGCAGATGGGAAGCACTGACAATCCTGGCCCTCTTCAATCAGTTACTCCGTCTCTCGGATTAGTTTTCATCGGGCGTTTTATTCACGACATAAATACATTTATCTCATCAGTGCTTCTGCAAGAGTATGTCAGAAGAAAAATCACCACATTTTAACTTTATCAGAGAAAAGGTTTCCGTATTTTATCACTTGATGACTACCAATTTTCAACAAGGTTTCTAAGAAGTTTATTATGGAGCCCGTGAATTTTGCTGACTTATGCAGGGCTTGTAATTAGTTGAGTTTAGCTGTTTTTTATTTCCATGCCACTTTGGCCCAAGCGGCATGCACAACTGTGCCATTTGATTCTTGCACCATCGAACAGGGCATTGGAACAAATATTCTGCAAAATGCAAAGCTTACCTTTAAGTTCAAGCCCATGCTTAAATCCCATCAAAGCTATCATAAATAATACATGTACAGTTCACTGAATCGGTGCCAGAAAATGCATTTAAAAGAATGTAGCTTCCTTTGAAAATTAGCCAGTGTCTCTACCCTCTCCTACCCTATTGCTACACAAAAAGGAGTTAAATCCCTTGGGAAATACTTATTCACGAGGAGTTTGTGCACTCAGTGCCTCAAAGAAAAAAGAAAAGGCATTGCCCTGTCTAACATTATATGCCAGGAACAAACAATAAAGATGTAATTCAGGCTGAGCTTTCAGTATGCGTGATTATAATAAATATAGGCATTAATAGACATTAAAAGTTGCTGAATGACTGAGAAGCTGAGTAGATTGGATGACGTCCCTCAAAATGAAATAATCTATATTTGGCTGGTAATTCATTTCTTCCGAGATGCTTTCTGCTTGACTCTGCATATATTCCTCATTGCAGAAATAACTTGGGCAATTGCAGTCTGGCTCCAGTCTCAAGCCAGCCAGCCCGGGAGAGAGCATTAATGCTGAAAGACAGGATCCGAGTTCCACACTCCCACCAGACCCTTCTCCACGAAAATGTCCCAAACTATTCAGATAACAGCTGCTGTGCTGCTCAGAGCCTGCTGCCTGGCATAATGACCTGACCACAGTCACACCACAGAAGGGTCAAATTGGCCCCAAGTGTGAGAGCCATCCTGCACTTCTGCACCCGTATTTCCCAGGCTTTCCCTCTGTTCCTCAGAGCTGAGGGTGGCTTAGAGTGTCTGTGCCATGGAGTGACAATCTGCTGCCAGCTGTAGCACATCCACCACTTTTGCCTGCAGTGCCATAGAGCTTGAGATCACAAAGGGAGGAGAGACAGTATAGAAATAGAAATGCACGAGATCAGTCACGACCCAGGCTCAAGCCTGGGTTACCTTGTTCTAGGTAACTTTAGGTAACTTTACAATCATCACTCACATCTCAGACGTGAAGACCAGACTGCCGAAGGATGGGTGAGGCACTGAGACAAACCTGCCACACACACTTGGGCCAAACAGTTACAGTGAAACTCTATTCCTGGCTGCAGCTAAGATCCTGCTGACTTACAAAGGAAAACAATTAACCCTGTGTGCCCAAATTCTTCCTCTGAAAAGGAAGGATTGCTTGTCATATATCACTTGTCATCCCTCTGGATTGTAAAAGATTCAAGGCAGGAACTGTCTCTGTATGAGCACAGTACTGTCAAGTCCCAGCCACAGGTGAAGTGTTACACCCTTCTTCCTTCAGACTGAACTGAAATTTTGCCATGGCTAATTTAGTCTTATTGCTCCTAACATTATAGTGCTTTGCCACTATTCCTCTCTCTTCCATACTGTTTATTTGTAGAAAGGAAGAAATGTCACAGAATAATGGATTTCTGCTGCTACATAAAGGCTAAGCCAGAGTCAAGATATTACTGGAACAAATGCACAAATTATTAGTGAGGCCGAGATGAAATGTTTATTTTTCTGTTGGGCATAGTGATGATGAGATCATGTCCTATCACAGTGCATTTCTACTCTGCTACACCAGTACCACACCTAGACCAAATCAACCAGTGGCAGTTATGCTCCCTAGTCTTTTGGGCAGATTTGAAAGTCCTAGACTTGGATATTTCATAAAGACGCAAAGCAGGTGAAAAAAAAAGTTTGAAATACAATGGAGCTCCCCTTAATGAGCCGCCAGAGTGTCCCTTTACTGCACGAACAGCAGACAATTGGCAAGGGCCCAGGATGGAGCAGCTCTGTGTAAGTTAACAGCATTGTTACCAGCTCTAGGAACTCACCAATCCTGAGGGCATCCAGTGATTTCCCAGCTGATCTACAGAAATCTCCTGTGTGGGAGATCTTCCACCGTGACTGGTCCCACTCCTGGGCACTATGGAGAAACAAGAAAAGCTTCAGAAAAACATCTCTATGTGACCACTACGCTGTGATCTCTGCTCAATTTGAAAGCAAGTCCTCAACCCCAGAGGCCTCATTTACTCCTGCTTCATCCCCCAGCCCAGCCATACATATCTATCTTGTTTATTTTTTGGAGGCAGAATATATTTTACATGTCTTGAGTGACCTTTGGTGAAACAGTCTTCCTCCAAGGTTTCCCCATCCAGACAGGACTATAAAACAACTGCCCTGTTTTCCACAATGACTCTGCCCAACAGCAAGTAAAGCACAATCAGGAGATTATTCAAAAAGTCTCAGAAACAGTCACTGGAGTAGATTTCACAGGCAGCAATGTCAAGACTGTAAAACATGTTTGATGGAGCATTTTACACTGCTTTAAATTTGGAATTCTTTGGAGAGTGTCTGAGGGTTTTTCAAGAAACAAACACAACCTTCGTCCGCCATGCACACATACGTATACACAAAAAGCTCCTTCATGGAAGAAGCTGGCATCCTGGGGCTCTGACCTCAGCTCACTCCTCAACTTTATCAATCACATTGTATAATCAGTGCAGACTGAACAGCATTTGGAAAATGAGTTGGACTGGGTTTTTCTTTTTCCCCCCTGCCCTCCAGCTAGTGTACCCACGAAATGTAGCTCAGACATGGCCTGGGAAGGATCTAATGAGAGTTCTTACCTCGCTAAAATTAGGTGCTATGGTGGTATCTTAACAGGAGGCTTGGAGAGTTCCTTCCCCCAAGGCAGATTCTCAGAATATTTTGAGGTTGTCTCTTTGGAACTGAAAAAGGAAGGTAGTTTTGCTGCTTCACAGATTCTTTGCATCCTTTTCTCTCAGTAATCAAGTGAGAGGTAAAACCACCGAGCAGGAAACAACCCCAAAGGGACAGTCCAAGGTACAATAGCACAACCTGGCAAAGGGTCAGTGCATCAGGGTAGTGCCTTGGAAAGCACTGTCCCCCCAGATCCTGCAGCTGGGCAAGCCAGCCCCAGCAGTTCCACTTTCACCTCTGGCTCCCTGGAGTTACCAAACCCAAACCACCACACTTCCTTGCTGGAGAATCCAGCAGCCAAATGTCCTTTCTCTATCTCCACGACATTTTCTCAGGAAAACCAAAATAAATTGGCTGCAGACAAGAGATGTTTGAGAGTAATTTTCACAGCTCACCCTCACTTCATCCTTCCGCTGCACATCCATCCACAGCCACTTTGAAGCCTTCCTAAACCTCATCACTCAACTTCCTTGGCTTTCCACACTCATGGCTTGGTACAACATTTCCCACACACTCTCCCCTCACTCCAAAAACACACTTTACTTGAAGTTCAGTGCTCAAGCCTTGTCAATGGCAAGAAGACTAATCACATCACAGCATTCAATGCTTCATTAGCAGCTTTCCCAAACCAGGGATCCCCTCCACGGGGAGCAAAAATGCTCACGGTTTTAATCTGGTGACAGCTGCCTCAAATTATATACTGCGGTATTAAAAATGACTGCAGGTTGATTTCTCTGCTTAACTCAACTCACCACACATTAACACACAAGTTGATAACCAATACTTAGAATGTGCCCTCTCCGCAAAGCCACCACTGTTACTGTCAGTGTGAGCAGCTGGAGCTGCAGAGCAACACAGACCTCCAGCAATCCTTCTTAGATCTTGTAGTTTATCATACAGTTAGAGATATGTGATCACCGCAGACAAAACAAAATCATAGCCAAAACTTCACTTAAAATCTCGAAAAATCCAGACCTTTATTATGCGTCAAAGAAGTTTGTCTAATTCCATTGATTTTAAACACATTCTTTGTTACTTCCTCTCAGCTGGAAGCAGATATGCAGAGGGAAAACCCCTTCTGATGTACTCACAGCCTGACCCAAGTTGTTCTTACAAGATTTCCAATTTCTGTTCTGCATCAAAGACATGTATTATCCATGAGCCATTGGCAGGGAGAGAACCCAAGATTTCGAGCACTAAAAACCACAGAGCTGGGGTTTTTTTGCTGTTGAAGTTAAAGGGCTCCAAACTGGGGTAAATCCTTACAGCTTCCTCTAGATGCTAGAAGTGAAAGCCTGAACCACTAACGATACTTTTGACTAGAGGGAAGCCTGATATATTTAATGAATACATCATTAAATTCAATCACTATATCACAGCAGTCATCCCTTGCACTCAGGTCACCAGGAGCAGTCCAAGGTCATGCACACGTATCAAACTGGAGCTTTAAACCACACACAGTCTCTGTGAGGTTGCACTAATGTCATCATTCTGTAAGAAAAGGTGCAATGGCACCTTGGCAACAACTGCAATGGCAGTTTTGGATATATTTCTCTGAACCAAGGTGAAATTTCCAGCCTTTCAAATGAGTTTATTGTCACAAATCCCCAACAAAGTAGCCTTTTTTCTTGGTGTTTTTGCATTCATTCCATCTTTGCATACTCTGTGGCTTCCCAGAAGTACCTCCTTCGTTCCCAGCACAGCACCCATTTCTGGCAGCTGCTCTGTCTGCACCACCAGGCCACCAAGTCCCCTGCTGCCAGCAGAGAGCCAGTGAGCAGTCACCCAACTGAGAACCTGCTCAGAGCCAGGGGGACCTAAGCCCAATTCCCAGGTCTGCCATGTCCCTCTCTTCCAACTGGACATCTGCTCTTCAGCTGTATGGACCAGACAGTCCTTCATTTCTCCTGATTTTTACAGCGTCCATGGAGGTGACAAACTCCTCTATTCCCCACTGTTGTACAGCAGAGGATGAAGTGGAATTTTAATGTCAGCTGGAGCCCCTTGGCGCTATTAATAAAAACAACGATAATAACAAGGGAGGTTTGCAAATTAGCAACCCTTGCTACAAACAGTGATACACCCAATTTAGCACAAATCATTGCAGGCTCTTGCCTGCTTAGTGGCTATTTTAATCACTGGTGACTAATGCCTGTGAGGGCTATTCCAGGGTTTGACGTGTCTTAAACACAAGAAAATAGGGAAATCTTGGAGAGAGAAAGAAAAGAAAGGAGAGGAAGAGGGCAAGAAAAGGAATTGGCCAAAGCCAAAGGTTCATCACCAAAAGGCGTTCAGCTCATACCACCCATTTTGCTGCCGTTGCTACTGCATTTGCTGGGGTCACTGACCAATTCCTCCTCTGAATAACAGCATCATTTCTCTTCTTTTGGTGCAAATCTAAGAAAAACAGTCATGCTCTGGAACACAAACAAAGGCTACCTGTCCCTTCCTTGGTTATGGAAATGGGGGTCAGCCTTTTTATTTTCAAAGGGGGCAGAGCTGGAATGCTCCCTGGCACACCACCAAAAAGGAAATATCTGCTTAAATATTTGACAGGAAGAGAAAAAAAAAGAGAGAAGAGAGGAAACAATGCAAAGGGGGATGGGGAGAGGGAATTCTTATTTTGTGCCGAGGAAAAGGGCTGCATGGCAAATGAAGCCACAGCTCACCTCTGCTGGGCTGTACTGAGCTTCACCTTCATGAAGTGAACACCTTTTCCTTACACCACTCCACTTATTTTTCTTCATCCTTATTTTTCTAAGGACTAAAGGGCTTTTCCTAGTTGAGGAAAACTGAACAAAAAGCCACCGAGCACCACGTCCCTCAGCTAGACATGTGTGTTTACCCAAGACACACTTATCTTTTTTCCTGTGGTAGGTCAAGGCTCACAAGCACTTGAACCCACCTGACAACATCCAGATCACATTAAGCAGCACTCCGGAGAAAAAATAAAACAAAACAAAACAGAAAAAACAACTTTCTAAAAATGTTTTAAAAAAAAATTTGAATTTTGAAAAAAATAAAATTGCAGGGAACAAAAAAGACATTCTTCAGAGCTAAAGGGTAAGGCAATGTTTGATAGCACAAGTGATCAAAATAGGATTTGGCCAACAGCATCCAACCATAATTATTTATGTGAAGGCCATCAAAATCATGGAACTGTTTGGATTAGGGAGCTTAAATATCATCTAGTTCCAAACCCTCTGCCACAAACAAGGATACCTTCCACTAAACCAGGTTGCTGTTTTAGTAACCAGCTTGGCCTTCTACACTTCCAGGGATGGAGCATCCTCAGCTTCTCTGGGCAACCTGTTCCTGTGCCTCAACACCCTTATTGTAAAGAAGTTCTTCCTAATATCTGATTTAAATCTACCCTCTTTCATTTTAAAACCTTTAGTCCTCATAATGTTCCTCATAGAGAGTTCCCCATCTTTCCTGTAGATCTCCTTTTGGTATTGGAAGGTTGCTATGAGGTTTCCCCAGAGGCTTATCTTTCCTTGTCCAGGCCAAATAACCCCATCTCCCTGGACCTGTCATCAGAGGAGAGGGGCTACAGCACTCTGGTCATCTTCCCTGTCTCCTCTGGACTCACTCCAGCAGGCCCATCCATGTCTTCCTCACACTGGGGACCCGAGAGCTGAACACAATACTTTGGGTGGTGACTCAGAGGGCAGAGTAGAGAGGGCAGTAACCTCCCCTGACCTGCTGGTCACAATTCTTTTAATGTAGCCCAGGATGCTTTCTTGGCTGGAAGTGCACATGGCCAGCTCATGGCCAGCTTTTCACCCACCAGCACCTCCAAGTCCTTCTCTGCATGGCTGCTCACAATCCACTCATTGCCCTGTCCAGGCATTGTCTGGGATTACCTTGGCCCAGATGCAGAATCTCACACTTGGCCTTGCTGAACTTCATGAGGTTCACATAAGCCCATGTCTCCAATCTCTCAAGGTGCCTCTGGAGAGCATCCCTTACCTCTAAAGTATCAGTAGGTGATAGCTTGGTGTCATCAAGAATGACAAGACTGGGAGTCCAAGTCTTCTGCTTTCCCTGGTGTACTCCATCTGACAGACCAGCATCATAAAATTTTTTTTGCTCAGGTCATGCCTGAACAGAAAGCCACCCCTGAGTACCCAACACCATTTCCTTCAGTACCTGCTGATTTCAGGGCAGCCAAGGAACCCATGACTTCTCCAGGGCTCAGGGGGCAGAGATACAGCAAAGAAAAAAGACTGGAAGACAAGTATTGCAAACAGTGGGACAGAGTTAAAAAAATGCAGCATTTTGTTCCTGTTCTTTGAGAGCTAATGTGCACTTTAACTTTTAAACAGAAGATATGGGGAGACTGGCTCAAATCCTCCAGTTTGTCTTCTCCTCTCTATTACACCACTGCAAACATGCATATATTTTGTGGCCCCATAAAATCTTTACATTCACTCAGGTCACTGCAGGTTTAGTTTTACACTGTTGGAGGCTCCAAACAGGACTGATCATAAACAGCTGCTTCTGTTTTCAACTAAGAGGGGAATCTTTTTGGTTTATTGCTCTGTGGCCACTGAGTACTAGCTCTGGAAAGCTAGTCATCCAAGTTGCCTTGGACTTTTTCTCAAAATATGTTGGGTTGATTTTTTTTTTTAGTACATGTTTGTTTACCAGTGTGGCTCCAGATTGTTGGCTAAGATCTGTAGACCCCTGGTGTAGCTACAGGAAATATTTCTGAAGTGTTCCTTTTCTGAGAAGTCTGCAGCTTAAATAACCAATCTCTTTCCATGAGGCTTCTGCACCAGCTAGTTGGCTTCTCTCTTCTTTCCCTTCTCCCCACCTCTCTGTCCTCTTAAGCCAAAATTTGATGATAAAGAAGGTATCACCTCTGTAGGTGTTGGTAGCAAGGAGAATGTCATGTGGTGCACAGTGCAAGCCAAACTTTCGCCCTTGCAGTTCTTGAGCTGTTTCCCTTGGATTTCTATTTGTTACTTCCTGTATATTTTTTCTTCAAGCAGTAGATGTGACAGGCTGTCTGCCTGTGCTTGTACTTCACAGATCAGACAGGAACCTCCTAATTGACAAGAGGAAGAACTGGAAATTCTGGGGGTGGCCACAGTTGGCAAAGTTCACACATTCACTGATAAGCTCTCCAGGAAAATGTACCCTACAGCTTGTTCTGGCCTGAAACTTGCCAGGTACTCCTGAGTACAGAGTCTTCTGCATCCCTTCATCCTTGACCAGATTTTCAGGAGAACTCAGTGCACTGGGATGCAACATTTGTGGTTTCATAAAAGGATCCTTTGGAAACCTGGCATGTATTTGGTTTCAAAGATGGACTCTCTTGAAAATCTGGTCTTAACAATCATGAAAAACTCTGGAAAAATTACTTCTGCTTCTTTTGACACAAACTATCGCTTTTGCAGGTCCTGCAAGCTCCAGTGCAGCTCTTTCACTGAGGCCTGTGCTCTACAAGGTGATGACAAAAACTCAAGATATCCTTTCTTTTGTCATCCAGAGATGTAGGGGTTCCATGTACAGAAATGTATCAAAACCAAGAGGTTCCAATCCTAACTCAGCTGAACTTTCAAAGCTGCTTGGAAACCTAATTCACATAAAACTTTATGGGAACTGGACATCCAAATTCCCTAGATGGCTTTGCAAAACACAGCTGTAACTAATTGCTCTGCAGAAAGGTTTGGGGGGAAGATTTTGATCTAGAAAAGGAGAGAGAGATTTCAATGCCAAAAAAGCTTTTGCAATAGATTCTCACATGGAATCCACACGGCAAATTCTGGGCTATCTCGTCAATGAAGTAAATGGAGCCATTTTGTAATACCTAATCCTCTCTCTGTAACTCTTCATGCACCTGCAGAGGTTATAAACTAAGAGGGAGAAAGAATTTCTTTTGCTGAGTTTCTAGTAATCCCTGCCGCTGCAAACTCTGGGGCTGAAAGGTTGAATAAATCAAAACGACTGATGAACAATTCATGCCCAACTCATTCCCATTGAAGAAATTGTCACATTCCATCAGTGAGGCTGGTAAAATCTGTGACCATCTCAACCCTTATCAAGCCTTAATTTCTTCTTCCTGTTTTGGCAATAATTTAACGTTAAAGGTCACAGAGTGAAATGCTCAGTCAGGAAGCTGAGGAGTTCTGATTTAATAACAACATTATTTAGCCCCACGAAGCCCCACTTGGTATTTTCACCTCCTTTGTTCCTTTTCAAGACCATGATCCATCTTCCACTGAAGACAATGGGAGCATTTCCACTGAATTTAATGAGACTTGGATCAGGCCTAAATGTCAGTATTACTCTATTAATATTTATGCTGTTGGAAGTATGTCAGAAAATATACAGGATGTGCAGAGTGGCTGAGTGAGCGATGAGAATCATAAATTTTCCTGACAGTCACTTCTTCACAAATCCTTAATATTTCTAATCTAACCACGGCAGTAATAAACTAGCAGGATTCTAACCTTCTCCTCTTACTGTACAAACCTTTCTCCCACTGTAATCTGTCTGAGTTGGCTCCAGAGTCGAAAAACCATCTGCATTGCAACTCCCTATCTAGCTCATGCCTAGTCTCTTTCTCTCTCACACACATACATAAGAAATTGAAACTGTTATTTTAGAAGTTGCACATTAAGTGGTCTAAATTAAAAGGTTCTCAAAACGGACAAGCTGCATGGTTTGCTGTGTTTAAAGACCTTCAGCTTAGCAATCCTCGCAGCCTTCGAAGCAGAGGAGCTGAGCACCCAAACCTGTTGCTGCAAGGCTCCCATAAACATGACAAGTGGCAACTGCTCTGAGAAGGTTTCTCCAGGCTGTTTTCCTTTGGTGTTTCCTCTCAGCGTGAGGGAAGGGCCCAGTAGTGTGGCAACAAGCGGAGCCTGCTGGCTTGCCACGGGAATGCCTGTCACTGCAGGGTGTGTGGCAACCACAGTGGTCAGACCCTCTTCACACAGCTACTCCAACCTCCCTGTTGCTGGAGAAGTGATGGGCAAAACAGTCCCAGAGGCCTGAAATTTCTGTTTCCTTTGAATAAGTCTCCAGTCGGTCGGATTCCTCGCTGCCTCACCGCCCCTTCCCAGCGAGCTGAGCTTGCCTGAGTGGGTGGAGGAATGCGGGCAAGCTCGCAGCATAATAGTCAACTGACCACCAGAGCTGTAGAGTAAGGTCACTGGGGAAAAACAGCCATTGAAGAATGTGGCTGAGCTATGCCCCAGCTATGCAGGAGGAGGCTTTGTCTCCTTTGGCATGCTGAGCCTGACCAGGGCCACAGACAGGATGGCACTGAGAAACAGGCAGGAGCTGCTCCAAAGGCGTGACCTGGAAAGGGTGGCTGCCAGATATGTCTGCAGGACATCACCTCATAACTCTGCTTAGCTGCCTGGTCTAGAACTGAAGTACAGCATGAGAAAATATGGAAATGACATACAAACAGAACATAAAAAGGTTAATAAAAGGTAGTGCTGTGGTACTCTTGGAGATACACTGCTTCCAGTTGGCAGATTAACTCATTGCAGATTAAGAAATACACCCCATGCTAAGGGACTAAATCAAGCATGGTTGAGGTGGAGAAGCACCTTTTGAGGGCATCAATCTGCCCTGCTCAAGCAAAGGCACCTAGAACAGGTTGCCCAGACCAATACAGTGAACTTCAAGAAAAAGCTGTTCAAAGTGAGAAGCTTCTTTTGTATCTGAGTGGTGATCTGTTCCGAGGGACAGTGTCCTCAGCTCCTGACAAGCCAGCAGTCCAACTTCTCAGCTTGAGCCTGTCAATCCAAAACCTCAAATCTGAAGGATCCGTTCCTTGAGGGACATTTTTGTCAGTGCAAACATGATCATTCTGACCATTTCTCATGTTGCTAAACAGCAGTGTATACAAAATCAAAATGTAAGCATTGAGGCTGGAATTTCATCAAATCATAAAAGATTTCAGACACCAAAAATCCTGACACACTGGGCAGCTTGCACCAGTATGGTCCCTTTGAACTTCCCACAGAACCAGCTTTTGCAACGTTACTTTTAATTTCTGAAAATATAACAGAGCAATCATTTCCACAGTGCCTTTGGACCGGTGTTTTATCCCTCTGGTGATGGGTGAAAGGGCAGGAAGCAGAGGGACAGGATGGAATTTTGAGCACGACCCAAGTCCTGCCAGGACACAGGGGAGGAACGCTTTCCGAAAAAAGAGAAGCTTTGCCATGGGGGAAGTGGACTGCCTTGCCTCCATATCCTGTGGATCCAAACTTCCCCCTGAGCGTGACATCTCTTATGAAAATATGCATGCAGACTTCTCCAAACTGCTTCCCGCTCCACTCTGGCAGAAGGGCCAGTTCTTGACAGTCCGAGATTTTAACAAAAAATAGGCTTAGCCCTGCCACTCAAGCAGCGTTAGTGCAGTGGAAACGAGGGAAGAATCATGCCTAATATTACATTTTGCCTGGAGATTTCTTGTGGAAATCTTTGACACAAAGAAAATAAAGTGTTTGCTGAGATGAGATGTGTCACAGAAAGTATCAGCTATCCTGATTGCTTGAAACTGAAGATTCAAATAATGGAAAAAAAACCCACAATGGTTCATATCATCCAGGCATGAAGTGTTTCCTTCTTTCCTCTACAGAGCCAGCATATCCTTTAGGAAAAGGATCTCAGACTAGTCTTCCTCACTGCATATCTCTTAAAATATACTGGTGCTTCACAAAAGCAGGTTTTGGTCTTTTTCCTCTCTTTTTTCCTTCAAAATTGCCGTTTATGGATCTCACTTTGGAGCATCTTGCAAGGGCTTGACTCAGAAAGCATAAAAAGCACTTCAGCAGGCTTGGCTAAAACTAACTCAAATTTTGACATGTGCTTATGTGACTGGGGTTAGTATTTCAGGTACTAGAAAATTTTATTGTTTAGGAAGACACAAAGTCCTTGTCACGCCTGAAATTGCAGCAAAACTTCAAATTTGAGGAATTTTGGCCCAGTTTTCAAACTTGCATTGAGACAAACTCAACATTTACAATCACTCTGGGCCACCGGTAGCTCTTTCAGACACTTTTGGTTTTTTTGTTAGGAAACTTAACATGCTAGGAATTTAAACAAAGGTGGTGTATCAGCAAATGACTCTCACACAGTGTGATCTCATCTCCAAGCCACGCAACATTTGGGAACAGGAGTGAAGTTCCTCGTGCTTTAGCAACAGACCAACATAGTAGACAATAGCTAAAATACCCATACAGTTTAAAACACAAATACATCTTCTCAAACCTGCCATCTCCCTTCCTTTCCCACCCCACAGAAGATAAAAGTGGACTATATATCATCTAATAAAAGTTATGTGAAGCAGAAGGAGGAACTTGGGTAATCATTTTTGATTTAGACATGCAGGCAAATACTCACCACATAATTTTTCAAACATTACCTTGATGAGAGTATCACCAGGATCATCATAAACTCAATTACAACCTGGACAAGATTTTGAGGATTTCTTAGAAGGGCAGCTAGAACCACATGGCCCCAAGGACTCTTGATCAGGAAGAGCAAGCAAATTCAAGCCTGGATGCACATCAGGAGTGTGAGCTGGTGATCCGGTTTCACTCCTCAGCCTGCATTTGATGTTTTAAACCTTTCAGACCAGGGATTATGTCTTACTGTGCATGAGATGCAAAGCACCCAAGAACAAGGGGAACCCGATCTCTGGGCATTTTAAAATCTCTTGTAATACCAGTCCAGAAAAAAAAAAAAAGGTTTCCAGTTTTCCCTGCTTTTTCTGAGACTCTGCTTCAATTTGAGACTTGACCTGGGATAAGTAGAGGTTCAGGGAAATAAAACCAACAAGAAAAAAAAGCAGAAGATCTAATGAAACATGGTATCCTTGGTATGTTTGCTGAGCCCAGGAGGCTTTTCCCATGAGTTTTTTCCTAACATCTTCTCTCTATGATTTTCGTGTCTGAGTAAGTTCTGAGATTAGCGCCCATTAGAGGGAAATGTCTCCTCACCAGCTCTAAATTTCATTATATCTGCAGAAATTGGATTATCTTTGAAATCTCTACTCCCTTCACAAATTAGGATGGAACTAGCTAAAGAGTCCTTAGGGAGGAGATAGAAGAGCAAGCAGGATCACAAGGTCATGCACAATACACATTCACATTAGACTTATTTCCTTAGAAAACTGGCAGCAAAAACATGCAAAATACTTTCTCAGGTCTTGGATGCTGGAATTAGATTGGCTCTGCATGCCTGCATCCACCACCCAAAGTGACAGGGTCATGAACATGCCCACTAATGCACGTTGCTGCGAGTTGTGCCTGGTTATCTCCTTCAGAAAGGGGATCAGGCCCTTGATCACAAAGCTGAGGTAGATATAGAAAATAAAGTGTGGCCTTACTGAGCCAGACTGAAAAGTTCATCTAACTGGGTATCTTGTTTCTAGAAGTGGCCACAAAAGGAGGAATAAAGTTCAGCAGACATGTTTGGTACTTTTCTCCAACAATTTTTACTCAGCAACTTCTTAAGAATGACATTACTACACATACAGCAATCTCCACAGATATCTCTTCAATGAGCTTATGTTAACTTGTAATTCAGAGAAATTTACTGTGATGTGAAGTTTTGCTGTGTTTCCTGAAGCCGTGGGCCATGTCTCCTGCAATGTACCACAGGAGAAAAATCTCAGAGGCAGCACAGAGCAAAGCAGCTGTAACAACCGTCAAAAGCTGGACTGGGCTAGAAAGCATTAAGCCTACACAGATTTTCAGACACTTGACAATTTACGAAGATTTGAATAGGTGCTGCCCTTTTGTATTTAAATTCTCTCTCTGGATTAGACAAAACTAAAGCAGCTAAAGGATTCTCATCCCAATGTAGCCTGCACCTACAAAGGGTTTTCCTGGCACAACCAAGCTGGTTGAAACTGTGACTCCCTGCTGTACTGCAACGCACGAAACCAAGCGCGTAAACCTCTGGAGCGGAGACCTGGCTGTGATTCAGCCACAAAGCAGGCACGAGCTCTGAGCACCTACATTTGCCTTTTGCTTGTTTTCCACAAGCTTCTCCCCAGACAGGGCTGTGACCCAGTTCTCACTGAAGCCCACAAAGGCAGCCGAGCGGCTCTAGGAGCTGGATGGCACCCAGCGCCTGCTGGAGTGAAATGCTATCCCCTGTCTCACAGCTCCAGGCCTCCTGCCCCTGCAGCTCAAAGCCACCCTGACTCCTGCATTCCCCCCCAGCTTAGCGGGATGGCCAGCGCCAGCCCTGGCACAAACAAAGCTGCTCAAATCCAATGTCACCACTCATGCAGGGCAGGACTGCCGCCATCCCCTGGCACCCTGACCTCCCCCTCCCAGCCGGCCGCAAGAGCATGCCACATCTTGTGCCCACATTTTCTTTCCTAAGGAAGCCCTCAGGGGCTTCTTTGGCGCAGTCCACACTGGTAGTGAACAGCTCCCTTTGGCTTCCATGTTTACATCCTTGTGGTTGTTAATTTGAGAGAAGCCTTTTATTTTAGACACACACACACACCCCAACTCCCTCTGCAGGGGGGGGAATATGTGACCTTTAAGATTGTTTATACCAATCAACAAGAAGCCCTCATGCTGCCGGATTCCAAGAAACACGAGACTGTCTTGGAGCTTGGGAGAGGGAGGGGAGCATGGGCAGGAGAGGGAGCAATCAAGGTCAGGAGTTCACAGACAGGATAAAGCAGAAGGCAGGATGAGCAGAGAAGTGGCAGGGCATGCCCTCTCCATTCAGAGAGGCAAGGCAAGCGCTGGCAGCTCCATCCACCATGTGCGGCACACCGGCATCCCGGGGCAGGGAGCCGGCATCCCAAGGCAGGAATGAGCTGGTTGGGGCAGCCTTGCAGAATGAGGGTGGCCATTTCTTCCTCAGAAAAGCCTCACGGGTCTTCTGCCAGCCTTGCAGCATTTTGCTGAGTTCCAAGAGAGATCCAGGACGAGGAGAAATTATTGCAGTCCAGTTTTGTGCTCTGGTGCCCGCTGTGATGAATAAAGTGTTTTTGACAAGACAAGGAGAAAGATTAAAATATTTTCCCACTGCTGAACACAAAAGTAAATAAATAAGTAAACAGTCAAGCATTCAAATCCAGGAATTTCCTTTCATTGCCAGCATCAGCCTTTAAGGGAGTAGCACCACAAATTTTTTCCTACCATTATACTGAGACAAATGAGCAAAGGTTGCAGTTTCAGGGATCCAAACTTCAAGTGCCCTAACAGGCAGAGGAAGCACCAGACTGGCTTGAAACCCACGGGTGGCTTGTGCTCAAAATGCCTGAACTGACAGAAAGGAGGAGTTGCTTCAACTTCAAAGGCAGTAGCACCACCATCTTAGTAGGTTCAAGACTGAGTCATTAGAGGGAGAAAGAAAAAGGGCAAAGCATCAATAAAAACCATGGGAGCACAAATGCAGTGGGATAGACTGAGATGTTGTGATACAGCACACCACTTCTGGGCAGCTGGCCCAGCTCAAGGCAGGGGTTTTTGAGACAGAGGTACATTTCTTCTTTTGAGTCCTCTCCCTAAACAACACATCACAGTGGTTGTCAAATTCAGCCCCAAGGTTTCTGGCATGAAGTCAGGATTTTGACAATTTCAATGACTTTTCTGTGGTCAGAGCTCTCTATGATTCTATATAATTATAATTACAGAGCTGTGTCTTGTTCTCATTTACACGCATCTTCTCCATTGGGTTACACAATATAACCAGAGGTGGTATTTGGCCTATACATTTTGTTTTGTATGTTTTATGCCCAGATTCATTATTTATGACCCATTAGATAAATTTGTTTCTCAATTAATAAACCTCAGAAAATATTTTTAATGAAAGACTGTGGTTTTTTAACAATCATGTCACTGCTCCTCTAGTAGCACTCGAGGATTAAACAAGACTGTGAGTAGTTGTTAACTAGCAATTGGTTACTGAAACACATGAGGTTTTTGTCTTCCCATTACTGAGGCTAAAGAAACGATGCTTCTACAACCACAGTGATATTGCCCATCTGAGTTCTCATTTCAAGGCACATGCTGAATTTGAAACCACCACATGGATTTCTCACCCATACCTTCAGCAACATTGAGCATGCTGTGAAGGAGAAAAGCAGACGGATGTCACAGCTGGCCATGCAGACATCAAAAGTAATTATCTTTTTTAAAGACAATTAGTTAGTTTTTCTTGGTTTTTTTCTTTTTTTCCCCCCTTCCCCTTCTGTTTTCTTAAGCAGTGCTACCACAGTTTTTCAGTCGGTTAACACAGGGCTTTGACAGCATCTGGGATTTGTGTGCTAGGACAATTACCCCGTGCAAGCCCTGCACAGCTGCACTGCTGCTGGAGTGACAAATGTACTCACTTGCCTTGCTTGAACAAACTACCAGCAGTCTGTTTGTGAATACGAGCCTGGAGGTAACATTTGTAGGCTAAGGCCAGTCATGTAATCTCTAATACTTCTGTCCACTCCTCTGCCAACATGCTGTCTGCAATCTGAAAGATGCTCCTGTTCTATTCCAACATTGTCTCATCAATGATGGAGATTTGCAGGAGGGAGAGAGCTGGCCTATGAAGCCAGCAGTTTCTTGCTCTTCCCTGGGTCCTGTTTTCAATAGAAGTGCTTGGTTTAGGTTATTGTTCCTCCTTTTTCCTCTTCATTCATTCTGGCATTCTGTCCTGCCATGCAATTGGAGCTATTCAACTCAAAGATACAAAGGATTCATGAAAATGCTTAAAGGGCAAGCCGGGCTGCTCATCAACATGGACTGTGTGTCTTGTTTTACACAACTTAGAGAATAGTAGCTCCTCTGAGAAATCATTCTCTGTTCAGATCCTCAGGAAATGTGTCCCCATGGGATACAAATGAAATGCAGATGATTCCTTTTTGGCTACAGATCCAAGGAGGTCCATGCCACATGGATATCTTTGGCCAGATACCATCTGGTTTCTTCCAGCTCAGTATTACTCCTACCTGCCCAGGTCTGTAAGCATCACCTGTGCTTCCTCTGACTGCGGCACTACCCAGACTGCAAGGGAAACCTGGCATCTCCTCCTGGATTTTAAGATCCAATTTTCAAAAACCTTTGAAAGTCACAGTAGTTCTAGGAGTCAGCTCATCCTCACAAATGAAAATGCAGATTCAGCCTGCCTAAATATGACCAAACTCCATGTAAGCAGAGTTTCCCGTTTGCTGGCAACAGCTCTTCGGAAGTGCCTGTGAAGTAAGAAATACCAGGCACAGAGACTCAGCTGGAAACCAGTGGAAATCTCGTGAATTGTCACTTCTGCTTCCCTTGCTATTTTGACTTCTCTCATAGCATTGGAAAATCAAAAGGAAACAACGTCAAGGAAAGAGCACTCAAATAAACACAGACGTTGACACAGCAAAAATCAGGTTCCTCCTTGTTCCCAAGACACGGAGATACCAAACCCAGAAGTATAATCTTGCTATTCTGACAGAAACATTTAAAGGAAAATTTTTCTCCATTTCATTATACTTGTCCATCTTATCATGAGACAGCATGTACCCCTATCAAAGAAAGGTTGGGACAGAAAGGTCAAACACTATCTTCCCTTTTACTTGTTACCCCATCCTGATGCCCCCTTTAATTCAAGCATCAGGAGGAGACACCAGTAAAACTTTGTTATTGAATGAATATTTTGTTGCAAGAACAAGGATGTTTTGCTCACATTCCCTCCTCTATCACAAAAATTACAATCCTAAAAACACCTCCTGGAAGAATCCTGTCTAAACAGAATATAAGAACAAAAAAAAAAAAAAAAAAAAAAAAAAAAAAAAAAAAAAAAAGCCAGCATAATAATACAATTTTCTCAAAAACAGAGTTTAAAATCCCCCAAAAGCAGAACCAGACCAGGGTCTTCATTGCAGAGTTCAGCCCACTGTTGAGGCTCAAAGTTTTTCACACAATGTAAAGATGGATAGTCAAGTCAAACTAATGTAAAGGCAGATAGATCAGCAGTCTGGTCATGGCCAAAATCTGGTTTAAACCCTGTAAACTCAAACCCACAGTGGACTAAAGCAAAAAATCTAATGATAAATCAAAGCTACCTGATACCTCCCAAGCTCCCTAGCTTGACAATCTTTACAGCCAGAGAAGGGGCTCAGAGCTGTACTTTCTCTGTAGCCATATTCTGAAATGGCCAGTTTAGGTAAAAGAGTTTATTATTCCCAGGCTATGATAAATATCCTAACTGCAACCACAGCTGTAAAGACACAGTCAGGATTGTTTTGGGCATCCATCACCCACCTGACTTGAGGCTTGTGTCTCATCACCCAAGTAGGGGGTGCAAATCTCATTATAACCACCAGAGTGAGTCATGTGCTACAGCTTTTGTGCATGTCCATTACATTCAAGAATAACCTCCCAGCTCCTCCCGAGGGAATGGCAGAGATGGATGGACACCTCTCTTTGATCTGGGGAGTTCTTCCTCTACCTCCAGCTTGTCTCCAGTTGCCTCCAAGGTCATACTGTCAGGCCAGGGATGGCAAACCCCTCCCACCCTTGCATATGAATCTCATCTCCTACCCTCAAAAACCACAGGCTACACATGTTTGCTGTTACTTCCAGATGCGTCCACAACTTGAAAGCAGCGATTTCAGAAGGGGGAAAACCTTTAGAGCTAGTGGAGCTAAGTCCCCCTTCTCCTCCTTTTCCTTCAGCATCAGTCCAGGTCTTCAGCTCAGGCAACACCCAGCAGTTCCAGGGGACTCAACAGCTCCCCATGGAAGCCTCTAAACGTGGATGGATTAGAGACACAATGCAACTCCTCCCCATTGCACTTAAAGCCTCAGCTCATTCTCAGCTTACTGTCTCAGAATTTACTCCTAGACATCCTTGGCTAAAGCCCTGCTAATGGATATCTAAAAAGAAGTCATTTTGGTGTCCTTCCCCCTGCTGGAATGAAAGAGAACAATACAGCAGTGGCACCGAGGAGCCCTGGATTGCCTGCTCAGAGGCAGCAGCACGTACACCCCCATGTGTCTCACTGCCAGTGTCCTCGCCACGCAGCCCTGGCACAGGGCTCTGTCCCGCACACAGCCCCAGCCCCGGGCTCTGCTGCAGTAGCCAGACTGGGGGTGCCTTTTAGGGGGCCAGTCATGGGCATTGTGGTGGGGAAGCACACAATGCCACTTCTCTGTGGTGTTTAATTTCCCCTTGGAGAGGACAAAAGGAGGAGGGAGAAAGGAGACAGCCTGACTCACACCAACACCTGGAGCACTGACTCCAGAGCCAAAACTAGAGTGCTGCTGACACAAGAAGGGTTTGTCCTGACTTTTGGGAGTCCTTTTCAGAGTGGCTCTCTTCCCCATCAGTTGGTGACAGCCCACCCCCTCCACACCCTGTACTGTGGGAAGTTAATTTAGAAGCCAACTTTGCCATCTGTGGACTACCCCATGCTGGGAAAACCCTCAGCTGGGGAGATCTGTTGTCTTTGCGGAGTGGCACAAAGAAATTAGAGCGTGGGAGAGAACAGGAACCTAAGAATCCTTCTAAGTCCTTAGCATATTTCTCCATGCATCCCTCCAGACTCCACCTCTTCCACTCAAAGTACCTAAATGTGTCCTATAGTGATGTCTGCTGTTGACATCAGAGAAGGCTCAAGGCAGCGCTCCTGCTGCTGCCCTCAGCTGAGTCACGACTCATGAACAAAGGGGATTTTGACCATTGTTATTTTATTATTTTCATTATTTCATTCATCATCCTAATTTCCTTCTCTCACTCCTGGCCAAAAGAGGAAGAAAGACATACACACACAAAAGAAAAGGAAAAAAAACCGCCAAACTCTAACATGGTCCACATCTGGAAACTGATTTCCCAACCTCAGAACAAAGAGCTCTGAAATTGTGGCTCCAAATCTCCTGTTTGTGTTCTCCTATTATGTAAAAAGTCCTATAATAAAATCTAATGGAGAAAAGGCCCAAAAGCCAGCAAGAATTATTTGGAATTTATTAGCGAACAAGATCCCTTTGGAAGTTCTTGTAGAAGTGTATACTGAACTTCCAAAGTTATTAAGCTCAAAAAAAATTTGTAGGAGCATTTTGGTTCCAGAAATGTTCTCCCTATAGATCAGGCTTGGCTTAAATCACTTCTTTAATCCCAGCCGAACTACTGTGCCATTTCTTTTACTTCTCATATTCAGAAAAATCACCCTTTTCTCATCCCTGTATAGTTTAGTGCTATACAGGGATACTAAAGGGAGAAAAAAGAAAATAAACAATTCCAGAAATCATAATTTTTCGGCAAGGAAAATAGGGACAAACAATTCTTAAGAGAGTTTAAGATATTAGTCATTTTTGACAGCAGAAAGTTTCTTAGAATGGGTTAAAAATCCACTCTGACACTTTTAACAGAGAAGAATTTAGCAAGTCAAAGAAATGTTTGTGTGGGAAAAAATATTCAAACACATTCAGTTTTTAATTTGAAAACTGTAACATCAACCATAGCATTTCAATGGAAAGAAAATGCATGCATTGTTGAGAAATGGTGCAGTACACCCCACAGGGACAGAAAGAAAAGGATTATTAATTGAGAATTGTTGAGGAGAGGATGATTATTTGAGAGCTTCAAAAGCAGATGCTTCTTTAACCTGGTTTCTCATATAGAGAGACACCCAAGAGCCACCCAGAGTAGTTTGGCTTCCATTTCCACCTAGGGTCTCCCAAATGGAAACCCAACACACTGGCACTACACCGAAAGCCAGGGCCATGCATGCCATGGATTTGTCCTTTAGCTCCAAGCCAAAGGGACCTAGGAAGAGGCACCACACCTGGATGCACATGAAGGGGTCTGCATTGTTCAGCAGCCTTCTGGTTATAAACTCTTTCCTTGCTCCTCTCTTTTCTTTGATGTTACTGTGCTTATGTTCAGCGTCGAACCATTGGACTACGTCTTTCATCAGGACCCTTGGGATGCGTTACAGGCATGGAAAGAGAAAGACACCACTTAATAACACTTTCCAAGTACAAGGGAGAGGAAATTCCTGGAAAAATCAGGTTAACACTGTCCAAAAAACTTCTTCGAAGAAACATGGCAAACTGTATATAGCTATTTATGGTGGAGATGGAAGTCAGACTAGCCTTGAAGGCAAGCGGCTGCTGTCCAGACAGAGCTTTTAATCATCATTCCAGTTAGGCACTGAAAACTAAACACATCATAAGTAGCTGGGGAATAAGGGCTATTCCAAATAAATAGCCTCATTATTCTGCAGGAACTGCTCTAGCTCATATATATTTACCTACATTTGTATTTTAAAAGAACCAAGGATCCTACGCTCAAATTCTTAATTGCAGAATTTGGATTCTGAAACCAATCTTCTTTCTCCATGCATGGAATTACTGAAATAACAACTGAATTGTTCAAAACATTTTTTTTTAAATGAACAGTGGTTTTTCTTCAAAAGAAAATAAATTTATGAGCATTTTCTCTTACCCTTCCTCAAATTTTTGTAATTTTTAAGTAAAAACCCCCACAAATGCAAGAAACTTCTCCAGCTTTGTTTTTCTTCATTCTTGCTCTGTTGCCTCACTTTCCATGGCAGAACAGAATAAAAGCTGATGATAAGGTGTGGAGGAAAAATAAAGAATACTTTAACCAAATATTTTCACTTGTGTTTTTTAAAAATGGAAGCTACCAGAGCCGTTTTCAACTGCTTTTCTGAGATGGTTTTCATTTTTTGCCTTGCCTGCATTCATTTTACTGTCAAATGAGAAAACTGAAGCTTTTTTTTTTTTTTTTTGAGCTGGGCTCAAAAGCAGGAAACACTATTAGATGAGCTTAACGCAAACATACACACACACACAAACACAATCCATGCAAGAAATTCCTGCTACCTGCAGATATGGTTAGCTCTCAATCCCAGCCCAGGCATGGTCCAAGCCCTCAGCTCACTGAATACCACATGCTATCTGTTTTTCTGTGAAACATTTTAATGCTGAATCTCAGGGGAGCCATCAGCCTCTACAGCACACGGCCACAACCTCCTGTTACCAGCCCTACCTCTGTCGCAGTCACCCTGCTCAGAGCTATGCAACCTCAGCAGAGATTATGCTCAGCCTCAGGTCTCCACAGTCTTCAGTCTCCTCTCTAAAGTCATAATTTCTCTATTTATCAGCAGCTGAAACACATACTCCGCCCCCTTGTTTCCATCCCAAAGAACCAAGTTAACCAGGTGAAGACAAGGTCTTGCACCTCCCCATCACTTCCCTGCACTACTGGTGTTCCACCCAGGATGTCAGCTCACCTCAGGATACGGCAACCTTCCCTGCCATACCCCAACTGTTCAAAGAGCCAATCCATTTCTCACACTCCAGGTCTTGAAATTGGGGGAAATACACAATTTTTGTTAATAAAAACCATTTTCTAGCCTTCGTGCGTGCTAAGGGAAACTCAGAGATAACATCTGCATGCAGTTATAGGCTCCTAAAGCAGGCAGCAGCTGTGAAGAAGCAGGTACATATTTCAGTCTCGTGATTGTTTTCATTCAGCATCACTGTTTCTCAAGACTTGACTCATGCTGCCAAGACTGGCATTACTGACCGTGAGCTCTGAGAAGTTTTGAGGATTTACTACACAAAAAGTGGGGATTTAAGCTTGTGATGCTGAGCTTTTCAGTGCTCTGAGCAGGTCAGGTCTGTTGTGTGTCTCAGCAGAGCCCTGTCCCGTGGACATGGCACGCACAAATCCCGTCCCACCCGCTCTTGTCCAAGCCAGCCCTCTCCCTCCAGGACTCATGTGGGGCACAGCAATCCTCCACGGGTGCAAAAGCAAGGCTCAGTCCTGCTCCTCAAAGGAATCCACGAGAATTTTTGCCTTTGGCATATTCATGGAGACAGGGTCTTGCCCAAAACACATACCAAGGGAATAAATAGTCCAGAAATATGAATTCTCTTTGCCTCATACCAAAACATTCATAGTAAGCCCAGGCGGCACTCCGCAGCAAAACATTGGCAAGAGGAAATGCTAATGAAATACTAAGACATTAAAAAAAATTTTAGAGAAAAGAAAAAGAAAAACTTCCCAGAAGAAACAAACATTAGAAGAATATGTTGCCCATTCAGTCAAAAAAATGCTAACAAACTAATGCTGTCTCATGATGAAATTGAAATATTTACAGGAAGAGAGCACAGAATTTTGGCTGACAAACACAAAAACTATCTTCTAGCACAACTTTTTTTTTCTTCAGAATAAAAGGGAAAGGAAACAGCAGGGAAAGTGGAAGAGTGAGGGCAGGGTGAAAGAAGGGGACAAAAAGCAGAAGAATATGGATTAGGAAACTGATGTAAAAAGAAAACAACAAAAGCAAAGAAACAAGAGAGAAGAGAGAGAGCTCACAGTAGGAAGACTTGCTGCTCCATAGTTACCTGCCAGTAGCCAGATTCATTGACATCTTCATCTCCCTTAGGCAAGGAACAGACTCCTTCACCTCCCCCACTAAAGGAGCGGAGACCTAACAGAGCCTGCCAGCAACACACACGAAACATTAGGCTGCCCAACTGGGGCCAAGTGAGTGGAAAGAACATGCTATTTATTAATTAATTTGTTCTATATTCATGTCATTAGAGATAATTACACCAGTTGGTCCCACAGGCTGAGCCACCGAACCTCATGATTCATAGTGGACAGTTGCACAACACGGCTGCCAATGACTTCATCGTGTTGCACGGAAAATCCTCTCTAGATGCGCGTGTGTGCAGTGACTCACTTTGACACCTTGGGTTGCCATTTGCAACCTGGGCCAAGTCCATCAATAAGACAAAGGCACTTCTTGTGAGGATTCCAAGCCACTAGGTTGGGTATCAAACAGTGGAGCATGCAGGAGAAGGCAAGAAAAGGTGGAACTCAAACGTTCAGCTCATGTGTGCAACAGCCGAGGGCACTGGCACAAGAAAATACTCGAGCAACAGCTCTTCTCTGGCAACAGCCAGAAACAGGACTGCAGGGAGCAAGGCCTCTGCACAGCACTTAAAGTCCACAAGTAGGAACATCCCAGCAAGCTCTCAAGAACCAAGACAGGCCTTTCTATTTAGAGAGAAGATATTTCATAACTGAGAGTCAGCAGGAACAGCTAAGTGCTGCACAACAGCCTGAATGAGAAGAGGAAACATTATGTAAAGTAGCACTCAGATGTCACTTGGGAAGAATAAGCAAGATCTACCATAAATCCAGGCACATGGGATACAGGAACCTCCACCCAGGACTAGACACCAGAGCAGCCCTCTCAATCCATCTCCACCCTGGAGACAACACAAGAAATGGGAACTGTAAACAGTATATTAAATAGATGGTTTCTGATCTCCACAGGGGAAATTGGAACTGAGAAGATTTCTCCCAACTCCTATAGCAGTCCTTTGTAAAACCGTTCAGAAAAATCAAAATCAAAAGAAGGATCTTGGAAGGAGTGGGTAGCATGAGCCCAGTATTGCATCCTGCACAAAGAAAGCATGATGAACACAGAGATGCTCAGAGGGAACACTAAGAGAAATATTTCAGAGAAATATTTTCACTGACCAAAGGTTTTAAATAGTAAATCAACACAACCACCTTAGTAATTCTGGTGACTCGGTTCATTCTGGAAGAAAATAAACATAAGTGAGTAAAAATCAAGCCATTCTGTTTTGTTTAAGAAAAGCTGATTTTTTCCATTTGAAATGAGATTTTATCTTGCTATACGCTTTTCTTTTAGTTTAAGTCTAGAGCCTTGAATACTTCTGCATGGAAAAAAATAAAAAAGAAGTCCTCAAAGTTTTCAGTTCAGCAAGGAAGCCAGACAAAAGTTGCTTGATTCCTCCCATCTTCCCTGCCATTTCAGTCATCCACCCTACTCCCAGTCATCTCAAAAGCAGATGCACCTGCATCCAGGCATCCTGGAACTGAGGATGCACAAGAGAACCCACAAGAGCCTCTCAACCACCAGACAAAAGAAACCTTCTGGGAAACATGTAAGAGGTTGCAGATAGCAAAGAGAAACCCTGGGTTAATGCTGGGAAATGAGGCACAAGCAAAGCCTGTGGTAGCTGCCAGGATTTGCTGCTGCCCTGGTTGCACCATCACAGATTCTCTGCCAGCAGTGCAGGGCAGACAGCCCAATGGGGACAACCTGATGGAGGACACACCTGTCCTCAGAGAGGGTGGCCAAGCACCCTGCTGCTGCTCCACAGGCCTGCTGCTGGTAGGGCTGCACCTGCTCTTGTTCTCACCCCACTGTGCTATCATAGCCATGGGGAAATGCCTTTTTCCATCTGACTTCAACCCCCCCAACCTGGCCTTGACCCCATGGGGAGAGAAATCACAGCTGTTGATCACTGCACCTATTTGTCCAGCTTTTCCAAGCTAATAGTGAGCCAAGGGCAAAATGTGGTCATCTCCAGTCAAGGAGAATTACGTGGCACTTTAAGGCTTTCACACCTTTGTAAGGGCACACCACAAGGCATGGCAGAGCCAGATCTCCCCATTGCTCCCCAGGGAATGCTGTACTCACCACAGCCACACCCATTTCTTTCTGCATCCCTCTGGCCCTGCTGCAATAAGTGGCACCCATTCACATGCCAGGCAAACCATGCTGCTGCTCTCCTCACTAGAGCTACTTGTTACCCTAGATCAACACTAAAAAAGAAAAAAATAAAATAGCTCTGCCTTGGGTATCATGCAGTGCATTCCTGTTCCTCCCTAGTCAGTGTTTGTGCAGTGGTTTAAATACGTGAAGAGTTACATAAATGCTAACTATTATTATAATGTTCCCCTCCTTCCAGTCAACTCCCCCCACAGACTCACAGAAACATTCCCCACCTCCCATTTTAGCATGTTCATGGCATCAGAAATTACCCTGTTTTCATTTACCCTGCCCTTTGCCATCTGATCCTGGCCCTCAGAAGCTTTAAATAGTCTGCATTATTATGAAGGCTTGTTAGGACTTGTCCCTAATCACTCCAGGAATAATCCTTGATGGCTTGTTTCAGACTGTGTGTATGAATGTTTGTACAACCACAGGCCTCTGGCTTGCTTAGGTCACTCCTAGAGGGGGAATTAAAGATTTATGTTGGGGACAGGAGTGGCACATAGTGGGAACCTGTGTGGCAGTGAACCCATTGTTGTGCCTGCATACTCTGAAGCTCCCTTTAGAGAAGATCCAAAATAAAAATGTACATTTCAGCAAAGAACAGGCTGGCCAGATTACGTGTTGATAGATGCCAAGCAGCAGAAATCAACCTGCCCTTTAAATGCCGAGCAGCAGAAATCCACCTGCCCTTTAAATGCAGGGACACTAAAAATGGTGCAGTCAATGCTTCCCAGAATTGTGCTCATTACAGCTGGTCCCAGAGCTTGCACTGTTTGTCTGGTGCGCAGGAATTCCAGCATTAGATACTGAAATGTAAGCTCTCTGCTGGGGTTACAACCCCTCTTGTCTACCTTATGATGGTGATATAAATTGAGAAAAGAGATAGCGAAATCTGGTGCTTAATAAATCTATTTTTCAGAGGCTGGCCATTTTGAATTCAATGTCATCCGCAGGAGAAAATACAAAGCAGAGAAAATTGGGCTTTTCTGGGTTGGTTTCCAGCTGCAAACTTGAAGGAAAACAAATCACACAGCAGCATGACAATGCCAAGACTTGTGCCACATAGACTGAACACGTATCAGGCAGGGCAAACGGATTGCCAGACCTCTGTTTACCAGGGGTCTCATTGGTCCACTGAGATAAAACTTCTGGTGTTTGGAGATTTTGCAGTCATACTATGCATTGACAACATTATCCCACCCACTACAATCTCATGACACCGCAGGTACCAAAATGGTAAGTGAGAGGCAGCTGAGGAACACCTGCTAAAATAATGCCATTACAAAATGCCTTTGGACCATAGATCAGCATCCAGTCTCCCCAGCCATGTGGCCTTCATGTTTTTGGATAATCTTTGAGCATTTTGCAGCATCTCACCATCTCTAGAACACTAGGAGAGGTATCTGAAGAAACTAAGATCAAAAGAGAAGGTTTTGGTACATGTATTTTCATCTCTCAAACTCTTCAAAAGTAGCAAAGACAAAGACTGTACAAAGTCTTTTGGAATCAGGAGATACTGATCTGATCATCAGCAGGATGGTTTAGAGATTTTATATGAGATAAATGTCCTTAGATTAGTGCTTGGTCAAAAGCCCCCCTCCCAGAAAAAAAAAATCCCCCAAAGGCAAGTTATTTGCAGCACTTCTATTTATTTTGCAGGCTACCAAGATGAAACCAGTGTTTAAGGAAAAGGGAACAAGAGAAGCTGCCTAAATGCCTGGGTGGGAAAAGGGCAGCAAATGGAAGGAAGTGCTACAAGAAACCAGGCAGACTTGAACTGACATGGGAGTGAAGCCCTGAGACCCTGGGTGCAGGGGTGCCCATACTGTAGGATAACTGAGGGGGATCACAGGCTGCCAAACAAAGACATTTGGAAAATAAGAAGGTGTCCATTCTCTTCATGGAGAGTTAGCTCACTCACAGGAATGTTCACCTTCTAATATGGACATAGCAGGCAAAACTATGAAATCATATTAAGAAAACTCTTTAAAGGGGAAATCCTTGTATTGCTGTAATCCACAGAAGATTTTGCAAAGGAAATGTCATTGTTTTGCACTGCAGCCACACAAAGACAGGCGGGGGTGAATTTATCTTACCTAAGAGCACCCAGCACAACCAGAGACAGAGACAAGTATGGAGGAGCTTTGATATTCTGATCTAAAAGTGGCCCTTTAGTCTCCTGGCATCCTAGGCCACAAATCATAGAAGTGGGAATACTCAGAGTGTTTAGGAATGTGAATTTGTAACACAAAGGCAGGCTCAAACCAAGTCACTGCAGAAGATGGACTTGGCTTCCTCGTGGGCAGAGCTTTCTGAGGGCCAGCACTGTCTGCCCTCCCTAAACAAGGGTGTTGGCAAGCAGGGAGGGAGCTCTAGCACACCTGGCACTAGAGCAGGAGACATTCCTTCAAAAAGCAAAGTCAAACGTTGCACAAGGGTAAACCTGGAGCAGAGACCCATGGAGACACTGGCTCCTGACACTGCTGCAATGAGCAGGCAGTTACAGAAATTAAAGCAGTGACTCACTCAAGCAAAAAATGTTCTTCACCATATGCAAGGAGAACAAAGTCTGAGGAGGAGAGAGAAAAGAGCTACCCCTTAAATAAACAAAGACACAAATACAAATAAACAGATCTGTGAAAGCAGGTCCTACTTCAAAGTTGGACCTTGAGGTGAAAAATACATTAACAAGCAGCCATTCCTAGAGAAGCTGCCTTCAGAGAGGAGCCTGAGGCCACTGGGAGCTCAGCCTTATTCTAATGGATGTTCAAGTAAACACGCAGGGGGGTCCTGACACTATTTCACCATGTGGACCGCACTGAGATAGCCAAGTTAGAAACTGAGACTCCCTGCAAACTCCTGAGAGAGGGGCAGTAATTTTTTGAACATGATTCAGAGCCCAGAGGGTAGGAACCTAGCTCCTGTTCTACTTATGTGGTCCAAATCACCCCCAGAGGTGCCTTCCCCTCTTCTTAGTCCACACTCAATGTTTAGGCAGCTGGACATAGGTTCCCTGCACTAAATGGTGACTATTACACAATGACAGCAAATTCCTGAAATCTTCTCTATGTGGTAAGCATGGTATGAGCCCAGAGGGGAATAACAGAATTTGAGATGGGGAACCTGATGCTGGCTCATAGACTGGAATGGCAAAGCTGTAATGAACACTATTTTTCTTTATTTTTTAAAAAATTCATTTTAGAACTTGGATGAAGTCTAGCACGTGTTAAAGAAGGAAGAGGGAGAATCTGCTTCTAGATTCTACATCACTAAACATGCACATAAAACAGTCCTGTTTTCAAAAAGGGAGGGAGTAAAAGCTCAGCTAGTCCAGATGATAAAATCAGATCCTCTGTAGAGGTGCTATGGAGAGATCATACAATAACTACAGACAAGAAACAGAGGATTTTACTGAGCTCAGAAGGACTAAAAGGTGTTGACTAAACCCATACAAACAGTTGTGGTGGACATGGTTGAATCTATATTTTTAAAAAGAGCAGTTTCAGTTTTGGATGCATTGAGCATCAGTTACTACTACCACACAGCACATTAATTATCTTGCTATAGTTAACCATTGTATTCTTTACAGGTTATCAGCCACAAATGCCACATTCTCTTCCAGCGTGAAAAAAAAATATATATATATACAGGAAAAGAGAAGGTAAAACTGCAGAACAGGATTTTGTCCATTGGACATTGTAACACCTTATCAGGCCCCAGATGAATGAGATCAGAAATGCCAGCTGGAACCCACAGGGCTTATCTGGGCACTCAGAGGCATAGGAAGAAAGAGAGCCAGAGGGGTTTTATTCTATATGAATCCCTGAATGCTGCTGCTGCAGATAAGGAGCAAAGTCCCAGGTTCCACAAAGTCAATGACAAATCTCAGTTTGACTTCATTTGGGCTGGGATTTCCTCCCCAGCATCCAAGGGTAAAAGCTACACTAAGCACAGGAAAAAGGCAGCTGAAACTACTGAACTTGTGCATGGCTCACGATTGCAATTGTTCTGCAGCCAGCATAAGCATACCTGCAGTAGATGGGAAAGGTGGCTGATGGGTGGTTTGGGTTTTTCCCTTTTTGGTGGCTTTTTTTTTTTTTTCCCCTCAGCTAATAGCCAACCTTGTTTTCTGAACTTTAGAGCTAGACTTTTGGGGGTTTAGGGATCATTTTTGGCACATGAGAGTGGAGAGTGTTAACCTACGCACAAAGCAAACAGAGTTTAACAACTCGCCTGCTGTTGGAGGAGGTTCTCATGGGGCAGGACCCCCATATCATGTGAGTGGGGGGCAACAGCAAACCCCAGCAACACACCAAGAGGAAAGAGCTGTTGGACAGTGAACAAACCATAAAATTTTAAAAGCAAGCAGCAATCTGCCAAAGCAATAGTCTGGCATCTCACACAAGGAGTAGCTTGCTGGAAGGAAGAGCAGGGCTCATAGCAGAACCCTGCTAGACTCAGTCTCCTTCAGTCCCCACATGCCCCACTGGCTGGGGCTCGGCCACCCAGCTCCCAACAGGGACAACCCTCTGTCCAGGAGGAAACAGAGAAGGTGTTCACACACAAAAGAGAACAAACTCCCTATCCTTCCGAAGCATCCAAAATGCTTCAGGTCACACCTTCCAGAGTTTAGATGAAAACCTCAAAGATAACAGCAGAAACAAGACAGGTGCCATGCTCCAAGTATTTGAGTAAAGACCCCACCTCTCATTCAAGGCTAATATGCTCTGTGCTTGGGGGCCCTACATATTGCCACACGAGACAGTACTCAACAAACTTTGACTTGCTGTTGGCATTGGGACTGCTTCCACAAATGGCTGAAACATCAAGGGGAAGAGAAGCAAGTGCTTTTTCACTTTCTTCTGCCTGTTTCTCATAGAACCTTGACTGTCCTATCACGGCTGTGACAGCAGAAGGAGCAGCACCAGCACCCACAGGGGAACCTCTCCCACCTCCTTCCAGCCACCAGCGCGCCGCACCCAACCCTTGCCAGGCAGGAGCTCTCCCCGAGCCACACCACAGCTGCACGGAGCGCGGGCAGCAGAGCCAGCGGGGGCCTGTTTCCACCTTTCGGCGGTGCCTGCTCTCCCCTGTGCGGGTGTGTGGGCTTTTCACGGTGCCAATTAAGTGCCCGCCGGGGCCGGGCGGAGGCGCGGCGCGCCGAGCCCTCGTCTCGCTGCCTCCGCGCTGTCACCTTCCATTAGGCAGCTGGCGGCCGGGAGAAGGGGAGGGAAAAGCCAGCGGCATGTTTGGTTTGCTGTTTTTGTGGGCACTTTACGACTTCAAAGGCTTCCCTCTGGTTCACAGGGGGCAAGGGGCAGAGGTCAGTAGGCACGGTTTGACCTCCCTTTCACCTCCTCCCCGAAAGGGAGAGACGCACACACACAGAGGAAGGAGAAAAGGAAAGAGGGGATCCTGGAAAACACTTTTATCCTCTAATCTTTCTTCGCCTTAGTGCTGTAGAGGCTTTGTCCGGCAGACAAAGTGCCCCTCGAAGTCTGACACTTCCATGCTGGACTCTTCCTCCTCTTGTCCAAGGAGAAAATTAAAGTGAAACAGCAGCACAACAAAATGGGGGGAGAATATTTAAAAAAGGAAAATGCTGCTCATAGGGGCTGGGTTTTCTCATTTTTTATTTTGGGGGAAGGGGAAGTTGGGGGGTTTTTTGACTGCCTTTTTCCCCCTAGCTACATAGCTGTCTATCTATATATAAGCCCACTGATTCCAAATGAGGGAGGGAGAAAAGAAGCATGATTGTTCAAGATCCAGCCCGAGATGTAAAACATGCATTTTCTTGTCTTTAAATACAGCATTGTTGTATTTATTTATTTATTTTAAATGGCGAGGTCGCTCGCCCGGGGCACTGAGGAATAAGTTCGAGTTTCAGAAAGCTCTCCACAGCTGGTGATTATATCCCTCGCAGTGCGTACAAAGACATTGAGAAAGCAGCAGAGAAAGTAAACAGTATCACTTCTGGGGATGGAGGGGGAGAGGAGGAGGGGGGCACAGAGGAGGAGGAGGAGGAGAAGAGAGGCAGATGAAATTTAAACTGGCGGTCGGCCCAGGCACCAAGTTAAAACAATGCAGTGAGAGGAAGCCAAAGAGGAGAAAAGAGCCCAGAGGGGTGTGTGTGGAGACACACGGCGTGTCTGTGCGTGTGCGCACGCGTGCGTGAGAGTGCGCGAAGCAAACCTGCAGCAAGGAAGGGAAGGGATGAGGCTGCAAGGGTTTCAGGAGCCATCCCTCAGGGTCCATCACAGAGCAGAACAGCTTGAAAGGGGAGGCTTTGGGGGCAAAGTCATCATCCCAGTGTAAATACATCCATGAGCATTTCTGATCAGCTGGCAAAGCGTAGCTGTTCACTTCTCTCAAGAGCGAGGGAAGGAAACCACAGGGTGTAGAAGTAGCACTTTAGCCTTGCCATGTCCTGCATCCTCAAAACCAAAAGGGACAAGAAAGCGGCAGGCAAGCCCTGACTAAAATCTAGTGACTGATGCTCTCCCAGCACAACAGACTTGAGCTAGGCTTATCTGTCAGCTGGCTTTAGGAATCAAGCTCCTACTTGGCTTAAGGCAGTTCAGAGTTAAACTAGTGCCTTTCTCCAGCACTTTGGTTTGACAATATGAGAGAAAATAGAGTCGTGGCTGGGTGGTGCTTTGGAGGGCCAAGTGTCACAGCTCAGGGCACAAACTGGATGCAGTTTGGTCCAGGCCCATACAAGCCCTTCTCACACAGGCGGGCTCTGGGTGCTGGCTGAGGCTTACCTACACCAGAATAGTCCTGGCTCTGTTACATCTTCTCTGGTCACACTGACCGTGATTTCACTGGAATAAGGTTAGTCATCTAAGTGTGGGGGAAGGGAGAGGCAAGCTTTTTGGAATATCCGTCTGCCTGGGAAGAGCTAACAAGCCTTCCTTTGCAGATGTCTACACATGTATCTCAGCAGAAATGCAGTTGGAACGTTTCTGGAGACAATGTACCTTACAAGGATCAGACCAGCCTGTTCTTTGGGCTGCCCATCAAGTTTTCCACTACCTTTCAGACCCAGAGAAGTCAGGCATCCTGTAGGTTGATGTGTTCTCTGGAGTGTTCCAGCAATTGCCCTCTCCTCCAAGAAACAACACAAATCTTAAGGCCACTGCTGCAAGCCCTGGCAAACCATGGCTCTCACCTCATATGGGAGTGCAGGGATGCAGCCACACTTCTGGCTGAGCTTCAGCACCCTTGGAGTGCTTGACAGGACAGCTTGGGCTAGAGGCAGGAACTCCAAGTGCCTACTACTTTATTTCCCTTGAAATAAAGGCCTCCCCAGACAAGCACTCCTGCTAACCTCACTGTCCTCCTGTGCTACAAGACCAGCTGGCACCATCCTTCTCAGTCCCTTTGCTGTCTGCCACCAGTTAGGGGAAAGAAAATGCATCATAACAGGGGCCCATTTGTGTTGCACTTTGCAACTTCTACATACGGCCTGGACCAGAACCAGAAAAAGCAGACATCATGGAAAAATACAGCAAACAGCACTGCACTCTACAAAGGATCCCTCAATTACCCCCACCCCAAGGCTTTGTGAAATTTGGTATGGATTCAAGTGATGCAGCAGCTTCTCCCAGGGCTTCTTGCCCTGTCTCTTTGACACATTTATAATCTGCCACCACAAATATTTTCAACTGCTACGAATGATGCCTCAAGGTACAGGGTGATGATAAATTAGATCCTTAGCCTCCCATTAAGAAGGGCCAATAATTCAACATTACTTTAAAACTCAAGTGACTACAGTACTGAAATGAGATGTCATTTCATTTACATCAGACACTCTAAAATTTATGCACTGGTTATTCAAAGGTAGTTTTCTGCTTGAACAATTCAAGTTGCAATGGCAGAAAATCTAGCCAGGTTTTAGGAAAAAAGATTCACATTTAAGGCCAGTGAAGCAGTCAAGCTTAAGAGAAGCTCAAAACTGGACTGGGCAAGAAGACCCTAAGCAACATGGACTAATTTTGCCCTGTTCTGCAAGGGCTTGAACTGATGACCTCTGGAGGTCCTTTCCAACCATCATTAGTCTGTGACCAAGAAGGCCACGTCAGAACCTGCCCAAGATACATACAGCACCTCAGGTCTGAGCACAAACATCAGCATGAGGCACCCCTGTTGAGGTGTTTCCAATACAAACATTGCCATGGTTACCTTTTGATTAAAACAAACTCAGTCCTGCTTGTCTGCTTCCCAAGGGTAACTACACAGGCAAGCCAAAATAAGAGATTCTAAAAGCATTAAATCTCCAGGTGTTGTGTATGAAGCTACAGCCACTGTATGCACCCAGCTGCAAGCAGACCCTGCGAAGGGGCAGTCCAGATGGCTGAACCCAGCAGACCAGCACACTTCAGATAACTCTGACACTCCAAATGAGCACAACCTGATTCGCAGGTGAAGGATGGGAGCAGATCACCAGTCCCCTCTCCATTCAAACATTGACCAAAAGCAAATTCACTTTCCATTCTTACAGTAATAGCAAATTGTTTTGGTTTCAGCCAAATGGGTCCATGTTCACTTTTCTTGTAGGAAATGCACTGAGGTCTCTTTGTGGTGAAAAAAAAAATAATAAAAAAAGAGATTTTCTATAAAAAGTAGTGTCTTCGCCTACCTAGGCACGTGGCTAACAAATATAAAGATCACCATCTAGTGGCTTACAGGGAAGATACCATCTGTCATAGATCTGCAAGCTTGATGACCAATACATTTGTTGTTACAACATATTACAAATTATTCTTGCATTCAGCTCTTAAGCAAGTTAGGCACCTACACAACCACAGCCATGGACAAGTTTCTGACTCACAGAAAACTGAGGTTCATCCACCTTTTCTCCATCTCCAATCCTATCCAGGATTTGGGCACATGGTGAAAGAGCTGTGATTTAAGGCCCAGAAATTGGGTGCCTACTGTAAACCAGGCAAATTTCTATTGCAGTTAATATAAGGAAACAGATACAACTAGAGGTTGATGCATCCCATCATTTGCATGGAGGAGGAAGACAGGTAGGATGAACCTATTTGTGAGATCCCACAGCCTGGAAAACCAATTACCCAGCAAGCATGAAAGCCTCTGGAAAGCTTGGCCAGTAAGCACCCCTTGGGATAGCCTATGTCAACCCTTTTCCATTTGCCTCACTGGAAATCATTCAGGTTGAAATATTCCTGAAATAATCCTCAATGGAAAGACTGGTCTGCAATTTCTGACAAAACCTCTGTTTGCTGAAATATTTCTGATGAGCTCTACATTCTGTTCTTCAAGAAAAGATGGGGAGAGACATCAACATGGGTACCTCTGGAAAGTTCTTCTTGACCACAATCGAGCCCAAACACTTCTTCAAATCTTCATGCTGGGCCTCACAGGCCATTCCTAAAATATCACATGCAACCACACACTCCAGAGACATGTAAATAGATGAAGCACTACCAGTGCATGGCACTGAATGCCACTCACCAGGCAAGGCCAGATTTGAAGCAAACAGAGGACACAGATTAACTCTAGACTGCATTCTCCAGGTGCTTCAGAAGCAGATCTCCACATTTTAACCAAGCCATTATGATGGCTTAGTACCAGAACCAAATCATATATCTAAAGTGTCGTTTTGGCACCTCTTCATGCCACGTTCCCAATTTTCCAGGTTGTCGCTGCGTTGTTCTGGGGAGAAGAGAAATGCTCTACACAATCTCAAGCACAAAGTACAGACTCCTCCACACTTCTGTACACAAGCTCAGTTACATTGCATGTTTCTGATGGCCTCCTTTAAAGCTTACACATAGATATCAACTTCTTTCCTCATGCAACAAATGATAGGTTGCAAGGAAACAACCTTGGGTTGCACCAGGAGGAGCTTTAGTTGAATTGTGGAAAAAATTTCTTCATCAAAAAGGTCATCAAGCACAGGGTGACCAACGAAGAGGAGGAGTAACTATCCCTAGAGGTATTTAAAAGCCATGAAGGTGTGGCACTTAGGTTAATGGTGGACTTGGCAGTATTAGGTTAATGGTTGGACTCAATGATCTTATGGGTCTTTTCTAACCCAAGTGATTCCACTCTTTGATTTCTTTGCATCACGCAAGATGAAAATCCAGCCATCTGTTACACATCTGTGGTTATCTGGAGATAAAGAAAGTGGAGTTTAAAACTTCATGTTCCTCTGTTCTGAAGATACAAGATAAGGAGACTTGTGATCACTAAACCACAAGAGAAACCACTTACAGAAGCCACCAATTTGTATGGCATTCATCACATCTATCTCTAGGTGACAAACATATGTATTTATGGTAATCTCCTGTTACAGGCTCTGGAGAAATGAAGTCCAACAGAAGGAAATTGCTTTAGATTCTTCCTGTAAATTGGGACAAACCAACCTCTGGGGATGCTCATCACCTTCTCCTCAGAGGGCAGAGAGCCCAGATAACCAGCTTCAAAGATTGAGGCTAGAACAGAACTCCATGCCTGGAACTTGGAAGGGATATGGTATCTCTTTTTGGTCTTGGGATCTGAACAGCAATCATGAACAAGAAATCCATTCAGCACTCCTGGTGGTTACATTGTCCTCCCGGAGACTTTGCATCCGGCTCAAGAGATGGACAATTTTCCATAATCTCAGCAATAGCTTTTGTGGGGCACACAGGCAGGACCCCTGCAGACCAGAAGTAAGATTCAACTCAGTGGGCCTAGAAACCACTGCATGCCTTTAGCTAAATTTGGCTGCTGAAGGGCAGCTCTAGTGGGGTGAGGCAAAGAAGTGCTATTTTCCCTCAGGAAAGCTAGCTTGATTTTCTAAAGGTTAATGAGAAATAGAAGAAAATTAGGCTAGCCAAAAGAATGAAAATAAATGTTTTTTTTCTTCTTCTTTCCCCCTCATTTTTCAGAAAAAATGCATGGCTTTGGTTTTTCTGCAGGCAGTTGCTTCATATCAGTGTACCATGTGGTGACTCAGACATGTTGTTATTATAATCCAAGCCAAAGGGGAGATATATTTTATGAGATCCATGACTCCCCCTTGTCTTTCCATACTGTATGCTTTCTTGGGAGAAGAAAAAAGCACAGTCCAAGCTTTGAGGACTGTTCACATTGTCTCTTGGCAGGTCGTAATCTGCCAAGCTTCCAGAGAGCAAAGCTGAGAGAAACTTAAGTTTGCAGTAAGCTCACATGTAGCATCAAGGGCAGAATTTGGTTCTAAGTGCCACAAAGCAGCGTGGGGGAGGGCAGATAGACCCATAAAGATTTAGAGCTTCTAACACAAACCTAAAGGGAGCTCTGAGGAAAGGGGTTTTGGTGAGAGCTGAGTTAGTGCATATAGCTTCACCCCTGGGGCTCAGTTACCTTTGCTCAGCTGACAAGCAATAAAGCATTCAGATGCAATAACTCTAATGCACTCAAAATTCATGTCTAGAAGAGCCAACACCACCTGTAAATCAGATTTCTTCTCCTGTATTTCCCCCTCCCTAGCAAAACTTGAACTCTCTCAGTTGCACACCCAGATAAGAACATCAAAAAATAGTTATATATCCTTAAAATGCTCCATGAAGGGCTGCAAAAAGCTCTCAGCAATTTGAGTGCAATGGCTAATAACTTGTCCCAGATCCAAACCTATTGTGTAAATTGACAGTGACTACTGTGCAAAACTCATCTCTAGGGCAGGGGAAAAATCTGGCCTCCAGCTGACAAGTTTTTTCCTAGACACAGGTCTACCTTTTGAACTCCAAAACCTTTGCCCATTGTGAAGCCACCAGGCCTCAGGGTCACAAGAGCTAAAAATAAATAAAAGAATCAAGGTGCATTAGGTTGAGCCAGGGGTTTCAGAGAGAGGTTACAGGGAAAGCATTTTGACTGTCCATAAGTGCTGCACAAAGACAAAAGGGTTAAACTCCCACCCTTCCCATACAGGTGGAATATGAGAGCTTTTCAAATTTAAAACAATCATTGGGTCAGAGGAGATATCAAATGGCTCCAAGTAACAAAGACATTCTTTTGAGTCAAATTATGGGATATATTCCCTAAAGGAATGCCATACGAATTGTCTGATCTAGTAGATGTTTGTGGCACTCACCACATATTTTATGTTCCTTCCCAGAGATGATGTTTCTCTGGCACAGAACATTGTCATTCACAGACTTCTCTGACAGGCCAGATGCATGCAAATGAAAAGAAAATTCAATAAAAAGCTACCTCTCAGACTTGGATGCCTGAGTTCCTTGAGAGGAGAGAAAATGAATTCCCATTGCATTTCAGGAGGGTTGGGCATCCCAGCACACAACAGCACAGGCCAAAGATTTCGGATAAAGAGCAAAGGAAAAGTTTTGAATTATTCCAGAACTCCTTCCACTACCTCACTTCCAGACAGATATGAAGTGACAACACCCTGAAACAAAGCAATACAACCGAAGAGAACATTATCAGATTATTCAGAACAATTCCCATTGTTAGTGACCCAGAATTCGTCACTTAGAACAACCTAGAATTGGGATCTCAGCGAGTGCTCAAAGACACTTAACCCTTTCAGTGGTGTCCCCCACATCACCACCACCACAGAATGACTTTTTCAAGCAGGAACATAAAAGAAAAACATCTCTTATCACATCTGGAGACAAACTTAAAGGAGGGAGTACTTGACTTTTACTAGACATAGCACATTCTCCAAGCAACATTACTATAATCCAAGAGTGAGGAAAAGCCAGTGATTACAGGCCTGCCAAATTATTTGGAATTGAATAGGATACCATATCGTGACAATGAGTGATAGTATAAAGCTCAAAGACACAGAAAGAAATATCATGTAACTGGCAGGAACACATTCCACACTTCAGTGTTTTGGCAGGAGAATACAGGTTTGTTCTGAGACTATGCATTCAAACTCCTCATTGATTTAAAGATAAAAAGTATTTCTAATGCAACCTGAACATGAGGAGGGCAGTTAGCAAATCTATCAACAATGCTATTTTTTTGCCATCTTTTTGCATATGCACAGACGTGTTTTCTTCCAGTTAAATTTTCAGTGTAACTTTTAGCTAGAATTCAATCAAAGGGGAAAAGAAACACTGAGGGACTTTATTTTAAAGGCCAAGCATTAATGTGACAGTCTGTGTAGCACTAAGGTGAAGGCCAGCAAAATTGCAAGCAATGTTACTCAAAGCCAAAGGAGAAGAGCAAGGAAGAGAGCTGCAACAAAAGCAGCCTGTAGTGCCCCAGGAGAAGGCTTTAAATAATAGACTTCTGGCTACAGCCTTGTCTTTGCTCAAGACAGGGATCAAAACTGTGCTTCTGTGCTGCTGACCTGCCGGGGAACAGCAGCCTTGAATTCCAGTCAGGACACCCGGGCTCCAGCACCGTGGTACACGTTACAAACTAGACTGGCTGACACAAATAGGTACATTACCTCACCTCTTCCAAGGCGAGCAGCACAAAAATCTGTGTTCCTGGGAGACCTCAACTCAGCAGAGGTATTCATGACCTACTTCTAGGGCACACACAGTTACAGCTCTTAGCTGAACACGCTGAGACAGTGGCTGCACCTATTGCACTATTTGGTACTGGGAAGCTTCCTTGGTACTTAAAGCCAGTTCCTACCAATGTGGAGCCCAAAGCACATGTCTGAACAGCCTCCTCACTCCAAGTTAGACCAGAAATCCACAAGAGCTTTAGGTACAGCAGGCAAATTTCACATCCCTCATTCTCCCCATCAGTGATCAACTTGGATACAGGTGGATACTTGGCACATGTTCCCTGTTCACCTTCTAAATGGTTTCTAGTAGAAAAGAAGCTGGACCAGGAAACATCAAGCAATATCTCCCCTGATGAGTCATTGCAGCTATGTAATAATGCTACAAAACAATTGCAAGAGGTGCAGTACTATGAGTTGAGCCCAGGAAAACTCCAAAACTATAGATTCTCCCAAGAAATTACTCCCATTCTCGTAATTCTTTACCAGATGTCTTTACCAGTGCAGTCTGACTCTCACTTCAGTATGCAGAAAACACCTACACAATGGACGTGGGTGCACAAGTCAGAGGAACAAGCACTTGACCCAAGCCATGGCAGCCACCAGCAGCAGCTGCCAGGAGCAGAGCAGTTCCCTGTGACAGATGTATCTGTCACACTCCCCTGCTGACAGTTCATGAGAAATGAAGATTTTCATGGAGAGCAGCCAGAGTCGCTCTATGTAGGACTGACGCTGGGTCATGTATTTTATTAAAGCAGTTCCTTGAGGAACCAGAAAACAGAGCAGAGAAGAATAGAAACCTCTTAAGAAAGATTAGTGCAAGAAGTTAAAATGCAAACACAGCACAAATACCCTGCAAACTTCTGCTCCTCTGTTAGCACATGCTGCACTCACATGAGTTAGATCTTTCTTCACCCAAAATAAGTTGATGTGTGAATAAACAATGACAACAGGGACCACAAGACCAAACAGTGACTAGCTAACAGCTTCCTCTAGCCTTCTGCCATCTCACATTGCGCATCGTTGTCACATTAAAGGCCTTCCTCAAAAAAATCCAGAAGATGCCACTTTGCAGACATTCATGGGAGACAACTCATCACCTGTTCCTCACAGGAGGCCTGCATGGACTACTCTCCTAAACCTCCTCCCAAAGGGAAAGCCCCACTGTGGTGAGGAGAGTGGGAACAAGCTGCTCTCTGTAAAAGAAGTGCCTTCATCTTTGTATAGTCTGTTGAGAGACTGCCTGACTTCAAACAGCCACAGCGTGTCTGGGGCACCTGCAGCCATTTCAGATGTGGGGTACTGAGTCACACAGGAAACACAGACGAAAAGGGGATCAAGAAAAAAAATTCTGTGCAGATAGAGTAGAGCTGAGGGCCCCATCTATTAATAAAATGGCTGGTAGCCAGGGAGACTTCTGAGTCTTGAGCATTGCCTCGCTGCCTGCGGCAGGGGAATGATTGCAGCAGGCAATGCTCAGCCAGGACCCCCCAACAGATTTTATTTATGCGTGTCTGCTTTCATCTCCCCCTTGTACACAATAGCCTAAACATTGTCTCCATCCTGAACCATACAACTTGCATATTTGCAAACATCTCTTCATCTTAAGACCACAGACAGACAGATTGGTCTTGGGTCATTAAATTCTGTCTTTTGTATGAAGTCTATTGTATGAACCAACTACCATATAATCCTCCCTGATTTTTATTTTCTTCAAAGAACAAATGAAAAACTGTTTTTGGTGTCAACAAACAATCCCAGAATCTGATTTCTTGACTGTTTAGGAAACTCATGCATATCCTTTTGTCTTGGGCAAATAGTCTTCATAGCTAACCAGCACATGCTTTTTCCTTTTCTGTTAATTTAAGCACAGAAACCCTTGCTTGGCTGGCCCCCTGCCCTTTCCTGATGCACAGATTCCCAATGGCTGCGGCACCCTGTACTTAGAGGACTCCTGCACATCTGACTGACTGATCCCCTTAACCCAGCTGAGCATGTTAACCTCCCTGAGAAGTTCATCCTTTTGAAATCAATGAACTGAGCTGCAAAGATAGCTTTATTTACTCTTCCATTTCTTTTAAAAATTAATCAACTCATGGTCCATTCTACAACTTTCTAGTTTCTGCACCAAAAGAAGCAGTACCAAAGCTGACTGAAGGCAGAACAATCTGAAGAAATAATTACTACTAACAGTTTGTTATCATTTTTCAATCTATATCTGAGAAATCAAAGCCACCACAACCTCAGTGCTAGAAACTCATAGCCAAAATTATTTTACCAACACGTCCTGTTTTAACCTGTGCTATCCTTACCAGATTCTTCAGCAAAATATAGCAATACTTCTGCATACATGGACATGATTATTTATATTCCATCTCTGCCTTTTCTGAATAAGTAATCACATTCAACAGTGTTTATGTTTCACCTTCCATTCTTTTACCCCAAAATGCTCACTTTTGCAACTCATATGGTTAATTCAAGCTCCTACATTTCTTTTACAAACTCACAACATTTTACATAGGTATATTTCAGCTGTCTCTAGCTGATTCAACTCCATATGCGAAACAGATCAGGTAATGTTTTAATACATTTCACCCATGCAAATAAGCATCAGTCCTTTCTTTCTCTCCTCTATCTGCTGACACATATCCATTTGCTTATTTACCTGATTTTCTTTCCTGAAACTACAGATATTCTTCTCTGTCTCCAGCACTCCAGTTTCTCTGTGTTTGTGTTCCTTCTTTAGCACCATTCTTCAGCACTCATTGTGGGTTACACCTCTCTTCTCATGGTGGCTGGTTGTTCCTCTCTACTGACATCTCTTTTGTTTCCATTTCTTTCATTTCTTCAGCAAAACCAGCTTTTATTTTTAGGTCTCTGCCACTAGCAGCCCCTTTCCCCCATAATCAAACTAGTACAGGTCCTTCACCCATGGTGCCCACCTACCCTTTGTAGTTTCCTGCTTGTTTGGAGAACTCTACCACACTGGCAGCCTCATTGCCTCTCTAACCCACCAGCTGAAGACAATTGAAGCTGAAGACAGCTCCAGCCTACAATTCATCTCTCCCATGCACTCCAGCTGTTCCAGGTCTACATGGCCTCTGCCAGAGACCGTCAATAGGATAATATCCATCCACAGGATCTTCCTCCACTTACACCCCTGTGCTTCACCAGCCTTTCAATTGTCCCAATAACCATTACCTTCCTCTCTTAAAAACAGAGGTACAGCCACATCATCCTCTTCCTCAACTACTACTCCCACAGCCACAAACCCTCAATGACCCCTGGTGAGTCAGTGATGAAAGATGCTGGTGTGGTTCAGCTCCACCACTTCAATAAGCTCATTTCAGGAGCAAAAGCAGTCCCTCACTAGTAAGGCTGTTTTCCCTCTCCAAAGTCTTGGCAGACAGACTGTGACAATCCTGTCTAACCCTCTAAACTAGGATGGTCTCCTTGTTCCCAAGAGCAACCACCACACAGCCCCCTTCCCAAACTTTACCCCACTTCCTGACCCGCTTGTTGGCTCCCATGGGCTGGAGACCTTCCTACCTCCATCTGCCACAGAAAAGGCAGGCAAAGCTGAAGTCTGCTGGGCTGATGTTTGGGAACTTTCAGTCCTTTCTCACAAGGAGGTATCTCCTTTTCACTAGGTGCTCCACGGGCCCTTTGGGCTTGGGGCAGGGAGTGAAGGGTTCAGAGAGGTGGCAGTACCCTCTGTGACACGGACAGCTCTTTCCTGAGCAAACAGGCACAAGTTTGTGCACACCATGTTTCCACATGGCCTTCAGAGCTGGCCCTGTGAATGAATGAGGACAGGTGACACCAGCTCTCCTTCCACTACCAGCTGCTGTCTGCAGACCACAGAACACCATCATCCACCATGATCACCAGCTCAGACCCACTCCAACATCCAGAAGTTCAGAATTAGACTGATTTTCTTGTTTACAGAGATGAAGGAAAAGGACTGTTTCCAGCTCCATGGTGTTCTTGACTCATATTCAGAATTCAATACTATCATCACAGTCAGTACTTATTGTTTTAGCATCTCCAGACAGAAAAGGAGAAAATGATACCCTGGCTCCAGGTTCTTGGCATGGCTCTCCACTGTCAACAGCCTCTTCTCAAGATTTGGTTGAGAGTGGATGGGCACTTAGCCCCAGTGAAGAAATAACCACTGAGTTTATTGCTGAATGAAGACCCAGGAGGAAATCAGAGGGGAAAAATGATAGGATTAGAAAAATTCTGCAGTACAAAGATTTATGTGTTGGTCCATTCTATAGAAATATTTCACTTCAATTAATTCCAGAATCTTGCATTTCTAAATGCTGTAAAAGAATGAAAGACGTACTTGAGAAGTGGGGGAAAAAATTAAGAAGAGACAACACAAGTGACATACTGAATGAATGGAACAAGTGAAAGAAAGAACTAGAAATTATTAAAACATCTCAAAAGAGACCAGCCTCTCAATGCATGACAAAAAATAGATTTTTTTATGATTTTTCTTTTTAAGGATAGCAGATCAGAATGAATGTAAGAGCTAACAAAAGCAGGCAGGTTTTAGGAGGAATTCACTACACTCTTACTATCAATTAGGTGCGCACAAAAAGTCAGCTTCTCCACTGATTTTTCTCAATTGATTCTTTTGAAACTACTAATTTGCACTGCACTGAGACTACACCTGACCCTATATCAACCTACTCCTCCTTATGGCAGAGGACTCAGAACAAAGCTCTGTTGAAGTCAGTGGATATCTGCAGCTATGCATTTACACAGGTGTACAGCCCAAGGCTTTCCCCCTGTATCTGGAAAGCTTTAGAAAATGTGCCACTGTTGATGGTGAAAGGGTAATGTCAGGAAATTTCCCCTTTTCTGAAATGGCTGGGCTTTGCCTCTTCTCTACATCTGGGTAATTGCATTTCAAGCGAAGGCTTTCTAGCCAGCAAAAAGAGGCCCTGCAAAATGAGTTAAAGGAAACCACAAGTTTGGCATCAGAGCCAGCATCGTTCTCTGAATCCTCATGCCGAGTCTGGCTGTCTGAAAAGCTCTGCTTGAAAAGGAGCACAAGATTTTTTTTGCACGTGTGTGACAACAGCTGTAAATATTTCCCTTTGGTGTATCACGTGCACACAAATCCATCTCCACTGACCCCCAGATATGTGAAAATATAAGCCATGATAATAGATTCAACAAACACCTAGAACACTGAACAAAGTGTGCAAGTCACAGTAGCTCCTTGTGAGGACATGTACCTGTTTTACACACAAAGCTTTCACCTCGGACACAACTGGCCATCCAAACAGTGAGCACAGATGCAGTATCTGTGGACGTCAGGCTGGATCCACAACCTGAACTCTGTGAACTCTGTTGCAGCATAACTCGTGCTGCCCAGGTGGAGCTTTCATCCTTCTGAATGTCAGAGGGGTTCACAAATGAGGCAGCTGCTACTGCCATAGGAAAAGGCTTGAGCTTCCAGCTCTAACAATGGAGTCTTGTCCTTTCAGATCCATAGGCTCCAGGTTCAGTTCCCACAGATGATCCACCCAGAGTGGTTGTCAGAGCAACCTTGGCCTTAGAGGTAAAGACTTACTGGAAATGACTTTGTAATAATTTGAGCTCACTCAGGAGAGCAGCCCAAAGTTGTGCATACCCAACCCTCTCCAGAGCGGAGTCAAACGATCTGAAATCCCACCTGGCCACCCATCTATACAAGCCTTTACACAGAGCAGACACACAACCAAATTGTGTGTGATGGAGCAGGAAGTCTTTCCTTGGCACCTTCTGCATCCTTCCTCCCTACTTTCTTTACTTCTGAGGGAACACCATGCTGGTGGAGCCTGCCAGCCCAGCGACACTGACATTTTGCATTCATCCACACCCAGGGAGCTGACACGTGGGATCCTCTTCTACCAACATCCAACCTGTCTGAGTGGGGACAATCTCTAGGAAAAACTGGCCACTCAACTACCACAAAAATAATGGAAGGAACTTCACGAGACAAACCGAGCCAACTCAGGAAACAATCATCAACAAAACCAAAGAGACTGGGGTTAAAAATCACTTCAAAACCTCGCTAGTGCTAAGCACACTGTGTATTTACAGTGTATTTTAATCACGTAAGTGATCAGTGTAACATACACCACATGTTAAGAGAGATGCAACAGATATAAACCCAATCTGATTTCATACAGTAAAAATGCATACATGCAAGCAGAAATATATTAAATGCATTTCATACAAAGCATTTATTCTTATTATTTTAAATACATATCTCAGTTATTTTGCCCAGTTTGGAGCCCACTTGAATATTCTAGGATTGTCCCAAATCCCATAAGGGTCGAGAGCTCACTGACTTTAGTGGGTGTTGGGCCAAATACTACGAGATCAAAATTCCTTTAAGGACCAGTGTTTCAGTGTGCTGGATTTGCATTCCATACAGAATACAGCATCCTTACAGCACAGCTACAACATAATGTTACAGCAGAACTGCCACAAGCATGGGCTGAGAAATTCAGCGGCGTGAATGATGAGAAAGTCCAAAATACTCTATTATCCACTGTCCACCTCTGCCAAGGCTCCTGTGAAGCATCACCAGCAAATATTCAGTGAGTGTGTTTTGGCCCCTTCTTACCCACTTGAGTCATTAATCATTCATCTTAATATCTCGGTGTTATTTTGTGTTCCTCCCCCACCCACAGCGCCTGTGTGTTTGTGGTATCCATCTGTTGTTCCTAACCATGCACTTGGACTGCAGGATCTCTGAGGAAAGGGCCATTTACTCATGACATGTGCACAACACCTCACGCACTTTAGCCTCAGCCACCAGCTGAGACCTCACATTATGCCTGGCCACAAACCAGAGTAAGTCATGATCATTTTGAGATACACCAGGCATACCCAGACACACACACACAGACACAAACCTGCACGTGTACAAGTCCACTGGAGGCAGGCACAAAGGTGCCACCCGAGATCAGGAGAAGAAGGAAAGAGAGGGGCAAGAAGAAAAGCTTTTGAGTTTGAAATTGTGAAATTTTAGCTGGAACTATCTTCTGCCTGCTCACCCCCTCTAGCTGCAGCCCACAGCCTCGCAGCACCACACAGGGCAGGAGCCTCTCGCCACACTTGCAACACAGGTGTCCATGAAAACTCCTCTTGTGTTCAACCACATTGCATTGTGCACAATTAGAGGAACATCTGAGGCACTCTGGGGTCTGGTGCCAACCACATTGACACTTGCATAGACTTCCACAGGAGCAGGCTTGAGGAAATGTACGCTTTTGCAAAGCTCACCACGTGCACTGGTACATGGAAGGAAACAGCAATGTCAGTGAGACAGAATAAGTCTTCCCTGGTTTTAAGCTACTTCTCACTTCATAGCTTCCCTTTTTTTTTTTCTTTTTTTTTGTGGATATTGTAAGAAATGGCTTGAAATGTTACTGAAGTGTTTTTCATGGAATCTGTACCTGAAATGGAACATTTAGCTGAACCTGGTCTGGAATGCATGATTAGACAAAACTAAGTTGTCCTCCACTGATCCCATTTTCTTTTACATTTTGCTAGCCCCGATGCACGTCTCCAGATTTCCCATATTCACTGATACATAAATATCAAAGCAGGAAAAGAAAAAGTTATCATCTTTTTCCTTTTTTGTACTGCAGATCAGAATAAAGCTCACCCATCTGTCCTCTGCCAGGTCCCAAGACTTAAGCCTGGTCTTGTATTCCAAGCAAAGACAAGCAGAGTTTAGGAGACACAGAGCACCAACAAGGTTTAAGCCCTTTTGGAAACCCACGTGCACTGAAGAGAAGACATCCCCAGAGCTAGGGCTAGGTGTGCCAGCTCCCTCCAAAATCCTGTGCTCTAACACCAGTCTTATCTGCAATGTGCTTGCTCAGATCTGGTGGGAGAGGCTGTGATTCTGCAATTCAGCAAGCTTCCAGCTCAGCCTGATGGCTCTTCTCCCAGGAAAGGACATTGAGACATTCTCCATCACTTGTGGCACCATCTCCCATGATGAAAAAGATGACTGGAGGGTCAAGTTGGAAGGGACAAGGAATTGGTTGTTCCATGAATTGACTCCCTGCATGTTTTGGGAACAAACAGAAGACTTCACTTGGAAGAGCTGTCATTCTTCTGCCAACACTGAAGATGGACCCCGGGACTTAGGGGGGGGGAAAAAAGGCCAGGACAAGGCCTATACAATGGGTATGTCTGGTACACTGCTAATGACTATCATCTGGGTGAAACAACGGTAGGATGAGAAACTATTTCTTAGTGTACACAGAGCAAAGAAAACCCCTTAAGCAAACATACCAGTAGAACAATTAGGTGGTTAATCACAACGTTGGCCACGAGAGGTTTTCTCCATTTTTTCACTTCAAAGGAGCTGTGATTAATAAACAGTGTTAATCTTCTGGAGAGATGAGTCAGCCCCCTGCCCACACTGGGGTTATCCTCACAGTGCTGCTGCTGTTCAGAGCATGAGAGTGCTCCCTGAGGAGAAGAAATGCTTCATTTAGCTCACAGGGCTCCACACCAGATCACACAGCACTGCACTCCATGGCCTTCCTTCCAGCATTCCTGGGAAGGCATCATGCATGTGGATGGGGAGGCATCTCTGACTCCTCCTACACACAGAGAGTATTCTCCAATTCCAGGTGAAGATAACAGAGGAAAAGCCCCTGGATGGATCAGAGGCACTATGGTAAAATGCAGAGATTTTGGAATCTCTATTCAGCTTTATTGCAGGGCAGGAGTAGGTTGAAAGGCATTAGCAGTCACCATTGGGTCCATGGGATGAATCCACCACCTCCTGCTTCTTATCCAGGTCAGTTAAGGATGTATGTGTGTTGGGTGACCAGAGCAAGCCAGGAAATGGAGACCATCCCACCTTTGTTCATGAGTAGCCCTGAAGAAATGTTCCCAGACCCAGGAGGAGGCAAACTCGAGCAGCTGTGCACGAAGGGCACTTTGCACAAGTCCTGCCTAACTCCAGAGAGGGAAAGGTCTAATCACAGATGTGCTGTGATCACAAAAAGGCCCCACTCTTCTTTCCACCATGAGGAGCACATGCTGGTCCACGGTCAGTATCAATCTCTCAAGAAAAGGGGGATGTATCTGTGGGGAGGATGGCACCAGAAGCTCAGGCAAGAGCAGCAGCAGACAAACAGTGTTGCTGTTGCCTGCCTCAGGACACACACCAAAGAGCTGAGGAGGAGAAGAGCAGCTGAGAAAAGAAAAGGGAAGCCTGAGAAGACCAATAAGTCAGTGAGTGTTTCTCTGCTAATTCAACAACAGGCAGGCATCCTACAAGGATCTTTTTCCCCCTATACAGCCTTTGCTTCATGCTCTCACACAAGCAATAGTTACAGCACTCCTGCTTGGGTTTGGTGAGCTACATCTCCAGTGTGCACCTTTGTAAAGCTACTTCTGCATGCACCATCCGCTGTGCCAAAGGCACTGCCACCAAGGTGACACACCCTTCTCAGTTCTGTCCCTGCACTGCCTGTCCTCAGGTGGTCCCACCTGCTCTGAGCTGTTCTACAGGGCACTGCCAACAAACCAGGTCATGCTGCAGGCTGTCCCACCATGGAACTGTCACCACCAGGGGAGAAGCACCAGCTCACACCAGCCGCAATACCCGCCTGAGTTCCTAATGCACTCTGCCCCTCTGGCCACCCACAATAACTGTGAGACAGACATTAGGCCTGCCACAAGTTTCCTCCTGCCTCTGGTGCGAGGGCCCTCGGCTCCTGGCGGCATCACTGCCTCGTGCACTTGCTGAGCAGTGCGCGCCAGAGGACACTGCGCTGCTGTGGCACTTGTTCCCTTCAGCTGTTCTCATTCTCTTCCCAGGGCTTTTCTTTCTCTGCCGGATCTCCAGGAGGGAAGGAGCAGCCACAGAAGAGCTGGCTCTGCTCAGCAGGGCCTCTGCTCATTTCCTGAGCGCTTTTTGACGTGTTCCGTTTGTGACCAAGCTTGGGCTGGGATCCCAGCTGATATTTTAACTTCAGCCACTGTAAATAATTCCCTGACATGCACTCTGCCTGAATTTTGGCACTTCTGCTTGTGTACAGTATTTTAAATTTTTTTTTTAAGTTTCTTAGCATTCTCTGTGTCAGCTGTAAAGAAGAATATGGCATATTGGTGAAACTGCCTGATCCTTGGTGAAGTCTAGAGACACCAGATTGGTTTGACAATTCCATGCATAAAAACAATCACATTCTCTACTTAACAAGAGACAGATAAAGTGTTGTGCCATGTTCTTAGAGATGTTTACAGGACAGAGAATACTGGAACAACCACATGGCTTCAAACCAGGGAGAGATCAACATGAGGAACCTTGTTTCAGCAGTCATCAAGACCAGAAACTAAGCAGTCTGTAAACAAAAAGGGATGTAAAAATCCTCCTTCTGTTGTGGGAGTCAAGAAGAAATTTTACCCTCTCAGGCTGCTTATTTCTAAGTCTTTTCAGAGTTAACTTATGCCTTAATACATCAGAATTCCTCACTGAGCCTTGCAAAGCACTTTATAACTGTTTATTTAGCTTATGCTTATTTTTACATATGCAGCCAGCTCCAATGAGAAAATTAGTGTGTTAAAAGTTTATCAATTCATTGCTAAGAAATCATCCAGTCTGGATTCTGCTTAACGAGTGAGAGAGATCTTCCACTTTTCTCTGTGTTTTTATGTTTCTATCATGCCTGTGATAGATGAGAATGAATCCTCTCATACAAATGGACACAGACCACCTGGTCCCAGCCTTTAGGTTCCCCCACAGTGCAGGTGACAACACTGGGGAACACAGCACTGAAGAGGTTAACAGGCATTAGCCTTCCCCTCACAATCACCTTTCCTGGCCATCACAAGGAGGATTAGATTCTCTGGAAACAAGGATTTCACAGCAAAAAGCAATCAGAAGTGCTGCACATGCCTGTCATTGGGTATCATCCATCCCACTGCCTTAACCTTTCATCAGGGGTCCTTTCACAGCATATAAGAGTTGTGCAGACATCTGAGGCCTCCTTCCAGGCTCTCCCTTCTCCTGGGGCTTGATCTGAGGGCAAAGAGTGGAAATTCAAAACAAACAGTAAACAAAACCAAGCTCTCCTAAGTGTAAGCCACACATTTGTTTGGGAGATTCTTGGCTAATTTTACTCGCTGTTTCCTGCTCGCTCTGGAATCTCTTTTTCCTTTTTTTTTTTCCCTTCCCTGACTTGGTTACAAGAAAAACAAAGGGGAGTGGGGAACTCAGAAAAACATTAGAGGAAAAAAAAAATATATATACTCCCTCAAGAATCTCTTGTCCTATGTCAGGGGCCTACCCAGCTCTGTAACTGTAGAGTTAATGGACACATCACAGTAGTATTTTCTCCTCCTGCTTGGCCATCAGGTGGAAACCCCTTCAAACACTGCTGTTTCTTCTAGCCTGACTAGGTAGATCTGTTTATGGATGGCCCAAGCCTAAACCCCAAAGATCTGTAGGACTTGGCTCCAAGTCAAGGTCTGATCTGAGCTATCCTAGAAGCTCCAGTTTTGTCTGGCCCCAAAGTTGTTGGCCATCTGCAGAGTGGAAATATGAGTGGAAAACCTGTCATCACAACATGGGGGGAATTGGAGTGAATTGTAGGCAGGCTACTTTAAGTTCTTCAGGATGGTTCCCAACTGGCAGAAAATTAGCTTAGCTGCAAGAATCAGTAAAACCACATTGGGTTCACATCACCAAAAGATTCTAGCCTACTTCAGAAAAATTCATAGCATTCCAGGGTCTAAAGGACAGTTGAGAGAAAGCTTCCTATTCATTAAAGTTCAGCAGTTTTATGCTTTCAGGTTAGAGTGGGAGGATAATCCTGGTACCCACGGGTGAGCTCCAAGAAGGCCTCCAACAAGCTCGAATTCCTGACACCTGCACCAGGCACATCATCTGGGCACTCAGCCCCTGCTGTGCTCACTGTGTCTCCAGCAGAGAGCAAATAGATTCTCTTCCCCAGAAACTGAAAAACCCAGTTTACAGGGCATTTCTTTGTACATCATAAAGAAGCAAAGAAATACAGGACCCCCTCCTCTTGTATCGGCAGCATGACTTGAGGAGCTGTCAAACAGTCCGTGCCCATGATATTGAACCATTTCCTTAAGGGGGTTGTGGAGGAGAAAAGGCTTTTGAGGCAGCTATTTTTAAGCCAAGTCAGTGCCAATCACATTGTGTTACTGGCAGTTTCAAAAGGTCAAAGCATTTTGGTGTGACCTTTTTCATATCTCCTAAAGTTTGTACTGTCCCAGATGGAGCTGTCAAAACCTTCATGTCTCCTAACCCACCTTTTTCCATGATGGGAAGGATTATTTGAATGAGGATTCTCTGACACTAAAGAAAATCTCTAAGGTCTGACTTCCTTAGAATAAACAAACAACAAACAATAAAACAACTAACTATGCAAGGTGACTCTCCATTAATGCCATAGTTGTTTGCACAGTTAAGACATAATTGATGTACAGAGTCAGGAAGAAAGGTGCCTGTCATTGAGCTGTCATTGAAGTGAAAGCACAGACAGAGGCAGTAGTGTTGAAAATTAAAGGGAATAGAGTGTGCAATGATTTTTTTCCAGGGGTGAAGGGCAAGCCAGCAACATATCAATGCCACTCTCACAGGCCTTCCTGGATGTCCTTTACTACATATTTCTGTGTCAATAGCTTCTTTCAAAGTTTGGTCACCAACAAAGAAGAGCAACTGTTAGGTCTACCTTGGCATTCTCTTGCTCATGGGTTCTGGGGGAGAGTCCTGACTGAGATCTTTAAAGTACCTAGCCTTGCAGAAGTTATCATAAGCTGTTTTCCATTATCCCCGATTCATCAACAGGGAAATTGAGGCAGCAGGAGGTAATACACAACACAGTGGTGAATGGGAAGAGAATGTCTTGCCCCAGACTTCTAGCCATTTGGCTTTGCCTACCAGACAATGTTGGATCCTGGGTAAATAATGGAGCTGTCACACCCAAATGTTATTTTTAAACTGCGGGTATTGGGTTTGGCACACACTCCAGCAAAGCACAGCATGACCAAGGGAGTCCTGAGGAGCAAGTGCCCTGCGCAGATGGAGCTGCTTTGGGGAAACCTGGTTGTTGTGCTGCATTTATGCAATCAGGCCCCAACCTGTCAGCAGCAGCAGAGCACAGGGAGGGCCCAGACGGGAAGGACATGGCAGCACACAGCAGTTGGCTCCACCAGCCGCCACCTCCTCCACCCTGGTGCCCTGGCCCAGGCCGCGCCAGGCAAATCCATAGGGGGGCAGCAAACCCTTTGCAGTCATGGGACTACATTCCCAAAATGATCCTGTTCCACGCTCGGTCCCTGTGCAGCTGGAGAGCCCCACACACACAGCACCCTTTGGAAGGCCAGCGTGGACTCTGCAGGCTCGGGGGAAGGAAGATGGGCCTCCAAAGTCTCTTTGAACTGGACATGGGTGGCCAGCTCAGCTCAGCAACCCAGCTGGGGGGCATGACTTGGGCCTGAGCCCATCAGTAGGGCTGGCAGGGCTCTGGAAAAGCAGACAACACACAGCTGATTTCAGGTTTTGATAGGAAAACCTACGCTTCCATCTAAGACTGCCAGAACCCTTTTGTGGGTCAATGGATGCAGAATCACTTTCGAGATTTGGGGCATGGAGGGTCCAAGGTACTTGAGGCTTTTACAATGGCACTGGTATGTAACAGCACAGGGACAGCCACACTGGCTCAGCACAGGGGTCCCTCTAGCTACACACCCAGCTTCCATGGTGGTCAACAACAGGAATGGAGCAAAGACCATAAGGAAAAAAGCACACATGGACTTACTCCAGCCCCAGGATTCTCCCTGTCTCCAGAGGTACACAACTTCAGTCAAATTTATGGTACCCCATGTACTCATGCTCCCCTCTCACAGCTGCAGCTTTAGCACAAAGCAAACCTGAGTTTAAGAAAGGGGCCAGAACTTACATTTTGTCTGTTTGTGTAGACAGAGCTGAGATGCAGAAGTAGGTGAAATTGTACCTCAATGAGCACGAATTAGTTAATTATAACTAATTAGCCCTTTAGTGACCTTGAATCTCAGGGCACTCACTTTGCTTTGAAATCCATACTAGCTCTGTGCACCCTCTCTCTCTCTCAGATTTCTGGTCAGGCATCTCTAAAAACTTACATTAAAGCTATACTCAGTCACCCCTAAAAAACTGAGACCGATTTGCTCTCAGGACAGGTCAGGGAGAACAGACTAGAAAGGCACACAGGTGACTTACCCAGTATCCCACAGGCAGCCAGGGGTGAAGCTGGGATTAGCTCAAGCATTTTCCACTTCTCCCCTCCCAAGCTCCAGCTCTTTCCTGCTTGATTTTGCATTCTCCACCCAGCTGCCTTTACTGAGCAGTGCCTTTTAGGCAGCTGTCAGGTTTGGATGAGTGTCTCCACTCCATCAAATGGGCTGTCCCCCTTTGTGCTGTTAACCCTGATTTCCCATTGGAATGAACAAAGTAAAACAAGACAGATACCTCCATGATAGCTGGATAGGAGTTCACGTCTCCTGTCCCTACTGGAGACAATTTTCTCCTCATTTTTCCCTCTCCACTAACAGCTTTCCTAGGGACACTTTTGTCTTCAGCTCCCTCCATAAAAAAAAAAAAAAAAAAAAAAACAGAAAAATAAAAAGAAAAATTCCTTGTTTTCCCTCTATCCTTCTAAAGAAAAAAAGAGTTGGGACTTCCAGGTCCTAATAATCCCTCCAACAGCCCTGGAGAGCGGTGGACAGGTAAAAAAGAGTTCAGCCCTTGTTTCGACTTTCCTCCTTAAAGAGAAAAAAATAAACTTTGAAAATCAGTTCTACCCATTCCTTTAAGCTGCTCCCTCATAACACAGACATTTCCCCTTCCTCAGCCCCTGAGCACCTCTCTGCTTGCCTCCACTAATAATATCCCAGACTAAACAACTCCATCCCTCTCTCAGTGGCTCACCTGCCTGCCCTGGCTACTGCCTGTCTGAGCTCAGGGAAGAGACACCAGTTGCTAAGCTCTACACAGCTCCTAAAGAGGAGGGGGAAAAAAAGAATCCTGGGAAGTGAAAAGAAAGGAAAAGGGAGAGGATTTCATAGCAGGTTAAGAAATGGACATGCAGGTACAGGGAGATGCAGCCCTAACAGAAGGGGGGGCTTGTGAAAAGACCTCAGCCATGCTGGCTTTTAGCAGGGGGGTGCCTGCCATCCCCAGATTTATCTCAACATCTCAGCAGCAGTTACTATCCAGCCACACCTTCTTCTCCCTTTTACCTTACAACAGCACAGCATCCTTCCCTCAGGATCCCCAACAGTGAGGTTTAAAAGCCTTCTGTTGGGCCCAGCTGTCAAATGCCCAGGACAAATGCAGAAACAGAGGGGAGACTGCCTGATCCCAGCACAAACCTCTGTGATCAGTGCTGCAGTGTGTCAGACAAAATGATCAAACTTGGTGATCACTTCTGGCCACGAGGATGATCACTGAGGGAGATGATGGGAATCCATGCAGGAAGTTTGCAAAGCATTTGCCTCGAGATACCCGATTTGCAATTCTGCAAAACTTCACAAGCAGAAAACTGCCCTGAGAAATACTAAACCAACAAACCCTGAGCTCTGAAGTTTAAATAGCAAAGGTAGGGCTAGATAAAATTTTCCTTGGTGTTACTCCCTGTGGTGAAGAATGAGGCTAGCTACCTGGTGGATGGAGGAGAAAACAGGCTCCAGAACTCAACTGTGACAAAACCTTGGGCTGGATCCAAGAGGAGGGCTGTGTAGAGTCCTCTGCAGGAAAGGAAGTTTTATCAAGGTCTTTTCTGTCTGCTCGGAAGCTGGTTTCGATTAAAGAAAGAATCACCACCAGCTCCCTTGCCTTACCCCAGTAACACATAACATACCATCCCTGTTTCCTTCCCTGCCAGTTTGCTCTAATAAAAAGCAGAATTGTGCCTGAAAAGCATGCTGCTCAAAGATGGCCCCGCCAAGGCAGTCCAAGAGATGCGCTCACCAGCAGCCGGTCAGACACACGCACACCCAAATCCCCCGCTCGCCTGTAAAAAAGACAGATCACCCCCTCAGCTGCTCTCTGGGCACTTCAGGCTGCTGTAGGAGAAACCTCTCTCCTCCTGGGTCTTACTGCTGTGTGCAAGGTGATCAGAGAGGGCAGGCACAGCTGTCTTTGTAAATCTGAGGTTGTGATACCTCCTGGTCTGTGAGAGCTCTCCGTGAAGGCCAGTGTTTTAATTTCAGATGCTAGCATTTGAATTATCTTCCCCTGAATGACGATGAAAGTCAGCATCAAGCAGACACCACCTCAGTGGCATTTATGTGACACCTGGAAGTGTCACCCCAGTATTAGAACAACAGCACAAATGATGCAGCAAGACCTTGCCATCATATGAAGCAGGCTTAGTTAAGTGAAGCACTTAAAATGTCATGCTTCTCAGACACCAGCTATTTAACACATTTATTATACCAAGAATTACAAAGGGGCTGAAAGGAAAGTGAGGGATGGTTTCCTCCAGGGCTCTCCTGAGTAACTACCAGCAGAAAATCTTTGACAGACTCAGATAGAGTAAAAGCCTTGACAACAACCATTTCCACCATGCTACAAGTTTACAGCCCTGGGTTTAACATTTGAAAACCATTCAGCAGCATCTGCCAGGGAGAAAAGAAGAACGAATTGTGCTGAATCCAGACCTGATGACACTGTAATGCATGACAGCAAATCAACGAGGCGGAGAACAGCCTCTAAATTATTTGTAGTGATATGGGACACAAACATGAAGCAAGACAACCAAGTGGCACAAGACCTCCCTGGTGAGGAACACCTGCACAGACAGTGGCAAGCAGCAGGAAAACTTGGCAGGACAGTGAGGGCTCCCACCCCAGGCAGGCAGAAGGAGAGGAGAAGACTGTGGGCCGTGCATCCTCCCAAGCACAGTTGCCAGCCAGAGCAGTCTGCTCTCTTCAGTCACCAGTGGGGATAGAGCCACTACAGCAATGCTGAAGAGATGCTCTAGGAGCACGTGCCGGCTGCACAGCACACTGACAGAGTCACAGAACCTGCATCCTTTCACTAAGGGCACCCAGCAGCTCCTTTTCCCTCAAAGGCCACCAGCAGAGAGGTAGTTGCCCATCACCTGGAGGTGGAGACAATGGCTAGGTGGGGCAGAGGCTTGTGTGCAACATGATGGCAGTGCTAGGCAACACCAAAACCAGCATAAAATAAAGAATCAGACAATTTGCTCTGATCTGTACTCCTGCCCTGGACCTCAGACCCGTGGCAGCCCAGCCATGGCCAGCTGAAGGCTGAGGGAGGAAAGGTTTGGGCAGCCCGACTGCAGAGGCTGTGGGGAGCCAGAGCAACCCTGAGAACTTGTCACATCTTTCCTTTCCCTCCAGTCCTTTCCAGCTTCTCTCCCCCTCCTCATCAGGAAGCATATTTCATATTTCAGTGCTCAGGAACAGATCAAAGCCCTCCATCCAGCAAGCCAGCTCTCCTCCTGTGGGACAAGCCCCAAGGACCACTGCAAAGGGCATTTCCCCCCTCCAGCCACCCTCTGCTGCAAGCAGGCAAAAACAGTGTCTCTTCCCACTCTTTCATCTCCCTGTTTGATTTTCTTTGCTCTGCTTCTCAGAGCTTGAAGTCAGTGGATGGTTTGCTAAAAGAGAGGGAAAACAAGCCATCCCAATGCTTGAATGGCTTTGCAGCAAGACTCCCCCGTGGAAAGCATGACGGAACATATGAGAGGTTTTTTAATCTAGCTTTGAAACACAGGTGAGGGTTACACCCTGGGTTTTGTTATACTGCCTACAGCAAGGCATGTTCTAGGGAACAATCTAGGTATTTTTTAGGTGCCTGGTCAGCATTGCCAGTTCCACCCATCCAAATGTCACAAGACACGTTCAAAACACCTAGACCAGCTTTAAATAATCACAAGTCCCTTTTTTATTTAAAACCCCAAAAGACAGACCTTCCTTTCTTTGCCATCTGTTTTTCTGAGGTTTTAAGATTTATGCCATCAAACTCTGCGTGTATAAAGGCGCGGTTTGGTTGCTTTTTTTTCTGAACTCAAACGTACAGATCTCATATAAATCCTTTGACCCCAGGAACTTAGTCTTTGGAGAAGAAAAAGCATCAAACACAGGAAGATTGCCCCAGAATTGACAACCCTTGTTGCCAGTTTCCTTCCCAATAAATTTTTTTGCATCTTTCTGACAGCAGGTCACAGGTTGCCCTAATCATACAGCCACAGCTGTCTAGGAGGGGAAGGCATTTGGGACAAGGTTTTGAAGAGGAATACTTATGGACATACATCAGAACAATGAAGTTGACATGTTCACCCAAAGGGTATCTCTCCTTCTGCTATTCCAAGACACATCATGCATGATAAGATTATGCACACTGCATACATCCTCTTAGTATTTGGGTGTGCCTTATTTCCTCTCAACAATGTAATGGCACCACAGATAACAGGAGAAATCGAGATGGACTCTGCTCTCACTGCCACTACTGTCCTACCAGAGAGCTCCACAAATTGTCCAGCCTTATACTGATACAATGAGCATAAAATCCACTCTGCCCCGGATAACATTGCTAAACCTGGCCACAAACAGGACACCTATGTGCCTTAAACAGGATTAGGCCCTGCCTAAACATTGCAGCCCATTTTCAGAAAGAGAAACGTGTTGTAACAAGACCTAGACAGCACAAAGCAGTCTTACTCCATAGGTCAAGGATCCTCCCAAAAAATATAAACCAACAAGGCATAGAGTCACTGTGATACCTAAACTTAATTCAGCCACAGAAAAGAAAAGAAGCTGTGGCTGAACTGGTTTTTTATTTCTCTTTGATCTGTGCCTGACTCTCCAGGAGTCATCAGTAACCAGGAGTAATTTATAATAAGCTTTAGGCTGCTCTGATTTATTCTGAGAGCTGAAGCCAGGTGCAAGGAAGTTCAATAGCTAGCATTTCTTGGCTTTCATTGGGGGGACCAAAACACTAAACACTAAAAATCCCCAGTGTGGCATACTTTGATCTTCAATACAAATGGCAAAGACAGCATATTCAGAAAACATGTAAAAAGGAATCAGACTTTTTGCAAGTAGGAGGCACTAATTGCTTCTTGAGAGCCCTTTTTCTAGCTGCACATCCTGACCCTGGAACAGCACTCAAATCATGCTGTGGCATTAGCAACAGAAAAGTAAAAAACACAGACAAAGTTAAGGGTGGAAAACAATAACCTTGATGAGTTTCAAAAGGAAGTGAATGAGGTGGATGTTCCCCATCTATTTTCAACTTCCTGACATGACATACAAAACAAAATCGGCAACCCAAAGTTTTACTCAGAGAGCAGAACTGCAGAAGTTATTATCAGCAGGACTGATGGAAAATTCAGCCACTGGCTGGGTTTTTTCTTACACTTACAGATTGTGAACAAACAGATCTGAATTCTGCCCAAGTAAATCTACGAATTTCAAAACTATATCCATGCAGGTTAGGAAGTCCACAACTATGATGGGTCAGCATCACCTAACTCACTTTGACTTATTTGAATAACCCAGCCTTCACCAGCCCATTAAACAAAGCCAGCTGCTCTCTTGGAGCTACTCACATGCCTTTTTCACTTGGATTTTTACTTTTTGCTATTCAGGGCATGTGACTGCTCACCTGCACTACATTGTTTGATTCTACAGCGCAAATGGATGACCAAAGACTTTTAATATAAGAGAACAAACAAGGCTGAATGATGAAGAAGTCACAGTTCACATTGTTTTGGACAAAAAACCACTTTTGTGCTAGAATTTGCAAAGCCTTTTAGATTCATGAACATTTTCCCCACTGCGCAAAGGTCATCTGCATACTCATAAATAATCAATAATATAACTCTTTGGAGACCAGCAAAGCCAAGTCAAATTGAGATTTTGCCAACATGTCCACAATACTGTTTACTCCATTAGTGCACCGGACCCTGCAATTGAGCACTTGACTCTGTCCCTTCCAAATTAAATGAAAGACATGTAAAAAAAAAAAAAAAAAGCAGCAAAGAGAAACCAAAATCCATCTGAATGAGTCAGAGCACCATGTGATAGCTGTCCCCTTGCAGACCGCTCCGCAGCATGTGCTTCCACCAGGCTGTATATGAGATGTCAAACCATTCAGTCTATAAACCCACTTTTATAATAAATACCAGCATCCTCTCCCGGTGGATTTGAGGTTGATTTTCTTTTTAAGTTTTAATTCAAGCCTAGCTCCATCGAAACAGCAATGCTACAATATTTCAGAAGCAAGTGGGTTTGATTTCAAGCACGCCAAAAGGCAGAGGGAGGGAGATTGTAAAGGGGAACAGCTAAATCTTTTCGGTTTCTCTCCTCAGCACCATTGCGAAATCTTTCTCCGAAACACAAGAATGAAGTCAAGTTTCCATGTTTTAAACAAACCATGGTGTGTTATTGTACTACACTTCTGCAACAGGGAATATAGGTCAAGAACTTTCGAACCTTTCAGATTTCAAGGTATACAAACACTGGCAGCATTGCTATCTGTACTTTTCCTTCCTCGCCCCCACCTTTTTTCTCTCCACCTCTGCTCTTTCCCCTCTACTTTGTTCCTTTTACCCTTGCCCTCTTGCTTTCCCTTCCCTCTTTCCTCTCCCTATCTTATCCTAACACTGGAAAGCTGCTACAAGATGCAGTTTCAAATCAAAGGCCCTGAAAAGCTCCCTTATGTTTATCAACACATTTTCCACTCTCGGGTTTTCATCCGGTGGGATTCAAGTATCCAAAAAATGCATATGTGTGTGCAGATGAGCAGGCATAAATGTCTGCATGCACCCATAGTGTGTGAAAACACATGAAAAGCGTGTTTGCGTGCATGTCCTTATGCTTGCAGGTTATTTTTATTTTTTTTCCCCCCCGTTCTGCAGCCTTGGGGAAATTTGCAGGCTGGATGCCGCAGGCTGGCTCTGTGCGTTGCAGAGTGTGTCAGGATGAATAATGGGGGCAAGCGGCTCTGCCAGCGGGTCAGGGAACAGCAAGTGCGTAAGAAGGCGGGATTGTCCAGGAAGCACACGCAATATCGGCCGCGGCTCAAAACGCGCGGCCAGGCAGACACCAAGGCCGAGCCACGGGCTCCCCCCAGGCCAGGAGAAGCACCCTGCCCATTTCTGCTGACCCCTTGCAAGGGTGTGAATTACAGATTACCACCCAGGAATACCAGTAACTTTTTCCCAGCAACTCAAAGTACAAAAGCTCTTCAGCAGATGTTTAAAATCAAGCGATACTTTGGACCTTGTAACAGGCTGCACTTGGTCTCATTGAGCTGGATGATCAGGGGCAGGTCTCCTGCCCTTAAAAACCCCTTGATTTTAACCGTTTGCTTGATAATCATTGAGATGAAGATCCAGGCACAATGCTGACACCCAACACAAGGCTCTCAGCTGGAAAGGAATGACTGTGTCCTAGTGAAGAGGTGACAGGCTCTTCCTGAGACTTTCAAGGGTATTTTTCCTGGAAATAATTTTCATACATACATTTACTCAAGTTAGTGAAAGATGAGCATGCTTCACTCAATATTTCACACCATTTGAACAGCATATGTTTGAGAGTTCAGCCTAAACCTTCTTGGGCTCAAAGTTTGCTCATGAAAGGCTAGAAAAAGCAGTAGAGAAAAACAACAAGGCAAGGTTAGCACAAGAAATAGGGCAGAGAGGAAATCCAGATTAAAGGATATATTCAGTCTATACAGTATTATATCCACAATGAACATTATATCCCAAGAGCTAGAAGTCCCATAAGTGCCAAAATCCAGGCAATTCACATAGCAGTAACTGGTTCCCCTGAACATGGCTGTGACACAGCCAGTGTTTTCTACAGGACACCCCCAATCATTCTTCCCTGGTGCCCATTCAAGTCCGAATTTTTCTGCCTGTCTGCCACAGCCTTTGTCCTCCTTATTCCGTGCAGCTGCCTCCACAACTTAATTTCTCATCCTCTAGGACTTGGTCTTTTTTGGATTTTGAACCTCTGCTTACCATCCTGAACTTCCTTGCCCCAGAAGCCTCAGTTGCCTTCCCTTCTCACATGCGGAATTCCCATCTGTACAGTTCCTTTCCTGGTATCTGTTTGGTTTTCGGCTGTTTGGAGGGCCTGGAAAGGCCCGGAGTGGCTTTGGGGCAGCTCACGTATCAAAGGACGAGAAGAGGCTTCAGTTCTTCTTTCGGTCTCTATGTTTATTAATTGTTTATCTAAAATATTTTCTTTTGGCCTGACAGAGGTCTGCTCAGCAGCCAGCCATGAGCACACTGTCTCGCTCTCTGGCCAGTCACTTATCTTTATACCTAAAGTTACGTGTACAATATTTATCATTTTTCTTCAATACCTTTCTCTCTTATTGTTCGGTGCACTTTTAGTAATGACTAATCTCAAAGTGCCACCATCACTACAGAAGATGGAGGAGAAGAAGAAGAAGAAGGACAGGACACGCCCCAATTCTTCTATCTTCTCTAAACTCTTCTGTACAGAAATCTTAAACCTTGTGTCTCACCCTCTAATTAACTAATCTCTTCACCATTCACCCCGGTGAAATCCTCCTATCCTCATACAGGTGTCGTCTCCTGTGTAGGATCAAAGTCCAGCCACCAGACACTTCTGGCAACATTCCAGGGCTCCCGAGCCCCCCAAGGGTGGTCTCGATGGCTCGGCACCTCAGTCCTGAGGTGCTGAGATCCCACATCTCCTCCTTCTGTTTGCACTAAGAAAACTTTTTTTACAATTTGATTTATGGCGCATGGGACGACAAAGATGAGGACTAGGAGAACTATTAAAACATAGAACTTTACTCTTAAAATTCTTTTCTAAATGGGAGAGATGTCAAAGAAATCTACTAGCTGATCAATCTATGATCTTTTGTTAGTTTTTTCTGTAATAGGTAAATTTACTCTATTGTTTATTGCAATGAATGAAAAAATGATGCATATAAGCATCATGAAATTCATTACTTTATTTTTGTACAAAACTTTTGTTATGTTTTTCATTCAAGACTTTAAAGAGAAAACTAACAAAAGATCATCAGTCCTGAGGTGCTGAGATCCCACAGGTATCAGTCTCCTCTTCCCTTCTGCCTTTCAGTAGCATTTCAAGTCCCAGGCCTCCTGCTGGTCCTCACTTCCCCCCTTGTCCTCCTTTGCCACACTTGTTGTGTCCAGCTGCTCCCTTCGCTGCCTTCTCCCCCACATTCAGCTCCCAGCAGTCCCTCTGCATTTGAAGTTTGATTGCACACCTCCTCCCTGCCTCCCGGGCACCACCAGAAATGAAGCCACCAAGTCTGCAGGAAAGACAGACAGCTTTTTCACCACCTCCCTAGAGTCATGGTGCCATGAGACTCATTAGGAAGGTTCAGGGATGAAATGCACTCTCTTGCTTTTGGCATAAGTGCCACAGCCATGCACTATTCAAGTGGACTCATCAAAGCATTTACCAGACTCTCACCACCATGAGCAGACTGAGATATATTTTTGGTTTTCTCTTCTCCAAAACATATAACACAGCTGAAAACAATCAGCTTTTCATAGGAAAAACAGCAGGCTCTTCCTCAGTCTCAGAGGGTTGAACTCATCTGTCTAAAAATGAGGAGTCTGTTTTAATCAATTTTTCTAAACTACCTCTGTCATGAACCCCCAGGATATAATTCATTTCACTACTATTAGGTGCCTATTTTCACATTGGCTGATTGAACACCCTCATCTTTCTCCACAGAGGATGGAAAAAGCTTAGTTCAGACAAATTAGTTGGAATGAATGCCTAATAAACAGCTAGCACTAAAAACGAGGTGAGTTCTATCTCCTAGTGATTCCTCAATGACATCTCAGACTCATTCAGAAAGAAGAAATCAGCTGCCTCAGTGAAGTAACAAAAAAAACGCAAAAAACCAAAAATCTTTCATTTTGTCTTTCTTCAAACACAAAAGGAAAAATAACGGAATTTTCTCCTCATCTTGTTCCTGGAAATGAACGAGCTATTTCAGATTACACCATCCCAAGAAAAATCTATGCTGAGTCACATGTGTGGCACTGTAAATGACAAGGAGAACAGTTTGAGATTGGCAAAATCATGAGTAACTGAGTACAGGGTCTTATCATAAGTGTGGAACAACTTTCCAAGAGATTTTAGTCCCATTTACACCTCAGGATACAAGGAGACAACTCTCACTTGCTTTGATTTACAATTATTCTTCAATATCACCTCCATTTCCCTTCAGAGAGAAGATGGTGTGAAGATGGTTGTATCTTCCTTTAAATGTCCCTTTTGAGAGGGGGATGAGGAAGAGAAAGGGGAGGCAGAGTTGCTAAAAAACTTGGAATTCAGTTACAGGAAAAAATGTGCCTGAAAAGCGATTTTCCAAAGCCAAGTGCTTCACAGCATTCAACAGCTCTTCCAGAGCTATAGGATATACAGATACATATCACTCACAGTAACATTCTGCAGGCTCCAGACTCCACCAAATTATCAGGCAGTCTTTCCAACAATTAATGAGGGGGTTGTCAAATATTTAAAACAGAGCACAGTGATTCCTTCCAACACAGCCTGCAGAGGTGCACAGCACATCTGCATATTTCAGCATAGGGGAAAGAGTGAATTTTGTTTCTTATATGAAGCTAAAAGATTACTATCTTTTAGGACCAAGGAAACAACATTCCTCTTTACTCCCTTCTGAGCTAGGTCAGTACAGTAAGTAAGAAAATGCAACATTGCGGGGCCAGCCCTGCCTTCAGCTTCACCAGGAGAGAAGTTCTAGCCTTAACCTCAGGTTTTTTGTTGGCAATGGCTTTGCCAGATACTTGGCCTTCCTCTGCAGCGCTGTGGCCCACTAGCAACATGAGCATTAGCCAGGAGAAGCTATGGGAAACCTAAACCTAGAATCAATTCAAAAGGGACAAAGAGCAAGAAAGAGCCTTCTTAGCTGCCTTTCTGTGCATTGAGATGGCACCAGGCATAAACCCAGAAACACACCCAGCCACGGTGGTGAGTCCTACCCATGTCTTCACTGCATACTCATCCCTTGCTACCAGTAGGAAACAAAGCGCACAACATGCTGATTCTGGATGTCACCAGACAATATCAGACAGCTTTATACATGCCTTGCCAAGGCAGGACAGCCCTGACCTTCAACAGCAGCTGCCTACGAGCTGCTCTGGCAGCCAAGACTCAGCTACTAGCTTTCTTAGCTCTTCTTAGACCCCTGCAGTAGGAAGGTCTCCTCTATAAAAAGGGACACCCAGCAACATTACAGGGTAGGTAGAGAGCCAGGAAATCCTTAGATGCTGGCTCATGGCACGTTTGAAACACTTCTGCTTCACAATAACAGAGCAACACAACAGGTGTGTGGGTAAAAGTCCAGAGAGCTGTGTTGGGAGAGAGCAGGAGATGCCAGGGAGAGGGGAACACCTGCCAACATGACAATCTTGCACTAGTTGAAAAAGCTTTGGATGTAACCCTTGCCAAGAAATCCCTTTTGGAGGAATAGACCTGTTCTTTTAGCAGCCTTCCCCTAGCAACCTTGGCTATGCACTCTGTAGCTGGTCCAAAGCATTTGTCTTGGAAGACGTGGCCTTTGACAATCAAATTACCAGACACTTCAGGTTTTATTGCAAGCCCTCCTGTCTTGGAAAGAGCTAATGAAGATCCCACTGTGTTTCTGGGCCTGTGAGCTCTAATACCTCATGCTTGTGGCTTGGTGGAATGTAGGTCTGCTTATGGCAGCCACGCTTTGCAGCCTCACCCCACCCTCCCTGTAATCCCACAGCCTCGAGAGGAACCCTCCTTCTGACTCACAGCAGACACTTCTTTCTCTCGTCTCTCTTTCTTTTCCCCTGCATAGTTTGCTGACTAACATTCAGAAAAGGGCTTTTACCTCCCAGAAGACAGACAGGGTATTTCCCAAGGGCTGCCAGCTGTAAGCATGGGATAACTTCCCTTCCTGTCTCCACAACCGGTGACAAGGTGTGGGTGTGTGGGGATAGGGTGGGAATCACCGGAATGCCGCAGCTGTTCTTCAGACAGCACAGCAAGCTTTCACAGGCTGTGCCTGGGAGGCACGTGCTGGCACACATGGTGGGACCTGACCAATACCCCCAACCAAGAGGTTGTCCCCAGATCATAGCTTTCATGGTACCCTCAAGGGCAGCACTGTCCATCCTCCTCCCAGCTCCGCTGGCCAATTTTCTCCCTGGATTTGGTAGAGATGCAGAAAGACTAGATCAATACCTGCCTTGCTCAAAGGCACTGGTCCCTCATCTAAAGCTAAGCCCAGCTAACCCTTCACCATGCTCTTTGAGTTTTCTGGAAGCAAAAGAGTCACATGCTATGCCTGTGCCCTACTTTTTGACATCTTCAAGCCTTCCCTTCTCCTAGATCTGCTCTGGTTATTTTGTTCTTCTACACTTCCCTGAAAGGAATTGTCATTATGCAAGACAAGGGCACTGTGGGAAAGCCAACACACTCATTTTAAAAGGCAAGAGCAACATCTTTAAGGTGTTGGATTTTTTGGTAATCACTCCAAACTCTCCTTTGCATGAACTCTGGGTCAGAGCCTCCCTACTTCACATTGCTGAAGTCAGGGACCCTCTTCATCCTCCAGAAACTGTGCAGCTTGCTCCCTACACCAGTTGGGAAACTTGCCCAGTTGAGTGGATAAAAACTCAGCAAGGGTAGAACTGTCACAAAGTGGGGGATCTCACGCAGTTTTGTAGCCAAGCTCCACCAAGACTGTCACTGGGAGGGGAGGTCACTGTCCTGAAGGTCACCCCTTGATTCTGTTCCATCCAGACCACATGATGAGCTGGAGGCAGAAGGAAGTCTCTACCCATTCCTGCAGGGGCTTAATCCCAATCCCTGCACTGCCCTACTAGAGGGGCACAGGCTGCAAATGAGAGGCTGTCAGGACTCCCCAGCCACTCAGTGTGGGCATCTGTACCGCAGGGAGGCTGTTCCTCCTCAACAACAACCACCACCAAAAAAAAAAAAAAGGTCATTTTTCTTCTCCTCCCGCTCCTCCCTCCTTCCAGAAAGTCTTGGTTTCATCCCACTGTGGAACAAAAACAAATGCTCTAAACCGCAACATTTTTCACAAACCGGAATTTCTTGCAGTCTGGCCAGCCTTGGTGGATCAATACCAGGCATTTCTTTCCTCCTCTGCTCTGGCCTTTCCCTTCCAGCCTCCTCCCCCCCACCCCACTCACCGAAGGGAATTAGGGAGCCAGAGGTGTCAAACGGAGGAGTCGGGAACACTCCGGCTTGGTTTTAAAAGGGACAGAAAAAACACTGGCGTCAGCCAGAGCACCAGGGCAGGCGCTGAGACCTTGTTTTGGATTTTGCAGAGACTATCCCTGGGGAGAGCTGTCTTTTTTTTCCTTTTTCTTGTCTTTTTTTTTTTTTTAATGCATGGTTTTGTTTGTAAGTTAAAAGTCTCGGGATTTGCAGTCTTTGAAGCATGGTCAGCCTGCCAGATGGAATTAGTCAGTGCCTTTCTGTCGGAAATCCCAGGCAGATGAAGCGGGATGGAAGGACAGCGTTTTTCTCATTTATCAGGAAACCCCCTGCGTTGACACCCACAAATTCAGCCAGAGAGCTCTGCAGGACCCAAAAAGCAGGCAGGTCTGAAGGCAGGAAGGCAAGCAGAGGCCCAGAGCTTTCATGTGCATAGATCAGTGCGCACCACTGAAGGAAGTGGCCCCCAAGCAGATTTACACTGCTCAAGATCCAGCCCAGATGTTTTTGCTGGTCCTTGCCTGAAGTTATAAGATGTCAGCGGAGTTTCCTCTACTTAAAAGTGGTGCTGAATTTGGCTGTCCCTGCCTCTGACTCACACCATCTTTCCATTTCTTCCAACCATGGCCTGTTTCAAATCTTCCTATTTGTGCACTCCTCACAGTGAGCATTCTCACTCCCAGGTGAGCAGTCTCCTTCTGCCATATTCCACAGTGAGCTTTTGCCTTCCTTCACGCACACCCTCAATCTCACATCTAAGCCCAAGAACCCAATTGTCATCTTTGGCATTTTACCAATCTCTTTTCTCCTCTCCTATTTGTCTCTTTCCTGAGCCCACCATTTGAGTGGGGCTCAACTATTCAACCACTGAGTCTCTTTCCTGAGCTCCCTATGTCTCTGCTAAAAGCTTCAGGTCATTCCTCAGGCAGACTGCTGGCAAAATTATACTTGGACAACATGCACTTATTTCCATGTCACCTAAAACACCCCCCCCCAAGGGCAGAGTTAGTACCGCTTGTTCCAAACACGAAATGTATGGATGACAGCCCATCACAAGAACATCAATGGATGTGGGAAGAGCTCATGAGTGCTAGACTGGAACTGAGTCTCCTTGCAAGAGAGACCAGAGCTCATCATTCACCAGCTGGGACCTCAGCTTCATTTCTCACAAGGTCTGCAAGGGGCAGAGAGGCTTGCTGTGGTGTTGGTGCACAGCAGAGCTGCCAAAGCAACCATGCAGGTAAATGCATAGCGACTGCACTTTTCAGCTTTGAACTCTGCAAATTGCCCAGCAGCATGATGGTTAGACCATCAGGATGGTCCAAGAAGCACATCGCCTAAGTGACCACAGTGCTCCAATACTTGAGGAATGGATGGATCTCTGTGACTGAGGGATGGATTTCAGGGATGGGTCTCTGAGCAAGGCCTTTTTCAACAAGAAAGAGACAGTATCTCAAGAGCAACAGTCATGAGGCAACTAGCATATGTAATTTATTACTGGTTTTATAATAAATAACTAAACAACCAAAATCAAGGCCACTTTTTGAAACTGCTTTCAAAAGCATGCAACTCCTCTACCATCACACTAGCAGCAGCCAGTCTGTGGGATAAATGCTGGCTGTCTGCAATGATGAACATCTTCCTTCCAGCTCCTACCACCCTCTGAAACCCACAGTACATCCACAGAGTAACACTGACCTATGATGATTAAACACAGCTCCAGTCACCTGAACATCCACATCCCAAATTCACCTGCGCGACAGGTTCAACCTCCCTGCTCAACCAGGGTCAGCCCAGAGCACATGGCACAGAATTGTGTCCAGATGGTTCTTGAGACTCCTCAGTCTCTCTTAGCAATCTGTTCCAGTAGTTAGTCACCTGCACAGTAAAGAAGTTCTTCCTCATATTCAGGTGGGACTTCCAGTGCACCGGTTTCTGCCCATTGTTTGGCACCATTGAGAAGAGCATTCCATTCTCTTAACACCCTCCCATTCAGATATTTACAGACATTGATGAAGTCCCCACTCAGTCACCTCTTCTCAAGACTGATCTGGCCCAGCTCCCTCATCCATGTCCTCATAGGAGAGATGCTCCAGACCCTTAACCATTTTGCACTCCTCCACTGGACCCACTCCAGGAGCTCCATGTCTCTCTTGTACTGGGGAGCCCAGAGCTCAGCACATATCCTAGGGGGGCCTTCACCAGGGCTGAGCAGAGGGACAGAATCACCTTCCTGACCTGCTGGCAATGCTTCTCCTAATTCCCCCCAGGACACCATTGGCCTTCTTGGCCACAGGGGCGCACTAATGGCTCATGGACAGCTTGTTGTCCAAGCAGGACTCCTGGGTCCAGGTCCCTGCAGTGGAGAAATCCACACCTAGGCAGGGGCTGCCCTTACCAGCCTGCAGAGGGGCCCACAAGGGCTTTGTTTCATTGCTGTGAACAGAAGGAGACGCAGACAACAGAAGTGATTTCATTTACTGGAGGTCTGGCCCCATTGTGTACTACTTTGTGCATATTTAAGGGATGCTAGGAAGCTGCCAACATGGCCCACAGCTGGGCAGAACATGAGTAACCCTAGTTTAGAGGAAGAGGTAACAAAAGAAGCTAAGAGAGGTCTGAAACCAGGAAAACAGACTTGTTTATGAAGCCAAAAAGAGAGTGCAGCATATTCCAAGACCAAGGGAATTTTTCTCGCAACATTACTTTGCCTTGGCTACCTGGCCACTCTCACATAAACAATGGAGACACACCAAGAAAGCAAGGAGACTTCACAGAGGTTATAAAAATATCACTTGTGTAATTAGACTGAATCAAAACTCATGACTTTCTGGTTGGAAGGAATGCGCGTGTTTCCCCTCTCGTTTCTTTTGCTCCTCTTTTCAGTTTTTTTTTCCTCATAAAAATCTAGATAAACAAAAGCCCTAGGATACTGGATGGTTCCCTGCATATTGTTTTAAAAGCAGAAACAACAACAACAGCAGCAGCCACGGTGGTGAGGAGGAGAGCCTGCGACTGACGCTGAGCAGCCCCTGTTTTGCTCCCTTTGCAGGAACTCCTCTCGCCCTTGCTCTGCCCCACACAATGCCCATCCATGTGCCCTGTCCCAGGACAGCATGAGGCACCTTCCATTGCTGTGTGCCTTCCCACTCTCCCCCCAGCCACAGCAGCACTCTGTCAAGGGTCACATATATAACCAAGTGTGGAAAATTGGATTTACATTCCTCCCTCTCTGCTCGGTTTCACGGGCAGCTCACTGACTGCCTCCTTACAGACAGATAACTGCAAACACAAGTGGGGGAAAACACCCCTCTAGACACCCTTCCCACCACGACTGGTTCATGAGCTCTGCAAGGCAGGGACTGCCCACTGCCATGCACAAGGAGCCCACGGGGCTGCGAGACACTGCCTGGAAGGTCACCCCCACACATTCGCATTCACCATAGCCACCAACATTCACCCACTTTCTAAAATGCTTTGGATAAAAAGCACGAGTGTTGCCAGCTTTCAGCTTCAAAAATGTTGTGTGTGGCCCTAGAACAGAGCGATATAGGCTTCAAAATAATAAGACTTAACCAACCCAAAAGTATTTGGAGTATTTTTCAACTGTTTTCTTATTTGGACCCTTGAGGCTTCATATTTTCAAGTGAAGTTGTTTTCTTCCAGGATCAAGAGAGCTGGAAATGCTAGTCTGAAAAAATAAAAATAAATAGAAAGCTGAGAATCTCATTCAGCCTCTTGATTCCAAGAGCTCAAATAAAGACCACAAGTCTCAAATAAAATCCACAAACACCATAAGCCTCATGATGATATTCAGCAAGGGATGCCAATGTTTAGAAGCGTGAAATGATAATTCCCACCTCACTGGATCTGGTTCTATTTTCTTTTTCTCACCTCAAATTCAATGACTGTTTTTCTGTTCCTGTAGAGACTCTATTTCTAGACAAACAAATCAATTTCTTCCCATACATCAGAGGATGTAATGCTATTTTATCTATCTGCTAACTGCTTTTGAAATTCTTTAGTCCTTGATGCTTCTTGAAAACAAACAATTCAACAGAAGAAAATCCCAAGTAATGGTCTTAATGAGAAGCTGCATCAAGAGTTCCATGTTTATCCTTTCTGTTAGTTTACTACTGTTCAATCAGCTCTTCTCTGCCCCTAGGCTGGTCTCTCCTGAGCCAACAGAAGATGGATATAGGGTCAGGGGACTGAAGGGCAAACTCCTGGGAAACAGAACGGGAGAAACCCCAAACTCTTGTGAGCCTCCGAAGCTTTGAGGGGTCAGAACAAGACAGTGGTTTTAGCAGGAAGCGTCATGGTTCCCAGCACTGCCCAGAAGATTTATTTTTTCTTTTCTAATTTTTTTTTTTGCCCAACTACCATAGATAAGGAGAACCCCCCCCCCAAAAAAAACTATTTAGAACAACAAACTTCCTATTTTTTTCCCCTCCTGTCATCAGAGTAGCCAAAGTTCCCTCTTAGAAAAGGGTTTAGAAAAATGGTGATCCCTGCCTCCTTCATACATTTGCTGTAAACACACTCTAAAGTCATGCTGTGTTCCTCTGGGGCACATTTGGCAGTACACAGATAAAGGATCTCCACTGAGAGGGACATAGAGGCATGCACTTCATCTGGGTGGCTGTATGTAGACACATCATCACTGCCTTCTAGAGGTGAAACCAAGAAGAGATAGCAGTGTGACACACTGTCGCCAACTATGCAAATTCAAGCAGCTTCAACTGCTCTCAAAAGGTGTTGATCCAAAGAAAACATGAAATAGAAGTCAATAGATCTGAGTGGAAAATATTATAGCAGTCAAACAGGCCGCTCCAATAACACCACCTCTACCCACAGGTATGTTTGAAGGGGATGGGGAGAGAAGGGGAAAAGAGAGAAGGTTCTGTACTGAAGATCTGAGAAGTTTGGGCTTGTTTGGGGATGAGGTTTTTTCCTGCAGAAATCCCTACCACTACTAGGGAGCTGTGCAAGTCCCAGAATGCCAGAGGCTGAGATGGAAATATACTTCATGAACTGCTGAGTGCAACCATGGGGCCTTCCATAAATCACTGCAAGCTCAACCTGGGCCCATTAATGTATAAGGAGGTCATGGCCCCATCATTACTGAATGCTCACAGCAGAGCTGTGATGAGTAAAGTCATGCAGCATCACACTGGTTATCTATGCCCACCAATCCCCAGCATCCTGCCAAGGGGCAGCCCTCTGGATAAAACAATCATGTGCAAAAACATGTTCCACAAACAAATCAGAACAAATTTTAGGGCTAAAAACTTAGTATACAGGCTCTCTCACTCCAGGGAGAAACAAAATCAGTTTTGCAACCAGTAGAAGTCACCCTCTTTCTAATGTCTTCACACACATGCACAGAGATACCCACAGCAAGCCAGACACCCCCCAGTACACGCCATGTGTTTGCATCAAGACCTCCAGAGAACAATTTGCCACAATCTCTGAGATCCATGGGCCAGCAGAGATGGCTGAGACACTCTGCAAGAGGAAAAGTTCTGCTTGTGCAGCAAGGAAGCACAGCTGCTGTGGCAATGGCATCTCAGCATTCTGGAAAGCAACATTCCATCTTGACTCATCCCTGCCTGGAGGGTTAGCAGTTCACAAGAGGCCTGGTAGCACGAGGCTGCAAAAGCTGTGCAGCGCATCTGCTCTGTTATCTCAACACATGGACAGCTCCCACTAGAATGATCCATCCCTTATTTTTACATCCACCAAAATACATTGAATTCCTTCCTTCCCCCTCAGAAATCCAGCACTGGCCTAGCTCACCACCTTCTTGTTGGACAGCTCAGTCACTCCAAGTTCATCCCGCCAATGCTGGTGAGAGATGAAACCAGATCCTGGGGCTCCAGAGCCAAAATCTGGTCCCCCTCCAGGTCCCTGAGAAATCCTTTGCGGTCGCAGGGACGTCACTGCTGAGGTGGGATCTACCTCAGACCGAGGAGGCTGCCTCTGGTTGTTATTAGCTGTACTGAGGATTCGAAGGACACGGAGGCATCAAGCCAGCTTCTACTCCAAAATGCAGAGATCCTACATTTGCAGAACATGCATCTGGCCTTCATTAATGCTTAAATGGTCCAACATGGAATCAGAGTGGGGGGCAGGGAAGGGAGCTAACACACTCCACGCTGAACAAGGGACATTCAGGCAACAGGATGTTTGGCTTTGAAGATGTTTCTGATCAGGTAGTGTCTTATCCAACAAGCTCATGTGGCAGCATCAGCAGGACCATGCATGGCCCTGGGTGTTTGTGTGAGACAGACAGCCTCCAGCAAGGACTTGGCCTCAAAGTTCATCAAGGTGGTCATCACACACCTTAGGATGGTAGCCAGGGGGCCAGGCCAAGCAAGGAGATTGGAAATTCAGCCATGAAAAGGTGATGAGATGGTCTTTTATCCTGACAAAAGGAGGAGCTGGACTCAAACACATTGCTAACCCTTGAGGTGCAGATCTCAGAGCATGAGCAAGCTAGAGAAATGAGGTGTCAACATTCATCCTTTCCCTCCACATGGCTGAAGGCACAACCATCTTTTCCCTAAGGACCTGAGCATAAACAGATAAACAAAGACACTATAAAGATCTATGTTTCCTCCAAGAGGGAAGAGCATCCCCTGTCTGGAAGACACAGGGGTGGCAGACTGAAGGAATTTCAGTCTGGCTCACAGAAGAATCAGAGTCCATCTGTGAGCGTGGCTATGAGTGTACAAGAAGAGTGATTCAGCACTTGTGATTATCTAGATAGGTGGGTCGCTGAGCATGCAGCTGAGCATGCCTGTGTGGGCAGCACAGCACATGGCAGAATATCAGGACACAGCAGCCTGTGGATAAACAAGTGTGTCAGAAGTGAAAGGACACAGCAGAGCAAGGGACAAGTTTGGAGGAAGAAGTCAAGAACTGTGCCAACTTCTATCTTCCATTAAATCTGGAACATTCCCTCACTTTGCTGTGGCACGGCAGCCAATATCTCTGTATCTCATTGGTGACATCAGATAGTAACACTTTCACTGATTTGGTGCTCAGAAATGGGGCAGACCTTGGGTTGACCTGACCTCTAAATGAGCAGAACAGGAACTGCGGGAAATGATGGTGTAAACAGGAAGGGATGAGATAAATAAGAGATGGGGAGGGAAGACATCCGTTTAAAGTGGCAGCTGCTTTTTAGCTTCATTTCACCTCTTCTGCTCAGCTAGAAATCAAGGCTCCCACCCTTTTCTGCTCACCTGTCAGAGCAGCATACACTTACTACTTGCACCTCTTTCCTAGCTGATGCAAAGCTTGCTTCACACCCCTGCTAACACCACGGCTGAGGTTGCCCAGGAAACTGGAGAGAACACATCTGTATGCTCCAACAGCTTGAAGTAGAAGACCGGGCACAAGGTTTCCAGCTAGGTCCTGTCTTGGGAGAGCCAGAGCTGCTATATGCAACACAATGCCTAGTGATCCCTCCTCCTCCAGCTGAGGTGGCGGTAGATGCTGGACAATCATGTGATAGAAGATGAGGCCGCCTCCTAAGCATTTAGGGCAGTTAGAGGGAACAAAATACACCAGGGAGGACAGATCAACTCCATGTGATGCAGTGTAATGGAACAGAGGAAAGAAGTGGGAATAAGTTCTCTTCTAGCTCCATCCAGGGTTAGGTGTCTCTACGAACTGAACCTTGCTCAGCATCAGCTCAAATTCTGCAAGCTGCAGTCTGTACTTTCTAGGGACAGTTCTCTGCCATGGTGGTCTTAGAAGAGAGATCAGACTTCAGTTTCTGCAGCCTGATGCAGCTCCACTTTTAACGTAGCAAATCTACATTTAGATATTAGACATTCAGAGTTCTGTGCTCCCACTCCCAGGTCACAAACATGCTTTTCCCATTCTGATGGCCTAACAACCAGCAGAAAAGGATGGGGAACCTTCTGGTCAGATTAAGCATTTTTGTTTTCTCTTCAGAACTGGATGTTCCTTGCCTAGAATGAGATTTTAGTCCTGCAATTTCTGATCACTCCTGCTGGCAACCTCCTTTGCATTTGCTCAGCTCTGCCCTTATCCCTTCTATTAGGGAAGTGGCAGAAGGCTGTGCCCTACATTTCCAGGGCAAAATAGAGAACTGACACAGGACAGTGTAGAAGGGATCAGCCCCATTTATCTGGAAAGGAAAAAAAAAAAGCCAAACCCAACCAACTCAGCCCTGTTACAGAAACCCAGTTAAGTACACAAGCTAAACAAAACACAATTAGGTTTCCTTTGGCCAGCCTGGAACATATGGTATTCGTCAGCCAGTCGTGTTCCTCTCTCAATTCTGGCAGGAGATAGCTAGCTTGTTCCAAGCACTGAGAAAGCTCCTGGAAAGTCAGCATGCTGAGCAAACTTTTGGAGGGGGGCTAGCTGGGGATATAATAGCTCACACAGACACAGATTTGACAGCGTTTCTTCCACATTGTTCAGTGCAGCTCTAGGTTACAGTGCCTCTGGCTTTAGCACATTCCTGGTTCACATTGTTCCCAGTGGTATTGCATCTCTACACCCTCATTTGCTCAGCACACACATACAGTTTTGGGGTTGAGGGCTCCTTTTAAGTAGGAAGGCAAAGGTGTGTAAGGAAGAGAGGTTCTTGTGGATTTGGGCTCATAAAGAAACCCTAAAAGGACAAATTGCATCCATGAACAGCACAGCAAGACTTTTTTTACACTACCTTTCCAATGCAGGCTGAAAATGGCTGCTGCCATCCCAGAATGGATTGATGAGCAGTTTCTCAGCAAGAAAATGACAATAAATACTGTGGTGTCACAGACATTGGTGACTGCAGAAAGGAATAGCCTCTGAATTTGGTCATCAACCAGAAAACTACTTGAAGAGTGGCTCTGTGCTAGGCATAGTCTGCTCTGTTGCAGTTAGCAAAGCAGTTAGCAAAGAGCTGATTCACAGAGAAATAAGCCCATGTTCTAATACAAGGAACTGGAAAGTGTGCTGCAGTACAGTAATGTCTGCAAAACAACTGCCACGGCAAAATCAGTTATGTCTATGGGAAAAAGAAGCTGATAAAGGACCACTGATTTATTCCAGTTTCAGACTGGAAGTTATCAGAGTGCTTCCCACTGCACAGTCTAGGCCTGCATGAGAGTTTCAGCTGCTTTTTGTATCCTCATAGTTTAGCCTCATTATTGCCAGGGCTGGTCTGATACCTCTTGTTTGCTTGGTCTGCTGGAGGCCTTTTTTCAGCAAGGAAGCCAATTTATTCCCTCCAGTGCAGTTACAAGCCAGCACTGCCTCCGAGTTTCTGCACTACCTTTTATCTTCCCATACACACTTGGCCTTACTGCCTATCTGTTCCTCCCCTGTCCCTGTTGATGGACAGCCTGGTTGGCTCAGGCCACTGTAGACTCAGCTTAGCTTTCTGCAGGCAGTAAAAAAGTGGTTGTAAAGTAGAGCAAGAGGATTTCTTCTGATCATTTCTGTGCTCTTTGGCCCACCCGTTTGCTGCCAGAGTGTGGCTTCCTTCCTCATTTACCTGCTAGGCACAGCCATTCTTCTTCCTTCATTGCAGAAGACCAGGGGTACTTCAACTCCCTAATACACAGCTTTTCAGTGACATTCTTGCCACATCAGCAGCACTTCAGAGTTGCATGAGGTTTTTTTTTACACGCTCCTTGTAACCCTGTACTCTTTGTAGCAGGAGGTATTCCCTTACTTCCATTTCCAGCTTTTTGCCATCTAAGACCTGGCTCAGGCAATATGCTTCTGTATGTCCTCACTGCATTCACCAGTTGTCAAGTTTCTGGAAATAAATGCATTAGGAAAGGATATTCCACTCTTTTGGGTTGCTCTTGCAGCCACACTTGCCATGCTCACCATTATATGCAGGGGCACATCAAGGACTGAAGTGCCTGCAGAAAACTTTTGCGTCTGTTTCTCTTAGAGAGCCGCTTAGCCCCACCACACTCAGAAATTTTGCTGGTACTCACAGCTCCAGTGTGGCATTTTATTAGGGTTATGCATGTGCCTTTGGTCAGCTCATCTCTGGCCTGACAGACATGTTGTTCTTTCTCTACATTAATGACAGGAGTGCTTCTCCACTGAGGTTAATGGCACAGCACACTGCTTAAAATCACTTCTGGCACAAGCTTCACCAATACAGCCAAACTGCCCTTTGCAGGAGGGGACCAGCTGAGTTTTGGTCTCAGGAGCTGAAGAATCTGCTGCAGTTTCATCCTTCAAGAACATCAACTATCACCCCTTTAGGAGCTCTGTGGAGTAAAGCGACAGTGCATCACCATCCCCTCCCCACAGCAAGAACAAGTGTGGCTGGCTTTTGTTCTTATCCACATCACAGACTTCAGTGGGACCTGGTCACTGAGGGCCATTCATCTCTTGTGCTCTCAGGTCCCGCTCAGCAATACCCTACTGGGCTTTCCCCATCCATCATTACTGGCAATTTCATCCCTGTCCCTTGCTGGGCACTTCCTCCCCTTGCCTTTGAATCAGAGGGTTTTTTCCCCTTCCTCAATGGACCTTGTAACATTTACTGCATGGTATTGGAATCTTTGGACTGAACCGAGTCACAGTTCAGCAAAATTAGGCTGGTTTCAGCTTCCTCACAGTAGGAAACTGGTCATACTGCAGCTGTCTCTGTTTTCCTGTTTAAACCGTCCCATCTTCCTAAGAGTCTGTCCTCAGTGGCAGAGGAGCTGCGTGGCTTCTGAAACAGGAGATGGCAATTGCCAAAGGTCATTTGCAGAGCCATTAAAAGCAAGAGGGTGCTTCACAATGTTTCCATCAGTGAGCAGAGTTACAGCATTTGGCTCCTTCCTGCAGTCTCCCAGTATCTCTCATTAACACCGGTTCACTACTGCTCCTCTGGGAGCCCAGTGAAATTTCCCTGGCTTATCGGATGGAGCTTTGTAACACAAACCTGGTGCAATGTCCCTGCATGCCCTGTTCCGGGCTGTGTGGCTTCACCAGCGCCATGGCAGACCACAGCACCGCCTCGCTGGGCTGCTTTCAGCACCAGGGGACTCCTGGTGTTATTTAGGTTATCTCACATGTTGGAAAGTATCACACAGTATTTTACAGGTCTTCAAAACCGTCCAACAGACAAACAATGAAACCACACAAACACAGAGATCTCAAAGGGCACCGTTATGTTGCCTAAGCCTCTGCTGACAGCTTTCAACCTGCCGTGCATCCAGAATTCCTCCCCTTCCCTGTGAGTTCATTGAAGCCACACAATTTTACATGAAAGAGCACGGTGCCAAATATTCAGGGCTGCCCAGAACAGGTTACTCATTGGCACGGTCCAGATAGGCACAGCAGACAAGCTGCTCTTTCATGCAGCAGTGAGGGGAGCTCTCAAAAATGGACATGTGCAAACACATGCCACGTTTGTTTTCTTGTACTGGCATTACTCAGTAGTACTTGCTATGGGGGAAGCACTTTGTGCTGTGAGAACACCTAAGCATGAACATTACTTTTATGAACATGAACAGAAGAATTTGAGAGCCTGTGTTAGCCACTTGTAAATGAGTGTGCCCACCTCGCTTGAAAAGCTGGCGCAGCATGCAAGTAAATGAAAGCATAATAAAAAATAATAGGAAACAGACAGGCAATAGAGTTAAGAGCAGCAGCCAGCTGGGATCTTCTAACCAGTGACATCAAGGGATTGCTGAGGTAATACACTGATGGGTTTTAAATTAACTGTAACCACTCAGGAAAAAGATCTAGGCGTCACTGCGGACAGCTCAATGAAAACATCTGCTCTGTGCACAGAGGCCATCAGGAAAAAAAGAACCAAAAAAATGTTAGGTTGAATAGGATAAAGAACAATACCAAAAATGTTATAAATGCCACCACATAAATCAATGACACATTCACACTTTGAGAATAAGCTGAAGCCTGCTCACCCATTTCAGAGCAGGGATAACTGGAACAGAGGCCAGAGAAAGATGCCAAAAAATCGTTAGAGCCACAGAAAGGTTTCCAAGGTTGTTAGGAGGAAAGATCAATGTCCAAGTGGTTCAATAGCTTGCACTAGAAGTGTATAAAATGATGAGTGAGACAGGGCAAATGGGAATAAATGCTGGCCACCTAAAAACACTCCAAAAACATTATTGCAACAGGAAAAAAAAAGCCCATCAGTATTTTGCAGATTGTCTGGTTAACAGGTGGAGCTTGATGCCACAAGATGTCAGAGTTCAGCTTTCACCACACCACCATCACAAAACAGTGAATGAAATGTATGGGATACACATATGCATCCTGGCTGGAGGGCCTGGGCAGGCACTGAACTCCTGGGCTAGGAAGAGACAGTGAAACCAATGGCAGTGAAGAAGGCCAGGGAGGAACTTGATACTAGCAGGAGTGCAAGGAAAAGGTTAATGAAAACAAGGTGAATAGGAGATAAAGTCATGTAATAATCTGGAAAAAGGTTAAGGGAGGTGTTTTGTGGGATTTCATCTTTCCATCTACAAGTGATAGAGGGAAAATATTTTTTAAGATACTGGTAGGCTGTGTCACAGCACATGCTCCAGTCCTCTGATGAAAGGAGAAATGGAAGATGCTGATCACAGGTGAATGTTTACAGCTGCAGCCACCTGGGCTGCAGACAGAGCAGCCAAGCCATGAGAGCTGTCCCGTTCAAGCCTATGCTCCAAACACCAACATCCTGGTCCATCCCCAAGTACTGCATTCCCCTTGCAACTCATTCACCATCCAAACTTCAAAAACAAACATCTGAATATCCTGCAGACAGGGAATTTGGGGCAGTATTGAGTGTGTTCAGTCTATGGTTTGATTTGGGCTGGCACAGAGAGACCAGCTGCAGTGGTGCACATTTTGAGCAGCAGAAGGAGAGAATATTTTTTCCTATGTTATCTACTGTGCCTCCAGCTCAACCATCCCGGAGCCTGAGAGTCTAAATGTATCTAATAGAGCTGGGGGTTTTTCCACCACACAGGGCCTTGTGACAGCACAAAGCTTCATTAGGTGCCTGCAATTCAGCAAATGCACATCACTGAGCACAATCTGAGCAGGTACTTAACTACGAGGACTAACAAACCTCTTCAGACAGTATGTTGGTTATGAGGGTCATCCTGATCTGCACATGGCTCTGATTTCCTTTTCAAGAGCAAGCAGATGGACAAGGACAGCAGAAATGGACCCTTATGGCCACTGAAACAGAGCAATGTTTCCTTCACGTTCAGGGATTTCACTCAAGTTCTCCCCAGCTGCAGTTGGGCTGGTAAAACAAACACATGGGAAGCATTAAAGCACAGCTTCACACAGCACTTGGGCCCATCCAGACTATCATGTGTTACAGGGCACGAGGTTGTCTGCTCCTCTGTCCATCAGTGTGCCCACAGGATGCCCACTGCAGGGCTTTCCTCTGCTTGTGCAGGCCTGGCACTGGGGTTTTTGTCCCACTGTGCATGACTGGTGGTGTGTGCCTAGCCAGGCACGGGCCTAAACTGGAAATGTGACACCAGGCAAGCAATCACACAGATTTAGGGCAATGCATGAACCAGCACATGCACATCGAGCAGCAGTCCTAGTCCTGGAGTGAGACCATCCATCCCCAAAGGCACGGCTCTTGCCACTCTTTAGCATTGGAAACAGCAGATGGGTAAGAATTTGCCCTACAGTCCTGGAGCAATGATATTTTCCCACCTTTCTCTCCCTCCACCTACCCTTCTCCCAGGAAGCACGGAGCATCACAACCAGAAATAAAATCAACAATGATGCAAAACACACAAATAGTGCCATGGCTACTTTCACAACCTTTGACATCAGCGGCCTGCTCCTGGCTTCCCTTTCCAGCATGGGAAGCAGGAGCCCCAGCACAGCAACCCCAGCACACATCACCCATTGCTCCAGCTGCTTTTCTCCACACCTCCTACTCCCAATCCCACCCACCCCGCGGGGAACCCCACCACCAACATACTGTGCACACAACATAATAAAGCAATAGAGTCCAGTGTTAAGCAAGGCTTTTATGTGCAGCCAACATTTCAAAAGGCACAGTACATGCTGTATGCTCAGTGCCGTCAGACTCCAAGACTGGATTCTCCAGTGTTTTAGGAAAAAGGTAAGGCAGGAGGAGAGTGTGAGGGGGGGAACAGACCAAGCTTTGTGGAATTCTTTTTAAGAGTGTATGCATGACTGTATAAAAGGGCATTTTTTCCTGACCTCAAAGAGACAATATTATTTCACACAAACCTGTTTCCAAGAGCTGCCAAGCTACTTCTACATGAACCAGTGCCTGGTTGAGGCAGTGACTGTGAAGGGGAAACCCTCTCTCCAAATACGACATGGAAATTCCTTGACCTCAGCTGCAAAGCCAATCAACACGTGTGCAATGGGCCAATGAAAAAGAAATTAAAATACCAGAGTGGCCAACAGAGATGAGGGCAGGTGTGTAAGGGAGAAGGCACAGCCTGCTTTTTCCAGTCAAAAGGCCTGACAAAAAAAAAAACATGGACATGCCAGACTGGGAAGAAGAGGAAAGCCGGGCAAAACCAAGAGCACTGAGACATTGGTTAGAAAAGCAAAGATATAAAATGCCAGGCAAACAGGCTCTGAATCATATTCTAAAGCCCAAAGGTAGAAAGGCAGGGCAAGCAGGCATGGAAGGCAGAAATAAATATTTATTTTAGGCCATGCTATCATTTGCTGTGCTTCACGGAAAAGTTTGGGTGTTTCACGATGAGCCCAGACAGAGCCAAATAAGTTCATCATCAGTCTAGACCTGGTCACACCAAGCAGTGACTACACCACAGACCTGCATCTACTCTAAAGCTGTGTTTGCTTCCTCCTGGCCATTGGAGAAAACACCTCCAGAGTGAAACTATTTTTCTTGACTGACATTAAGGACACACGAACATACTGTCTCCAGAACAAGTCCCACAAACAAGTCACCACTGGATAAAGAGCTGAACAGCAACAACTGACCCATGTCAGCTTCCCAGTCAAGGGAAACAGAGCCCTTTAGTTTCTTTCTTGGAGAGCTGGATAGCTAGAATTAAAGCATCTGAACCCTAGAAAACACTTGTGATCAGGGCTGAACCCTTTGGGATAGGCAAAGCAGCATTCCCCCCATGGGAGAAAAACAACGCGCACCCCAAACACTCCGTGGCTCCGCAGTGGGATTAATAATGCTCCAGAGTCAGGTGTGAGCTCACAGCACTCCTGTGCCACACCAGATGCACAGCCTGCTCTCTCCATGGGATAGATGTCAGGCACAAGGGATCTCCCACTGCCAGAATAATTTGTCTTTTTCATGGCCGGCTTCCAGGTTAACAGCAGGAAAGATGACGGCAAGGTCTGGGCCACAGACCTTCCAAGCAACCTGCACGAAGCAGAACAGCAAACACAAGGAGCACCAGTGGCATCCATGGGTCAGTTTAAGTGCACACACAAGGATGGGGACGCACAGCTTTTTCAGGGCCGTGAGCCTCTTCTAAGATCAGCCATGGATATGAGCCACAGCTACAAGCCTTATTACAACAGTGTCTGTATTTAGGGAGGTAAGTAAGAGCAGTCCATGTACTTTCATCCTTTTCAGAGTCCCAAGAAGCTCTACTTAACAAAAAATATTCACTCCTTACAGCAAGAGTGACATGCACTGAAGGCAATAATTTTGCTGGTGCTTAAATACTTTGCATTAAAGATAAAAGCAATTAGACCCAAGTGAGACCTGTGTTCCAAGACCTAAAACTGGGTCATAACCCTCTCCAGCCTCAGTTAGTGCTCAGAGACACCAAACTGCTGTAGTTTCAGTACCTGCTGGGTTTTCCCAGTCAAAGATAAGCCTTTGAAAAACAAGAGTGAGGTCCAAGGAACTTGATTCTTACTGAATCCCCAACACAGGTTTCTTTGCACACAACACCAGTTTGGGATATATGGCCTTTCCCATTAGACATCTAGAGGAATCGTGGGTGCCAATCCAGTCTCTCCTCTCCTCCCCTGGTCACCTGCCCCTCTCCTGCTAACGTCAAACTTTCCAAGGTCCCCCAGCGCTCGTGGTCTAGGACAGAAATATATTTATTAGGCCAAAACGAACAGAGTGTGCATGGATTAGAAAATGAGTCCTGTCTGTTCAACTAGGGTTGGGCAAGCTTGTTTTGCCTGATTTAGAGGCCATTCAAACATTGTGGGTTTGAACATTACTGCATTAGTATTTCACTTAGGAAAAACTGTGAAAAAAAAAAAAAAAGAAACGTGAAGAGAAGGAGAAAAAATCCAGTGGAAACACAAATAGTGTATAACGTATACGGGGTCCCCACTTGTGCCAGCACAGATCTTCTAAGCCCTAATACATTGCACGTTGCTTCCCATCAGCTAGAAGTTCCTTTTGTGTACACACACACACAAAAAATAAAATAAAAAAAAAAGAAATCCTGAATCACCATAAAGAGATGGAACAGGTCAAAAGAAATGGATATACATGCCCACTACAGCTGGTCCTAAACTCTGACCTGTCTTCATTTAGACTTCAAAATCAAAACCACGTCAATCAGGAAAAGAGAGCTAATTTACAAAGCTCCAAGCCACTCAGACCACCTTGGGTGAATCACAACAACCTTCTGCATCAACAGGACGTGCTGCAAACTCCCCACAGCTCCTGCAGTTGGTTCATTAGCTTTCTCCCTCCCTCAGCTGCACCTGGCTGCATGTAGGACTCCCAACAGCTCAGCTTTCTAGAGATAATTAGCAGTGGTCATTTTACATCCCTCTGGGGACAGGACCCCCTGACAGGTGACATTATATTAGGGCTCACCAACTAAAGAACAAGTCCTTCAGGTTCAAGAGATAACCCTGAGAGGACAGCTGATCTCTTCCCAAACTTTACCTCAACAGCAGCAGAGGGGAAAGGCGTGAGACATCCTTAGTACAGGGAGTAAAAGCAAGCAGAGGATACATGATGAAAGAGAAAATTGGGCACCAGGGAAGAAATTTAAGGTACTGAATGAACAAGGCAGCAAGGCTCTCCTTGCCAATCTGACCACGTTAAACTACCTCCTCTATCACCTGTCTCCATTTCAAAAGCAAAAAGCCCACAAGGAATCAAGTGGAAACCAAACGGGGAAAAGCCTACCTCCAGAGGCATTGTCTCCAAATCCTGAAGGTTGATTTAGGAGAAAACAGAGACAAGAAACAAAGTGGGATGCTGGCAATGGACATTGCTTACCTGCATGCAAGCAGGATCCAACAGCAGAGAGCATAGGCTGACTGAGCAGTACTCCCAGCACCCTGCAACCCTCATCCCGAGACCTGCCAGCCCAGAGAACTCGCTCAGGTGATTAACTCCACCTAAAACACCATTCCTTCCTCCTCCCCCTTCTCCATCAAGCACTTTAAAGCCCCACACATGTGTGGGTTCATCCTCTGCTCCCATTTACACCTGGGCTACACTCCTCCTCAACAGCAGGTCCCATAAGCTGTGCTAATGAACAAGAGGCTGTGTTTGTATCAAGAAACTACACACAAGGTACCACCATCATGTTGGGCCATCTTTTCACCCTGCCTCTGGGCCCTTTGTGCCCAGAGGATACTCTCAAGGTGAGCACAGTTGCACGGATGTCAGCAGGAGTGCCCCAGCCCTGCCCTTGCCTGCAGTGCAGAGGAAGATGCTGTGAGCCCTGTATGGCAATGACCCCACACAGGAGGAATCCCTTTTCTTCTCCCTAACATCTCTGACTTCCCCCCACCTAATCTATATTTTTTTTCCGGCCCATGTATACTTTCCAGCTCGTTTCCTCTTGCGGTTCTCATTTCCCGCTCCTAGGAGGTGAGCTCATGCGTTTCTCAATTACCAGCCAAAGAAAGAGAGAGGGAGAAAGCAATCTTATGGAAACAGATGAAGTCACGCCTGTATAAGGCCACATTACAGCTTGTGCTCACAGAGCCATGATGCAGACACTGCTGCCCCCCAATCCTGGCAGGGCAGCCCAGCTTCCCAGTCCACAGCAGTCCCCTGTGCCGAGGGAAGATGCTCCACCAACATGCAGGGAGCGCGGCGTGTGTTTGTCTCACTGGCTTTTCCCTCTCATCCCCCCTGCAGCCCTGCTTTCAATCCCACCGCCCTTTTGTCCACCCCCAGCGATCCCCATGGATCTTTGACTCACTCACAGCACGCCACTGAGTCAATAGCGAGCCCACAGACCATGTGCAAGGCTCCCAGCACTGCCTGCTCTGCCTACGGCTATGCGGACGCCGGAGAGTTACACCAGGGAAATCTAAAGGCAATTAAAAGCATAATACAAGTGGTTGTTTAGAAAAGGTGGCGGGGAGGAGAGAATAAAATTAAAATAAATAAAGGAATGTTTTAATGAGTGCAGCAGTGAAAGCGGGATTAGAGGTGCCTGAATGGCATCTCTATATTTCCCGTATGAAAGGGAGGGCTGCCCAGCGCAACCAGAGCTGACAAAAAAAATTAGCTGGGCCTCAGGCTCAGAGAAACATTTGGCTAGAAAGGAAAGAAGGTAATTGCTGCAAATGTAGACTAATTCAGGAAGCAGCCAGCCCTACACGGGGCCGGGTTTTATGCTGTTAGAGTGCTACGGACACTTTGTGAGTGCTGGCTTCAGGGGTGGAAAAAAGCACAGGGAAGTAGTAGGAAAAAACAAACCAAAACAAGACAGAAAACAACAAATTTCTCCTTTCCACAGGTCACGCGTGCTTAGTGTTTTTCTTCCCTCATCTCTCGCTCTCCAAGGACACTTAGGACCTGCTGGGGGTCCTACCCAGCCTTGCCTTCACCAGCCCATCCGATGGCCATGGAGGGAGCGACCTCAGTGGCTCCCAAAGCGGGGACCACATCCCTCCCTTCCCCCTGCCCCAGGAGAGGAGCGGGCTGGAAGGTGAGGCGCAGGGCACGGAGGATGTGTTTACTCTCATAACACCCCTGTGAGGTGGGGAAGTCATAGCCTCATCTGACAGATGAGGAACAGAGGCAAAGTGAGATTAAAGGATTAGCCCAAGGTCACACAGGAAAAGTTTGTAGCAGAAGTGGAAATTAAACCCAGGTCTCTCGGTCCAAAATCAGTGCCTTAAGCGCAAGACCAGACTTTCCTAGAGTTGGTCAACCTTTTATATTTGATAGTTTAATTTCAAACAGAAAAACAGTTTATTTTCTAAATACATATTTTCATAGAAAAGAGAGATGGAGGAGCTCATTTCCTGGAGGCAGGAGCTGCTTAAGATCTTATTTATTTCTGTTTAACTTAATTTCTTTTAGGCTTTAGCATTTCTGATGTTAAAAAAAAATGCTGCAGAAATTTCAAAGCACAGGAACACATTTCTTTTTGTTAATAATTCATCATGGGAAATATTTTCCACTTTCCAGCCAGTTCTGCCCTGCCTCTCTTTGCCTTACCAGGTTTTTAATACCTTTTTATTATTTTTTTTTTCATAGCCTCAACTAGCTTAGAAAGCCCACATCTAAACAGAGGCTTTTGTTGGACAACACTATGGTCACTAGAACCCTGTGGCTCAGAGAGGTACTTTACAAATGAATACAGGCAACAAGTCCTTGCCTGGACATATGTAAGCTGCAGAACAAATCTTGAGTTAGCCCCCAGCTGCTGCTGACTCTGCTCACCCAGTCCCTGCCCAGACCATGCCTCCCTCTGCTTCTGGCTCTGAAACTCCCTATTTTCCTCCTTTTTATTGTGCTGCCAAGCCCAGTCCTTCCAAATCACATCTTCCTCTTGGCTCTGAAAGCCCCTTGGCCGGGGAAGGCAGTCCCACACCTCCTCACACATGGGCCAGCTGAGGTCCATGGAGGAGCAGCTACTTGTCCACAATCAACCAGGAGACCATCAGCAGAGCTGGGGAAAGTAGATGGGTTTCATTAATACAGAGCCTCTCTCTATTTAGACATGAGAAATCCAGCCCTCACAGAGGCCCCTAGGAATTTACCATCTGTATCCAAAAGGGGAGGATTTTCACCCTGAGACACTAAACAGCAAGAAAGCTACATGAAGCAAACATGACCTGAGGCTGGCATATTTAAAGGTGACTTAAGGACCCAGACATTCAATTCCCATGAAAACAAATGAGAATCAGTTGGCAGAAAAGGGCTGTCTTATATTCATGCCAACCAAACGGTTAAAATTAGTTACAATTGGTAAAGCATTCTGAAGAAAATGTGGAACACTTATATAAAAGCTGAGTGTTGCTCAGAAACAAAGATCTCTTTTCCTGTAATTGTGTTTAATGATCTCTGAAGAACAAGCAGACAATCCACAAGGATGACTACCACCATCACATATGTTCCTGTGACAATGAGGGAATTAGGCTGAAACAAAGACTAATATGCTATCCTTACAAGGCAGTTTTCACTTCTAGTCTGGCTCCCTCTTTACTGAAATACTTATTTACACAAGCAGGCAAACTCTGTGCATCAATGAAGTATTCCACCTGCAGGAAAGAGAATGTATTATGACTGGTATCAGTCCAGTTTGCCCTGAAGATATCTAAACACTCACCTACCACACAAAAAGATTTCAGTCTCCTTTCTCACTCCCAGCTGGGTTGTGTCTGGTCCACAGTATCCACCACTCTCCTCTGGGCTGGGGAAGGTCAACCTAGGAGCAGAGCTTCAGCAGCATCATGAGGGCAGCTCCTGGATCATTTAACTGACCTTCATACACAGAAAACTCACCTCTGCTCCTTTTTGACTTGTTTCAGTCCCAAGGAAGGATTGTTTGTCCCCCCAGGACAAGCTCTTTGAGGCTGGCTGACTCTGCCACAGTCCAGAGCACCCTGCACTGCCAAATTAAGAGCTCACTCACAAATTTTGACTCACCTCCATTGGTACGGATAACCAGAGCAGCATAGACCAGTGTGTGCTATCCAAAAGATGTTCAGGACCACCTGGATATTTTTGCATCTGGGCCATGACTGCACCTTCTCTCTTTTTTTTCACTGCTTCCCCCCATTATCACCTTAGTCAACAGTGGGTAAGAAACTAAATTTACCTGTAAGTCCGTGTGCTCACACACAGGTAGCACAAGGGCGGGGTTCTTCGGCAGCCCAGTTGATTTGCTGTGGTTTGTCCCGTGTGGCCAATGTTTGCCAGCTTTCTGAGGATATGCCCACAGGGAAGAGGTGCAGAGAGGCCGGAACACACCCACAGCGCTGCCTGGAAGCTTTGGGTGCAGCTGGTCCAGGCAGGTGCTAATGAGCTGGTCTTCATCCTATTTTACAGGTCAGCTCTGAATCCAGGACAGAAATACCCAGAGGAAAACTCCTCTAGACTGGAGCTAACATTATACAGGCAGAATGTGGTTTTCACTTCTTTGTCGCAAGTTCTGGGTAAGGTGAAACGAATTCCTGGAAACTGAAGGGTTTGGCCACTGGAGTTGAAGACTTGGAAAAATACTACTTCTGGCTATGATGATTTATTTATAGTTGCAATTAAAGACAAAAAGCCTCTTCAGAGAGGGAGAATGAAGTGGAAACAAGGCCAGGCCTAGAAACCTAAGACTACAGGGATTCCCAGAGCAAAATTAATCAGGGAACTGAGTTGTTTTCTATTTTTTTTTTCCTAAAGGGTTATCTCTTTATTTTGCTTATCTGACCCTCAGCTTTGCAACAACCACATTTCTGGACCTTCCCCATGAGTTTTGGAAACAGGCCAAACACTAGAATTGAGCCTGGGGATGGGTCTCAAACTCCCAGGAAAGAATTGTTAGCCTTCAGCCACAAAGGCCATCCTACACCTTACCCCTGGAGCTGTTCTCTGCCTGGCCACAGCAAAGGTAGTGACAGTTTTGGGATGTGGCAGTGGAGGCAAAGAGGAGAGCCCAAAATCACCAGCTGCATGGAAGAGCAAGGAAGAAGGCAAGAAAGAGGCCAAAAGTTCTTACATCTACAAAAAGAAATGTGTGTGGTAGGATTTTCTTTGTGCTGGCCTTTGATTTACAGCCTGACAGGGTATATATTATTCCAGCTCTTAAAAGAGTGGGTGTGGTGCAAACCCCCAGACAACCTTTTGAGAAGGAGCTCTGTAGATGTCTCTTCATTCCTTTTAGATCCAGTTTTTGGCCCTTTTATTCATCCCTTGATGAATAAAAGATCTGGCTCCAGCCATCATGACTTAGATAACAAATGAGGTGGGGAGCTGATGATCAATTCAAACAAGCAAGACAAGTCAAAGGAGGTGCTTCTTTGCTGTCCCAGTGCTCTCCAGCTCCTTCTGACCAGGGGTTCCAATCAAGATTTCCAGGCCAGACAGAACCTCTGATCACTACAGCAATCAGAGAAGTGCCCAGGCAGACCAAAACTAGGGGCAGTCTCTCACACAGAAAAGCCAGGGCTGCTGCGCTGTAAGAGACACAGAAGTCAGCTGTCTGTTCACCCCCAAGTCTGGACTCCCAGGCCTCAACTTCCCTCTCCAGACTGGAGCAAGGGCCCTAGAGAGCCTCCCATGCCATTACCATGTGCAAGCACCTCCAACTAAAAGACTGCTACAGGTTTTCCCTTCAGCCTGCATTGCCCCGTTTACTTACTGCATTCCGGCCTGGAGGAAGAGGCTGCTATTCCCTGTTTACACACACTTTGCTCCAAGAGAGGTTTTTCAGTCTCTTGGAGCTGCCTGACATCCACACTGTGACAAGGAGCTGCACTGCATCCCCCTTCATGCAACTTTTCATGCAACTTTCCCCCTCTCTGCATCCACTGAAACATGCATGGTCTACTAGCAGCAGTTACCTTTAGACAGGTACAAGAAGCACAGCTAAAACCCATGGCAGAGAGGTTGTACCTTTCCCTAAAATGGGGAAGAAGCAAGAGTGGATGAACTTTAACTCACAGGATTTATAGGACTGGCTGAAACAATTAGCAATCACCTATTTGTTTCTTATCAAGGATGTCTGAGGTGCTTGACAGAGAGAGCAAAGCAAACTTTATGCCTAAAATTAAATAAGCTTGTGGATTGCAAAGGGAAGAGAAGTCAGGTTAGCTACAATTCCCAGGAGAAAAAGTCTGAAACATAAATAAATAATGAATAAATACCACAAAGTATTCATAAGCACAGAAGATAACAAAGCAAAGTCTTTGGCTAATATGGATTTAATCACAACTAATTTGGATCCAGCTAAGCTAATTTCCCTCTATGACAGGGCACATAGCTTATTCCCGCATGAATAGCAGGGAGGCCACTACATGTCTTGACTTATAAAGCTTCAGATACATAACATCCTCCTAAGAGATGAAATAAATGGTCTCAAATAAACTTTCACAGAGCAGATGCAAAAGTGACTAGAAATATGATACTTGGATGCTAACTATGGATGGGTCACTGTCAAAATGGAGGGATTAACCCAGCAGAGCTGTACTGTGTTTGTTGTGAGTCCAGATTTCTTCAAAGTTTTCTCTAACAACTTGAGCCATTAGATAGATTGCACGCTTGTAAAATACACAGCTGCTATGTAGCTGGGAAGATCTCCTCAAGACAGGCTTGAATTCTGATCTTGACAGTGGGGAAAATGTCTAAAAAAAATTGGACCCCATTCAGTACAGATAAGGATAGGGAAAACCTGTCCACAATTCCTCAGAAAATTATGGAGAGCTTTGAGATGGACTGCAAGCTCAGTAGGGGTCAGCCATGTCTCATGACTATAGACAAAAGACAAGTGTTGTCCTGGGTAGTACCAACAGCCTGACTCCAGCTTGTAAAACATGTGCCCTTCTGCTCTGGTCCACCTGGCAAGGCCCCAGCCAGACTGTTCATCTAGTCTCAGGACAGTGAACTTCAAAAACATGTACATTGACAGGAAATAATCTGGAGGAAAGCAACACGATCAAAGATTTAGGACAACCTCACCTGTATGGAGAGCTTTGAACAAAGTGGGGTTGTCCATCACAAAAGAGAAACCCACGAAGAGATCATATACAAGAAGAGTTTTCAGATTCCTGAAAGTCTCACCTGCCTTTCTAAGCCCAGGCACTGGACACCCTCCACTTCAGAAACATGGAGCAGGTAATCAATACACACTTCAGGAAAACATGGCATGGGATGGAGGGTGGTCCAGTGAAGACCACAGTGTGAGCAAGAACTTTTGACCCACAAAGAGCAGGAGCTACTGAATAGCCTTTGCCTCCAACAGCCCACCCAAAAGGCATCACAGTGGAAGGCAGTTTGTGCATCCTGCGAGAGCAGCTGGGCCAGAGTGCGTGTGAGACCTTGATTAAAAACAGGCTGCTGTTCACATTTCAGCTCTGCTTCTGGCAATCTGTGAGAACTTCCTCATTCCTAGAGGGTCTCCTCATCCCAGATGAGGGAGCTGGTGTCTGGGGAAGACCTTTAGTATTCATTACAAAAATGTTTCAACCCTCTTGTCGGTGTCTCCTCACTTCACCAAAGCATGCAGACAATCCTATTTTGCAGAAGCACCCACCAGCTCTCCCTTGACTGGCTCTGCTGCTCAAATGCCTGACTCACCCTACTGCTGTCAAAGGAAAACGCTTCCATCCATGTAAAGCACTCCACAGGTTTCAGTGGAACCTGTACAGGACCCCAAAACAGTGGTACTGAAACATGTGGAACCCACAGCTTCCACAAGTGACTCATGAGACCGAAGAGGGGGGAAATCCCTGAAATACAAGTGGGAGAGCATTACACTGGACCAGAATCATGCAGAGGGCACAGCAAGAGCAAGCCACAGAGCTCTGCAGGCTTGAGAGTGATGTCCCCTCCCCAGGCACACCAAAATGCAGAGGCAGCATGGCTGCTCTTCTGGGGAAAGGATGGAATGCCAGTCCCTGGTAGAGCTGCAGGTCCCCATCCCCAGTCACAGTGGGTGAAACATGCCATGCTCCCAGCTAGAGGGAGAGGAGCATCCCCAAACACTGAGGGAGGGGCATCTCCAGGGCCTAAAAAGCCTAGAGGAAGGCCCAGACAACAAGAACAGCAAACACCAACCAAAGCTCTGTGGAATATGAAAGGAAGAAATAAGTAAAAGCAGATGAGCTGTGCCACAGAGGGCTTTTCCCTTGCATCTCTGGCATTCCACAAACAGTCACCTCCCCTGCCCAGATGGTCTCTGTCCTCACTGAACTGGGCAACTCTGCTCTCAGCTCTGTCTGGCAGCCCTTGTCCATGGGGAATGCTAAACCTCAGAGTCCCAATACACACATTGCAGACAAATTTTTAACTGCTTTGCTCGCTCCAAAGCAAAGCCAACTGTACTGGAGTCCCAGCACAATGAAAGCATTATATAGGTACAAAGCTGGACAGGCCAAAAACCTTTGAAATTTCATGTAGTTTTTTTATCCCCCTTGTTTTTCCAGGTAGGTTCAAACATGGTCACATTTATTATGATCTAACCATTAATTCAAATACCACTTAATGCAGAAGCTCACGTGGGTTCAGTTACATCAGGGCAAAGACTGATCTGAGCAGGGTCTGCAGGGTCCATTTGACCTGAACCATTTCCTGATTCATCCACAGAGTGTTACTCAGGGGTCTAATTGAGTTCTTTAATAAAAACTTCCACTTAACAAATGAAAGCTTCCGTATAGGTCAATTCTAACCAGTGCCTGGTCTGGACTGGAAAGGCCTCTGCATGCTGCATACCCTGCTGTAGATGTGTTTCTGGTATAAAGATGGCATCCCAAGCACACACACACCGCGCTTGTACTCTCAGTGAAATACTGGTGTTACTGCATCGTGAAAACAAGTTATATTGCTTTAAAGGCAGCAGCACAGAGCTGTATAAATTTTTGCACAAACTCTCAGATCTTTTCCTGAAAGCAGGGGACAGCAATTATTCCTGAACCAAAACAACCGTGCAACAGTGGCAGTAAATTATTTTATTTGTTTTTTTGGAAAATGTTGTGTGCAAGCCACACCAATAAAAGTGATTCAGTATCCAAGGCATTTTTGCCACTTGTTAAAAATGCCAAATTGTCCTTCCAGTTAATTTACTAGCATAAAATCCAGTACATTTTAATTGCTGAATAATTTGCAGAAATCTTACTGGGCCCGTTTCTTAGGTCTGCTCTGAATAAAGAAACTAACAAAAGTGTCTGGGAAAGACCAACATGGCCTGCAGCCATCAGGGAAACACCTCACCAGCATGAGAAGTTTGGCTGTATCTTGTTGGGAGCTGATGGAAGTCCATGAAGAAGTAAGTGCCTTCATAAATGTAACTCCACACAAGTCATTGCCCAGTTGAAGATGAGGAAACTGCTGTACATTGCAGAGCTGAGAGCCTTCTTCAAAGAACAGGCACAACCCATTCCCAGGCTGAGCATTTTATATGCACACGCAGCATTGCAAAGTCCACTATTATAATTTGGTTTCGGTAAAAACAATGGCTTCTGAGGGATACAGATGTGGGCTCAGCAAAAAACACTAAACACTCCCACTTGGCTATTAATCATTTTTAGTAGATTTTAGGTGACAGCAGCTATGACTTTTCTGATCATGACTTAACACACCCCTTTTACCAAAAGATGACTAGACAAATGTCTGGCTAGAACCAATTGCTGTCATTCCACTGCCTTTGTTGCTAACCATCAATACAGGACAATGTTTTTATGCAGCTGCTCTCTATTTAAACAAAGTTTACAAAATGGGCATAGAGAGAAATTTCAGGCATGACTTATAGTTATGACAAGGGTGAAGGTAATTGACATTCCTGATGTTGCTTACTGCTATGCAGATGTGGAAGAGATGAGTCTGGGTGCATCAAGCCTAGCATATATATATGTGCCTGGAAGACAAAGCCAAGAAATGAACAGCTCAGGAGAATCACCTATCACCTTCTGGCCACCAGGGATTCACATGCTCAGCTCACAGGAGCAGCAATGCCTCACTGAGATTCCCTGAGCTGACTCCAGACAAGCTGGGGCGTCCATCTGGAGTGGCAGAGGCCGGTGTGGAGAGACCAGATCACTCTGAAGAGCAAGGAGAGCCACATCCACATGGCCCAGAGCCAAGCCCAGCCACTTGGCTCAGCTCTGGAGTCACACTGACACAGCCACAGCCCTCCAAGGGCTGGAGCCACCCTGGCACCACACTGCAGCGGGCAGAGATGCTCAGAGGGATCACATCTAACAGCAAAAGGCTGGGAAAGGGAACAGGGACTTGGAGTCACTTACCTGAGGTGACAGAGCTGGTCAGCCATCTGGACAGGTGCTGCACCCAGCCCCAGCCTGCTGTCCCCTTGCCCATGCTGTCAGTGGAGAGTTCAAAGGACAGCTTCAGCTGCTCACACACATATGGTCACTGACACATGGCTCAGGGGGAGGAAGATAATAACAGATCATCTGAGGATAACACACTGTATGTCAGGTCATGCTGAAAGGGGCCTAAGCCAAGCAAGATTTTTTTCCCCCTCTTCAATGGAATTTCCTCGTGTGTGCGTGTTTTATTCTGAAGATGACATTTGTTTGCCTAGAAGAGAAGATTATTCTGCAGACTATTTTCTTTAAAGAAAAAAAAATTAAGAGTCTTCCAGGTCATTAGAAAAATTTACAAATTCTTTTTTTAAAGGAGAGACCAAATGCAAGAAAGGCACACAGTAAGCATGAAGTAAAATAAGAGAAATAATGGGAATAAATTATCCTTTAGGTTTGCAGATTAACCCTGCATTTTCTCAGCCATGCTTAATTCATGTATTTCTTAATATCTTGGTCCTCTTCTGCATCTGAGTCCACTTGGCACTGCCAGGGAAGTTCCTTCCACACTTCCTCTGAACAGAGAAACACAGGTGAGCAGTTTTCATGGGTTTTATATTTTCAGCCAAAAGCACACTTTCTACTTTTTCATCTCTATTCCCTGTCCCCTTAGTCAAATCACAAACTCATCAGGGACAGGCATGTACATGGGGAAAAAAAAGGACATAAGAACAGTCTCCCCCACAGCACTTTACCAAGGTCATTTGGGCTGCATCTTCACTCTGTCTCAGCCTGAAGAGTCCTAATCAATGTTTCAGTCCTTTTTCATTGCTAAAGATTCTTCCAGTAGCTACATCTTCTGCAAAAGGAAATTCACAGACAATATATTTACTTTTTTTAAATCAACTTTTCACCCCTAAACTGTAGGCTTTTCAAACACAAGTCAAAAACTGCTTATCTATTTTCTTTCCCTCACATCCTTCCAGCACTCATGCTTGTCAACCATGTCTGAATCTTGTACAACTTTGCAATTAAGGACTATTTGTGGTCTCAGCAGATTCATCCTCTGCACCCCAAAAAGTGGTACACCTTAGCATCAGAGACCATTCCAAGTCACAAATGACCTCTTGAAATTGTCCAGTCCTACATCCTGTTTGAAGCAGGGCCAGCTGAGAAGAGTTTGTGCTAGACCTTGCCCATTCAGGTTCAGAATATCCCCAAGGATATCAATCCCACATTGTCTGTGGGCTCCTACTCTCGTGTTCCACAATCCTTGAAGTGGCAGGCATGTTTTTCCTAATATCTAACAGAAATTGCTATTTTTGGAACTTGTGTCTGCTGCCAACCGTATCACTGTCCATCTCTGAATCAAACAGCATGGGTTTCCAGGCTCCTTTTGGGTACTTCTAATGAGTATAAAGCTCACACAGCAATTTCAGTCTCAAATTTGGACTTTAACTAGGAAATTAGAGCAGTTCTTTCCACAGCAGCAAAGGAAAGCTGATGGCAGGAGGACAATGCAATCAAAGTGAAGTATCTGGGAGTCCTCCCACCCACAGTCAATAAGCCTGGAGTTAAATCCAGGAGGTGGGCAGATAGCACAGTGAGAGAAGGTTTGGAGATACAGTTTCTTAATGGCTTAAGGCAAACTGGTTTTAAAATTTGTCCCTGCATGCACAGATTGCATATCGGATCCCTTTTTAATTCCTACTGCAAAAGCAAGAAATTAAACAAAAAATCTTACAAAATTCTCATTTGGTACTCAAAGAATGCTTGGCATAAGTTGGAGAGGATATGGTATAATTTTTCATGAGTAATGAATGTTTAAGTCATGTTTGAAGCACAAAATTCAATTCAACTTTAATTAGAGAGGCGTCACTAAAGCTCTTATTATGATTTTATAGGCCACAGAGGAGATCAGATCAAATTCTCGAGTTACGCTGAACAGGGCAGGAAAGGCAGAGAAAAGATCACGTGCAGGACGACTCAGCTCATCCACTCTCTGCTATTTGTGTGTTACTATTAAAACCTACCTGACCCAGGGATGACTGGCTTTTAAGGATCCCTAGTACAGGCTGTAATGCTACTACACATTAAGGCCTCAAAAGTATTGTTCCCTGGCCTACAGCATGCCATGGGCTGAATCTTTGGGAGGAGCTGGGGCATACTGAGCTAACTCTGCTAGGCTATTAACCAAGTATGATCAGATACCTCTCCAGCTGCAGCAGCACCAGCTTTGCCAAACTCTAAGGCTGCTGGTATGCGCCTCTATTTTTTTCCCCACTCTCCTCAAAATAAAAAGGACAGACCTGCAGAGCAAAACCAAAAACAATCAAGGTGGTCCTCCAAAGTGTAGAGTCAGAACCCCAGCAAATGCTGTCAAGGCAAAGATATAGAAAATTTATCACAATTCACTATATGGCTTGTTTGCTGAGACTGGGACATAATATTTCCATTAAAAATGAAAAGCTGGGACCGCAGGGACACAGCTACATGTATGACATCTCTCTTGACCTCCAGAATTCAGGTGTTAGAGGTAGATATGGTTCCATAATTGTTTTCTTCGGTCACTTAAGGCAATAATTAATCTGTTAACATTGGCTGAAGACACATGATTTTATGGGAAACTCAAATCAAAACACTAGAGTTTTAAAGGCGGACAGGATTTTTTTTTTTAATATTAAATATTTTTATTTTGAAAATATTTGCAGCAAAATGGCCATGTAGCCACATCAAGTCCTGCAATAATTTTTGCTCACTTTTTTGCATGTGTTGCAAGAATAGCTGGAGTATAGGAAGAAAAAAGAAAACAAAAGCAGAGAAATATACAGTAAACCATAGAAAACAGCAGAAAAATGATGGTACAGAAAATATACCAGTAGGTGTAACTGTGATCCAGACAGGCCAGATATGGTAAGAAACCATCCCTTGGACAGGTCCCATTAAAAACAGACAGGTTCCTGTTGCACAGGCCTATTCTGCAATTCTTGAGAAGTCAAGCAACAAAGTGGGCTGTCCCTGGCTCCTGGGCTCCAACAACATGGAATAGGACAGCTGAAACAAAACAAAGAAAAAAGAGAGAAAACCACACACTCATTGCTATTAGTACCTTACAAGACACTACATAAAGAGGTGGTAAAAAAAAAAAAGTGGTGTCCACAGGTAAAATCAGGGAATCACAGATCAAAATCCTTCCCTTCATGATAAGGGCAGACTCCTAGGGGCAGTACCACAGCCATGGAGTCTAGAGAGCAAGGTGTGGGAGGAGACACAAACAACTTATTTTGCATATAGGTCACACCTGCATGCTTATGTCCACTATCTTTACTTGAAGAAGGCAAGTACAAGGAGAAGACACTGAAGAGCATTACCATACCAGGAAGGATGTTTCCTTTCAGCCATTCCTCTTTCTCACCACACGCCCTTGCAGTCAGTGTTTGCTCAGTGGCACAATCCCTACCAAGCAAGGACTGATAGCAGTGTAGATCAGGGAGGTTATTCCCACAAAGATTTACCCTGGAAGAAGCTGGCCCCCATGCTGGAGCTGCCTTGTCCCATTCCACACAGGTATGCGTGTTTAGCACTTTTCCTTAGCAGACGAAGATCTGCAAATTTTGCTATCAAAACAGGTAATAGGGCACCAGAGGTTATCAAATACCAGAGCCAGGATGAAAACTCAGTGCTTTGATCCATCTCAGCCACCTAGATCCCACTGCAACTTACCACACTTCATGGTGCCTTCAAGGGTAACTGCATGGTGTGCCTTCCTTCTCCCTCCACATATCCCATTTTCCTCTTGGTTAAATGCTGTGCTCCTACATCCCCTCTCTGTTGCTTAGATGAGAAACAATTAACCAATTGAAGCAATTAGGCACCTTTCTCACCTAATCCAGGAGAACTTGCTTGTAGAAGAGGACTACTGAAAACTTTCAGACAGATATGTAAGAAAGATCAGTGTTTCTTACCCAATCTTTCTCCGGGGATCAGAGTATGGTTGTGAAATATATCAGAATTCTGTTTTCTTCTTTCCTTTCCTAAGTTTGTGTCTGAGGGCTTAATTTTTATTGGGATGGTGTTGCAAACAAGTCAGCCAGGGGCTTCAGAAAATGTCTCTATCCCTGATCCTTCACAAACATTCTTCAGATGGTCTTTGGAAATTATCTGAAGCAAAGGGGCTCTAACTCTGATGTGGACATGGTTAAAAGCTGTAAGAAGCTCCCTGGGCTGGAATGGCACCTACAGGCTTAACGTATTTACATTAATCAAGATTCAATCAAAGGCTTATTGGCACTCTCAGTCTGTGTTCCTGCATTACAAATAGCAATACAGATTTCTGGGAAGGTTTAGTCAAGGCCTTAGCATAACTTGCAGCTACAGTACAAAAATACATAAACCATATAAGGTTACACAGTTCATTAAATGTTAGCAATATGCTTAAAACTAAAACTAAGGCATGCACTTTATATACAATTTTGATTGTCTATAATCCGTGTCAACACAGCTGTGCTACAGACCTCCTAAGTCACTGTTAGCAAGTCCATCTGCTTCACTGAACTGTGTCTAGTTTTCAAATAATGGCAATTTCTTTAACATTTTATGATTCCTGACTGTGAAAACTGCCTCTTGCGTGAGCCTGTGTCAAAATCTGACTAATGTTGCAAACTGTGTGGTGCAATGAGATTTTGTTGGCAGTTGGAGAAACATAAAAATGTTAAGACACTTCGCAAAAGTTTCACAAAGGAGTCACTGAATAAATCTTTTAATCTCAAGTAGCACGTACTTCATTACATCAGCATTTTTCAAGGAATGTTCCTATTGTCAATGAAAATTAGCTCCAAGAATGTGAAAGCAGGAGGACTTAACAAGGGAACCAGAATCCCAGAATTATGGCTTGTGTGTCAAGCATTCTGTAAAAAAACAGACTTCTGAAAAGCTGGCTCTTCCGCTTTACAAACATAGGCCTTTACTACCCCAGTAAGACCAAAGCAGATAATCTTTACTGGAAGGTTTTGGATAGTTCTCAGTTAGAGAAATGTCATCATTCCCATCTGTTTTGCTGTGTACTATATCCACGGAAACTTCCCATCATTGGTGGCAGGACTAGCTCTGGGACCTTAACTCCCAGGCTAGATTCCCTACACGTTCTGTAAGAGTGGCTGAGGGTTTATAATGGTGCACAGATTTTTGTATTCTCCTCAACAGTAGTCACTATACAAGTTAATGAGGAGATTTAACGATGCAAAAACTTTGAGGAGCTGGTGATAAGTTTTTTCTGAGTAGAATGAACACAAATCTCAGATGCCTAAATCCAAATAATTTTTCATAACTTAGTGACTGAAAAGCTATTTTCTTCCCTCCTCTGACTTCATTCAAGTACTGTCATTTGCCTTCAGAATGGTCTGGCAAGTCTAAAATAAAACCTGGTTTTCCCAAGGATAGAGAAAAGCTGTAACAGACCATTGCATAGGTACAACCAAGCAGGTTGTAACCTACCTTACAGAAAAGTCAGGATTTCCCCCTAACAACAAGGTCTTTAAATAATTCAGTCACATAAAACAAGAGGCCACATAGCTGCCACCTCTTAAAAGTACCCTTTATGTGGCAAACAAAACAACAAATCCAACCTATTTGCAGACTCAGCAATGGCTGTGGATGTTTGTTCTGCCTGAAGTACGGGCCCTAGTCAGTGCTTAGGCATGCTCTTAGACAGTCTGTTGCACATTTACCTTGGGCCTTTTGGACTTCATCTGTTCCTTACAGGAAGCCTAGACATTTATACCTTCAGCAGACATCTCAAATAAAATGAATAATATCTGGCCAGCTCACTGCTGAAACGAGAGAACCAAGAGAAGTGATGTGAGTGAGTCAGCAGCTACAGCTATTGCTCATATGCAGATATCAAGTCTACGCCTGAGCCCAGGGTAATGCACGCATGGAGGGAGGTCTGTCTGTCTGTGCCATGTGCATGGTGGGCTGATCATTACTGAAAAGGGCTTTTTCCTTGCCAGGGACTGACTTGTAGGGTGACAAAAGTTCTCTTGGTGTGAAGGCCAAGACGATGCTGCAAGAGCTGCAAGAGCTTGGCAGGAGGCACCATCAAGCACAGAGCAACTCTGGGGGAGAGGGTGTTTCAGTCACCCGTCCACTCTCTCCCCATTTCCTTGTTCTCAAGAGAAAGACTCCATTGCTTCACCCTCTCATGCAAAACAACTCCCACCACCTGGCCCTCTACTTTTCTCTTTGGGAAAAGAATGGCAGAGCAGAGGATATCTTCTCTCGTGCACCACCTGACTCACAGCCAGGAGACATCCTATCCTTCCAGCTGTGCTGTGACCAGCCCTGTGCTCAGAGCAGGAGAGCAGAGGTAGCAGCTGTCCAGCTGGCACAGCTGTCAGGTGTGCCAACACAGCCCTTTACTACATCTGCTTCATTGCACCCTCATTTCTTCCCTGAGTGCACACAAAGACAAGCTAGACCATTAAAAAGGCGTTATTCAGGGAACAAATTATTTAAATGTCCACCTCTCGTGCTGCTCTGCTTTCTCCACCCTTCTCCCATGGGAATAAATCTATCTATAACTTTCCTTACCCTGACACTTTGGACACTCAAGGCAAACATCTCCCAGGAGATCCCAGCATAACTGGGTGCTGGGAAAACATCAAGCACCCAACTCTGTAACAAACCATAAAATCACCTCAGCAAAAGGCTCTTGCAGTTCTCAGAAAGGGGACGTACTTGGAGTTAACTGGAAAGACCTTGACCTGGATGCAATGGCCCAGTGGTACTGCTCAGGCTGGGATCAGAGAGAGGCAGAGGCAGCACTCCAAGAGGACAGTGCTGCGAGCCAAGATACACACTGAGACTTGGGACCTGTTTTAATTATTGTTTCATTTCTTTCACTGCTCAGGAACATGTAACAAGCTGAAATGTGTGCTGTGCCTGTAAACATTTACTTTCTTTTGGTCTTGTGCAATGCTGTGTCTCATTCTCTTGGATGGTGCCTGGAATGCAGGAATAGCCATAACAGATCAGCTGAATGACTGTCAACTCAACCGTCCATCTCCGACAGTGACCAGCACAAGCTGCTTTGAAGGAAGTTACTAGAAACCCCACATCAGGCAGCTGTGGATAAATTGCCTCCAAGGGAAGTTTCTCCTTTCTGCCATGCAATTTGTGTTTGACTCACGCTCTAAAAAAAATCAGGGAAGCTGCCCATCCAATAACATTTTTTTTTCCCCATGCCAATTCATGCACTGGGGGTGCTGTGCATGGAGCTCCTGCAGCTCCTGTTGGTGGAGCACGACACAGGGCTGTGCAGGTTGATCACACCCTGTGGAACCACGGTCACACACGTGGGGCTGCAGCTGCTGTAAGCCTGATGGCTCCCAGACCCAGAGGTGTGTGAGTCAGTGCTGGCACACTCTCTGCAGATGCACTCTGGCCCTTTGTACTCACAGCCCGGGAGCACGAGGCGTTTGGGGATCCTGCCCCTCTTGCTTGCAGGAACAGTTGTTTTTGAACGGTACAAGAGAAGGGGCATGCACGCCCTCAACTGCTTGCGATCTTCCCCAGGCTTTTGGCAGAGAAATTATCCTGCAATTTGGCAAAGCTCACCAGATGCTCAAGAGGCCGGCTGGGGCTACAGCAAAGAGTGGGCCAGTCCAGGAGCACCAGCCTCCCCCAGCCCTCCGGCTGCAGGGCTGTCTGCCGTGCTCTGAAAAGGAAAAGAACCTTTGCCCCTTCTTCTGGGTCCGAAGGAGCATCTGCAGGACTGAAACCAATCAAAGCCAGCTGTGAAAAATGAAGGGGAGAAGGCAGGGAAACACTGATTATTATGACTAGGAAAAACGCTATTAAAAAAAATAAAGAAAAGGGAAAAACTGATCCCATATGGGAGGCAAATGAAATACAAATTCAAAACAGGCCATTACACAGTGTCTCTCATAAGGCTGCCACACTGGGGGCTGTGTTCACATGTGGAGATGCAGTGCCCTGGGACCTCTGGAGACACCCCCCCGCTCTGCAGCATGATTAGTGTTACCTCGGAGCATCCTGGGCTGAGACTGGCACAGCACTGTTGATTAGGAAGCCCCTGCAGACTGAGCAAGGAGAGATTCGACTCCGCTGCAGACACACATAGAGTAACCTCAGGTCTGATCATTGCACCAAGCCTTTTCTACCTCAGCCTCATATTCCAGGCAATTCTGCTGCTGGTTCCTTGCTCCTTTTGAGATGAGTTCTTCCCCTCCTCCACTTTCACAGGGTCAACCACATGGCTGCCCTTTTGTCACTCCCCTTCTCATTCCACACTTCTCGTTCTTCAGCAGATCATCTCCATCACCCGCCCCATCTGCCCACCCAACACGTGCCCTCCAAGCTGTTTCTGAGCTACAGCCAAGCCCCTGAAGCTGGGCTCTCAAGGGCAAAATGTCTTCACCAACAAGGAGGCTTTTGGGGTGCAAGCTCAATCCCCTTTTACACTTCCAGGAGGGAGGGAAATGCCCACCCTGTACCAGCCATACTGTGGCTCATTCACAATGTTACTGGACCAAAGGGGACAAAAAACAGCTCTCTTTTTATTCTCAGGTGTTTTCTCCACTGCTCTTGAAGCACAAGGAGATTCAGCACAATGGGGGCTCATTTCTTTTGGTAGTGCTGACAATCATTCAACAACTGAAGAAAAACTGGAGGACAACAACATGACTTCCCATGTCTGTGGGCTGTGCTTCTCAAAGATAACACTCTCCAGATCTTGAGGGACAGATGGTTAAAGGGTGCATTGCTTAGTCTGCCCTGTGATTCTGTCAAAGATACAAAATATTTGGTACTTACTTCTTTTTCTTTTTTTTTTCAAGAGGCCCCTGCTCATAAGTGAGTCTCAGTGTCTATTTAAAAGACAAAGTAATTTCTTGCATACTGTAATGGAGAGAAAACATACAAAAATGTGAACTTCAGAGTTCAAACCACAGAAAGAGAAATTAATCCCTTTAAGAAAATTCATAGGAAACCCTCCCACTAGAAGTCAGTCTCACATTTTTGGAGTCCAGCTCAGATGGAGTAAAATCCCCATGTCTGCTAATACGAGAATAGGATGCACCTCAGCTATTCAGAGCTCTACAGACCTTCTTTACCCACCCTGGGCCAGGGCCTGGGCAGCATGGACCTGCTTTTTGAGAGCCATTTCTCTGGTGTCTGGATCTTGGGGAGAAGCAGAAAGAGAGGGGGCCCTGAAGGCACTCTATTTCTCAGTACTAGAGTGATCCACAACATACCCAGGGCCACAGCCAAATGCATTAGACCACAGCACTCCCAGATCCTACTCAAGAGTCTTAATAATTCCTCTTCTCAAGCCAAGAAAAACAGCAAGCAGAAAACAAATAACAGTGGGCAAGCAGGAGTATTTGTCCCTTACTACAATGGCCTTAAGCAATCAGAGAGGTAGGGCTGATGAACGTTTAATTACTTGTGCAATAATGACCTCTGTTTCCAGCATTCCTTGGCAGGCAGGAAGTGGCCGGAGCAGTCAGGGACCTGTTATGCTCTCTTCTCCACAGGCTTGAAATTGATATGAAGGCCTCTCACCCAGCTGGTCAAAAGTTTCAAGATATGCTCCACACAGAGGTTGTTTATAGCTATTAAAAGCAGTGAAAAGAAAATGCAATAAAAACAAACCAGCTCTTTTACTGAGAAGTTAATGCCGAACAGCACAGCCCTACAGCTAAGGTGTTCAGCTTTTTCCAGATAGCTAAAAGAGTGACTTTTTAAAAAAAGCAAGTTATGAAACCAGCTTTCGACCTCAGTACATCAATATTTTGTGTAGTGTGTCATACTCCACCAAAGAAGGAAAGGAGGGGCCCTTTTCACTAAAGACACCTAGATCTTAGCCAGAAAGACAAGAGGGGTTCAGAGGAGAATGATCACCACTAGATAATTTCTATGACACAAAATGAAGGCAGAAAGATGTTATGGAATTGACCCAAGCTCAGCTGAACCCAGTTTGGGAGTTCACTCTCCCGATTCCCAGGCCACAGAAACAAGTTTCTTTTGGGGGCAGGGGGAAATCATGACGTTCACAACTGGCAGCTGAAGAATGCAGAAGGGTGCTCTACCTCCCCACAGGGTCCACCACATTACTGGATGTACTGTAGCTGAGACAGCTGCCAAGCCTGATGTCTTTCCCAAGCTCCATCTCGGCTGGGATTCTGCAACACAACAGAGGCTGATCCAAAGGTCAGAAAAAGAAACCCTGCAAGAGGCAGCTCACAGACTATTTCACTTCCGAAATAAGTAAATCTCTTCCTATCCCCATCTCCATCTGCTGGAGTCAGCTTGTGCCTTGACGCACGTGGCACCGACAACTTCCCAAAACTCTTGTTCTTTTAATATTACCATTAGCTCTCTGATATCTTGGTTATCCACAGAAACAGTCAGTATGTCTGCATCCAGCAAAGTTCTTGGCCCTGATGTTTTGTGGCAAAGAATTGCACAACACTAATCTAACCCACTGTTGAGTGAAAACATTTTGTCAGTTTCTATCTTGTCTTCTTTTTTGTTTCTGACAGTCCCCATTCCCATATATCATAAAAGGACTTCTGCATAGCCCATCCATAATTATAATTATAATTTCTTCTCATTTCTCCCTCTTCTAGAATTAGTATTTTATAGGCTTTTCAATGTCTTTTCACAAGGAGTCTTTCTACAATCACAGCTTCTTCATTCCGCCTCCTCTTAGAGACAAAGTGGCCAAAACAACATGGTGTGTCCCAGTATTTAAGGGAATGTTTGCAACAGCTAAAGATGATGTCCTGGAATTGCTGAGCAGCTTTCCCATCAATTAAAACAGGGAACATGAAGATAAAAGAAGTCAACTCCTTCTGTTGATTGAAACCTCTGCTCTGGGACACATTAGAGCAAATACAACTGACTTGGGTCAGAAAACAGCTGCTCTGAACACAGGACTGAGGCTATAGGCAGACCCGTCAGTTCCTGTCCTCATTCACCAGTCAAAAAGGATAAGAAAAATTCCAAATGGCAGAACACCATTTGGCTCTAAAGCCTGCTCCAGTGGAATTATCCATTGCTTTCATTAGCCATTCCCTTGCCCTGCCTCACACTGCAGAACTCTGCTGGCCACAAGCCACTGCTTTCAGTGCCCAGAACCTAGAAGAATGTACATGCAAAAAATATGTGATGTGCCCATCTGTTAATCTAAACCCTGCTTGCTTCTGCAGCTTCCTTAGTTTCTTTTCTAGTTGTTTCAGCACTGTAAGATATGAAGGAGATCCAGCCAGACAAAGCAGCCTCATCCACTGAGATGTTAGCAAGCAAAAGCAACACAGATCTCCACTTTCCCTCCTCTGTTGGATCTCCAGTCAGGTCACAATCACTATTAAGCCCATCTGGAGAAACTGAAGCATTCAAAAGTTCACTGAGTCATCAAAAGCAAAAAAGAGCAGCAGCAGCAGCAGCAGGCTGCCACACAGCTCTGGAAAAGTCCCCTTCAAAACACTAAATCCCTGGAATGAAGGGCTGCCTTGCTTCATCCATGACATTATTTTAATGGCACGTTCATGAATTCATCCCCAACTTCATTCAGAAGAGTCAACAGGGAGGTGCTGGGAGAGAAGAGCATCATCTCCAGTTTGAAAGCAACCTATCAGGACAGATCCCATGGGCAGAGTGGGAGCACCACAGTGTTAGAGAAACTCAGGGACTCAGCATCAAGTCTGAGAGCATCTTAGGCCTCCTCACATGGACCCTGTAGAGATTTGCCTGATCAGCCCTTAACAACAGGACCCATCTTTGAAGCCCAGGGCACAAGCAGTAGCAGCATCATGCCCAACACACATTGGGCCAAGAAGCAAAAAAAACAGCCCACCTCTGTTTCAAAAGGCTTGAAAGTTCCTGCCCTTCTCTTCTTCTAGCCCCTTCCATAAAAACTTTGCATGCAGAGCAGTGTCTCTTGGGTCCCTCATTCTCTTGAGCAAAGTAAACAGACCTCCAGTACAGTGACAAATGAACAACAAACAGAGGGAGAATAAGAAAAAAAAAATCTTGCTGCCAACTCGAAGATTTTTTCTTGGCATGTTTGATTAAAAAAAAATAAAATAAAATGTGCAAGCTATGCCCCAAGGGTGACCCTGCATAAAGCATTCTGGCAGCTCCAATGTCTGCATTTCCCCCTCACATCACCACAGACACCCCATCTCTTCCTGTGCTCTTACCCTGATGCACACGCACACACACAGAGCCCTGAGAATCCTGGCACCCAGACGGCTTTTTCTTTTTCAAGCATGCCAAAACAAGCTCAGCTCCTAAATCCCTTTTAGAATTTGGGCTTGTGTGGAAATGTGTTTGCCTCCATCCTATGTTTATTTTCTTTTGTTTTCAGGTTTGTTAGCCCAAGGGCAAATGTTGTTCCTAGCACCAGTTTTGGGGTTGGGTTTTGTTTTGTTGTTGATTTTTTTTTTTTTTGTATTTATCTTTCAATCAAGTGTTCCTCCTTGCAAGGATAAACAGGATGTTTAGAGACTCTGGGTATGACGACCAGTCTTTGACAGCTGTTGTGAGACACCACACACTGGGTTCACCATGTGTGCAAGCACTGGCACAGCTCAATCTGCAGCAGGCTCTGTTCATGACCTAAGAAACCTTCACCAGCTCTGTGTTTTCAGTGCAGGCTCACGAGAAATGCACCACACAGACATGTTCCAGAACAACTCCCTGCCTTCTCCCTCCATACAGGAGGATAACACCTGCCCACATCACAGACATTCCCTTTCTAGGCTGCTCATTTCACTTTTTTAGCTACACTAAACTATGTTCTGCCGCTGAGAAATTTTTTTTTCCAGGTGCATACAGACAGGCGAGAGTCAAAATACTTCTAAATCACAAATCAACACAGGGAGTTTCCCTAGCCTTTTTTTTTTTTTTTTTTTTCTGGAATGGAAGTTTTCCAAGCCTTGAATCACTGACATTGGTCTGACTCCTAAAACAAGAACTGGAAAATGAAACACAGATAGCACTAAGGGCCAGACCCCAAGCAAGACCTACCTGTCTAAAACTGTGTGTGACCTCTCCAACATCCCAGTCACCACAGAAGAAAATGCACTGCCTAATTCTCCACAGCACAAATTCTCCAAAAATCTTAATCACTTTTTATTTGCAGCATTTTCTAATAGCGGAAGGCAGGAAAGGGTAAGAGACTGATAATTAGTCCTGTTTTGTAATTAAAAACAATGAGTTTTGGACCAGGCCCTAATTACTATGTTCTCAAGCCACAGAATAAGTGACTGTGATATATTTCCCAAATTCTGAAAGCTGGGTGTGTCTGCAACAGCAGCACACACTTTGATAAGCCATACTATACACAAAGAGCTAAATGCTGTCTAAACAGTCATAAATCACTTCAGAAGAAATGGCTCAACCACTATGTCATCTTATCTAGTCTAAAACCTTTTGCATTTAAAGAAAATAATATTTACAGAAATTACTTCCTTTCTCTACAAACACATGATTCCTGAGCAGCAACGCTCAGTTTTCCCTATTACCACCACTCTGCGTAATTCACAGGACAAATGACAACATGTTGGTGACTTTCATGCTGTTTGGGCCCAGCTTATTCAAGGAAAATTACTTGGTCCTGCAATGCTGGTCAAGTTCAAACCTTGAAATCTATTCCAGGTAACATTCAACCACAAGCTTCTGGCCTATGCACAGAAAGTACAGCATGAAATTTTCTGGTGTGTGTCATTCAGGAGGTCAAAAGGGATTATCACAATGCTCCTTTTAAGCCGTGGTACCTATAAGCCTTGGCATATAAGCCACCCTGGAAAGCCATTCTCAGACAACTGCTTTAAATTGGACTCTGAGCAGTCCTTGAACTCTACTTCAGCAGAAAGCAGCATTGTCAAAATAATGGTTTTACAAGCTTTCAGTCGTCCCAGGAAAAATAGTGTTTGCTTTCTGTCCCCTGCCCTGCTGCACACACTGAGCAGACATGCTCTCTCCAGCCCTCACCGCTCTCTGCAAACCATTCCACAAACACAGTGGAGCTGAAGAAGCAATAAAGCAATAGCCTGTCCTACAGCCTTAAAATTCAAATAAGTAAAACAGTTCTCCTGAAATAAAAACCTCAGCTTTGATGTCATTGGGATAACCTGGAAGGAGCAGGAATTCCCCAGTCATGAAGGTATTTTCCACAGCAAATCCACCTTGGATAAAGTAAGCCAAATTTTCCTACTGTTTAATTCACTCAGCACTGCTAATGGCAATGGGTCAAGAGTAGATCAAATCATTGAATACATTTTTTTGTCACCCAATGCATAATTTGGGGGTCCCAGTTGGGGCTCCCAGCTAATTTGGGAGCTGAGTGATGCATTGACATGCCTGAGGGATGGGATGCCATTCAGAGGGATCTGAACAAGATCAAGAAGTGGGAATCTTGTAAGATTCAGCAAGGCCAGGTGCAAGGTCCTGCTCCTGAATTGGGGCATGAAGAGATTAGAGGGATGGAACATCTCTCCCGTGAGGAAAGGCTTAGTGAGTTGGGGTTGTTCAGCCTGGAGTGGACTCTGTGGAAACCTCACTGCAGTCTTTCAGTACTGAAAGGAGGCCCATAAGAAAGATGGGGATAGATTTTTTAGCAGGGTCTGTTGCAATAGGACCAGGGACAATGGTTTGAAACTAAAAGAGGGTCAGTGGAGATTAGATATAAGGAAGAAGATTTTTACCATGTGGATGGTGTAACACTGGTGAACAGGCTTCCCAGAGGAAAACCTGTGGTGGATGCCCCATTCCTAGAAACATTCAAGGACATGTTGGACTGCACTCTGAACAACCTGATCTAGTTGAAGACATCCCTGCTCATTGCAAGATTGATGGACTAGATGGTTTTTAAAGGTCCCTTCTAATCCAAACCATTCTATGATTCTACAGTCTGGGTAACAGAACATAAAGCTGCCACAGCTTTCTGTCTAACCACTTACAGCTGTGCTGAACCTTTTGCAGTCACACAGCAAGGCTCAGGTGGTAATAAATGGTAACAAGACTCAGTAACCTTTTTATTGCAGGAACCTATCCCTAGTGCCTACCCGAGCATCACCTACAATACAAAACTAATTTCTAAGGGGTAATGTTAAGGGAGTCACTTAGATTGTACTGTCTCTGCAATTTGTTTCAAAAAAACCAGAAGCAATTGCATGTTCCCTCTGAAGTGTCCTGGTACTGCTGGGAGAGCACCCACTCAGCATAGCCAGATGCCTTTCTCCACCAGAGCAGCCAGCGCAGCCAACTGCACATCCACCGGCTGTTCCAGCACTTTACTCTCTTTGGGGGGTTGCACACGTTCAGAGAGGAAAGAAACTGCGTTCAGCATCTCCCTTGCACGTCAGAGAGAGCAGCAGCTGCAGAGCTGTGCACGCCAAGGGCAGGACCTGGCTTCTCCTGCACCACAGTGAACATCAGTCTCTTCAACCAAGTCATTACTGTGGCCCCCAGAGAAGTTGTTCATGTGTACATGCACATCCTTGGCCCACAGGTATGGCCACTGACATAGCCAAGGGCAGCTCAACACCTCTGACAGCAGGGCTAGATGTGACTTCAGGAGCTGCTCACCCTTTACATCACACAAAACAAACATCAGGATGTGCTGGAAGGAGCACAACACATTGAACAAAACTCAGAAAAAACTCAAGAGACCCTATCCTAGTTTCAGCATTGGTTTGCTGTACTTCTCTCTGGTACACCTGATACAATCTGTATTTTTGTATTAAAGTATCCTCTCTGTTATCTTTTAGCCCACTGGTACAGCTTGGGGGATGGGATTTGTGAAGCACTGAAGCACCAGATCATATCTACCACTACCACTTCCTCAGAAACACTGCTCAAGTGGGAAAGACTCAAGAGCTTTTTAATCTCACTTCCATAGCAATAGGGAGCATTACAGCAAAATAATGTTGGCTCTTTTCTTTTTTTCAATCTTACCTTAGTTTCACAGGAACACTGTTTTAGAAGTAGCTGGTAACATTGAGGAATGAGTACCTGCCCAGTAACAGTGGCTTGGAACTTGGTGATCTTTTAGGCCCCTTCCAAGTCAAACCCTTCTATAGGATTACATCATTGCTGTCTTATGCAGCTTGAGTATCTGCCAGAATTTGGTTACAGCAGCTTCGTACAGATATGGGTGTATTTGCATCTCTTCCCTTTCGTGCTACTCTAAACAGAAACCTGCCTTGAATGTGAGCTAGAAATTAATTGCCCATGGAGAAATCACAGAGTAGCAAAGCATGGTAGACCTGGCACAGGGGCTTTAGATACTCACAGAGCCTAGAGCACATTTGGGACTGCAAATAAATTTCACTCACCTTGGGTACTCAACACCAGTACAGAAACTGGCAACTCCAACACCTCCTGACCATTAATAGGGAAGGCAGAGGATGATGGTTAAATCTATCTTTGCTGTTACACCCAGTGCAGCCTCATTGATCCAGAACTAATATACCTGACTGCCTGCTTGCTCAAAGCTGACCAACCACTTAGGAAGACGTATGGCAGCACCAGATGAGCCCTTTCTATCTTCACTATGGTGAAAAAGATCAAGTTACTCACATTGGAAATAACCACAAAGGACAGTGAAGAACAAATAGCAAATTCCATAATATTATATTGAAGGAACATAGCCCAAGTTGCAATGTAGGTCATCACCATACTGATCTGTGAGTTTGAGAAACAGCTCCTTTAAAAAATGTATTAAACAAAGGAGGGAGGAGGAGGAGACTGTGTACAGCAGAGACACCCTTGCACCCAGACACCTTACTTTAAATCTGCAGGCCAGGTCCTGATTTAACCTGGAGTTTCACCTGTCACTACAAAACTCTGGAAATGTTGTCTTTGCAGATAGGCCAAACACATGAACTGTTTTCAGTGAAGTCAGTATTTTTCCATATCTGCTATTGTAACTCTGCTGGCAAGCTGGGAGTAGCAAATCCTCCCTTATCTCCCTCCTCTCTAAGAGCATCTCTCTGTTTAAGTACCAGCTAACTTAGATCATACACGATCCCCCTTGGACAGTGGGCAGAGAGGGGGGTGTAAGCAGCAAACCACAGAAGGAGGTGGACTGTCATGCACAAGGAAAGTAGCAGGGATAAAGAGGTGACTAATGAACAGAAGGAGGTGTGTAAAATCCTACTTGGATTGACTCTCTGGAGAACAGCTGCTTCCTTGTAAACATCTTGCTAGCTGTCCAAACAAGAAGTTGAGACACAGAACAATAAAGGAGAGCACCCGGGTAGAAGCGTTGAAGGCATGGGCTCACTCACTGCCCTGCCAATTGCTCCAAGTGGCAGAATTCAAAAGCCAAGGGAACATTAGCTATACATTTAACCCTGCACATGCTGTGTTGCAGCAAACAGCCTGCAGAGATACCCTTCTCCATCTGTGAATTCCTTCCTAGCCCTCCTTTTCCCCCACTATTTCTGACACAACAGCAGAGCACATTTGACAAAGACAAAGAGGAAATATCCTCATCACAGCGAGGAGAAACAGCCACAGGGCCAAGAAATGAAAACACTGAACGTGGCAGCCCAGAAGGCCAAGAAAAGTTCTACCACTATGCTGGCATCAGTAACTTGGAAGCAGAGGGAGTTACACCAGAGAAAGTAAAAGGAGTCTTTTTATTAGTCCTCAGCACAACACAGGCTACACTGGCAGAAGCATTTCCATGCCAATACAACTGTGTCCACACAGGACACTTGCCAGTACTGCAAGGTAGCTGTGGAGTGGGGAAGGAAACCAGCACAACTATGCCAGTAAACATTCCTAAGGCAGGTTGGTCACAGAGAACAGCTACCTGCACTGCACAACAGCAAGCAGAGACGTGCACCACTTTGTCTGCTTCTTGATGTTTAAGGGGATCAAACGCACATGTGCACAGTCACAAATGTGCCCTATAAACCCTGTCCCCAAAATGCCACACAAGTGTTACAAGAGTACATTAAGATCACATGCATTTCTCTAGGACAGGAGGGGTCACTGCAAGGAAGGCAATAAGATAGTAGGACCCAGTAAGTGACAATAAGGGAACCCTACATCCTGAGCCTATAGTCCAGTTTTCTACAGTTCCATGTCCATTTCTGACTAACCTATGTTGACTTTTAGACATTCTAGTCAATAGAAACTGCGTGTATCCTAGGAAATTAAATAGCCTATTTCTACTCAAAACAACCTGCAGCAGCACGAAAAAGGTAGGCACAATGACACTCTCATAGTCAGAAATGACAACAAAGAATTCCACATTCTAGAAATAGTCCACAAGTTCACACAAAAGACCTGGTGCAGTCAGATTTATTTTACCTTTTTATTTCTTCAGGGGCATTTTGTTGTAGTCATGTACAAACAGCCAGAAAAAAAGACACACTAGCAAGGGCTGCTCAAGAATAAACATTCTGTCATTACAAGAAGGGAAGAGAAGAGTGCAAGATGTGCAAATCAAAATCCCTCTGAGCCTAAAGGAAGGCAGCTGGCTTGTTACATCAAAGTCCAAACCAATCAGGAACTCCACCTCGTCTGGGGTCACCCTCCTCCTTCTGCTTCTCTTTCTCCATATATTTATCCCTGAAGTCATCGAAAGAGCGCGTTTCTGTGTCTTGTTCTTTCTCTGGAAATAGGTTGGGAAACTGAAAGGTTTGTCCTTGGCCCTAAAGAGAAAACAAATGGTCAGAGAGACATTCCAGCCTTTCTGCAGTAGCTATGATCTTAGGGTGAGACACCACCCTGAATTTTCAGCTAGTGCAGAATTGTACCGTGTGACCTCCCAAAATCTCTTTCCACCCACGTCCCCAAGATACATGTACGTCCCTTCTCCTCAAAAGCTAACTTTCAGCCTCTCCTCCTGTGTGCTACTTAAGATACTAACATCTTGGGTTTTTTTAACAGATGAATGATCAGGAGATGGACATCTCTTCAAAGACTTTGAATCAACTCAGAGATGTTGTGTGAGTCACACAGTAAAAGCAAGATGAGCAAAACAAGTGATTTTGTTAAAGTACTACCACCAGGGAAATACACAGTGGAGCAGGCATTCATTATGTTAACACTCAGGATATGAGTAGTGGTTGTAGCTGTTTAGATCTCAGCTAAGGATAAGAGAGAGCACTCCTAGCAGCTGTTATTGGAGGGTGTAATGTGGGAATACAGAATAACAGATAGCAGAGGTCTCTTATCAACAGACATAAAGACTATGGTGTAAAACAATTACAGTGGAAACAATCTGTCTAATATATCACTAATGAGATTAAAGTGATTACATCTGCATCAGTCATTCTGCCTAACAGACAAGTCATCTTAGTGAAACATCATCATCAGATCTGTCTCCCACTTGGAAAATAAACATTTGCTTGGTCTCTGGTTTTTATCTAACAGCAGGAAACCATTTTTCTGTGGAAATGTACTATCCCATTAACATTACCTACTTATTTTTAGTGGTGTTTGCTCTAAGCACAACTTCATTAAACTCAACAATATCAGCCCTTCCATTCTGTATGGGACTCTGCATAATAAAACTTTTAACTGGCCACCCATAACCCTAAAATTACTCTCCAAAACACTTAGAAACATTACAATACATTAACTTCTTTGGCAGCATTCTGCATACAGAAATCTCAAGAAAAGCATTTAACTGCTTCAGATGAAAACAGGTGGGTTTGGCTTTTTTTCAGATGAGCCAGTCTTTAAATTTATGCAGTAAATACATCCAAACAAGAGGCTCAGTTATGAAATGGTTCCATAAAGGACATGAAAGGAGCATTCCCCAACATACCTACTCTTCATTCTGGGATCAGAAATATGACATAAATAAATCCAACAGAACCATCACCACGCCCCTGACCCAGCTGAATATCTGCTATGTTTTATTTAATCATATACACTCGACCTGGCAAATAACAGGTGTGAAAAAATCTAAACCTCATATGCTTTGGAGAGAAAAAAGCATGTGTTATCCCAGATGAGATTACCCAGACTGGAATCTACAAAATACCAACTCTACCCAGCAATGCTCCAGTTGTTTTTGTACTGCATACTTCTTGGGGGTTTCCTAAGAGCCTGACCATACTACAAAAACAACAAGGGAGCTGCTGTGTACATTGCTTTTTCCTTGATTTTAGCCTGGATAAGCTCAACTGGAACATATCAAGGTTGTCCTTTCCACTGGTGTACACTCTTGGGGTTTCAGTTCTTTTGTACCTTTAAATTACCAACAGGTATCCTCATAAAAGCTGTCCTTTGACAGCTAAAGCACAGTCCCATTTCATGGCACAGAAATTGGCCTTACCAGGGTCCTTGGGCAAGCCCAAAAATGCAGCCTACTGCACCTCTTCCTGTACTAGGATCAGCAACAAGCACCCTTGAGGCCAAGCACTGCCCAGGATTTTAGCACACTGAAACATTTGGAAAGGAATTTGCTAGTATTACAAAAAATTGCTGTGTTTTAACTGTGCTGTGGGCAGGTCACTCAGCCCTGCAGGACCTACAGAACAGACAGGGCCCACACTACAGACCTGTCTGCCCTGGAGAGGAAGCCATTTTAGTTAAACAAGTCAGAAAACAACTCAGGCTGACATGGTAGGCACACCACCTCCACTGAAAATCTGAGAACTATTTATACTGGTAACAGTGTAGTAAGGGACTGTTCTTGTTATGCAGCTCTTTCCTTCTGGTATGCTTCCAGGACCAATGCATTTCCCTTATTGGAGAATGAAGGAAAGCTGTCCCTAAAGCATACTAACAACATCCACAGTAATTCACTAAGCATTGCAAAACTGTTATTATTTTAAAAAGAGGAAAGAAAATAAAAAAGATACACACAGAGGCTGTAGCAAAACCAGGAAAAAAAGACACACACAGAGGCTGTAGCAAAACCAGGAAAAAAAGACACACACAGAGGCTGTAGCAAAACCAGACAAACCTTTAAGCTGTTTATCAAAGTGCTCACAGTTCCCATTTCAAGGCCAGTGGAAGTCAAATATTGAGCTGAAAATGTCAATCTGTATCTGGAGTCTTTTAATAAATCAAAATCAGCACAGACTAGTTGGCTCTTTCCAGCTCTTGTTTTGTGAAGAAATTCTGATTTTGGCTGGCAGCCAAACACGATTTGAAACAGCCAAGACATTACACCCTGAGAACTGAAGGTTGATAAATCTTAAGTAACAATACTCTGCAGTAATACTGCACTGTAAGGCTCTGGAGTGATGAAAGCTGTATGAAAAATAGCTGTTGTGCATGCTCAGTAGCTAGTTTTCAGAAGAAGCTTGTATCTTGGGTATTTCAAAATTTTAAGAATACCAAAAGGCATCAACTTACATAAAGGATTGTGAGTCTGTCCAGGCATATTTACACTCAATGCATCTTCCACATAATGCCAGAGGCTACTGAGGTTCAAGCTCATATGCCACCTCCTTAAAAAAAAGCCTACCAAAGGGACAGAGGGATTGTCACTCCTTTACACAGTGTTGCTTTTCCTTAAACAACTTCTTTGCAAAAGCTTTTCCTTCTATACAGCAACCATCTGACAACCATATGATAAATGCACCCTCAATGAAATCCTCGCTGGAATAAAGCAGGCAATTGTTACCAAGTTCATCAGGGTTTATCTGGTTTACAAATTGCTAGAACATGGAGTGCTGGCATTTCCAACCGGAAAGGAAGATTCTGCCTTACTTGAAAATCTTGCATTTGTCCATAGTTTTACTTTTTGCAAGCTATTTATCCCTTTAATTGCTGAATTACTGAAATTACCATAAGCTGAAGTAACCTTTAAAAAGGCTAGAACTTGCTTCTGCTTTAGAACTTTTGCCAGCATAATTACCTTAGCTAGAAGCACAGAGAAAAGGGGAGAAGATAACACTACCTTTCTACTCAACACAGCTGCGCTAAAAGAAAATCCCGTGAAAAAGACAGACACTGAAAAAAAAGTAATTTTGCATGGAACTGAGTGGTGCACTGACAGCAAAAGATCTTTTTCACCAATGTGAAGTGATCCCCTGATACTCTGGAATTTGTCAGGGTAAGCTCTACCACCATGTGTTCACCTCACTCTCAAGTGAAGCCTTACGATACTATTAAAAAAAGGAACAAAAAGCCCCAAACAAAGCAAGTCAGAGGTGACACCCAACACATAAAAAAGTAAAGGCAACATGATGATTTTATACATTGTTGTTCTCAGTTTGGGGTTTTCCCAGAGACCTTCCTTTTTCCTACAGATTCTGAGGCTATGCACAAGTGAAATGGGTGGTCTCACAAGTGAGAGTGTTCAGATAAAAGAAACGGGACCCATTAAACTGCTACTCCTCTAATCCTCAATTCAGCATTACCCAAAAATAAAAGTGAATTATATACAAGGCCTAATGAGGATTCCTTTGCTAAATGCTAGTAATATCCTTCACAAAAAAAGTGACCTAAGCATCAAACATGTATTTTCCCTTTAGATTTCAAGCCTTTGTCCTAAGAAAGGGTGAAAACACACCTTGTTCTTGGAGTCTGTCTAAGGAGTTATCACAGCAGTGGTACATATTGCCTCCGTTCATTTTAATGAGAGGTTAAGTGACCATAATTAAGCCTGTGAAGTCAAGTGCTGGCCTTTCCACTGCCGAGCCTCACGTCAGAAAACTGCTGGAAGGATTACCCAGCATAAATTGACTTATACTTCTCTGACCTTTGAGTCCCCTGAAAAGTTTAGAAATGGAAGATCAGCACAGATATTACTGTGCAGCAATGATGCAGCAAACACTGATCATGTAAACAACTGTGAGATCTTCTGGTTATTTGGGTAATTGAAGCACTTACTACTGTCCTTCAGAATTAACAGAAAAGTGATGTTTATTGTATCATTAACTACAAAAATGTTGGACTCCCAAAAGCACGGGATGCAGTCCAGCAGTAGCAGCAAATGCAGTTAAGTTTAATAATCCAGGGCATTTGAACAATTCTCCTACTACTGCAGTGGTAACACTGATGCTAAAACGTATGGCAAAACAGCACAGAAAGCAACTTCCAAAATCCACTCAGGAACAACACTGCATATGATCATCCCAGTTTCCTCTGAATTCAAAAGAAAACTGCTGTCACATCTGATGTGCAAATAGGCTAACTACTGTGAGTGTGCAGGATACTCTAAACGGGGGTTGAGGAGAAAGTATTTGCAAAAACGTTCCCACCGGTGCCATCATTCAAGCAGCTAAATAGGTGTTAGTCCTAACGCTGACAAGGTCAGCCTCCTTTTTACAGCCATCTCCACTCCATTTCTCAAAACAGGTTTAATTAAAAATAGGTCTGGATTCCAGAGGCTTGTCTACAGTTGTGCTCCCACGGGTACTAACACCTGTTAAGCTAAACCAGTGAGAACACTGAAGGAGGAGAAGGAGGGGATGTTGTTGTTTTTTTTTAATTTCCCTGATGTTAAGGCAACTGCAAAGTTTCCCACTGGCTTTCTTTTCTTCTATTTTTTTTTTTAATTTTCATTATAACAATTATAGCTATATTGGAGTAAGTAGAAAGGCTGCTGTATTACACATATTTTATCTAGTTTGCAAAGATATAAAACTTGGGTTTAATTTAAAGAATAGAACAGTGTAGAAAAGTAGCATTTGATAACACAGGGCCATAAGTCTCTAACTTAAACCTTTCTCACCACAATCCAAAAGGGGAAAAAAGGCAAGCAGGCTCTGGAATGGCAAGATATTGTTGTTCCACAGCCTTCTATGATTTGAGGTATTTTTTTAGTGTGAAAATATTATGCTTGGACAGATCACTTATTTGTCCAGTTACCGCCTGAGAATAAAGTAAACAGCTCTGAATCTCCAAGAAATAGTATTTGGAAAAGAAAGGACAACAATGCTTGCACGTAGAACAGCTGGGGCACTAGTCTGACACCTAAGGGCATGTTGACTATGACTTCATACACCTTCCACCTTTGAGACACTCGCAGTAAGTCAAAGGATGTGTGTGTTGCACTGGGACACATAAGGTGATGGTTTGTGAAGCAGAGAAACATAACTGCTCATGAGAATGAACTCAATTTCATTCAGGTAAACTGCACCACAGCTGCAAAGCCACACTGGAAAGAGCAATACTTCCACCTAGTGGGCAACAGAAAGATCAACCCAAGAGCTTCCAAAAACACATTTGTATTTTTCCAGTCATAAGCAGTTTTAACTTGAAACTGGATTAATGAGAGAAAACACAGCTGGTAAAAATGGTGGGAAAGCCCAGCTACTCTGAGTCATGGCAGATGCAAACTAATTCTCATGAAAATAAGGATTTTACAGTGGTTACCAAAGACTTTCCTAAATTAGGCAGATAGTAACAATGGACTGCATGGGGCCTGTAATGGCCTGATCACACCATGAATGAGAACGAAGGCAAACCCTTTAGATTCAGAAATGACACTGGGTTTCTGGCTTCACCCACTGTTTCAAGCTGGTGTGAACACAGAGCTGGGAGCTCATTGTCTGAGACATCAGAGCTAGTGATGAAAAGCAACAAACAGAAGTAAAAAGAGAAAGGGGGAGGAATAAAGAAACCTAAATGTTAATAAAATTAACAGACCACAACAACAATAGGAAATAAAACAGACCAAAGAGACCAGGAATGAGGTGAGGAAAAAACACAGACATCAAGCTTCACAGGCAAGAGTTTAGTGAACAGTCAGGATTCCCTCCCTTGACATGAAAAACACCACAAAAAGTGTCCCCTGTCCCTGTTCATGGAAGAGATGGAAAACATGGCATTCCTTAAGAATTTATTATGGTAACTACAGCGTAAGGCAATAAGGGACTCTTGCTGTCCCATGTACCATGAGAGCCCAGCCACAGTGCAACAGGGCTCTGTGCATTGCTCAGAAGACAAAATGGGAGGCTGGAGAACAACCAAACTACTCCTGTGCACCTGCCTCCAATTCAAGCTAGTTTAGGTAAATCTCCACACCTGGGCTGACCAACACTTAAGGTTATGGCAATTATTCTAGGTTGAGAGGCTGAATGTGAAATAAACACACAAAGGCACTGCCTTAAACCTCTTAGTGCAAGAGAGCAGCAGCATTCTGCTTCCCACTCCCTCCCCCTGAGTATCTATGGGTTGCACACTACCTCCTTCTCACCTCAGCAGACACAGGACACAAGACTGCATGACAGTGAAACAGAATTAGAACTACAGTTCACTAGAAACCCCTGTCTGCCTCAGGGTTGGGAAACAAGTTTCTAAAAGCAAGGAAGTCACTAGCAGGAGGCTGTGGCAATGGAAAGTGCCTGCAACTACCTTCTAAAAGGAACAACACTCAGGGAAAGCAATTTGTGAGATACAACATCATCAGTTCAAGCATTCACTTCCTTATCATGCAGTTCTGCTCTCCAGCAAACAAAAACCTAGCACAATCCAGGAGGGAGAATCTGCTCACCAAAGCAAACTATTCCTTGAAAAAAGGAATGTGTGTTTTAGCCACAGTGATGTAAAATCCTCAGAGATGAGGTTGCCTTTAACTTCAGCAAAGTAAAGCAAAGTAACTCCTCATCTAAATATAACTGTTACTTTTTAGTAACACTGCACTTTACACTATTCTCCTAAATTAGGTAAGGGCAGTCTCAAAGAACACTCATCCTCACTTTTCTTTCTATTCCCCTTCCCAGAAGCGGCTTAGAAAAAAACTTCTAAGGATATTTAAATGTTGAAATATTAAAAATCAGATTTCCCATTGTTTGTGCCTCTTGAGTTTGACCCCAAGTCTATATGAAATCTTAGCCAGTCTTTAGGGTCAGAGAGTGCTCCTCCAACACTGAATCCTTGTTCCAAGACAGAGTTAATTTAACAGTGACATTATGTTGCCAACTGCAATTTGGAGCTTATGGTTTTACAACCATAAATACCATCCCTTTAATGATGTCATTTTGGTATGTGAAGAGGTTTTCTGTCACTGGTTGCACTGCTTTTTTGCATAAAGACAGGTAAGCCTGACAGAAGTTTAAACTATAAATTGGTCCTGTTATGAAAGAAATTTACAAGAACATGAAGCTCCTTTTCCACTGGGCAACCAATGTATGTTTCAGAGTCCGGTTCAGCCACAAAGCAAGCTTGTTTAGACATGACTAAAGGCTCTCCAAGGAATAAGCCTTAGTCCTCTCTGAAATTCAAAGACCTTTAATAAGAAGTTCCCTACCCTCACAATATATTCTTTCACTTACTGGACATTTCAGCAATCAACCACACAAGTGGTGAACCTTCCAGCACACAGAGTACAGGGTCAGCATGAAACTCTCTGGCAAAGCAGCGCCCTATGACATCAGTCCACAACCTACAGACAGACCTCAAACCAACACGGGACTTGTTTTGTTTGAATTTAATCTTTAGAGCAAGTAATTTAAATCTTTTTACATTCTGGAATGTGTTAAAAGAAACCTTCACTGTCAGAGGACTGGCAGAAATATTCAGCCAACCAGGACAACTCCCTGGCCATTACTTTCAGCTGGCTGGTTAACAGTGCCCTCCTCTTTCCTCACAAGTGTCCAAGTTAACTCAACTCACCAGCTGTACATAGGCGACCTTGTAATCTGGCTTCTTCACTCTCTGATTCCTGTGATTCCTCTTGTTGTTTGCACCTGCAGGAATGAAGAGAACCCCACCTTTTACTTCCCAGGACTTCTAAACTCTCCAAAGCAAGGCCAAGCTGAAGGAGGGAGTTGGCTATCTCTGATTTATTGTTAGGAGGAATACTCTTCCTTCACTACCAATTATTAAAGGGTACTGGAACTGGTGGACACTGCTCTCCTCATTTACAGGCAGGGAAAGAAGGCAACACCAGCCTGCTGCCACTGCGCCCTCACACACAAAGCCTGCAAAGAAGCAAGGAGAAAAGTCTCCCCAGGAGGGGCCAGGGGTGACAAACTGCTCTCCCAACACCCACAGCTTCAGGAAGACAAGGAGAAAATTACCACTAAGTAGCCCTAAACTTGACAATTTTTTGTATTCAGCTGATGAGCTGGATCTATTGTTTATACACCAGGATATTATATTCCACATCCAAACAAACTAAAGCACCTCAACTGAAGTGGGAAGTACAACTCACCCCTTCATGTTAGACAGACATTAGAGCTCAGATTATTAGGAGCTCTAACCCTCTTTAATCCCTGACTATATACCACCACCTAAAATTAGCAGAGGGGGGCAAAATGGTTATAAGGACAAGCATGGCTATTTTTCAGTGCTGTTTGGAACTACATGTGTTTGGTATTTATGACTTAATTCAATTCTGGTTTTCACACAAGCATATTACAGATTATACTTCCAGGGTTTTTCCTTCCTTTGTAAGTTAAAGAGTTTTACAACCTTATTTTGAAGCTTCTTCTTTTATCCTTCATTTTTCACTACTAAAGGTCTTTTTTCCTATTCCTTTTAAAATCATCCTTTATCTTACCATCATAAACAGACAATTCCTTTCATAGAGTCACTACAAGAAAAATGAAAAACCCAGCCCTCAAAGATGTCCTAACCAATAAGTCACTCTCCACCCAATAATTACACTGCCTGGTAATCAAAAATGTAAATAAACATGAAAAAAAAAAAAAAAGAAAAATATTTTTGACTGCATCCAAACTGCAGTCAGAGAAGCTCTGGGGAAGGAAGCATTCATATGTAAAGGTGACATTATCTAAATTGATCTTATTTCAATTGGAGATGAGTCCCTCTGCCTCCAAGTCAGAATTCAGCATAGGTCAAACTAGGAATGTTTTTTCTTTTTTTCTTGGGTTGGTTTTTTTTTTTTTTTGTTGGGCTTTTGGTGGACATTTGAGTGTTTTTTGTTGTTGTTGCTGTTTCTAGGTGTTGGACAGGAGAGAAATACCACAAATGGCAACATTCCAGTCTGTAGCAGAAATTTGGTAACAACAGGTGATAAAAACATTTAAGTTTGTCAAGACGTTTTTCTGGCATTATCTACTGGTTCAACAGAGCATTTTCTTTACTCTACAAACTTTGCCTTTTGTTAGACCATAGTACCTTCTGTGTGTGCATGCAAGCGAATCTCAGCTCATTTTTAAAATGAAGGCTACAGCTGAATTTAAGTTTAATTACTACTTGCATTAAAACACATGAAGCAGTTCCTTCTGAAGGGAGACACCCACTGGTCTTCAAGGAGAAACAGTAGTAACTACAAAAGTACAAGCTACAATAACTGCCGGGATGATCAGCCTTTTTAAAGTCAGATTTTTCTTTTTAGAGTGAAACTTACATCATCATTTAATCACAGCATTCAAATATGAAGTGATGCATGTTTATTTGAAGGGATGAATAAATATGTATGCTACAAGACATCACCAGCTAAGCACCTGGAACCACTGCAACCAAAGTCTGCTGAAATCTAACAGATCTTTTGAAAGGTAAAAGTCTGCTCTGGCTGCACAGGGATGCTGTATTCATCCCTTTGCATTACTCAACTGCACTTACCATACTGTATCCTGGTTCTCACAGCAGCTACTGGCACATTGTATATTCTTTCAAGGTAATTCCTGATATCCAATTTTGTCATTCTAGGCAATGAAAAAACATTTTGGGGAAAGAAAGAAAAAAAGTGTAAATGTTGAAACAAAATAAACTAGAGACTGGTTGATACTGAGGAAAAAATATTTCTTCTTGCTTTAACCAAGACAGATTTATGACATGAAAGTGTAAACTCAACCTAGACCTCACACTGCTACAGCGATTTATGATCCATAAACTGTAACAACTGTCAAATATTTATCCTCTGTAGCCTCAACATTCAAAATGCCAGGTATATTCTGTGTTCAGCAGGCTTGCTCACTGCCCAACCTGAGACAACTTTCTTTACTCTGAGTAGGAGCTGCTGATCTTACCAGAACCTGCCACAGTCTAATGGGCTCTAATGCGTGCCAGCAAACTGGTCGGGCTGAAAGAGTCCTGACAAATAACTGCATACCACCTTGCTTACTCTGGATCAAATTCTAGGCACTTCCTTCTCCCGAAGCCCGTCCCTGGGAAGGCTGAGCCTCACTCACACTGGGGGAGAGAAGCCACGCAAAGCTCCTCATTAAATCAGTGCCCTCTGCAGGGTCTGCCCGCTGCAGGAGCCCCTTCCCTCCCTGCCGCGGCACTCGGCCCCCCGGCCCTGAGCCCTCAGGCAGCTGCCGTGCCCGCACTCACTCCATGGAGACGCGGAACTGCACGGTGTCCTCGGGCTGCGGCACGCCGGGCCGCACCGCCAGCATGAAGAAGTTGGGACGGAAGATCCGCAGCTGCGGGCCGCCCCTCTGGAACAGCGGGTACCTGCGGGAACACGCCGCCGCTCACTGACCGGCCTGCCCCCCCACCCCGTGCCCCGAATGAGCCCCCCCGGTCCCCATCCCGCCCCACCGCCGCCCGTCCCGTCCCGTTCGCCCCGCTCGGCTCACACGGCCCTCCTGGCGCCCGCCGCCATGGCCGAGCCCCGCGCAAGCAGCCGCGCCAGAGCGGCTCCGGCGGGGCGGCGGCGCCCCCTGGTGGCGCGGAGGAGCGCGGCAGGACCTCGGCCGGGCCGGGGCCGCGGGGCCTGTGGTGGGGCCGCTGTGCCCAACCCGGCCCGGCCCGGCCCAGCCCGGCCCTGCGCAGGCCGGAAGATGAGGAGGGGTCTGAGGCATCTCTCTTAAGAGGAGAGACTGCAGGAGCTGGGGCTGTTTAGTCTGGAGAAGAGAAGACTCGGAGAGGATCTCGTTATCGCGTACAAATATCTCAAAGGCGGGTGCCTGGAGGACGATGCCAGACTTTTCAGGGCTGCCCAGCGATGGCACAAGGAGCAATGGCCGTAAACTGAAACACGAGCATTTCCACCTCAACGCGAGGAGGAATATTTTCACACTGAGAGTGGCAGAGCCCTGGAGCAGCTGGCCAGAGGAGAATGTAGGATCTCACTGCCTGGAGATACTGAAGCCCACCTGGACACATTCCTGTGCCACCTGCTCTGGGTGGCACTGCCATAGCAGGGGGGTTGGACTGAACAATCTCCAGAGGTCCCTTCCAACCCCAACAGTTCTGTGATTATGCAAAAATCTTATCTCTCTGGGACTCTGCAGTGCTGTCTGCCTTTGCTGGGGTCCTGTCCTGGCTCTCCTCCTGTCCTCCACGCTGGTGAGACCCCAGCCCAACACACACAGGGCTGCTGGGTCCGATCCAGAGGAGGCCACAGGGACGCTGGAAGGGCTGGGACACCTCCCTTGTGGGGACAGGCAGAAAGCTGGGGTTGTGCAGCCAGGAAAGGGAAAGGCTGCATGGAGAGCTGATTGTGACCTTTCAGTATGTAAGGGGGTTTTATAAGAAAGACAGGGACTTTTTTCCAAGGTATCCCATGACAGGACAAGGGACAACTTTTAAACTGAGAGAGAATACATGTTGGGATGAAATTCTTTACCGGGAAGGTGGTCAGGCACTGGAACAAGCTCTCCAGAGAAGCTGTGAATGCCCCATCCCTGGTAGTGTTCAAGTCCAGGCTGGATGGGGTTATGAGGAGCCTGGTCTAATGAGAGTTCCTACCCATGACAGAGGAATTGGAACTATATGATCTTCCCTAAACCACTCATGAGTCCATGACACTTCAGCACATGCCAACAGAAAGCCAGAGTAGGCACACAGCCACCAGAAACAGGAATGTGGAAACATGGGAGACTCTCTGATGGGCTTCCCTCCACCAGGGCAGTTCAAGGGTTGGCAAAGACAAGAGGCCCTACAGAACAACTTGCATCTCAAATTTAGTAACAGCCACTTCTGTTTTGACATCTACATTGAATTAACCAAGTAATTCACACTTCAGTATTGGGCTTTAATATTGTATGCAGGCTAACAGCCCCAATAAATATTTTAATGTAATATTTGAATGAATCATTCTTTATTGCACTTGTTACTGCATTTAATAAAAGCTATGTGCTAAAAGCTACCACTTCTGTAGATTTGTTCCTTTATTCCCTATTCTTTGATTCGCTTCATCACTCAAACTTTGAAGTCAATTTCAGCTACATTTGGCAGCCAGATTATGAGCTCCCTGAGAACAGTCATCTCTTGGTATCTGCCTGTACAATGGCTTAAAACAGGCCCCCAGTCCTGAGTCTTTGCTGATGACACTGAGCCTATTCCCCCTTGTAGAGACAGATCAAATGATATTAAGTAAGGGTTTGGACCAACTCCCAAATCCTTGGAAAATGTGAAGATGTTTAATGAAATACAAAACACCATTCCAGAGGTCTGTTATTGGAGTAGGTACTGGTTGTGCTTTATTTACAAAATCCAGAGATTTGTACATAGCAATCTACAGGACAGCATAGGGTTGGTATCAGGAGGATAAGGGACATGCTCAGCAGGAATTGAAGATGCCAGCAAGGAGTCATCCCAGTTCCACAGGGAACCTGCTTCCCCTTGCCTGAGGAAGCCACCAGACCCCTCCAGGGAGAAAAGCAGCAGCAATAGCCAATCCAGGCTGATGTGATTTTTGTTATCATTAAGGCATGAGAACACAAGTGATCGGTGAAGGAGGAAAGAGTAGACCAGCAGGGGTTCAGCACACCATTAAAGGCCATCCTGCCTGGCTCTTTACTTCCAGCGCCCACCAACCTTGCCCTTGGCTCCTGCCTTCTTGCTGCTACAATGCAAAAAGGAAAGAAAAACATGTCAGCATGATGGAAGCAGTGGGGCTCTGTGGCCACTCTGCATTTCTGACTCTTAGGTTTCATCTGCTTTCACTTCTCACATGCTGGGCACACCTGCCATTGACCACATCTTGAGAAAAATATTGTTGATATTGTGGAAAAATATTCCTCCTGAGGTTCTTAGTGTGAAAGACAGGATGTGCATGCCTGAAAGAGATGGACCCTTCCAGACTCCTGGATTACCAGGGTAGAAGTCTAGGTGGTCTCCAAACTAAGCAACAGGTCTATGCAGGCACAGACTTGATATTTTCTGAATACAAATCTGCTATGCACTGGATTTTGATTTCAGGATTTAGAGCTCTATCTAGAGAAATTTTCTCAGTATGAAAGAGCTCTGATGGAATTCCCCATTTGCTCCATTCAGTAGTGGAGGCAAAAAGCTGAACACTTAATTTAAATGCAACTAAGAAGTGCTTTGCTCTAGCAAAGGCAGGGTGGCTATTTGTATTGTGAGAGACAGAGCCTCCAAAAGAACCCAAACAATTTTTTAGGCCTGCTCTCATGTCAGTATCCCTGTCTTGTTCATGGTGTGTGGGAGCAGTCCAGCTACATCCCACTTAAAACACCTGAGGCAAACTCTGTCCAAGAGTTCTTGCACACAGAAGGGCAATCCTACATGCAAGCCACTTACCTTCTGCCTGAGAAGCCTGAACTCAGAAAGGGGCCAGGCAGGAAGTTAGTGGAGTTAGATTCTGCACTAGTTCCCATGAGCAGCACCTTGGTTTGTGGGGCTCAGCACACCCCCAAACCCTTCCAGCTCACACACACAACGATGAGGCTGCTTCTTGAACCAGAGCACATGCAGAGTGTGGGGTTGGGGACCAAGCACAAAGTGGTGGGGAGAACCACTGGTTCCTCCAGGGAGAAGAAAAACATGGGGACATCACACCTGGGGAGATTTTTCTTGTGCTGCCCCATGGATTGGTTCAAGAGCACCAGCCATATTTACAGAAGGATGTAGCACAGTGACAGAGACACACACAGAGTGGATACTTTACCTTTGACCAAGATAGGCTTGGTATATTTGAAAAAACTGATGGTTTACATAAAAGAGAGTATGCACTTTCTGCTTATCTTAAATTGAGTTTCATGTCCCTTTTGCCAGCCTTTCTGAAGGTTCAAAACCCAGCGTAGGAACTTCATAGCTCCTCAAACAAAGACAGAGTCCTTTAATGTCCACAAACACCTGTGATGTTTGATGTTACACCTAACCTTTAGTGTGTGCTTAAGGAGATTTAATAAAGTCTGAAGCAAGAGACTCATTTGCATAACACACTGGCAGGCACTGCTTTGGAATGATAGTGTCTAGTGTGGATAGAAATTAAAGCACACAGAAATCTCATTAGCTCTGAGCATCCCAGTGCAACCTTTTCAGATGATGTCCTGGGAGAATACCATGTCTTTGGGGGGAAAAAGCAGGCAGTGGCCTGTTGTGGGTGGTGTGGTTGCACCCCACAAGAACAGGAACACCCAGATAAATCCTGGCATTCTTCTGCAGCTGCACATTCTGCTGAGGTTTATCAGCCTACAGCTCTGTACAGAATATACCACGGGAAGGTCAAGCCTTATGTTTGGCATTACAACCAAACCCACCGCGTTACATTCATTTGATAAGCCAGGGTGTGTTGGGGAAGTGCAAGGCAGTAACTGGTCACTCCTGTCATCCAAAGATACCACCAAAGATCACTGCTTCATTCCTGGCATGACTTTGGTAAAAAGATACAGATGCACAGAAAAGAGCAAACCCACCACTAGAGAGCTCTCCTCCCTTTCTGCCCTGCAGTTACTTCTGTGAGAATTAGTTTTCTGCACACCCTCAAGCTGTGTCTGCCCCTGGTATCTCATCAATCCATTAAAAATGCTTAGAATAAAGACAATAGACTCAAAAAAGTAATGAAATAGTCTTGTGGTGAAGGCAAGTGGGAGAGCGATGATGAGTGAAAAGAACTCACAACAATATTCCCATTACGTTAGTCTTGTTACACACCATTCCTATAATCTTAGCAACCACTTGTTTATCATTCATAAACAAGGGTTGTATTCCCTCAAGTATTCAAAGCACCTCAGTCAGGTGTTTGAAAAACCCAACAATAAGCAGAGGAAATTTTTGAAGGTATGGTGTGAAGAAACATGATTTGTTCTTGTTAGGTGTTACATTCACTTCAGTTGCCCCTTCATTTTCTTAATGTGAGGCAGGATGGGAGTGGCCTTTCCATCTCTAGCCCCATTTCATTGCACAAGAAAATGTCAGTGTTGAGGCTGAAGTGACACATTTGAACACTGAGAAGATATCCCCAGCCAGGAGCTAGGAAGGGGATATAAATACTTACTGCTTCTGGGCCTGATCAATCCGGTTTCTGAGGGTGACAATCTGAAAACAACATACATGACCAGGGTTTTTAGAGACAAAGAAACCTTGTTCCCTCAAGGAGAGGAGCATTTTACCTGCTGAAGTGCTCAAAACAGGCGCCTGTAGGAGGAATTAGCACTTTCTTGGAAATAAAAGTTCACCCATGGTTGAAGGACAGAAATGTTACTTCTTGGCAATAAATCTGCAACCACCTTCACATGTCAAGGGACAGAAGAGCTAGAATTTTATTACCCTCACTAGAAGTGTTTCTACATATTGAAATTAATCTCCTATGAACTCACATGTCAAACTGCGGGCAGGTGAACTGGAATGAATGTCACCTTGGCCAACTGGAAAGCTCTCAGATGGCTCCATTTCCTGCATGTTTCAATGTCACCTTCTCACTCGTCCCTTATTCCTATACATCAAGTGTTTGTGTAAACCCAAAGATCTTCAGTGGTCTTTGGATGGGGACATCAGGAATGGAAGATGGGTATCACATTCTGCTGGAATACCTTTTGTTGTCTGGCCGAGCAGGAGGTGAGGAGCTTGCAGCACTCACCACTTTCCCAGCCACTCATTTAATAGGAGAAGATGACCTGATGCATAGGAGAGGAAACACCTACCTTGCATGAGATAAACACATTACAGCCTGACTTAGTAACTCAGCTTGGTCTGTAGGTGTGGACTCATTACTGAAATCCTGGGACTCATGTACTGGAAAAGCCCAGAAAACACTAGGATGTATAGAGACTTTTGTCCCTTCATCTTCTCATTTGTAACTGAGTCAGTGTTCAACTCAGTTTTCCTGGACTGAAGAAATGCCCCTGCCATGAGGTATGCTTTGCTTTTGGTGCAATTCAAAATTCTGCACTGGCTCTGCCAGTCTAAGAATTGATGACCCAAATTTTGAATATTTAAAGTCGCACTTGACATTCCCAGTGTGCAAAAAAAAAAGAAAAACAAAAGTCATACATTCCAGTTGTCCCAAGAACTGGTATTACTGGCTCACGTCTTTCCATGGCAAACAGAAAAAACATAAGAGACTGAAATATTACCAGGAACAGGACAGCACAAGCAAGGAAAGATAAACAGATCACTTGCTTTTGTACTTACTTGTGGAAGTTTTATTATTTGTCACAGCAGTTTAAATTGCTATTTTCCAACCAAGTATCTTCCCCAAGTGTTGAGGAGAACCAGTTGTCTTCAGTTTGACCCAAGCACTTAATACTTACCTTCAGTCATAACCTTATGATCGTGACTATGACACTCACTCTCCAATGAAGCACCAAAGAGCAATAGACACTGGAGCTAAAGAATGGCTCTACTTCTCTGTGTCTCACTTCCTTCCTTTTTCTCTCCCTTGCATCCTTGTTTGTGTCTCCTTCATTCTCTTTGCTATTTTCACTTACCTTTCTCCTCATTTTTTTCCTACTGTCATCTTCCCTTTATTCTTCCACATCTAGCTGTGCATTTTCCTTCTTTCCTTTGCTCATTCTTTGTACTTTGTCTCCTTGCCTTTCACCAGCAGGTACCCACCTCTTTGTTTATGCAGAGGTCTCATTACCATAGCATGTACCCCTCCCCTGGCACTGCCTTATTTCCTGTTTTTCCACACCCACTTGGCTGGTAATCATTAAGCTAGCCCTCTGCAGTGTTCTGGATCTAGATAACCAAGTGCCACAAGGTGGAGAAGCTTTCCAAACCCCATAGAATTCCCTATACACAGTAGTCCAAGCTATTACATGTGTATCCCTGTTCCTGCTTGTACCCTAGGTGCATCAGGGTGATACTCCCATGCATGCAATACCTGATTTTGGATAGGGAATTATTTTAAGGTGATCTCAATAGAGCGCATGCTCAGTTCTTTTACCAAATCCCTGTTGGACTCTTGACCCTTTTCCTAAATTACCGCTTTACATCTTTTCAAAGAATGGAAAGGGAGAGAAAAAGGAAGTGAATGGAGAGACACAAGGTCCATTTTTCTCTTTTCTCTCTGCACTTGGAGCCAAGTGCCAGAGCTCCCGTCTGGCGCCTGGCTCTGACCATGCGGCAGGCTCATGCATTTGGTAGCCTTTGCTGCTGCTGTGACACAGGCAAGTTCATTGTACTTACAACTTGGAAAGCTCCTGCAGCCTGCAACGCATTGTTAAAATCTAAGAGAGATTGAGATAGTTACATTGGTGTTGCTCACTGCCTGCCGGCATGTGTCTGTGTGATTGGGAGTTAAATGAGAGCGAGACAGAGAGAGATCCTGTAGGATTTCTCAGCCACTGAAACCTAATGCGGGTGAGTGCCGCCCTATCCAGTGACTGTGTGAAGGAAACATGTCCACTTTCTGTTACCATATGACACTTCAGCCAGGTGCTTCTGTCTGGAGACAGTTTTCAGTGACTCCAGAGAGCTCAGGCCACAGGTAATCTGTCTGGGATGGAATAAAACTTACAACGTTCAAGTTTGAAATCAAAGATGGATCTGAAAATATTACTTTGCAATGGAGGTGTGTGAACTGAGAGTTACTGAATTTTCAGGCCACAGTTACCTATAGATAAACAAGAATGAACAACGTTTCAGGAGAGGGCAGGGTGTCCATTTTCCATTGGGATTGTCTTTCCATGGGGCACTGAAAATCTTGGAAGTGTTGTATTCAATTTTAATCTAAAATGTGAAATTCCGTTCAAGTATGTATGTTAGGGGAATGCAGTTCCAAGCATTTTGCTGCATAAATATTGCAAAGGGTCATTGGAGACCCAAATGATATCACAACATGACTTTTGCCAGATGAACCAGAGAGATTTTTACATTTTGAACCCAGTGCCATTAGCAAAATAGCCTCTCAACTCACCTCATATTTTTTCCTCTTGATCTGCTCTGTAAAGTCATACTTTTCAGTCTCCAGCTGATATAGCCAGTCCCACAGCTCCTTAGCTTTGTCCCTATGTGTTTATGTGGGAAGACGGAAGAAACACATGATATAAAATATTTTCCATGGTTTTCACATCATTAATAATGAATTTTATTTAATCCCATTCACACATCTTCCTGTAAACCCTCTCTGATTTCTTAAAGTTACTCATTTTCAAGGTCACATTTTTCTCACCTTCAAATCTTTTAGACTTGCAGTCTTGTGTGCGTCACACATTAACATAATTCCTCTAAATATTTCCCCCTAACTCCTAATGAAAGATAAGACTGCAGTGGAATCATACAAGAAGGAAGGAGGACTCTGAAGGTCACCCAGATAAGCAGAGCAGCTGCCATTGTGCAATCTCATCTGTGTCAGGGCTGAGGTGAGCCACCTTCATCTTTCAATCATGTGTAAACTCCAACATGTGCAGTCCAAACTATCACTGGATGACTGCTCTGCACCAGAGCACTTAGCTTCCAAACCTCCAGCCTTCATGGAGATCCTGTTCATACCTTACCAGCATCAACTCACCCCCGGGAATGCTACAGATACCAGTCTCTAGGCTTGTTCAGCTAATCCCAGAGCTAGTCCTGTAAGCAACTAACCCTGATTAGCAGGAGAGGCTAACGGAGCTAGAGGGCTGCCAAACCATTTCAACACTTCCCTATATTCCCATTTCTCCGGGTTAAGCAAGGGCATAACTTAAGTGTGTCCCATGATAAATGTCAAGGAAGGCCCCTTCCTCTACCTCATTTTATCACCAGAGAAGACTTCGGGACAGTAAAACCAAATATCGATATCATTCCATAAATTAAGATAAACATGTTACCTCAGCTTGTCTTCATTAAGGTGGTCAATGTTCAGGGGCTTGCGCCTCTCAGCCAGGACCTTCTTCTTCGTCTCTCTAGCTGTTTGCTTCTTTCCTCTCTTCTGATCAGCCTATTTTCAGAACATGAATTAATGTCAGCATTTAGGAATTAAGCCTGAATGAATCAATTTCAACATTGGGCTGTTTTCTCAACTTCTAATGAAGACTGTTCTCAGTCAACCTAATGGTTTAATGTTTTCATGTTTCTTTCATCAATCCATGATTTTTACCTTAGCCAGATAACTGCTGTATGTTGCACCCATGGAGGACAGAGCCTTCTTCTTCTTCAGATCATCCTCAGCCTTTCTCTTGGCATCTTCCTCCTCTCTGCGTGCTTTTTCCTCCTGTGGAGTGCAACACACAAAACAAGTTAATCCAGGGCAGACTCCCAGCTTCCCCAGCAGCCAGTGTCAGTGCAGGGAATGTGATCAGAGGAGTGCATTGATGAGAATTAGCAACTCCTGTTTTCTGCCCTTGCTTTAGAGAGTGGTCATTTCACGTCTGGACTGAGGCAGGCAGAGCCTGTAGTTTTTTGTCTCTGGAGATCTCTCCAGTTAGATGCAGGGACGAGGAGAGGGAAGCAGAGACACTCACCGCAAGCCTTGCCTGACGCTCCTTCTCCTTCTCAGCGCGGATTCTCTGCTGCTCTGCTCTCTCAGCTCTGCGCTTCTCCTGCAGGGAGCAGTGGCACAGGCAGTGCATCACCACCTTGGCTTTACCCACCTCCACTGCTACACCCCACGACCAAGAGCTTTGCTTCACTGAGTGTGAGCCACCTTCTCTCTTTCTAGAGCATGCAGAAGGGTCTCTTGTACAATTCTCAGATATAAAACAAGGGGCTTAGTGAGGGGACAGAGGGGGGAGAAGCCATTTGATGATGACTTGAGCAGTCACTGAACATGACAGCACAGCTTTCTGTCAAAGCAGTTTCAGCTTCTCATCTACAGATGATCTCTCAGTCTAGTACAGGGAAATGCAGTACAAGGACTCACAATTCTCTCCTTGAGGGCAACCAGCTCTTCCTCTTCCTTTCTTCTGGCTTCAAAGTGGCTGTCAATCAAGGCTTGCAGTTCAATCAGGTCTTTGTTCTGCCTTTTCTTTTGGATGTCCTAAAAGAGCAGGAAAACTCATTAAGTCCATATTGCTCTAGTATTATGTTCTGGACATTCCCAGCACCCTGCAATATACAGAGAAACAAAAGCAGAAAGTGTCTGTAGAGTTCCATGGAAATCTATGGATTAATTTATATGGCTATAGGTGCAACCAGACACTCATTCATGCAACAGTCAGGAGTCCAGAAGTGTAAAGGATCCAAACCTCCCATTTTCTTCCACCATATTTTATCCTTGGCTTTGCTTACATACCTATCTTTGCATATACTCAGCTGCCTCCTTTTGGCTTTTTAATACAAATCTTATCTAGAAAATATTCCTGCATTTTGAGCAAAGCAAATATTTCTGTGGAGGTTTTCAGCATCAGAATTTCTTCATTTTTCTAGCAACTTTCTAGGAAGGTATTTGGCTTTCTACTTATTATTGTAATTTTTGCTAGTGTTTCTCGGTAACAGATAAGGGCCTGAAACTTTCAAGCCATTTGCAACAGTGGGACAGAGGATCTGAGATCCCTAAAACACTTACTTTCTCCTCCTTATAATGGCTTCAAAGTTGTGAGGAGATAACAACAAAAAAAAAAGAAATACATAAGACTTTGGCTTAGTCACATTATCAGTGCATTCAGACAGTTTCAGAGAGCAGAAACGGAAATTTAAAATTTGCTGAAATCAAATGGCAAATCAACCATACTTTTGCCTTTGCCTTCACCCTCAGTAATATCCAGTACAGGAGTTATGTGGGTTTGCATTCATGTCTATTACCAGGTACAAAGGATATACACAGCCAGTCTCAGGAATACTTACATCAAAATCTACTTTCTCACCCTCTGGTATTTTAGGAGCAGTTAGTCTGCAGAGAGTCAAAAACAAAACAAAAAGAAAAGCAAAATGAAGGATTTTCATCTTAAAGAATATGCAGCTTTTTAAATAGCCTATCCTGCCCTTCCCTGCCCTCAGGAACCATGCTGACAAGGAGGAATGTTGGTGAAGATAGGGAGGGGTGAAAGAGCGCATCAGTGGAAAAGTACTCCGGAAAAGTCCTAAGGACCACTGTCCTTCCTGGAAGGTCGTACAGAGGAGGGAGTTATCTCTAGAACCTCTCTTTATTCCCAAAGCCCATGGTCATTCCCTACCCCGTGGGAGATGTTGGTCTGTGAGTCTGCCCGTGCAGGGCTGTACACTCCGTCCTGGGCAGCTGGCAGAGTGGGAGGGGAAGGTGCTGGGGCCCAGAGCCAGAAGGTCCATAGGAAACCTTAGTGAAGGAACCTCAACTCAGCCCAGCCCAACATCTGCCACCCTTGCCACTGTCAGCAATCCTGGATGGAGAGGGCAGTTTCCCAGCCATGGCCCCTCACAGAGGATTTACTGTGGAGCTGCCTGTATTTTGGGGTATTGTGAGCCCTCTGCATCTCAGACAGCCCATGAATTCTCTGACTCTACCAGGAACAGGTCTCAAGGCCCAGGCCAGTAACTGCTGTTAAGGCCTCCTCTGAAGGAAGCAGACATCCTGGAAAGGCATGCAGGAACAAACAGATGGATGTTCTGTGAGCCAGAGCTGGATAAAGTCTTCTGGTGGCCATTTGCCTAATAGAGAACCTAAGGGCTTCTGCTAGATCAGGAAAATGATCCCAGGGTTTTGAAACTGTACTTACTTTATTCTGGGCTTCTCCTCTGTATTTGGAAGGATGTAGCAAAACAGGAAGGGAAAAAGAGGAAGAAAGTTAAAACAACAGAGATCACGCCAGCTGCTCAAGTAAAAGGAGGGAAGGGAAATTTAATCTTAGGGGAAACATACAGAGAAACTGGTTAAATCTCAAGCACTTCCAAAACAAATACACACACTCACACACCCCTTTTGCTTGGAGTGAATCTGTTTTTACCCTCGAAACAGAATTTGGCAGAAAAGAATCAACAGACTGTATAAAAGTCCCAAACGTAGCATCTGGAAAGCAGTGGTTTTATGTAAATGCAAAATTATTTTTCTCAAACCATCCTCAAAGCTCTGAGGAGGCCAGCTGGGCTGGAGGGTAGAAGAAAATGATGCCTTTTTCAATCAACACTTTTTTTGTTAAAGTTAACTCAAATTCACAATATCACATCTCAGTGATAACCAGGCTTCACCCGTTTTGTTCAAATGCCTCACACGGAGGCCAGGAGGGGAAAACCTTTATGACATACATTTTCTCCAGGTTCATTGGCTTCCAAGACATCTTAGGGCACATGTCCCTGAGATACCTTGGTGCCGTGGGCATGATGCTTATTCTCCTGCACTGTGTGGCACTCCTCAAACCCAGCTTGGAAAGGCCATCCTCTCTTAGCAAGCATCCTCTCCTGCTGAGGTACATGCAAAATTCCCATGGGCATTAATGGGAACGATCTTTCCATCTCCAGGAGAGGCATAATGCCCTGACAGGCAGGCCAAACCATCACAGAGACAGCCAGCCTGGGCCCTCTGGCAGTGAGAATCGTTGCCTTGCAACAAGTGACCTTTCCCTGGCTCTCAGACATGTGCTGGTCTTATGAGTTAATCCCTTAACATCTGTGATTGTGGTCACCTCCCCTCCCTGCTATTCTTTTGAAACTTTCATCGTTAACTCCAGTGCAATGCCAGCAAGTTCAGTGCTGTTACTCTCACAAACAGAAATAAATTAAACCTATGTGTTTATTCTGGCCCATTCCCTCAGAGACCCAGGTTGACTTTCATAACCATACTCTACATTTGAACTTTCCGGGATGCTGATGAACTCTGTGGTACAAGACTCTCCCTGTGTTGGCTCAGTGAGAGAACAGAGGTAAAAAAGCTCACAGCCTACTGAATCTGGTAAAAAAAAAAAAAAAGTAAAGTAAAAGTAAGAATAACCACTTCAGTAGCAGGTGCATGAGCCCTGTTATCAACATCGTAATCCAGAAAGATATTAAATTTTTAAAAATGCTTATTTTTACCCAGCAGTTTGGGGACTAATAGTGGAAATTTGGAATAGCAAATAGAAAAAAAACTAAGAAAAATAAAATGAAATATTTTAAGAGGGGAAAATAGCAAAAAACTTACAGTGCAAAAAGTTTATTGAGGCAATCAGATGTAAGTGTGTTGGATGAGAAAAAATTGAGAGTGTGGTTGGAAATGGATTATTGAGATAATCAAGAAAAAAGATGTGAGAGATGTGTAAAAGAAATCAGAAACCAACATTTCCTTTTTTTCACTCTTTCCCATACAAATTTCATTAATGCCATTTTAGGGAGTAGGCTTTTCTCATTTACTGCAAGAACACTGCCTGCCAAAACATATCTCAGTTGAGGCCTCCAGATGCCACAGCAATGCTAAGAAAATAAACAGCATGTAATTACAAATGTGCTTTAGACTGCTCCACTATAAATGAAGTCCCAAATCACTCCTGAAGAAAAATACCATTAGCCAACAGCGTGCTTGTGTATTCCTCCACTTATTTGTTTGTTTGTTTTGCTTTTCAAATAGCCAGTGAGCTTTTTAACATGTTAGCTAAATTGCCTTTTACCTGGAGAGAGGAAATGTAATTATAATTAACCAGTCTATCGGGTATGTTATTTACACAGGATTCCCTTCCTTCATGACATACCCAGATGATTTTCAGAGACATTCCTGTTTGGCATAAAGCTGGCAGTTAGTAACACTTCAAAGAGAGGGTGGGGAAAAAGAGTAGACAGGAAATAACTGGTTTTGTTTGTTGATCTTGGTTGCCAGGATTGACACCTGTCTGTCAACAACTGTGTGAATTTGGTTTCAGCTCCCACCAAATCAGCACTCCAACAAACAATTGTAAAAATGAAAAAATAAGTTTAGTTCTTGAAATAAGAAGTTGTAGTTAGAATTCTTAAAGGTACCTCCAGAAAACCAGAAAAAGGGGTATTTTATTAAAAATTAAACAGTAAAAAAATCTATCCTCTGCAATGCATGACCCAGCCTTTGTCCATACTGTATGAACCAAAAGCAGTCCAGGGATGGGATTTATTTTGAAATGCCCCTTCTTTCAAGACACCGAGTCAAGGAACTGGGCCAAAATTTGTTGACAAGCAGGAATTGTCATAGCAAATTCCTGTTCCTGTGGTGGATTTTGACTGACATTCCGGCCATTCTGACTGCGAGCCATGGGGCTGAGACAAAATCCCCACATAGAACCCTGCCAAAAGAAGGCAAGAGACACTGCGAATCCAAATTCACTGCCCTGGTGATTAGAGAGCCTTTGAGTTTCTGGTTTCCGAAAGGCTTTGTGAAGGGAGAAGATGAACCCCCAAAACAGCACCACCCTGCTTGCTCCTGCCCAGTCTTTAGATATTCACCCGGTGCTCTCCTTCTCTGGGAATCCATCTGAACTGCCTTTATTTCACTCAGAAATCCCTGAACACCCTCCCTTAATCCCCCTTCTCAGAAGCAACATCTCTAACTCACACTGTGTCCTTGGGAAAAAAAGGAAATCAATACGCCATTAAAAATAAAAGAAAAGAATGAGAAAAAGAAAGAGAGGGGCTCAGGAAGGTCCTCAGGGTACTTCCCTAAATTAAAAAAGAAGCCTGAAAAGTGAGCAAGAAAATTAAAACAAAAGAACAACAACAACAAAAAAAATCTACAAAAGCAAAATCAAACAAAACACGGAAAAACAGAAAATGCAGGGTGTTTTCAAGTGACCTTGGGCTTTGTCTTTTGAAGCAGCTGCCTGGGTGTTCTAGGGGCTGGGGCAGTCAGGAGGAACCCAGTTACTTCAACAGCCTCTAGAACTCCATGAGAACTTTCTATATGCTTAAACTGCCCAGGGAGAGGCTAAGTTATCTTCCGCAAGAACAACACTGACCCTGCACACATTTAGGTTTGGTCCTTTCACATGAGACCTGTGTGCTCCAGCACCCAAGTATTACAGCCAGGCTATATTTAGCTCCCCCATCTGAATAGATGTTTAATGTTAATAGATGTTTAAGACAATTGTAAGTGCATGGCTGAGCAGAAGTTTACATTGCTGAAGATTCAGGCCTGGAGGCCATGACCACCTAAGGCTGTGTGAGGGATGCATGTCTGTGCAGGGCTCAGCTCCATTTTCAAATATGTCACTATGATTTAAGAGATTCTTTCCTGATTTTTTTGGAGATAGAGATGTTTTGCTGATGAGAGCTAGGACACAACAGATTCTGGCTAAAAGACAAGTCCAGAGCAAGCTTCTGGAGCTTGATTTTCATCATCTACTATCCTAATGAGGATGTAGAGCCTTCTCAACACACTAATGACTCCCCAAGGGTGATTGGATATGCACAGTGAGCGATTCTTTGCAGCAGAGATGTTTTGGCCCAGTTCCTGAATTTAAAATAAAGTGAGGAACAAAACCAGACACATAAAAGAGAGTGAGATGTTAGAAAGATGACTTTGTTGTCCTAAGACAACACTGAGCTACCATCATTGTATTCGCCTTCTTCATTGGCTGTAGGTTGGAGGACAAAAGAAAAAGAGAAGAAGCACAGCAGTCAATCCACAACCAGCACTGTTCTAAGAGCACTGTCCCCACTCCCTCCCTGTTATCCTGGGAACCTTGGACTCTCCGGAGATGGAACAAGAAGGAAAAACACCTTTTTGGTTATTTGACTTGGCTAACAAGCGTCCCTTTCTCCCTGTTCATTGAAATCCATCTAGAGAGAACATTTCCCTCCCGTACTCTCTTTTCTCTTGAACAATGTCAGTGGTTTTGACACTGCTTCCCCAGCACTGAAAGAGAAAAAGGATGAGGGTCTGTAAGCACAACACATACCTTCCTCATGAGCTTCCTCTGCTGTTGTTGTGGTGCAAGCAGTGATGGAAAGACAGGAAATAGAAAAAAAGAAAACAGAAGAGTTATTTAAAGCTCTTGGAATCCTGAAAAAAGAGACCGGGGGAAAAAAATAAAGGAATTAGTGAACTAAGGCAGGCATAAAACTGGAGAGAATGTCAGGACTTGAAAATGCTGTAATGTTAAAGCAGCAGTAAGCACGGAGGTTAAAGGAGGAGACAGCTGCAAGTGATAACTGTGGTTAATGTTTGTTTCTCTTGTTTTCTTCTCTTCTACCAGCCCAGGGCTCCTGTCCTCTCCCTCTCTCACACACATACACACTTTGGTGTTGCACCTAGGTGGAGTAAACCAGAAGTCGTGTCACATACCTGGCTCATGAACTTCAGGTGTGAAGTGTCATGGAACAAGTTGCGATAGACAACAAGAGAATGAGAACAAGAAACCTGTTATTTCACACACCAAAAGAGCTTCTGAGCCAATGGGGAGAAGGGGCAGAGAGGAAAAGGGGAGCCAAGAATGAAGTTAAGAAGTAAACAGGTAAAATATTTACATTTGAAATAACACATAAAGAGACGTCACAGAATAGGAAAGGTAAAAGAGGCAGATTTATGATAATAGTGCAGTGCTTAAAAAACACTTATCATCATATGGCATAAAGTACAACCTGACAGCACAGTGTACCGAGGTTTACCTTGATTGGAAATATGCACATGAACATAGCCAGCACTCTCAAAGCACTATTGGACCCAACGTTTACTACAGCAGTATTTCAGCCATTTGAAATAAACGCAGTGTGGTTCAGAAGCCTGCTGAAATACCTGCTATAACTCATCATCAACGTTCAGCTAACTTCCAAAGAAGCTCAGTTCCCTTCTAGATCTATGGCTCAGGCCATTTTCTTCCTTGAAGACAACACTGATGTCTATATAAATGTACTGCTGCTCTTCAAATCCATTTGCAATGTAAAATTACAAATGGATTACTTCACAGGAAGAAAATGTTCATTAGAAGTCTGCGCAGGTCTACATGTCATTTTTCTGGGTTTTGGCAAAGCAGGAATAGATCAGCAATGTGAATTTGCAGAGCAGCTTTTGCTTTTCAGCCACACACAACACACACACACACAGACACACACCCCCCACCAAATAAATATTTTGCAAAACAGGCATTAAAAACCCACAAATTCTAACAGTGCTTATATTCCCAATGTACAGTCAAATTCTGCCCTGAGATTTTAAATAAACCCTCCCCTATAGGAAGAAATACTCATTCTCATATCACAGGGCAGAATTTAATGCATTCCACAAGGAGACTTTTTGCTGACCTGCCCTTTCACAATAGCATATGTGTGTTCCCCCAGTTTTTAGTGAAATTTTCATGCAATGAGTAAGTTTCCTTACTGCTGATTACACTTTACTGAGAAAAAATATTAAACTAAAATAGAACTACCCCAAAGGCATGCAAGTTATAATCCGTCCTTAAGTGATCAGTTGTTATCCCCTGTCACCTTGTATTCAGTTCTCACACACACCATCCCAGCAGACAGACACCAGGGAGTTTAGAAGTTAAATCACATACCTGGAGGGGGGGCTTCATTTAGTAGGATGTGTCAGGGGAAAAACACAGGAAAGGAAGATAAAATAATTAGAAATAAGTTATTCAGGAAGGGACCACCTCAAACTTTGGTAAGACTGGGTTGGAGAAGTATAATTTGCAGACCAAGTTATAGGGATAGACTGTTAATAAGAGTGGGAAAGTAGTGTAATTACAGTGGGATATGAGGTAGATAGGAAGGAGATGCCATAGAAATAAAAGATAAAGGGAATTTGAATGTTGATGATTTGCAACCGTTGAAACCATGCGAATTTATAAACCATGGGCAAGTGTAGTAACATTGGTGATCCTTAAATTTGGAAGAAAACATACCCAAGAAGAGAGATTCACAGGCATTCAGTGTTGCCTAGGTTTCAGCTGCCCTTTTAGCTATCAGAGCTGGCATGAGGATGTGAGTTACTGGAGGAGGTTCTGCTTTGGCTGTATCCCTATGCCTGCACCTGAAGCTCCACCATCTAAGAATCTCTGCTAGCAGATTCCAGGCTTAGCTCTGCAGAACTGGCAATGTTTGTGTCTGCACAGAGCTTGTCTTTGCTGCAAAGGACTAGAACTTCTTGAGTTTGTGTGCCAGAATCCTGCTGCAGTCCACTCTCTGCAAGTGTAAGCAGCTTGGGTTTCTGCAGCTCAGGTACCCCCATAGCTCAGGGGCTATGGGGTAATCACAGCCCTGAAAGTTTTCAGGGACACTAATAAAGCTTGTTCTGAGCTTCTTAGATGGTGATCCTTCAGTTACAAACAATATTTATACTTTCCTATAGGGAAAATAAGTTTCAGGGAATTTCAAGAACGGATTGATTCTTCATGATTCTGGTATTCTTCAACATCTTCAAATTCCTATGTACAGAAATGCTTCGGATTAATACATAGGAATTTAGATGTCACAAACATGAGCTTGGTTAGGTGGAAAGAGTCAAGAAGGAAAAATGAAAGAATTAGAGCAAGAATTCCACAACAGCAACAGCTGTGACTTGTGCAGGCTAAAGCTGTGACATAGAAGATGTGGTAGGCAAAGACAGCATTAATAACAGAGAAACTAATAATCATGCAGTTACATGAAAAGCTGGGACAGTCTCCTTCTGGCATAAAAGTTTTTTGTTAAGCTTGTTATATTTACATTGTCTTTTGGTTTTATTGTGCTTTATGTTACAGAAGGAAAAGAAAGCATGGGAAGGCTGTGGTTATGGCTTTATTTCTTATGATATTATGTTAATACCTTGTGTTTTGCACAAATTTCAAGCTCATACACATTTGTCAATGCTGGAGAACCAGCTCTCAAGCACTGAGTAGCAGTTCAATAAATATCATGGAAGAGAAGTACAGAGGCAGGCACAGCAGCTCTGATGAAGGCAATGACCTTTAGCTCGAGCAAATCAAAGCCAGAAAAACCTTAGGTGCAGATTAAGAGACAAAAATGAATATGATTAAAAAGAGAAGGATGTGAAACAAGAAGCAATGAGAACAGGAGAGACATGAGAAGCAGTGAAGAGATGAATGTTGAAGTATTAAGTCATGTAGAAATCAATCAGCTTTCACCTCACCCCAGCCCTGGCAAGAGCACCAATCTGCTCTGAACTAGGAGGCTGGTCTCCCTCTGTGGACAGCAGAGGGAAATAGCTGGGCTGGGAGGCTGCTGGGATGTGGCTGCTTTAATAAAGCTACTCCAAGGGGCACAGAATAATTTCCACAGACAGTTTAGAGGACTCTGCAAGTTCAGTTTCTGTTTTCCCAGGTAATGACAATTATAGCATTCCCATATGCACTGTGAGGATGCTCCAAGTCCGGTAACCGCCTGTTATTACAGCTCATACATTGAGATGTTTGTCTGCAAAAATGTTACTACATTTTTCATGCAGCAGTTAGCTTTATCCTCATTATTATGCATCACAGAGTGATGAGGAAATTATGACTGGTCAAAGGTGTGAGGAAGCTGCAAGTTATAGTTTATCGTTAATATTTGATTTTTATGTTTACTTCCACCTTTGAATTCCTGAGTATAATACTAGAGTTACTGTTAAAATTTTCCAACATAAATCAGAGTTCCAATTAAATTTCAGTATTTCAGAACACACATAGCTGAGATTTTAGTTTTAAAAAAAATAGAAACATTTCACAGCCATAAAGGCTGCAGAGATATTAACATCTCTGAAGCAAAACTTTTCCACTTTTTGCCTTGTGGCAACTTCTTATTCCAGATTTGTTCTTGCATTACACTATATATACCCCACATTATCCATAAAGGCGATGCTTCAGAAGCATCTAAAATAGAATTTTCATTTCAAACTCTGGAAATCTTCCATAAAGGAGAGAGGGGGAAAAAAAAGTTGGAACAAAATGTTTTAACTAAATAAAAACCATAATTTTCAAAAGCTGTCAACAAAGTGTTCCTCTTTTTTTTTTTTTTTTGGTTGGTTGAAAAGTTTCCATTTTGTCCCAATTCAGCACATGACCCAATTGTGGAACTGCCAAGTGGAATTGAATTTCCAGCAGACAATAACCCTTCAGATTGACGCAGAGGAATTCAGAAGTCACATACCTGGTTCAGGGACTTCTTTAAAAGGGAAGTAGCAGGGAAGGAGATGCAAAGAAAGATAAGAGAATTAGAGCAAGAAACAGAGGATAATTAAAAACCCTTACACTTTCCTTTGCCAAGGTGGTGGAGGCAGGGTTAAAGGGATAAAAACCATTAATAAGATTAAGTGAGAAATAGAGGGCACATGTGAATGTCAATTAGAATTGTGGAGAGGAAGGGTTGTTTGAATATAAAAATGCAAATGCCTAACATATATATTCATAATATTATAAATCAAATGCCACTGTAGCCTTTGGCAGACAAAAACATTACTTGTATTTAAATTAAGTCCATTACCCATAAGTTTCAATGTGCAAAAAAGGGTATAGACAACCTGCTCTTATTCATGTGCATAGAAATCCCAGCCACTGTGGAAATCAATGGGCTCTGAGGAGCTGGCATTGATTTTCTTGGTGCCCAGGATTTCACCACTGGTGCATGGGGCTGCACACCAGTGTGGGAGGGTGAGTACGAGCATGGTACTGCTCTCCAACCTGCAGGATGAAACAGCCCATGGAAGCCTGGCTGGGCAAGCACAGAGGGGCAGGCAGAAGGGCAATGGAAAGGTAAATGGGTTTGGGCTGCCAGGCTGATGCTTTAAGAAGCATGACCTTCTATTTTGCCAGACACAGAGATTGTCTTACCAGATCTGGACCATAATTCTGGTTACAAAATCAAGTAAAAATACAACCTTGCCACCCTCCTTTTTGCATAATGCCCATTAACCCAGAAACATCCCAATGGTTCTGGAAAAAGCACACACTACATCTTCTCTCAAATATGCTCCAACCAAAATGATGCCACTTACTCCAATCCTTACCCCAACAGTAAAATCTAGGTATGACACCATGTCACTTATTGAAACGCTCAGGACTTTGAGTGCAAGTGTCCCCACACCTCCATATACTCCTGCAAAAGTGAGCTCTGTCTCTGCAGTGGCAGAGGAACTGGAGAAGAGTGCACCCAGCTGAGGAGCACAGTATTTCCCCAGGACACAGCTCTAACCCTGGGGTGTGGCACAGAGGAAATGGTTTGAGGAGCACCATCCCTGTGCCAACTGGTGTCCATTTGAGTAGCCTGGCTAGAGACATCAGGTGCTGCTGGGGAACACATGAGCAGTGCCCAGCCTGTGCCTCAGGCATTGTTTTCAAACAGCAGTTAGTACTCATTACTCATCACACCGTGTATCCTATGAGAGCAAAGCAACCGTGCAGAGGATATTTTTTGCATCGGCTCATCTTCAACCACCTCCAGAATTCCTGCACGAGTTACTGCTCCAGACAGAAACAGAGGAATTCACAAGTCATGGCACATACCTTCCTCATGAGCTTTAGCGTGTGGGAAGAGTCACAGAGCAAAATACAAAGGAGATGAGAGTGTTAGGAGCATCAGAACAACATTTCGCTTGGGCAAAATGGAGGGGGAGGGAAAGACTAAGAATACATTGCAAGGAAATAAAATGAGTATGGATACTAAAAGCAGTACTGGAAGTGAGGGTGCAAATGGTCTGAGATATTAAAAACATAAAGCTGATTTAAGCAGTCATATCAGATTACATTTGTCTTACACAACCATTCCTGCAGTCCTGCCCAAAGCCAGGAGCAGCATGCTGTTTCATAACCCTGATGCTTGCCCAAGTGGATTTACATCCAGAGGCCAGCAGGTTTTGGGTAGCTGCAAGTACTGCCATGAAACAGTGGCCTAGAAACTCCATTATATGAACAAGAATACCATCTTTAATCATTTGCAAAGCTAAAGCATCAAATTTATCATCATTTGCCCTATACCACAGGGTTTAAGCTGAAAAAAAAAGACATGTGGAAAGACTATTGTAAGAATATCAGCCAATCATGAGCATTTCTGTCTGCAGGCCAGATCCACCCCAAATGGACCAAAATAAGCCTGCCAAGGAGACCCAACCAGTCTCGGGGTAGAGACTTTCAACATTCATCCTTTTAAGAGGTTTACATTTCCCAGCACTCTCAGGCTTTTATTTCATGCGACAGTTACCACATACATAGACAGCACATTCAATGGCAAGACAGAATGTGACAACAGACAGTACAAAAAACAAAATGGAGGCAAGTGTTGTCTATATTAATATGCCTATTTGTAACTCCTGCTTCCTTTTGTCATCTTATGGTTTGCTGGCTAAGCCAAAGCTTACTCTTAAAGGCAAGAATTCAGGAGTCATGTCACATACCTTCCTCCTGAGCTTCTTTAGGTGTGAACAGCCACAGGACAGGATGCAAAGGAACATTAGGAGAAATGCATTAATACATGAGCTGAAATAGGCTGAAAACGTGTCATAGGCTGAAAATTCTGCTCGGGGGAAAAGTTTTATCCCAGTAAATAACATGCTAATGGCCAGGAGGGGGAAGGAATTTGAGGCACCTGTGGTTGGGAGACAACTTCCCTTCATGTGAAGGGAAGAAGCAAAATTCTATCTGACAGGGAAAACCTCACAGTAAGGTCATGCTGGAATATCTCTGTGGTTCCAGTTTTAGAGGACAGCTCCTGTCCTTGCCCAGATGGGCTTTATGGTGAGCCTTGCACAGGGCAGGGGTGGCAGAGAGGCAGGGTTAGCACTGAACTGACTGCTGGACCTTAAATTGAGATTATTCCTGTGTGTTCCGGCGGTAGAGCCCACCACAGAGGGCACGAGGAAAGCAAAGACAGCAGAGGCAAAAAGGCAAAGTGACTGGTACTGCTCCTCCTGCACCACCCTTGAGGCCCCACCACCACCACCATGGAGACAGCAGGGAGCAGTTTGGAAGGTGATGGCACATACCTGCTGGAGGAGCTTCATCAGGTGGGATGTGGCAGGAAGCAAAAGCAATGAGATGGAAAATGAGAACAGTTAGACTAAAGTGTGTGTGAATGCAACAGAGGGTTTAAAAAAAAAAAAAAGCACAGGATGTATGAAATAAGAAAACAGAGGAGGAGATGAAATGGAGACAGGTGACCAGAGCACGCACAGATACAAGAAATGTAAAACCATCTGGACCTGGATGCTGTAAAAACTCTGCAAACTGCTCAGAGTGGGCCTGTTGTGGCACTACAGACAGGTTTACCCTGTTTAAGTATGCCCATAGCACAAAGCTTTGCAAATACGGAACCAACACACCCTTTGGCTCCTTGCACCTGGAGCACCACATCCCAAGCCTCTTGAGTGCAAAGGGTGAGTTTCTGTTCCAGCCCCTCTCCCACCCTGTCTGTCCCAACTTGCCTATTTGTGGAGGCAGCTGGGGTTATTTACCAGCACCTACATGGTTATAATTCTTTTATGCATATTATGTACATCATGTATCATGTATTATAGCTTATAAACTTATAATATATATGATATATTTTATACATAATATGACATTATAGCACATGTACTATATAACATAGGGCCAAGCACATATTTTACCACAGATGGATTTTGACTTCAAAATCCATCTGATGATGATCTGCCAAGCTACGTAGGAGAAACCAGTTGACACCTGATAGAAACCTTTCTAGCCAGACCCCAGTTATTCCATGGCATACAAATACCCAGGGCTAAAAATCAGCCTCAGAGCACGTTGTGTCTTGGATAAAGGGATGGTATCCACATTTTCTGTGCTGCTTCCTCCCCAGAACTGGAGCAGAGGTGTCTGCACAGATACTCAGGGATGTGGGGTACCCTCAGTGAAATTTGTGCAAGGGACAAGAAAATCCCTCAGCCTTCAGAGAGTTTGTCCCAGCATCTTTCTCTTGTCTCTTGCTTTCTTCTATCACCTTGCAAAATCGAGGTGCACATCATCCTGCTGGTGCAGGAACCAGCAGGGCCGAGATGCTGCTTCACCTACCTTCCTCCTGAGCCTCTTCTGTGGGTGGGAAACATCACACAGCAAAAGAAATGGGAGGAGAAAAATTAAAACAGGAAATAGGTTATTGGAACATTCCTGAGGTTTGCCAAGCTCCCAGGCCGTTATGGGTAAGAATACACAATGATGGAATTACAGGGTGAGAGAGAATTAAAAATAACATTTTTATGGGCACATTATGGGGTTATAAATGTTACTGAAATATGGGAATATGACCACAAGTGAAAACCACATAAAAAGGCACCCAATATGTTATTCTTTATTAGAGCTGGATAAAATCCCCTAAACCCAACTTTTGGTGAACTTTTAACCAAAAATAAAACTGTTGCATTTCTTTTGCTTTACATTTTTTGCTCATACGGTTAAAATTTTTCACCAACACTTATCAATTTTTGAAAATTCTAACAAATTCATTCCTGAATTTTACCAGATGAATATAAATTTTGCAGCATTTCTCCCTCCCTTTAAAATACTCATTTTGACACCATTGTGCCAAAAATAAGCCAAACAGTTCAGTATAAAAGGTGTAATAAAACAAATATATATATATGCTTGTTTCCATACACATATATGCATATGAACACATATATATTTATATTTATGTGTGTATATTATATACATTTTTATATGTATATATCAATGCATTTTATTTCTTTCATATATATAAATGCTTTAGTTTGATTTTTTTAATAAATAAAAATAAAATGTTTAAATAAAACAGGCCAAATTTCCTACCAGCTCAATAAACAACATCAATGTCCACTATTGCATTGATGTCTGTGGCTCAAGACAGAGTCCTGACACTGGGTGAGAAATATTTGATCTGGATTTCTTTACACACGTTCTCCCTCTACACTGAGAGAGAAAGAAAGCAGAAGCCATGTCACATACCTTCTTCCTGAGCTTCAGGTGGCAAGTGTCATGGAACAAGAAGCAACAACAAGCAGGAAAATGAAAACAGAAAACTGTTAGAAACTGGTGCTGGGGTGAGCAAAGGCCTGGAGAAAAAAGGTGGTTAGAAAGTGATGGAGAAAAGTTATATGGAAAAGAAATGGATGACTTCAGAAAGAGACACAAAGGTCAAGCAAAAGTATGGAGCAAAGAGAAGATACAACTCAGAGGAGCCATTCATGCAGATTAAAAAGAAATTCACCTGCCTATTAATGTCATATCAGTCATTAAAATCTTGAAAACAAAAAGTAGATGGTTAGGGAAGAAAGAAGAAAGGAAAAAATTGCTTTTCCTTTAAGGAAGGCTTGTCTGTAGGAGCAACACCCTTCGCTTGCTCTTTTGTCATTTGACAAGACGTAAAGGATGGAGCATGAAAAATGCCTTCAACCTTCCTGGCTGTGCCAGTCCATGCAGGACCAGAGAGACAGATAATGACTGAAGGCAGCTCTACAACCTATTTAGTGTCTCTATTTTCTTTTTCTTGAGCCCTTGGTCCCTTCTGAAGCAATGCCAGGGGAAATAGTTGCTTAAGGCTAATGTACCTTATTGCAGTAGCAGAAACTAGTCTCACCATGGCCACAGCTGCACCTCTGCTCCCACCACCACTGATGGGAATTTGCCTGTTGCAGCAACTTGGAGGAATCCATGACCAAAAAAAAAAAAGAAAAAACAGAAAAGAAAAAAAAAAAAAAGAAAAAGCTCTGCTGTGTGTAAATCCCCAGAATGGACATTTCTACACAGACACAACTCTCTGTCTCTGAGCTGGTGTCATACCCTCCATGTGCAAATATTCCACCTCCAGTAAAGGGTTTTCCTTTTGACCCCTTAGAAGATGCCTTAGGCACTAAGGGCAGATCCTGGGAGAAATTCCAAGAGTTTGGCCCTTAGCTCTGTTCCAGACACCTTGGGAAAATGAAGGATGACAAATGGCACCTACACTTGTCTGAACTGAAGCCAGTGTGCCAAAAGTGCCCAGCAAAGACAGTGATACATCTCCAAATTATCTTCTCCCTGCTGCCTGCAAAAGGTGAGAAGGGTTTTTCATGCTCCATCTTTCCAGATCAGCACTCTGTCTCTCACAGCTTGTCAAATCACATTTTGCCAGCTAAAGGCATGGTAAGAAACTTCATCTTTGCCAGTTGGTTTTCTGCCTTGCCTTTTCCATCCTCAGCAGTGCCCTGTTGGCTGCTCCTCAGGAGCTGGACAACCTGCTCTTCTTTTCAATTTCAAAATTTAAATGCAATCTGTGGACACTGCCAAAATGAGAATGGCAGGATTTCACCAATGATACGTTATGGGGGCTCTGCACCAGTCCCTGCTCTGAAAAGCTCCAAGTTTATGGACAGATGAGCCCTCAGCTTGTTCACCATCCTCTCATACAAATACTCCATTTCACTGTAACATGAAGGCTCTGCATGTGTCAGCCCCAAAAATCTTGATTGTTTTTTTGTTTTCCAACTGGTTTACTGATTAAGTGTTTCAGATTGCCTTTAGCAGCAAGCACCAAAGAGAAGGGTGAAATGTAGACAAGAGAAAAGCAGGGCCAAGAATCAAAGAAAGATAAATTACGTTCCACTTTTTTTGTTACCTTCTTCTTCGTACTCCTCTGCATTGAAATGGGAGAGGGGGGAAAAAGCAGACAAATCAACCATCAGCCTTGACACATCTGTAGAACATTACCCATGACAGAGCCCTCTGTGCTCACAGGGCTGCCGGGCAAGATGGTTTCTGAGAGGCCACTTGCAAACCAGCAAGTCAAATAACAAGATTAAATGACTTTGAAAATAAAAAAAGAGTAGCTCTAAAAAGGGGAAGAAGATAATAAAGTATTGGATTTTTCCTTGGGCAATGGAAACTCAAGGTTAGACGTGCATTAGAAGGGAAAAGGTAGCAGAGAGGGCCTCTGAATATAAGAAAAGTGTCTATGTACCTTGCTTGTAAACACTGTGGGCATTTACGTTCTAAAACCAGAATATATTACACATACAGAAGCTTCAAAACAAATTGCCAGCAGATGGCAGTGCCCTTACAAAAACTAGCATCGTCCCCTCCCACCAGAGCATCAATTTGGGGCTGAAACCCCACGGGCAGCCCGCCGCACGGATACGGCCAGGGTGCTACAGGTACTGTAAAAACCCCAGAAGCTGGTGACAGTCAGACAGACAGGAGCACAAAAAGAAGCTTCAGATTTGTCTAACCATAACAGCTGACATAGCCAGCAAATGTTGCAGGTTTGCACAGAAGCAATTATAGGCAGATTTAAGACTTACCCTCTCCTTGTTCCCTGTGAGAGAGGAAAAAAAGGACATTGAAACGAGGTAAGTATGTATCCCGTCTGTATACTGATGTCAAGCTTTAAACCACACACTGAAGCAACCCAATGCAAGGTGGCTGAAATTCTGTTGTCTGCAGGTCTGTCCATGATTCCTCTGATCCCATGACTGCCCTAAATCTCCCTTCTGATGCCAAAATGTCAAATGATCCCATTGGGTTGGGTCATTCTACTCTGAATTTGTGAAAGCAAGGCAGAGACCCCTGCAGTGTGGGTTTGACTCCCCCTCCTCCAGGTGCAGCGCCATAGCCACAGAGGGCAGGCTGAGCAGGGTGGAAGTGCTTGGGGAATGCCCTGTGCTGGACAGGGAGGGGTCTTGGATGCTCTGAGTCAACATGCTCCTTCCCCACTGCCTCGGGGGTCTTCAGGCTGAGCACAGAGCACAGGGATGCCCTGGCTCTGCTCTGTGGGGCCAAGCTGAGCAGATAAACACACAGACAACTTTCTCTCTACTTACACTTCCTCGGTATCAGACATGTTGGCAATTAGTTTCTAGACAAAAGAGAAGAAAAGGAAAAAAAACAAGAAGAAAAATGTTGTTATTAGTGAGTGCACCTTATAAAAAATACCAAGGCAGAAGCAGATGCATTGACATTTGAGGACAAAAAAAGCCAAGCACCTGCTTTCCCACACACCAACCAGCTCCCCACCAACACTGACATTTTGGGAGAAGCATAAACCTTTGCCACCCATGTCAGAGGACAAAGGGAGGGGGAGAGGAAAAGATCATCTGGAAAGATAAATCCCATCAATTCAGCTGCTTCCCACAGGCAGTCCCAGGGGCTGCCTAGTCCCAGCTCTGAATTACAAAATTCCCAGAGCTCAGGGAGACAGGCAAGGCCAGGGCGTCCTCCTGCATCCATCTGACATTTCCATCGTTCCAGCAAGATCAGAGGAATTTTTCCTTCTTTTGTGCTACCACAGGTGGGAAGGTGCCAGCTCCAAAGCCTCAGTCAGTTACAAAAATAACTGAAAATACCAATAAACCTTGAGATAAGTACTTATTTGTCAGCACCCAAAAGTGTGTCTGGTTTATACAACTGATGAGTGAGTGAACAATAATTTGATGATTAGTTTAAGATGAAAACCAGCCACATGCCTAGTTAGGCAGCTCACATTGATATAACCATTTCTATGTAATGCATCACTGGCTTTCCTAACAGCATCAGCTGCCCTGAGGCCAGGGGAGAAGATGAGGAAAGGCCCCCAAAACTTTCTCCAAATCCACAGCAGATCTTAAATTAGAAAGCCAGGCTTCTCCTTGCTGGCCCAAACCCCAACTTTCATGACTTCATTATTCAGCTGATATATGAGAGAAGTCTTGAAGGAGCAGGTGGGCTGACTTAGGTTCAAAAGGAACAACTGCAGCTCAGCAGCTTTCTATTTCAGAGGAAGGCAATAATCCCACAGGCTCCAACCCTGCCCTATAAGGGATTCTCTCCATTCCCCAGCAATGACCTTGGGCACCATACATTAACATCAACAGGATTTAAAACCCCCATGTTGCAAGGAGAGATAAACAGCCAAGATTTTTTCTTCTGGTTCCTCATTTATTCTCTTTCAGAAATTCAGCATTGCCCTGGAAGTAGTGCTAGCAGGGTCTGTGTTATGACCTGACCTGAGGTGCTGGATGGGAGGGGTAATCTACTGGCAGGGCACATCAGATTTGGGCTCAGTGGTCTCTTGGGCCCAGGCTGCTTTTAACTTCATAGCTGCAGTTGCCCACTCCTTGGTTGCAACAGCCATCCCAAGGATGACTCTGGGGACTCTAGTTCCACCAGGCAGAGGGAACAGGGGGAATTTTGTGTTTGGGAGGAATTTCAGCTTTTAAAAGTCTTTTCTGCTCAATTTACACTGCTGTTAATTACTTGAATGCTACAACACTGCTGGTCTCTCTCCCCTGGTCTTTTCAGTCTAGATTTCATAAAATCTTCAGGATGAAGACTTGCACTTGCTATCTCCTCAGTGGCTAGGTGTGTTAGTAGTCTCATTTCAGCCTTCAAGAATTATTCAAGCTATTAGTAATAATCCTTGACAGCATGTTGGTTTAAGCAACAGAACAGCAGAGCTTCTCCAGGCAAAAGCCTGCAGAGGGAACCTGCCTAATGCCCAGCTGTTGGCTTCCTCCAAAAGACATGTTCTGTAAAGGCTCAGGGCAATGGCCAATCCTCCCATGGATTAAGCCTTTATAAATGAAGCTTTCCTTCTTCCCAAGGTGAAGGATTAAAAAAAAAGGAGGACTTTTAAAAGGCTGTGGGCTGACATCCTCTCTCATTCTAGTAAGAAGAGTAATACCACTAAATGGTGAAGAAATCAGCTGGAGAACCCTCTGTGTGCAGACAGAGAGTGTCTGCTCAGCGCAGGGCAGGCACATAGCGCAGTGCACGCTGTTCTTTCCAAGGCAATTGAAGTCAATGGGAGCCTTTGCAATCAGGCTTTCCATTAGCAGTTATTGGAATGAGCTCATCTCGTCTCCAATTTAGCTCTAAGGACATCTTGCTGAGAGTTGTCACACTGGCTGTTCCCCTGCCCCCTTCCATATTTGTTAATCCAAGCGCTGCAAATGCGAATGGGATTTTGCATGGCATCTGTCCGTGTGCTATAAAAGCAGAGTGAGAATGCCAGCATCCCTAACACCATAAGACCCCAACCCTGAGGGGATTTCTTGGCCCCAGATAAAATGAATTAATAACAAGTGCATTGGCAGACTCTGTACAAAGATGAGCCAGATACAGGAACCCCATAGGCGAGGGCAGGGGGTACAAAAAATCCAGGGGAGGATCACTGATTTCAGCCTTGCAAGGGCCAAACATCCAACCAGGTTTGGTCCCTCTGTCAAGAGAAGCCAGCATTTAAGGCACTGACTGCCACTGCCCTGGCTGGAAAGATAAAAAGGTTTAGCTTCAAGAAGAGCAAGGTGTCTGTCCACTTCATGGCATTCAAAAGCCATCTGGTCCCTTAAAGCCAGGGGCAAAATGCAGACTGGCATAGCTACAGCCACCAAAGACTAGAAAGGCTCTTTGGTGCCCAGCACTATCCACATAGTCATCAAAGCAGCCAGGAAAATTGGACTATATTTACATCCAAAAGGCAATAAAGAAAGCAATCTGTTAAGAGCGGCAGTTTTTGCAGTTAGGATTAAGTTTGCCCGAAGGCAATGGAAAGTCTCCAGCTGGCTCGGGATTAGCCTTTGGTGGAAATTACTTTACACACAGCAAATGCAGCCCAGGATTAAGGCTGTTAGCACCTTCAGGCAATAATTGGGCTTTGTTTGTATAGTGGCAGAAAAATGGATTCTGGTCTTGACTGAGGTTTAAGGATGTAATAAAATCAATTAGTTAATGCTGCCCACCCTTTGGAAGGAAATCACAACACATGGGAAAGTTTCACCAGACAGAAAACTTCCTGCCTGCTTCCACCCCTAAAAGGTGAAAGCAAAGGTTATTCTGCATTTTGCCCAAGCCAGGCAGGTCACTGGAAGGACAAATACACCAACCCTTAGCCCCAGGTGGGCAGGAATACCATGTCCCTTTTGGCCCTGAATGCTCCTGGCCTCAGCTGAAAGAGCAGAGCCAGCACATCCCAAGAAGCCTCTTAGCAGCTGAGAATGCACCCGGGAGGGGGAATGGGCTGCCTCGCACCTCCAGGCCATCCCTGGAAATAACCCACCCATCAATCATCTCCTCCCAAGGCAGGCCATACAAGGTAGGCAAGGTGGCAAGAGCCGAATGGAAAGGGGGCAGCACAGAAGTGGCCATGCATGGGCAATGGGGCCTGTCAGGGACAGCTCTGGGGCAAGGATGGGCTATGATCCACCAAGCACCACGCAGCCTCTCTTCCCAGCAGGAGCCACTGCAAACCCACTGCAGGGATTTCTTAATATACATACATATATTATATACAATACCTATCTCTTTTGATATGATATCTAATAAGTACATAAACATATGCATATACTTCTCTCTAATGCTAAAACTGAGTAGCAGGACTCCAGCACTGCTGCAGGGTCATAGCAAAATCCCAACTCCCTGTCCCAAAATGTGTCCTTTGTCCTGGTCTACAGAGTAGTATGAGCTGTCTGATTCCTGCAAGGGGTTTTCTAGGGATAACAAAGCCATGACAGAGAACAAAAAGCCAATGACTGTGCCCAGCTCACATCCCCTGCCTTTCCTTGGTCTTAGAATCACCAAGGTAGCAACAGACCAACAAGATCATCCAGTCCAACCACCCACTAGGCACTGCCACTGTAAGCCCTAAAGCACTCAGCCAGGTGCCTCTTGAGCATCTCTTGGGGACCCACCACCTCCCTGAGTCTTGTCCCCCTGAGGGGTGGCTGCCTGCCCTGGCAGTCACCTACAGCCCCACTGGAGCTCCCCCCATCTGTGGCACAGCTCCCACCCAAATTGCTGCCCCCAGAGTCACCTGTGCTGGCATCCCTCCTGCCCCCATAGGATACCCGACGCCTGACAGCAAGAAGCTGATCCAAGAAATATAAATATGCTCATGGAAAACTTTCCACTCTCAAAGGAAATTAAAAATTTGTGAGAGAAATTCCTTGTGTGTGCAGAGGGGCAGGAGGAGGGGGTTAAATTCAGAGTATTGATGGGATACTCTCCATGTTCATTACTTCAAGCTCCTTCACTTTGCTAGCCTGACCATGCAAAACTCAATTTTCTCAATTCCTGTAGGAGGGGACAGTTTTTCCATGGCCACATATATTTTTCCCCAGATCTCCCTCTAGACCTACAGCCTCTCCATCCACCAGAAGCTCCCTGGTGGTCTGCCTTTCGTACCTCCTGCCTCAGCCATCCATTTCTCCGGGTGACAGGGCAGGGAAGGTCAGCACTTTCTTCCTGCTGCTTGAGGGAACGCTCCCTGAGTGCCCCAGAGATAACAATCTCCCGTCCCAAATCTTAGTTTGGAAGGATCTATGTTCCCACTACTAATCCCTGAGACTCCAAAGCACCCAAACCTCTGTGGATGACATGAGTCTTGTAAGATGCCCAACTAAAGCTACAAGTGCCTTTTCCTTAGGATCCTGAGGAGCCCAACCCTCCCCTGGTGCTCCTCCATTCAAACCAAGGTTTATCCCTTCTGTGGTGTTGCCCCCTCTTGCCAGGGACCCCACTTACCTGGGAGGAGCGGAGAGAAGCACCAAGCTCCTGTCGGAGGGGACGGGCAGGCTGGGATCTGCGAGCGTCCCAAGGTGATGCAGCTCGCAACTTATAGTGACATTTGATCGCCTGGGAGGGCTGATTGGCCCCAGGCTCCCTGTGCTGGCCAGGGAAGGGAGCAGGGATGGGCGGGGAAGGGGTGAGATGGAGGGGGAAGCAAGGGAAAGGGGAGGGGGGAAAGGTCATGCCATGTATGGGAGCAGCTGGAGCAATTGCACAGATGATGCTAAGATGGGAGGGACATGTTTGGAGAAAAAAACCTCCAAATATGTTTCTATATTTACAGCCAGGCAGGCAGGGCTCAAAGAGGGGTATCTGAGGCAAAGGCATCTCAGAAACAAACTGAGGGCTCCCATAGCTCCGTGGTACATGATCACTGCTAAAATCCTGGTTGTGGCAGCCTGGATCTCACAGCCTCAACACACAGCAGCAAGCTCCACTCTCCCCCTGGGCAGGGGCTCTCCCCAGCTGCCCCTCCACATGCAAAGGTTTTGGCTGTGCTGCAGGGTGAGAGCTTTGGGAAGGCCTGTGCATCTTCCCCATCCAAGGCTCTTGGAAAGCAGCAGTCACAGGCACACAAGAAGGCAGAGGCACTTGGCACACGAGTTGCCTTAAGTGCATCTGTGTGAGAGTGCTCTGTGGCTCACACCCACCTCTCACTGAGGCTCTGAGGCTCTGCCACACACCAGGGCTGGAGGGGACCTGGAACAAAAAGCAAGAGAGCAGGAATGCAGCAAAAGAGCTCATAAGCCCTTCTTAGCATGGCGTGAAAGCATTATTTAAGTAAGGACTTGTTAGGGAGGGCAGCCGCAGGTGGCTGGAGCTGGGGTGCCTGGGGTGGTTTTGCTGCCAGAGCACTCTCCACAGTTGCCTGACTATTCCAGCAGAGGATTGCAGTGCCTCACACAACCCTCTGGTTCGGGGTTTCCATTTCACTAAATATCCCAGGCTTCAGCTTCCCGTCCTCTCCCTCCTGTCCCTTGGCAGGGCTCCCCAGCAACAGAGCGTGTGCCCTGCTGTGTGCCCGGCAGCTCTAGCACCCCCTTCCTCCGCCTCTAGGAGCAGAGAAGAGCTTCAGGAGCTGTGGGACAGCCGATATTTTTGGCTCAGGTCACAGATTGATTCCTGCCCACTCTTTCCCTGCTGCTTGCAAGAAAGGGTCCCCATCTGAGGATGTAGAGACAAGCTTTAAAAGCCGTGGAGTGGGAGCCCAGTGCTGCAGCCTCCCAGTCACCAGGTAACATGCACGAGCTAAAATCTCCCATCCAGCATGCCTTTTCCAGCTGTCCTGCAGCTTATCCCCTCGCCTCCCTCCTGCAGGGCACCTCCAGCCAATGCCTTTGTTATTTGCCAGGTGGTGGGGGGACAGTGCATCCATCCTCAGCGCCCCAGCTCGATGTGGGGTTTGCTGGGTGGGGTGGGGAGATGGGTGGGCACCCTGTGCTGCTGAGGAGAGCAGCAGCTGCATGGGAACACATGGCCAGACCTGGTATCATCACCTGCACACCCCCTGCAGCTCTGCCCAAAGCACTAACACGGCAAAGCGGCTTTCACGCTGCGCTTTCGGAACCACCGAGCAGTTTTGTGGAAGGCATTTCCACTGGCTCCTTTCCCCCAAGCTCCCCACCAGCTGGGCATGCCTCCCAGAAATACCATATTTGCCCAGACCAGCAGCAGAGTCGGGATGCATGGGAGGAGAGGCTCCCAGCTGTTTCTGTTCCCATGCCTGTGGTGGGCCCAGTTTGGCAATGGCCTTCTGCCAGCCCCCTGTGCCCACCACAGACTGTCCCTGCTGCCACTGAGGGCTGCAGCTCAGGCCTGCCACACCAAGGACTGGTCAATCAGCTCAAAACAAAGCATGTGTGTGTGTCCAAGTACATGCAGAGGCTGGGCTGACAGCAGGGTGCTTCCCAGCAGATGTGCACTGAGCACTCCCCTGGGCCCGTGTGCTGCCAGCCTTTTGGCAGGAGCAGAGTGAGCATCCTGCCGGCTGCACAGCCTCCTCCAGAGCACTGCTGCTGTGGGCAGGGCAGTGCTCATATCACTCAGGTTTCACTCTAAGCATCCTGACAAACCTGCAGCTGGTACAAGCAATGGGAAGGGCAGGCAATCAGACCTCTCTGCTGCAGCTCCATTTGCAAATAGATGAGAAGCAAACATTGCTGCCTGCAGGATCCACTCGGTTCCTGCACTCAGCTCAGTTCCTGTCAAGCCACAGCTCCAGACAACATCCATCTTTAGGTCATGTGTCATGTCTGTGCTCTGTCCTCCCCATCACCATCCACTGGGAGCACGGCCTTTCTGCTCAGGACTGTCCCAAAGGACAGCTGTGCATCCCATGGGCTGCCTCTGTCAGAACCATGTCCATGGCATGTATCTCATTTCCAGTCCCAGCATGATCTGGATCCCTCCTCCCATGGGGCAGAGGGTACCTTCTCCATCCCTTGATAAAGAGGGCTTGTCTGATGCACACCTCTTACTGACACTCTGGTTCACAACCAAGGCTCATTCCCCACAGCACAGTTTGTGGTTGTCCTTTCTTCCCTTTGTGGGTCTCTCTGTTCAGTTTAGCATGTAACTACAGGCCTCTCCAACATTTGTTCCATAGCTTAGCCACAGACCCTGCTTTTCACACATTATCTATCACGTCCCAATTTCACCCCTTGATTCCATCACGCAGCAGTTTCATTCACAACCTGCCACATTTTCCTCATCAGATTTGTCTCCAGTTACTTTAGATGCTCCTGCTCTAGGATATATAATTTTTGCTGCCTTGACATCATCTGCTCTCCCTGCACCAGCAGCAAGGTGTGTGGGGCTCTCCCCTGAGCTCCACAGCACAGCCTGGAGAGAGAGCAAGCACCACCAAGTGCCTCACACTCCCTGCTAGTCACAGAGAGCAGATGAGGGGGAGATGATGCCAGCTGTGCCTGCCCAGCTGCCAAAAGCCACCCAATTTCATTAGGGGAGGGTGCAGCAAGCACCTGTCATGGGAGAAGCCCCTCTGTGCCACCCGCACCAAGGCTAAAGAGCACACGTGAGGGCACAGACATGGACCAGGGTCTCACAGAACCCACAGAATGTCCCTCTGCCAGCTGACCTCCAGCCAGAGCCTGGCATGCTTTTACTGTGACAGCATACAGCAAAGCAGTGTCCCTCCTTGAACAGGAACTGGAGCCTGGGGCAGAGATCTAGACAAGTTTCCATAGGTAGCCTAGCCCAATGTCACATTTCTTCTTGGTAAGTAGGAACACCCAGAATGGCTACTTGAGATGGGCCACAGGAATTTATTGTGCTGCAGGGAAGCTGTAATCAACTCTTCTCATCTTTTCTGGCTTTTGGTTGACCTATTGCAGCAGCCAGTGCACTCAGGGAGGTGATTTTACATACAGTATGCACACACATTAGCCCAGATAATTTTATAAACTGCATAAAGATGTGCACCTTGGTCAAAGGCTGGTGTGCGTGTGTGTTTCGTTTGGGTTTTGTTTTAAAGATCCTTTCCCTGTGCTCATTGCACACCAGTCAGCAGGCAGCATTTTCATGGATCATTGCCTCCATGGCTGGCTAATACTCAGCCAGCAAGCTGAAATAGCACTGGAAAAGTTCATCTGAAAACCTCTACAGCCCTGCAAGTCTGAAATTCTACACGTTCATTAAAGACTACAGAGTTTGTAAATAAAATCAGCTGCATCCTTCCCATAAAACCACCCAGGAGAGATCCAATTTCTGAAATAAAGCAATACCTATCCCTCTTACTCTCCAACACAGAACAAACAGATCTACTTCCAAAGCAGACTTTGCTTTGGCCCTGCAGTTGGGCAAGAGGAGTTCCTGAAGTCCCTCCTCACCCAGACTTGCCCATGACTGCACTTACACCTTCATGGCAGAACTACAGAGGAACTTTCACTGACACCTTCTGTCATTCTAAAATGGTTAAGTTATCCAAAGGGAATTTAGTTACGAGGAAAAGGTGTTTTACTTGAGTTCAGAGTCTGAATGATTCTTTATACTCCCTTCTCTCCAAAGTCATGTTTGAATGCTTTCAAAACAATATATTTTATTCTTTTGCATGACATAGATATTTCAGGTTTGGCATGTTTGTCTGCTTCTACAAATAACAGCCTTTAAATAATTGAAGGTATCCAGAAAAATGTATTAAGCTCACTGGGAAAGTGTGGGAATGTGTTTTTCTGTTCTGTGACATTCAGTTATAAGCCTTTTACCATGATTCAGTGCAGAGGGGAAATGGGAATCACAAAAGCCATTTAAGAAGGCAAAGTAAATTTTATACAGTTTCCCTATGCCCTTTCTTCTCTTCATCCCACCCCAGAGAAAGGGATTCTGCAGGAGGGTTTATTCAGCAGTTCAAGGTTAGAGTAGATGTCCTAAGTTCATTGAACACACTTTCCAAGTTAATTGAAGTAGCTGTCAATAAAAAGGCAGATCAGATAGTGGCTAAGTAAGTACATTCAGAGAAAGGACAGAATATAAATATATATATACATAATTATTTTCTGTTTCTGAGCAAAATCCAATGGCCTGTTTTATGCAGCCAGTCAAGAAGAGATCAGAATAGCCTTAAACTTTATAACCAGCTCCTCTGAGTTATCAGCAGACCACTATCGTTTTACTGGTGATAATGGGATCCTGGGGAATATGAAGCAGCCCAAAGGGGCTGAGCAAAGACCATCTTTTCTCCCTGGCTCCTGTAATACTGTCCTGTTGGCACTTGGGCTCAGGATCTCCGTCCTTGGGTGCCTCTCCTTTCCCCAGTAGTGCCTTGGTGCAGGGTTTGCCAAGCACAGGAATGCACCTCTCACAGCAGTCATTCAGATAACAAGGAGAGCAAACAGTTGCCAAGCTCTGGGTTCACCTACCTGAATATTGGAGGGTGGCTGGGGAACATCAATGCACCAACACCTTCTCCTGGTTGTGGCGGCATGGAATCACAGAAGTTCAGAGGCATGAAAAGGAGAATAAAAAGCAACAAACTAGCATTCTCTTATTGATGACCACATTACCTACATACATCTATTTAGCTTCCCGACACTGCTGTTCTCCTCTTTGCATCTGGTGGGAGGGAGTCAACCAGCATTTCCATGGAGGTCTCTAGTGTGTCATCCCTTCTGTGAAATGTGGTTGGTAGAAATATCTGCCTGTCTTATCCCATCCAAACCTGTAAGAACAGGAACTCTACATCTTGGTTAAGAAATAGGAAGGGATCTGAACACTCCCTACTTCAGCACATGCAAACACAACCCAGGCCTTTGCATCATTCACACAGTCTGTGCTGCAAATACATGCATTGGCTGGTGTGGCTTCAGTGGTGACAGTGGCAGAGCAGGGTACAATGTGTCCTTGGGCATTTCTGAAGTCTGTTAAAATATTCTTATTCAATATATGGGGTTTCTTACATTTCCAGTTAGGTTGTTATTGCCTTTTAGGGGTTTTGTTCTTTTTCCCCAGCAACATCTTCAGTGTTGGGGACACACAAAGTCACAAGCACTCCTAAAAGACAAGGGCGTTTTTGAGACATTGAAGTTGTCAGTCAAAGAGGGATTAACTGCATTAGGGTATTTGTGTGAAGGAGCGAGCACCTACCCCAAATCCTCCCAGAGGTCTGCACTGCAATAAGGAGCAGTGTGTCCTGCAGAGCCAGGCAGGAGCTCCCCAGTCAGCAGGGAGGCAGAGGGGAACACAACAAATAGAGAGCTCACCTCTGCTACCCACTGCAAAGCACCAGTACATATCCTCCTTCCCACTAGAACCAGCCTCATCTGATGGGCCAGACCTCTGATGGATGAAGGAAGAGCTTTGCTGCCTTGATCCATGATGGAGTAGCTCAGATTAGAGAGGAGTCAGTGGACAACAAGGCTTACCAGTGAAAGCAGAAGGAATTTGCCTTCAGAGCTGGCTTTGTGGTGTAGCCCACCAGCCTCTCAAATGCCATATGAAACAGCCCAAGCTTAACCTGGGCATAAAGCTGTTTGTAGACCTGCAGGAAACTGCTCTCACATGCTCCCATCTTCCTGGGAACACATTTAACCCCCCAGTTGCCATGGCATTCACACTTAAAGGCTCCTGAAAGGTTGGGAAAAAGCAGAACCTGAGAAGTCAGCTGGAAAATGGGATGAAATGCCTCAAGGCCAAGAGGCAGTGAGCACCTGCATGGTGTTGGGGTTGCTCACAGGCTGCCCAGGACAAAGGCAGGCACTGATGCCATCCTCTCCAGCTCATTTCAGCAATCTTAGCTGAGATCTTGGAGTCAAACCGCACATAAACTCCTAAACCAAAATAATCAACTCCAAACCCTCCTTGCTCCCAGTGCAGCATTTTCTACACTTGCATCCTCTGCACATAGCATGTCCCGCACTAGGAATAAGTAAAGACAGCCAGAGTTTGCTCTCTTCCTCTCTTGGGAAGGTAACAATCAAAGCAGAGCTCCAAATTTGCATTTTGCAACCCTGACTTTTGCAAAACAGTAAATCTTACCAGCCAACTTGAAATGCCTCCAACTGGTTTCATCGCCTGGAGCTACTCTGCTAGAATAGCTGTCCTGGCAACATCGCCATCCTCTGCCCTTCACCTCTCCAGTTCTTCAGATGCTGAACTTTGCAGAGCCAAAGTTGGGAGCACGCAACGGTGTCACTCGATAGCCCCTCTTCACGCTAATTTTAGGTGATGGAACTTCTCATGCTTTTAAAAAGTCCCTTTATTTATTTTTGAGAAACCTCTTATTAGTGGCTACCATAAACACTGTTCTATCTGATGTTTTGAACTTACCTACAGGGCTCTAGAAGTCACAAACAACCAGCACCTGGCATGATCTCAAAGAAACAATCACCTGTTAATTTTGTAAACTGGACTGAGTAGTATGATGCTCCCAACATGCAAATGATTTCAGATGGAAACAAATTACACATCAGTAAGTAATGCATTTCTTTTTGGTTTGTTTTTTTTTCCAGTTGATTTCTGATTTTTGTGGTAGACTGTTCCACCATCACTCATTTGTTTGCCCTGGGACATGTGCTTGCTGCATCTGCTTTAGACAACTAAGGCACAATCCCTGTGGGATTCAGGAGATCCTGACTGGACACCCTAGATCTAGGCTGAGCATCTCTCCAAAGACAACAAATCAAGTTTGGCCATTCAAGATAGGGGCTGTGTCCCATCCTCACACTACTTACACCTAAATGGATTAGGAAGGTTGACAGTGAGGATGGTGACTGAGCAGCAGGATGGGAGTCAGGACCAATGCCTGGAGCTGCTGTTTTGTGTGCCCAGAGGAGGTGAGCAAGGCAGGAGACCAGTCAAGGAGCTCACAGCTGCTCCACAGCCTTGGGGAAGACCCACCTATCCCACCAGGCATTTCATTGGATAATTAAAAATTACACTGGCAATTTACTTCTTTCACGCCTTAAAGGACTCACTTGTATAAATCCCAATGGGATATCCCCCTCACTTTTACTCAACCTTTCCCCATTCTTCCCATCATCCTCACAAGCCTCAAGTCCATCACACTTTTTTCTATTTATTTAATGCCTGTCTTTAGCATTGCTAAGCCACTATTTCTGAAAGTTATCAGGAAGAGATGAAGCACCTTTCTGAAAATTTGTGATTTAAATCAAATCACTCCACTGCAACTAATGTAAAAGCTACCTGTCTCAAGGATCCTTGGAATGGTTCCATGTCTAAAGTAAATCCTAGCTCCAGCTACACTTTTGTCAATGTGAAATACATTTTTTCTCTTAACCTGCTTATATACAGACATTATATATATATATATATATATAAAATGCAGCATCAGGGAAAGTGTCTTGAGCTGGCAAGGAGTCACCAACAGACCAGCCTCAGAGCCTTGTTCAGCAGCGTATCAGCTGCCACTTCAGTATTTATAGCCACCCTGCTCTTTGAGCTTGTTTATTTTCCTTCCCAAAGGTGGTGGTGGCAGGAGGCAAAGCTCTGATATTCAGGCTCAGGTGTCCCCAGGGCTGACCTTTCCTTCAAAGAGCAGAAACTGCAGACACATTTCAAGGAACAAAGTCATTTGGAAACTCTAGACTCTTGTGTCCATTACCTCCCAGCGCAGAGCTGCAAACAAGGGCTGAGCAGAGATCTGTTAATTAGCATGCACAGATATACATTAGGATGGATGTAAAAATGAGCCTGTAATTATTTTATACCTGGAAAGAGAACCAGATGAAGTCCAGCCCCCAGTCTTGAGGCAGAACAAGTGCCACATAAAGACATGACACTCAGACTTGAGTTTTTCATTATTTAAGTTTCCCCCAAGTTTAAATAACTCTATTCTATAGCATTACAGTCATCATGGACCACCTTTTTCAATCCCATCTTGCATACATTCATGTAGAATTCATCTGTTAGACCCTGTTGGGGAAAAAAGCAGCACTGAAGCCTGCCACAGAAAGACAAGCAGCACATTTCAGCACCACTGGAGCCTCCACACATTTATTTCAGAGCCAGTGCTGCCAAAATGATGTTCCCCTTCTGCATAATCTAGACAAGATGGGTAAACAAGAAATTGTAGTGAAGCAACACCTCAAGGCATGCCACCAGTTCAGAGCACTGAGAGCCCACACAGGGGTTCCCAGTCCCTCTTTTTGGGCACTGCCAACCTGCCAAGGGGATGGCAATTTGGGGAAGCAGGGCAGCACAGGAGATGCAGGCAGCACAGGGATACAGGGACCAGGAAAGCATCACTCTTCTCCACCAGGCTCTGAGGGGAAGACTAATCCTGCAAGACACACTCAGTGTGACACTTTGTCCTTGTTATGCTCAAAATGCAGCAGTTTCAGGAGAAGACAGAGCTAAAGTCTCACAGCAAAGCCTCTGAGATGCCAGTGCTGCAGGAACCACAACACTATGAAAAATGAACAGAGGAATGATAGGAAGCAGTCAGCTACTGACTAACCCCAGACCAGTGACGGCTGCAGAGTGGCACCAGCCTGCTCTCCTTCACTCAAAAATCAGCCACAGGTCCCTGCAGGTTCCTGCTGAGGGAACAGATGAGCCTCCATGCCCTCATCCCCTCTTAGCATTGCCCAAAATGCACATCCAGCATTTCTGGGCTGCAGCATCCCTTTTCTTCATTTTGGGGAGGTAGGGGAAGGTTTCACCATTCTGGTAACCCCACTGCCAGTCCCACCACCCTGTGCACACCATGTTCCTTTGGGAGGAGAAACAGCACATCATCAAGTTAATTTAGCAGTGGAAACATTCCCCTGGCAGATTTAAGCACCTCATAAAGAGCTGCACACATTTACTCTGAGCCAGTTCCCTCCCTGGTCCCTGGCCACCACTAGAGAGCTCTGGTCTCCCACAACCTGCTCACTTTTCTGCTGCCACCACAACCTGAATTACAGCAGTTGTTTATTGAAACCACATCTAAGTCCCCGTGGGCTTTAAGTGGAGAAAATGCACTCTGCAAATTAACCCTCCTTAGAGAAGGAATCTCACACAAACAGCCTTTGGGGCCTGCTCTGCCCGCCCCAAACTGACAGGGCACAGGAATAGTAACTGGAGAAGTTTTCAGCCATCATTTCTGCCAGCCAGCTGCAGAATGTGTTGAAAGATCAGTGCAACCAATTTGCACACATGCAAATTTGTGTTATTTTCACCTCTAGCCAGAACACATCTCTGCACCACACTGCTACTGCTCCAGCCCCACCTGAAAATCCCAGCACAGCAGAGGAAGGGCTGAAGGGAGGAAAATGGGGCCATTCTGCTCAGTGCTTTGAGGACTCTTTGAATTCCCACCTCCCAGAACTGAAGCCGAGGATGGAGAGAACAAGGGTACCAATCAGCAGAAAGACGAGCAAAAAGTTATATTTGGAATTCTCCTTCTTCACCTACACTTTTCTAAAGTGTTAGAATAGCAGAAACTCTTCATTGTCTCTACCCCATAAAAGTGTTATTACTTGGAAGGTCACCCCTATAAAAAGGTTTTTCCACAAAAAGGTGGATGGTTCCAAATAGAGCCATCAGCTCATTAGTGCGCTGGGTTCCAGTACAGACAGCTATACTGACCTTATCAAAGCTGGATGAGCAGGATACAGAAGAGTTTATTTTATTTTTTTATAGCTGATATCACCAGTGATTTTGGCTGAAGCCTGAGATGTTGCTCAGGTCTGTTCCCTGGGGAGTTCAGCTCTGTGCTTCTCCTGCTGCTCACACTCCCCAGGAAGTGTCTGCAGGCTGCTCCACTGCTCACCCAAGCATTACTCCTTCCCCTTTTAGAGGGGAATTACAATTATTCCCAAGGAAAAGTACAGCAACCTAACATGGATGTAAATGGGGCAGGCACACAGAAAACCCCCTTCCTGCCTTCATCCAGCTCCTTTTCTTCTTGTCACTCTGATTGATGCTTCTCCTCCACCCCACACTCAAGCAGAGAGTTTCAAGGAAAACAGTTTTGCTGCAGACTCCTACATGAACAAAATTCTCAGAGCTGCCATCATTACAACATCATCTTCAAATTTTATTAAATGCTTACAAAAACCAAAAAGAAAATCCAGGAGGCAAAAAGTTTTAAGCAGAAAGCACAATGATGCAGGAAGAGAAACAAGGTGCCCTCCCCTCCTTCAGGAGGGTAGAAACAAGTTGCAAAATTATGTTGACATGGGAAGAAGGTAGGAATGAGACTAAAGAGGGGATGGGGACATGTTAACACCATGAAGTATGAAGACAGAGTTCAGAAACAACCCTAGAAGCTAATTTGCAGACCTCAGGCCCAGGGGCATAAATGCCACTCTTGAGGAACTCAGTTTCCCCACGTTCACAGCCAGCCTTGGTCTCCCCAGACAATTCACTAGGATGCCATTTCACCAAGACAGCTTCCAGCAGCAGCCATTTCCCAGATATCCTGCTCAGCTTCAGGAACACTGATTACAGGATATCAAGCTGCCACCACATCTGACTTTTAGAAGTGTTTCAGTCACTGGCACTGCAGCCCACAGGTCAGAGAATAAGCAAATCACTGTCCCAGAGAAGGGAGATAACACTAGGGCCAGCACTCCTCACCTGGGAAAGGAGATCTCCAATCCATCTTAAACAGGCAGAGGAAGGCAGCAGCTATTTGAAAAAAAGCTGCTATTAGCCTGCTGAGACAGAAAAGTGACAGGAACATTTTGGCACGGGTACATAACTGATTAAAGAATGATCTGGGAACTAAAAGAAATCACGACTAAATTGAATGCAATTTGATGGACACAGACCAGTGATGGAAGTCCCTCCAAGGAGATGACACAGGGGGATGGAGGATGCCTCATAAACAGGGCAAGACTTTACCCACAGCTGGCACCAACAGTGACAAGTGGTCCTTGCACTCTCATCTCACTCTCCCTGCAGTCTTTTTACTCTCAGGATCTGCCCACTGTCCTCATTTCAAACATCAGTTCTTCACCAGATTTCTGTTGAGCTCCTTCTCCGCCACCACCCACCCACCAAGGGCCACAAAAAGAGAAATTCCTAATCACACAACAAAAGCCTTGCCTGCTCAGCAGGGCAGCAGATCCCTCTCTTCCAATACTTGAGGTGAGGGAACAGAGCCTCTCATCTCCATAGCAGAGACAGATTAAAAAAAAAAAAAAAGGAAAAAGAGGAAAAAAAGCCAAAGAGTCACATAGAAAGTTATAACAGGAATGAGTTTTGTCAGCTGATCTAGTTCCTTTCATCCATCTGGAGGCAGTGTGGGGTACTGCTCAAACCCCAAGAGGAGTCAGGCTGTACCCAAAGCAGACTGACAGCAGTCAGGAGAAGAAAAACATCCTTCAATTATCTTCTGTGGAGCAGAGGAAATAGTGGCACGGAGGGTTGCATTGAGTCAGGATCAAGCTCAGCTGCAAGACAAGAAAACACAATGTTATGGAGAGCATTTGGCCTCTCATGAGCAACACCCTGGGGTACACAGAAACTGTATTCTAGCAATTACAGGCAGGTTTCTCCCACCCATTTTCACAAAGCCCTGTGAAACAGCCCCCCATAAGGCTTTGGCACAAGTGAACCATGCTGGGAATGCCCATGGCAGAGGAGATGCTGAGGGCTGCACACCCCACAGAGTCGTGGCTGCACTCCTGCCATGCTGCCTCCCACCCCAGAAAGGAGATTTGCAGGCTCCCTCCCAAGGCCCTAAAGCAGAGAGTGTCCCCAGAGCCCCGAGAGCCGCAGCTCTGCCTGGGACCATCTGCAGCAGGGCTGGGTTCCTGCAGCTCTCCATCTGCTCCACGCACAACAGCTGCTGCAGCCAAGGGGCTCCAGCACACAAATGACTTTTCCATCACTTGATAAATGACTCCTGCGTGCTGACACCCTCCCCACTATTCCTGATTTGGGGCTGATGGCAAATGGAGCCAAGTCAAGAGAACAGTTGGGGCCCAAGAGTGGATGAGCGTCCATCCACCCATGGGAGCTCAACCAGCAGCAGACAAATTTAACCCTTTGAAAGCCTCTTGACTTCTAGATTCACCTCCTTCTAGCTTATCACAAACCCACACATGTTTCTCAGGCAGTGCTTCCCCTATTGTCCCCAGGCTTTCAGCTCCAGCCTTCCCACTGGCAATAAAGCAAGTTTGTCTGCCCCTTTATTTTTGCTTCATTAGGTGGCAAGGGGGAAGACAAATCTTCCTTATTGAGAATTTCTCCTGAGCACACAAAGCCCTGAAGGAGACTCAAAACAAAGCCAGGCATGACAGGAAAGACAAATAAATTAACAGCTGATTTCCTTTTGCTGTCTCTCAGCATCTCACTGCTCCATTAGTCAAGCACAGATTCCAGTAGTCACATGCCATGGAAGTCACCACCCATAAGGACTCCAAGACCCACAGCACAGCAGGTTTCAAGTCAGATAGGATGCTGAGATAGCAGCAAGAGCTGTTCTGAAAGCACAGACTATTTGTAAGAGACGACAAATCTTGAGGTTGTGCAGCATGAAACAGCCTCTGACTTTGGGAGCAGGGGGATTTTCATGGTGTGTGCACACTAAACTCTGAGAGCCCCCATGCCCTCCTCAGTAGCATGTGGCAGCTTGCAGCAAATCCCAGGCAAGATCCCTCTCTGACTCAGGTGGGGACTGCATTTTTCTGGAGTGCAGCAGTCCATAGGACAAGGAAAACACTTAGAGCTGATCAGTAGCTGGGGAGTTCACTGCCCTGCCTCTTTAGTATTCCCCACACAAGCCTGAATCAGGTCAACCTTATAAATCTGGTTTACCAGTGCTGCTGGACCATAGCTCATCTTGTAGTACAGGCTGTCCATGGGACCACGTTAAACAGGAGCAGATGAAGTCATCCCACAATAAATCCTATCATGAAGTGCTGGTATTGCTCACCCTTCAGCAGATCTTAAAAAAGGCACAAAAAACCCCACAAGCAATTACCAATTCCTACACAAACAGAGACAAAGCAGGTACAAAAGTACCTACATGTCCTTCCAACTGCGACATTTTGGCTTTCTGACCCAGAAGAATCTAAAATACCCAAGAGGCTGGGGAGGAAAGCAGGTATATGACAAAGGAATGGGCTCTCAGCCTTTTTTGGAACAGTGCAGACTTGTCTCTAAGAGTAGCTCCCGGAACAAAGCAAATCCAAATGGCAGCCTTGTGCCTAAGGAATGAAGCTGATAAGACACTGGGAATGTCCAACAGTTGTCACCCCCAGCTGACACAAATCCCCTCCAAGCCCCCTCATAGAAAACAGCAGGTCTCTCATGCCTACAGCTAAAGTAAAACATGGAATGATAGAATAGCTTGAATGGGACCTTTAGTTGAAAGGGACCTTTAAAGGTCATCTAATCCAACACCCATGCAATGAACAGGGACATCTGCAACTAAATCAGGCTGCCCAGACCCCCATCCAGCCTGACCTGGAATGTTTCCAGGGATAGGGCATGCACCACCTCTCTGAGAAACCTGTTCCAATGTTTCACCACCCTCATCATAAAAAAAAAACCACACAAAGTTCTTCCTTATATCTAGTGTGAATCTACCCTCTTAGTTTAAAAGCTTTACCCTTTGTCTATTGCAACATGCCCTACTAAAATCCCTGTGCCCCATCTCTCTTAGGAGCCACCTTTACATATGTAAAGGCCACAATAAAATCTGCCCAGAGCCTTCTCTTCTCCAGGATCAACAACCCTAACTCTCTCAAGCCTGTCCTCATAGGAGTGTTCCATCCCTCTGATCATTTCTGTGGTCCTCCTCAGGAGCTGCTCCAACAGATCCAGTTCTCTCTGGTACTGAATGCACAGGCTAGACACTGTCTGGACCCTGCCCACCACAGCCCCTGCTCTGGAGGGCAGCTCATCCACCACACTGAGGGCTTGACCTTGAAGCTTTTGAGCTCAACAAGCCACCTCTCCGGTGCTTTTATCTCTGCTGTCTTTATTAATAATTAAAACAAAATTTAACAACAACAAAAAAATCATCCTTCTCCCCTCATGGCCAACCAGTTTTGGTTTTGGCAGACACACCACCTGCTTGCTGGGTATGGATCACCTTCCCAGCCCAGTGCTGACAGCAGCACTGCAAGCCCCCAGCCAGCCCTGGGCACTCGAGCACAAATAGCTGTTCTGCACTTCCCAGAGTTCTATTCAGGACAGTTTTCCCGCACAGTAGATATCACATTGCACAGCCACACTAACCAGAGCAGGCTGGGAGCAGAACACTGCACACAAAATAAATAGCCCCCTGGGCAAGCCTGACATCACCCTGCCCTCCTCTTCCTTGTTTCAGGATGCTCAGTTACACCCAGCACCAGGGATTAAGAGGCTCAGTGATTTATGCCTCATTTCATAGCAAAACTCAGCAACTTTGTGCTGAGCAAGAGCCAGGATAGAGTCAGATTTCCTTCCTGGGGCTGCCAAAGAGTCACTGCAGGTCAGAGGCTGTTTGGTGCTCCCCAGCTTGCTCGGGAAGAGAAAGGAGGGAACTGAGATGAGTTTTATCTTTGTATCCCCAACACAAACCCTTCACTCCACTGTGCTCACTGAGCTCCACTGACCAGCACTCCCCAAAAAGGAGGCAGTGATGAGTTAGCAGTAAAGAGCAGGAAAAGCAGCCATGCATCCCTGCAGGAGCAGCCCAGCATTGGCCAAAGGGCTGCAATTGCCATTGGAGATCAGACCTGACACAGAGCACAAGCCCTTTCTGCTTCTTTCAAGAACAAGCGATAAAGGCAAAATGGGGCAAAGCCTCCCAAGGGAAAGAGAAAACTTGGTTTTATCTCAGAGGAAAATGTTGTCCCCGTGCTTTATGCAAGAGAAGACCAGCCAGAGTCAGTGGTGTGACAAAGCACTTCCTCAGTGATAAACAGAGCTTCTGAGAAGCCCTGTATTTCACAGGGGTGTCTTCATGCCAGCTGAAATGAATCAAGGCCAGCGCTGACTTCAATTCAAATGACACATGTAGTTTATGGCTGTTCTGTTGTACATAACATTGTATCAGAGTATTAATAACCAAAATTTGGAAAGCCATGAAACACTCCTGCTTTTTGCCTCTGGAGATGTTTCAAAGCTTCAAAATTTCAAACCCACTTTGTTTCCCTTGACACTTCCTTCCAAATCCCATTAGGACTTGCCAAGACACGAACATCTGGGGTCCCCAGGAGCTCTCACTGTGCTAATGCCAGCAGCAGAAGGGCTGTAGGTTTGGCAATACAGCTTCCCCCAGGACATCTCTTGCCCTGCCACACCCACCCTTCAAGCCTGGCTGAGGTTACCTCAGGAGAGCAAAGCAAACACTGATGCTCTTCTCCCACAATATTGACTCCATACTCATAGCTTTTAGAGAGAGGAAGAGGAGGACTCGTATATAAATATTTCGGAATCCGGCCCAGGGCTAAGCCCACACCAACTCTAAACTTGGTCTTCTCTTGCAGGAAATGACAATGCTGATAACAGTATCATCCTCCACCCAGCCTGTTCCCAATCATCACCCCCTTTCCCCCCCTCCCACCCTGCCCAAGCCTGGGAAGGACAACCTGCGGCTGCAGCGGCTGCTGAAGAAGGCAGCCAGGAAGAATGCCATCCTCGCCTCGGAGCAGGGCAAGTCCTTCCGCTCCAGCCTGTCGCCCGTGAACGAAGCCAGCCCCGACCAGGAGTGTGCAGAGAGCGCTGCCCCAGCAGCCGAGACCCCTGAGACCCAGCAGCCGAGACCCCGAGACCCAGCAGCCCCCTGTGCCCCCATGCCTACCCAGCTCTCCGTCAGGCCAGTGGGCCACCGCGCTCTCTCCCCGTTCCGGAAGGGGAAGCCCTTCACGCTGAAGGTCACGGAGCAGCGGCGCATCGCCGAGCACGTCAAGCTCACAGCCTCCTCAGCCATGCCCCTGCTACAGAGGCCAGAAGCTCCTGAGACTCCACAGCAGCCTGAAGGCACAGGCTCCCACCTTCCCTCTCCATCTGACCCTTCAGTACCTGTTTTCCCCAAGCCTCCTCCTCCCAGTACACCCAGCAAAGAAAGGGCACCAGAGGTTACCTATGTCACCAAGGTGAACACTTATTTCCACAGTGTCAAGCCACCCAGGGCTAAGACTCCCACACCAAACCCAACCCTAGGAACTGTCAGCCAGGAAATCAAAAGGCCTACTTCCCCAGCACCTCAAACAAGCAGCTCTGAACCACCTCCAGAGCAGACAAGCACCTCACTTAAAGACAACAAGGCAGCTCTCCCCTTGCCAAAACCTCCCCTAGTTCCTGCTGCAGAGACAGAGCCTCCTGATCAGGCTCCCAAGCCTGTTCCCGCTGAGAAGCCCAGCACCTCTGATGTCCACACCAATAAGCCTACAACCCATGGAAATGACACTGAATGCAAGGGAGCTCCTGAATTACCAGAGCAAGACAGAGACATCCCAGAACCATCAACATCCAGCGCTCCTTGGAGGCAAGCACGCCAAGCAACAGCAACTCCAGCACAAGCTGATGGTACCGGGTCCATCCCAACAGACACCAAGGCAGAACATGTCACTGAACCCCAAATGACTCCCAGCTTACCCAACACCAGTTGTCCCCCCAAGGCTGAGCCAGCACCACCATCAGGAGAAGCACCAAGAGCTCCTGGAACCAGTGCCAGTGGCTGGCATCGCCTCAAGAAGCACTTGATAGTGCAGCCAGAAGCAACCAACTTCCCAGAGTCCCAGCCAGAGAAGCTGGGACAGGAGGAAGGGAATAAAGCTGATGCTGCTCAAGCAGTCATCAAGCAAGACTGCATGGTGGTTAAATCAAAAGCCATGAGAATGTGGGATGCCATCTTATACCAGGTGGCACTCGGCAAGGAGAAGAAGCAGCAGGCAGAAGAGAAGAAGGCTCAGAAGGAAGAAAGCTTCTTCCTGCCCCGCCGCCTGCCCATCCTCCTGCACAAGCCACGTTTTGACGCCCGCAAGCTGAAGGAGCTGGCAGCCAAGCCCATGACAAAGATCAGCACCGTGTTTGAGGTGAGCCGCTTCCGGCCCAAGGGGGCTGAGGAGCACACCAAGAGCTTCAACAGAACGGCATCAGGATGGTCTGTGCACTGACACCAGGCTGCTCCAACCTCTGACCAAGCCCAGTGCAGCCAAGCATAAGGAAAAAAGGAAATTAAATAAAACCTCTCCAAGCCAGCAGCACCATGCTGCAGGTTTAAGGGTTACTCTCAAAAGCTCAAATGCATAGCTACCACATCCACAGGTCACAGGAAAACAAACGTGCTTGTTTTAAGAAGAGTCAACAACAATCACTGGAGGCAGTAACAGAGTGAAGGCACACAGTGAAGAGGACAAGCTGCCTATAGAAAAAAAGACCAGTTTAGAGTAGGATAATGGAATCTGAATCTTTTTGTTGCATTTATCTAAGAGATTGATCCTAGGAATAACAGCAGTTGCATCTGAAATGAAGGAATCTGGGTTGCTCCAGGTCTCTAGGGAGTGTCTTAGAAACCAAACTCAAAGAGGATACATATAGCCTCTAACTCATCTACTTAAAGCGTGCTCCCTGCCCATTTGCTGAGAACAAAATGGAAACTCATCCTTTCACCCAAAGCACAGACAAGAGACAAAGATATCCTGCTCTCACCAAACACCTCATCTGCCTATCAAAATGGGCATCATCTGACAGCCTCCTAGGCCAGTCTACTTAATAATAATGCACAGAAAAACAATTTTGTTTCAATAATCAAGTTCTGTTATGTATTTTACCATGTTTTCTCCACAATAGCTGACAGTTAATGTTCCCACTATAACCAACAAGACCCTGCTTTAGCATGTGGGTACCCAACTCTGTATTTAACAAGGTGCTGGTTTCTGAGTGGCTCTGCTAACACACGTAGTCTCATTTTCAGGGTGAGCATCATGACAGTTGCACACCTGCTTGTCCCTGATGTCCTGAAAAAAGGGCATTTAAAGGAAAATACTCAACTCTGCCCACCCACAGAGACAACTGGGCTTTCCAGTATTGTCCTTTGCAGCTCCACTGCCAGCAGGCTTGTGAGCATGAAAGCTGGGAGATTGGTTATTTCTGTTTCACAAGGGACTTGGTCATGTGCTGGGGTGTTCCTACACAGCTAATATAGGATTGCTAGGTTTAGCCCAAATAGAATATAAAGAGCTGTGTACAGAGTTTCCTTTTACATGTGCAGAGGGTACGGAACTGACCAACAGTTGCTCAAGCCAAGCTGCAAACAGACTTGGAAACAAAGAGTCCCTTTGGCCTTTTTTGAAGTCTTCCTATTTTGCAGTGATGCTGTAAGAGCAGTTCATTTAGAAAACCTTAAGTTTTCACTTTACCAGTCTTATCTCTATTCTGTAACTCTGTCCTTACTCAGGGCAAAACCAAGTAGGAAGAATAATCCAATTATCTAAGGTGAATATTTTTTCAAAATCCCAGTTTTCAAAGAAAAAGGTAACAAGAGGTTGGAAATGTGCAGTAATCACAAGTGAATCCTAGGTAAGCCTCTGCAGGATAATTTAACATTGCTGCAAGAGAAGGCTACAGAGAAGAAGGCTACAGAAAACATCCATGCAGCAGCACAGCCATAAAAATTTAAAGTGTGCAGCATAAAACACATAAAGCAGATAAAGGCAGCCTTACCAGAGAGTGATAAATGGCACCTCACTGCAGCACAGCCAGATGGATGCCTCTGCACAAAGGTCTGGATGCACAAGAGCCACAGTACCGGCATGAAGCAGAGCAGCCAACATCAATTACATTTGGAAGACTAAGTGAAGGTGGTTTAAGAAGCACTTGTGCTTTAAAACAGCTTTTGTCCTGCACCAAGGACAACCACCCAGAGCAAACCAGCATCTCTCACCCAAGGCTTAAGTTTTGCATGTGCTGGGCCTCCAGTCAGGCTGCATTCACACCCCAGCCCCACTGCAGACAGATGGAGGATGGGGAAATGCCACTGGGAAGAGCAATTCCCACTAGCAGAAAGAAGGAGGCAGAGGAAGGCAGCTCTGGGTGCATGGTTTAGCTCTTTTACCCCAAAAAGGGCAGAGGCACACAGCAAGTATGGCAAGTCCTGCACACAGCAAGTATGGCAAGTCCTACACGAGGGTACTCAGAGATGGGAGAGCATATCCCTGGAGGCAACAGATTTCTACCAATGGCTGCTCACTGGAAGTCACTGTGGTGTCATCCAGCCTGAGCTGCTGTGCTGAGGAAGAGAAGGGGAATGCTACTGGGCACAAAATTTGCCCATTTTTCAAATGGCATCAGGCAGTTGCTAAATGCCCAAACTGACACCTACAGAAAAACCCCTGTCCCATAGCCTGCAGTGAGGTCCTGCAGCCCAGGAAGAGAGGGAAGGAGAAAACAAGCCACACCTGTGTTAAAGCAACTAGAAAGCTGCTAAGGTGGTGTAAAGCAAGTGACAAGGGGAGCCAGAAGGGTTTGGGAGCAAGGTCATGACAGTGATCCAGTAGTAGGGAAAAAGGATGAACATAGTTCGAGGGGGTGCAGAGGAGCTGGGGAGCAGGTCCCCAGGGAGCTCAGAGCACACAAAACAGACAGCTAAGAACCTAAGTACAGAAACAAGCCAAGCACCTCCAGCTATCACAGCCATTTTGCTATTCACAGTAGAAAAAACCCCAATACTTCCATATGAACAAACCTAGAGAGCAACAGTTGTGCCATGGGTGTTTGGAGCACTGGGTGGATCCTAGGGGACATCCTGTGACAGTGCTTGCCTCTCAAGAAAGGCTGCTGGACAAAGACCAGAGCCAAAGGCACTTTCATTTGAGCTGCTCAGAGAAACCCAGGTAGGACAAACAAAACCTGCTGGCAACCCTGCAAAACCTGTTTGCTGCAGAGAACTGAAGCTCAGTAGGGTCCACCTGCTGCACTGAAACAGACCTCAGGAGAAAGAGGAGACTGATCAAAGGGGAGACCTTATAATAGGATTCTCAAAGTCACAGGCAGAGAAGCAAGCTGAGGATGGAAGTTCTGTGGACTAAAAACAGAGCTTCAGGCAGTCTTGGGCTCATACTGCTGCCCATCTCAGTGTAGAACTCAAAAGGGCATATCCTCTAAATGGGCACTACAAAAGGAAAGAAAAAAACAAGCCTAAACAAACAAAATGCAACACTCAGAAGCCAGCTCCTTAAGGGTGGGAGGGAGGGGAAAGAAGGAACACAAGCCCCAGGAGAATTCAGAAACAAAAGGTGTTTTGTAGCAAGCAGAGCTATTTTAACCTTGGCAATGAAATAAAGCTTCTTTTATATAGTAGGAAAAAAAAGGAGAATGAGCTTGTTTTCACCCTCAACTTCCTCTCCACTCATCGTGCCAGATGCTGCCCAGTTGGATGCAACCAGTTACCACCTCCCTCTACACCATTCCTCCTTATTGCCACAGCCCTCTGCTATCATCCACTCAAGATAACACCAGGATATCTGTGAGTCTGAGCACAATACAAACATGAGATCCAAAGGCCATTTCAAGAGAGCACAGAGACAGCAACCCAGCTCTGCCTTGCCCTTGCTGCACACCAGAGAGCAGTCCTTTCTGCTCTGTTGTTCTCCCCAGTACAGCAGATGTGCACATCCTTCCTGCTACAACCTTATTATAGACTGGTTCCAAGAGGTTACTGAAGTCATTAAAAGTCTTCTCCCTGATTAATTCAGTAAATCTGGGAATTAAACCCCAGAAACATTTGAATTTCAGAAGTACATCAGCCAGAATGATCTTCAGCTATCTCTCTCTACTCCTTGCAACTTAAGAGAGCATAAGGAAAGACAGCAGATAGAGACCATTCCTTTGAACTAGCAAAGGCAAACATCTTCACCCACACAGCAGCAGCTAAGGGACTTGCCCTGCAGATTAAACCAACAGAGGTATCCAGCAGCATCAGAAAGGCAGAGACCAAAACAAACCCCTGCTGGTACCCACTCTGTTCCAGCCCAGTCAGGCTCCAGCTGTTCCCATAGAGCCCCTTCCAACTCACCCAAGTGCTGCTGGCAGAATCAACCCCAGCATGCTGGCAGAACAGCCCAGGAGGTTGTTACACAGAGCACAGCCATATCCCACCTACCTGGTTAATGAGTTCTGCAGACACACTATTGCTCTGCAGCATCATCTATCAACACCTTCTTGTACTGGCCATGGCCCGTTGCAACAAATTTGTACTTTTTGCCAGAAGGAATGGACTGAATGGGAGAGAAAGGAAGAGCCAAAATCAGCATTTTTCTCTGTTAAATAGGCAGTCAAAAATCAAGTAACTGAAGCCAGAGGAGCACATGATACAGTTGCCTTTAATCCCAGAGGGCTCAGGGACAGCCCATTCTGTACTGCCTTCCTGCCCCCTTCACACGAACTCTGCACAGACCCATCACCACCTTCTGTAAGCATGAGGCAACACAAGAACAGGATAGGCAACAGGAAAGCAAATGCAATGCAGGCATTGCGAGGGAGGGCTCATCTAATATCCCAGACCCCCAAGCCAGGGTTGTTTTATCCATGACAAGAGACTGTGGGATTTGCCAGGTACTGGCAGTTTCAGCACAGGAACTGACAAGATACTTTGATATTCCTCTCCCAGCCTAGACAGTTTGAGCAATAGCTGCTTGCTGCATTTTAGAAGACATTTCCACAAATATTCCCACAAAACCCCAGATCCATCTGCAAGTGATGCTGTCTTAGGTTCAGTTCCACTTAGTTTTGCACGTTTTGTTTACGCTCAGTGCCAAAAAGCATAACAAGAGCAAAATTACTCAAATTTTCAGCTCCATTTGAGCCTAGAAGGCTGTGACTCCTAGCTCATGGGCTGAGAACATGTATTCAAGAGACCTTTCAGAATTACTGGACATAAAAGTATTTCTGCCCCCATTTTCACTAGAGCTGAACCAATAGCAATTCACTGCTAGGAAGAGCTCTTAAGCATGCAATTGCATGGACAGACACAGGTAGCCCTTGGCCCTGCAGAACATCATCTCAGTACTGCCAGCCCAGCCACCAGCTCTGCAAGTGCTGTCACACTCACAGACACCAACTCACCTTGACACTGCTCTCAGGTTTGGGATTCCCCTTCTGTTCCCAAAGGCTTCTTTTACTCACGATGTCTCCAGCCACGATATCCTGAGAAAATGATGCTTTCATTACCCTTCACTGCTAATGCTGTGAACGTGTCTTCATTCACATCCATTTCCAACCCACACATCTGACCTCCTCTTTTTTATTTATAATATCACATCTGACCTAAAACAGCTGCTGCTAAAACCCATGACTGTGAAAATGTCTTCCTGTTCCCAGTGTACCCTATGTTTTCCTATCACTCTTCCACAAGAGTCTGAATTAGCTCCAAGATGTTTATTTTCTTAAGTTTGTTAACTATTTAGGACATGTAAACATCAAGGCTTCTCCACCAAAAGGAATTCTGCTCTCATAAACAGACTTGCAACCAACATATTAGAGAACCAGCCTCACCCACAACAGCCAGAAAGTGAAATCACTGAGAGCACTACGTAATGCTCTCTGCATTTTCCAAGTTTGTAAGATTTATCACCTTGGTACTAGATGCAAGGTTGTGCTTGGCAACTGGAGCTCACCCCCAGCCCCTGTAGGAGACATGCATTCTCCCCAGCAGCTGATTTTATTCCCATTTCAAATCAGAGCTTCAACCAGGAGCACAGAGGTTTTCCTGCATGGACCACCAAGGAACAACTGGGGACCCTGTCAGAAAAATTGCATCTCCAAGGTGCAAAGCCTTACAACACAATAGAAGATCTCCAATATCGATGCCTTTGGAGTCTGGAAGCCCCACAAACAAGATGCACCAACAGGATACACAAGGACAATGCACACTGTGCCCAGGGACCAGTCCCTGCCCCTGGCACAAGCAAGGCAAATCCCCCAAGGGCTGTACCTTACAGGCTGAGGGCTTCACAGCCGATTGGGCTGTGACCTCCCCAGTCTCCCAGAGGCTTTTTGTGCTGGCTACCATCATGCTCGTGGTGGGAAGGTCGAGAGAGGGCTGCCGCACAGGTTTTGGAGCCTTTGAGGAGGTCTGGAAAATAAATGGAGACAGTTTGCCATCAGAGTGTGCCTCTTGATTATTTTTATCCTTGGAGATAAGGGGGTGTAAAAGGAGACTTGTAGAGTCCTACTAGTTCCTGTCAGATACTCCCACTCTTCAGGCAGAGAACACAAAAAAACAAGCACAGGACAGCTTGCCAAAGAAACCTACTTTATGCTGTGGAGGGACACGCAGACAGGAGCAAGAGTGCTCCCACCCAAGGGAGGACAATTTAGCAATCATCTCACAGATGGTAAGGCTGAGAGGCATGGTGGGGGAGCAGCACCAGCAAAGAGGGCTCCTGGGAGGGTGGGGGCACAGGCAGCACAGCAACCCACCTCAATAGCCTGTGTGTACTGCTCCAGCCTGTCATCGATCTTGGACACCGGGAGAGGAGGCTGACTCTTCTTTATGCTGTTGCTGCAGAACAGAGAGGAGGATTAAGGCGTTCCCCAGTGCCTCAGGCAGAAGGGAGGACTTGGTGAGGCACAGGCAGCCCGTGACTGCTGCCATTCCCCACAGCAGGGCCTGCTGACCATCTCCCTCAGCAGCAAGGGACCTGCCTTGCCCTGAGGCCAGCCCAGAATTACCTTTTCTGTATCGAGCGGTTCAGCGACTCAGTTCTGTCCGTGAGCTAAAGGGGACAAAGAAGACAAAGATATGACTTTTGTTCAGGGACCTCAGATGGATGCAGGTCACCTTAGCTGACCATTTCTTGGTCCTCATCTCTCACCTGTATTTTGGTTAGAAATGACTCACTCAGCCCCCATGTTTCCCTACAGATCAGAGACAGTGAGCATTCCCTTCCTCCTCCTTTCCAAGCAGGGGAAGAAAATCCCAACCAATTTCAGGGGCAAACCAACCATGTGTAAAATGAATGACAGCTGGAACACCAACCAAAACTATTTTTTCTACTCCCTCTGGTGAAGGAGAAGGTCTCTCTCAGACCTTTGGTTTCCGAGCCAGACACAAAAAGGGAAATGGCAAGTACAGAAAGGCACGGGGGAAAACTAGAGACCACATGTGCAGAAGAGAAGCCAAGCATGGGTTCATGGGTTCAAAGCAGCACAGGCATGTGTTAGGTCAACTTATCTATACCAGAGAAGCACACAGACAGGGCAGATCAGCACATGGAGACACCTGAGAGGCAGCTCTTCATGACAAGCCATCAGGAGAAAGTTTTGCACCAGAGGCTCCTGTGCAATAACTCTTTGGCCAAGACAGGAAGGCAAGCAAACACTTCACAACCACTGCAGGAAAGGAAAGCTGCAATGTTGCTAAACCTTGTGCCTCTTTCATGCCCCAGAAACAAGCATACAGAGAGAAAATCACCTTGAAGCCAAAGGGGGGCTTTCTTAACACCAGCTCCCACAGAGTCAAGGAGCAGCAACCAAGTAAAAAGGAGCCTTCTCCCCCTGTAAAACTGCTGCCTGTACCACAGGAAACATCACCTAGCAAGTTAGCAGATAAAAAACAACACTAAGTGATCGTTTAAGATGCTTTCAGGATGCATCTTAAGGTGCTAAATTTCAGCTAAACAGAAGACAAGAGAGTGTCACATAGAGGACACATTTACCAGCTGTGCCCAGGAGCACGAGGCCATTAGAGAACAACCAAACAGCGCAGACCCGGCTGATAGAGATGACCCGGGGGGAGCCACTCTGCAGGCTGCCCCACAGCAGCACGACAGAAGGCAGCTCTGTCTGCAGGGCAGGCTGTCTGTCTGCCTGCTGCCAGCTCTCTCCTCTGCTCACTGCTGAAGGAGCTGCTGCTCGCCTCTCAGCCACGACTCAGAGAGTTCACCTTGCTCACTGATGGGCAGGCTGGTACCTGACAGGGCACAGCACCAGCCTGACAGGGGAATCTGGCAGATCTTGGCCTCAGCTTCCCAAACACAAGTACATGTCAATGGGAAAAAGTCTTGCCCACCCTGCCAGGGAGATGGGGTGCAGGTGCAAACCATACAGAGGCACTCCTGAAAGGTTGTGAACAAGCACCAGGTTAAACACAGGGGCCTAGAAAGAGCTCTAAGTGGCAATGTATCTCAGTATGACAGTCTAGGGAGGAACAAGCTTTCACTGTGCTACTTGGGAGACCACCTTCCCCCACCCCTGGCAATTCCTTGCAGTGAGAATTGTGCATTTCCCTGGTCCCAAGCACTTTCTGAAGGCCAGAAGAAACCACAGCTGCTCATCCAGCCAGACTCCAAGCTCAGGGCTCACCAGCAGCCTGTGACAAAACAGGACTGGCACAAGACTTCCCCCTTGCCTCCATTTCCCCTATTTCAGCCCTCAGAACCCCAAACACCCCACCATCAGCCTGCCCCAGGTGTGCCCCAGCTCCAGCAGCCACAGCTGGCAGGGGCACACAGCACTGACTGCAGGTGCTTTTGCCTTTCTGCTACAAGCAGGGCTTCTGCTGAGCTTCCTGTGCCAAAACACCTTCCTGGTGGCCAGTGTGCTTAGCACTCAGTGCTCACAGAGCCCTGCTAGCTGGGGTGTAAAGATCAGCCTTCCTTTGGAATGATTCCAAGCACAGACTTTTCCTGAACAATTTTACATCCAGCTTAGTGTGGGGGTGAGCTCTGACATCACCACTACAAAACAGAGACTCATTTCTAAACCTTCCCCTGGCTAATCCCAGCAGCTAAATTGAGGTTGAGAAGCTATGTGTGTTTTGGGACTGTAAAGACAGAAGGTTCAGCACATATAAGCTGCTGAAAGCATTTTCCACATTTTCCTACCAGTCCCACTTCAGGAATATGCTTTGGCTACCCCCACCTCTTTTCAAACCTGGCATTAGCACCCAGTCTGCATCCACACCTACTCTGTCTCCCCTCTTTTTAATTTGACTATAAAATGGATTCTCCACTAAGAGCAAGAACCTGATGGCTGTAGAGGATGAAACCTTCCTCTTGCCATCTATTTACTGATGCAAAAGAAAGTACTCACACAATCATTCCCACTCAGAAAGTGTTGAGTAAATACCACAAAAACGAAATTTAAAAAAAAGCAAAGCTAGCTCCAATAGCAGATTAACAGGCTGCACAGACTCCTCACCATCTCCCTCACTGCTACAATCAAAAAGGTTGGAGCTTACAAAGGCAGAAAAACCCATTCAGTACAGAAACACTTATCTGTCTCTATTGTATTCAAAGCACACATAGAACTGAGGATTTGTAGTAAATGCAACACAAGTCATAAGATGCAATTCAGGTGGTGTTAACAATGGGAGTGTCACAAAGAGCACCAATGCAAACAGATGTGATTGGGAAGGACACAATGCTTCAGAGATCAGAAATGCCCATCTGTTTAAACAACTTGAGTCATACATTTTGTTCTAATTAAGAGAGAAAAGCCACTGTTTCAGTTATTGGGGCTTTTTCCCTTTGGAAGGGAAATTTCATTATGATTTAGTTCTTGTGAATTTTGAAGACTACACAAGTTGAAAGCACAGCTATCTCAGTATCACAATATTCCCTGGAGCCCTCAATGAGCTTTGGACTTTTAGAGTGATGCTACAGCCTCCAACAGCTCAAGCAGGCAAAGCAGGAGTAGAGGAGGCTGACAGCCATGAAAGATGAGGCAAATTGCTCAGGTGGTTTGTCTCAGCTGGTAGCAGGATGGATAACAGGATTCACGCCCCACACTGCTGTAAACCCTGGATAATCTTTCCTCATCATGGGTTGGCTCCTTGTGTGGGAGTTCTCACACATCCAGAGGGGCCCAGGAGCACAAACCTTTGTGGAGCACACTACAGTGTGGTCAGAGCACAGCTCCTCCTCCTCCAGGCTGGCAAGGCTTGGGGCCTTCTGGCGTTTCTCTGGTGCTTCCTCCTTCTCTCCATCATTTCGCCTTCTCTTCTTTTCCTGAGTGCAGAAAAAGAACAAGCCAGGAAGTGAGCTGGTCAAACTGCTTTTTATGCAACAACTGTGATTTTTCCCGTCTCCCAGGCTTCCTGCTCTACACTAAATAAACACAAAAGCACAGATACTTTGAGTTAGCATTATCTAATTTGGAAGCATTCAGGAAGAAGCTCATATGTCATTTGGAAGGGAGGGCAGAAATCAGGAATTTTGAAGGTCTGAGATTCCCAAATGGTATGAAAAGGGGTCCTTGCATCAGTTATAAAGACCTCTTACCACAACTGAGATAGGAAAACATTAATTCCTCATTTAGAGGCCAAAAGGAGATCGAGAAGCTTCCTTTAGAATAAAGGGCTGTAGAGGGTAACACAGTTCAAATGCAAACATCTTACTAACCTTGGCAGTCAAAGTCCCTCTATGACAAATGATATTTGAAGCTCAGGCCCCTGACTTGCACACCACTTGAATTCCAGCCTTGTTTCTCTCCCTGTCCCTCCCCTTAACCAGGAATTATCAGAACAAAAACACCTCAGCTGGGAGCAATGCAAGGCTAAGAGGTCTATCAAGACAAAGAATTCCAGAGGTGTGATAAAGGCTGGGGAGAGAAAAACAAGCAGTATAATTTAGATTTGAGCTCTCCTGTGAAGCTACTCACTGCCCACAAAGCCACAGGAGAAATAACACTTTCCTCCTCGGTATGACAGGGACATGGCAAAGCCACTACAAACCCTGAGAGCAAGCACACTCCCCTCACAAAAGGGCAGAGGCTGCCTGCAGTGACCACAAGAAGGCACAGCACACAGGCAAAAGTGGCACCAGCCCCAGGTTATGCCATGAAAGCACATCTAATGTCTGCTTGGGCTCAGCTTCCAGCAGCAATGCTGAGCCAGGACATGGGAGAGCAGCCCCCAGCATCAGCTCTCCAGAAAGAAAATCAGCTCCTCCTGACCCCACCTCTTGCTCAACTTGTTCCTCTTCCTCCTGCTCTTGAACCTCTTCTTCCTCCTGGCACAGCCTCTCTTCCTCTCTGATAACCATATTCTCCTCTGGGCTTTCCTGATCCAGCTGGATCTGCTCCAGTTTGACTTGAGCTTCTCTCACACCACTCTCCTCTTCTTGGTAGGACTGCCTTGGAGACCTGCAGATGGGGAGAGATCAAGGAATAACAGCACAGTTATGAGCCTTCAGACACCATGAGGTACCTCACACCTCTAGAAATCCCATTTTATCACTCCCCCAAGCCTACAGCATGCTGGGTCTTCCACACCAGGGCTCACAGCCAGTTCCAGGCACCCAGATGCAACAGCAGTCACATCTCACTCTCCCCATTTTAAGTGTCCAAGAGTCAGCTCAGCTAAGAGCTGTGGCAGAGCTGAAGGGATCTGCACATCACCAGCATCATGAAGGGCCACAGGAAAGCAGAGAAGAGCTCTCTGCTCAAACCCCTGCCAGAGACGACACTGCTACCATGATGTGGTGCTGGCCCAATTCTCTGCTTGGCTACAGCTAAAATTCCAGGTGCACCAGCACATCCTGCAGCCAAACACAAATCTGATGCTGCCCCCATGGTTCCCAGCACAAATTCCAAGTGGGGCACATGCTGTCACTGTCATATATTCTGGAAAAATCTCCTTCCCCGGGATTTCTCTCCTGGGAAGATGAGAAGCCTCAGAAAAAAAGAAAACAATTATCTGATTTGCTTTGCCTGTGTTTTGCTGCTTTGGAATGTGTTTGGACATTGTTTACCAATAGGTGATTGTTTCCTTGGTTTCATGTGAATTGTTTTGACTTAATGGCCAATCATGGCCAAGCTGTGTCGGGGCTCTGGAAAGAGTCATGACTTTTCATTATTTTCTTTTTAGCTTTCTGTAAGTATTCTTTCTCTATTCTTTAGTATAATTTAGTATAAGCACTCTTTAATATAATGTAGAATCATAAAATAATAAATGAGCCTTCTGAGAACATGGAGTCAGGTGCATCATTCCTTTCCTCTTCTGGGGAACCCCGCAAATATAGGAGGACACCAAACACAGTCCTGAACTCATCTTCCACATTAACAGAGTCTCTTGCTGCAGGAGAGCCCAACCAACACCACAAGAGCATGCTTCTCAAGCTGGAGCTGAATTCCAGGGCAAGGCTGCAGAGCCACTCCCCTGGAATCACTCCATGGGCAAGGCACAGTGCTTCACCAACAGTGCTGCGCTGACACTTGGTCCCAAACTTCTGTTTTGCCCACTGGAAAAAATGACACCCCTACTCACATCATTCATCTCATAGCCCAGCAAAACAAAGGAGTTCCAAAGCACATGGGGTCACCCCCAGCTTAGGGGCTTAAAAGCCACAATGGGTTTGGTACAAGAGAATTGCTGCAGGTCTCCAAGGCTGCAAGAGGAGACCCAGGAGCATGTTTATGCAATCAGCTTTGCAAGAGCAGAGCAGCCCATGCCTTTGGGCACAGGGACACTGGGACAGAGCCTCAGGACTCTCACTGGCTCACAGCCACACACCAAGCTGTTATTGCCATCTTCCTTTCCCCAGCCAGAAGAGCTTTCTCCTCCCACCCAGTTCTTAGAAGATCGCCTGGCTAGAGAGCTGGCTAGCAGGCAGCTGCCAAAGGGCAAGGCTGACTCACCGCCCCTCCCTCAACAGGCAGCACCAAAACACAAACACAAGTTCCAACAAGACCTTTCCACCCACCCCTGTGCTGCTGGGAAGGCAGCTCACAGCTCAGCCACCATCCAGCTCTCCACACTGACTACATGGGGAAAAAGACAATGCATATGCTGGCTCACTGGATTTGTTTCTCACCATCCTCTCTACCAAGAGCAAACAGGCTCTGAGGGCCCAGGAAGCTTGCAGCTCTCCACCAGGATGGCAGCAATGTCTCCAGCTCAAGTGCAAGCTCATACTAAAAATTAGGACCAGCAAACACAGTGCAGCCTAGAGGATGCCTTTCACACCACAGAAATGCTGCATGGGAGGCAGCTAGGCTGGCACAGCTTCACCTCCTTGCACACAGCTGATAGCACGGATCTCCTACCTCAAAGAGGAGAGTCTGGACCAAAAGGAAAATGTGCCTTAGCACCAAGGCCCTCAGGGCATACAGGACCTGGTTTGGTGCCATCCAACAGAGAGCAGCTGTCTCCAGCCATCACTCAAAGCCCAGGATTTGCTTCATCTCCAGTTCAACAGGAGAGAAGGGAGTTGGGAAAGCCTGAGCACAGCACTGCTTGTCCCAGCACCACAGCAGACACAACCTACCTGTGCTCACACCACGCTCCAGGCTGCCCCTTGGATGAAGGAGAAAGCTGCTGCAAGGACCTTACAGGGCACAGGCCCTGCTGTAAGGCCAAGCCCAGCCTTTGCAAAAAACCCTCAGAACCTGAGCCCCTTCAGCTGCCTCTCCCAACCAGCCTGCACCTACAGCTCCTGCTTTTAAAGCACCACCTCTCCCTGAGTGCCTTCACCTGCCATGAACACCACCTCCCCTGCTCAGCTACAGGACAAACACATAAAAACCCAACAAGAAACACCTGGGGAGGATAATGTTAATTCCAACTAATTCCCTTTTGAAGGCCAAGGAGGCAAAAGCAGTAGCCTTTCTTTCCAGAAAAGCTCTTTGCAAGGGGAGCTGGAAAAAGAGGCAGCAAACCAAAAAGCAGATGATCTAATTGCTCCCACAGATGTTATAACTACGTTGTGCTGGGCCTTGGAGGTGCTTGAGAAGTGCTTGTGGGGTCAGGCTGCAAAGGTACAGTTTGCAACGTGGTTTAGCCACAGCACTGGGAGAAAAGTAACAAAACTCTGAGCTCGTTTTTATTTATTCAGCAGTAAATATTAATCTTAAGCATTTTTTCAGTCACAGAATAGTTTGGGTTGGAAAGGACCTTTAAAGGTCATCCAGTCCAATCCCTCTGAAATGAGCAGGAACCTTTTCAATCAGATCAGGTTTCTCAGAGCCCAATCCAACCTGACTTGAATGTTTCCAGGGAAGGGGCATCCACCACCTCTCTGTGCAAAGAATTCCTCAGGGTAAAAAAGAGGCTGTGTCAAAAATTCCCAGCAAAATCAAGCTGCCAAGAGAGCTGAGTCACAGAGTTCATATGCAGGTAGGGTCCAAGGGAAGTGGTTAAGGCAGGAGTTTGGTCTAGTTCTGTAAGGGAGGAGTGACGGGAGGGCTCTCTGCTGCCTGTTTTTCCCTGCTCAAAGAGGAGTAAGGCACAAGGTGGGCTGGGGCCATAACACCCACTATGCTGACATGAGCCAGGAAGCAGCAATAACTTAGAACAGCTTTCTAGGCTGGCCTGGATTATGTTAGAGACCATTTCAGCCCCTGCAGCAGCTCAGGTGGCTTAAATCTGCTGTTGTCACTCCTCCAAACCCAGGAGTCCTGGCAGGCTGCCATTGCTTGGAGCACAAAGCTCAATCCAAACATGCCCAAAGCCTGGGGCCGTCCCTGGGCCATTCCCCCCCCTGGCAGCCCAAAGGCAGGCAGAGAGCATCTGTCCCACTGCTGTGGGGCCTGCTCTGTCCTGCTCGTGCTTCATGCTCTGGCCTCATTCTTACACGTGCTGGACCTGACCTGGGGCTGGTCACCCCTCCTCAGGGACAGTCCTTTAGCTGGGGACACCCTCCTCTTGGTACATCTGTGTGCCACCCACCTCTGCTTGCGCTGCTCCAGCTTCTGGGACCAGTCACTGAACCCCTCGTCCTCCTCCAGCTCCGACGTCCCAGACGGCTTAAAGTCATAGCTGAAACACAGCAAGAAGGAAAATTAGCATGAGAGGCATGCAAAAAGGCCTGAACCTGGCCTGGAAGAGCCACAGCCCGACACAGCCCTTCTCCTTCCATTCATTCATCTCTGGGTGAGCCGCACGGTTGAAGATAGCCATGGCAAAATCATCCCAGCATCTGTGGCCCTGGCCACAAGTGTCTGCTCAGGCTGACAGAAAAGCTCCCAGGGAGCAAGGGAGACTGGCTGAATGCTGTCAGAAAAGTGGCTGCTTCCCTGTGTCCCTCTGCAAACCCAGCCCCAGGAGAAGCACAAAGCTAGCACAGCCCCATCATCACCACTTGAGCTGATGTCCATCCCTCTGGCTCCCAAAACCACTCTTTTTCCTGCAAACCCTCTGTTCTCCTATCTCTGGCTTTCTTTAGTGGGGGTAAGGGAGAGCAGGAGGTTCACTCTGTCCCTTTGGAGCAAGGAAATGCAAGGGTGGGTTTGAGCTAAGAGGAGTGACATGGATAAGAGTTCCAGCGTGGGAAGAGCTACAGGAAGGAGGGGGCAGGATTTACACAAGGGAGAATGAAGCTTTTCAGGAGATTAATAGCCAGGGCTGACCCTGGCTGCATGAGCAAGCCCAGGTGGCTGTCAGCAGCTGTAAAAAAAACCAGGGAATGGCCAGAGGAGAAGAAACATCCTTGTGGTTGAGCCTGGCCCAGCAAGCTTTGGCATCATGGAGCAGGGTGCAAAACCCTTCATTTGAAGAGTTCTTGTCATTGTCCTCTTAAGCACTCAATTGAATTTGGGCAATGGCAATGATGCTGTGCCCGTGCCAACAGGACTGGAGGCTGCAGGCTGGGTTACTGCACACTGCTCTGGGCCTGAGGCTGCTCAAAGCACCAACCAGAAAACAGAGACCAGAGATCTCATCTGCTGCTTTAAAGACCTTTTCAAATTATTTCCTAGCCCCCACGTGAAGGAGGGGTTTGGAAAAGCTAATGACTATTATTACTTTCCAGACCTTCTGTTTGCTTTTAGAGCAGACTGCAGCAGCTTTGTCTGCAGAACCGTGTGTATTTCCACAAAAGATTGTGAAGGTGTTTTGCAATACTTTTATATTATTTAAAAAAAAAAAAAAAGTCCCGAATAATTTTGGAAGTATCTTGGGAAGAAAAAGATCTTTTAATGGAAAAAAAAAAGTTTTCATAAATAACTTTTGCTTTTTTTCCCAGTAAAATGAAGATGCTGCTTCTCGGTGACTATAACTCCAAATCCTGCCACCACTTTTCCATTGTGTTCAATAGATTTAGAAATAAGTTGAACACATAAGCAGTGATAAGACTGAGGACTTGAGACAAGAATTTGGCAATTCAGAGTGCAGACTAGTTTTTGTGGTAGCCCCAGTGCTGCACAGCATCTGGACTGCTGAACCATGGACGCGGGGAGGCTGCAGCAGGATGTGCTGTGGGGTGCTGGGGATGTCATCCTAACCCTTCCCCTGGTGTTTCCTCTTTGACAGCAGAGAGTTCAGCCTCTCCATAAAAGCCTCCTGAGCTATTTCCACCTAGGACTTGCCCCATTAAAGCACAAAGTTAATTTTAATCCTTGGAGCTGTGAACGGCACCAGCTCAGGTGCTGCTTCATGCTTCCCAGTGCCAGGGCAGCACCCTCTGAGGGAGGAATGGGAAGCTTAGCCAGGATAGGTGGTTGCTTGCACTGTGATCTGCCTGGCATTGTGCATCACCTCCTCAGGCACGTCTGTCTTTGCACGTATCAGGAAACTCCATTACTTTTGGTGTAGGATGACTCCCAAGTTGAAATTTAACCAAGCACTGAAATCACTGGCAGTGGGGACTCCCTACCAGAGCCCAGCCTGCCCCAAGTTGTTTCAGTGTAAACTCTCAGGGCAGTAAAACCCCCAGCCTCCAGCCAAGAAAACAATCAAAGCAGGACTTGTGGGGTTTTCTGCCCTAAGAAGAAAGCACACTATTTGCTAGTGTCCGCTAAATCCAGCGCAAACCTGTGAGAGCACTTCCCCATCTTCCCCAAACACCAGGGACACACACTTGGTGCTGCAGGAGGGGTTTGCTGCAGGGAAAAGGTGTGCTGTGAGGGATTTACCCAGGGGTATTTCTTACTGGTTTTGCTGTGCCAGAGCAGCACTGTCCGAGCAGGGCCCGGTGCCGTTCAGACCCTCCTCTGCCTGGGACCGCAGCTGCTTCTCCCGCTCCCGCCGCCGCCGCTCCCTCGCCGCCTCCTCCTCATCTTCCACGCTCCACTGTGCTGTCAGCCTGCCAAGCCAGAGGGAAAACCCATCGTTAATGCCACCAGGCAGTCCTGTGAAACCTGGTAACAGTCCTCTGAGGTGCCTGGGGTCCCCCCAGCAAGCAGGAGCCTTCTGCAGAGGAGCACTCCCACCACGAGCAGCGATCCTTCAAGTGGCATCCTCACCTCCATCAGCACAGCTCCACAGTGGGACTGACTTATGGGCAAGGACGAGGTGGGACACAGGCACTGGGACAGACACAGGAGAGCCTGCAAGTCTCTAGAAGGAAGATGTAGTACATATCCTCTTCCCACCTGCTGAAGCCCACTGGAAAGCACCATTCCCTGCAAAAACAGCTTTGCACCCCCCCTTTGGAAGGATTTGTAAGTGGTCCTGCAATGCTGCAAGGTGTCTGAAGGGTTTGTAAAGGGTCTTGCAGTGCTGCAAGATAGCCAACACCTTCATCTCAAGCTTTGGCCCACAGAAGGCAAGATCTGTACCCTGGGGATGAGTTTCCTTAGGCATTTGAGCTGCTCCTGCCTGACCAGGAGCCACACAAACAGCAGCGGATGGCAGCACCTATGTCCTGCCCTGCTCTGTCCTGCCTGGCTTCCTGCCAGCCCTGTGGAGAAGAAAAACCTGCCCTGGCTTCTCCCAGACATCTCAACTGCTGCACAATAATGTCTCTGTCAACAGAGCAGCCTCCTGCATCCCCAAGGAAGTGATAAGGCGGATGCCACATTCCTTCTCTGGTGATAACACCAGTCCAGGCGCTCCCCACGTGGGATCAGCTCCTGCTCCACTGGCAGCACCAGCTGAGATTCAGGCAGAAAGGCACACGCCATGGGGTGGCACCACTCACCCAAAGGGCCTGTGATGGCAGCTGGAGCTGGGCAGGTCTGACTGTGGTACACAGAGCTGATGCTGGGGCAGATGCCTCCTCACGCCTGGCTCAGCCAGGTCCAAAGCAGACACAACAGCTGTTTCCCCTGGTATTTTCAAGCCTGTTTACAGAAATGTCTTTGAGGAAGGCACACACATGGGAGCTGGGAAGTCGATCTCCCACCAGCAACAGGACCCAGACCAACCTGCACTTCCTCACCTCAGGAATATCCTGAGGACCACAGTCCTCTTAGGATGAACCTGCTCAATGGGACATACAGTGCAACATTACTCAGACTGGAACAAAAAGCCTGTGGAAGGGAAAATGAGGAAAAATCCAAACAGAAATGCCTTAGTTGAGGCGTGTTTCAGCCCAGTTTGAGTGAAAGAGGGACAGGTTTCAGCTGGTCCCAGGAGTGCCACTCTGCCATCCTGCCCAGCTTTGCCCTCAGTCTGGACTCTGAAGCACATGAGAGGGCCTCACTTCACCACGGGTCTCACCAAAAAGCTGTTTTCTTTTAAACTTCAGGGCAGATACCTCCCTATCCCAGCAATGGAGGGGGTGGAAAAAGCCCATTGGGATTAATTGATGAAAAACATAGCCTTTCTAATTACACTGTGAACCCTGTTAGCCTTTCCAGGGAAGACTCACTCAGAGCCTATTTTACTCTGCAGTGTGGGCAGGACTGTTGCGCTTAGCCCCAGTAGCATCCCTTTGCACAGCGGTCCCACCACCACCCTGTCAGGAAGCTGGGGATGACTCCAAATCACTGCCCTCCCAAGCTCCCACCTGCCCCAAGGCAGCAAAGCCAGGCTGTGAGCCCAGTGAAGAAAGGTTGCCCATGCCTGCTGTGCCCACAGAGGAGCAGGGAACAAAGCAGACCCCAGGACCAGCCCAAGAGAATGCAATGTAGTTACTGCCTGCCTTATTTTGGGTGGGGTCTTTTATGCAAGCACCAAATTCAGCTCTTTCCCTTTTTACCCCATCATCGCCCCTTGCCACCTTGGTCTCCATGAGGAACAAAGCAGACCTAGACCCGAGCCTGAGCTCCCCTCCTCCCTTCCCTACTCATCCCACACTTCTATTTATTATTTTTCCTCAGGTTCCCATAGAAACCCTTGTCTGTGGACCTGGCAGGAAGCCACCATGTTGTTGTTGGTTTTTTTTTTTAATATATAAATGAAGTCATTCATTAAACTCTGCCATGATCTCCCTCCCTTGTGCGACAGCTCCAGATAGTCTCCAATTTGGAAAGGCTCTTAACCCCCTCTGGCCCGTACCGCCCCAGTTACGAGAAGCAAAGTCCATGTTCATGCCAGAAAAAGTTAGATTTTGATTAAAATCTTTCACTCCTTCCTCCAGTTCCTTGGGAAGCTGCTTCAGAGGCAGTGCTCCACCAACACCCCCATCTTGGCCAGGGTGCTCTGGAGGAGGGGGGATCCCTTCTGAACCATATGAGCTTTCCACAGTGTGAGAGCAACGCCGGTTGGCAGCCCTCTCCCTTTCCCAGTTGGATGTGACTAACTCTCTCCCCATGACCTCACCGGCTCGCTATTCTGTCCCTGCATCCTTCCCTCCGAGCACGCTGAGGACAGAGCCGGGGGCGACCGTTCTGGGGAGAAGGATTTTTCTGCAAAAGCAGAGAAATAACTTTCCCAGCTCCCCTTGCAACAGAGCAATCCAGCTTTGCCACAGAGCAATCCCAGCTTCCAGGCTGCCTGCTGATGTGCTGGGATGTGCCTCAGACACTCTGAGCATCCTGGGGGGGCTGTGATGCTGGGAACACCATCCCTCTGCGCAGCAAAAAGGGCTGCAGATAAAGCCCCCATGGATTCAAAGATACCAGCACACTCCAGCAAACACCTAAACTGAATTTATTCTCAGATTCTGAGCTCTCTGTCATGCTCAAACAGGCTGGTAGGGGAGGGAGGTTTAATAAGTGATGTGTTGGGGTTCAGTAATCATACTGACAAGCAGAGGAAAAAGGATGATTACTTTTGGACTGACCGAGCAGCACAAATATTTGTCTTTAGTGAAAAACAAACAAAACAAAATGAAGCAAAAAAAACACAAGCGAATGAGAAACTAAGCCTTGCCAAAGTCCTTGTGTTTGGGTCAGCTACAGGGGTTTGTTGGACCCCAGACAAAATGTGCCATTTCAATTTGGACAGGCACAAGTGTGAGCAGGGGGTCAGCTGTTAAATTGCCTTTCGAAGCAAAAAGGTGGAAAGATTTAATTTCCAAATGGTTCCATTTACTAAAACGGGGCCACGGTCTCCCGTTTGCTCTAATTGTTCACAACCACATTCAGTAACTCAGTGTGCTCAGGCCACAGTGGTATTTCACAACCATCTTTCCCAATCCTAGAAATAATTACCCAGTGCTTCAGGATCAGGCTGATCCCACAGATCTTCACCTCCAGCCAGCTCTGCCCCAGGTTGGTCCCAGGCTGGGGAGGTGTGGGGAAGAAGCAGACTCATAGCTGCCAGTGGGACCAAGAGCTCTCAACTTCATTTCACCCATCACAGGATGGGGAAATGGAAAGCAAGACTTGAAGCTTGAGGAGCTGCAAGATGAGCTACAGCATGCTACAGTCCTGAATCCAGCCATCTGCCTTTACAAAATCCCTCCATAGAGGGATTTTCATGCAATGTGAAAGAAATTCATCCCCTTAAACAGACTTCAGTGTGACTGGAGAAGGGAGGAGAAAAGGCAGAGAGACCTCAGTGGCCCCAGCAGCCCAGAGCTGTGGCAAGATTTGCTCCAGCAAGAGCTCATCACAGGGCTGGGTCATTTCTCTTACACGATCCCTACATCTCTGCCAACAGCTTTTGGACATCTTGGTTGAGCCAAACACGCTTTGTGGAATGGGCTCCTCTCTTCCTGAGGACATCCTGCAGGTGTGAGGATGAGCTGAAAGCACCTTGGTTCAGCTGTGCCCACAGAGACACTGCCCTCCAAGCATTTGGGATGCTTAGATTTCTGCTCTGACCCTGCTGCCTGTTTCACATCCAGCTCCTGACCTCACCTCCCTCCGGACCCCCAGCCACGGGAGGGGCTTTATTTCTGTTTGCACCACAGAACACCTCTTCCTGCAGCACAGGCACCCACACTGTGGCTGCCCTGCTCCACAGGGCCACAAACGCCCGCTCCAGACAAGCCAGCGTGGCTGGGAAGGTCACGTTTCCTTTGGGCAATTCCTCACCAGCACTTGAGGAGATTTTAATATTCAGGCAAGGGAAATTTCTGGCAGCAGATGAGCTGTGTTTAAGGGAAACTCTGCAGACTCGAGGAGTCTTTTGCATGGTTGACGGCTCAAAGGAAGCTGCGCTGGCCCAAACCCAACCTTCAGCACTAAAGCTAATTCCAGAAAGGAAAATCAAATGCCTCCCAGAGGCTTTGCAGAGCTGTGCCAGAAAAATCAGGAACCCTTTACCAACACACTGGACGTTCCTGTCTCCTGAGCTCACCAGGGTACCAGGCCAGGAGTGTGTTGGCTTTGGTTGCCACCTCTGTTGGGTAAGTTCCCCCACAAAGCCAGGGCAGAAGAGGGAAGAGGTTTTGGGAACAGGATGTAGGAGGAGCCAGGTACAACCCCAGGAGATACATTACCCCATCACCTGTGAAAAACCCAGTGTACAGCACAGCTGGAAATATCCCCTGGGAGCTGCATGAATTAGAGGAGAACTGGGAAGGGCGGCCATCCCATCTCCTCTCTGTTGAGCTTTGGGAAAGGGACATGCCAGAACCAATGCAAGGGACCTTCCCCTTCCATGCAGCCTGCATTGCCCTGACACAGTGCCAGATAACACATCAGTGCAGAACATGGCCTAGGAGCATCAGCAAGTTCTTCTGCTGCTGAGCAGAGCTGCCAGGCTTTATTTCATATTGCATTTATCACACGTTTAGAAAGGGCCCTGACTGCTGGCAGGAGACGTGCAGCTCACCCTGTCACACGAAAGGGAAGAGGACACCCTCCAAAGGCTACAACTCTCTCACCCACTTGACCTTCTGCCAACAAATTAATCACTTATTAGTGGCATATAATGGCTCTGTGTGACTGAGTCAAGTATGCTGAAATACAGATAAAGCCTCCACTCATGTCACTCAGGACCACTGGTGTCAGGCCACCACAGAAGTCATGGGTTTCCATGCCTTAGGAGTAACGTGGCTGGACAGCAAAGATTACAGCTGGGTCATCATCCCTCTGAATAAGGAACAGCGTGAGGGTAGCAGTACAATACAGGGAGACTGAGAAAAGAAATAAAATCAAGGATTATTATGTCACATCCTGAAGTGTGTTTCAGCCTCGCCTCGGGAGAGTTATTCTAGCTCTGAAACAGCAGTGTGTCAGTCAAAGGGAGCCAGAGATACTCCACAAGCCTCTCCCTCCCATACATTCATGTAATTCCTCAGCTGCATTGCTCCGTTCAGAGCCCAGGCTACAGAGTTTGAACAAGAAGGGGGGCAGGGGGAGAGGAAAAAATGCATCCATGTGCTTCACCCTCAGCCTTGTTCTCATACCAAGTTTCCCCACCCCACACGTAGCTGTGCAGTCTTGGCCCCGTCTCCCCATTTCTCCTATAAATCACAGGTCACCTCCAGGATGTGAACAGCAGGATAGAGCTGCTTCACACCCAGGAGTGGCCACAGAGCCCATCTCCACCTCCTGCTAGAACGGGGGCTGTGGAGAGGCAGCACGTATGGGGTGATAAGGACACACCAAGGCAGCTGAACAGAACATGATACATCCCAAACTTTCATCCAGCAGAAATAAAAGGAAAACCACATTTAGCATCACAGTCCTATCTCCCTTTCAAAAATAAAAGAACCTCTTCTTTTTTTAAACAGATTTTGGATTTTCTCTCCACAACACATCCCTTTTTTGCCCTGAGAAGGATGTGCAGATGTACAGCCACGCATGCATGTGCCACATATAAAACTCTGCCTAGTTTAGCCCTCATTAAATCCCCTGCAAAGATTGACCTGTCATTGTGGCATGACAGGCAGGGAAAGTCCCAGGATGGTAATTTACTGCTTCCACAAGCAAAACAAGACACACTTGAGAAGGCTGGTGGCAAATGGCAGGAGGGATGAAAGCAGGACTGGTCCTTCATCATGAGCGTCCTCTGTCCCCTCCTGCTGCTCCGAGGACTGTGGCTCCAACAAGGTGCATGGAATGCTCCATGCTTCCAGACACCATAGGTGATGCACAACCCCTCACAGAGGCACCAGGCAACCAGGGGGAACAACTGTTTCTTTTTATTATTATTGATTTTAATCACGGCAGACAGAACCCAAACGAATCGCCTCCAAGATGATGAATTGCACCCTCAGGACCGCGGGTCCTTAGCACACCAGCACACAGGCTGGTGCAGTCATGTATCAGCATCACTGGCCAGGAATTTGGCCGGGGGAGGAAAGGGCTGGAGCCCGAGCCCTCCCAGCCCTGCACTGCATTCAGTAGGTGTGAGAAACCAGCGCTGGGTACGACCTCGAACCACGGCCCTTTCTCACGGTCTCTCCATCTCAGCCCGAAGGTTCAAGGAATTTGAGGGTTTTTTCTACAGGGCAGGAATTCTGGCCTCTGTTTTTGCAAGGGAGAAGCATGTCAGAGGAGAAAACAGACTTGCCAAAGAGATGCTGACTGCTTTACCCTGCTTTTGTATTTTATCTTTCTCCTCCTTAAGAGGGAAGCAAGACTCCACAGCCTCCCTGCCTTGGCTACAGTCAGCCAGCATCCTTCTTGACACACTCCTGCTGGAGAACAAGTCTGAGCCTAGAAAGGTGAGCAATTGCCTCATCTCTGCTGCTTCGAGCCGGGATTAGGAGCAGGATTTGTATCAGCGTGGTGTTTTCATAGCACAGCTGGCTGGGCCCTCCCTTGGCAGCCCCGGGGCGAGGCGGTGTCTGTCCCCGCTGTCCCCAGCAGCAGGAGGCAGTTTGCAGTCTGAGCAGGGACAGGAGGCCGTGAGAACGCTGCTGCTCCATCCCTGGAACAGCTGAGATCTCCTCCTCCATGGCCATCACTGAGAGCTGTGCTGCAGCAGGAACAGAGCAGCAGCAAGCCTTCACTCCCTGCTGCGCCAGGACAGAGCATCTTCATGAGGAAAAGAGTCTTTGCCCCAAAATACTGATCCCAAAATCCCGTGTTTGAGGGCATGGCACCCCCGCTTCTTGCTGATGCACTTGGCAGCCCCAGCTGCCCTTTGCCCAGCACAGAGCTGAGGGATGGTCCTGATGCTATTTGATGCTCCATCGGAAGAGTTAGAAATGGAGGGAGAAGAAGAAATAAAAAAAAATCTGGAAGGTGAAAATTAGTTTCTAGATACCATCCCAGCTGGTGTCTCAGGCCTCAGCTTCTCCAACCAGTGCCCCTTCTAGCTGAGCCATGCTCAGATACACATGGTGGTCCTTCTCCACACCATCAGAGGATGCCAATGACCTGTGGTTGCAGCCCTGATGGGCTCAAAGGCTCACTACAGCTTCCCAAAATTTCCATGGGCTCAAAGTTCAGGCCCTGAACATCCAATTACTTGAGAGCAGGTAAAAATCTGGGTCAGGCCAGGCTAAAGGCAAACAAAACCCATGCACTGGTTTCTGGGAAAGGTCAATGGTAGATGGAGTTCTGACAAAACAAACCCCAGGGCTGGAAAAAATCTGGGATGGATCCACAGAGTGCTCAGAGGGGACAGATGAGCTGCTTCAGCTGGAGAGAAAGGATGAGCTGTTATCCTTGGGGTGAAAGCTGAGGGTGGGCACCCCACAAGGCACCCAGGGAGGGACCTACCCACCACACACTGGCTTAGCCCTTACCCTCACCCTGCCCCACAGCTCAGCTGGGCTGCAAATCCCCACGCTCCTCCTGGATGCAGAATATGGTGGCATCACCCTGCAAGCAGCTGGCACCACAGAAGGCACGCTGGGATGTGCAAATCCCCCAGGTATGCCATCAGTCAGGCCCAAAGGGCTCTCCTGGATGCTCCTCCCTGCCAGCAGCCTCTACTCATGTCTCCCTTTCCATCTGCCCTCCATTTGTGGGGTCCACAAAGGTGCCCATCTGTTCTGCCTTGGCCATGCCAATATGGCACAGAGGGATAAAAAATTGAATGCCACTAATAAAAACACCAAAATAGGGAAGATTCAAGAAGGGAAGCACCATAGGCTCCTCATGACACACTGAGGCAGCATGGCAAAGCATGAATCACACTGATGAAGGTCCTGTGTCCCCTGGTGTCCCCACACAGGTATCCCTCCCTCCTCTTCCCACACAATTTCTCTAATGGCTAATTCCTACATGGATCAGTTTCCTCATCTTCCCTACAAAGCTGCCCCACTTCTCCACAGCAAGAATTCCTTGCTCCCTGCACCTCTCTGGGAGCCAGGGAGCCGAAGCAAAGCGGTGCTGCAGTAGCCCCTGGAGGCAGGAGCTATCTCCCAGGCAACAAACTGTGCCCAAACCATGTCCTGGCATCGACCACTCCCTCCCCCACCCCACAAAAAATGTTCTTCCCCTTCAAAGCTCCATCCAGCCCTCCCAAGTGCTTCCAGCTCCTTGTTCCCAGCTCAGCACTCAGGAGGTCAAGACAAAAATACTGGAGTAGCATCTTCCCTGCTGAGACACATCCTGGCAAGCTCTGGGAAACGTCGAATGCAGGCAGAGAGGAAAGCGTCCTGCAGAGCTGGGCAGAGCCCCCATATCCTGATCAAACTAAATATCACACTCATGACACGCACCAAAATCCAAGTTCAGGGAATTTTAAAGCTACCATAGTGCTGAGGAACTCTATGCATCACCAAGAGCATTGCTTGTAAATGCAGTAATGTGTTGTAAGGAGAAAGAAAGGGCCCTGCAGCACCTCATGGGTGCCAGGACATGAGTGCTGGAGGTGGCAAGCATCTCATCACATACAGCAGGCCAAAACACAGCACTGTGCAAGATTCATTTCAGATCTCACATTCTGGCTTCCCATGTTAATGACTCCACAGAAGATAACAAAGCAAAAATCCCATCCTACAGAGCAAATAATTAGCTCTATCCCACGATCAAATTTTCTGACTTGTTTTTTTCCCCTGAGCTTTTTCATCCTCAAGATTCAGCCCCCTTTTCCCACAGGACTATTTGTACTTCAAGCTCCATGGCATTGCAAAGACATACAATTAGAGACACTGGTTTATTATAGAGAGCTGGAGCAGTCATGCTCTGGAGCCCCTGCTCTGAACCAGGTTGTGCTGGGAAGCAAAGGGGTGTTGTAGCATGTAAGAACACTGTCCCTTTTCCCCAAGAACAAATCACAGCTCGCTTCCTAATGGCACCCCAGATTCAGCCACACGCTGCCACCTCCCTGCCCTGGCAATTATACTCTGAGAGAAAGGTTCAAAGATTAAAGAGACAAGAGCAGCAGGGCTCCCACCTCACATCCATATGCCCACACACTGCATCCCAGGGCACCACATCCCAGCCAGGCACCCAGAGCCCAGAGATGGGACACCACTGCAGCAAGCAAGCCACCACAGCACCCATGGGAGCAGCGTCAACCACAAGGCCCAGTAATCCAGTTCCAAGGAGCAGCACAGCTGCTTCACAGAGAGAATGATTTGTAGGTTAATTAAACAGCCATATTCTTTTGTGAAACACTTCAGGCTCGATAAATAGAGGGAGAGTAAAATTCCAGCAGGAGTAGATAATGAACTGAATGAATCGACATGACAGGTGCTGGATCCCTATCTTATTTATAGGAATTCATTAGAAGGATAAGGGGAAAGAGATCGTGATAACAAGATAAAGTGGCTCATGTTTGGAGAGGACTTTAAAAAAACACAAAGCCTTGTGGGCGTGTGAGGGATCATTGCTGTAAGCGTGCTACAAAGGGAGAAATATTTCCCCAGTGATGTCCTGATAGAGAAACTATGCTGGACAAGGGGAGTGCCTGGGCACACGGGCCAAAGCAGGGAAGGTAGATAGCCCTGCAATTGCCCATTCTTCTCATACCTTTCCCAGGCAATTAGCCACTCTGCAGTTGCAAGGCCTCACCCTGGGCCCTCTTCAGCCTGCAGCTTTTCAGATGTCAATGGAACATCCCTGCCTGCACCTTCTGCAAAGCCCCTGAGGAAGAAGGAGGGCTCATTTTTCCAGCCCACCTCCTGGCTGGGCAAGGTGAAAGATGTTTCCTTGAGCCCTGGCTCAGCGCTTCAGCCTCCAGGTGTCTCCAACGTGTCCTGGTGATCCCAAGCACACCAAACCACACCAGAGCATCACATGCATTAAGCCTGTCAGCAGTCAGTGGAAAAGCCATTTATTGCAAATCTGACTCCTGGGACTGATATGTAGGTGATGCTTCACCCATGGGCCCCTTTGTCTGAAAGGGGTTTTGTTTTAAGCACAAGGCAGGATGCTTAAAGCATTGGGACTCAGCTCTTCAAACCCAAATCCACAAGACTTACACTGGTTTCAGCTCAGGAACCCTTAACCCAGCTGCTGGGCAGCTGGCCAGCAGCTCCTGCAGCTGAGCAATGCTCAGAGAAGGTAATTCCCTGGTTATCCCTGCTGTTGCCCTGCAGCAGGAGCAGCCAGGTAAATCCTGACACCACAGTGCTCCAGGGCTCGTGGCTATGGCTCTGAGCTGCTGTTCTCACTGTGTGCTCCAGCTCTCCAAAGCACTCGGACACCCCAGAGGAGCCCAGCACTACACAGTGTAACCACTCTGCTGCAGTCACCTTGGGACAGAAAAAAGCAGAGCACAGCAATCTTGACAGCAACATATCTTCAAGGCAGGAGCCTCCAGCCATTCACTAAAGGAGCTCCTTCCTTCCTGCAGCCAAGCGGGCAGGACTTGCAGAGCCAGCCCCACAGCTGATCTCTGGAACTCCAGGAGAAACTGCTCCAGGAGAAAAATACAGCTGCAAAATGGGCTATGGTGTGTATGGAGCAGACCCTGCCTGCTCCACTGCTGAATCCTGTGAGCATAAGTGAGGCTTTTTGTGTGCAAACCATGGAAATCCTTCACAACCCACTCCATGCCTCATCTGTAAGCAGGACTGGGAAACACAGCCCCAAAGCTAAACCTCAATCAATTAAGTGTAATAACCCTGCTCAGGAAACATGTCACCTTGTAAAAATGTCCCTGTGAGTCTCTGGGACACCAAAAGTCCCTTATCCAAAGCAGGAGGAACTTGGAAATGTCACTCAGCACAGGAAAACACTGCTGGTTTAGGCTGTGCTGAGGACAGTCCTTTGGACACCCCTTTTCTCTGAATGAAACACATGTGCTTCCCCTTGCTCCCCCCCATCTGTCACCCTGCACAATAAATTGCTACCCAGCTGTAAGCAGGCGATCCCCACCCCAGTTCATTTCCCTGGCCCTCCTCAGTACCAGCTGGCCCCAAATCTGAGCTCATCCCTGCCTTTGCACACCCCAGAGGTTTCCCTATCCCTCGCAAGCTGCTGACAAAGCCCTGCTCTGAAACAGGGGTGTGTAACTCAGATCCCATCCCCTGGGCTGAGACATGGGAATGGGTCCAACAGGCCAAACAAAGGATAAACCGAGAGGAGTCAGCTTCTCCTGCCCATTTTCCACCCCAGGGGCCTGTGCAACCAGTGGGAGCTTCCCTGCCAACTTCCCTGGGTCCAGAAGGGCAGGAAGTGGCCGGGACTGGGTGGGCTGTAGGTGCCCATTTACCTTCCAAGGCAAGAAACTTAATGGGAGATGAGGTTTAGAGGCTGCATTGCCAGTCGAGGAGATCCCAAACTGACTGGAGAATGCCAGGTGAAATACAGCCCACCCTGACATCCTCCACCTCCCAGCGGGAGACCAACGCTCACAGTGAGCACAAGGGAGCCAAGAGGCACCCAAGACACAGAATGTGAGTCCAGCACTGCCTGATCCCACCTCTCACCCATCCATCTGCCCAGCTAAACGTGAAAAGGTGGGAAGTGCCTCTCTTCAGCCCAGTCAGGGCCATCAGAGCGGCACACCACCATCATCCAGAGGTGGATCCCAGAGACCCACGGAGGGAAGCAGCGATTCCAGCCCCCGGGGAAGAGCACAGTGACCGCATGGCAGGGAATCTCAAAGCCAGCAGACAATGTAGCCGTCCTCCCGGGCTCAGCGCCGCTGACAAACGGGAAAAGCCCAAGTGAGCCATCCACCTCCCTGCCCTGGCAATTATACTCCGAGAGAAAGGTTCAAAGCACTATTGTGATCAATTAAATCGAAAAAAGAGCGGTGTCAGCTCGCAGCCCTGGGAGGATCCAGCCCTGTACTGATCTCTGAATTAAAAACGAGCATCACAGCGTGCACAGCGTACAGTTCCTGCGGGGAAAAAAGGAAAACCCTTTTTCTACGCAGAAGCGTTCAGCACTCGGGAGACACAAAAAGCCACGTACTGAGACATGCCTCGCAGGGAGAGGGGAAGCGGCGGCTCAGGTGAGTGTCACAGTACAGTTGTGCTCAGTTATTTCAGTCGGGAGCTCCTGGAAAAGCCATCAGTAAGTTCAAATCTGCTTTTCTCATACAGCTTTAGGGGAGGAGAGGGAGGGTTATCTATTATCCTTCCTTCCAATGCATGGGGTCTGCTGGAGAACCAGGATAAGGAGGAAATCCCGCCGATCTAAAGGGACCCGAGGATGGTCGGTGTGGAAGACGCTCCCTTTCCCCACCGCGCCCCTGGGCACATCCCGCGGGAGCCGGAGCGGGTGCCCGGGCAGGTGTGCGCTCACCTGATGAGGTTCTGCAGGCCCTGCTTGCTGGAGTTGCGCCGGAGGATCGCGCTGGTCATGGTGGCGGCGCACGGCGGGCAGGGTCCCGCTGCCGCCCCCTCCCCTCCCCGCCCCGCGCAGCAGGAGCCGCAGAGCCGCCGGCACTGCGCGCTCCGCGGCCCCTCGCCGCCTCCAGGAAGTTCTGCAGCTGGTTTCCTTTTGTTTCTGCTCGCCCCCCCTGCTCCACACCCCCGGCTTGCCTCCTCCACCTCTCTACCTCCTCCTCCCCCTCCGCCTCGTGGAAGCGCCACGGGAGAATCTCTGGGGGCGCAGCACAAAGCCCGGCGCTCCCCGCTCCCCTGACAGGGGATTCTCTCCTGCCTTTAACTCCGCTCTCCCTCCTTCATCTTTTCCAGCCCCCTCCTCCCCCCCGCCCTTTCTTCTTTTTCTTTTTTTTCCCTTCTGTTTTTTCGCACCTTTACCACTGTTTTTCTGATTACACAAAGCACCTAGGGAGCAGACATCCAGGTCGGCAACTTGCTCTCGACGGGCTGTAAATCACTCCTGCTCCATTCACAGCAGAAGTCTTGCGTGAAGGTCTCGCCTCCACACAGTCCCTGCACGTCCGAAGGTGAGCCAAGAGTCACATTAACACGAAAGGGGCTTAGCACTGGGAAATGCCACACCAGAGGAAAACGTTCTCCTGGGATGGAGATAGCAGCAAGAATTTGGGGGAAGCCACAGAGCTGCAGCCTCAGGCAGGCAAGCAGCCTATACCCTGCTTCTGCTCTCAAACATTGCCCCTCACCAAGTCACCCGTGCCTCAGTTTTCCCAGCCATCAAATCGGGCAAGAGGCAAAAAATTCAGCTAAATCTGGCTTGTCTCCATGAAACACTGATATTTCAGGAGATAAAAGACGTGCAAGAGCATTTGATGAAGGACTAAGATTGTCACCTGCTAAAACAAAATGCCCATCTGCCACACATTCAGATGGTTGTTCTTCATGCTGCCTCCTCATGGCAGGAAAAAACAGCACGTCCTTCTGCCTAAACTGCATCTCCTGGTCCATGTGTGCTTTTTGGGTGAAAAGAGAACTTCTACTGTGCCAAACCAACAGGTGCCTGGACTTGCACCTAGCAAGTTCCAGCCCTGCCTTATACTTGAACATCATGGTGCTCATGGCATGGCCTGCCCGTGTTCCCCAAGGAAAGTGGGAATATTCCTCTGGCTGTCTGCAAAATGGGAGCAGTTATGATGGAACCACTCTGCTGAGACCCTCACCTGCCTTCTGCTTTCAGTCCCTCTCATCTCATTTACACCTTTCCTTTCGATCTCTCCTGCAGCAATGTTTCTTGACTCCTGGTAAGCTGAAATGGGGAAGTTGCCCATGAAATACACCAAGAAATCTCAATAAAAAAGGAAGTACCTGCCCTCCCTTCCACTGTCTCTTCATTTCAAAACAGCTTGCGTTTTTTTCCCCTGCAGGTATTTAGTAAGCATCACCTAAGTGATTATGAACAACAAAATCCACAAAGCGCAGACATTGATGCTGTCCTCACTCTGTGGGCTGCTCAGATGATATCACACTGCATATTTTTCTTTCTAAATTCAGTGAGAAGATGCAAGAGATCCACCACAAAAGTTCTCTTGCTAAAAAAAAGCTTGTCCCAGTCCTGCAAGTGCTTGCAGGAGTAATTAGGTTTAAGCATGTGAGCACTGACTTCACCACAATTGGCCAGAGTTGAAATGAAGTGTGCACCTACAGGGTTTTCGTTTTGGAGAGAATCAGCCCAAACCTGCCAGTGACTCCCATGGTCCGAGCCAGGCAAGGAGGAGCTTGAAGGAGCCCTGGCAGGCAGAGATGTAGCTCAGCAGCAGCTGGGGCTTGAATGAAATCACTGCAAGCATTCCTCATTCAGGCAAAGATGCCAGGCAATCCTCAGGGAGCCGAGGAGGGGCAAGGAGGGATGCAGTCACCAGGAGAAGGCAGGAGCCTCCCGGAGGTACCAGCACACTGCTACCTATGGGAGGGGAAGGTCTCTGTGTAAATGGGCAGAGGAAAAGCTGTTAATTCCCCCAGCAAGACAGCCTTGGCTCCACGCTGGGTTTGACTCCCGGAAGATGCCAGCATGAGCTCCTTGTCTTGAAAGCACTTGGCAGACTTCCACCCCAGTTCCAGGACTGGCTGCCTCTCAGAGATGGGGCTTTCAATGAACAGGGCTGTCAGAAACCATGCTTGAATGATGAAATGCAGGACTGGGGAGAGGTCACGACATTAGCTCTTACTGGTCTAAGGTGCTAAGATAATTTGGAAACACCAGAAGTGAGGCAGTGAGGAAGGGGGTCCTTAACTGCAACAGGGAGCAGGCTGAGCTCTGTGTTGCTCCCAGGGAGAGAAATTCCTGGTACTGAACTCTGCCTGGAAAAATATTTCATCGTGGCTGGGCCACTCGACCTCTGGAGAAGGCTTCCTGCCCTTCTCCTGGCTTTCATCTTTGAGAAAGATATTAAATATGGCAAGAAAACTCATCCTTCCTCCAGCATCAGCGGGATCCTGCAGGACCACAGGAAGAGCAGGGCAGGACCCACAGCTTGCAAGAAGGGGAATGGACAGAGTCACCATCCCCATCTCTGTGGGGCAGGGAGCATTTAAAATCAAAAGCACAAAGGACATGCCCACAGAGGAAGAGCAGTGCAGGAGAGGCCCCACACCATTGCCTTGGAGTGCAGAGGCACCTTGGGCCCCTCTCCTCTCCTGCCCCTCACTGCCACGTGCATCACTGTGAGTCACACCATGTGTCCAGCAGCAGCAAGGTCAGCATCAGTCCCACAGCTGCTTGGATCCTTTCACAGAAACAACCCCCCTGCTCCCACCAGGAAGTGGGTAGGAGTACAGTGGACACAGGAAGAAAAAAAAAAAAAAGAAGAATTAATTCATCTGTTATTTTTTGGCACAGTTTAAGCTGGGAGAACCACCATAAATCTCTGCAGCAAAACACCAGCCCAGCAGAGGAACTGGACCAGCCAGGAGCACGTTGTGTGGCACTGGAGTTCCCCAAAGTTCTTCCCAGCAGCAGGGAAGGCAGAGAAGGTGAAATGCTGTGAGAGAGAGTGGGTCTGCCTCTGTCCCTGTGGGAAGGAGGGCTGGAGTCCCAGAGAGATAGGGCTGCACCAGTTCCCGTTAATTACACAATCCTTCTGCTATGTAGCACTAGTTGCAAAATCAGTTGAAGGCTCACACATGGTCAAGGGAAAGGAAAAAAAGAAACAAAAATACCCTAGTCCTGCTAAATACAGCTCAAGCATTTCTCTCCAATACTGCTGGGATGTCAGCCACTGTCAGCACCAAAGCACAGTCACTGCAAGGGCCAGTCCTTTACAAGTGCCACCATCTGCCAGCGTGGTTCCCAGAGGCCCATGCCTGCATGGCAGTGGTGGGATCCCACCCCAGAAGATGTTCTCACAGGGACAGCCTCACATCTCCAGCGAGGACTAAGAGCCCTATCTCGGACCCTGTGCCTCCACCAGCAGCCCCTAGGACAATGGAATAGATGGGGGATGGTCTCTGGTTTTCCTTTTAAATGATGCATCTTTCCCTCTGCCACTATCCCACAGCTCTCCCCCTATCCTGACATCCCAGCAGCCTCTCCTCACCAGGCACATGCATCCACCACTTGGAAACCAGCCTGGCAGCTGGCAGCATTTGCCCAGCTGGAGCCCCGGTTGAGGGGAAAGGGCACCCCACTGGAACCTCAGCTGCACAGATGGTGTGATTTACATGTTGGCTGCAGGGTAGGGTTTGCCCACCTCTCCTTCACCCTGAACCCCCACTTAACCCACTCCACCTAACTCTGCCAGCACTCACTTTTAGGCAGCCAAATACAGAGACCAAGAGAGGCAAACAAGAGATAATGCTGAGGAGACAGCAGGCCCAGCAGCCAAAAGCAGCACATTGTCTCCTTCCCCCCAGAGCAGCTCTTTGCAAGCACCACAGTGTGCTGCCAGGAGGGCAGGGCGCCCCACCTCTGCAATCAGCTCAGGGCACAGGGCAAGGAGTCCAGTGCTCCCCTGCAAGCCTTCCTCTGTCCTGGCATGAGTCGGGAGAGGGGATCCCCAAGGCAATGCACGACCCCATGGGTTCAGGGAGGGGGTGCTGTAGGCAGGAGCCAGCTCTGTTGGCTCAGAGTTGTTGCCAGGCCAATGTGCTCAGAGGAGCACCATGAGAAACATGTATAATTGTGGGTCTAAACAGCCAACAAACACTGTGTCATACTAAGTGAAATATTTGGCATGGGATCAGTGATGACTCTCTTCCTCTGATATCCAAAGAGGCAGAAAGGAGAGGGAATCAGAAGCTGGATCTAGAAGGAGCATTCTTCTTCCTCTACCCCACTGCCACCTCTGACCCTCACACAGAATGGAAAATGGACACTCTCTGGGAAACCTCAGGGGTGCATCCATAAACCTAAAATCACTAGGTTCCATCATGGAGTTTGCTTCATTATCAGTGAGAGGGGGAGATGCAAGTTCACAAGCCTTGTGAGAGAAGATGCTTTTGCTCCAGGGGTGACACACACAAGGACAAAGGATGGATTTTAAAAGCAGGGGAAGGAGAGAAGCATTACCAGGGCAGCCCAGCCCAGTTAAAGAAGATCTGGGCTCCTGGTGCACCAAGGGCTGGGCAAACAGCAAGAGACCACCTGAGCCATTGCAGTGAGCCACCATCCAGGTTTCCCAGAGCAGGGCCAAGGCCAAGAGACTGAGCCAAGCCCCACAGGAGTGCAGCTGGTCCAGCATGTCGAGCCAGCACCATTAATGGTACTGTGCACTGCTATCTATATAATGTGTTAAATCAACAAAGCCATTGGGAAAGAGACAGGAAGACAAAACAATGGCTGCAGATAAGACACTCCCATCCCACACAGGAGGGTCATTACAGGACAAGAGGAGAACTGCTGGCCCCAAGGAGGCAGGCTCCATCTCTTAGGGATGCTTGTCTACTGCAAGGCCAAGAAGCAGGACAAAGGACTCCAGCCAGGATGGATAAGCTACAGGCAGCTGCTGCCAAGAGGTTGTCTTCCCCCAGCAGACACTGTAGGAAAAATCTTCAAAAGGCCTTTATATAGCATCACACTGCTTTGTCACGAGTCTCTGCTCACCAAGGTTTAGAAAGCTGCTGAATGAATTTGAATTTTGAATGTCTATTTAAAATAAATGGAGTGGTCTTTGCTTTCATTAGGTGGATTAGATGGCACTGGGCATCTGAAGACACCTTCAGACCCCTCCCAGGCTGGGTATGAGAGGTGCACTGCCAGTAACAGAGGCACCACCTTCCTTCACCAGGTGGCACCTGTGTGACACGTTTGAGCAGTGCCCAAAGCCGTGCAGCAGGGTTTGTGGATGGGCCTGTAGGTGAGTTCCCCTGCACCACTGCAGCCCTGTGTCCAGCCCTGCTGCTCAGCTGACCACACAGCTTTGAAGAAGTAAAATACGGCTTCTGCCCAATATAAACTTATTAGCTCATCTGCAGCTGGCTCCAGGCTCTGATGCAGCACCGTGTTGTGCAACACAAGCAGTTTTAGCAAGCATTAATCTCCGCTTCATGCTGCTGGGCTGTCACTCCAGCTGGGGTCAGGGGACACTAAATAGATAAGAAGGAACTCCCAAACACCATCAGACTTCACCACCCACTTCAAGTTGCTCTTTGTCCCAGGGAAAGGCATCTAAGATCAGCTTGCCCGTATCCATCCACGCTTCCCTCTCTAAGCTGGGCAAAAGACAGGAGCTGTTTGGAAAGGGCTCCCAAATGCATCATCATGTATTCAGAGAGCTTGAGGACACATGGCTCTATCGAGGGGGAATAGTCATTAAAGCTCCAAAGTCAGACCCAAAAAAAGGCTGAGAGGAGCCTTTCTGCACAAAGGGCAGCTAATGCTGTACGCAGGAAGGTGGCAACTGGAGTGCAGAAGCAGCAGAGGAGACAAATGCCACCCCCAGGAAGAGGTGCCACCAGAGCAGGGGTGCACAGCCTGAGTATCACAGTAGTCTGCCCTTTAAGACAGCTCAGCTTGGGCACAATGCTGCCAGCTCCTGGTATGGGAAGCAATGTGGCAACTGCAAGGAGGCACTTATTTCAAAAGGAAGTTATTATTGTCATCAATTTTATTGGGAGAGAACTCTGCCCCTCCTAAATAGCTGGCAGCCGTGATTGTTTGGGGTCTGTCAATAATTCTGAGTTTGTCAATGCTAATGGCTCCAAAGCAAGCTTGCACTGGAAAGGAAACTGCTTCTGCAGCAGAAAAGCACAAGCATGCACAAGCACAGAAGAGATCATATTTTCCAAGCTATCTGGCAAGGACTAGATAAAAGGCACTGCACAAACTCTCTAGTCAGCTGCAGCAAGCAACAGATACCTAGAGCTGGGAGAGAGGGCTTCCTTGGTAATGCAGAATGAATCCCTAGCAAAAAAAAATCTGGTTTCAAAATAAGCACGTAAGCAAAAGAACCAAAGAGCTCCAGCTGATGCAAACTGGCAGAGCTTTCTCTATAGCAGGCACAGAGATGGGCTGACATACACTGGTAAAAGCCTTTGGGCCTACATGTCTGTGCAATAGCAGGAGAAATCCCAATGAACTGAGCTCCAGCTAATCTCAGTCTTGCACTTCTCAGATCAATTGCTTGCAGATTGCCCCAAGTTTTCAGACCACTGGATGGAAGTGACCAATTAAGCCAACAGAAGCCCACTGACTGCCATTCCCATTCATTAATAAACCCAGCTGGGTTTGCTCCTGCATCTTCCTCTTTATCCAGGTATTTCTTGGACAGTTACCAGAGGCACCAGGCTGCTGGGCACCACCACTGCTCATGTGAGACAGGCTGAACCCGAGTAGCTCCTGGGTTTGACACTCCCGTGTGTGACTGAATGTGGAGCTCTGCTGCCAGCCCCAGCAGCCCACCCCAGGAGGGACTCACTTAAAGTAGCAAATAACAGAAGATGTTTTGTCCTGCCTTGCTGCCAGTGATCCTGCAGGGGATGGGGGCTGCAGGAGTGGAGCCCCTAGAAAGGCACTGGAGACCTGCCTGTGAGAAAGACAACTCTGAGTGCCAAAACCTGGGATTAAGACACTTCAAAGGCTGCCTCACACATCTGGTGTGTGTTAGGATGGATGCACTGGCAAGGAAAGCATCCATGGGCTCCAAGTGGGGCTGCTTAACCCACTCGTGACTGAGCCTCTGTGGAACATGGGGACAGGCTGTGAGACACCTGGGCCAGCCTCAGCAGAGCTGGGCTCCAGTCTCACTAGTGCTCTGTGCTTCCAAGCTGATTCTGGGACATCAGGGAGTGATTCAGGTGCCTGAACACAGCTGTCAAGTGTGGGGTGCCTTGGGTTACCTAAGACAGCTGCCAAGGCCTGGCAGATGGCACACAGGTCCGGTAGGAAACCACCTCCTCTGGGTACCAAACCCACAGTGGGCAAGTTCTACACCAGGGCATCCCTTGCCCTTCCCGAGCATCTCAACCTCAGCTGTGTGGCCTTGCAGCAGAGATAACCTGTCCTCTATCCCTGAGGCAGTAGCTACAGCACACCCACCATGGTGACACCCTGACCTTGGCTGGGCACTGTGGGTGCTCCTCTGGCGCTGATCATGCCAAATCCATGTCTGCAGGACAGCTGCTTTCCCAGAGTGTGCAGCACCTCCTAGGACATATATTTTGGCCCATACCAGATGGCCATGATCCAGAACACGACCTGGGTAAAGAGGCCTGAGCCCCTACCACACACCCCTGTGTCTTCCTTTCATTGATGTGCATCCCCAAGGCCTCTCCCCATGAATGGCTTTGGAACAGAACCACACCATGAAGATCCATTCCCCATGCATTTGGCTTCCAAGGATGCCAAAGCACCCCTCAGTAATCCCAAAGACAGCCTGATCCTGATCAGGAGTTTATTGGACTCCTAAAGAGAAGAGGAAGTGCAGCTACAGGAGGTCCAGGCTGCTGTGCAGGCTGGGGGAGCAGAGCCCTCCCTCAACTGTTCCAGGTGAGCAGGCTCCATCCCTCCCAGGCAGGTGTGCACAGCTGGGCTGTGCCAGGAGGGCAGCAGGGGGAGGATGCAGTGAGAGGCCCAAATCCTTGTGGTGTTGCCTCTGAGCCCCTGAGCACCACTGCAGGTTTGCAGTCGCTCACAGCCAGACTACAGTCTCAGGAGCCTGGTGGTCACACCAATGCCTCCTGGAGCCTGAGCAACAACTTTGTTTGGGTCAGGACTCCCACCTCCCTCAAAGGAAAAGCTGCTCCCAACAAAAACATGGCACTGAGGAGGTCTTGGAGCACCTCCTGGCCAGGTGGTGTGGCCAGATATGAGTCAGTGTCCTGACAGAGGCAGCAGCCAGGCTGGATGAGTGGCTAGCTGGGAGCAAGCCCAGCTCTGAAGAGAGCACCAGGGCAGCAAGGAGTCAGCTCAGCCCCCAGGCAGACCCCCCAGTTGGGCACGTGGGTCACAGGGTGACAGATGCAAAGGGGGATGCAGGCAGACCATCAGTCAGGGCTGGATTAGCAAGGTCAGTGAAGGTCAGAGCAGAGGGGCCCAGGATCCCCAGGGCATACCAAGGTTAAGCATTTCCCTGCTGCACAGCCAGCCCCTCCAGTTATCACAGGGTTTTCAGATTTGGGGAAAAGCCCTAAACCCTCTGAAGTTCACCTTACAAAATCCAGGGGCAAGGGATTCCCACCAGCTTCAGAGCCAGACTTCACACCAAGAGTTTTATAAAAGCCAGCCTTTCAGCCAGCAGAGAGTGTTCTGTGATTTAAAAAGAAAAGTGCAATTCAAATGAAGGCTGCTGGGCAATCCCCTGCTTTAACACACACTCCTCCAAACCCATAGCTTTACATAGCAAAATAAGCCTGGAGGCAAGGCGAGGCAAGCCAGGCTTAATTTATTTTTTTTTCCTCAAGGAGAAAAGGACAGTGAAGGCACCTGATACCTCCTATAATTAGAGACAGTTCTTTATCCCTAATGCCACTGCCAGACCACCTATATCCAATTTGGAAGCCAGAAGTATAACCCAGCTTCATTAAATAATCCATCTGGTCCTCCCCTGTTAATTTCCCTACTATTTTTCCACTTTAATGAGCCCAGCTGGGTCAAACTGTGAGCAGTTACTCCTGAGCAGGGGTCAGCCATCCCTCCATTCCACCCCCAAGGAATCTAGTGCACTGAGGGGTCCAAAAACTCTCCAAGTATCAGTTTTCCCAAACAACCTCCTTCCAACCGTGGGTATACTTAGCAACAGCAGTCATTTCAGCAGAGACCCTTGAGACTCCTCCAAGGATCTGGAGAATTCAAGACAGCTGGGGATGGTGGTGGCAAGGAAAAGCCTGGGGCTTGCTGGCACAGCAGAGCCTCTCCCCAGGCAGTGACCATACATGGGCTGCCTGCCCTGCAGCTCCCGGGGAGGGAAGCCCCAGGAGGACAGAAACAGGGGAATTTGGGAAAGGCCAGGTCCAATCTGCCTCCCAGGTGCAGATATCCTGCAGAGCACAGCCCAGGGGACGTGCCTGGCCATGGGTGTAGGAACTGAGGGCAGGAGTTACCTGAAGCCTCTGTAGAGAGCTCTGAGTAACAGACCCTGTGCATACCGGGCTCCCAAGCCCTCCCCATCAAGGCAGGACAACCCAAGCAGCCATCTCTCCAGAGCTCCCCCCAGCTTCCCACTTGTTTGGGAAGGCTCACGCCACAGCAGTTCCCCACACAGCAATTCCAGTTCATGGAAGAGAGCATAACACCAGTCTGGAGTAAGCAGAGCTACACCAGCATCAGCAGGACTTTGCCAGCATGTCTCAATTTGTATGAGGAAACAGAGTAGGCTGTGTTCACATTAATATTTCTGGGACATATTCTAATGCATGCTCCTATATACACTGGGCGCAGTTAAATAGACAATGAACATTGTCTACAGAAACACATCACCAATATTTTTCTCCTGACATCTCCCACTGTGCATTACACCCAGGAGCCTTGGGATTTGCTTTCCTCTATCACAAGATTGGTTGCTCTGACATCCATCATGATTTAGGCTGTCCTTAGAGCCCTGTCCTGCCTCCATCCATCCATGGGTCAGCTCAAAAAGAGCTTTTTCATCAAGGAGAGGCGATCAGGGAGATAAGCTAGCCACAGGGTGAGAAAAGGTAGACCCAAACAGCAAATAAACACTTCCTTCCTCCATTTTGGGAGTAGAAATGACCAGAGTCTAGCAAGTGTTTAAACAGTACAAGGAAAAGCAGGAGAAGTTTAGAGGTGCACATGAAACTATTATTCAAATTGTAAGGGAAAGTAATTCTTCACTTTTTTGAAACAAAGAGGAACGCATTTCTGCTCACTATTTTTGCCATCAATTTTCATATTTCATTAAGATTCTAAAACACAGCTAGAGAGGAAAGGATGTGCCACCCTGCTGTCAGCGTTCACACTCTTTTTAAACAAGGCTGTGAGGGTCTGCGTGCCACAGAACAGACTCCCCCAAACAGCCTTTTATTTAGCTGAAGCTCCAGCAGGAAACAGAAAGGGGAACAAGCTGAGCCAGCCCCACCAGCAGACCCCAGTGGTGGCCCTGCACACACCCGAGTAGCTGCACTCACTGCAGCAGGAGGGGAGCAGGAAGGTTTGCTTGCCCTGGGCCATGCACAGCACCTGCTCCTTGCTGCTGCAGGGTGAGCAGAGCCAGGCAGGAGCAGGGCTGGGAATCACATCCATCCCGGTGCTGAGGAAACCCCTGTGCCCCCCCAGCAGCCAAGGCTTCCCCTTTGTTTCAGCAGCCACTCATGTACAGAGCCTTCCAGCACCTTTTGAAGCTTCCAGTCAAATCTTCAGCCCAGGCTAATTGCTGTCAGGTGTCAGCCGAAGCACTTACTGCAGCCACTGATGACAGCAGATGACACACCTTTCTCCTCTCATTGTCACTCAAGGGCCTTTTTTCCCATCAACATTAGCTGTGCCAGCTCTCAGAAGCCTTGGGGAGAAATGCTAATGTGAGCTTTGAAGCTGGAGGTGAAAAATCAGGCAACCTCCTAAGCTCCCTGGATGCTCAGCCTGAATCCAGTCCAAATCTGAGCACTTCTGGGTGATGCACTTTGGCCAAGCTGATCTATCTGCAGATGTGGTCTTCTTTTAGCCCTCATGGAAAGCTGTCTGTATTCAAGTGAAGAGACCCCAAATTTTACAGTCTCTGCTGATAAAGCAATAAAGCAGAGCAGAGGCACAGGGAGATATATAATTTTACAGCAGCCAGCCTGAAACATTGCCAGGTTAATTCAGCTGGAGACATAGGGGATGCAGCAAGAAATCAGATGTGCCCAGCAAGGAGAGAAGGCAGCTGATCTCCACATCAGAGAGGTCTTAGAGATGGGGCTGATTTAGGCAGCAGAGCAGCTCCAGGTCATCAGACCTCTCACTTGAGGTTTCCTGCTTCTAGAGCTGGGGTTCCCACTCCATCAAACGCTTCCCAAGGGCTTTGAAGTTCAAAGGGGGTGAGACCTTTAGGAAATCTAAGTCCCATCCTAGCTGGAGAAGCTTCTCAAAAGCCTGATGGAATATCTGACCCATTCCAGCCTCATGGATCATCATTGCCCTGGCTGCACATCCTCCTTTCCCTCCATGCCCCCCCAGCTTCCCAGCATCCTGGGACTGGAAGGCAGCCGTGGTGTCCCCAAGCCTCACCTCTCGTTCTCCTCAGGGGATTCATCTCCCACTTGGGTCACTCCTTCTGCACCCTCCTGGCACCCCTCCGAGTCTGACATCTTCTCCCCTGGTTGGCACAGCACCCCACAGACAGCTCCAGCACCAGGGTGCTGCCACTGTTTCGCTTTCCTGTGCTCAGCAGAAGTGAGCTGTGCCGGAAACTTCTTGGGCTGAGGCTTTGGGGGGATGGGAGAGGGCAGAAGGAAGGTAATTTTGGGGCTTTGTTCTGTTCTCTTTCAAAAACCACTGAGACTGATTTAAGATTTTACTTGTCGGCAGCTAAAAATTTGGAAGTCCTTAGCTAACCCAAAAGAAAAGTGGGCGGCATGGACGTCCCCACCATGGCAAGGAAAGGAGTGACCCACTGCCCCCCCAGCTCCCCATGCCACTCTGGTGACAGCCACCATCGCTAAACCACAGCACCCTACCCTGTACCAGCCCCAGGGTGCTGCTGCAGGTGCTGCCAAGGCTCTCCTGACTTTGCACCTCTCAAATCCCACCAGAGCCAAAGGGTCTGCTTCTGCCCTGCAGATGCCACCCCTCTCCCCGCTTCTCAGCTGATGCCATCATGGGCTGAGGCTCTGCAACACCTCCTGGGGTGTTTCTTTGTCTCTTCACCACTGGGGAAGGGCATGAGCATCTGCAGCTTTGGACAGGGACCAACAGCAGAGAGGTCCCCCATGTCCTCAGCACAGCCCCTGCCAAAGCCTCCCCGTCCCACCAGGACTGCCACACTGAAGCAGTCTCTGCTGGTACCATGGCATGAATCAGGGTCTGGCCACCCAGGCAGGCAACACCCACCTCTCCCACCAAAGCTTTATTTACATCACTGCTTGCATGATGCAGCTCTTTGCAAAACTAGAGAGAAATGGGCACCCAGTCAGTGCCCTTGAGCCCAGCAGGGCAGTGGGGACAGCAGGGAGAGGAGGACAGCTGTGGAGACACAGGTGCTTAGGACTCGCCAGCCTCAAACATCTTCTTTCTGCCCTCCATGCCAGACTTCTCCTCAATGTTCTTCCTCCAGTCACCGACATCACGCAGATCCTTCTCCTGGGGGAGGGATGGTTGCATAGATGTGAATGGTGCCATGGTAAAAACCCACCCAGCCCCAGCCCCACACCAGTCCACCCATGGAAACCCCCATGTCAGCTAGAGGAGCCCAGTTCCACCCATGCTACACATCTTTTTAAACTGCACCCTCCTGTTCAACATCATGGGTGCCAGAGAAGGAAGCACTGAGCAGGAAGAAGAGCATTATGGAGAAAGTGTCATTCTCAACCCTGTCTGTCTTACAGGGAGGCGTGAGCCCTGAAGTGGGGGGGCAACTCCTGTTAGGGAAGAAAGGGAGAGGGAAGGCTACCTTCTCAGTGTCCTCCTTCTTCACTTGCTTCAGGTTGGCCCGGAGGTCCATGCAGACCTTGTGCTTGGAGCCCAGCAGGGCGCGCAGCATGGCGTCAGCCGACATGCGCACCCTGCGCAGCGGCGGCCGCTTGAACTTGCCACGCAGGTCAAAGAGCTTCTGACTCAGGTCTTCCAGCTGGGGGGGATGAAATGAGGGTGGGTAGAGAGAGAGGGGTTTGGGTTTTATGAGATGGACCCAAGCAGTGCAGGGAGGCATGAGGAACAGGCTACAGACTCCCCAGAAGGATGGCTCCAGAGGAAACTCACCTCCTTTGTAGTCTTCTGTAGCTTCACCTCTGTGTCATACCTCTCCTCATCCACTGACTCTATCTTGGCATGAAGCTTTTTGCACAGCTCCTGGGAGGAAAGCAAAGAGGGATGTTGACTGCTAGGACCCACACATGATTCCTGTCTCCTGACCACTCTGTCTCTGAAAGCCCTCAGTCCAGAAGGCTAGAGGGGATTGAGGTGAAGAGGAGCTTTTCAGCCAGCTCCTCATCTCCATGCTACTGGCTGCACAGAAATGCTGTCTCAACAAATCATTTAAAACACATCTTTCCTGCCAGCCAGACCCCTTTTGTTTGCAGAGAGACACCACCTGCCTCTCAAACCAGCTGCATGTTCGTCTGGCTCCAGGGTAACAGAGGGTGAGGAGAGGATCAAGGCCAGTCTAGATCCACCAGGCTGACTGATGGAGTCAAATGTTTTCTGCTCCAGCACTGAAAGGGTTAAAGAAGCATGTACCTGCAGTTCCTGCATGGATCCTGGGAGTGACAAAGGAGGGCAATGTTCTGCCAGGTAGTTTTGCTTCTCCACTTCTTTAGCAGCTGCTTCCTTTTCTATTTCAGTGACAGCAAGCTGGAGCATAGCACTCTGGAAGGCAGCAGAGAAGCGTCAGGGCAGGGTGGAAGCAAGGAAGGAGGGTAGGGGGTCATCAGGGGAGTGGGAGTCCTGATGGGGAGGGGAGTTCCCATAAATACCACCATTTCCAAGGAAGGGATAAGGTAGAGACACAGTGAGGAGTGGGGTGGGAGGCCCCTATGCTGTACATCATGGCCTGCTCTAGCAGGCGGAGTGCTGAGAGCTGCTGGCTTGGGCTGGGAGGTGGAAGGTTGGGACACACATGCCACAGCCCCAGCAGTGCCACCCACTTACCTTCAGGTGCTGCCGACGGGCAGTGGCTGCCCTCCTCTTTTTCTGCAAGGGGAAGAAACAAGAGAAAAGAAGGTTATCAGGTGCCCATTCCCCTTTCCACTGCCCTTCCCCATGCAATGCCACACTCCACCAGGGACCTGCAGCCCTGCCAGGGAGATGGATCCATCTTGACACACAGTTTGTCCCCAAACCAGCAGCACTCCAGGAACAGGCTCCCTGCTGAACCCAGCTTTGCTAACCTCAGTTAGCTAAAACCCACAAAGTCCCAGAGAAAGAGATAACAAGGGTGATGAACTGGGAAATATATGTATAAAATATGGCTTCCAACTTGGCTTCTTGGGACTTTTAGCCTTTTCTCTAATTTCCTCTTCACTCAGATGTGTTTTACTTTTACAAAAGTAAAACTCATTAGCTCAAGCTAATGAGCCCATGTCCCTGGGCACACAGGAGCTGTGGGATGTCTTTCTGAGCACTCCAGGGCACATGTCCTTCTGACCCTCTGGTGACAAGGACAGCCAGGCAGGTGAAAACATGAAGGCTGTGTAATTTCCTGGAGCTGGAAAGACCAAGAGATGCTGAAGCAGAGGTTCATCACAGATGGAGGACAGACCCAACCACAGACTGCCCTTTTGTCCTTGCCATGCTGGACCAGCAGCCACAGGACTCCAATTTATAAAAAAACCCCCACAACTTCTGCATTTCAGCTGTTTCCTGAGCATTTCACCCAGAAGACAGGGCATGGCTGAGTTGGGCTGGCCCAGGGGAAACACATCTGACATGCTGAGGGGCGGGGAGTAGAAAGCAGCACTTGGGTGTGGGTTTGTGTTGCTGAGAGGAGGATGTGGATGAGGATGTGCAGAGTGAAATGTAACAAAACCTGACATGTCTCACATATGTAAATGGTGTCAAGGCCCTCCCGACAGGGCTGGAGGGCTCTGCAGATAAAAGGCACCCAGCTCAGAGATGCAGCACACTGTTAACCATCAGATAATCAGATCCCTTGAGGACTGTTAGTCCAGGACTTATTCTCCATCTGAAAACTGGTACCTTAGCAAAGATTGCCCTCCCAGCCTCTTCTGGGAGGTCTGGGTTTGATGGGGAGCAAAAGAACATGTTGGATATCAGCACCATTTTGTGGCATGTCTGTGTGTCCCTGACATCCTCTTTTCTCTCAGTGAGAACAAGCTGGAGATTGTGGTGTGGTGTTGCAGACATATGGGGAGATGCCAAGCAGAAATGAAGGATGGAGCAATTTGCTAAGAGGAAATGTGGAGTGACAAAGCCACAAACAATCCTCCCACACCTTCCCCTGCATTTCTCCAGACACCCCCAGCCCCACCTGGCTTTGCCAGAAGCCAGGGAAAACTTGCTAAGAATGAAACTTCCACCCTGCTCAAACTCCCCAGGATCCAGGTCTCCTTGAACTGCCTTTGTCAGTGCTCAGTGGGTAGAAAATGAAGGGCTGGATGTGGGGAAGGAGGAGAGGATGCCAGGCCAAGGGCGGGATGGTGGATGGATGATGGAGGAGAGGCGGCTCTGGACCACTGCCTTCCCAACACCATCTCGTGGCCAGCTGGGGAAGCAGGAATGGAGGGAAAAAAGCATCCAACTCCAAGCCAGGGGACAAAAAAAAGTCTTTCAAAAGGGATTTTTCTTCTCCTTCAGGTGTTTACCAGGAGGAGTCAGCAAGAAAATAACCATGAGTCTTTCTTCCCCCCCACACACTCAGCAGCTGATTTTCCTGGGGAGGAATGGTGAAGGCAGGACTGCTGCCATAAGCATTGCTAAAGGAAAACCCCAGCAAAACACACTCACCTCTTCACTGTTCAGGAAAAGCAGATGGACAAGGAAAGGAAGGAAGAGAAAGGGGAAAGAGGAAAAAAAGACAGTTAGTTAGCATCCTAACTGGAAACAAGCAGAAAAATCTTAACAAGCATAAAAGCTGGTGAACTTGAACAAAAGTTTTTAAATGCCAACAGTGTATTAGAGACAGAAAAATGGGAACTTACTCAGACATCTTGGTTTAGGTGGTTGTGAGCCTGAAATGAAAACCAAGAGAAAAAGTTTACAATTATTCATGCTTGCGGTCACTTTTTTGTGAGTTTTAAACCCACTTGTTTTTTTTGTGGGTTTAAAAACAAAGCAAGACTCCTCTAGAAAATAAAAAGAGGAACAGGTCCGTTCTTATTTCCCAACTTCACAAATTTTTCATCATATAGGGAACTAGGCTGCAGTTTGTTGATGAGATGCAAACATCTCCTCATAGCAACACAAACCACAGCATCAAGGGACTTCTGGAAAAGACCAAATGGGGTCAAGCCAGAAAAAGAGTGATTGGTGACAGTGATTCCTGTAGGTATGGTTCTTATCTGACCCCCATGAAACCATTTTATTCAATGAGGGAAGAAAAGGCAAAAACTATTTTCAGTTTGCTGCTTTACTTTGCCATTCAACTTTACTTTCACTTCATAAACAAGAAGGGTTCCAAAGCCTGCAAAGAGTTGGAAATGACCCCAGGTGACAAGGGATGCTGCTGCCAGTGTGTGCACTCATCCTCTGGGACAGGAGAGCCTGTTGCAGCAACCTCAGCACAGCTGGAAGTTGTGGTTCAGTTGATACAAGCACAAAAACTTCCCCAGGCAATCCCTTGCATTTGCTTTAAGTGGAAATTTTACACTTACAACACAGTGTATTAGGGAAAAGATGGAAGAGCACCTTTGGTTTACTATAAATGATTTTGACATAAATAGAATATTATTTTTCTATCAGAACAATATCTACGTGCATCTCCCAGGCCTGTCCTTTGCAGAGCAGACAAGGCCCCCAAACGCAGCCTGGGCGGCTCAGTCAGGAGGGGAAGTGTTAATAGGGGCTCATGCCCGAGGCAGGAGGCACAGCTTGCAGAGCCAAGGAAACTTTATCCTGGAAAATGTGCGGGCCCATCACATTACTTCAGAGAGGAGGGGGGGGGAAAGTGCTTCTAAAAATGGCCAGGGAGCCGCAGAAGGAGCTGCAGCTGTCTCCTGGGACGGCCGCCGTGCCGCGGTGCCAGCCCCGTGACTGGGGAGGCGGCGGCGGTGCGGAGCGGGAGCCGCAGGTGGCGGGGCTGCAGCTGGGGCGGCCGGGAGCGGGGCTGTGTTAGCTGGCATCCCTCCCTGCCTGCCCCGCACACAGGAGCGGGGGCTGTGTTAGCTGGCATCCCTCCCTGCCTGCCCCGCACACAGGAACGGGGGCTGTGTTAGCTGGCATCCCTCCCTGCCTGCCCCGCACACACAGGAACGGGGGCTGTGTTAGCTGGCATCCATCCCTGCCCCGCACACACAGGAACGGGGACTGTGTTAGCTGGCATCCCTCCCTGCCTGCCCCGCACACACAGGAACGGGGGCTGTGTTAGCTGGCATCCCTCCCTGCCTGCCCCGCACACACAGGAACGGGGGCTGTGTTAGCTGGCATCCATCCCTGCACCGCACACGCTCCCTCTCCGGCCACAGCGACACTAGGGAGCCCAGGGGACAGCGCCAGACTGCAGCTCGCTGCCCACGATGTGGGCTTTGAATCACCTGCTCTGCAGGGGGGACATCATAAATTTGGATGTGGGTGCCTGTCCGAGGGTGTTTTCGGGCAGGAAGGCACTGCAAGGGCCGGGTAGCGAGCTGGAGGAAGGGGTGTGAGTAGCGAGCACAGCCGAGTCACAGCAGGCAAGGATCCTGAATCCTATGGCCCCGCGGAGGTCAGCGCTAGGCTCCACTTGCCCTCGCCAATCAAACTGAGAGCAGAGCCAGCCAAGGCAGGGGAAAGCATGAAATCAGAAAGAGAAAAGCTCACTGGAAGAGACAGAGCAAACCTTTCCAATGCACAGACCCTCTCCAATAAGCAAAGGATGGAGGAATTGTTATTCGCGCCCCTGTTTCTCCCAGCAGGCCACCTCCACCTGGTATTTATCTCCTTAATACTCGGGTAAGTAAATCTGCTCTCCCATCACTCCCTAAGAGCAAGCTGGGCCGTTAGGAGATACACAAAAAGGCTCACCCAAGTCTGGAGGAAATCAGAGTCGTGCAGGCTGGACGGGATGGACAGACGAGCCGCAGGCAGCTGCCTGAGTAAGGAGGTATAAAAGGGCTTCTCGGGTGGCTCAGCAGAAAATCCACCTTCTCTTTAAGGGCATGGAGACCTCCTCAGACCAATGATGTGCAAGAGTCCGCCGTGCACCTCCCTTGGCTGGGGCAGGCCAGGCCGGCAGGAGAACAGGAGAGGGCAGCCCCCAGGGAAGGAGGGGTGGGGACGAGGAGGAGGAGAACATCTTCTACCCGTGGGATCTGGAGGGGCTGGGGAGGTGGTTTTGCTCAGAAGTGCCAAGCAGGGAGCCTTCCTCTCCCTTCTCCTGCCACCAACCAGTCAAAACAGATATGGCTTCAACTCTGTGGGATGCCCAAGCTCCCTGCACACAGCCATCCATCTGCAAGGCCTCTAATTAAAATTTCCCCTTGGATACACGGTGGCTTATCCATGGACATGGGCATGGCTCAATTTGCCTTCAAGGGCTTGGGAGCAACTCTGCCCTTCAGGAACGAAGACAGGAAAGAGCTTGCACCCCAAATATCCACTGCCAACAGCATAGGCAAGAGCAATCCCTTAATAAGCCATCCAGCACTAGCACGCTTTTTAAACCTCAGTTATTTCCCTCACACATTAAATACCTGTAGCTCTTCCCTGTGTGAAATATTTCAACACAATTCAGTTTTTAAAAAAAAAAAACAAGCTGTGGATCTGCTGCAGGCAGCCTCAAGCCCCAAATCCAGCTGGGGGCTGGGCAGAGGCAGCAATGCATGGGGGAGCAGCCCCATGCTGACAACAAGAAGGGTAATCCCCTCTGTGGGATGACCCAGACCCATATCTCCATGGATCTGAAGGAGAAGCAGGTGGAAACGTGGCTGGAAATATTCCTCAGCCCTTGTCACAGCATATGTAGAGCGTGTGTGTAGGGGATCCCATGGAGACAGGGACCCAAACAGCTCCTGCTCTCCTCCCCCAGGCCAGGCGCTCCCTCCTCTTCCAGCCGGGGCTTTTTAGGCTGATTCAGACATGGCCCTGACAATATTTTGCAGGCGCCTCCCAGACATTATAGAGATAGTGGCAAATCCCTTGCTGCAGGCTTCCTGTTTCACCATGCTCAGCACCACACAAGGGGTGCTGCAGGTGCTATTGGAGGATGAGCAAGTCCTTGGTATGGAGCTGATGTCTCTCAGAGATTTGCCTGGAAAAGCCCCTATCATGGGCAAGGCTGGGCCTGCTTGGACCCACATGTCCCACTTGGGGTATGTCCCTTGGAAATGCTGCAGCTACACATTCTGGCCTCTGCTGGCCCATCAGTCCTCCAGAGAGCAACTCAGCTCTTGGTGGAGGAATCAAAACTGGGGGAGTTCTCCACTAAAAATTCCCCACAGGCAGGGAGTTTCTTCAGCTCTGTGAGAGGAAGGCATCCTGGACCTCCTGGAGTCCAGGCATGCAGCACAGCAAAAGAGATCTGCTCAGAATTTCAAGGGTGTGGTTATCACCTTGTGACAGGAAAGTGTTGGCCTGATATAGTGGAAGAATTAAATTCAAAGAAAGAATCCCATGACCAAACAGGCCAACAGGAGTGTTTGAAAGATACAGGAGGAGTGGATGGTGAGGTGTGGTGAGCATGAGCAGAAGGTCAAGTCTCCAAGCCTGCAGAAGGCTTTCCATGGAGCTGCCTTGCACAGGGGTTAAGCTGGAAGGCAGCTCTCCCAGAAAAAGAAAGAAGCAGCAGACTTAAATGGCATGAGGAAGAAACCCAGTGAGGAAAAGGAAGAACAGAAAAACAAAGTTAGAAGCCATGGCTAACATTAGGAAAGACAGAAGTTTCCAAAGGAATTATTTAAGCGTTTGAGTGATGAAAGAACAAGTTTCTTGCAGAAAAGCTCAATGAAGGCATAAGGAAGCTCCAGGCACATCCTTCAAAGAGGTGTTTGGCTCTGAATATTATGTATTAGTGAGGTAATTAGGCAGGGGCCAGGAATGGATGCACTGTTCATACTTGGGTACTTTCCTATGGAGCATCTGACATTGCTCCTTTCTCTCATTTCCCCCACCTGAGCTAGAGGAATGCACCATCGTTGTGGGCCACCATTCCCAGGGCAGTTCCACCATCCTTGAAGGTCAGACAGAGGGAAGACCTGTCACACACAGGAGATTCTGCACGATGTTTTAGAGACTCAGGTGCAGCTTTTTTGGGCCAGGCTCCTCCACAGAATCACTACGTGTTGGAAGCATGAGGCTGGTGAATCCATGCAAGCTGTTCCTCATGACATTCTCCTACACTTTACACCTTGCCTCCTCTTCGGCATCCCACAAGGATCAAGTGGAAAGGCACTATGACACCAGATGATGCTGTGCCTTATTTCCAAGGATGACACTGTTAGCAAAACACAAGCATGCTACTCCGCAGCAATGGTGATCACAGTAAAAGTTCAGGCAAGATCACTGGGGAAACCTGTATTTGGCTGCCCTTTGCTTTCCCAAAATCACATTGCACCAAAGCCAAGCACATGGCTCCCATCCTGTCCAGGACATACCCACTCCCCTGCAGTGTGTCCCTAAAATGTGTCCCCATTTCTCTGCTTCTGTTGACACCAACCCCCAGGAACTCTACCATCACTTTCACATCTTTGTGCCAGTGCTGTCCTACATCCCACAGCTGCAGTCACCTCATTTGCCCATGCAATGGGATTAAGGTTTTTGGCTGTTCCTGTACAGGGCAGCTGCCAACCAACAGAGCCACCCTGTGTGTTTAGCTCCATGCTGTCTTCCTTGACAGGGAGTGCTTCAGGCACATGATGTTGATGCCCTTAGGCTCCAAACCCACCAGCAGGTCCTGATGACACTCCTCATGTTCAGAAGATACATCACAAACTCATAAGCTGACAGCTGCTTCATGCTGTGTTTGACCATCAGCTACACCATGATGCACATAGGACCCTGGGAGAAGCCATCCCAGCAGTGGATGAGGGCACAATTCCCTTTTTCTGGTGAGACTTTGATGTCCCACAACCAGGGCTACCCCATTCCATGACAGTGCCCATGGAGCAGAGCCCAGATGCCAGCCCTGAGGTGTGAGCAGAGCCCTCTCTGTGGCAGAGGCAGGGAATGGCAGTCAGGCTGCCATTGCTGGTCAGGCAGCTCATGTCAGGGAAGCTGCCACTGCTGAAGCTGCCACTGCTGTTCTGGCACAGCCCTGCCCACTGTTGATGTGCCCCAGGTGGATGCAGGCAATTACCTGAGTGATGATGGGTCCTGTGAAGGGGCAACACACAGGTTTCTGACCAGTGGGTTCCTTGGGATGCGGCTTTTTCTTGTTCCTCCTGAGAGATTTCTTGGAGCTGGCATGTGGTGCAGGGGGCTGAAATTGGGCTCACAACAGCAGCAAAAAGAGGGACAAGTGAAAGGAGAGCTTGGCCTTGAAGGGGAGTTTGCTGGAAAAGGCAGGGGAGGAGCAGGGGTGGGACTGGATCTGTGGGCCTGCATCAGGGACCCCATGTTGTGGACTGCCCCTCTGCTCTCAGCCTCTTCCATCTGCCAAACAGTATTAAAAAAAAGGACTGGTGACACCACAAAAACTCATCTCTGCAGCTGCATGAGTGAGGAGACATGCAGACCAATCTTGCTGAAGCAGCCATTGCCTCCTGCTGAGGGTGCTAAGAAGAGTGACCAGGGTATCTTGCCACGTTGCAGGACCATGAACACCACATCCCCACCCTTCTCTTCATTCACTTCACTTTTATACTCACCAACTTTGGACAAGTGCCTGTAGGAACAGAACAACTCCCTATGGACACACATAAGTACTCACACATGGCTGCTTTCAATATATACATTGGCCTTGAAGAGAAACAAGGCATTTTAATGATCCCTTCCACTCCAAAGGGACACTCTTTGGTGTGGGCTTCCAGAAGAGTTTGCAGCTCACTGCAAAGCTGGAGCCTGGAGGAAGGGCGGCGTTTCAAAATGAAAAGACAAAAGGGTGAAGAGAGGCTTGAGGGAGAGGGCAAAAACCAGAAAGCTGCTCTGGAAGAATTAAGTCCCTTCTGGCCATGGTAGCACACAGGGGCTTCAGTCTCCAGTGAGGGAGAGTCTGTGTTCATAGCCAGGGTTAAGATCACACAGTTCCCAGCACAGCCCTGGGCACAAACCTCACTCCTCTGAGGAGCTTTTCTCACTTCTGCCTTGGACTCTTCCACAGTGTGGCCCTTCCTTCATGACCCCAGGCTGAGTTGGCAGCCCCCTGGAAAGTGAACACCTCTTGAACAGGCACTGGTCCGTGCCCAGGCCTTCAGTATTTAATGTGTACAGGAGGTGATCCCTCTGGAATTTCCACCCAGCCTGCCCCTGGATAGTGTTACCCAAGTGACCCAACACCTGATCACAATCCTTCATATGTATGCACATCCTCAAAGCCTGGTTAAGACCAGGGTATGACCCAGAACGTGTCTGGAGAACAAGCTGAGACCTCTGTGTGCTCAAATTATGAAACACGTCTTTGCTCTCAAAGGTCTTCTAGGCTCTCTGTGCCAAGACAAAGCAGCAGCAAGAACATGGTGATAGTTAAAAAAAAAAAGGCCACAGAGCTCAAGAAAAACTGATAAATCACAAAGCTCTACTCTCCCCAAGGTCAGCAATTGCTCTACCAGTAGCCATGGAAGGAATGATTCCCCAGAATTTATCCATTCCAAGCACACTGGCTTTTTGTAAATGCTGCGTGACCCCAGACACTTGATTTTACGAAAATAACAACTGTCAGCTGCAAAGACTCTTGGCAGCCTCACCTATAGGCACACATTGAGAAAGCCTTGGGAGAACACAGCTGCAAGGAGATGAGCCTATGGAAGTTCTTCTGGAGGTGCTTCTCATTCAGGTCTGGCAATGGAGGGAATGAGCTCAGAGTAGGAGAGGGCTGCACCAGGAAAACTAAACACCAACCCCACTGAGCATCTCTCAAGAGCATCCCCAAAGCAAATTAATTCACAGAGTATCTGGGACATGAATGTTCTTTTACGAAGGCAGACCTGAGTTTAGCACATGTGCAAAAGTTGGGTGTGGTGTGGGATGAGTGCATCCAAAGCAGAGAAACCTCAGCAGAGACCTTTGCAGGTTCGAACACATCCTCTGTCACATCCAGAGTGAACACCAAAGCCAAGTGTTTTAACTGGACTGTCTTCAGTGAAAACCATGATTCAGGCTTCTATGTTTAAACTGCTCTGACTTGTATGTAAAAGTTAAGAGGAAAATGCTCTCTATCCAGGGCAAAAGCAGATGCCAGCTGGGCTGGTTTCCACAAGAGACAGGCACCTCTTTCATGGGCTCTTCACTGGCTCTTCCAAGGGGCCAGTGTTTCTTTCACTAAATCAGCAATGACTGATTCACAACTCAGAGTGCCTGTTTCCCACAGAGAGCTTTCCAGGCCAGACAAGGACATCTGGAATGTCCATGTTCATGGGCAGGGTGATGAAACACTTGTTTGCAAACCCACCATCTTCCCAGATGCTGCTCACAGAACGTAAAATACGACATGGGTTGGGTTGTTTGCAGGTCAAGGCCTCTTTTCAGCTGAAGTTAAACTTCTCTTCCTCACCGACTCTGTTTGTTTTTGCAACTGAGTGGCAATAAGTGCATGCCTGGAGGGGTTTCATCACCTCTCTGTGAAGTCAGCAAAGCTGGTTGAGAAATTCCCATCTTGTTGACATGCAACAAGCCATCACTGATGGGTACCCATTCACCCATTTGGAACACCAAACTTCTTCAGGGAATACTTTTTGCCCAGCAGCATGACAGCTATGAAATCGTCATGCTGCTTCTCCTTTGGTTCCATCCGGCCTAGACCTGAAATCTGGAGAAATGAGAAGTCTGTTTTTTCCTGGTCTGCCCACAAAGTTTAAATTGGAACTTTAGGAAGCACCTCTGTGCACCCATTATTGTTCCTGCTTCTCAGACTGGACTGTCTGGGGCTTCTAGCCCTCCCTTCCTGCCCATGCAGGGCAAGGTGCATTGAGATGTAAAGCGGTCCAAACAATATTTCTGTATCCAGAAGCAAAACAAGCCCAACCTGGGGCAGGAACAGTCCCAGATACAAGAACCCCAGCAGCAGTCAGAGCAGGGGAAAGGGTCTGAGAAAAGGGAGGAGAAAAAAGGGGGAGAAAAAGGCAGGAGAAAGAGGATAGAGAAAGGAAACTAGGGATAAGGAGCTGGGGCTTTTAAAAAATAAGCCCATGCATGACATTTTGCCCATAAAATTGCAAGGCATAACGATGCTAGCTAAGGAATATTTATAAAGCAGGCATGCTTGCTCCTAGTGAGAAGAGCTTAGATACTCTCCAGCTCTCAAAAACTCTCAGACTAGCCAAAAATCTGTGGCTGGAGGACAGCCAGCCCATACCCAGGCCGAATGATGACAGCCCGTAATGATTTTTGTCTCACTGCAGACGACTGGTGACAAGCACATACGAGGCTCAGCCTTCTCCTTGTGCAGCCCTCCCATTTGATTTCCTTGAGTGCAGGGACAAATAACAAAAAAATCACTGAATGAGGGAATAATTAATTTTGGAGGGGCTGCTGGAGGTCAGAAGCCTTGGATCTGGATGTAAATAATTGAGATTATAAATCTTAATAACAAACACTTCCATTTTCAGTGCTTCTTGTGTCTTTTAAGACCTCTGCTTGGCCCAAGCCCTGATTTTTGCCCTGCCATGCTGCTAATTAAATGCAGAGAGAGGAACTCCTCAGCCACTACCTGGGCACCTTGGATGGACTGGATGCCTGCTTTTGCCCCCCTTAACCACCAGCAAAACCCTCTTTGCCCCTGTGGTGCAGGATCAGGCAAGGGCTGGCTCCTGCCTCCTGGCAAAAGCCCCTCAGACACCTCCAGCATTGCCACACGGCTACCAAGGGGCTGTGCAGCCATGGGAAGGGGCTCGCACAGCATCGCTGCTTTCTCTCCCTATTGAACACGGGCTGCATCTCCAGAAGAAGAAATCGTGGCTGGTGAGGCTCCAATGGGGCCACGGACCCGATGACACAGAGACCCAGCTCAGAGCACGTCCTGCCCTGCCCTCTAGATGCAGGCACGGGAATGCAGCACAGACAGAAGCTGAGGAGGAGCTGGTTTCCCCCCTCCTTTACTTCTCTTCTTGCCTCATCTTCCACCCTCCAAAGTGCAGGAGGAGCATTGGTGAGGCAGAAGATGCTCAGACATCTGGCTTTGATCGATGAGGGACAGCCACCCCTGCCAAGGCCACAGGGAGGTGAAACGGAGGTGGCTTGCACACGAGACAGAGCTGTCTGCCTTCCTGCAAGCAGGCTCCCGAGCAGGCTGTGTTCATTTGGGGTGAAATAAGGCATGAAATGAAGCCCAGATCCACCAGCCCTGCTTCAAACAGCTGCCAGCAGATACTAAGAGGATCCTGCCAGAGGAGGAGAGTGCTCAAAGCCGTGCTGTAAGCACTCAAGGCTTACTGAGAAGGAGAAATGATGACAGAGGGGAAAAGCAGCCTTGGCGGTGCATTAAAAACTGGAGCTGGGTGGAGAACATCCCCACCTGCTCGCCTCTCCCTCCTGAACAAACAACTCGGTTTGCTGAGATTTACTGCACAAAGGCTCTCTCCAGGTTGCCCCGAGCCAGCCCAGCTGGGTGCTCACTCCCACGTTCCCTGGCCTTTCCCCTAAAAGCACCACGGGCTCCCCTCTCCAGCCCTGCTCACCCAGCACTGCGCTGCCGATCCGGGCACCGAGCAAGGCCAGAGCTGGAGAGACAAGGGGCAGGCACTGGTGTGGGGAGTAAGTAATGGTTCTCAAGGAGGGGCTGTCTCTGCACCTCCTTCAACTGCATCTGTTTTGGGACTAATATGCACATATTTTTATGCCCAGCTCTGTAAATTATGCAGTGAACCTCAAGGCTATGACTTCAAAATAGGGGGACTGGAAAAAGCACACATACACACACGCAAAAAAATAAGAACTGCCTGTTCCAAAAGCCATTTCTGGATGCTGCATGGCCCTAAATCACCACAACAGCATCACCAAAAACCAACCTGGCAATAGATTTGGAACCTCAAACCCAATTCAGAGATGTTCCCTTCTGCACAGCCTGTTCTAGGCTGATTCTAATGTTGAGACTGAAGGCTGAGGCTTTAAAACATCCCTTTACAAGTCTTTCTCAGGTGACTGATTTCCTCCTCCATCTCATTAGCGGCTGCCAGCAGATGCTGTTTCCCCAGCAGAAGCCACACTTCACTTGTTACAGTCATCTCCAAACCACCCTGTCATTTCTCCCCTCCTCATGGCCACAGCGAAGCCTGGAGAATATTCATCAGGAGGCAGACACAGCAGCAGCTTTTTATGGTTAAGCTCAGGTCATTAATCTCTATCGAGACTTTTCATAATCTTCCTCAGCTTCGTGTTTGTTTAACTGTTGGATAGTTGCTCTGTGGAGCTCTGGGTAATCACAGATTAAGTGCTTTTTAATATTAATAGCTTTTCATTAATGTGCCAGGCTCTCTCCCCTCCAGAGTCCAGGCAATAACTATTAGCACTGAGCCTGCAGCTCCCTGTGGTGAAAAGGACTTTTTTCTTTGGGGCCAAAATTCCACAGCATGAGCACAGATCTTGTGTTCTGCGGCTGCTTTGTAGCAGAAGGATTTTAGAACAGGAACAATTCCCAGTGCAGGGAGCTTCCTCCTGCAGATGGCTCAGAGAAGCTGCTCTGGAGTCACCCCAAAGTGCAGCATGCTCAAGGGCATGTAGCAGCACCGCTTCAATGCCCTCATCCTTCTAGGAGAGATCTTTGCTTACATAGCCCCAACACCAAGGCCCCACAAAGCAGGGTGGGGCAGGACATGTGGCCACAAAAAACCTCCCAGATTAAACATGAAACCTGCCCAGAAGTGACGTGAGGCTGCAAGCCAGCCTTTCCCAGGGTGGTGTGATGACAGTATGAAAGCAAGAGCCCCAGCCCCTCCACCCTGGCAGGGCCTCCAGGTGCCAGAGGTGCAAACCTTGCTGTGCCACTCATGTAGGACCATGTAAGGCAAAAGGAGCTGACACTGTGCACCTTCATCCATGTGGTAACAGGGCTGGCCACTGGTGAGTGCCAGAGCCCAAGTCACATCTTAGTGTGCACAAATCATCATGGGCTGAGAACGGGCTAAGTGTGGAGCCACACTGCTTCTCATTTAGCCTGTACCAGGACACAGAGCACACACTGCAGAGGCACTAAAGAGCTAGTCCAACATCTCCAACACCTTCCTCATCCACCTGTATTCCTTCTCTCAAGCCTCTTACATTCTTCAATATCTTGGTCTTGTTTAAAAGCCTTCACAGGAAACATGAACACACTTCTTGCCAAGTTATTCACCTCTAAAGAAACTTCCTACCCATGCCACCAGCATGTTAACCCTCTGCTTTATAAATATCAATGGACTCTGTTTTGCATGAGCCTGAAGCTCTGTGTATTTCCCCTCCAGCCCAAGAGCAGTTGGGATGAGCTGGCTCAGGCACCCATGACATCCCCTCTAGCACCCTCTGCTCCATGTCCAGCCCTCCCCTGGGATGCTGAGCTGCCCTGTCCCAGGTGTAACACACAGCACAAGCTGCACCAGCAGCCAGATCATCTCCTGGCCAGAAGGAGTCCCAGTCCCCTCTTTGCTGACGATGAGCTGGGACCAACATGTCCAGGGCTTGCTGAGCAGAAGCCCCTCACTCCTCCACAAGCCCACCATCCTGCTCCCTGGCTGGAGGAGGAGACCCCCACTATCTGGAGTGCAGGGGCAGCTTGAGGTGGGACTTCAGTGCCAGGGCTTTGTCCACCACCTCTGGGGGCTGCAGGATGTGCCACTGGGCCAGGGGCCGGCGGGGGTTGGACAGCATGTCGGACCAGTGCCGCAGCTGGTTGCCCGTGGCTCGGCAGCCCAGGAGGAGTTTGCCAATGGGCTCATTCTTGGTCACTTTGTCATGATCCCAGACGGAGATGACCACGTCCACATTCTGGGGGGGGACACAAGAAAGAGGGTCAGTGGGAAGAGGTTTGCTGCAGTGGGGACCTGCTCAGCCCCGGGCACTTCAGGGAAACCCACCTGGATCTGACTGAAAGGCACCTCAAAAACAAACACTTCGTTGAAGTAAGGGCTTAAGGTGTTTTTCTTCACACTTGTCCTTTTTTTTTTCCATTTCTTCCTGTTCAGTATGAGATGCACCTTGACAAAAGGATCTGAAGAGAGAGAGGGCACACCTGGCACAAGTGGCAGTTTTTGACTGAGGAACTCAGCCACTAAACAGCTTTCCTCAGCCATTCCCAAGGAGACCATGGCATCCCACTTGTCACTCCTCATGGTGACACAGCCACCTCAGAGCTCGCTTCCTCCTGCCAAGCTCCCTGTACAATCCAGCCATGACATCTCCTCCTAGGAGACACCTCCAGTAGTGCTCAAAGCTGGAGTATTTGTGCTGGGAGTCAGCCAAGGGCTGAATATGGTGGTCGCAGCAGGAAGCAGGTCTTAACACCAAGAGTTTTCAAGGCTTTGCAGCTCTAGGTGCCACCATTGAGGTCTGGGCAGGAATAGGAAGGTCTGAGCACAAGCAGCCCCCACTGACCTGAGAGTCCATCAGAGTCCATCCGCTTCAGCTGCCTGGCTTCCAGGATGAGCACGGTCAGCTTGCCGGTGCTGGGGACGTAGCGCAGCGAGAAGCAGATCTCACCCAGATGCTCCTCCTGATGGAGAGATGCCAGTAATTAGTGCCAGGCAAAGGAGCCAGCTCACCTGAGGCTGGAGTACCCGGCTGGCCCCAGGTTTCCTGAGTCTCCCCCACTCTCGAGCTTGCCCCTAAGGGCTTACTTCCTGGGGAGATGGCAAGCCAAGCAACAGCACATCCTTCCCAGCAGTTTCCCACCCACCAGGACCAACCTCCACTTTACTGGCCACTGCCAGGTCACTCCACTGCTCGATGACATGCTGCAGGTCGACACTGGCCAGGGGCAGCCGGACCTCACCAATGATGTCATGCTTGGAAAAGCGATTGAAGTCATAGATCTGCATCACCAGTGTGGATTCAGACACCTCAGCCTGGGGTACCTGCAGGGGAGGACCCAAAAGCCTGGACTCACTCCTCAGTGGTGGCCCTGTCCCATAAGGGTATTCCTCTCTCACATTCCTGGTCCTGACTGTGCAAGCATCTCCTAGAATTGAGAGGCTTTTGCCCAGGGAGCAGTGTCTATGCAACACTCTTGATGGGACCAGAAAAACATCACTGGCTTTGGTTTGTACCTGGAAAGTGAAGCTCTCGTTGAAGATGGGGTTCAGGGTTTTGCGGTAAACCTTGGTCTCATATCTCTTCTTCCTATCAGACGTTAGGTAGACAATCACATACGGGTCAGATGTGCCTCCGCTGTCCATGGCCTTCAGCTCAACTGCCTGCTTCACACCAACCTTCAGCTGGAGAGGAGTGAGGACAAGGTCAGCGGGTGGAGAAGGATGGGGTCAGGCAGCTCAGTGGGGGCTCAATGGGAAGTGAGTGCAACACTGAGGAACGCCTTGACACCATGCAGGCCTGAGAGCTAGTGGGCTGCCGGCAGGTGAGAGAGGGCATGTTCACCTCAGTGGGCAGCAAAGAGTGGCCATGCAAGAGCATGGCTTTTTCCCTGCTGTGCCACGGCCATGAGCATCCCCACCTCCTGCATGCGGAAGTTGTACTCCAGGGAGTACTGTAGCTTTCCTCGTCGCTTCTGCTCTACTGCCTGCTCCAGGTCCTCCATCTCAGGCTGCACCTGTGGCAGAGAGCAACACTCAGCCATGTCCCTGCCATGCTGTGCTCCCACCATGCCTGGGGCCGGGCAGTGCAGCAGCAAACACCTCAGGGGGAGGGAGGGAGAGGAGATTGAGGGGAAGGCAGAACGCACAAGGTTGATCGTCGTGGGGTTGCTGACGGTGCACAAGCCGATTCTCTCCTTCTTCTTGGGCTTCTTCTTGGTACAGCAACACTTGATGATGCAGATGAGGAAGAGGAGGAGGAGAATGGTCCCTGCCACAGCCATGGTGATGAGAGCCCATTTGGGTACTGGTGCGATGTTCAGGGAGTGGAGTTGGATAGAAGAGTTAAAACCAAGCAAAACATACAGAGTACATTTAAACCTCTTCCTGGTCCTTCAACATTAAGGAGTTGTACTTTCAAAATTGCCCCTAGAATCCTAGACAGGCCCATGCAGGGAGACTGAGACTGAAAACCATTCCCCAAATGGGTAGCAAAGATACCCTCTGCTCCTGAGGCAGTGTGGTACTACTCTGCAGTAATACCTCCCTGATGGAGCCCACTAGAAAATGGAATTTGAAGGGAGGATGAAATGAATACCCAGCCTCAGACTCCAGCAGCCCCAGCAGGTAATGCTGCCTGGGAGAGGAGGGCAAGAGACGCTGTACTCACATGGAATCCAGCTAAGCCAGCTGTCCAGGGAGCCTGGCCAAGCTGTGGTGGTGATGCTGGTGTGTGGGGAGGCTGTAGTCCTGCCCTTCCTGGCTGCCACTGCCATGGCTAATCTGGGGTGACCTGGGAACACAGGCAAAATTAGCAGGGTGGGGATTTCCTCTCCAGCAGCACATGTGCTGTCCATAGCCCAGGGCTCTAATGAGAACAAACACAATTAAAATATAGAGCTCAGGGTAAGCGATTAGAGCTTGGCCACATTGACAATGAGATGTGAAATGGAGCAGGAGGGAGCTGCGGGCAGGGAGGGCTCTGCGCCAGCCGGCCCCTCCCATGCAGCCTTCTCCTTCATATCCTTGCAATTCTGCCTGCTGAAAGCAGAGAGATTGGGGCTCCAGGGCGCTTTGAGAAGAGGAATCACTTGGCTGCAGGGAACAAAAGCCAAGAGCTGTTTTGTGCTGGCTCCTCCCTGGCCAGGCACAGTGAGCTGAAGGGTTTGCTCAGCTCCAGGAGAGCCCCATCATTAGCTAACACCCCTTTTTGGCTATTTTCCCTAAGGTAAGGTTGGCTCCTGGGCTTGCAGGAGCTGGTGGCGGTGCTGTCACCGGGCTGGGGCCACATCAGCTCAGAAACTTTCTGTGAGCTCGGCCTGTGCACATGGCAACGCTGACACAGCCTCAGGGAAGGCTTCAAATTTAAAGCAGGATGGTTTTACAGCATTGCTTTCCCCATGGCAGAGCTCTTATTCTAGCATGAACACTTCCTCATAACCAAATTCCTTTCGCGTCAGCGGGACAGGTGCGCCCGGAGCGGTGCTGCGCGGTGAGCAGCGGGTCTGCGGCCACCACGACACGGGTGGCACCCAGCCCTGGTGCCCGGGCTGGCAGCTCTGTGCCAGGGGCTGCCCAGCCTCCTGCCCGGCCTGGGTCCTGCTCAAGCAGCCAACTCCACCTCGCTCTGCCCATCCCAAGGTACTCCTTGAATGGGGATCTTCCCTGGGAGCAGGAAACCACACCTGCAGTTCCCTTCACTGAGCCTGCAAAGCCATCCCAAGGTGCTCCTTGCATGGGGATCCTCCCTGGGAGCAGGGAGCCACATCTGCAGTTCCCTTTGCTGATCCTGCAAAGCCAGCAAGCACCCTTTCTTTTTCCAGCAGTGTGCTTTGCTGCATGTGGGTATGGGGCTGGACAGACGTGGGAATTACTGTCACCCCTGTGCTGTCATTGCTGGGACAATGAGGAGCAGGTTAAATGACTCGTCCAGGGCCACCAGGGACTTCTGTGTCATTGGACACCCGCAGCATTGCTCAGATATTTTAGAGGTGCCAGGCTGCAGCTTTGGAGTGAAGGGTGGACAGGACAGCACAGGCAAGCAGGCATCTGCCCAACACACAATTAAAAGTGCCAGTGCATTCTGTCCGCCACAGGCTGTGTCACATTAGTCTAACACTGACCCTGGTTTAAAAAAACCTTTATCCCAACCCCAAAGAATGAACTGAGCTACCGTTTTGGGAATGATGGGGACAGCCCTGCTGCAGTCTGGCACCGGAGGCAAAGTCTCAGTGGGCAGTCTGCTGGGAGCATCGAGCATCCATGTTCCTGGAAAAGGGGCTGGGGGAACCCTGACTCTCACTCCCACCCTGAGCTGATGGGGTTCCCAAATCCAGACTTACCCACAGGTGTCCTTCGCAGCGTCAGCCGGCCCTCCCTGCTGCCCAGGCTCCAGTCAAGCCAGCACATGTGGCAGGGACATGCTGTGGGTGAGATGGGAGCCCAGCGGGCACGCAGTTGAGGGTGCAGAAGGGATGGTGGCTACACTGCACAGCCCAAACAGGAAAGTCTGCTTTGCCAGCTCAGGAGACAGGTGGCCCCAGCAGCTCTGCCGGCCCCACCTCGCCGCTGACCCAAGCAGTGTTCATGCAGGCGAAAAGCCAGCGGGGAACTCCCTGCTGGACCAGGAAGCAAAACCTGCCCTCCTGCCTGCCAGAAGGTGGAGGGCATTGCTGTTCCACTTCAGGCACTGGGAAATTCACTTCTCCAAGTTATCCCTGCAGCGATGCTGGGCTGGACTGTGTGGCTGCAGGCACAGCACAAGGGAATGGACACTTTCAAGGGGATGGGTGCATGACTGCATCCATCCCTGTTGATCTCTGCCCTTGGGAAGCCCAGCTCCTTGGCCCTCAGGGCATGCACTGTGTGAGGGCCTGTAAAACGTGTGTGTGGGTGAACAGGAATGCTCTACTGCAACATGGCAGGAAGGACAGACAGGACAAGGGGATACTGCTTGGGTGGTTTCATCCTCCAGCGCCAACAGAAGCACCAGGCACACAGCCAGGAGCAATTTCACAGGCTTCCACTGCATTAAATTTATGCTTGTAAACTTCTTCCCTTGCTGCCAATTCAGCAAAGTTTGCCCGAAACCTGCCCTTATTGCCACGTAAATTTGGGGTGGTGTCAGAAGCAGGGAGCCATACTGCAAAACTGCCAGTGTCTAGTGGCTGAGGTAGTGATGGGAAATGCCCCAGAAACCAGACCTGTCCCAGCTCTGCCCCACCACCCTGACTCACCAGTTCTTCCAGATTTTCACATGGCTACCAAGGCATTGCCACAGTGGGTGCCTAGCCACAGGAGAGGGGCGAGGGCTGCCCTTCAGCCACCCAAAAAATAGCCACACTCACAAGGGCCTTGCACTCATGATGCTCAGGAAAGCACCATCTCCAGGAGCAGGAGATGCAGGAATGATGCTGCAGGAATGATGCTGCAGCCAACCTCTGGGAGAACTTTTTGCTCTAAACTGGAAGTCCCAAGGGATGCACAAGAGAAATGCAATATGGGGATGGGGGAATAGGGAATATTAAATCTTCCAGGGAAAGGGGGTCTGCATATGCACACTAAAAGCTGAGCATGTAAGTAGCCTTTTCAACAGGTGGTTTGCTAGAGACAGCTAAAAGAGAAGATATTCAGGTCTTGGGGAGAAATTCTTTACTCAGAGGGTAATGAGGCACTGGAACACGTTGCCCAAAGAAGTTGTGGCTTCATCCCTGGAAGTGTTGAAGGCCAGATTGGATGGGACTCTGAGCAAGCTGATCTGGTGCATGACATCCCTGCCCTGGTGGAAGGGGTTGAAACTAGATGATCCTTAGCACCCTTCCAACCAAAATCATTCTATGATTCTATGACCTCAGTGAAACCAAGCTGCACAGGACCCTGATGCCTTCTCACCTTTCGGGAGGAGATGTGGTGATCCTGGTGACAGCCTGATGTCATGCAGGTGGACAACTGTTCAGCCTTAGTGCATGTGAGTTTGGTCTCCATTTGGTCTCCAAGGCTGGGCAGGCTGCAGCAGAGGACCTTGTTCCAGCATTGGGGCAAAGGAAAAGCTGCAGGATGGTCCTGGGTCCCTGAGCCCCTCTCCCTCACCCTCTCCCCGCCACATCCCTGACAGTCACGGTCTTGGACAGAAAAAGGGTGTTGAACTATCCTGGCACCATGAGCCCCACAGGGCTGGGTGCCACACAGCCTACCCAGAAAAGTAAAATCCTAGCCCCAAAATCAACCCTGCTCAGGATAGCAAGTGACACACGGCTTTCAGAAAATTAGGGAAAAGAGACCCAAAATCATTACAGTAAAATGGCAAACGTGCTGCATTCAGCCACATTCTGCACCTGCCTTTGCCCCCCGCATCCCTGCATCCAGAGTCACTCCGGACAGGTACCCCTATTTTTTTCGGTCAAAAATACAACCATTCAGGGGCTGGGAAATGAGAGGACTGGAGGCACGCTATAAACACTCCAGCTGCAGAAATAAGACATCACGGCTTGCGGACAGCGATCAGCCACTGAGCACAAGCGCCGAGAGGGCTGCGGAGGCAGGAACAGCGCCGAGAGCCCTGCCCAGGGTGACCGCGGCCGTGTCCGAAGCCAGGCCCCGGTGACCGCGATCCTGTGCAATGCCAGCCGGGAAATGCAGTCTGCCCGGGCAGGACGCCAACCCGCTGGCTGCCTACAAATCCCAGCGCTCCGGGGAGCGGAGCTGCGCCCATCCCGGCTGCTGCCCGCTTCCTGCAGCGCGCCGGGGGAAATATAAACAGCGGGCACGGCCGGGATGCTGCCGCGGGACGGGCCGGGCCGGCCGGGAGCAGAGGCAGCGCTCGGGGTGAGTGAGTGAGTGAGTGAGTGAGTGAGTGAGTGAGTGAGTGAGTGAGTGAGTGAGCGTTTTTCTCTCGGGCAGAACCCTGTCTGTGTGCAGGGGGTAACACCTGCTCCCTGCTAGGCAGCCGTGGGAGGGGACCAGCAGCACCCCCTGGAATGCTTTCCTGGGCTCTGGCAGCGAGACGTGTGCCTGTGCGGGTCCGGGTGTCTGCGTGCGAACAGCGCTGCGGGCTGTCGGGGCAGGGAGATGGAAAGAAGTCGGGCTTGGTTTGCAGTGCTTGGAAGAGCGAAGCAGAAATTAGAGGTGGATTCTCCCGCCAGGAAGGGTTGCTCAGCTCCGTTACCCCTTCGCATTTAACTTTGACTGTCAGAGAATACTTGGCTGGAATTATGTCAAAGGAAAGCTCCTGCCTGCGCTGGGCTGGTGTTTGCCACCCTCTCTGGGAGGAGACCCCTTCCCGGCATGGGGCAGAGGGTGGAGGAAGCAGAGCGATGCTCAGCATCTCCTGGCTTCCCAGGCAGCCCTGGCTGGGGGAGTAGCCCTGCTGCAGGGCTTTCTGCTCCTCGGGCAGTCGGGGAGTGCACATGCAAGCTCTGAGCCCCCCATGGCAAGGCTGTGGCTCTCACGGCCGGCATCAGCCAAGTGTGGTGCTTACTGGCTCAGGCAACATTTTGCAGTGCCTGAACAATAAACATTAATTAAATAAAACTGGGGCACAAGACAGGTCTCTGTGGATACCCTGACTTGTCCTTTACACTGCATGTTGGCTTTGCTCTTTGTTTGCCCAGCCCCTCAGTACAGTAATCAGGTAGGGTCTGACTGGCTCACAGGGCTGTGGAGGGGCAGACCAACTCCATCGCAGGAGTCTCAGCCTTTATCCAAGCCCTCACCACACACTTCTACTTACTCTGGCCTTTTACAGCTGCAAATGAGCTATTGATGCAGTGAACTCCCTCATTTGTAGATACAAATTCACGATTCAAGCAAAAGTGGCAAAAAAGACAAGGATGTGAACTAGAAACCTACTTGGGCTTTTAAAGACAGCCTTGTTTTGCTTGGAAAAGAGCTCCACAACAACCTTCAGCAGTTCAACACAGAGAAAAATACTCTTCGAGAAAAACAGAAGTAAAAATAAAGCAGTGATCTGTGTTTGAAAAGCCATTTTTCCATCACATGTAGTTGGAACTATTAGAACAGTTTTTCTCAGAGGAAAGTTGCTGACAGCAGAAACGGGTTCATTTGAGCTGCTGTACTGGTGTGTAGGATGTTTCCTGTCTCCTTTCCACTCTTCCCCCTCTCAAGAATGACTATAAATTGGTTACATTATAATCTTCCAGTTTAATTTTGTATTTTCTCTTAAAGGCTGAGAGTTGAAGATGGCAGAGCTGAAAAGCACAGTCATAAACACCAATGTAAACCAGGTAAAAGGCTGTCCATTACAAAACACACATCCTGTATTTCCAAACCAACTCTTGAAATGCCACCGCAGAAGGGAACACACCACAACCCAGAACTGTGGTGGCCTGAATTGCTTGTGCCTGGGTGTCAGCAGAAGTGGCTGTCCCAGGGCTGCTGGGCTCTTGGTCCCAGCGAAGTCCATGTGATTTCCAGTTGCTTGGACTGGGCAGGTACATTTGCTCACACTTAAATTTTGGAGCAGACAGGAAGAAAGCAGCAGCTTCTCTACATACACAGAAACTTTATTCAGCTGTCCAGAACAGACACAAACAAAGGGTAGTACCTCCACTATGCACAGAGAAACGCAGCTCAAACAGATGACTGTGGCTGTGCTGCCCCCACAAAGAACAAAATTATGGAGCAATCCCCTCAGTGTGAGCTGTCCTTGGAGCATGTGGCACTTATCAGACAGGTTAGGGTTTCACAACTGCCAGCCCCATCCTTGGTGGCCTGAAGATGAAGACTGGGTGTGGTACCTCTGGCATCAGGAACCGTGACACAGGGGTGATACCTCCAGCACCCAACCCCACCACTCTGGTTGGTGCCCCCTGCTCACCCCACCTCCCTGAGCACCTTCCCTGCTGTCCCCTGACTCCTCTTTCCTCCCTGTCCTGCAGAAAGACCCCAGCACGGCACTGGTCATTGCTGTGACCACAAGAGCCATCTTCAACCTGGAGGAGGAGCACAAGCTCTACCTGGAGAAGGGCAAGGAGGAGTACACAAGGCACCAACAGGCCAACCAGGACAAGCCCCTGCCACCAGGCACAGCCTTTGCCTTCATCCAGGTGAGCCCCACACCTGGCATGGGGCACATGCAGACACTTGCAGGATGTGGTGAAAGATCAGCTTTCCCAGCTTTAAGTCTCAGCTCCCATCACAGGGTGTCACATCATCAGCCTGTGCTGATCTCTTGGTCTCATTGCAGGGCACTGAGACCTGTTCTCCTGACCAGTCCATCTCCCCCCGGCCTTTCCAGGGTGGTTGCTCTGTCTGGCTCTCCATAACACGCCAGCCTTGCCGTAGCTGACAGATGCAGCACAAACCACTAAACGTAACTGCAAAGAACCCCTGCAAAGGTACTGCAGTCATGCCTCTTTAAAAGAGTCCCATCTCCTCCCAGGCAGTGCAGTATGTTAACAAGAAAATCCTGGAGAGCAACCCAGCAGAGAGGAACCTCTTTGACATCCTGGTGCTCTCCAACAACAGCCCAGAGAGCGGCGTGCGCATCATCAACAGCACCAAGCACTACGGTAAGGGGGACCCATCCCTGGCCAGGCCTGGTGCCCCTGGGAGACTGCAGGGCAGATCAGGCACCACAGTGGATCATCAGGGGCAAACAGAGCCAGGGGATACAGGGGGAAGGGGTTCTCATGGAGCCCAGCTCTCCTCAGCCATATCTTTCACACCAGGAGGTCACAGCATTTTGCACAGCCTGGGGATGTTCAGGCAGGTACTGAAAATAAAAAAAGTTGTTTAAAAAAGCCACTCTAAATCCCAGAGTGCTATCAGGAGGAATGCTCATTTAAGGAGGGGATGGAGGGAATATTTACCTGCACTCTGCAGTTTTATAGGAGCAACAACAGGTCAAGAAGATGCAGCAAGAACACAGGCAGGTTCCCCATACATCACTGGGAAATTCATTGCCCTGAGCTCTTGCAGAAGAGCACACTGAGACCCAGGGAGACCAGGGAGGGGCTGTGAGGAGAATGTTGATCTATAAGTCTTCTCTCACATCCCTTGTCCTGAAGGGCTGGAGATCTCCAAGTTCTGCTTTGTCAGTGATGAGGACTCCACACAGTACCTGAAGTCTCACGGTGTGAAGCTGTTCCTCTCAGCTGACAGGACAGATGTCTGCAATGCTCTCCGGAGAGGTACGTTCTCCCCTCCATCCCATGTCCCCAAACCCACCACCCTTTTTACAAGCAGCTCAGTACCAAGAGACAGCACCAGAGCCTGTGATTTCACAGGGACCAGGGGTGAATGGCACATTGATTACCAGTACAGTCCTGAACAGTTCAGTCTCCTTTTCTGTCCTTACCAGTAGCCTGCAAGCACACCAGGCTTGCTCAGATGCCCTCACAAGTCACTGAGTGCATTATGCATCATTTTGAGCACAGCTCTGCCATGGGCTGTTCATTCTCTGCCTGACATTTAAGCCTTTCTAACCAAAACTGCAATTCCATTCATCAGTGAGAGTTTATCAGTGATTCCCAGGACTCTGTGAGGATGCCACAGAAATCTGCTGTTTTGGTACATGCAGAGTTTCTGTGTGCTCAGTAAGCATGTGTCTGACCTCAATCAGAGGAAGTTCAGTCTCCCCAACTCCTCTAATGGGGTTAATCACCTCCTTATTAATTCACTTGGGTATGAGTACATCAGCTGGCCACTGTCCTTCAAGGTCAGGAGCAAGCCATCTGCAGTCTGGACTTTCCTTCACCACACAGCACATTCCTGGAACCTCCTTGAGAGAATCATTGCCCTGACAAGTGTCTCCCATCTGGGAGCCTGGGTCCACATATGAGGGTGGGCAGGGAGCAGCTTGTAGGAAGAGACTGTAATTAAGCCAATTACCACAATCAATGGAGATGCCAGCCCATATTATTCACACCACAGTGTGCTAAATCTGGGCATTAAAGATTGAGGCTTGGCAGGGTGAGCAAGCACCAGGAGGAGGGCTGCTCATGCCTTGACAACCACCCACCATCTCTTACCACACTTCAGTATCTGCCCAGACCTCGGTTTCTGATCAGCAGCCCTTTCTCAGGGGATCACACAGCCATGGAAAGGCTGGGCTGACTGCCCCAGAAAGCTCCCTGACTTGGAGGCCCTGGCATGGTGATGTGGGTGAGGGCTGCAGCAGATGTGTCGGGAGCAGCTGGCCGTGCATGAGGTGCCCCAGGGAGGGGTGTCCCTCCTGACCCCAGCTTGCTCTGCCTCACAGGGGTCTCGGCGGCGCTCGTCTTCCAGCAAGAGGTGCAGGCCCCCAGCACTCCACTCCGCGTGGTGTTTGACGGGGACGCCGTGCTCTTCTCAGATGAGACAGACCAGATCTTCCAGGAGCAGGGCCTGGAGGGGGCAGTGCAGTACGAGCGGGCCATGGAGGCCGTCCCCATAGGAGAGGTGAGTGTGCCCCCTCGCTTCCATGGGCACCCACAGGCTCTGCCATCTCTCCTGCTAGGGCTTTGGCATGAATTGTCACAAAAGCAGAAATCCTTACAGAGTCCCTATGCATCCACTGTTCAGTCCCTGGTGTGGGCCTGATCTGGAGTCTCACTGGAAATGGATCTGTTATCTCCTGTAAATAAGCCCTAAATATCTAGGATTGTGGCTAATCCCAACATCACCTTTTGTAGGCTGTGACAAGTCCCTGCTGTCACAGGTCCCTGTCCAAGGCCCTGCAGGACTCAGACCCAGGGGCACTGTACCTTGCTGGTCACTTTGGGATTAGGACGAGCACCACAAGGCTCACCTTCCTCCCAGGGACCACAGTGCACAGCCCCAGTCCCAGCATTGTCCAGCCCTGGAGCCCACAGACATTGTGTGCTCTGCAGCGCCCTGAGAAAGCCTGGGAGAGGAACAAGTGCCTTGTACAGGCAGAGTAGGTGTTTCCTTATTTCCCACACACTCCCAACCGTCCTGCTGTCCTTCCAGGGCCCCTTGAAGGCTTTTGCCATGCACCTCGGGAAGCTGCGTAAGAAGTTTGGCCAGGGAGAGTCCCCCATCCGCACCTATCTGGTGACAGCGCGCAGCGGCCGGGACATGGGCGTCCGAGCCATCAAAACGCTCCGGGAATGGGGACTGCCCATCGACGAGGCTTTCTTCATGGATGGGGCTCCCAAAGGCCCCATCCTCGCCCAGATCCAGCCTCACATTTTCTTTGATGATGGGCTTCATAACATCGAAGGGGCCCAGAATGTGGGGGTTCCCTCTGCCTGGGTGCCTTCCTGCTGCTGATGGGCTGCAGGCCAGCAGTCCTCCCTTCCAGCAACACTATGGGGACTGGGTCAGTTGGAGGCAAAACTTCTGGTGGAGAAGGAAAGATCTCCTAATGTGCAGCAAGCAAATCTCAGGGAAAGGGAACGGGAGCATGGACTCCCATGCAAAGCTTGATGCGTATTTCTGCTCCTCATAAGAGGTTCTTTACGTCTTAGGATAAAGCCAAAAGACACAACTGCTCCAGGATGGGAGGACACCTTTGCTGTGACACTGAGGACTACACCTACCTGCCATGTAGGACCTGGGGACTTTTCTCAAAGAAATTAGTGAAGCTAATGCCATACACACAAGATAAAAGGAGCAAGAAAAAAAAATGCTAGTTTTGGCTGTGCTCAGACTGTCCCCAAGATTGAGCAACATAGGAAGGACTGTTGAGCCGAGTCCAGAGGAGGCAGACCAAGATGACTGAAGGGATTGAGCACCTCTCCTGTGAGGAGAGGCTGAGAGAATTGGGATTGTTCAGCCTGGAAAAGAGAAAGCTTCAGGGTAACCTAACTGCGGCCTTCCAGGGCCTGAAGGGAATGTACAGGAAAGATGGGGAGGGATTATTTACAAAAGCATGTAGTGACAGGACAAGAGGAAATGGCTTCAAACTGAACAAAGGCAGGCTTAGATCAGATATTAGGAACAAATTATTTTCTGTCAGGGTGATGAGGCACTGAAATAGGTTGCCCAGGGAAGTTGTAGATGCCCCATCTCTGGGAATGTCAAACGTCAGGTTGGATGGAGCTCTGAGTAACCCAGTCTAGTGAAAGGTGTCTCTGCTCACACCAGGGTGGCTGAAACAGGATGATCTTTAAGGTCTCTTCCAACCCAAACTATTCTATTATTCTATGGTTCTATGATTTATTCCCGTCTGCCTAAAGAGAGCTCTCAAGACTGTGCCTCACTGGACACACTCATCTTGGTTTCCTGAGGAGACTGATGTGCTAGTGTGTGCTTCAGGCAGCTCCAGCCAAACTCAGAAAAGGGAGAAAGACTTCAAAACTGTAAAGGACCTACACACCTTTCAGAAATGGGTGAATGGGTTGAAGAAAGAAAGCCCAAGCTATTCTTCCTCATAAAAGAGATTATAGCAGAAGACAGCTTTCCTTAGACCCACATACTGCCCAGAGTGCTTTTAGGAGTCAGACCTGTGGGACACACAGCTCCTGGAGCTGCAAGACAGGGACGAGGCTGCAGCCCAGCACTGAGGTCCCACCAGGAGAGGGCACTGGAGACAGGGGAGATAGGCTGCCTGCAGCGCAAGCCCTGGAGGGCCTGGGCTGCAGACTGGCACTGCGGGGGCTGGGGCAGGACCGGGAACTGTGGCCAACCTTAAATGGATCTCCAGAGCCATGGTGGTGGTCTCAGGAGCAACTGCTCCTTGCACATGGGGTACCTGGTGTGCTCGGTTCCATGCCTGGCAGCACACGACACCCCAAACAGGGATGCCTCTCCTCTGGCAGTTTGGACTCCATTCCTAATTTTCCTGGGGAACAAGGAGCCTGCGAGGTTCACCTGCAGGTTTCTTTCCCCAGGGCTGGATGTGAGTTGCCACTAGAGGTCACTGTGCTGCCTGGGGACATGGCACCTCAAATCCTTGCCAGCTGTCCAGAAACGCCTTGTCAAAAAACACAAACTGGCTGCTCAGGCAACAGCGGGATTATGGACGAGGAGATTAAAACGATGCTGGTTTAGTTTTTTTAACCTCAGTGTAATCAGAAAATAATTATTTTAAAGGCTTCGCAAGTGTTGCTCTCACCGAAGCTTATTCCCCCCCTCCCCAATAAATAAATAAACAAGCATCCCAGTGTGAGTCCTTGTTCCTCATGCCTGTGTCTAGCAGTGTGGGAGGAAGGGTGGGATAACTCAGTGCTGCTTTACATACATTCCTTTGCTTATCAGGTGTTTGGCATGTTCATCCAGATGGCTTAAATACACAAGAAACCTACAGTGGGCTTTGGGTTAGGTCCCTGAATGTCGTCTTGTACCTGTCTCCAGGCTCACTCCTGCTGCCTTGAGCACAGGACTCTGCACTTGTTGCCTTAGCAAGGGCAACTGCTGCCCTGACATGCCACTGGCAGAGGTCCTGTCCCTGACTTCGTGGCCATTGTTTGGGTCCAAGCTCGGGGCCGGGAAGGGATGCCCATGTGCACAGATTTGATAGGAAACCACCTCCAAAGAAGGGTGGCAGGGTCTTGGCACCAGCCATCTGGCCCATGGCCCTCTTGCTCAGTGCAGATGCTGAAATTAGATGTTTCGAGGTAGCAACATCAACAACACCAGCCACTCATCATTCGCTAATAATGCTAAGCAGCCGTCAGCTGAACAAACATTAATTACAGGATGCTCCAAACATGCTCAGTAAGCAGGTGCAGATATTTGTCCCACTTTTGTGCAGGTCAGATACCACTGGGCTCAGTACCAGGATCCAAGCCCCCACTCAAGCCCTGCCTGCCACACACAGCCACCTGCTTCCATGGCAGCTGCTGCTGGGGACACAGACCCAGTGCTGGAGGTGATCATGAGCATCTTCTACCACCCTGACCCATCACATTTGCTGATGCCTGGACGGGGCCAGCAGGAGCTTGGTCACCACCGTGGGTGAGAGGAAATTAGCTGAGTCAAGGGTGGTGGGGACAGACCCACGTGAGCCGCTGAAGTGTGTGGGATGCTAGGACTGCGGGAAAGCGCCACACGCCTTCCTCCAGCACTGTCAGCACAGTGGGGGATGACAGGGCAAAACGTGCCCAAAATAGGAAAAAAGGAAGGAAACTTGGGACTTGTGGGGTTGCATCATATAGGGCCAAGTACAGCTGCTTCAGGCCATAGTTCAACCTTGTAGCATCAAAACTGCCCTTATTGCCCTGCTCCAATGATGTGCCATCAAAAACACCCTCTGTCAAGGACTGCTGCAGCTTCATGCCCTGCTGCAAGGACAAATTTGCTGTTTCTGTCTTAGAGGCTGCTGTAATAAGTTCATTTATGCTTGGGATGCTCCTCAGGTTTTGGCTTTCTGAGGCATCTTAAGCTCCCTCCTTCAAGGGATTGCTGATGCTCCAAGGTCTTGTGCTGCTGCTGCAACCTGAAGAGGGTTTAGCTTCTGGGGCTGGTCATGGCATGCTCCTCTGATACCCATTTCAGATTTTGCTGGCCAGGGCAAGGCAGGAGCAGACCACACTGCCATGTCACCACCACAGATAGGATCCCTTTGAACCCTGCTGGGTTTCATATCTTTCCACTCCAGGAAGAGAAGTGCACAGGGGGCTCTGAGGACCTGCACTTGATTCTGACTACTGCTTTCCAACAACCCTGCACAACCCCAGCCAAAGCTGCCTGGTGTCTGGGTTCCCCTCTGAGACACCCTCGTGGTCCAGAAAAGGAAGTGGGCCCCTACTCTTCTCAGCCACAGGCAGGGCAGCTGCCTCCTCTGCAGGGCCCAGTCCTGCCAGCAATGCCAAACAAGTGGCCCTTGTTTCAGGGTGGGGCGCGTGACCCCAGCGATCAGAGGCTGCAGCTGGTTGGCCTTGAGGAGTTACGGGAGACCTTTGCCCAGGACCGTGCCCTTAATCCCTCCCTCACTGCACCAGTCAATTTAGGGTTGCAATGCTAAAAACAAAACAACTCAGTGCTAAGCAAGAGAAAGGGTTTTATGAAACGGTGGTACTGCAGGGAGGGAAGATTGGCGGGTATTTATCTGCTAATCGAGATCTGCAGTGATAGTGTCCGAGCTGTTCAGCTTCATTGACTCCTGGCTGCAGAGGGAGAGGATGCTGGAGGCTGCAGGACCTGGGCGCAGTTGCAGTGTCTGCCAAGGATGCTCCCACACCTCCCTAACCTACAAGCACCTTTGATCATGAGCACTGAGCAAGGCATCTTTAGATTTTTGACCATAACCTTAACCCTAAGTCACCCTGGTGGCAGTGTACCTTGAGAAATACTCAGGAGTTCTCAGCCAGAGAGGCCTAGATGCCACGTCCCACGCTGCAAAAAATTATTAACAGGCTGTTGTGCATGTAGAAGGTCAGAGAGAGGGTGTGCAAAGCCACAGACTGTGTTTGCCAACGTGCTTAAAACTGGTTTCAAGATCTTAACCCCAGGCAGTCACACTTAAAATAGTGGCTGTGGTGGCAAGTAAAGATGGTGCTTAGCTGAAAGGTGACAATAAATTAGAATTCAGAGCCTTTGTGGAAATATTGACACAGCAGAAACTGCCCCAGGAGGTCCAGACTGACTTACCAAATCACCAGTGAGAGCTGGTTGCTCCCATTCCAAGAAAACACATTGCAACTTTTAAGCTGATTCTTGGCTTGCAATGGGGTGTTGACCCTCATCTTTCTGACCTCACACTCCTCTCAGGATCAGAAGTGTTAGTTGCTTCAGTGTTTTGTTATGTGGAAGAGACATGATTGTATAAATGATGGTCATCTTAGGGCAGCTTCTGCTGGAAACCAAAGGAAATAATTAAATGACATCTAGTGCTGGCAAATGAAATGAAATGTGTGCTTGGAGGTGGCTGGAGGCACTTCTCTGCATCATGATGGAAAACCCCACCAGCATGCCAATACCCCCCGTCCCAAGTCAGGCTTACATGGGGGACAGAAGCAGGAATTGCCCAAGGTGGTGACAAGGTGAGTTGGGTCCCTGTGTTCCCCATCACATCCTGGCGTGGGTGGGGATGAATCAATACTATCATTGTCACTTATCACCCCATCCTGTCAGCCACGGGTCACGCTGCCTTGCTGCCAGGGTCTGCCAGGATTGTTGTTGCCCATCCCTCGCAATTTCAGCCTGCTGCAAAATAACTCAGGTGAGGCAAACAACATGAGATCCCTGCCCTGAGGAGCAGACAGGGCCTGCAGCCAGGGAGAGGCAGGTCTCCTCCTCCCCAAGGTGGGTGCCAGGTGTGTCACTAGCCGTGGGAGAGGATGGGCCAGGGGGATGACGAAGAACATCCAACGCCGAGCAGGGTCAGGAGCGGGCAGGTGGTGTGGGGGTGGCAAGGATTTGGGCAGGGCCATGAAATGCGTGGGACACAGGGACAGGCGATGTCAAGCTTGGCAGCAGCCCACTGAGACAAGGTAATGTGTAAGTAAACTCTAGTAAAGACACCAGAGCAGCTCAGAATCTTAAAGACAGTAAATATATTTCACTTATTAAACCCTTTCTAGGTTTTGTTTTTAAATAGCTAGGAAAAATATGGAAGAGCAAGATGTGATGAAAACACTCCACGTTTGAAGGCTGCTGCAAATGGCCCTGATGAGGATGGAGCCATACTCAGGGCTCCGGCCTGTTATGACATCCAGTTGTGTCACAGGGCCACCAGTGAGCCACCCTCACCTGCCAGCAGGATCACAGCTTGCAGCATAAGGGACACCAAAGAAAAAAATATCAGCCTTGGCCTTCTGCAACTGCACTTAGCATTTCCCCTAGGTCACTGCAGCCCATGATGGCAGCCAGAACATGTTTCAGCAGGCTGCTGGCCTGCCCTGCCTCCAAACCAGCCCCAGCCAGCCAGCATGAATGGACTGGGGATTGCCACCACCCATGATGCCAGGAACATCTTCCCCAGTGCCCACAGCACTGGGACACAATGGCCAGGGCTGCATGAGTCACCTTGTTGTGCTCAGTGCAACCCCTCCTCTGCTCCCAGGTTTCCCACCACCCAGAACTGCTACTAAACCACCATTTAGTCTTGCTTTTGTGGGTGTTACCCTGAAAAAGGGTGTAGTTTGGGATGTGCCAGTGCCACTGCAAAACGCACCCTCACCTTGTGAATTGTACATCAGTTTAGGAAACGGTGCAGGGAGTGGGTGAAGTCCTGGCACTGTGCCGGGAAAAAGTTACTACTGCTTCCCTTGGGATCTCAGGGATGGTGAATCAGGCTCCACTAATGAGCTGCATCCAGCACCTTCACACCAGCACCAGCACCAGCAGAGGCAGACTGCTTGAAACCAGACTTGCCCAGGCTTGTGCACACGTAGGCTCTGCTCGGCTCAGACAGAATGGTTTTCTTTCCTTTTAGCAGTGAGCTTCAAAATCAGAAATGCATTTTCTTGAATTTGAAGACGCCCTCTAAAAATCCCACCCACAGCTGAGCAAAAAAATAATCTTCATCTCTGAACTGAAGCTTTCCTTGCCCTGTAGGTCATTGCAGTCCACAACATTGGTGCTGCTGCAATAAATAAATTTAGGGAAAAAACACTGAGGAAAGGGTGAAGGCAAACACACAGCCATGTGTAAGGACAAATAGACCACTGCAGCAACCCTGGCAGAGGTCTGCCAAACTGCAAATGGGAGACCTGCTAGAGCCCCCCCAAAATAAGGCATTTGAAACTTAACATGAGCTAGTGTGCTCCGGTGGCCAAGAAAATCAGTGACATCCTGGCCTATATCAAAAATAGTGTGGCCAGCAGGGTTAGGGCAGTGACTGTCCCCCTGTACTGCTGCCAGAGAGGCTGCAACTCAAGTCCTGTGCCCAGTTCTGGGCCCCTCACTACAAGCAAGTCATTGAGGCACTGAAGCATGTCCCGAGAAGGGCAGTGGAGCTGGTGAAGTGTCTGGAGCACAAGTCCTATGAGGAGAGGCTGAGGGAGCTGGGAGTGTTTAATCTGGAGAAAAGGAGGCTCAGGACTCATCACTTTCTACAACTGGTTGAAAGGGGATTGCAGTGAGGTGGGAGCTTTTTTTCCCAGGTAACAGATGACAGGATGAGAGAAAATGGCCTCAAGTTGTGCCAGGGTAGCTTAAGACTGGATATTGGAAAAATTTATTCCCTGAAATGGTGATCAGGCATTGGAACAGACTGGTCAGGGAAATGGTGGAACCACCATTGTTGAAGGCATTTAAAAGCCATGCAAATGTGACGCTTAGGGACATGGTTTAGTGGGGGGCTTGGCAGTACTGTGTTGCTGGTTGAACTGAAGATCTTAAGGGTCTTTTCCAACCTAAAGGATTCTATGTTTATAAACTAAGCTGCATGAGGTCCCTGCCTGTGGGGCAAAGGGCAGATGGGACAGCCAGGTGTCACTTGCAGAGGAGACCCCAATCTCCCAGAGCTGGGGTGCTCTTCCCAACTGGAGCTATTGGAGCTGAGTCATTTGACCCCACCTTGGGAATCCTCTCAAGCAGGCAGGCAGGGAGGTTGCAAAAGCATGGCCCGGCCCCAGGGGTGTGTCACCCCACACCCACAGCTGGGGCTGCCAGGGAAGATGTGCTGGTTCACCCCTGGAGCCGCAGGGGATGCAGGGGGCTAGGGAGACAGAGCAGTAAGGAAAGGGGCTCATCCATTGTGACAAAAATAGGAGTGAGGAAGGATAGACCCCTCCATTGTGTCTCACCTTCTCTAGATACCTCAGCCACGGCACTCCCTGTTTGCTCCACAAACAAGGAAAAGTGTGTAAAAACCCCTAAGCCCAGGCTCGCGCTACTCTATCTTTTTAAGATAATATGGTGCAACTTTCACGGTCCCAGCCTATAAACACCCAGACGTGCTCCCAGCTCCTGGTTAAACATACCCACTGTACTTCTCAAGGCTTTAACATCAGGGCAAACATTCCACAGAGGTGCTGAGGGAGCCTGAATGCAGAAATCCTGTCTCCTTGCTGGAGCCACTGGCCTCCCAGCCTGTAGGCACTGCAGTGTCAGCTACAAAACTACTGGGGCCAAGGGACAGAGACAGATTAAAAACTCGGAGGATAAGACCCCCAGTCCCTTCCCATCCTGCAAGCATCCAGGAGAGGATCATTACTGTAACATTCCTTGACACAGCTCCATTCTCCCTTTTTCCCAATAAACCATTGGAAACATGGGACATATAAGTCACTTAGCTCAAAAAGCAGCGACCCTCTCGCACTGGTATGAGAGCAGTCCCACGTGAAGACACAAGACTTGCTACCAGGAAGCTCAAGCAAAGGCTCATTCATAACAGCAAAGCTTGCCTCTAATCTCTTGGAATCAAAGACACAGACACAGCCTGGGTCCAGAGTTCTTTGCTGAAGCACTTTCCTGTGTGATGGTACGTGACTCGTATGCTGTACTCACCGGCCCATCCCTGCACTCTGGAGCCCACTCCACAGCCATGGGATTCTAGCAGAGACTGGCCAGACTGGAAAAGCTCAAGGAGGTGCTACCATAGGTGCCCCAGCCTGGAGGCCAAGGTGCAGGTTTTCTGGCCAGCTACAGTTTCCCAGCCACTTCAAAGAGAAGGGAGGAGAACTGGTACTTCACTTACTCTGCCACAGGCTCCAGGAAAACCTATAAGGGACATAAGGGAGGCCTGGGCCTGGCATCAGGGCTCTCCTTTTTGCCTGCAAAGCACATTTGTAAAGGGGTTTAGAGCCCTTTGTGAGGGTGGGTTTGCTTGGATGGGGCCACAGTGGGGCGGGTTTATGTCTGACCCACTCCTGCCCACGAGCATCCAGGGGGATGAGATGAGGAGACTGTGAGCTGGAGCCCTCAGCAGCAGCAGCAGCAGCAGCAGAGATGCCTCTGGGGTCAGGCTGCCGGTGCTGCAGACCCGCTATGCCTTGGCCCCTTGCCCGAATGAGCCACACGGGATTTTGCTGAGTCATGCAGTGCCTCGGGGCCGGGAGGGCAATGCTTTGTGCTGACTCATGGTCAGTGGCACTCAGCTTGACCACACACCCGCAGGGCCAGGAGGGAAGCGGGAAGCAGGTGCTGGCCAAAATAACGGGACCCACCAGGTTCAACCAATGCCTCCAGCGATCGCTCCAGAAATCCTCATCCCAATGGCAGCTGTGCCCCACAGGCAGGCAGCAGGTTTCCCGAAGCCCATCAGCTTGACCAAGATGGGGCAATTTGGAGAGCTCATGGGACAAGATACAGCCCAGGGTAGAAATGCCCTCTAAAATGTTTGGGATGGATCACAGTTGGGGGGGGTAGCATGCACAGACCCAGGGCAGCAAGGTCCTGTGTGAGGCCATGGGAGGATGGAAGAGGCTTAGGGACAGAGTGTGGGAAGGAGTTGGTGCAAGTGAGGTGCCAGTGACATGACCCAGTAATTTTACAGAAGTTTCATGAACACGAATGTGATGGGAGAGGGACAGGAACCTCATCACAAAGCTAGGGGTCCCCCACTCCAGCAGTGCCCAGCTCGTCCCACAGGCTGCTGCTTTCCCATCCCCAGGACTAGGCACAAGCACAGCAGAAAACAAGCCACTCCAGCCCTCAGGACTTGGAAGGGAAAATGTCTGTAAATCCGATTTAATTTTTATTGTTTTTCTAGCAGGTCTCGTGGCTCTGTAGGAGCTGTCACAGGAAACTGGACAGGAATTAGCTGTGGCCTCCTGAGTTGGTGGCTTGGCACCTCTGAGCGCCGTTACGACACTCCGGTGGTGGTGTAGAGCCCATCCCAGTACTCAGTCTGCGTTTTGAGGAGGGGGCAGACCTCAGGGATTGCTGGTGGCTGGTGTCCCCCCAGGCTCTGCCCTGCACCAGCATCATTCTCAGTGGCTGCAGGTTGCACAGTACCACCACAATGCATTTTGAGGAGTGGCAGATATGACTTGACATCCCCTCCCGGGCCCCCACTGCTCTTCCCAAAAAAGCTGTGGCCTAGGATATGCCCATCTGCTCCAGAAACACCCAGCTCGGAGGGACTGGAGTGCCCCAAAGTGGAGGTGTCCTGTGGCCAGGGAGAAACACGGGGCTGGGGGGCTGCCAGGGCCCCCTGGGCAGGGGTGCACAGTGACACCCTGAATGCTGCACAGTGGTGACAGCGGGTGGCAGGGTGGCCGAGGTCCCTGAGCAGCCGAGCCCCACGAGGAACTGGGGGTCTGCTGCCTGGGGCTGTGCGTGTGTCCCGGGTCCCCCCTCTCCACTCCCCAGGGAGAAAAAACGCCAGATAATCTGGAAAGAACAAAAAAAAACCCATCCCAGCAGGAGGAAGCTAAAGGCAGTCCAGAACGGGGCACGCGCGGCCGGGCAGGCATCTCGTGACTGATTTCACAGTGTTTATTCCCCTTTCCCGGGGGCTGAGTCACGGCCCGAGGCGCCGGGGGTCAGCCCGGGGGGAGCCGTGAGGCGGCGCCCCCGGCCCCGCGCCCGATCCCCGCTCCCCGCCCCGGCCCGCCCTCACGTGACGCCGCTGGTTGCAATTTTAGACCGTCAGCTGACTCCTGAAATCCGTGGAGAGGGGCCGCTGTGCCTACAAAAACAGGGACGGACAGCGGGAGCGGCGTCGCGGCCTCTCAGCGTCGGGACCTCCAGCCTCTGACCCCTCGCCACCACCGCCAGCAGCGCCATCGCCGCCATGGGCCCCCGCGGCCTCCTCCTGCTGCTCGCCCTGGCCGGGTCCTGCGCCGCCCTCATCAGGTGAGCGGAGGGGGTTCCTCAGGGGCTGCTGAGCCCCCCGGGTTGGCGGGGGACATGGGAACATGGGAGAAGCACCCCCGGTGCTGCTGCAGCGGTGCCCTCCGAGCTCCTCTCGCAGCCCTCCGTAGCGGGTGGCTCCCCCTCCATCGACGCAAGGAGGGGAAGGTTCGGAACATCCCCCCCATCTTGCGCATGGAGGGGCCTTGCCCCAGCTTCCCGTGCACCTGGTGACCCTCTGGCAGCCCGCCGGCCTTTCCCGCTATCCCCTGGCTTTGGGAAAAACACCGAACGCAGCGCGGCAAGGGGCATCTGGCATAGGGCGCTGGCAGGAGCCCAAACCTCACCCACCTCGTGCTGGCGCGTCCCCTGTTTTGAGTGGAGCCCTGCTGCCCCCTTTCCCTAGGTATCCTTGCCCTACACCCCCCCTTTAACAGGTGTGTCTTTGCCGTCCCCACACAGGATCCCCCTGACCAAATTCCCTTCCATGCGGCGGATCCTGAAAGAGGCGGGCAGTGAGATCCCGGATATGAATGCCATCACTGAGTCCATCAAGTACAAGTTGGGCTTTGTCGAGGCGGGTAAACCCACTCCGGAGATTTTGAAGAACTACATGGATGTGAGTAACAACCCCCCTGCAGACCATCCCCTGCACTGCAGCGGACCCCAGCACAGTGTCACTTGTAGGGGTACCATCCCAGGTGGGGTGAGACATGCCAGCCTGCCACCAGCCAGGAAGACAAAGGAGGGAGAGATGTTGATCCTCTAGGACAGATTAACGCATCGCCGTGGCTTAGTGAGTGGGTACCAGAAGGTGCTTCCCATTATTACTAAACTAAAAATACTAATACTAGTAATTATAACAATAACAAACAACCCACTGCCACCCAAGCAGGAGCTTTTCAGTTTGTGACCTATTTCCTTTCCCCTTTGTCACTAATTAACCATCATAAATAGGGGCCTGCTCACTTACAATCCTTCCTATCATCTTCTGGACATTTGGACTCTATTTTTGGCAAGACAGGGGCATAAAAATCATGCTCCACTCCTTGAGGATGGTAGCTTACTATGGTCCTGGGGATGCAGGACCCTTCCTCTCACTATCCTTCATCTTTTGCGCTGCCCTGGGAAAAGCCTTTATCTCTACTTTCTTGTCAGCAACTTAAGGAGCAAAGCGAGCTGGGTGGTGGCGGAAAGAGAAGCCAGATAAAGGGCATGAAGTTTGCCCTTGCCCTGCTGCCAGACACGTGTGGGGTTTACTATTTCAGGGTTCCTTACCGGGCAGTGTAGGGTATGAGCATTGGCTGGCAGAATAAACCTGGGCCCGGGTATTTAGGCATTAATTCAGCCTATGTTCCCCTGCTGCCTTTCCCCAGAGGCTCTTGTCACCCAGCCAGCGCCGTGCTGTCCTGGGAAGGGCCACCGGTGTTTCAGTTGGCAGTGTTGAAAGCCAGGGCGAGCAGTTGTGTCACGGTGCTGTCTCTTGCAGCCACTGGCTCAGACCGCCACTCAGGGCAGCACTGTTTTCCCTTGTCACAGAGGCACCAATCCAACCTGTGGTGGCAGATAAAGGACTGCTGCGTCCCTCCCAGCCTGGCTGAGAATACTTTTGCTGCCAAATGAATTCTTGGGACAAACCCCGCTAGCCTGCCTCGTGTGCTTCCTGCCCTGGGACCCTTCATGGGTCTGTGTGTGTGACAAACAGAGCCACTGTACCGGGGGTTAATTTTCAAGCCCCAGCAATAATTACAGAACCACTGGAAGCAAGTGCTCCTCCCCATTATGGCTAATTGCAGTGTTGCAATGGATTGTTAATTAGTGAGCAAGCCTTGCAAACTGAGCGCACAGGAGGTGAACAGCTTTGATAATCCTGTTTTCTTCCCTTCCCCCCTTTCCCCCCCTCTTTATTAAGTACACGTGGGGTTTGGAAAGGCTACTGGCTGACTTCCCTTGCTTCTCCAGCCTTCTCTTCAGAGCCCTGAACCAGGTGCCCACCAGGCAGGACACAGCTCCCTGCTTGTTTGGGAGGACTGGGGAAAAATGAGTCCATGTAGCACCTGCCTAGCATTCTCCATTCATCCTCACCTCTGTGGAGAGAGGGATACTTTGCCAAGAACTCAGCCATTCAGGTTTCTTCCAGTCCCAGCAAAAATGTAGTCTTAGAGCAAAGGTGTGCTCTAAGATACCTGTGCTACAGGGACTTCTCCCAGTCTTTCACACTGGAGGCCTGAATGCATCTCTGGTGGTGCTGCTCATGCTCTTTGCTCCCACCACTCCTCCAGTTTTCCACCTGTCGAGACTGAGCATTTGTTTATTCCCCCCCATTCCCAGAGCTCACCAGCAAGCACCAAAGCCCCCAGCAGCTGTACCTCCACCTGCAGTGGGCAGTGCTGCTGCTTTCTGCAGCCCACAGTTTCTCTGCAAAGCCACGAGCAAAGCAGCTTCCCAGCCAGTTTCAGCTTTTCAATAACGCAGGTGTTTTGCTTGGCTTCCTTCCATCATTTTTTCTCATCCTTGTAGTGAACTGCTAGCCTGCAGACCTTCCCCCTTCTCTTCTTCTCTGTCTCCATGCCCCAAATGTCCTCCCCCGCACACGCCCATCCCACTTGTCCTCAATTTATCCTTTTCACACCCGCTGTAATGAACGCTGAAGGGGAGCCTCCCTTCCAGAGGAAGAAGGTTGGGAACCCATCGGTGCCAAAACCAAGAGGAGGGCAATGTCTAGATAGGAAGCTGATCCTCTATTCAACCCTAAGAGATTTTTTGATCTCTAATCCCTGCTTTCAGCCAGCTGCCTCTGCTTATGGTTCCCTTCTTCTGCTTTGCAGGCCCAGTATTTCGGTGTGATCGGTATCGGAACACCCCCCCAGAATTTCACCGTGATCTTTGACACTGGCTCCTCCAACCTCTGGGTGCCATCCGTGCACTGTTCCCTGCTGGACATCGCCTGCAGTAAGTGTCATGGGTGCCAGAAGCTGCTAATCAGCTTCTCCTTCCTGCAAAATGCAGAGCCTTGCATTGCAAATGGAGAAACTGAGGCAGCAGCGTGAAAGGACTTGCCAGAGGCTGATGGGCTTTTTAGGGCGAGAGCTGGAAATACAATCCCAGCTTCCTGCATCCATCCTTCATTAGTCCTTTCCTGGGTTTTTTCTTTTCCAAGTAGCCCCTATACAGGGCCAAATCTTCTCCAACAGCTTCAGCCCTACAGCAGGGGAGCAGCATCATCGACTGTGATGTTTCTCCCCAAATTATAGACCAATGCTGCTGTTATCCCATTGCACAAGGCTGACTTTTTTAAGTCAGCCTCTTGCCAGATCTGATACAAACTGTCCTAGTTTCTGGTTTATTGCTGCACAGAGCATGTGTGTGCATGTTTATGGAGTTATAATTAACGAGAGCCAGGTAGGCACAATGAAATGAGAATGTCTTAGGGACTGCAAGTTTTTTTTTTATTCTGTGGCATTCCTATGCAGTAAACTTCCACAGCTGAAGATGTCAAACCCAGCTATGGCAAAATGCCATTCAAAAGCCGCTGGTTGTGCTGCTTTAGCAAAGTGGAGAAACCTGTGGAGTCAACAACTGCAACCATGAAAGGCATTCCACAGTGCTCATTGGGAGTAGAGTGGAAATTTGGACTTCTTGTACAGACACCTTCTCTTTGCATATGTGAAACAAGATTAGGACACTGACAGGGTGGTGAGGTTCAGACCTGGTATGCCTAGGGGGTTCCTGATTTGTAGCAGGGAGATGGTTTCTCAAGGCAGTGCTTTGGGAGGTGCTGGGACCAAAGGGCTCATTTTATGAATATACAAGGGGCTTAACCTCCTGCCAGACTGGAATTCAAACTGGGACCCAGACAGCCTAGCTGGGAAACTCCTTGTGTAGCTCTGTCACTTTGTGCAGGGCTCAGCTGGTTCATCCTCAGCTGCTGTGTGCACCCTTAGCAGCCAGCCATGGGACTGCGCTGGCCAGCTCGTGACTTGGGAGGAGTCTGGGGAGGCGGAATCTGCCTGCCCATAAAACTAGGGATATCCTACAGCTCCCAACCCAGCCAAGGGGAAAAGCAGCTTAGGCTAGGGAAAAGCCCTTCTCTGAAAATAAAGGGATATTTTGAGTTCTTCCTGTACTAAAAACAATTTTTGAAAAATTCCAGCTACTCCTAGTAAAAGAAACGCGTAAGTCCATGAGGTGAAAATGTTCCTGCCCTGAGCAGACTATATTTAAAGCCACCCTGGTTCTCCATGGCATGTGGAGGGATACATTTTGCTCTGCTGACTAACACACCACACCAACCACATAACCTCTAGGCTTTTAATACCCAACGGCCAAATCGGATTTAACAGCCTGAATTGGATCTGCCCACCTAATTCCCCAGACACTGGAAATGCTTTGTTAAGCTATCTGGGCTTGGCCAACCCTGGGTTCAGGCCCAACTTCTCATTGAGTGTCCATTTGTCTGGATAAACTGGATGGTGTGGGGCTAGGTTTTGGGGAGCCGTAGGTATAAAGGAGCACTAATGCTGTGTGTCCCCTTGTGTCCCCTTTCCCAACTGCAGTGGTGCACCACAAGTATGACTCTTCTAAATCCAGCACCTATGTGAAGAACGGCACCAAGTTTGCCATCCACTATGGGACAGGGAGCCTTTCCGGGTACCTCAGCCAAGACGTGGTCACGGTGAGTCATGACTGCCCAGACTGCTTTCAGTAGAGAGCTTGGGGCTGTTAGATTTCAATGGATCTCCTTTCTTGAGTGTCCCACTCTTATGAAACATCCTTCAGTGCTGTGTTTCCAAGTCCTTTGAAATGACATGGTAATGATGTCTGTTAAGGTAGCAATAACCATGGCAGGCTGAGAAGGGAGAAGGTATTAATCTGCAGGTCGGCGGGCTTAGAGTGGGGACTGCTCACATGGTGCCCCTCCAAACATCATCTCTGGCCATCCCTCCAATACTTTTCCTTGTGACCCCAAAAATTTACCAGCCCAAGCATATTCCAACACCACTGCACAGACTGCTGGTGGTGCCCAGCTTGTTCTTGGCCAATATCCCCACATCAGTGGATGCCCACGTGGGCAGCTGCCCAAACACAGACCAGAAAAGGTCTCTTTACTGCCCCATCCTGGTCTCACGTCACGAACTGGTGCTTATGCTTATAAAGACTAGGTAACACCCTTGGGAGTATTCAGTGTGCAGCTTGAGTTACCTGTGTGGTGGTTGCTTCACAGTTTGCTTTTCAGCAAGCAAAGCTTGAGCTTTCTGTCCTGTGAAGGACAAGTGCCTTTCATGACTTCCTCCCAGGTACAGATGCTCGGTAGAGTTTGCCAGCTGCCAAACGTCAGGGGTGCATGTGCTCTCAGATTACTTGCTCTCCTGGCAGGGATAAGAGCATATGTTTGCTTTGCAGCGGGGGGAGAAACAAAGCAAAAGTTTTGAATAAGCACATAAATCTGGGGATTTGGAGGTTTCTATTTAGGTTCAGCTGAAAGTACTGGTTTACCAATTTCATCAGAATCAAAATGTATCCAGGAGAAGCTTAAAGTGTGTGACTCTTGCAGGATGCACTCTTTAGCCAGTTCTTACAGCATGAAGATTTCAGGCTAGCCTGGAAGCATCAACTGTTGCCTCTATGCTGCATCCAGAGATGGATGCAGTAAGGCAAACAGCAAACTTCATTGTCCTTAGAAAGTGTGGGCTTAATGCAAGGACTGAAATGAGTCAGAAAGAAGATTGCCATTTTTTCTCTTTTTTTTTTTTTATTTGTAATTGTCACCCTAGTCCCTGTTTGCTGATTAGTTCTCCATTTCCCAGCAGCTGAGAGGAAGGATTTTGTGCCTCAGTTTGTTTGGGAAGTGGGGATGCCTCTTGTCAGACAGCACAGCTTGTACCATTTTGTTTCTGTCTGCAAGAAGAGAAACCTCTTCCATGGAGCTGAGCAATGTCCCACTTGTAGTAGGCAGGAGCAGGGGTGACTGAGGGTCAGGGACCTTCTGCTTGGACGCACGGATGCATCCTCTGATGCACTACATGTTGTAGGCAAGCTCCCAGTCAGGTATAGTCTTGAAAGAAAGACACTGAAATAACCTTCAGGGTGACCCTCTTGGCTCCAGCCATTCTGGTGGGTGGAAGCAGCCACAGCAACCTCTGGTAGCCCCAACATCTGACCAAAAGATGCTTGTTGGCAGGTAGTCAGAGTCCCTCAGCCCTAATGGGTTTTTGAGAGGGTGATGAGCTCATGTCAAACATCCTCTCTCATTCTGTGGAGGAGCAATGCCTGTAGCTCTGCACTCTGCACTCTCCAAAGAGCAGCAGGTTCAGCCAGCCCTCTGCTGCTCAGACATCTCATCTCTTTATCACAGCCCAACCTTGGGATGTCCTTCAAGGACAGCAGAGGAAACTTAGCTGACCATGGGGCACAGTGCCTCTCCCATGACTGCAGTGCAGATACACTGCACAGATTACTTTCCTTGCCTCTCCCTTGTGCCTCTACATCCCAAGCCCTGGTGCCAGGCTGTGCCTTAGAGGCCCTCACTTCTTGGTCTGTCTTTGCCATCCAGTGCTTAATAACTGGCTGAGGCCACCAACAAGGAGGTCAGGTGAGCTGTGGAGTGCTGACACCCATCTGCAAAGTGCTGGAGGGTGGCCACCACGCAGCTATCCACTGGTCATGGTTTTTGGTTGCTCAGTTTCAGGGCAGGAGCCAGCCAAGAGACAGAGACAAAGGATCTGTGACCTGGCAGGAGCACTCTGCTAAAGATGGTCTTAGGTTTCAGCCCTGCTGTGGACCAAGTGCAGGCAGGGTCTGTTGAGAATATCCATGACTGGGCAGAAATCTGTCTCCCCCTTGGGATGTGCAAGCAGAGCAATATTCAGACACACCTGACACTCAGTGTTATCAGTCCATTGCATTTTACAGTAAGCAGAGGCTTCACTGAACTCTCCAAGCCGCTGAGGATCGGTGGTGCCAAGGGGTGGCGTTTGTGAACCCGGGCTGTACAAGTGGGGCAGGCGCTGGCGAGCGGATGCGTTGCTGTGCGCGCTTCCCCCACATCCTGCCCTGTGGCTTTCAGCTTTCGCAAGGCTCGATCGCCCTTTCCTAGTGCAGTCCTCCAATACCATTAAAGGCAGCACTGCTGTCCCAGCCTTGTGCTGTCTAACCCGGGGGGCATATTAGTAATTTACAGGGATCGTTATCTGCCATCAGGTAGGAGAGGCCAGCTTGTCAGTCCAGCCTGGCTCACTACAGGGCTGCTAGCTGCAGGCTGGGAGGCTGAAATTGTCCTAGTGTGGATGCTAAAATTGCCTCTGGTCAGCCAGAAGCTCACAAGCCTCCTGAACTGCTAGAGCCAGAAGCCAGCAGATGCATCCTGCTCCCCATCAGCAGAGCTATCCTCCTTTCTCTGATCATCTTCTTTCTGGGGATCTGCCCTTGGAAGGCGTTTCAGCTTTCCAGTGGGGAATGCCAGTCCTTCTCATGGCTGGCAAGGGAGATGACCTTTGAATTCTCAGTACTCTGCTTTGCTATTTTCGTGCTTCATGCTCAACCTCACTTTCTTGTCTGGGCCTTCTCTGCTTTCACGGGAGGTCTCTGCAGGCTGGTGGCTCTTCCAAGAGATTCAGCAATGTCCTGGGGATGTTTCTTATGTAGGGGAGATCACAGGGATTGTGGGCAGAGGTGGGAGGGATTTGTGCTCCCAACCGAGGATGTGTGCAGCACCCAAGGAGGTAGGATACACAGATGACTTAGAAGATGTCCAGAGTGGGGAAGAAGATAAAAGGAACAGCACAAGAGCTTTTCAGACTGGGAGGAAATGATGAAGTAAGTGATAGAGGAGGAAATGGAGGAGGGACAAATGGAAATGGGTCCTCTGTGGAAAGAGGAGGGGCTGCAGAACAGCAAGGCCAGTGCTGGGACACTGCAGAAGGCTAAAGGGATTCTTCTTTAAAGTATGCTGGGCTTTGCTGGGATTTGGGAAGTTCCACTGAGCCAGAGTTGCCAGTCTCTTCCCCTGACAAGAGTGGTTTCTGCAGCTGCCTGCAAGTGCAGTGGTGGAAGCAGGCAGGAGTGTGGCAGCACATTGAGGGATGTGCTACAGCCTGTGTTCAGTGAGGGTCTGTTACCACCCAGGTCCCCTGAGTCAGTTTTCTTTACAATCTGCTTTTCCCTTCCCTCCCCATCTCCCCGCAGCTTGGTGACTTGAACATCCTGGATCAGACCTTTGGGGAGGCCACAAAGCAGCCAGGCATGACATTCATCGCTGCCAAGTTTGATGGCATCCTGGGCCTGGCATTCCCAAAGATCTCTGTGGAGGGCGCCGAGCCTTTCTTCGATAACGTCATGAGACAGAAGCTGGTCGAGAAAAATATGTTCTCTTTCTACCTGAACAGGTAGTGTTGGGTTTGGTGGCACACTCCTGGTTGCGAGGACAAGCCCAGTGGGCTTTTCTCTGTTTTCCAGTAGCATCTCTTGTCATCTGCTGTTTTACATTCTGGACGGCACTTCCCAGTTGAGGAAGTCACAGCAAGTTCTGCTTACAGGAGCAGTCAGGCCAAAATCTCTTAAGTTTGCTGCTCTGAAGTAAGGAGAAGGAAGTAGAAATGCAGTTCTTCTACTGATAAAAAGCTGGATGGATCTCTGACCAGATTTCTTAACTGATGAATAGACAGAGGATGTTTCCAGAGGAAAGAGAAATAGAAATAAGCAGGGCTGTGTTTGTGAGATTAATATTAATGCAGTCCCCTTTATAGAGGTAAACAGCCCTAGTCTGCTGCCAGAATCCGTAAGCCATGTGGTCACCACCATGTCACCTCCCCAGCAAATGTTCCCCCCTATCAGTCATCACTAATGAGAGGCCAGTGCTCTCTCACCACCCTGGGAGATCCTCCTCTGCAGCTGCCAGCACCTTCCCACCCACTGCTGCTCCCCACAGGACACCCCATCACTTTTCTGGCACCATGGCAGTGACTCTGAACTGGTTCAGCCCAAAAAGTAGCACGCCTAGGGCAGAGAGGGCTGCTGCTGGCCATTCAAGCACCAGCCCTCCCCCATCACCATATTTCTTCCCATCTGCTCAGCAGTGAGCTCTTATCTGATGGTAACCTTGAGAGGATTCACTTCAAGGCTGCTGGTTGGCAGAGTTGAGTGCAGATAACCTAACCCTGCATCAGCGGTGTCCAGCCCTGCACAGGCACTTTTTACAAGCTGATTCAGGAAGTCCCGGTGTCAGTGCCTAGTTCCCCTTTGCCATCCCCCTTCCCTGCCATGACTTTCTTCAGGTTTCTGTGAGAAAGTATCAGGTGAAAAGCTGCAGGATGCTTTGGCTGGGCCAAAATATTCCCATTTCCCCATCCCAGCCTGTTTCACAGTACCTGTCCTTATATTGATAGAACATAGCATGACATAATTTATCAGTTTCCCGTACTGTTAATGCTGTGCTTCACCTCTAAACACCCCAGCAGGTGTTTTGGGGAGGCATTGAAGCAGGTTGTTCTCACCCTGCCCTTGATGTTCACAGGTTTGGGTGTTGTTTTTCAGAGATCCCTCTGGTGAACCTGGTGGTGAGATGGTCCTGGGAGGGACCGACCCCAAGTACTACAAGGGCGAGTTCAGCTGGTTTAACGTGACACGCAAGGCCTACTGGCAGATCCACATGGACTCGTAAGTTCCCCATCAACCTGACTGCGTGCAGGGGGTCACATGTGCTGACAACACTTGCCTGAGGCTTCAGTGAGACCCTCCTCGAAAAGGAATCATCCCTGCAACACATCCACACCAAAAAAAGCAGGTTAAATCCCACCCTAGGGCTGGATTGTTTGTTGCTGGAAGGAGACAAAAGGCAGAAGCCATAAGGAGATGTTCTGCAAAGTCCTTTCCTCTTGTTTGTGCCCTGACCTGTGACCTTTGAAAGGATGCCTGCTGCATCCCTGCAAAGCAGAGAAAAATGCCAGTGCAGGCAGGGCGAGCCCCATAGATGAAGCCCCAGTTGTGCCGAGCTCTCGGCAAGGCCTGAGCTGCATGGCTGTCCTGCACACAGCTCCGGAGGAGCAGGATGAGGCCTCAGGAAGGCAGCCCTTGACTGAAGGGCACGGCGCAGCAATCAGCGCGCATTGTTGGAGGCACAGGGGAGGAGAGCAGGCTGAGCTGACGGCCGCCAGCCCCACGGTCTATTCTGAGCTCTCCCACGTGATGGGAACTTAAAAGTGCCCTGTGATCAGAGTGTGTCCTTTTCCTGGGAATTGCATCCCTCCCCAGCGCGGCGTTTCAGTTCTCATTTTCCCCCAGAGCTGCAGCGTTGGCAGAGTATGGCAGACCCTTGGCGAGAAGGCTTTGTCTTTCTGCGCTGCTGTGAAATGCAATGCGGGCGAGGAGGCCAGGCATCTCCTGGCTTGCCTTTTCTCTGCGCAGGAACCCTTCCCTTGCCCATGGCTGTCACAGCACCCTTTAACCCTTTTTTTCCTGCAGCAGCACAGTTCTGTAAAAGTCCATAATTCATTGTCCTTAGCTCTCTCCCATGTCCATTAGCTGTGACACTAGCTCTGGAGTGCGTAGCAGGCAGGGTACGAGGCAGCATCCAGGGTCTCTGCAGAAATGCAGTTACACTTCAAGGCACCTGCTCAGTCACGAGCAGACAACCGAGAGCTAGGGGTCTGTGCGTTGAGTTGGTGCTGCATCAGTGTTTCTGAACATCTGTCCTTCCTGGTGTCTCTTACAGCCCTCCCTTGCCTGCCTGCATACTGCTTCCTGCAGCCTTCTCTGGGAGGCCTTTAAGGGTTGTCTAATGTCTGGGCATCTCTCCCCAGGGTGGATGTTGCCAATGGGCTAAGTGTGTGTGAGGGGGGCTGTGAGGCCATCGTGGACACAGGAACTTCACTCATCACTGGCCCCACCAAAGAAGTGAAGAAGATACAGCAGGCCATTGGTGCAAAACCACTTATAAAGGGCGAGGTGAGGCCAGGCTGAAAATGTGGGTGTCTATGACCATAACAGCACCTATGCTTGCACCCTACTTTGTACCCAAATGCTTGTTGAGACCCTAGTCTTCTGCTCCCTCTCATCTTAGTTCCCAGGCTGTGCTCCTGGAAAAGCCACTGGCACAGCAGGGACCCCTTCATCTCTTCACCCTGGGCAGCATGCACTGCCCTACTCATGCTCACAGTAGAAAACCCAGGTCCCATGAATTAGGAAGGTCCCATTTAGGTCCCATGAATTTTTGGAAGCTTTGAGTCTCTTCTGCCACCCATCTCTGGAAGGTGGAAGAGAAGGGATCTGAGGTGCAGCTGAGACGAAGGATTCACATTAATATGAGTCCAGAGACACTTTAATTAAAGTATATTTCATGCAAATGGAAATCCTATGTATGAAAGTTTTCAACCATCAAAGCTAATCTCACAAGACTTTTCCCTCCGTAAAATTGTGGAAGAATATGGATTATAAAGACCCTGTAGAAAAAAATTGCCTGTTCTGAAAACTCTCCCAAATCAGAGCCAGGAGCATTTGTTGGGCTTTTCTTTAGTGTCAGAGACCCGAAGCTGCAGCAACAGTTGGCCTAGACCTGCCATCATCCCCAAGGCTTGCCATTGTTTGTGAAACTGGTTTTGTCTGTGTACTGAGCCACAGCTGCCTCTCCTCTGGTAAAAACCCCTGGCCATGCCACATCTGCTGTGGCACCCTAGGACTCAGCAGAGCCAAAAGCTGAATCCAACATCGCTTGGCTCCATGCCTATCCATAAATCCCTCTTGCCCCTCAACTTGGCGCCCTAGGCAGGGAGCAGCGTGCTTATCCCAGCTCAAGCTTCTGCACTCTGAGCTGAGCTGGTTTTAGGGAAAGCCACAGCAAAGATGTGACTCTGCTCAAGGAAGACTTTGGGAGAGCGTGGAAGGTCCTATCTAAAACTTTTACTGTTGCAATTTCAGTACATGGTCCCCTGTGAAAAAGTGCCAACGCTGCCTGTCATCTCAATGAAAATAGGAGGGAAGTCCTTCAACCTCACAGGAGACCAGTATGTCCTCAAGGTATGTCCAGGCAGATTTTTCCAGCCTTATGCTTCTTCCCCAAGGCCTGGCTTTTGCTTCCACTGCAACAAAACACAAGAGCAGCCAGAACAGTCCTGGAGCTGGTGCTCAGGAAGAAATCTGAAAGGTTGGGGTTTCAGGGTGCTGGCACTGCAGGTGGATCCACATAACTTCATCAAAGTCTCACAGGAATAAGATCCCCTGCATAGTGCTCGTGAGGAATAGCAGGATGGTTAAGGTAGGGGAGGCAAGCTGTTGCATCACTCCAACAAATATTTAGCTCTTTTCTGTTGCATTCTGGTGCCATGAGGCCAGCCTTATTATAGCAGAGGCCACCAGTCTGTCATTTAAGCCGTCTGAATGAGCTCACAAGGACCAATTTGTGCAGCCCTTCACCAGTGGCTCTAATTCAGAGCTGTGTGGGCTGGGAGGTTTATGGCCACGTGCAGCTTTGATGCTTTTGTGGCTAAGGGAGGGGGAGCTGGGTTTGCAGTTGTAGAAGTGGTGAGTTGGGGGTCACTTTGGCAATCTGTGGATCTCAGTCTGGCAGAGGCTGAAGCGAAGGCAGCCTTGCAGGTGTTCTTGCCAAGCCTGCAAGGTTGAAGAAAGGGAATGGCCTGCTTAAATTAAAGCTCTCACTCCTCTTTTTAGATGACTGCACAAGGAGAGACTATCTGCATGAGTGGCTTTTCAGGCCTGGACATCCCACCCCCTGGGGGCCCACTCTGGATCCTGGGAGATGTCTTTATTGGACCCTACTACTCCGCCTTTGACCGTGATAACAACCGTGTTGGCTTTGCCACAAGTGCCTAAACAGCTGCCCCCCACTGCCTCTGCCACACACACACTTAAACACACACACATGGGAGCTGTAGAGAAAGGTTACCAGTATTAGAAATCCAGTGAGTGGAAAGGAGAAAGAAAAAAAAAAAAAGAAAAAGAAACAGAATTAGATTTAAAATTACATGGAAAATAGTCATTAGTGCCCTGCTAGCTACTTTTTCCACTCTGAGTAAGTGGTGCTGGGAGGTCTCTAGCTGATAACTCCAGCTGGAGTAGTCCCTTGCTTTACTGCTAGGTCTTCCAGTAGTTCTTTTTGAGAATGATTCTCAGAGCTAAACAAGGCCCTCTCACATCTCCCAGCACTGGGGTCCTTCCTGGGGGGAGGGGGGGCAGCTGGCTGAAGCCAGCCCCTGGCACATCTGTTCATGCAGAGAGGCTGTGCTACATCTCTTGGGTTTGGTCTTCTGTGCTGGGGGAGAGGGATGAGGGAAGGCTGTCCTGCACATCAGTTCTTACTGCTTTTTCATTCATGAAGTGGGGGAGTGGATGGCCTGGGAGAATCTGTCTTTATGACCCCTCCTTGGAGGTTGAGGCAGTAACCAGTAGGTTATTTCTCAAGGAGTTTGTGCTAGGTTTGGTCCTAGGAGAGCATGTCCTGGGCTACAGCGATGGGGAAGCATGGTAATGTGCCCAGAGGGCGAGTTTCAGAGCCTGAGGGCTGTGGTGGTGTGTTTTGTTTAGTGATGGCATTAGTGAGAGAGCTGGGAGGCATAGTGTCCACATCCCTGACATAATGGGACATGGGTTTGTAGGGGGGCTCTAGGCAGTGGGGCTTTTCAGTCAGTATGAATATTAAGAGGGTCAAGATAGGTTATAATAGAGGTAACTTGAATTCAGGGCCATGAAGGTCCAGCCTTCTGCTGAGCAAAGTCATGTGGCACAAGTTCTCTTGAGTTTAGTGACCTTCTCCCAGGTTCCCCAAACAGCAGATCTTCCCAGCTTTAACCACAGCTAGTGAGTTAAGAATAATGTTTCCTGAAGCAACTAAGTGATCTACAAGCTGAAATCATTATGGTAAAATCTGTGTTTGTCAGCCACATAAGAGCTTTTGGAAACATGATTCACAGCATTTGGAACTGCCCAAAACTCAAGAGACAGTTGGCAGAACCAGCAAACCTCCTGGGCAGGAGGATGCCATGGAAGCTGCTGGACTTACATTCGCTTTCCCTGCTGCCCTGTCCCAAAATCCAACTGCCTTTAACACCCTCTGTACCTGCTTTCCACTTCACTAATGCTGTTGATGTCTGTTCATGTCCAGCTGTGTTGCACAGAGAATGAGGCACAATCCTGCTTTGGATTTAGCCAGTTTAGCTGTGCACACAGATCCTCCCAGAGAGCTGGGGTCTGCGCACACGGAGCCGCTTGCTGGGCTGGCACTGGTAGGCAGATACTGGTGGAGCTGGGAGCATGATAAAATTAGTTTTAAGCAGTACTGGAAAGCAGAAGAGAGCCTGCCAAGAATCCGAGGCCCTAAGCTGGGAGTAAAAGACTCTCTTCATTTTCCCAGTGTGCTGGATCAGGTCCTGAAGTTAAGGGAGTGGCAGCAGATAAGGAACAAAGCTTGGAGTGGCAGAAAGATAAGATCCGTGGCGGCCATGACCTCAAACCAACCTAAACAGATGGCAAAATCCTGGCTACCCAAAATTCGCTCATAATCCTGCCAGCAGTAGCAGTGGGGCCAAGAAATTTTTTGAGAAAGGTCTTTGGGCAGTGAATGAATAGACAGTTTTGCCCAGTTGAATAAGTTTGGCATTATAACCATGCTTCTCCTTGGGGGGTCTGGCATAGACAGTGGGGACAGGCATAGGCACACATGGGACACATGCTTTGTGCCCTACAACCCCAGATGTGACAAATGCTGCTCCCCAAAACTTCCTTCTGCCTCCTCATAATCTTCACCTGGAGCTCTGCATCTGGACACCAAAGGACATCTGTTTAAGACTGGTCAGAGAACAGTAGCATGTTACCAAAAAAAAAAAATCTTCAGTAGCTGCTCCAAAATTAGCAAATATTTAGCACCTCTCCAGAGATCTTCAGTTTCACACCAGTTAAGTGCTCCGAGCTCCTCCAAGTTCTGCTACATCCTTTCCCGGCCCCAGGATTTCTTCAGCATGGGAAGACAGAGTTGGCCTCTTGGGTACCTGCTGAACACATCACACCTGATGTGAGGTGGAAGCTTGAACATCTTCAGCATCAGATTGAAGTGGGATGTGCAGCGCAGCCCCAGATGGAGCCCTTGGGCCGTGGCTGTGCTGGGTGTGGTCCCAGCACAGTGACTCCAGGGGACCGGGTCTGTCAGCAGGCAGGAGGCAGCTGCCTGGGAAAGCATGGCCCAGAGTGATGCTCTGAGTGACACTAGGATAGGCTGGAGGACCAGTTCACTGCAGTCTTCCCTGAATAGGTCTCTTCCCCCTGTTATGTTATTTGCATTTTTAAACCCATCTCTAATCGTGTGACTGGTTTTTTAAAATTATTTTGCTGTCAGAATTGTCTCTTCACAGAAAATTGAACAGAAAATACAGTATTTTCCCCATTAACTCTGAGAGTGGTCATTCTTTTGCGGTTTGAGATGACAAATTTTGTGGGTGTGCAGAGACTGTATCTCCCTGACCTATTGTCCCTGGACATCTGATTGCACTCTTGTGTGGACTCCTGTGTGTTTCAGAAGGGTGTCTCCCTTTCTCTCTGATAAGGAAACATGCTTGGACCTTGTTGGATTTGTCATTTCAATGGATTAAAACATAACCTCTGCAAGGTGACATGACAATGCCACCTGCCTGATGCAGCCCCACTGGGCCAGCGAGCATTCCCAGTGTCCCTGCTAGCCTACAGCCTTCTCCTGGGGCCACACCTTCCCAGCTGAGTATTGCCAAAGGTAGTCCATTTACAGGGAATCAAGCTGTCCCCTGATCATCTGGACCCATTAGAACAAGCTCCTGCTTAGGATTAGAACAAGTTCCTGTTTAGGATTTGGAGTAGTCCTGTAGCAGCCAAAGCAGAACTTCATTTCTAAGTTTGGCCTAAAATCAGCTAAGGTGTGAAGTCTGGGGAAGTCCTGTAGCCCAGTGATGAACATGGTGTAGGGTTTTTCAACAATGTAGGAAAAATCCATCCCTCTTGCCTAGCTGTGTAATTTTTAGTCCCAGCTCTGCTGTATGGGAGCTGGAGACTGAAGCGGAATGAAGGCCCCATGTGCCAGGTGGAAGATAAGAGCTAATCCCTACTTTGAAAAAAGCATCATCTACATAAGCAAGATGGATGCAGCCAAGTCCCATCCCATCTTCTGAGCACAGATCTAAGCACACAGCTTCGCTGATTTCCCTACTGGCATGTCCTGAGCCTCTGTTCCCCCAGGATGCCTAAATTCCCCAATCAGCTGTTCCCCTATGTTAAAGAGATGGATTTAACCCAAAAGGGCTGGCTGGATCCTGAAAACAAATCATGCAGCCTACTGTTCCTCAATAGCCCAAGGGGAGAACAAGTCATCTGCTGCCAAATATTTATTGACAGGAATATGAGGGCCCTATTTCTGCTGGGGGGATTCTGCCTAAGTCTTCAATCATGCCTTGTGTACAGAACATTACATCCCAGTGGGAGCAATCACAGCCTTGATCTTGGCCAAGAGCAGGAGAAGCCAAGAGCTGGAATTGCCCACCCATGCTTTTCCAGCAGGGAGCAAAGCACACACCCTGCCCCAGGAGCAGCCTGAATGCAGCCCCACACTATCTTGCCCAGAAAATCCTCAGGTTTACTTCAGCCCCCCTGTTTACTGCACCATCTCTGCAGAACTCCACGCACAGGAGAATTTGGTATTTCACTCTTCATTGAATGTCTCCATCGGTGCAAAAAAACATCAAATGTTTCATTACATGTCCCCTTAACGAGTAGGGGGCATGGCACTGACCCCCAGGGCTGTCTTCATGGGCCAGATCCTTCTTCATTTCTGGGCTTTACCAAAAGCCCATTAAACCAGTGGCTTCCTCTTCCTGCCCAAGGAGAGGGAAGATGAGACCCCTCATTTATGGAGATGACTTGCTCATCTGGTTGGCTCAGCAATTTGTTCATTTGGGAAACTATTTTTACTCACCATGAATGACTAAGCACATCGTTTTGGGGGCTGATGGCTTTTCCTTTTTCCGCTCTTTCTTGGATTTGTTTATTTTTAGGTTTCTTTGGGAGGGAAGAGAAGCGGAGTGCAGAATGAAAGCTCAGAGAACAGGAGACAGAGATCAAGGGAGAGTGGGAAGATTGGATTTACCCCTCAGAGTCTCAGGCTGCCTGTTTATGGAACTTAGCAACCACTGAGCAATTTTATAGGGGTAATAAGGAAAGGAGCATTCAGGAGGCTGTGGACTTTTTCCTTCAGAAATAAAAAAGCAAGGTTAGGTTCTGCTAATGGCTTCTGAGAGCTTGAGTAGGATTTGAGACAGAAGATTTTCTCACAGGTCTTACAGCATTTGATGATGCTACAGCCCACATGTCTCTAATGTGATTATGTGAGAATTGCTTTGGGGCAGCAAGCATCCTTCTGTTCTGTTTGTCCCGTGCTTAGCACAAGGGGAAGCCAGCCTTGATGCCACAGTAATGCAGGCAATTATTCATACTCACCCCACCTTTTATTTGAAAGGAAAGTAGTCCTAGACCATATGGTTGAGGGCATGCATGCATCACCTTTGAAGATGCTCAGAAAATTGGAGGAGGATCAAAATAATGTAGAATATTGAGGGGTTTTATTCCTTTCATTTTTTATGTCAGTTCCTTGAGGTCACATGAATGGTTGTTGAACCAGTGATGCTGCATATATGCCACTGTGGTCCACATAATAAACCTCTCACCACTCACACTTAACATTGAGGAAGATGATGAATCAGTCACCCAAAGACCAAAAAGTGCTCTGCAAACTGTAGGGATGACCTGGTACCTGGAGAAGAGGAAAAACAGCCATTCAACCTCCCTGACCTTTCAGTCCTGTTCATACCAGGGTATGTGACTGTCTCTTGTTGATCTCACATCCCCCTACAGCACCCTGCTGCCTCCTCTTGCCTGCTCCAAACCTTCTCTGACCTTTTTCTCTGCTCACCCTCCATCCCTTCCTGACATTAAAAAGAGGAGCAGCCTTACCCACAGAACTTTCCCCAGACAAACGAACAGCAGGCTCATCAGTAGCTCCAGTCTGCATCCATGGGATTTCATTGTTCCTCCTGAGCCTGCAGGGAGGATGCTCTGCACAGCTGAGTTTGTCCAAGCCCTCTAGAAAAGCTGATGACAGCTGGCCATGGCTCTGCCTCTCCTGCAAACCTCTTAATCCCACAGGAGCATCACTCTCACCCTAGCACTGCCTCTGTTTCTTTGCAGCTTCTTGGGGAGAGATCTGGATCTCATCACAGGCAGCCGTAGCAGTAATAAAACCTTCTTTACTTTGGCAGGACACACCACCACTCCAGCAGCGATAAATCCTCAACCAGAGGGCAATTTGTCCTTTTTTAACCAATGCAGGCTTCAGAAGGATTAAGTTGGTCTCATGGAAACTGGACCTCCTCCAGTCTCAGAGACCTTTGGATGTGCAAGAAGTTGCCCCACATCAGACCAACCCACAGGGATGAGCACAGGGTGGGTGCCCCTACACTGGAGCCAAACCTGCCTGTGACGAGCTGAGTGAATTACCATCCTTTTTTCTTAGCTCAGCACTTTGTGGGTATGCTTAAGGCTTTTCCAGAGGATTTCCCTTCCCTTGCAGTTTCTGCTCACATGAACTTTTGTTCTACCCACTCCGTTTCCAGTATTCTGGGGATTGATTTCTCTGCTCCCCTTCCCCAGCGCCACAGCTGAACTGCCTGCTGCAGCAAGGCCACCTGCGCCAGGCTATGTCACTGTGGGGTGACACAGCGTGTCCTTGTGTCCTCACCCTCCCTGTGCATCCTCCTGAATGACCTGCAAGCTGTCCCTGCACGCCACCAGCTGCTCTCCATCATCACGTCCCTGGGGGGACTCTACTGCAGCACCCTAGAGCTGGGATTTCGAGCAGCTTCCAGAGTGTTAGCAATGGGAGGTAGCAAAGACATCCCTGCTCCTGGGCACAGCCAAATCCTCCCGGGCTCGGCCAGCCGTGGTGACACCCCCACCCCCTCCCCTAAAGCAGCCCCATGCCGTGCATCCTGCTGCCGGAGTGCTCCCACCCCTGCCTGCGCTGGGATTTGCTCCATGCCAGCAGGATCTATTACCTCACACACGGGATTTATCCCCTTTCCATTCATCCCCTCACCACCAGAGCCCGTTTTTCCCCACAGCATTGCATCATCACCACCTCCCCTTGTTAATTCCGCTCGTCCCCACGCACTCCTGCCACACTTATTGTAGTTTTTCACCCAGGTCCATAGCGGAGAGCCCGCAAACAAGGCTGCAGCGAGTCCTCGCTGCAAATGTCTCTGTGGGTGACACTGGGGGGAGCAGGGCCGAGCATCCCCCTCTGCTGCCCGGGGAAGCCGCTCGGCCGGGGCCCAGGAGGTGCCCTTCTCCAGCGGGGCGCTACCAGGATGCTCCAAGCAGGAGGTGACGTCCCAGTGGGGGGGACACGAGGAGAAGGGCTGAGACACAGAGGAGCTCTCCTGCGTGAAGCATGTTCGGGGGGAGACAGGGGGCTGCAGGTTGACCTTCCCATCCCCTAACTTCCTCCCTGCCCATCCCTGGTCCATGGGTGCCCCCCTCCCCGCCCTCCCCTCCTCCCTCAACTCCAGCGCCGAGGAAGCCGAGCCGGAGGCAGTGCTGAGCCGGATATGCAGCGACTCCCCGCATCCCTCCTTGTGAGTATCCCTCGCTCCTCCTGATGCCTTCGGAGGAGACCGATGAACGGACGGACGGGCAGCCAAATAGTCTCTCCTATTTGCAAAGCTAGGGTGGAGGGGAACTTCTTCTAATATCCCCCTTCCCCATCCTCTGTCTTCATCCCCTCTTCCCCTCCTCCCCTCTTCATCCCCTCTTCCCCTCCACCTCCTCAGCCACGATACCCTTAAAAAAAAAAAAGGTGGAGGGAGGGGGTATGGGAAACCTGCCGGCAGGTGGAAGGAACCGGGAAATGGAATCACCGTAAAGACTTGGACTCAGGGAAAAAAAATCCCCCCCAAAATGCCCACCCCCCTAAGGAAGGAGGGAGGGAGGGAGGGAGGCAGGGCGGAGGGGCGGGCTGCTCTGCCGCACCGGGAGACCCGCTCCGCCCGCAGCGAGCCACCGGCTCCCATCCCGGCATGGGACAGAAAGGAGAAGGCCCTGTCAGACCGACAGACAGGCGGGCGGGGAGGGATGCGGGGGGCTGCAGCGCGGCCGGCTGGCAACTCCCTCGCAGCCCCCCGGCGCCTCCCGAGTGTTTCTTTCTGCTTTTATTTGTCTCCTTTTTAAAAAAGGATGGTTTCCCCGGTGGTGGCTGGAAGGCGGGTCACGCAGGCCAGCGGGCAGCGGCGGGGGGAGCCGTGGCACAGGGGAGGGAGGGAGGGAGGGAGGGATGCTGCCCGCCCTGCCCGCGCCTCTGCCCCCGCCCGGGGCCGCGGCCGGCGGCAGCTCCGCGCCGAGGCGGCGGCGTCGTGGTCCCCGGGTGTAGCGGTGCTCCCTCCTCCCTCTCCTGCCTGCCCTACTCTCCTCCCTCTCTCCTCTGCCCACTCCCTCACTCCTCTCCCTGCTCTCTCCTCGCTCTCCCGGTCCCTCTCTGTCTCTCCTGCCTTCCCCCCACGTCTCCCCTTCTCTGCTCCTTCCCCCCTTTCTCTTTTACCCCTGCCCCCGGCCTTTCCATCCCCTCACCCCCATTTTTGACGGGGGGTTTTTGGCTTTGCCAGGGCAGAGCGCGGTGACGCCGCGGCAGCCACCACGGAGAGGACACAGGACCCCCCCCTGGGCCCGCCATGCCCCTTTGAGGGGGTGGCCTGGACCCCGAGACCCCCGCAGGGCCCCCCGCAGGGCTGCTTCGCCTGCATCGCCAAGCCCCCGGCTCTCCGGCAAGCTTCGCCCGTCCTGTCTCCCTCTTCTGCCGTTTATCTCATGGAGAGCAAGAGCTGCAAAGGGGACAGCCTGCGGCCAGCGGTCCCGTGCAAGCACTCGGTGGAGAAGAAGACGATGACCAACCCCACCACTGTCATCGAAATCTACCCCGACACCACCGAGGTGAACGACTACTATCTCTGGTCCATCTTCAACTTTGTATACCTCAACTTCTGCTGCCTCGGCTTCATCGCCTTGGCCTATTCATTGAAAGTGAGTGCCGAGCGCGGGGCTCGGGGTGCGGGGTGACCGGGCAGGGGGGAAGCCTTCGGGGGTTGTGCCTGATGTGAAACCCCACTTTGCCACCCAAATGAGAGGCTGCAGACAATGGGGATCGGGATGGGAAGAGCTGAGGAGCCTGGATGTTACTTCAGGTGGGGAAGAGGTGCTTTCACTTGCTCCAAGTACCCTCAGAGGCTCCTCTGTACCGCGGTGCAGGGTGACAGGCAGGGAACACAGGGCTACTTTGGCTGCACCTGCAGGCACGACGGCACTAGGTCCTTTATTTGGGATCCTGGCTGTTAGAGATCATCAGGATAGGACCCAGCAGCATTGGATGGTCAGGCAGGAACAGTAAGAAGCAGCCAGCCAGGATCAGCCGTCAGCTGGCAAGTTGCAGGGGGTAAGAAGCTTACAAAGTGCACGGCAATCCTGCCTGTTTCTTTCTTGCCCTCTCCGTAATTAAAACACCAGAACTCGTGGTCAGCTTCCCCCACCCCAAGCCCTGCAAATCCCAAAACAAGGCCTGGAGACCTGCCAGCATCATGGGAATGGTGAGAAGGTGGAAGAGAGTGCAGGGGGCTTCCCACAGTGTCAGGCTGGGGGGATAGAGAGCTGTGTTGTTGGAGAGGGCGATGGCGTGGAGCACAGCCCATGATGGGAATGGGACCAGGTTATTATTCCTGATAGCTGCAGGGGAGAGCAGCCCGGCAGGAATGGTGCCTGGTAAACAGGCAGCACCTTGGCAGCTGCCAGGAGAGAGGGGCCTGGGCTGCCCTCCCCTTCCCTGCCTGCCAGATGCAAAACTAACTGAATGGATGTGCAGAGAGCCCGGGGCGGCTGGGTGGCCCGGAGAGGAGCTGGCTGATTTGTTTTGGCAGGCAGCATTTAGAGGAAGGCCAGGGTGCAGACAGGCTTCGTCACAGAAGCAGATCAATTAACCCCATACAGCTCCTGTGAGCTGCACTGTGAGCACCCAGCACTGCAAGGAGGCTGCTCCCAGCACTGTCAGGGTCTCCATAAGAAAGGCTCCCTGCAGCTCCCTGTCTTGGGCTCACCGAGCACTGGCCTGGTGGTGCCTGCCTCAGTTTCTCATTCCCAAGATGGGAGATGAGCTCTCATCCATCGCCTGTGCAGGAGGCTCTGCTGCTGACTGGGTGAGGCACTTAATAATTTAAATCATCCTGGGGCAAAGCATCACCACAAGCAAAGGGCAAATCCAGCCAGCAGCAGGCTAGTATGAGTAGGGGGAGCAAGTCCCTTAACACCCCCCACACCTTGATCCAGCAAGGGAAGAAAACACTGGCTTCCTCCTTGTTTTTTTAAGCCTTTCCTTGTCTGTATTTGCCTTTAGCAATTGACATCTTGCCCGTGGAAGAGGCTACCATGGGTGTCTGGGTACATGTTTCCTTGCTGCTGCAGCAGTGAGGGCAGGACAGCCTGAGAACAGGGCTGACCCATCCTCTGGTGACCAGGTAGAGTGGTGTCTGCCACCCACAGAGGTTTTAGAGGCTAGACCCTTCACTATCCTTGACATGGGATGGAAGGGAGGGCAAAGCTCAGAAATAACCTGGGGCCTTGCACCGGGACACAGGTGTGGGCTTGGCATCTGTCTGCAAAGACCTAGAGGACACAAAGCATGAAAAAAAGAGGCAGTGGAGAGGGAAGGCAAATGGGCAACTTTGCTCCAAATCAGAGAAAAGAGAATAGAAGATGGCTGTCAAAAACCAGCCTTGGCTTTCGGGCTGAGAAGGCAGTAGCTGATGGGATGTAACCGCGGTACCCAAACAGAGGCAACGCTGAGCGGGTAGAAATAACTCTGCTCTGGTTTTGGAGCTCCCCAGTGGCTGTGACTCTGTGGCAGGGGGAAAATAGAAACATAATGTCCCTCAGAGGCAGAGGACAGAGCTAGCAAGTGGCTGAAGGGATGCCGAGTGCTCTCATGAGCTGCTCTTGGGGTGGGTGGTGAGAGGCAGAGCAGATGCTGGGGCAGTAGCAGGTCTGTCCTGGGGGAGACTGGGATGTTCAGAAAGGCAGCTGTGTTCCTTACCCACAGCTCCTGCAGGGATCTTCACAGCACCCTAGCCAGGCTGGGTGTTATGGTTATTTCTCCAGAAACATTTTTTCTTCTCTTTTACTGTCAATAATGTTTTTCCCAGAAGTTCAGAGAAAACAGGAGCAAGAAATGCCCTGGGACCAGATATCCCTTTAAACAGGGAGTTATCTTGTTCCTCTGCAATTAAATGTAAGGACATTTGAGCAGTAGGCACTTAAGTCTGGCCTTTCTAGGGACTGACTAAGGGGCAGTAGGAAGAAGAATGAAGCTGCACCTTCCTCTCCCTGAGCCTCTTCTGGGATCCCTGACACAGAGCCCTCAGCCAGTGGAACGCAGGTTTCCTCAAGAGCCATCAGTGCACTGATACCATCAAATGGTTCCTGGGGTTACACTTTGGGGTTACACCTAGCTTTTACACTTCCTTTAAATAACTGAAACATCTAGCAACTTCAGGAATTATCGTTTTCATTATCAGAAATAGTATTTTCAATTCCCTGTCATAAAGGTCACTTTCTTCTGACAGATTCATGCTGTTAATAAAGCAGTATCTCCTTTGTGACCCAAGTCCATGAGATGTTTCAGTGTATATCTTAGCACGCCCTAGCATTTCCTCTGGTTTCAGCAGCATAATGCCCACACTGGAAGACAGATATATCCTTGGTACACTTGAATATTACTGTGAAGCTGTCTCCTTCCTCATGCCCTATTTTATTGGTTTCAGCCACATCTGGGAAAATGGGCATGTCTGCCTGGTCTTTTGCATGCTAGCCTACAGCCTTCTAGATTCCTTTCTGCAGGGAAATGCTATTTCATGGTGACAACCATTTACTAAAAATGTCAAAAAACCCCACCCCAGCACCAAAGAATTTGTGAAGAAAGAAACACATGTTCTCAGGTGGGGGCAGAAACTGTGACATACCAGCCACGTTCTGTGTGTGGCAGGTGTCACAGCCAGGCACTCTGAACCGGAGTGTGGCAGCATGCCTCATCTTTATTTACCCCCATAGCAGGCCAGATCCTCAGCAAACACAGCTTGCTGGGCTACAGCGGGGTCACACAACTCACGGATCCCTCCAGGGGTCATTTCCAGCATGCCAGGCTTCTCAAGGTCAGTCTCCCAGAGTGCAAGCAAGGCACTTGCATCTAATCATGTGTGCTGCATGCTGGGGGAGGAGAGATCAACAAGGAAGTTAGAAAAGCCCTAAAGTAACCCTAACCCCAGCCCAGCACAGATAAAAGTATCACTCCAACACCAACGCTCTGGATTCAGTTGATTTTGATCAGAAGCAAATGTTGTGGTCTGATATTCAGCAGCTCCCTCCCTTCCCCTTTCCCAGCTCCAAGTGGTAATGAATGATGCATCAGTGCCTGGTGGCAGGAGATCTCACTTCAGTTGTTCAGAGCTTCGTCTCTGGAGACTGCTGGGGTGAGCCAAGTCCTCTGTACCCATTGTGCCACGAGGCAGTAGATCAGAAGAGCTGGGATCTGAGATGAGCTGCAGTGTGGATGCCTCGCTGTGGCTCTATAGAGATGAAGATGCCAAGGAGCTTTGCTGGCTTTTTAAGCCTCACCAGCAGCCCACAGCACTGCTTGCAGAGTTTTCTTGTCCCTTGAGGTCATGGAAACGTGCCAAGCTCTCTTGCCCACTCTCTGCCCAGCCCTTAGCACACAGCTGTGGGCACGACTGTTTGCCCTCCTCTCTTGTCACTTGTTGATCTTCCTTGTTTCGAGTGGAAGCACAAATCCACAGGTATTTATTAACCCTGAGAGGCTGCCTCACCCAGCCTCTCAGGCAGGCTCTCCTCCTGCTTTGTGGAAGGAGCAATGGTTTATGGACGTGGGTGAAAGGCAGGGGTGACAGTCCCGTGATGCCAGTGCCGCTGTGGTGGAGGCACGTGGGCTGGAGAGCTCTTGAGCAATTCACAGAGCAAATAAATCCAAGGATCGCCTCCAGAGCTCCTTCTGTGCAGGGACATGGAGCTCTGCACAGAAATGGGTTTACTGACAACCAGCTGTGGGCTTCCAGGCTGCCTTAAAAACAGCCTCATTAGACTCGTTATCAACAAACCATTTGTCTCCTTCTGCAAGCTGAGGCAGCACTTTTCACTAGAGCAGCAAGTTTGCTGCTCCCAAAAATGAGAGGGGCTGAGAGAGGGGAGGTGACTGCTGGGGGAGGGAATGGGGTGCTAAGAGCCAAGGGGAGCCCTTGGAGAGGAAGCAGAACGTAAAACCCCAAGGAAACAAAGGGCAGAGGATGGTGAGGAGAGGGAGGAGAGAAAGAACCCTTGGGCACTGACACACTGGTGGTGTGGGAGGCCACAGTGAGATGGAGATATTGGAAGATAAGGTGAGCAGCAGGGAGGTGACAGGCAAATAGGGATGGATGGATGGATGGATGGATGGATGGATGGATGGATGGATGGATGGATGGATGGATGGATGGATGGATGGATGGATGGATGTAAAGGCCACACCACCTTTTGTTGGTGGGAAAGGAGAGGAGAAAGGTATGCATGTTAGAGCACAAAAGCTGGCTGTGTTTCACATAAGGATAGGCATGGATGAAGAAATTGTGTAAGTTGCCAGCCTGGATCAGAGGTGAGCTCTGCCTTGTCCAAGGGGGATTTCCAAGGATGCCATCACATAGTGCTTAGAGGTGCCCAGGGAAACCCAAGTCAGCAGATGTAATTATCCTCACACTCCAGTCATCTCAGTGCAAAGCAGGGCCAAAAATTCCCATCTAGTTTTAGGCAAGAGAGAAGGGTCAAAGGGATGATGGGAAGAGCCTGTGGCTAAGAAAACACCACACCTTGGTCTGGGTGGGGGTTCAGCCTTGTGACCTTGAGGACCTGTCCCTCAGTATGTTTCATCTCTCTGGCTATGGAAAGAATTGGCTTCCAGGGCTCCCAGAAGCTTGTGCAGCAGCTGCCAGCACATTATGATGATGGTGGCCACAGGAGCATGAAAATAGGAAAAGCTGAAGCTGGGCTATAAGACAGACACCAGCATCTCCTTAAGGACAAAACAGGGAAGGAGCTGAAACATTTATCTGCTCTCCAGGAGAGCTCCTCCAGAGCCTGGCTCAGTTGCCACAGCAGGACATTAAACAGGGACATCTGGAAGCATCTAGGGGTGCAAAGCCATGCAGGGGGAGGCAAGGCTGCCCTGCAGAGATGTGGGAGGCTGGAGCTGTGAGTGGTGTGTAAGGAGAAACTCCTTCTCATTGCACTTTTATGCCATGAGGGCCCTTGCACTTCTCTGGTGCTTAGAGGCTCCATTTCAGTGTAAATGATTATGGGCAATCAGGGATGATTTTCATGAAGCCACAGGGGTTAGCAGGAGTGTGTGGGTGGAACCAGCTGGAGGTGCAGGGAGAGGAGGCAGCTGGGTGCCCTTTGGCAGGAGTCAAAGGCAGCCATCGTTTGGACTCAAACAACAGGAAAGGGAAGAGATAGAAGGGATAAAAGAAATGAACTGTGGGGAAATGGTGTCACTGGGGAGGGCAGCCCCAGGCACCCCTCGCCACAGCAGCAGCAGCAGTGTGACAGGAGCAGGGCCAAAGGGAGAGCCATGGGAAAGGCCAGGAGAGCTGCTGCTGAAGTGTGTCGTGGGAAAGGGCTAAAGCACCAGTCACGAGTGTGAGCCGGTGCCAGGTGGGGATGCTGCTGGGAGCACTGGAGAAGCCTGAGCCTGCAAATTAGGGTTGTAGGGCGCCGCAGGGAGAGGAGGAACGGGAGGTGAGGGGTAGGAGACAGCTCCTGGGGCCAAGAGGAACCGGCCTCACAAAGGTGGAGCGGCTCGGCTGCGGGAGGGCTGCAGGGCTCGGTGTGCCGGCCGTGCCGGTCTGCTGGAGCCAGCTCCGTCTGACAGCAAGCACTGACAGCAGAGGCCAGCGTGCCTGCGGCACAGAGCACCGGCACACGGTGCAGGAAGGGGCAAAAGGCATTTGCTCCATGTCGGTTTTGCCTGAGGCAGCCCCACCACTGGGAAGAGGGAAGCGTGTGAGAGCTTCAAAGAGTCTGCTGGGAGCGGCAAGCGGGATTTCTGGCCCGAATCCAGCACCTCTGGGGCTTCTCCCCAGTGCGGGAGGAGGTGCCAAATGTCTGCTGCTGCTGAGCCCAGGGGTTTTTGGGAGGATGTTAAACTTACTGAATAATTTCAAATGTGAGTCATCCCGGACATTCAGCTGACACAGAAAGGCATGTGGGCTCCCAAGCTGCCGGCTTGATGCTTTCCCAGAGATCATCTCCTCTGCTGAGAGCTCCAGCCAAGTGTGCCCCAAAGACACATGCAGTTTGTGACTGTCCCTCTTCCCAATCCCAGAAGGATGCTAGCTGAGCACTCCACAGCAGGGCAGTGGCCCCAGCTCCAGCTCGGGGCTCCAATGAGCAGGGCACATGAGAGGCCAAGGACATGGCACAGTTTGATTTAATACAAATGAAATACATTAAAAGTAGGCTCATTCTTTTTGCCTGTGTGCCTGCCAGCACCAGATCCTGTGGGTCCCATGCCAACAGCAGCTTCCTTCCCACAGTTCAGAAGATCAGGGGTTGCTTGTGCAGAGAGGTCCTCAGTGGTGTGATGGAGAGGAGGAATGTTGCTTGAGGGTCTGAAATGCAGTTTTGGAGGACCCATGAACCAGCACAGGTCAGTGAGAACAAGGGGTACAGCAGCCCTTCACCATGTCTAGCAGAAGGCTTTCAGGACAGCCCTGCAGGAGGAAGAGAGAAAAGTCTGTAAGATGTGGTCTGAATCTGTTGCAGTGTCTTTTTGGAAAGCTCCTAATCGATAAAAGCCTTTTAATATTCCTCGGTCTGACTCTGGTGCTGAATTTTGCAGCTTGCCACCCACATCTAGTGCCCAGCCAGCAGTGCCCAGCGGGGCTCTCACTGCTGGCAGCAGGGCAGGCCAAGGCTCACAGCCCCAGCACCCACAACCCCCCCCAAAGAGAGGGCAGGGGGGCAGGCCTGGGCACCCTGCTTGGATACAGGAGATGGATGAGGGGTCAAGTGTCCTGGTCCTTTTGTCCAGGTCCTTTTGTTCATTCTTATGGCTCCAGCTGCCTGAGTGTGCTGAGTGCTGGCCAAAGGGGCAGCCTGGGGACAGGAACATATCCCAGCTAGGAAACAGCGGAGTCTGAGCCCTCCTCTGCTGGGATCCAACTGCAGAGCTGCTGCTGGTGGTGGACAGTGCCATCAGCTGCCTGGCTGTGCCATCCCTGCCTGCCTGGCTGTGCGTCACTGCCTGGCTGTGCCATTGCTGCCTCGTAGTGCCACCTCTGCCTGCTCATAGCATCATTGCCTGGCTGTGCCATCTGCTGCTGTGCAATACCATCATTTCCCTACAGTGCCATGTGCTGCCTGGCTATGCCTTCTGCTGCCTGGCAGTGCCATCCACTGCCTGGCAGTGCCACATGCTGCCTGGTAATGCCATTGCTGCCTGGCTATGCCTTCTGCTGCCTGGCAGTGCCACATGCTGCTGCTAATGCCATTGCTGCCTGGCAGTGTCATCTGCTGCCTTGCAGTGCCATCTGCTGCCTGCTAGTGCTGTCACTAGTGCATCAGCAATGCCCGCTAGTGGCTTTGCTGCTGGCAGTGCCATGCACTGCCTGGCAGCCTGGGAGAGGTGGGGACAGGCCAGTGACATGGTCATGCACAATCATCGCCCACTGCAGAGCTGTCCCAAGGAAAGCCCATAAAATCCCATAAAAGCTGCGGGATAATGAAGGGAGCAGACTGTGCTGTCAGAATGGAAAGCTGCCTGTGGCAGAGATGCTACACAATCCGCATAAGACCTGCAAAAGGAAGGGAACTCATTAACCCAGGACTACTTAATATGCTGGAGGCTCGTGCACAGCCCTGGAGCTGCAGTAGGATGCTGTGCCAGCTTTCACCCGCTCGGCCCCTCAGTGCAGATGGAGGCACAGCGATACACACCAGACCTGCACCCTGGTGGGCTGGGTGGGCCCAGCCTGGCACTGCAGGGCCAGGGAGCTGTGACACAGTGGGAAGGAAGTGTGCTTTAGAGCCTGTGTGCCTGGGGGGTGCAATGGCATCTCAGTTCCTTTGTGCACCTTCAGGCTCCAAATGACACTGCCCCACTCCAGGGACCGTGGGCCCTGGTTTGCCTGGTTGGTAACAGCAATGGGTCACTCTTTCAGGTCCTCTCTGCTTCCAAGAATCTCCAGCCCACAAGTATTACAGTGCTTGGCTTCACAAGCTCAACCCATAGCAGAGATGGGGTGCAAACCTGACCTCAGGGTGTTTTATGGCACCCCAAGTGCTCAAACACGGAGGCCCAGCCCAGCCCTCACAGTGCACCTGTACAGGTAACCACGTACAGGTGCACTGGGTTTTGTGGCTGTTGCTTGAAACAAGTCATGCCTTTCATACATGTTGCAATTCCTTTATTTAATTATCTTTTGTCTCAGGTCCGGGATAAGAAACTCCTCAATGACTTAAATGGAGCAGTTGAAGATGCCAAGACAGCCCGGCTTTTTAACATCACCAGCTCAGCCCTTGCCACCTTCTGCATCATCCTTATCTTCATCTTCCTGCGATACCCTCTCACTGACTACTGAGTGAGGCCAACAGCAGCTGCTGCCGCCAAAATGCCTCTATGCCAGAAGTGTCTGCAGTTTCTTGTAGCAAGGACACACAAATCAAGCCAACCACTACACCTTGATTGCCAAAAAAAAAAAAATAAGGTCAATTAAATACATAAATAAATGTTAAATCAGTTTATCAGCCCAGCTGAGCATACCTTTCTTGCCCTGAAATGGTATGTGAACAGCTGAAGGAGAGGGTCTCACTCTTACACATGTACAGGAAAAAAAATAGACCAAGAAATATTTGTTTTATGGCCAACAAGCTGTGTGAAAAGAGCGTGCAAAGCCCAGAGCTACGCACACTTAGTGGCAGACAGCTGAGCTCTGGGAACCAGTGGGGTCCTGTGGAGCTGGAGACACATGCAGTGATGGATGGGGATCATGGCAGGGTTGGCTTACAACATATCAGGTGTGTTCAGACCGCCCCACCACCCTCAGCTTGTGGGGGTTTCTTTTCCTCTTTTTGTCTCTTGAATTTCATCCACTGGTTCAAACAACTCCCAACCCCTGGAGAGCTGAAGTGTTAGGAAGTTTATGCTGGGGAGCCCCAAAGCCTCCAGAGAAACCCCAAGGTGTTAAAGGGCAGGTTTCTCCTTGGGATCTCCCAGCAGTGCTGAGAAGGAAGGCACCTTCTGGAGAACTCGCCTACGCCACCTAATTGGAGTGCTACTGTATTTCTGTAAACAGTCAATAAAAAGATACCTCTGATATGTGATGCTGCTGGGTTAATTCCTTCCTTGGCAGGGCTGGTGTCCTGGTCTCTATGGGCTGGAAAGAGAAAATGCTAATGTCCCCAGCAGCTGCTGGAGAGATTTAAAGCAGGAGTGAGTGAGGGATGCTGCTGCAGGTCGGGGCCGCACGCAGCCGTGAAGGAGAGCGCAGCCCCGGATTGAGGAGCAGAGACCTCGGTGACTCCTGGCTGGAAGATCTATGGCAAGCAGGCAGAGGCAGCCAAGCGGCCAGGGCCCCCTCCCCTGCTAGGAACAACGCTGAAGAGGGAAATAAATCACTGCAGTCTGACCCTGCTGCTACTGCAGCACTTCCCAGGGTCATTATGAAGAGGCAGATTTCGGAGAGTACGTGTGTTTGCCACTGAAACAGGCGGGAGCTCAGAGCCCTGCCCAATACTGCCTGCAGCTGCCTGTCACACTGCAAATCAGCACACCCTGACTTGAAAACACCCATAAATGAATGACAAGACCAGGACTAAAATACAGCCTATCAGCCCCTCTGACCCTTCATCTCATCTCATATGCCACAGCTGCCTCATCTTTTTCCAGCTGTAAGATGAACTCATGCCAAGGGGCAGCAATCACTGCAGACCAGCCATGGAGCTGGGAGAAGGCATCAGGATCCACCTTTGCACTCACCCTGAAAGCAGAGGTGAAGCAAGAGATGGGGAATGCAAACAGGCTGTCATGGGACACTTCATCATCTGCTGAGTGCATGGTTTAATCAGCAGGCTGTCTCTGGGCTGTGCCATAGTGAGATGTGGGGACAGATCATGAAGATGCTTCCCTGAAAGCATCATGTGATGCCACCTTCTTCCTGTCTAGGTCTCCACACCTTCATCCTGTCCCAGGCTTCATTTATCAGGGGAGCTATGGGCAGAAAGAGCTGCAGTCCTCTCTGCCTCCCACTCACTGGAGAGCATTTCCACACCAGATCAATCAGGGATCTGTTTGGCAGCGAAGTTTCAGATGGCAGTGCAGTGTATGATGCACTGAAAGTATCTCAGCCATGAACAGCTCTATGATCCCTCATTCAGAGGTCAGTACTCTTCCCAGCCTCTCTTGGTTACTTCTTGCTGCCTTCCCTGTAGCAATACCTGAGGGGTCACGGCTGTAGGCATTTCCATCCTAAGAAATGTAGGGGCTGTAGCCAGCCCTTGTCCCAGGCTGAGGAAGGAGGTGACATGTCACGATGGCAATGCCCCCAAAGAGGGTACAGCCAAAATGATTCACATTGCACCACCCTGAACTGGCACATTAAATCCACTGGGACAGTGCTACCTCAGGCACGGCCCAGACCAGGCATCCCAGGATGCTCCAAGGTGAGGAGAGGCACAGAGATGAAGTTGTATCCCCTTTCCCTCCCCCTGTACCTGCACCAAGCTCACGTTGGCTGTGTCTGAGGCCTTGGTTTGATATCCTTCCCCATCACACCTCAAGCTCTGCAGCTCAAACACAAGTGCAGCTGGGTGGGCTCGGGGGATAACTCAGACAGGGTCACACTATGTACAGTGCCAGGGGTTCCAAGCTGCAGGTTCAGATCCCTGTGGGACCAGTGGCATCTCTTGCAATAATGAGTGCATTCCTTCCCATGAGCTGGGACTCATGTCAGCCACATTGCAAATGCTTTTGCACTCAGAGGCCACCCCCAGCTCTAGGAAATCTTGCAGGGACAATGCCACTGTCCCCATCTCCTGAGCTACACAGGAGAGAGCCGCCCTGCTTGGCGTGCAGGCATGGGGCTGTTCAGATAAAGGCAGAACTGACACAAAACTGGAAGTGACCCAAAGCCAGCCTTTTCTACATTTAACAAGTGTGACAAATGAGTTATCATCATCCCTTCCCCTGACGGACTGTCTTATCTGCAGGAAAATGGATGCTGGTTTAATGAACCAGGGGGAATATTGAACTGACTCAGCAGCACGTTTTGCATCTGTAACCCATCAGAGATGGAGAGAGAGGGTTACTATTAGCAGCCATCATGTTTATTGTTTGTTACCCTTGTCGTAGGAGGTGAAATTGCTGCAGAGGTTGGAGGTGCACCCAGACACACCATGGACAAGAACAGGGTAGCAAGAAGGATGCTCAGCATCATGCTCAGCTCCACCACAGCCCTCGCCTTGGCTCCACCGGCAGCTCTGGGCTGTGGGGCAGCAAAACTCCTCTGCTCTCCCTTCCTCTCTCTTAGTGTTTCCCCTTTAATGGAGTCCCTCCAAACCCACAGCAGAAGGAAAGCACCTCCAAAACAGGGGAAATAAGGGGCACCCGTAGATTTCCAATCTTTTAGGGGAGAAAAAAAAAATTATTCATGCATGGGTCTTCCGAGTGAAGCAACATCAAGGTATTCAGCATTCATTTCTCATCTTGTCAGTGTCAGGGAACCCCAAATTGAGGCAGCAAAACTACATCCCCATATACTGTCAGGCAAGTGCATCCCAGATTGCACCAACTGTGCTGTTAAGCGAAAGAAAGGACTTTTTTGATTTTGAGGGAGCAAGGGAAAGAAAAGCAGCAGCCAAATCCGACAGGTCCTCTAATTGCCTTTTTTTTTTTAATTTTGCAAGAAAATTCTGGAAGTTCGGGTTTTGCCAAGGCTGACACCCGCCGCGGCAGAAGGCAGGCTTTCAGGAGCTGCTTCTCTGCCTTTTCACTTCTGCCACTCACAACGCCGCGCCGCGCTCTCCAAATCGCACTTTTTTTTGGCTGCGAAGCCGCAGCCTCTGTTGCGCTCCGCGGCGGGAAGGAAAACTGTGAGGAGGGGGTGGAAGGGAGGAACAGCCGAACGCAGCTTGAGAAGCATCTTTTGAGATGGGGAAGAACTGACGGCCACGTTGCCATTTAAAGATTTAATTGTGCTCCTTCGGGAGCCTGACAGCTTGATGAGGATTGCTTTTTGGTTTTTGTTGAGCTCGGGGGGAGCGATTGTTCCCTGTTAGGCGACATCGTGCAATTCTGCCTAAAACACCTGCGCTGGTTTTGTGTCCCTGGTAGCTGAAAGGCGTTCAAAGGGGCGAGATTGGGGAAAGGCCAGCGAGGCTGGTGAGGGTCACCTCGTACGGAGAGGAGATGCTCGGGGCCGGGGCTCGTTCAGCCCCGCGATGGATGGCTGCGGGGGCAGCCTGGGGGCAGCGCCAGCGGCCGGGAGGAGGTGCCGGGGCAGGGAGCGGCGTGTCCGGGCCGGGCAGGGGCTGCCGGGCTGCGGCCCGCAGGCAGAGGGCTCTCTCGCACCGCGGCTGCAGCCGCCGGCAGCACGGCCCATCGCCGGCAGCCGGGAGCTGTGCCCCAGCAAGGAGCGCGGTCCATCCACGCTTCTCCGGGACCCCCGAGCTAACAGCCCCAGCCGCGGGCTGGCGCTGGATTGTGCAGGAAGCAGCTGTGAACTCAGGGTGGCTCCTAAAAGCAGCCAGAGCGGGTCCCCGTCCCTCCGCAGGGATGTGCCCTCCGTGCCAGCCGGGAGGTGTGCGTCAGGCACGGACACGGGGCACACTCACCCTCCACGCTGGCAGGGAAGGGTGGCCGGGAGCCAGGCAGGGCAGGAGCAAACCCTGCCGTGCCTACGCGAGTCTCGGTGCCCGCCGAGCCTCTGCCCCCGCTGCCACGCCGGGCTCGGGGATCCCTCCTGGGCACAAGGGCCACCAAGGCAGTGTGCAGACAGCAGCCCATCGAGTCCTAGCTGGGGTGAACTGGATTGGGTTTGGCTGGTAAACACTACCCACATTTCTCCTTTAGTAATAAACATGAGATGGAGCTCATTGAGGTAAGGACACCCGCCGGTTCCTCTGCCTGGGATGAGCTGCCAGGCAGAGCACGGTGAGTCAGGCCTGGAGCAGCCATCGACCTGGATACCCAAATTAACTGTCAGAGAGAGATGCAAATGGCAACCTCTATTCTGCTCTGGGGTGTGTAATCCTCCCGCAAAGCTGACTATGCTGTAGCATCACAGCCCTGTTCCCAGGTGCTCCATGGGCCAGGGGGCAGAGTTATGCTGCCAGCAAGTAGCAACCCTCACCTCCCTTCCCAGCCATGTGCTGATGTTCTGGGTGACCTTACCAAAGCCCTTTCATCCCCTTTTCCCCCTCCAACACTGTCCCATAGGTTGATGTCTTCTCAAAGGCAGAACTGCAGCCTTGCTGAGAGCCACCAGGTTCTGGGACCTTGGCACTGTGGGTGTCCTGTGATGGGTACAGCTGCAGGAGTGCCCAGCTATGGCTGGCAAACACAGGGGAGAGCTGGCCACTGATGGAGCTGCCCCTTCCCTCCTGTCCATGCCCTCATCCATGCACAGGTTGGACACTGAAGAGTGCCTGGCTCTGCAGGCAGACCACGGCGGTGCACAGCCCTGCCGGGGGGAGGAGGGGGAGGCACAGATGGCAGCAGATGCTCTCATCAGTGAAAATGATTGAAGCAAAACAAAAAAAACCCTAGCAACTGGTGAGCAGCCTAACAAAAACTAGCACAGGGGTACAGAGAAAGGGTCTGGAGCTGACAGACCCTTGCATGGAGCCTAGCTCCATGCTGCCTTCTGGCCCAGGGTAATGTTTTTCCTGTCTCCAGCTCACAAAGAAGAAAGACTATGCCTTGTCCCAGAGCACTGGGCAGTGATTATTGTTTAAGATTTGGATACATTAAAATGAAATCATTTGGTTTCTCTCCCATTCCCTTGTCCCTATCCTCTCTCTTGTCCTTTTCCCTCTGCCTTCAAATAAGTGAATATGACCCCTGATAGCTTGTAAGCACATCTAAGCCCCTCGTCCACCCTCACTACCCATGGCAAGTCTTAATGAGGGCCAACATGGCACACCATTTCAGCACTGGGGGCAAAGGAGCAGGAACGCTTCCTGCACCTGAGAGTGTTACTGTAAAGCAGCTCCTCTGTTGTGACAGCCTCGTGCCTGTGCAAAGGTCCTGCTCCTGCACCCCTCCCATCCCCTGACTTTGACCCATCGTGCCAGCACGCAGCAGCCATGCCCCATGTTTGGCACATGTCCACGCTCCTGCCCAGCTTTCCTCCAGTGTGCCAGGCCAGAGGGAATCAGAGGGACTTTATTCACTGTATGATGATTTACTTTTCCTTTTCCCCTTTGGCAGGAGTGCCTTGTGGCACAGTCAGAGCTACAGAATGAATGCTTCTGCAGCATGTGCTGAGCTGAATGGCACAGCACGCAGCCCTCCAGCCTGCTCCTTCTGCGATTAATTGCATGGGAGCTGCTCCTGCGCCGTGCACACACCGCCCTGCACGCTGCCAGGGCTGGGCCACGCGGCACACAGGCAGATTCTCCTGTTGGGAAAATGGAGACAGATCCAGGGCAGCCCCTGTGTGAGAAACACACCTGCCTGGTGATGCTGTAAGTGTCTTTTGCTGCTTAAGCGTGTCAGCTCTCTTCACTATGAGTGACACCATTTGGGGCTTTGCAGGAAGAAGGTGGCGTGCACAGGGATCTGTGTGTCCATCCCAGACACGAGGTGGGAGAGCTGGGACAGCATGGACAGGCACCAGAGACGGGAATGATGCCCTTCTCAAAGTGGATGTGGAGTTCACCACACCAACACATTTCTTTATGAACAGAACAGGGGATGCAAAGCCTGACAAGCCCCTTCCTCCAGCACCACACTGTGCCCCACTCCAGGACGTCACAGCAAGGGTAACATGCAAGCACGTGGTGGAACCCACCAAGGCTGGAAGAAGCAGAGCCGTTCCAGCCCCAGGCTGACTCTGGCCTCAGCTATCAGCACAGTTTTGAGGTGCCAATACCCCCTGCAATGGGAACACAGCGTCTTGTGCCAGCCCTGCTGAGCGAGGGTGATGGGATGTTGGCTCAGCCAGTGGTGCAAGCAACTGCATCTAAATAACTAGGATAGGTTAAAAAAATATTATTTGGCCATTTAAAGAAATTGCAAGTTGACAAAAGTCTCTCTTTTTTTGATGGATAAGAAAGTTGGTTTGGCAGCAATTCCTTTTTCCTAGTTTTAGTTTCCTTCATGATCAGGTTCCAATTTTAATCCCTGCAGGATGCATGCACAAGGCTCTGCTGCACTCTTCTGCACTTGGCCTGCCATGGCAATTAGGGGGCCTGGAAAACGTTTTAGCAAGAACTATTACGTGTACAAGCATAACTTGCATTTGAAACACGTAGCTGGGATGCAATCTATCTTTGGATGTGCCTGAAATCTGGGAGAGGAAAAACCTGAGCGGGGTGAATTAATTTTTAAGTGCTTTACCTGAAACAGAGTGCTTTCCTTTATCCATAAGCACCTTGCTGTGTAATTTTTGCTCAGCTGGTGATGGCTGTGACGAGAGGGGGGTGTGATGGTCCTGGGGCTGAGACAATAGATTCACATCTGGTGGATGGAGCTTAGAGACGAGGCTGCTTTGTTCTGCCTGCCTTACCATTACAGCATTGCCCTGGCTCTCCCAGCTTAATTTCCCCTGGGGAAAACAGGGGTGATAGGGATGACCCGAGCCATGCAGAGCTGACCAGGTGTGCTCGCAGCGCTGCCCTCGCTCGGGCTGGCTGCCCACTTCCATGCAGCCGTGGGCCCGCACCCAAGCGCCAGAATATCAGGTTGAGCAGGACTGGGATCCAAACAGGGTTAGCTCCCAGCTTTGGGAGGCAGGTAGGTTTTGCAAGCCTCAGCTGACGCCTGCTCCCGGCCCCTGCGATCCCGGGAGCAGTTTAGCAGCAGTGAATCATTTGTTTTGGTTTCTCCCCACCAGGCGCTTGGCGGCAGCGCCTCTCGCAGAAGCAGTGGGCGTGGGAGAGATGCAGGCTCGTGGGCTGGAGCCACTCCCGTGGCCGTGAGAACCCGTGTCCCGCTGGTCCCCAGCCCGCTGGAGCTGCTCCTCCTGTTTGCTGCCAGTGGGGATTTGTGTGGGGCAAATCTCCTGTGTCCGCATCAGCCAGGGATGCAGCAGGGGCACCCACGGATTAGCTGGGGAGAGCTTGCCAGGGATGAAGGCTCAAGAGGGAGCTCAGCTTGGTCCCTTGCTGGAATGTACAGTTCAAGGGTGTCCCTCAGGACACTCCATCCTCATCACCTCCCCATCCCTTGCCTGCTGCAAACTCGACGTACCTCTTACATCTGCTTCCCACTCTCTCCCCTGTGCCATGCCACTGGACAGACAGGGAACAATCTTCCTGACAGCTCATCTGGGATGTGCCAGGTCCAGTATTGGAAACATTGATTTTAACTGGAGTTTGGAAAAAAAACTGTTTAAGTCCTCTTCCTTCAGCAGATTTTGTGAGCTCATGGCTCTCTGCCTAGATAACAGCTTTTATGAGGAAGCTTTGGGATTTTCAGGCTCATTCCTTTCCCCCTCTTTTTTCCTGCTTTGCTCAAGAAAAGGAGTGTTGGGTAGGGGAGGAAACAGCCCGAAGCTGAGGTAAGAGAAGGTTTCCCCAGGTTTTCTCTGGTTTTCCCCATCTGGGTGCTTTGCATGGCCACAAGGAGGGATCTGGGCAGGAAAACCAGCAGGAAAGGCTCTGTTCCAGCCATGCCGGTCATGCTGCTGCTCCAGCTACCACCAGGACCAAGTGTTCCCATGCCACTAAAGCAGCGAGTGCCCATGCTACCCCTGCATCTTGCCACTCATTATGATAACTGGGCTGAAACCCATGAGTTTAGGTAGAATATCTCTCATTTTGTAAAAGTTTCCCTGCTGACAGCTTTGGGTGAGCTGATTTTCTGCGCTTAGGAGAAGGGCATGAACTCAGCGTTGCTTATGCAATGGGGAGACTTTTTAGCATGCCCGGGTTTTATACCTCTGGTACTTTATGAGAAATGACATTTCTGGGAAAGATTTTGCCGCCAGTTACTGTGGGAGCTCGACGTTCCTGAGCAAGCTGCCGGCCGCGTGTCTGGAGACATGAGAGTTAATTTTAAAACATCCGGCATCCGTATCGGCAGGGAGGAAGGTTCCCTTCATTTCCTAAGAACCAGCAAAACCTAAGCTCCTAAACCCTAATCCCTCTCTAAGCTGGAGCTGCCACGCCAGGGCCAAGGGCAGAGAAGAGCCCCTGCCGTGTAACCAGGCCAGTTCTTTGGCAAACCCGCAGCAGGATGGGGAGCTCTGAGCTCCAGGATGGGGATGGAGCCCACTCCATCCATCCAGAAACTGACCCGTGGGACAGACTCCTCCTGCTTTTTGGTCACACTTCACCATGCCGCCCTCCAAGACCGCGCTGTCCCTACGCCTGTCCTTCTGCAGCTTGGGCACCCCATGGTGGATGAGTCCCGTGGGGCGCCCCGCAGGTCCCGGCTGCTCCAGCTCAGCAGGCAGAGGGGTGACAGGCGGCAGGGATGGCCCAGCTGCGGGAGCGCTCTCGGCTCAGCCTCCCAGCGCCAGGCAGCCCGGGAACCATCCGTGACCCAGAACCGCACGGCAGCGCGCTCTCTGCCAGGAGCGGCGCGGCTCGGGGGTGTCCCAGGCTGGCGGGTGCCCCCGGTTAGAGCCCGGCCCGCTCTGCCCCGGCCCCCGAGCCCTCAGCGGCGCCAGCCCCGGGGCGCAGCGCCCGCTCCCTGCGCGCCGCTCCGCGCCCGCGGGGCTGACGTCACCCTGCCCTGCGCCGCCCGCGCTGATTGGCTGCGGGTGACGTCAACGCTGTCTCTTTTTTTTTTTTTCCCCCTTCTTCTTTTTTTTTTTTTTTTTTTCCCTTTCCCCCGTCCCCCCCCCGCTCGCTCCCGAGGCATGACCTCATCGCCGGCGCATTCCCGGCGGCGCGCGGAGCGGCGCGGAGCAGCGCGGAGCAGCGCGGAGCGGGCCCCCCCCGCCCGCCCCTCAGGGCATGCGGGCCCTGCGGCGCCGGCAGCGGCCGCGCCAGCGGACAGCCCGCGGAGCGGAGCGGGGCGGCCGCCGAGCCCGCCGCGCCGGGTCAGTGCGCGTCCCGCCGCGTCCGCGCCGTGGCCGTGCGGGACGGGGCCCTGCGCCCCGGGGCAGGCGGGGAGGGGGCGCGGGGGACGGTGCGGGGCGCCCGCGCAGTGTGGGGAGCGGAGCCGGCATCGCGCCCTGAGGCGGCGGGCAGCGCGGCAGCATGTGCCCGTGTATGTGCGTGTGTGTGCAGTGGAACAGCGCTTCGCGGCCGTGAGCGCTGGAACGGCTCCGGTGCGAGCGAGAATGATGCGTGTGAAGTGCCGGGGCTGGGAAGGGAGCAGCCCCACGGCGGGGATTGGGGAAAGAAGCGGGGGCTGGGGGGGGGGGTGGGGGGTGGGCTGGCGCTCCGCGGCCGCGCATGTCGGGGATGCTGCGCTTGTTTTCGGGCGGGGGGGCGCTGGAAATCCCACCCTGCCTCGGCGGTGCGCGCTTGCCGGGCGGCCGTGGTGCAGGTGAGGAGGGGGCTCGGGAAGCTCCGCGGAATCGCCGCTGTCCTGCCGGGCCTGGGGTCGCGGGTGGAGGGGCTTTCTGGCGGGGCTGAGGGCTGGTGTTTGGGGAAGCGGTGTTAACAGCGCTGTGGTTTTTCTGATGATGAAAGAGGTTGGAGTGTCGCCCTGTGTCCTTGGCGTTTAAACGAAGCCGGCATGTGTTCAGCAGCGGGGGTTTTCATGCAAGACTTCGTTGCTGCGGCTCCAAAGGCGCTGCTCGCGATTAACGAGTTAAGCTGCTCGTTTATAAAAATCCACTGCACCTCCCCTAATGTGCCTGGACCGATTGATCACCCCCCACACATCCTCAATCATTATATAGTGGTAAATGTTGCTTTCTGTGCTGAGCGTTGTTTGTTTTTAAAGATTCCTGTTTATTTCCCTTATTGATAAATAAGTTCCTTCTCCTTCCTGCTCCCCCCTCCCTTTTCTCCTCCCCCAGAATTAAATTCCTGAGCAACAGCAAAAGCTGATGTCAGTGCTTCAGCTTGCATTGGGGGAGCTCTGTGCACAGGTCAGTAATTTGCGGTTTCGTTGGAAGGAGGTACGCGGTGCAGTGCTGTTCTGATAGGGATATTTGGATTTTTCTAGGCATGGATGCGTTTATCCCTCGGATTGCGGTAGCTATCCACAGCTCCCTGCTGGGAGCTAGGTGCTGCATAAGCATATGTGGGAGAGACCATCCCTGTCCCAAGCAGCTGGCGATGACGAATGCGTTGGGAATGGTTGCCAGAGGTTCCATCTCCCTGTGATCTGGGCGAGTAAGGCAGACCCTCTCCCGCAGGAAAGGGCGAGGATATCCGAGCAGGTAGCGCTGAGGATTGCACCTGGCAGTGCAGGGGCCATGATAACCTTGAGAGCAGCTTGCCCGTGGAGCGGTGTTTGACATTGGCTTGCATTGTCTCATCCCCCCGCGCTGAGGCAAGGGCTGGGGGCACGGCTGCCTGCGCCCAAAGGCAGCTGTGGGGACCTTTGTTTTCGGGAGGAATCGGTGCTTTTGGGTCTGGCCCTGCCTCTGTGTGCCTCTGCTGGCGCTGTCGGAGGGCGGCTGTGCCGGGAGGACTCTCTCTGCAGAAGAGGTTTGTTGGGGTTTGGGTCTGCATGGCGGCTCCTGCACTCGCTTTGATTTTGCTTGTAACAGCTCCCGAAACGAAATAAGCTGTGCCACCAAGAAAATCCTCCTGGGCATAGCGTATTTGGGATTTTAAAACACCCTCAAGGACTTTGCCGGTGTCTCGTCCCAAATTTTGCATGGCACAGCCACAGTGGCAGAGCCTGGATGTGCAGGATTGTCTAAATGGCTGGGACAAGAGTAGACAGGCGAGAGTGTAGCAGCACAGGGATGCCCACATGCCTCTTTGCAATGGCAGCACGCAGATATTCCTGCCCTTGGTCTATTGGCAGCACAATTGAGAGGCTCAAACCTGAGGCTGGAAGGTTTCCAAGCAGAGATGTCAGCAGCTCACACCAAAAGTCTTCTAACCCAACAGACTGTCCTCCCATGGCTTTCAGTTGTCCTTGCTTAGACATAAGGCAAGGAGAACCTGGATCTAGCATTGTTCTTTGAAGTCTATCCTCAGCTAAGCTTGGGAGAGCTGAGCAAAGTGGCCAGAGTCCTTAGGAGCATTCACTGGAGACTCTGCATGGAGATTATTCCTGCAAATACTGCACCATGTTTGTCTGCAGTGTGTTTTTGCTGGGTGCCAGGTACCTCACTGAGAAAGCCACCAAGCCTTTGGAGAGCTTATATTCACCTAATATTAAATGCAACGTCACTTTTACTACAAAAACACCCCCGAGGGCTGGGTAGGACTAAGCAGTATTGTCTGTCCCGTGCTGCCAAATTGGATTTAAGAGGTGGGAGAAAACTCTTTTCTCTCCTGTGCAACCCTGTTCTCCCCTAGGAAATCTCCACATGCTGGAAACTCCCCAAAGGCTGGAAATCCATTGTGCCTCTGGATTTGTGAAGTGACTTCTCTTGGCATGAGTATGAGTGAGTCCCCATTCCATCCCTACCCCATACCTCTGCATCAGCTGCTGTAATCTGCATGTGGGATGAGGGTTTTTCCTCTTTGGATTTGCTTCCTTGCATTTAAACAAGGCTTTTCTTGGGGATCAGAGGTTCATTTCTGTGGTGCACAGCTCAGCTCCCAAAGCCCTGGGCACAGTCAGGTGCAGAGCATGTTCACACTATCCAGGATGGGAGGAGGAAAAGGAGGTGCTCCAGCATTTGGCAGCCCTGATTTATGGTGCAGGCTCATAGGACACTGCCATCATACTGAAACTGTGCCAGCAAACTGAATCTGGTGGAGAAGGAGGTGATGAAGAGAAGGAGCTTGTGGCTGCTGACCCCTCTTTCCCACTAGGACTGCCAGGGAGAGTCTGTAGCCTGTTTTACCCTCTGCCATGTGTTTCACGGCAGCGTTAAGGGGGAGGTGGTTGCAGAAATTCCCAGGTGCACACGGTCTCTGGGTCTCCTTGCACTCTTTTCCTTGCTGCTATGCAGTGAAACTCCTGCAGCCAGAGCGGCAATGCAGTCATACTGTGGGGAAAGCTTTGACACTCCTCTGCATCCCCATGCCCTCTGGGTTTTAAAACCTGTTTTTCAAGCCTTACATTTCTTCTCTGAAGATACACCTGTCCCGCCTGATGCCAGTGGGAAGGAGCACCTGACATAATTGGAAGGGAGATGAGTGGCCTGGGAGCATTCATCAGATAAGAAGCTAAACAAGCTCTGTGCTCAAGATTTTCTCAAGCTTGCTCAGGAGACCTGGGTGTACTTCAGGATTATAAGGCAGCCAGGGGAGTGTGAGGGAGGCTAAAAACTGACTGTGCCAGGATGCCGTGCACTGCTAGTTTCAGGGCTGCTGTCAAAGCCAGGCAGAGCTTGTGGTGTGATCAGTGGTAGAGCAGGCTCCTGCAGGGACAGTGAGTGCTGTAGTGCACCCCAGTGATGGCTTTGCCTGCTCATCTGATGGAGGGGGAGACCGTGACATGTGTCCCACCCCCATGGCACAGTTGTTGTGCCAGAAGTGGGCCAGAGCTGAGACCATGGTGGAACATACCAAACTCTGGTCATGGTCAGTGCCTTGGTCACCCTGTCTCCTCTTTAGTGTGAGGACATGGAGAGGAAAACATCTCTTTCTCTTCTGAGAGATGTTTCTAGACTTTTTGCCCCAAACCTTTGGGTCCATGCTGTCCAAGACACTCCTTTGGTTCTCAACAATCTCCTTTCAAGAAAGGAGATTAAGAGTAAGGTGGGCTATGCTGGGGTACTGTGCACAGCACAGAGCTCTGCTCAGACTGTGCTGCAGACTGCCATGACTCCTGTAGGATGGCCAGCTCCACTTCTCTGCTATTTGGATCTTCCTCTGGGGCTTTCTAGACCCAGCTGGACAAGTTAATCTAGGCTGATGTGCAGGAGGCTTCTTTCCTTGCTTTGCCCAGGGCTTCTGTGGGGTTGGTTGTGGTGCTTTGGATCTCCAGTTTCCCAAAGCAATGGGTATTGTTTGCATGATGTCATGGAAGGATCAGCATTTCAGAAAAAAGGTGAAGTGGTAGCACAGGCTGGGTTCAGAGGAGAACCTGGAGGTGCTCACTGGAAGCTGATCCAGTACATAGAGTCTCCTGTTGTAAACAGGACAGAAATGTAGGGGCTGTGTGCACTAAGCCTAAACTTAAGAGACTCCCAGGAACCTATCTGGGGCCAGAAATCCTTCTTTGATTTCCTCTTTTCTTCACATTCCTCTTAGGCCTTTCTCCATGCTGTTTTTTGTGTGTGGAAAGTGCATATGGTTCCCTAATATGTGCATATATGTCTTGTTTGCCTTTACTGTATTTCCTTTAAATAAAGCCTTTTCTTGGGTCAGAGACCTTGTGTTCTTCAGGAATTTCTCCAGAGTCCTTCAAGGCCCTCTAGCAATTTGCAAAAGGGGCTCTCTGTGCAGGGTTTTTGCATGCTGAGTTACGGGGGGCATTTTTTCTGAGTCCACTGATGACTGGGAACAAGACATTTGGCAACAGAAGGGCAAGACAACCGGTTCTGGTGTTGATGCTCGTTCTCCTTTAAGGGAGAGAGGGGTTGGACCAGCTGAACCACTGAGGTCCCTTTAAGCCTAAATTATTGCATGACTAGTCCATAAATACCCACCGCCCTGCTTCTCCCAGGCTTTTGTAGGATACCTGTTATTAGGCAGTGCTGGTGAGGGGACATGAATGAGGTGGACCACTGCTTTGATCCTGCATGGAGGCCCCAGTGACAGCATGACCCTGGCATGCTGTGCCCCGCCACGTCCTCCAGCCCTGCTAATGATGCAGTGCGTCTTTCCGGCCCTTCTCTGTCACCCCGCATTACTCATCCGGCACCGCGGAGGTGCGCAGTGTGCCTGCATCCCTGCTTTTCAGCTCGCCTCTTTTCAGCTCTTTAATAGGGGATTTAGTTCTCTGAGGAGCTCTGCTGTCTACAGCTAACACATGGTAATTCAGCTGATGCAGCAGAAGCTCGGGGAGAAATTTCAGTCTATTAGGGCACTGCAGGCTTTTTGCATCGAGTAAGTCAAGCCCTTTCCACACGTTAAACCTGTGCCTGCGTGAATCACGCGTCTCCCATTGAAATCCAGACCCTCCAGACAAAGAGGGTCCCTCCATCTCTGCTGAAAAGAAGCAATCAAGAAGTGTCTACAACATCTGATTGTTCTTGCGTTGCCTCTAACAACCCTCATTTCCAAGCTTGCAATGGCAGCCTGGTCCTCCTCGAGCCGTGGCTTGAGTGCAGTTATTCATGCCATCCTCGCTGCCTTGGCCGGCAGCCCTGCGTGGGGAGCGGACGGGCGCAGCCCGAGCCTCGCTCGGCGCTTGAGGCTGCTGAGTGGAGGGCTGGTGCAGGGAGGGTGCCAGCGCTGCTGCCTGGAGCCTGCCCCTGAGAAGCCACTTTAACCACTCTGCTGCTGTCGGGCACCTCGCAGAGATGTCCCCACTGGCTCAGCAGGGCTGGCACCCAGAAGCCAGGGAAGCCTGGACCTGTCCTGTACACCTTACCTGCTGCTCACGTCAGGTCAGGTCTTCTGGTGGAAAGTCAGAAGGATGCAGCAGGGCAGGAAGGTGACCCACGGCAGGAAGGTGACCCAGAGGGATGAGCCTCCAGCCAAAACCGAGCCAGGGCCTCTGAATTGCTCCGTGGGGTGGTGAAGAGACAAAATGCCTCCCACACATCGAGGGAAGTTGACTGCTGCAAAAAAACCCGAATGCAAATCTCTGACTGGGCAGAATCTCCCCAGACACATCCTTTTGTAAAGCACTCTCATTGTACCATTAAAAATAGATCGACGCATTCTCCGCTTGCTTGCTGAATGCTGATGCCTGTTAATTCTGTGTCACCCTCACAATCCCTTCTGCTTTGAGCTTGGCTGCCTCTTTGTCTGGCACCTGAGCAAGGTTCATTCAGCACTACCTGATGCAAAGACAAGGGTGAGCTCTGTTGGAGTCCAGCAGCACAGGTGGGAAGGTGAGGGTGTCTGAACTGGTCTTAGCTGGGGTCAGCCAGCCCAAGAGGAGCAGGGCTTGGTGTGATCACCCCAGCTGATCACTTGCCGGCTCAGAAGCAGGGCTGAGTGAGACCTGCTGGCATGGAGATGAGTTGGAGGATGTTTAATCTCTGGGTGGATGTCATGATACATCTCTGGGGTTTTTTTGAAACTGGGGTTAAAGTGCACATATACGTCATGCTTAACACCTGCCTGGAGTTGGTGAGGGGAATATTGCTGCCTGTTTCCTCCAGCACATGAGTCCATGTAGTTTGCCGCCCACAGCAGCAGTGATAATATGAATGCAGAGAGAAGACCCATGTTACAAAGTGCTGCAATACCCTGCTCTCAGTCAGGAGGCCAGGCTGCAGGATTTATTTCATACATGAAGAGCTGTGGCATCTGACCAGCAAGCCGTGGCTCAGCACGGTGGTGAGGATGGAGGAAGACCTGCAAATCACTTTGTTTCACCCCTGTGTCACCTCAGATTAAGAACAAAACCAGCTGGTGATGAATCATGGCCCCCAAGGGAAAAGGAGAAGAGCAGGGCAGGAGCATTATCTTGGGCTTTGCCTGTCTTGTGTGTTTTTTATTAGAGAAAGGTAATCCTCCAAACTCAAGAGCTGGTGCCTCCTTGTTAGGGCTGTGGTAGAAAGTAGAACCTGAGCTGGCACGTGCTAATTCATCCCAAAGCCGTGAGCAATTTGGCTATTGTATGCATATAGAGAATTCAGCAAGCCATGAAGCCATGAAGGTCAGAAAACTCTTGTGAAATGTATTTGCTGGCCTGGGGAATGTCTCATCCCATGGAAAGCCAACATAGCCCCTTGCAACTGCATTGAATTCTGGATCTTGTAGGGAGATTCACAGTTTTGTGGGAATAGGGAGGCATAACTGTGGGCATTGGCTTTTTCTGGCTGCAAACCTATGCTGGGATCTGCACCTCAGTTTGCGCTGGTATCACCAGAAACTGCAGACAGCCTGACAGAAAAGAACATCATTGTTCTTCAGGGAGGCAGGGCTCCTATTTGTCATTTGAATATGGGGGCCCAGTGATACTGCAGAGGCATTAGCCACTGTCATTAGTCACTGCACAGGGCAGTGACTGCCCCTGTGTGTGCTGGGTGCTAACTTTGGCCTTACCTGTGACTGTCCCCAGCACTCTGCTGAGATGGACAAGTCCCTGTCACTGGGGATTGTGCTTAAGAAGTGAAATGCTATATTTATCTGCAGCTTTGGAGAGCCACAGCTTAATCCTGTGCTTTCTTTCACTTGGTGTGTAGGTGTTGTGGGACAATAGGACCCAGGTCCTGGAGACCCTTTCTCCAGGAGAAAACTGCACATGCACCCAGCAGGTGTTTATGGTGTTTATTGCCTTGGGATGAGAGAGGCAGACCAGCCCTGCAGAACTATCTCACTGCATACCTTTCTGGCTGCCTCTGTCTGCTCTTGTTGTAAAAAGGCAAGGAAGCACCTTATCCCCAGGATGAACCTGCTGGGCTCAGGGGTCATGCAGCACACGATGGGATACCAGGCAGTGGGCAGCAAGGGCCCTTGAAGATCAGCAGGACTAGGTTTCTCTTCTCCACCATGACATGTCCTCTGTGATGTGTGCCAAGCTGCTCAAAGCAGAAGGTGCTTTTAGGTCTGAGAATGTGGCCAGCTCTCAGCTTGGCAGGGTGAGACTGGAAATGAGATAGTTTTGATATTAGAAAGCAGTGTGCTAGGGAGCAGTATCCTCAGCGTGGGCAAAGGTGGTGATGAAATGGCTGGCTGGTCATGGATAACCTTTGGTCTTGGCTTTTGTAGGCTTTCAAATGAAAGCTTGTGTTTTTACTAAGGGGGAAAACCATATAAATCAGGTTAAAAGCACAAGTCTAAGAGGAGGAGATACTGCCCTGGTCATCTAGACTCCAGCCAAATTCCTTTCCCTGCTGTCCCCGTTGGCTTTTCCTGACTGGATCTCCAGATTGACTACCATGACTGCAGTCAGAAATTTTTCTAGGAGTGGCCAGTCTATAAATCCTTAACTTCAATTTTTTGGTGGAAACAGGCTGGGAGGCAATTACATTTGCAGTCATAACCCATCCAAAGCTGCTGGCACAACATCACGTGGTGAGAGAGGATGAAGGACCCCTTTGCTTGTCTTAACTGCAGCCAGGAGAGCCAATCTGCCTTGTGGGCTGAGGGTGCATGGCAACGACTCCCTGGCAGCTGGGAACAGCCTGTCCCCTTTCCTTTTGTCCCTGAGCTGTCCCATGCCACCGGCCACGTACCCAAGGCTGAGCACCCCCACACCGGCACTGCCACGTGGCTCCACGCCACGTCCCTTGTCCGGTGTGACTGCACCATCTGGCACTTTGCTGAAGGACATCCTGGCCCTTCAGCCACGTCCTCTGGTGGAAAACACCTTGTGGGTGCAAGGTGCAGGTGGGGAGAGCAGTGGGAGATGCAGGGAGGCGAGTGGGTGCTGTTTGGCTGCATGCAGCTCCTTGCAGGGCTCCCTGGCATGCTGCTTCCAGCCTACAGGAATTGAAAGGAGACTGCGGTGTAGAAAGGAGGAGAAAAAATTAAAGAAATCATGAGATCAGCGAGCTTGAAACGCTGGCAAAAGTGCAGTGGCTGCCTCCGGGTGATACGCTGTGGGAAAAAGAGAATGCTGCCCTTTCCCTCCTTCCTGAAGTGCTCTCTGCATGGAGAGGCATGCGCAGGAGCTCTTGTCCCAGGAGGAATGTGCCTGGGGTGAGCAGGGATCCAAGATGGGGCTGTAAGATCAGTGTGGATGAGGCTGTGGGGGAGTCCTGTGTCTGACATGTGGGTGGCAGGGGTTAGGAAAGAGCAGAGGATCTCACCTTGGCTTAACTGGCACCAGGAAAGTCATTGCCCATCTCCCCTACATCCTCATACTGTGGGGCTTGGGAGATGTCGTTCCTCCCCATCCTTGAGATTCACCAGGAAAAGGTGGACAAGCAGATACTGTGTCTGAGTTAGTGGATGTGGTTAGTGGTGTTTCCCAGCCTCCTTTTAAAGAGCAAAGGAAAAAAAAAAAAAAACCACACCACTCCATTTTTCCATCGTCAAGATGAGAAATCTTTTGTGCTGCCTCTTAAAGGGACCTTGAGTAACTGCTGAGAAATCGTCATCAGTTACATCACCTCCAAAACGGCTGCTGCAGGCACCTGACAGCTTTGTCCCGCTGTTACTCTGGGGAATCATTATGCTCCAAATTCCTCGCCCTTGGAGAAAGCCTGCATGGCTCGCCGGGAGGGAGGAGCCGCTGCGCAGTTTGTGATGCTGTGAGTGGCAGAACAGGATCGGGAAGAAGGGCTGAGGTTCCCAGCAGTTGGGGTGGAGCAGGGGACACATCCTGGAGTTCCCTAACCCCATCCCATTGGCGAGGCTGGGTTCATCAGCCCGTGCAGGACCCGAGCATCTTTCTGGGAATGAGCTGAGGGCGCTGCAGTGGCATCGCCTCGGGCCGGAGCTGCCGTTGCCTGGCAGCTGCGGGTTTCCAGGGAAACCAGAGGTGCTAACTTGTTAATGAGCCCCGCGTCCCTGATTGCTGCTGCAAAATAATAATAATAATTAGTAATGGTCCTGTGATTTAGGAATCCCTCAAACAGCGTGAGCCAGCCGAGGGGAGCTTGCTAAATGCTGAAGCACTTGAAAGAAATGAAGGGATGAGGACGGAAAAAGGGTGTGGGGCTTGGAAAAAGCACCGTGGTTTGCATCTTAGGAAGTGTCTGGAGAGCTGGGATCCGGTGGGGTCCTGCCAGCATCCCAGCAGTGAGCCTGAGGCTGGTGCAGGGCTGACATGGATGGATGGATGGATGGATGGATGGATGGATGGATGGATGGATGGATGGATGGATGGATGGATGGAGGAGCCCTGGCCAGGCTCACAAGGCACAGATATTTCCCCCAACCCCCAGGGCTGCAAGAGGAAAAGCCAAATCACATAGGTCAGTGCCACTGAGTCCCTGGTGGAGGTGGCAGTTTTTCAGGAGTGGCTGCTTTCAGATTACTGGGGACAAATAAACAAATGTTTGCCTGTGGTGCTCTTATCCCTTGGTAAACTCAAGGTGGAGACACCATCAGAAGAGTGTGCTCCTGGGATGAGCATCACATGGAATTTGCAGTGGCTGCAGTCCCACAGGCACGATGGGAATGTGTTCCTGCAGCAAGGCTGGCTTCCTGTGGCCATGGGGGGAGCATCTCCTCGGTGGGGCTGCCTGTGGAGGGTGGAGCTCTCCAGGACACAGCACTGGCTTGGTGCAAGGAGCGGACATGCTGGTTAGGGAGGTTTGGGGTTGCTGTAGAGACCTGCTGCCCTTCCAGCTGATGTCTCCAGTAAAAGAGGAATCAGATCTGCGCCTTTCCCATACCACATCTCTCAGCTGGGGCCTTGTGCAAGATGAGCAGTTAGGGAAGTGGCCTCCATCTGGGTTGGGCCAGCACAGGGATGAGTTCTGCGGTCTCTCATGCCACATGGACAGACTCAGGCTGTATCCTGGATTTTCTTGCTCTCTTGCCTGGCCTGCCCAGAAGAAGGTCACAGCCAGGCTGAACACTGGCATGCTGTGTGCACCTCTGCCATGCTTGTGACTCGTGTGGCCAGCTCCCCTCACCTACACACGCATCTGTGGAGGTGACACCAGGGACAGAGTCCCATTGAGTTGGCCCAGCCCTCTGCTAATCTCTGCCCATCTTTCTGCCCTCAGCCGAAGTGTGGCCTCTCCTGCTGGCTGTCCCCATTCAGCTAAGCCATGTGCCCATCTCCTCATTACAGGCACTCCAGGGAGAGGTGGGATTAAAGGATTATGATAATGTTCTTCAGGAACACTCAAGAAGATTAAGATGGCTTTAATAAACTGATAAGAGAGGAACACAGCTATGTTTCTGAAACCCTAATTTAGGTTCCAGGTTAACCTTTTCCCCTGGTCTCCTCTCACAGGGGTGAGAAGATCTCTTACTTTAGCAGTGCTCCACGGCTAAGCCTCTTCTCTCAATTCTACTTCTGACCCATCTGAGCAATGCAGAAAGACATTCTCCCTCCTTCTCTGGTCTTCCCAGGTATGAGGACATTACAGCTGGTTCTTCTCAGAGACCATCTCATACACAGCCTGCAAGGTGCTCTGAAGGTGCTGTCAGGGAAGTTGCTTCTCTGCATTTGACCTGGCTGAACCTTCACAGAGAGGTCCTCATGTCTTGGTTCTGATGCCAAGGTTACAGCTCCCCATGACCACACTGAGCTGGCCAACTCCATCCCCTGTAAAGGAAAAAGGGGCAGAATGGACCAACCTTGCCCTGCCTTCCCCCACATCTTTTGGGTGGAGCTGGGAGTGGGACCTGTTTGACATGTCACATGTGCCTGCAGAGGTTTATCTGGTTGTTCTGCACGAGGGGGATTATTAGCTGACTTGGGAAACCTCCTTTGTCTTCTCCAATCTCTTCCACCCAAGCTTCCGGTCATCTGCCAGACTTTGAGAAGGCCTCTTGTGCCTTGGTTTCTCTTAAGAGTCGTAAGTTCATCACCTGTCAAACCTTCTGTGTTTGACACCCTGAAACTTTACCCCTTGCTCGCTATCTGGAGGTTGGATACCATGTTATATCTGGAGGGGCTCTGCAGTGTTGGATCACTCCTTCCTCCCGCTTCACTCATCCCTCTGCCACTGTATTATTCCAGGTTTTTTTTTGTCTGTCAGCTCTTTCTACTCCCTTTTTCTTTCTTCAATGTAATTGGAAGAGCCAAAAAATATTCACAGCCTGGTGTCCTGATGGGTAAGGGAGGCAGAAAGCGATTTGGGGAGTGGGGTGTGAAAGGAAGACTAAGGGGAAAAGCTGGCTAATTTGCATCCTTTCTGAGTGCCCTGGCTCTATAGCCAAGGGACAGCAGGGGGGCTTCTGGCAAGGCGGTAGCGACGTAATGAGGTGTGTCATATCGCAGCAGGAGCCGGCCTCGCTCCCCCTCAGACCCCCTAATTAGAACTGTTTCAATTTTTAAGCCCCCTGAGGAGAGCAGGGGGGAGCGGGGTTCCTGCGGCGGGGGGACCGCCCGGTGCCCGCCGAGGGGGCTGCGCTAATTGGAATTGTGGCCAGGAGCTGCGGGACGCTCCGTGGGGCCAGGCACAGTGTGCCAGAGTGCCACCGGGCTGCCAAAACGCTTTGTGCCAGGAGGGGCTGTCACTAGCTCAGATTCTAGGGGATTTTTTTCCCTCCCGTAATTTGTATTAACACGTTGGCAGAGGCAGCAGGGGTGTGATACAAGGGCAGAAAAGTACTGCACATCCTAATGTGGCCTCCTGTTGGGAGCTTGCATCCTGGGACTGAAGCCTGGGACATCTACCCCTGCTTTGGGAGGCAGGTCTGGTAGCCCAGGGAAGTTTGGGCTGTTAGTGCTGGAGTCACGAGCCAGAGCAATGCTGGAACCCCCATCCTCACTTTCTGTGGCTTTCCATTCTTTTCCTACAAGCTGGCAGTGTCTCCAGGTTTGGTGGCTGGTGATGAGGTCCCTGTCATGTCACCCAGTAGTGTGTCTGACTCAAGCATCTTTTCTGTATCCTGAGCTGCCATTGCAGTAGGTGCCTGCAGGTGTAAGAGCTCATGGGACCTGCTGGCTTGCTTGGATCAGAGTGACTCGTAAGCCTCCTCTGGTCTGTGGACCAAATCCTGATCATGCAGAGGTCAATGAAAATCTTTACGCTGGCCTTTCCAGGCACGTTATTCATAGGCCTCCTAAGTCAGATGCATTAAAGCTTCCATGGAGCAGCTTGTGGCTTCTCTCTAAAACACTGTCTGGCAAGAACAGGAGGAGCCGGGTAGTAGCCCAGGCTTATTTTCTGAATGACTGCAGTGGCTTTAAAACCTAATGCCATTAAAACATCCTTGCAGTGACGTGTTCCATTAAAATTTAAGAGGACACCCTGAGCTGAATGCTCCCCAGCCTGCCTGCTGTCCTTGCAGACCTCGTGGGCTGGACATGGAGGAATCTTGTTCTTCACCTCAGAGAGCACCAGGCTGACCCCCCTCAGCTCCTGAGGTGGGGACACAGGGTATTTGTATGCCAGGCACTCCTGTGTGTGAAGCCCCTTTCCAGTTCTGTGCAAGTTAGGTGCTGAGAAGCAGAGAGCTCTCTGGGGCCATCTCAGTCCAAGTACAGCTTCCCAGCACCTCTGCCTTGATGCCTGACCTCTTTCTTGAAGACAGGAGTAAAGGCCACCTTGATTTCTTATCTTCTCTTGACTTGCCAGGAGGCAAGCTGGCAGAAATACCTGTGAGCAGGCTCTGATAAACAGGCAGGTGAAATCCAGTGTGAAGTGATGAGCATGAGTGAGCAAACCTGATTTGGTGGTATGTGTGATGGGCCCCGAACTAGCTTTTACCATGCAACAGCAGAGCCTTAGAGCTGAGCTAAGCTGCTTCTGTGAAACCATTAGCTCTGGGCTTGGCAGAGGTCAGAAAAAGCAAATTGAGTGTGAGGAGCTGTTGGACTGGAAACAGGGAAAGGAGGTGACATCTTGCCCTGTGCAGGTCCCTGGTGTGCCTGGCTCTCAAACATGGCACATCAGGGCTGGCCAGCATGGCCAAAGGTGTCTGTCTGTGTAACTGGTGGCTCTGTAGATACTTTGACCTGAAAAGCTCCTTAAATTAGGTCTAAATGTGGTAAGAGCTGTGGAGAAGATTAGGGAACAGGCACATGTGGTGTTTTCTGGTGAAGCAGTAAGGCTCACCCGCAGGAGCCATCAGTTAGCAGATTTGGAGCAAACCAGGGGAAGGACTTGTTCAGTGTAACTGGCAAGCCATTCTACTCCCCGCCACTGGCCACTGTGCTGTTAAATTAAAAGCTGACATGACTTCAAAAAGCAATTAGACAAATTTATGGAAGAAAGTTCTGCTGAGGGCTATTAAATACAAAGAGAAAACCTCTGGTTTGGGCTGCTCTAGAGCTGCACATGCTAGCAGGCTGGGAGAACACACCTCGAAAGTGTGGCTTGTTGCACCCCTAGGTTCTTCTGAAGACACTCAGAGATCATCCTGCCTAGCTGATGGTTGTTGTCTCCTTTCTTCTCTCTCCAGGTTCAGCACAATGAGTTGGCACTCTGGGCATTAGCAGCGTGAGGAGAATAGGACAGGTGCTGCCCTGCCCACCCCTCAGCCCTCGCTCATTCCCCCTGGGGACACGGGTGCCCTGCCCTTCCAGCCCTTGCTCCCCACTTGCCATAGAGGGGACTGGCCCGTTATGGCTGGGGACAGGCTCCCACGCAAGGTGATGGACCCCAAGAAGCTGGCCAGCCTCCTGAGGAACGGAGCCGAGGGCACCCTGGTCATCGACAGCCGCTCCTTCGTGGAGTACAACTCCTGGCACGTCCTCAGCTCCGTCAACATCTGCTGCTCCAAGCTTGTCAAGAGAAGGCTGCAGCAGGACAAGGTCTCCATCACGGAGCTCATCCAGCCTGCCTCCAAGATGAAGGTAAGGGATCTGACCCTCACCTTTCCTGGTGGGTGCTCACACCCTCTTCTCTTGTGGGATGCAGACCGGCCTAAGGGATCCTTCCCCTCCATCCCTTGACCGCGGTATCTGCAGCATCTCTTTGACACCCTTTGGAGAGCTAAAGTGTGAGCTCATTTGGCCTCAGGGCTGTCCTCGGGGACCTGTGCATTGCCCCCACCCCACTGACGTGGCTCCCTGCTTCAGGAGCCCTCCCCGAGCAAGTCTAACAGGTATATCAGCTTTAGGACTTGTCTTATGACAGCAAACAACCCCCCAAAGCCTTCCTGGAGCTGTAAACTTAATCCCCTGCTAAAAACTCTTCCCCTCCCCTCTGTCATCTCTAACTCCATTCAGGGACATGTAATCCTCCTCCCCTGTGACGCCAGAAGCTCTTATCCGGTGTCATGGCATATTATCTCTCCCAGGCTTCTCTCTATCGCTCCTGGTTAAATAATAGAGGTGGCTCTGAGCCACGGAGCTGGGCTGGAGCGCCGGCCGGAGCAGTGCCGGGTGTCCCTGCAGGGCCGGGGGCTGGGTCGTGCCCTCCTGAGCTGCTGCCGGGGGCTGTGCCCATGGGTGCCGAGATGCTCCCTGAGGGCTGTGCCCGTGGGTGCCGAGATGCTGCCCGGGGGCTGTGCCCATGGGTGCCGAGATGCTCCCTGAGGGCTGTGCCCGTGGGTGCCGAGATGGTGCCCCAGGGCAGTGCCAGTGGGTGCCGAGATGGTGCCGCAGGGCAGTGCCAGTGAGTGCCGAGATGCTGCCCGGGGGCTGTTCCTGTGGGTGCCGAGATGCTCCCTGAGGGCTGTGTCAGTGGGTGCCCAGATGCTGCCCCAGGGCTGTGCCCGTGGGTGCCGAGATGGTGCCCCAGGGCTGCACCAGTGGGTGCCGAGATGCTGCCCGGGGGGTGCGCCCGTGGGTCGCGCAGAGGCCACGGGACGAGCCCGAGGATGGCTCACCATTCGAGGGGTGGTTTGCCATCACAGCCCTGCCAGTTCGCTCCCACCGTTCCCCCACTGCCGCCTTGTAATTTTATGGCAAAGCGAGGGTAATTCAGGCGATTAATCAAATGCTGGGCCCAGCTGGAGCCATCTGCGTCGTGTGTCCCCCCCGGCCCGCCGCCCCGAGAAGGCACCGCTGTCCGCATTGGCTGGCGGTGACATCAGCCCGCGGGATCAAGGGGACCGGCGGCGCGGGGGGGCGGCCTCGGGCCAATCTGCTGCGGGGATGCTCGGGGCTGGGCGATTCGGAGGGGATTGCGGAGACTGATTCCTGAACGGCTTTAGCTGCTCTTAAATCCCCTGGAGAATAAAGCAGAATAATCAGTTTTTCGCAAGCTCCGAGGAGCGCGGGGCGGCCGCCCTCCTCCCGGCGAGGGTCACCTCTGCAGTGGCCGCTGTCACGTGGAGCGGCAGCCGCGGCAGAACAAGCGATGCGCAGGGGGGAGGAAGAAGAGGAGGATGATAGGCAGGGGGGAAGCGTGGAAGAGTTAACATCAGCTGATGCCATCCGCCTGCAAACCTGCAGCTCGCCAGCTGCAGTGGAGCAGTGGGCTCCCAAAGGAGCCGGCTGGTCCTTGCTGGCATTCCCTACTCTGTCCCCATAGAAGGAGCGTAGAAGAATCGTTTTCTCCCGGCTCCTGGATCATTGCATAATGGTCCACGTACTGGCTGGGGATGTGATTGTAACCAGGGATGCTAGGAGAAGAGGAGAGAGGCGTTGCCATCCCTTTAATTCCTTTCTGCTTTTCTTTTGGATGCGGCTGAAATGCCTCCTGGCACATCCATGGGCAGGAGGCTGCATGTCCCCACTGCTGCTGCTGCTCTGCGCAGCCCCTGCCGTGCCCACGGCTTGCTGGCTCTCCCAACACATGCAGCTCAGGAATTAATTAAGCTTCAGGACACCCTTGAGAGGTTAAGCCACTTGTCCTGGGAAGCTGGGGTGGGATACTGGGAGGGGATCATTGCCCTATTCTCATCTGGCATAAAGCAGGGGGGGGTGGCTGTGCCTTGGGCTGTCCAAGCCTTTCTGTGCATGCACTTGTGTGTTTGCATTTTGGGGTGATGAGCTCTCTTCTCGCCCCCTTTCCTTCTCCCCACCTCCCATTTCAGTCAGACTGTATTTTGGGACCCCGAGAAATCAGTGTGAGCTGCTACCTCGAGGTGCACAGATCCTCAGAAGGGGATGCTGAAACTGATTTACACCTCTGACACCCGGTGTCATTTCCCTGCCTCCTTTGCCTCGGCTGGCCAACATCCCCCAGCCCTGCTGTGCCCCTGGCTCCGCGGTGCTGGGGGCGGGGGGCATGGCTGGCCTGGGGAGCAGATGGCAGGAAGGGTGACATCAGTAGCGCGATTGTCCGGCCCCATTATTCCTCCTGACGGGCCTCCCGCCCTCCTCCTGTTTCCTGCTCCCGGGGCTGCCGAGACAAAGGCGGATGGCAGCGACGCGGGGCTGCCCGGGCAGCCACAGGGCAGCCTCGAGCCCGAGCCTCGTCCCACTCCTCCTCATCGCCAGCAAAGAGAGCTGAACCTGCTCATCCCATCCCAGCGATGCTAGGCGAGGTGTTCGCCTCCTGGGGAACGACACGGGCTGATGCAGGGCAGAGCATTTGGGCAAACCCCACCTGGCCGCCAACGCCGCTCCTCCTGCCTGCGTGCTGGCAGGGGTGGGCGGGAGAATTTGTCTAATTTGCTTTTCCCAGTGCTTACTCTCTCCTTTTCCATGCTGCAGTTAAGGAAGGGTACCATCAGCAATGCTTCTGTGGGCTGCAGTTTGGAGTGATGCTGTGGGTAACAGCAGCTTTTTTTTTGGAGCTAGGAGAGGAAAGGACCATTTGGGAGGAAAGAAGAAGCAGAGACATTTAAAATCCCTTTCTTTTTTTCAATGAATTATGCCTATGATCCCACGATTGTGGCAGTTGCCATAGCCACTGCTCCCCAAGCCCTCATGTGGACCATCTTCCCATGGTGCCCAATCTGGGAAAAGCTGCAGCAGCAATTCCTCTTGCAGTCATTTCCCTCCACACAGAAATGGTACCAACATAACTGCTTCTGGTTGGTTTTAAACCCTTCTCCCAGTGCTGACAGTAATAAACTCTCACAATAATAAATTCCTATAACAACTGGAATAATTCAGCTCCTCCAGTGCTGTTTGGAGAGCAGAGGTTATGGGAAATTCCTGCTTGGGTTTTTCACTAGCATTTCTTTAGGGAAATGTTGAAAATTTTACTTCTTCAAGATCCCCCTGGAAAGTCCACCTCTCAACCACTTCCTGAAATGGAGCAATCTCCAGAGCAGCTACAGCCATGCTTTGAGGCAAGACAAGGGTCTCTTCAGGTGATAGGAATATTTATTTATTTGCAGTAGGAGCTTGGATCTGCAAGCAGCTGTTTTGCTTGAGGGAAAGCTGGGGCTTATTTTTGAGCCTTGTGCCTGGCTGCTCTTTATGTTGATGGAAGCCCTGTTGTTTCAGTGGGGTGATTCACTGTGTTTTGAAACAATACGTGACTGAGATGTCAGTAGTAATTGGGATAATAATAATAGCTCACTCTTATCTTAGCCTGGATCACCTGTAGAGCATCATTATCCCTGCTTGGCAGCTGGGGAGAGACAGAGCTGGGACCCGAGCTGTGTTAACCACACAGTGCTGGGGACTGGTGTCCATGTGGGAGTTACCTCCAGCCAGAGTGGGGACAGTGATGGCCGGCACAGGGCTTGGCACAAAGGCAGTGAATCGATGCTCTCAGCTGGGATTTGGTTGGAGCTGCTGGTCCTGCTCATATCCCTCCAGCCAGGATTTTAGCAGGGAGGAGGTTTGTTCTTGGGGAGCTGCTCTGGGGCACCTCCAGCACTGGAGTGGGCCAGCAGCTTTTCAAAGGCGTGCATGGGTTTGCAGGCCCCACTCAACATCTATCTGGAGCCAAAAGACTTGCTTAATCTTGGCCTACTGTCCCTTGCTAGATGGATGTGGGGGCCCTGTTTGGAAGGTGATGCCTGGGGTTACTTCAGCAGTTTTGGGATGACAGCAATCCCCGTGAAAGTGTTGCTTCTCAGAAGAATACCTCTGTTTTCAGCTATGTCCCGGTCCTGTGCCAGCACTTGGCAGAAGCAGAAATCTAGTATGGACCATCTCTTCAGCTTTACCCTCCTCAGCCCAGTTAGCTTTTAGCCTCCCTATGTTTAAAGCCAGGGATGGGGTGTTTCAGGAGGGCATGAGATTAATGGGAGACCTATGTGCTTGATTAAACATCTGTGTCTTATTTCCCTTTGTGGTGAGGAGCTGGGATGCCAGTGCATCCTTGTATGCTCCATGAAAGCTCCTCAGGACTTTCCTGCAGGTATCCACACCCCAGCAAGCCAGGTATTTATTTTCTGCAGCCAGGCCATGAGAGGCCAGCACTTGTTTGGCATTTGCATTGAGTGAAACCTTATAACTTTAATAAGATGTAAACCGTGTTGCACATCTCTGCCGTCGCACAGCAACCCTGCAGTAATGGCCCAAACAAAGCCTGCCCGTGTGGAGGAAACACTAAATCCTATTGTGGGATGATGCTGCTCAGCCAGAGCTGGTATCTCTCCTGCCTGGACTGTGCAGCTGGGATGAGCCCCTGCCCCACTGCAGAGTGGTTCCCGCCTCACTGTGCATTTGGGGAAAGATGTTTTTGCTGGCATGGGACTTCAGGCTGAGAGCTGGGTCTTTGGGATATGCTAGGGAGCCTTGAAGGGCTAGGCAGCTGCTGAAGACTGGTAGGTTCCCCGTTCTGAACCAGCTTGACAGCCAGCGTGTTTCCTTCCAGCTGTGCTTGGATGACCTCCCACAAAAGTCCTGCGTCAGGATTGGCTGAGGAAAAGATGCTGGAGTAGATCCTCATCTGGCTTATCTCAGGTGGCTCCAGTCATTTTTCAGTGTCTTATTTTAGAATTCCCATGTCCTTTTCCCTCTTATGCTGCCCTTTCATGCCTCCTGTCATGCTGCTGAGCCGTGGGGCCGGTTTTGCCTTGCAGTGCCTGTGCCGGGCTAGGGACAGGTGTGTCCTGTGAGCCCCTCCTGGAGCACAGCTGTGCGTGGCGCCCCGACGGGGATTCCTGCTGCTGCGGGGCTGTCCTTCCGCTGCGGCGCAGAGATCTGATGAGCTCAGCTAAACCAGTGCTCCCTGCAGCTTCATTTGGATGGTGCTCACGTTGCTGAGCAGGGAAGCACCTGCAGCAGGGTGGGAAAGCAGCATTAATAATAACAGCAACCCCGAGCGAATCTGCTCTGGTGGTGAGATAGGGCTTGGCAGTGAGACAGCAAAATGAGGCATGTGTCCATGAGTGGTACCTTGTTCAAGTGGTCTCCTAGAAACATTTTGGAGAGGGCTTGGCACAGGGTGGCCAGTGGGCAGCTCCAGCACTAGCTGCTGGAGAGAGAGTAGCTTGCTCACATTCCCTCCTTCCCTGCTTGCTGCTGCCTCTCCCTCCTCTCCTCCTCTGGCTGGAAGGGCAGGTGCTCTCAGGGCAGATGTGTGCCCTACACCCAGCTCTTCAGCAGATGAGCTGAGCTGTGCCTCTGTGAGGATTTTTATCTCCTTTTGATGCATGGACCTTCAGGTAGGTGTGGGAGTATCTGTCTGTGCCTTGAGTGCTCTCATTGCAATCCAGTCATCACCAGGCGTGCCTGCAGGTTAGCCCACCATCTCCCCTGCCCCAGTTTATCCCTGCAGTGGTGGGCAGCTAGGAGCAGTTTGTGGTATGTAAAATCACATGAGAGCAGCCCAGGAGCTCCTTCTGCTCTTCCCAGTTTATCCCTGCAGTGTGCAGGCCCCAGCACACATTACAAAAGGAAGAAAGCACATCACCTGGAACATCCACTAAGTAATACAAGAGATTTTCCCTTTCCTTCAGCCCTTAGGGGTGATCTGCAGGTTTGGGGAGATGTGCAGTGGAAAGGTGTCCCCAGGCTGAGCCCTGAGGAGCTGTTGATCCAGCCCCCTCTGACTCCAGCCACAGCACTAGGGCTGTGTTGGGAGCATCCCTGCCTGCAGAACCACTCCCAAATCCCTGTGTTCCTGTCCCTGTGACACCAAACTGAGGAGGAGTATCTGAGGGCAAAAGTTGGCCGGGGAGTAAGTGGTGGAAGAAGTTGTAGTGATTTCTAGGATGCAGTTAAGTAACAGTAAGCTAAGGGTGGGCGATGGGGAGGAGTGACCCTCTTTTGGGTAGGATGCTCAAAAGCACTCGTAGTTGGTGAATGTGGCAATGGGCACCTCTACTGACATTTACGTGCAGCCATGGAGCAGAGTCCCAGCCTGGCTGGACACTCCATTTGGTGGTCAAAACCAGCTTGTGGAAATGGTGTGGAGCTGGAATTTCCTGCTTGTGTGACCACTAAATTCAGCTTTGCTTCCCACAGTGCTGTGGAATCCTCAGTGCTCAGCCCATTTCTCTGATGCCCCGTTTTTTGCCACTCTCCTGCAGGTGGAGGCGGAGGACCACCAGGACGTGGTGGTCTATGACCAGAGCACGCGGGACGTCACCGGCTTGGCTGCTGACAGCTTCCTCTCCATCCTCCTGGGCAAGCTGGACAGCTGCTTCCACAGCGTCTCCATCCTCACAGGTAGGAGCCCTGGGTACCACTGCATCTCTAGGGGCACTCATGCCCTTAGCCTGGAGTCACGGAGCTGTGTCCATGTGCACAAGGACTCTCACCCTTGCCACCAGTGGCTGTGGTGGGGGAAGGCAGCCCTGCATGCAGGCTGAAGAGGCTCAGCCCACGCTGGCATTGCTGGATCGTCCCCATGCCCTCATTCCTTGCACTGTCCATCTCACCACCAGCCAGGGTGAATGAAAGAGGAGGGAACAGAGGAGCTGTGGTGGCATGGATCCAGCCATCCAAAAGCTGCCCTTTGTTCTCCCATCCCTGTGTTGCTTCATCCCTGGTCAGTGTGCCAAGGAACAGACCCGGTTCAGGCACTCTGCTCCCTCTTGCTGCTGTCAAAGGGAGGGCAGGAGAAGAAATCCATGGATGTACTGGAAAGGAGAAGGATGGCAGGGGCAGAGGGTCATCCCTGAGTGAGGCAGGGTCTGCTGGAGATGATGCTCTCTGGGCACAAATGTGCAGGCAGGAGGAGGCACATGCTGCCCTAATTACAGCCCTTCTGCAGTGAGGCAGGTGACTGATGAATGAAAAGCTCCAGCCCAACAGAGAAGAGAAGAGAGAGGCAGGGAACTCTCTGAGGGAGAGCTGAAGATGTCTTTGATTCCCCTTAGCTGGGACAGCCAGGCATCTGCCCTGATGGATGCCTGCCTTTGAGCTTTCTGCCCATGGATGGGTGGGCAGGCACTGCCCTGTGCAGCCCCGCAGTCCCACTGAGCTCAGAAGCACAGAGATGGGAATCACCTCTGTCCCTCAAGCCTGTCCTCATGTGTGGGCATTGGATACTGCTTTGGGGCTGAGGCAGAGGGTCCCAATCTCTGCACCCTGGGACACCACAGGGATGGAGGGAACTGCCACACCCACAGAGTGACAGATGCTGGGGAAGGGTAATTGGTGGGGGAAGGTAGCATGGGCGAATGGCATTCAGGGAGCCCTGCCCATGCAAGGCAGGGGTAAGTGCTGTTGAATTAGAGCAGCTGCATTGTGATAGGGGGGAGAACAGAGCAGAGAAACAGCAGGATTAAACCCCCTGGCCCTGGGTTCTACCAACAAACCAAGCAGGGACTACACAAAATCATGTTCAAGCTAATTATTGTGGCCTGGGCTGCAGGAGCTCTGCTGAGGCCAGTGCTGGAGGAGGCCTCCCTGAGCTGGCTGTGGCAGCTCCTGGCCTGCCTCAGTAGCTGTGCCTGCGGTTCCAAGGTCGCTGTGGCATAAACTAGGGCACAGCTTGGCAGGAGAAGGAAGTGGTAGATTCAGTTGCATCTGGGAAGGAACCTGCTTAGTCATGGGGATGGGTCAGGAAATAGCCTTGGTGGTGTCACCCTGGCACCCCCTTTCCCAGGGCTGGGTGAGGAGCAGAGCTGGGTGCTGGCTGCAAACCCCTGCTCCCCACACCAAGTCCTCCTGGAGCTGGCCAGGGCTGTGTGAGGTGTCCCTGAAAACCCCAGAGCCTCTTCCTCCCTTAAGGCCTGGGGGAGCCTCACAGTGCCAGTGCCCCCCAGCTGCATGCACAGCACGCTCCAGCAGCGTGCCACCCCCTCAGCCATCAGCACGCCACCAGCAAACCCCTGCCAGCAAACCTGCTGCCCCCCACTTGGGCACACACCTCCTCCATCATCAGGACAGCCATCTCCATCCTCCTGGGCTGCAGAAGCCCCAGGCAGGAGTGTGGGTGTGCTAGGCACCAAGCAAAGCTCAGGCCTCCCAAATGAAAAGCGCAGCAGGGCCTCAGCCTCACGTGGAACACGGGCCACCAGCAGGGGGAAAAGCTGGAGCTGAAATGTGGAACACTGGGTCATGGCGGCGTGTTTCACATGGAAACCATGACTGGAATGGCTGTGCAGAGCATCCAGGGGAGGCTGGGCACGCTTGGTGACAGGCACGGCCTCCTCCTGCCTGCGCTGTGGGCAGCAGTGGGCTGGTGTAGAGACAGCTCTGGAGTGCTTGGGGGGCTGGGGCAGGATGTGTGAGTGGGCCTGATTCTGAACCCTTGCCCTTGTGAGGTTTAACCCCTTGGTCTGTCCCTTCTGGCCTCAAGCACCTTGTCCTGCCCCCGCCCATTTGGTGTCTCAGAAGAAGTGCCTGAGTTCTCCTTGGAGGTGCTTTGTGAACCCAGTGAGTTGGCAATCCCAAAATTGGGAACATTTCAGCCTGTCCCTCAGTGGGTGCCATTACCTCAGGGAAGCTATCCTGAGGGTCCCCAGTTCAGTGTGGCAGCCCTGCAGAGCCCCTCTGTGCTGCCCCTCTCAGCTCTCTCAAGCCAGCAGATGCAGGGGTCTGTGCCTCCATGTCCCCATCTCATGCAAACACCAGGCTTGGCTGTTCCTGCTCACCTCCAGGCCAGCAACCTTCTGACCCTTGAAGCAGCTGATGGAGGCTGATGGGTGAGGACAGGGGAGCTGGTGGTGGCAGGGCTGGTGCCAGGGACTCCTCAAGGGTTAACAGCCCAGAAGCAGCGATTCCAGTGGCTGGCAGGGAAGAATCTGAGTCAATTATTCCCAGTCTTGGAAATCATCAGCTTCTCGTCTTTTTTCTTTTTTTTTTTTTTAATTGTGTAAGTATAAATAGTGCTGCTTGCTGCCCTCCATCCGTGGGAGCAGAAAGACTGTTGATTTATATGGTTTTCCTGACATCACATGAAGTGGTGGAAAACTGAATGGAGCCAACATTTTTCCTGCATTACGTAATGCCCCCTCCCTCCCAGCCCAGCTCTGCTATTCCTGCAGGAGCCTGACTGTTCTTTAACCTTTGTTTACTTCAGCACAAACCCTTGCTTTTTTGCTTTTTTTTTTTCTATTTTTTTTTTCTTTTTTTTTCCCTTTTTTTCCTTTTTTTTTTTTTTTATTTTGCTATATTTTTCCTCCCTTATTCTTCCCCTTTGTAATTCCTCCCCTTATTCTTCCCATCTTGTAATCACCCGCTTGGGTTTTATTAAGAGGCATTATCTGCTTCTGAAGCAGGAGCAGCAGCAGCAGTCTGGCTCCATTGCTCCCTGACAGCTCCCATGTGCCAGCTCTGCTATGGGAGCCTGTCCAGAGCCCTGTGTGGTGCTGAGCTGGTGGGTGCTGAGCTTCACCAGCTCCTCTCCATTTGTCCAACTACAGCAGGCAGTGTGGAGATTAGTCACTCCTATTCAGTGACTAAAAGCGACAGCTGAGGGCTTGGGATGCTGGTCCAGGTGATGCTCAGCCACCCATCCTGTCCCTACTCCTGGTCCTTCGCTGAGCACCGGGCTCCTCTCTCCCATGCTGGAAGCCTTGTGCCAGCTGGAGATAAAACCAGGATGGCAGAGTGGCCAGCAGTGGCACGCAAGGGGGGCTTGGGACCCCCCTTGCCTGACAGAGGCTCTTTCTGCTCAGTTCCATGTGCTGGGGGAGCTTCTCCTCTGCTATATCGCACTCCGACCTGAAACAGGCCCCTCAGCTGCGTTCTGAGCTCCAGTCATGAGCTTTTCATCTGGCTCGGGAGCGCCTGTGAGATCATCTTCAGCGCCCCCCCCCCCCCCCGCTTTTGTACCAATTCTTCAAGGAATGTTTAAATTTTCCAGTCCTGTTCTTTCTAAATTTGGAGCGTCTGTTTACTCCCAGGATTCGGAAAGAATGTAACAATATCATCAGCGACAAATCCCTCCCAGCCCTTCACTCGCCATCCTCCTCAGCGAGCAGGCTGGCTGTGACCCAGGCTCTCCAGCCCGGCCGTGCCATGGCCCTCCAGCACGGCTGCACACAGTTGTAATTGCATGGCTGCCGTCATCTGGGTGGGGGCTGAGATTTTGGGGATTTTGGGGAATCTACCAAAGGCAGGTGACTTTGCCGCAGGCAAAAAGAAGTAGTGAGAAAGGAAAGGGGATTTCCATTGCAGGAGCTGACTTGGGCTGCCCAGGCATGAGTGGGTTTAGCACTGAAGCACTGGCTGGAATTATTTTAGACACAAGGGCTCAGAGATAGATTATTTTAATTTTAAAAAGGGGAAAAAATGAAAGAAGGAAAGAAAAAAACACTTTTTTCTGTATAGGGACAGCACTAAAAAGAAGTTAAACATCAGGGTGACTGAACATGGCTTTGCTCATCCTTGGCTGAAAATTCCGTAATGCTTTCTCGTGTCGTGTTGGTGAGAAGCCACATGCCAGCTACACATTCCCTTGCTGCCTGCTCCTCTTGAAACATATTGGGCTGGAGAATGAAAAGATGAATGAAAAAAGCCAAGCTAGGCAGGTGTGAAAGAAAGCAGGGCAGAGGCAGGGCAGAGCAGAGGGGGCTTGCCTTCAGTCCGGTCTCAGAGGTTGGAATGACAGCCTGTGCATCCAAAGGTTGTCATGGCATATCCTGAAGATAAAAGCTTAGCAAGATCCACAACCAGGATTGTGGATCCACAACCCACACATTGGTCACAGAATCACAAAATATTCTGAGTTGAAAGGGACCCACAAGTATCAAGTCCAACTCTAAGTGAATGACCCATACAGGAATCAAGCCCTCAAACCCATGGGTGTCACTAGCACAGTGCTCTAACCAGGTTAGCAAATCTCAGGGTTTATCAGTCACAAGCTGTCTGATGGGAGTGGGGAGGCAGGACCTAGTGATTTGATGGTCAGTTCCTCATCACCCACTCTGCACAGCATTGCAATTTCACCTGTTGAGTTTGGGCTCTCCGTGTGTCTGCTGGAGACACAGCATGTGCAGAATGCAAAGCTGGTGGGTTTTGTCCCCTGACTCCAGCAGAGCCTCTGCTCAGTACATGGCCTGAAGGTGCCCTTGGAGGTCAAGCATTATGGCTATTTCAGGTACCCTCAGTCTGTAATGTCTAAGAGCATTTGGGGACTTTGTGGCATGAATCCATCAGATGTACCTACAAGATTTTCCTTCAAGTCTGATTACTGTCTCTGAACCTCCTGCAAGCACCTCTGTCCACCTGTGGCCATCTCCATCCCACAGCATCCTGTAATGAACCCAAAGAAGCAGATGCTCAGCTGGCAGGAGTGTGGGTATGAATAAGGAGGGTATGGAAGTGGGATGGGACAGGAAAAAGAGCTCCCCCAGGACTCTCAATTTCTTGCTTTTCCCAGACTTGGGAGTTTTGAAGAACTAGCTTTGTAAATAATGTGAATGGGGATTCTGGTTGTTCTTCATGTAAAATTGCCCACATGATGGTCAGGAATGGAAGAAGGGTAAGAAGGGCTGTGCAGGGGCTTCCATCCATCTTTTCTTCGGGCTGTAGGTGGTGAGGTGCATGGGGATTATCTGTTGTGATGTTTTTCTTATCACTGTTCAGAGGACTGGAGGTAGTACACTGATAGGGAAAGGCATTTTTTTAAAAATCTAATGGGAATACCAGGGTTTGTGATTTTTACAATCCTGGAGGTTTAGGTAACTCTCTGAACCTCCCTTTCTCTCATGCAAAACACCCCTGGAGGAGTTGCTTCCTTTCCTACAGCAAAGCCATCTGGGAGCACTTTAGCCAGGGCAGGACTGTGTGTTCTTGCCCTCTAGCCCCTCTTCAGTGGGTGCTGGCATCCAGCTTCAGACACTCAGCCTGGTGGGTGCCCTGGGGAGTGCCCCCAGTCTCAGTCCAAGGCACAGAGGAGGAGTAAGGTGCCCCCTTCTCACGCTGAGCCCAAGCAGGAGATGCCTGGGAGGCTTTGGGCCCTGCGGGAGCAGTTCCTGCATCCCTGGGAGGGGTTAAGCCAGGTCACGTATGTGCAGGGCTGATTGTATTCCAGACCTATGCTCTAAACCTCCCTGTTTAGCAACGCTGTCGTCAGACAACTTGTTTTCCCGATTCTATAATTACCCTGAGGAGCTTCCCCTCCCCCTCTGGCCGTGTTTTTTAACCATTGGACCCAGAAAAGGCAAGCAAAAGGGTCAAAGGCAGAGTGGGACAGAGGAGAAGGGGCGTAGGGAAGAGCAGCCCTCTGATTGCTATGCCTTGGAAAACTGCTGTGTAATTTCATTTCTCATTTCTGGAAGGTCAAGGGGAGGAAGGCAACTTCCCCAGTAAGAGATCCTGATGGGCAGGGGCCACTGCCCAGTTACAGTTTCCTTCCTTTTGAGAAATCTGCCTCCCCTCATCCGCCTCCCCCTTGTCCCTGGGCCTGTGCTGCATGCTTGCAAAAGGTCGTCATTGGCAATTATTACCAGGTCCCAGTGCTGGGTGGAGAGAGGAACCGCTGGCCCTGCCCAGCTGGGCTTGTGCCAGGCTATAGGCACTGTCCTGACAGGGTGTGTAGGTGCTGGACAGGGACTCATCCTGCTCCCTGCTCTTGCAGGAGGATTGCATGAATCTCTGCAACCCATTGCAGCAGATGTTTTTCCAGTGAGTGCTGTGGCAATGAGAGTGAAGTGAGGCTGACTAGGCTGGGCATCTCTCCTTGGGTGATGCACCTCTTGTCTGATAAATAGGGGCTGGGGGCAGGATGGGTGACATCCTGGCCAGGAGGAGCACCTGGGGAAAAGGGACAAGGAGCAGCAGCTGATAAATGGAATGTATTTCTGCACTATGGATGTTGCCTTTTATCCCTCTGCTTGCCAGCTTCCCCATGCCCCATGTGCCAACCCCTATACTGGTTTTGGCAGAAGGGTGTAGAAAATGGAGAGAGAGCAGAGAGGAGGATGCTGCCTGGGGAATGGTGGCTGCAGGGGGCATCTCCATGTGGCTGGGCTTCACACTGGAGGAAGAAAGGGGCTGCTGGCTATCTGTGCTTGCTTGTCTTTTGCTGAGGATTGAGGGGTGTGGGACACTGGTAAGCCTCCTGCATTGAGCTCTACTTGGTGGTGTCCTGCCCAGCTTCCCACCTGGTGCTCCCAGGAGCTCTGAAGTCTCAGTCCAAACATATCATGAAGGACACTGGCATTACCAAAATAACTTATGGCCAGGGCTCTTGGAGATGGAGGGAGATGGACAACCAGAGGGGCAGTGAGAAAAGGCAAATTTTGTTCACGCATCGCTGGGTCAGGGGCAGGTTGAGTATTGCATCCCCTAATTCACTACATGCTTCCTGCCGCATCCCCCTTGCTCACTGCCACTGCCCAGTGACCCCGGTAGAGTGACTAGGTGCCCCAGCCACAGCCACTGGAGCATGTCCCAACTGGATCCCCCACCAACACGGGCAGAGCTCTGCTGGGGCAGTGGCAGTGGGACACTGAGGGATCTCCATCCCTGGCAGGCATTGGCACTGGCCACCAGCATCATGCGCCCTCCCTTGTAGTGACAGTGGTGGCAAATGTGGGGGACCACAGATCCCCCTGGGGACGTGCTGTGGTCGTCACTTCCCGAGCACGGCTTGTGGGGGAAGGCTGCTTCTCTCTTCCAGCCTAGTTGGAGCACGCTTTGAATTTTATCCAACCTCTGACCCACATCTGATAATAATCAAACCATATTTGTTACAACAACAAGGCTCGTTAGGAGGCTGGCTCCGCTCGGGGTGGGGGGGAGGAGACAGCACTTAGTTAATGCCAATGACCTCATCTCATGTGATGTCATTCAAAGGAAAAACACTGAAGTCACTCACATATGGCTCAGCCTGGGGTTTTTCAGCCCATAAAGCTTCAGATTTTCAAAGGCACAATACATGCCCCCCCTTCTCTCCCCCGCTTACTATAATCCTGAATGATTTTCTGGAGGCCTGGGCTCGGAGCAATAAACTCGTAAGGAGCTGTGTGGAGATGTATTAAGCAGTTCTGCGGGTGGGAAGCGGGGGACAAGTAATTTTCTCCCGCAGAACAAATGCAAAGAAGAAAATACATCACTCCCCACCTGCTTCAGAGGCCCCTAGAGATGGCTAGACCCCCAGTGAGACCAGGAAGGGCTATTCCCACATGTCCATTCTTGCTGGAGTTTTGCACGTGAGGAAGCTTTGGCAGAGGGTACATCTCCTCCAGAGCATGGTCCTGCTTTGCTGGGACCAGGCAGATAACTCCATCTGACATGGCCACGCACAGGTGTGAGCAGCCCACTGCCAGCAGCCCCTTTTCCTGCCAGCTGTTGGGACCCATTCATTGTCAGCTGTTTGGGACCACTCCAGGATGAGCATCCTCCTGGGTGATGCTCTCAGTGGAGGCATTAAGGGACAAGATGAGCTCGTCATTAGGGACCTGCTATCTCTTCCCCCGCTCTGCCCTGCACCAAAGAGCCCCCGACAAGTTATTTAATCTTTTGTGACTCAGTTTCCCTCTTGGGAATCTGAGATCATGGCATTGCCCTTCCTGGTGCTGGGGTTCAGAGTTAAACCTCGCCCAGGGGATGCACGTTGGTCCTGCCAGGGGCCGCTGTGCGGAGGGGGTGCAGCCGTGGGGTGCCCTTACGGTACGAGGAGCAGCAGGGAGCCGGGATGGAGTGCGGTGCTGCATCCCCCCTTCGTTGTGGGGGTTTGATCGCACACCGCCCCGGCAGGTGCTAAAACGAGGTGTGGGCATGAGCTTCCTCCCACCGCGTTCCCGTGCCCGTATTAGCTGCGCGGGGCCAGAGCCGGCGCGGTGCAGCGATCCTTCTCCCGCTGCGGGGGGCTTTGGGCAGGCGAGAAAATCGCGGTTGCGCCTTTAAGCGGGGAGCGAAGCATATGTCAGCCCGGCGTTGTGCTGCGTGTCTGTGTGCTGAGTAAGGAATGCGGCCGCATGCCTGACCCGTTAGCTATGAGCGCGGTACGGGCGCGCAGCGAGCGCGGCGGCGGATGGGGCGGCTGCTCCCGGGCTGAGCTCACTCGGGCTGCAGCGGGCGGCGAAGAGGGGGGCGGCCGGGGAAAGGGGGCTTCGCCGAGCCCCCCTACCCCGCTCGGCTTTTTTTTAATGGTTTTTATTTTTTCAGCCTGAAGGCTGGAGCCGGGGGGAGGCTGGCATTGCTCTGCTGCAGGGGCGCTTTTTTGGTTTTTTTAGTATTTTGTTTGCCCGCCAGCTGTTGTTTGGCGACGGTGAGAGGTGCCTCCGCGAGCCGCAGCCCAGCTGCCTGGATGCCCGTGGATGTAATGATTGCTCCCTCCGAGGACCAGTTCTGGACAGACATGCGCGAGGGGCAGATGAAGCTGAAAATAAGGGTGCGGAGGATGAAGGAGAGCAGGGACAAGAGAGGTTTGTCAGCCGGCCCGGCGGCTTTCCTTCCGATGGGGACGGAGCGGGAAGAGGGGGCTGCGCCGCCGGAGCCCTGCTTTGCCCGGGGGCCGGAGATCGCCTTTGCCGAGCGGCCGGCGGGGAGCGGAGCGCGGTGCTGGCCGTACAAAGAGCGCAGGCGGCTGGCGAGCGGGGAGATGGAAGCGAGCGGGGAGCGTGCGGAGGGGAGCGGAGCGGAGCCATGGCCGGTCCCCAGCTAGGGACGATGCGGGGATGCTCGGGAGCTGCGGAGAGGGCAGCCCCTTCAGGCAGGTGAGCGGCTGCCTGCAGCGGGCAGAAGCATCTGCAGCGGCCCCGGCGCTAGGCAGCCCTCGCACCCGAGCGGGGGCCGGTGAGACCGCCTGGCCGCCGGCACCGCTCCGGGCTCCCCGGAACCCTTCGCCGTCCGGACGAGCTTGGCGAGGGCGTGGACGGAGCGGAGAAGCGCAGGAGGAAAGCTGCGGGAGCAGGAGGATCTGCCGCCAGCATCTCTGCGCCCTCGGGCGCCGGGTTGCGGGGGCGGGGGGGCACCGGGCAGAGGAGAGGGCGCGGGGCGAGGAGGGCGCGGAGAACAAGGGGCCATCGGCTCAGGGCGCCGCGCTGCTGCCCGCACACAGGCACTGCCCGCCGGAGCCATTTCGCTTCCCCGGCGCTGCTCTGCCTGCCCATGTTGGGTGGTTTCTTTCAGAAAGGGGTTTTGCAGTGCTTACACCCCCCAGTGACAGGGCGAAGGGCACGCGGAGGAAGGGGATATTAACTGGAGCAGCTTAAAAATACGCCGAGCCTGGGATGACCTAGATTACCGAAGGGTTGAATCAAGCAACTTCCCCTCCATCACCACTTAAAATGGGAGGCTGCTAAAAGTGCCTGACAGGTTTTTGTGGCATGAAGCACATAACCCAGTGATGGTGTCATTAGTAATAAGTCACTCCTGGAAATGACACATTTTTCTTTACTTAGAACGAGTAAGGCTGGTCCAAAGCAGGCACAGTCACCAGAGGAAAATCAAGCTCAACAGCTCGAGGAGTGTGTCCGTGGTTGTGTAGGCGGAAGGCTTCCTTTCTGCTGCTTTTCTTTTTTTTAAAGATGTTTTCTGTTTCTTTGGGAGAATGGGAGCAGGCTCTGGGACCAGCCTGGAAGGCATGGGGGCTGGCACAGGTTGGGAGGCAGCAGGGCACTGTAGCAGCAGATGGACAGAGGCTGCTCGGGGTGACCGTTGGGGAAACAGGGAATGCACATGAATCCATAATAGGGCTGATTCATCGGCTTTCTCATCCCCACTGCCTGGGAGAAAAAAAAAAAAAAACAACACAAAAACGAGCCAACAGTGGGGTGATGAAATTTTGTGCCGAATGAGGGGATGGTAAAACCTGGGCAGGGGGCTGGGGGAGTGGAAAAAGAGACTGGTTGAAAACTGGACATATATCCCCAATGCGCTGAGATGGGGGGACACGAATGAGCATCGGCCAGGAGAGGGCAAGCTGGGCAGGCTGCGGAGCACCAGGATTTCACCAGGCTTGTGGGAAGGATGCGCAAGCAAATGGGCTGTGTCCACATCAGGCATTGCTGGAAGGATGGGCTGAATCAAAGGGGACTACAGTACCCGGGGAAACAGTGAGGATGGAGGCAGGGGGAAAATTCAGACACATCCCAGGCAGCAGGAAATGCTGACAAAGCCCCGGAGCTCCCTGGAGCACAGTGAGTAAGGGTGGCTGTAAGCAGTGTTTCATCATCCCGCCCGGCTTAGCTGCCGGCTCCAACAGGCTCCCACCCAGCACGAGAGCCAGGGAGATGGTGTTTGCAAAGAGGGATTTTCCCAGCGGCTCTGGGGGTTAATGCCTGCCAGGCTCCTCCATTTTCTGTCCTTCAATTCAACCTGCGGCAGAGATGCTCGGCCGAGGACTAAGGCTCATTGTCATAAGCAGGCTGAGCATAAAGCAGGTGAGGGCTGGGGTTTTGCAGGTCCCCCCAGCTCTTGTCATCTCCTGCTGTACCTCAGTTCAGCAAGGTGCTTTAACAAACACTTGGGGATGGATGGGTCAGAGTGCTGGGAGCAGCATGTCCCCCGAGGGGCTGGGCTGATGGAGAGGGGGTATCCAGGCACCACCCTGGCCACCAAGACAACGCAGTGATGAGGGAGCCATGCCGGCGTGGCGGCTGCTCCAGCAGCAAGCCGAGGCGCGTGCTCGCTTGCATGCCCCGCTGCTCCTTGCCACGTGCCGCCCTGGCAGCAGCTCCCAGCCACCACAGGCATTTTAATGAGAGCTGGGCAGAGCCTGGCCTCTCTCAGCCCCCTCAGCTGCCAGGAGCTCTAGCGGGGCAGAGGGTCTCCAGCACAGGCACGGGCGTGAAACCCCTTGGTGAGGCTGCGGGCTGCCGCAAAACCTCTGGCAGCTGCTTGGGGAGCCGCTCTCTGAACAGCTCCGGCTGCTGCTCTCCAACTCTCATTATTGCAGCCATGAGGGTGGGCTGTAAAACACATCTTTAATAGCCCTGCAGGTCTCCTTCTAGCTTCCGGTGTGACAGCTGGAGGTGAGGAGTGGGGGGTGGCAGCTGCTGGCCCAGGAGGGATTTCCAGCTCCGGATCCCCTCCTCCTTGCTGCCACAAACTGATGGCACAGCAGTTGTGACATGTCACCTCTGCCCTGTGTTTTGGTGGGATCTTTGAGCCTGCAATGCATAGGGGAGGCTGCTGAATAGGACATGCTGCTCAGTGTGTCTCTAGGGAAACTTCTATGAGACTCATGGGGCTGGGGGTGTTCAAGAGGCGTGTGGCTCTCTTAAAGAGCAGTTTTGGGGTGAGGCAGGTGCCCTGGGTAGCCCTTTTGCAGCTTTTTTCTGTCATCAGGGCACAGCACTAAGGCCAGAGCTGTTGGGATTTTTCAGAGGCCTCTGAATGAGGTGGTGAGTCCATGGGGCTGGAGATGAATGTGCAGAGTGCAACCATCAGAGCAAGGTATAAGAGGTTTCTCAAGCCCCAGCTCCACTTTACACCCCCAGCCTAAAAAGATGGCCTCAGTGCAGGGAATGACACAGGGAACAACAGGGAGCTGGGATGTCCATGCTTCATGTGTCCCACACCTTCCTTTTATCCTCAGCAGTGTCTCTGTTAGCATCTCATGCAGCTTAATGGATTGTAAATCCCTAAAGCCAAGGCTTACCACCAGAAGAAAATAATGCCACACCACATCCCTGTCCCTAGCCAGGACTTTGTCACCCTCTGTGTCACCTTCTCTGCACCACCACTGCTGCCCAGCCTTGGCAGAGAAGGGCACAGTGCAACTCACAGGTGTCAGTGACCCAGCTATGACTAGGATGTCCCCAGAAACCAGCTGAAGGTGACAGCCAGGGCAGTGGAGACTTCTCCAGCTGTGTCAGGGTCCCAGCTCAGGAGTGCATCTCTGTCTTTACATCTTGTAATCTCCTTCCCTGTCTGTTTTTGTTCACTTTGGTTGCAGCCGTAGGCAGGCACTGGTGCAGGGCCTGGCAGAGGGCAGAGCCTCCTCCCTGTGCCCTTTGCTGCTGGAGGGGAGGAGTCACACAGCTCCCAACAGCTGCAGCAGTGCAGGTACCACAGGAGCCTGCTCAAAGATGCTGCTGGCATCCTGTCCTCCCTGATGGACAGGCTCAGGGAGATTGCCAGGCTCTTTGCCTTCCCTCTGCAGCATCTGTTCTCACAATAAATCCAGTTTCACTGGTGGTTATCATAGATGTTCAGCTGGAATATGTGCAGAGGGGAGGGCCTGGCAGAGATGGGGATAGGGGAGAAGTTGTGGTGTTTTCCCCTCTCCTTTGTTTGACAGAAGGGCCATGCAGAGCAGGGCTGTGGGTTGGCCCAGAGGGGTCCCTGCAGGACACAGCAGGAGGTGGAAGGGTGGTCAGCACCCTGTGAGTGAAACCTTGGGTGAGGGAGATACAAGGTCCCCGTTGTTGCACTCTTCTGGCACTAAGTTGCTGCAACACCCTGTGCTTCAGTGTGATTTTCACTTACAGGAGGGTGATTTTCACTTCCTAGGCCTCCTAGAACCGGTCTGATGCTGGTTCTTGGCTCCTCTTTCCTCCATTTTCAGCAGCAGCAGTGAAAGCATCCCCATTTTTGTTCTGGTTCCCTTCCCTTCCAGTTCCCAGTTCTCTTCCTGGGCATCATTGCTGCCTCAGGTAATTGCAGTAGGCAGGCAGGCAGTGTTTTTTCCAGAGAATGGTTTTGAGAGCCCTCCATGCTGGAACCAGGAGCAGCTCACTGGGCCGTGCCACACAAGGACCAGCTCCTCCCCAGCAAGCTCTCACCAGGGTAGGGGAGCACCCAAAAGAAACCAGACATCCCCAAACACCCGCACCATGACAGATACAAATCCTTCCTAGGCTTGATTCCACACGTGCCAAGAGAAATGGTGCTCCTGGCCTGAGCATTGTGAATAAAAGAGGAAAGGTTAGAACTGGTGCTACCCTGGCTCCTCACCTCATTGTGCTCTGCTGCTCTCTGCCAGCAAAACCTGGGATCCGTGGCCTGGGGCATAGAGGGGAGGAAAGCCCAAGTATCAGTTGGAGCCCAGCCAGGGACATTCACTGCCTTTGGGATTGTTTGAAGAGCTGCTTCACTTTCTAAAAATGAAAGGCACGCGGGAGCAGCCGCTGCAGGGTGGGGTGAGCGTCGCTTCCATGTTGGGATGGTGTCAAGTACCTGGCCCCATCTCTAGGGTTTCCCCCAAGCCCAGACTGCCCTCAGCAGCTGCAAGTATGGGGGAGATGAGGACAGGGGGACTGGGAATCGATGGACTCCCAGACACTGGGCTGAGGCTTTGCTTAGGACAAGTGAGCTGAGCTATGGGCATCATTTCAGGTGCCAGCATCCTCCAGTTGTGGCAGCCTGCCCAGGTAGGCACTGCAGCTGGGGATGCTGCTGCCACTCTCCAGACTCCCTGCCTGCTTCACAGCCCCCTTAGCTCCTGCCTGGATTTCCCCAGGCAGAGGATCTGCTGCCAGCTGAGTGTGGTGGGCACAGGCAGTGGGCAGCGAGCAGCATGCCCTGACCTGCTTGAACTATGAGATCACCTTAAAGAGCCATACAGACCCATCCACTGCCCTGGGCAGCTCCTGATGGATGTGAGTGAGTGCAAGAGGCTGGGCACCTATGGACCAGAGCAGGCACTGATCCCTGGGGCTGCATTTGTGTGCGCCCTGCTCCCCAAAAACGTGTTGTGTTCCTTCAGGAAAAATTCCCATGTTGTTTCACACAAGCCCGGGGTCAGATCTGTGCCCCACTCAAGCTCAAGTGCTGCAGGCTTCTCTATGGGCAGCTGAAGGAAATACTTCCCAAGGGTTTCTGCCCCAGCATCCCCCAGGCATCAGCACAGGGCAAAGCAGGGAGGTCACATGTGTCCATGCAGAGCTCTGGCTAGCGATGGACAGCCCTTGGCAAGGGGGCCACACTGCAGGGATGAGCAGTAACCAGAGCTATGCTGCACCTGTGCTGGGCCTCCTGCTTTTGCTCTGATTTAATGTCCCAGTTGAGGGGTGATGTCATTTCGGAGGGAGCAAGAGAAAAAGAAGTGCTGGAAAAGATAAGGTGCTTTAACTCTACCCCTCCTGTCTTGACTGGGTTTTAAAGCTGGGAGGTATGTTAGCTGCCAGACAAGAAAACAGGGGGGAGGAAAGAGGTTTGTTGAAGGACACCTTTTCCTTAGGCCAGTGGGAGCTGACACCAGGAGATGCTGAGGTGGAGTGTGATGCAGGACTTTGGATGTTCCCAAGTGGTGTGAGCATGATTTTGTGCACTGCTTTGGCTTCTCCATCACCTTCATCTCACAAACATGTCAGATGAGTTGTCTGCAGCACCAGTCATGCCTCTCTAGAGTGTGGGTGCCACACCAGCAACCAGAAGGGTGCTCCAGGATGATCAGCAGAAATGTTGCCAGTGCTGGAGAAGGTAAACTGAGAATATGCCAAGGCTGCCCTGCTTCCAAAGGGGAGAGGGACTGGCTTGTTAAAAGGTCTTGTTAAGCTGTGGAGATGGGCCAGGGATTCTCAGGGTGCTCAGTCCAGAGACTTGGGCTTTCAGAAGGATCTCGTGGGAGCATACTGGTCCCTTTGACAGTCAAAGGCACTCAAGCCCCCAAGTCCTCTCTGCCCTTTGGGTGATGTCAAGCTGCATCTGCTCATTCACATAGCTGGGAAAACCTCAAGGGAGACTTGAGGCAGATATGACTCAAGCTCCTCTCCATTGCATGAAGCTGCCACCCAGATGTCCTCAGCTGGAGGGGAGTGGAATTAGGCCACTGCCAGCCAGACCTGGCTCTGTCCTGGAGTACAGGATCAGCAAGTGAGAGCAAATCAGGATCAGTGGTCTTATGCAACTGTGCAGGACATGCAACAGCACTGGGAGTTTTCCAGCTCTCCTTACTGCCTGCTGTGCAAGCAGGGCAAGGCTTGCAGCCCTGCTCAAGCTTTCAGGACTGGCTCTCAGGCTTTTGACCATGCCAGACACTGTGACAATATCTCTGGCTGTCACATGCCAGCTACTGCAACCTCAGCTGGGGGTTTTCTTTCAACACTGGGTTTCAAGATGCTCAGGCTGAGTGTGACTGCCCAGCAGCTTGGTGCAGTAAGCTGGACATTGCTTGCTGTCACATTCAGCAAGGTCAGAGCATGAGAAACAGCAGTGGCCTGCAAGTACCATTGTGGCACCATGGTGTGTCAGAAATCATGGGCTTGGCAGGGCTGGGCAGAGGGGTGTCTCTCAGAAATCACGATGTGTAAGTGTAGCCAGTGCAGAAAGGTTTGGGCTGACCTCCCAGACCCAGGAGCTTTGTGTCTCAGTGGGCTGGCTTGTTGTCATCCTGCCCTGATAGATTTTGGTATCAGAAGGTGATCCTGTCCTCAGAATAGAGGGAGCCAAGAAAAAGACTGTCTCTTCCTGTTATTTGTCTGAATGAAGTTGAGAAGAGCCAGCTTCATTGGTGAGGGTGTGGGATGCCTCACATGTGCATTAATATCCAGCTGTGACAGGGAGAAGTCAGAGCTGGTTCTCCATTCCTTTCTGTGTGTGTGTCATGGCCATCACAATGTATGTGCCCTGGTTGGTGGTGGCTGGTGGCTTCTTGCCCCTGGAGGCTCTGTCCTCAGGGCTGCAGGGTTATCCCCACTTTGTCCCCAGCCCGGGCCTCAGGATGCCAGCTACTGATGACCTCAGCCGTGCTGCTCCAAGCTCAATGTCCCCATTTTCTCCACAGGAGGCTTTGCCACCTTCTCCTCCTGCTTCCCAGGGCTCTGTGAGGGGAAGCCAGCTGCCATCCTGCCGATGAGCATCTCCCAGCCGTGCTTGCCTGTGGCCAACGTTGGCCCCACGCGCATCCTGCCACATCTCTACCTGGGCTCCCAGAAGGATGTCCTGAACAAGGTACAGCCCTCTTGAGGGGACACGTCTGCCCTGTCCCACTGGGGACCCCTGTCATGCAGAGGGGTGAAGCTATTAAGGATTCCTCTCCTTCCCAGTGGGAAGACCGCACAGTGCCCTTTAAAAGGTGTCAGAAAGGCTGTTCTGTGATGTCACACCAGGGAAGGAATTTTGTTTAAAGGAAAAGTAATGATGAGAAGAAAGAGGAATTGTAGATAAAGTGCTGCCAAGCATCTGCCTACTGCAGCCATGAGGGAGCCAGCCAGGTGTCCTCATCCATGGCATGCAGGGAGGGAGGGAGACCATGACACCAGACTGGAGTTGGAGACAGAAAGGAGGGAGAGAGAAATTATGCACAGGGAGTAGAAGGAAAGTAAAGAAAAAAATGACAAGAATGTGAGCCTGGGAGCTGGACTGGCTCCATCAAGCCTGCTGGAAGGGCAGGAATGGGCCACTGGAGACACAGGGCTGAAATCCTGGGGCCAAAATCTTGAGCAGCCAATGCCAGGCAGGGAAATCGATGGTTTCCTTCCCTCCCTACCTCCTTGGAGGGTTTTGTCCATGTTTTGGAACTGTTTTCTGCCATCCCCACAATGTGGCCATGTGCTGGAGAAGAGAAGCATTGCCCACACAAGGCCTCACAGTTGTCTATGGATAGAGCATCTTCTGGCCACACCGGTTAATGTAGGGTGCTACCAGTGACTCATTCCACCCTGTTGGTGAGATGTCTCCTTTCTCCCTCAGCTGATACATTCACAGCATTCAGAGTTTTTGCTATTTTTTTTTTCTTGTATTTTCCTATTTCTCTCATACTGGGGTTGTTGGGTTTTTCCCTCTGGAACTCCTTTCCAGGTGTCTTTGGCCTTGCTCACTTTACTTAGACCAAAATAAAGATCTGCTGAGGTTGAAACCTGTGTCATCTAAATTGATACAATCTTTTCAGCCGCTCTCTGCTGTATTATCATCAACTAGGAGACCCACAGGAGAAAATGCTGGGATGGGAGAAGGCAGGGAGCGTGCATGGCAAGACAGACCTTCAGTACATGGTGAGGGCTGAACTCAGCTGATCATTTGATGGCTTCTTTCCCACCAGGACCTGATGACACAGAATGGGATAAGCTATGTCCTAAATGCCAGCAACTCCTGTCCCAAGCCAGACTTCATCTGTGATAGTCACTTCATGCGCATTCCTGTCAATGACAACTACTGTGAGAAGCTGCTTCCCTGGCTAGACAAGTCCATTGAATTCATTGGTGAGCTTTTCTTATGGTTGCAGACCCTCCAATTCTCACCCTTCACAACCTGAACTCTTCTGTCCTCCCTGGTCTTGCTCACAGCAACTGTTGTCCTGTCACGCAAAGGGGCTGGGGCTTGGAGAGGGAGGCTGGAACCATTTTGCTCACCATCATTGTTCACTCTGTTTCCTCTGCCATGCTCCAGACAAAGCCAAGGTGTCCAGCTGCCAGGTGATTGTGCACTGCTTGGCTGGCATCTCCCGGTCAGCCACCATTGCCATCGCCTACATCATGAAGACCATGGGTATGTCATCAGATGATGCTTACAGGTGAGTTTTCCCCTGAGGGTACTGGGGGGGGTTATGCCAGTATGCTTCACCCCAGCGAAGGAAAGCAGGCTGAGCCCAGAAGGAGAGGGTCAGGGCACCTAGATGCTCTGTCTTGCCTTGGTTGGGTCCCAGTAAAACCAAACCAAACCTCCCGTCATAAAATGCATGCAACAAGGAATGGTTGGGAGTGGTAAAAGGGAGTGGGGAGGCAGTGCCAGCTCTAAACCTCAGACATCTCAAGGCCCCGTGATTCCCCAAGATCCTTTTCTTTGGAGGGTCTGGTCAGAAGGTTCTTGATGATGCCTCTTCTCCCTAAAGAGGCTGAGAGAGGAGGGGTTGCCCGCTGAAGGACCAAGCACCAACGGGGCTGTCTGTGCCTCTCGGCAGGTTTGTTAAGGACCGTCGCCCATCCATCTCACCCAACTTCAACTTCCTGGGCCAGCTCCTGGAGTACGAGAGGAGCCTGAAGCTCCTCAAGGCCCTGAAGTCCAAGGGCGACTGGAGCGAGGGGGACGCGCAGCAGGACCCAGCAGAGGTGGCTGAGAGCAGCTGGCATCCCCCAACACCTACCTCAGAGAAGGCCGAGGATGTGCCGAGGAGCACCGGCTCGGCGTCCCCCACCAGTGACCCCGAGCGGCAGGGCGGGACCCCAAAGGTCCTGTCACCCACCAGCCTGCAGCAGGGGCTCAATGGCCTGCACCTCTCCTCCGAGCGCATCCAGGACACCAACCGCCTGAAGCGCTCCTTCTCCCTGGACATCAAGTCCGCCTACTCCCCCGGCTTGCGGCAGGACCCCCCTGGGCCCCCTGGACCTGGGGAAGCCCCCAAACTCTGCAAGCTGGACAGCCCCTCGGGCTCGGGCAGCCTGAGCCCCTTCTCCCCAGGGGCGGACAGCCCTGACCGGCCCACGGGGCCCGAGCTGCTGCTGGAGGCCAAGGTGAGGCAGCGGCGGAAGCACCGGCATGCAGCGGGCTCGCCGGCCCACGGGCTCAGCCTCAACGTCGGCGGGACCTGCGCCACGCGCAAGAGCCCCGGCGCCGAGGACGGGCTGCCCCCGCGGCTCGGCCAGCTGCCCGCCGCGCCCGGCGCCGCCACCAATGCCTGGAGCGGGGTGCACCTGGAGTCCCCCAGCGCTGCCTCGGGCGAGGCTGGCTGGTACTTCGGCAAGGACTCCGGCAGCGCTGGTGGCAGCACGGGCGGGGGCCTGTTTGCCAGCGCCGGCCCGTACCCGCCGCCATTCGGCTGCGGCGCAGCGGCGGCCGGGTGCGAGATCAGACTGAGGGACAAGGCGCGGGCCGAGCCACGGGACGGGCGGCACAGCTGGCATGAGGAGGCCGGCGCCGAGAAGCAATTCAAGCGAAGGAGCTGCCAGATGGAATTCGAGGAGACCATGTCCGAGGGCAGGGCTCGGGAAGAGCTGGGCAAAATCAGCAAACAGTCCAGCTTTTCGGGCAGCATGGAGATCATCGAGGTGTCCTGACACTCATCCGGGGTGCCTGGAGACCTGGGACGGGGCTGGGGAGGGGGGATATTTAAGCCGGGGGGAGCGGGAAGGGGGGCGGTGGGCTCGGGGGGTGTATTTATACTTGCGCGTGCATTTTCGGGAGCGCAAGCGCTGAAACCGAAGCGAAGGTGGACGAGTCTTTCCAGAGTCGGGAAACATAGCGGCGGATGCTCAGTGTCCCTCCTGCACTCACCCTGGTCCTTCCCCGCCCATCCCCAGGGCGCCCCAGCCCTCAGAGACCCCACACTCAAAATTCGGGCTTAAAACTCAAGTGGGAAGAGTTGGGGAAGTGGCAGGGATTGCAGTTTCGGCTGTGGTGATGGGGCACAGCACCTGGAGGGGGGACCACAGCTGCCCCTTCCCTGCACCCTGGTGCACTAAGCATGCTCCGCTGTGTTTCTCTGGCTAAGTATCCTAAAAATGCTGCACTGGAGCAGCCCTATACATATATAAATATATATTATATATAATATAAAGAAAAAAAAACCCGAAAACACACACACAAAAGAAAAGGTAAATGGTTTTACTGCAATTTTTATTGAGACGTAAATAATATTTCAATTTTTTTGTTTTGTTTTTAATTTATTGAAGCTGTTCATTCTGGCAATGATTTGCAGACAATGTGGGGCGGTACTTTCAGCTCTATTTTTACTGTGTATGGTATTTAAATCTGAAATACGAGTTTCTAAGCAATATCTGAGGCCTGTGGCTCCTTCTATAGTTAATGTCCACAATATAGATTTCTCCCCTTCTCTCTGGGCATACCAACAAGGGGACAGGAGACTCTTCTGGGCACTTTTTCTAGAAATGAACAAGTAAACGAGCAAACCATAAAACCTTCTTATGACACAAACTGAGCCAGAAAACTCTTCTGGAAGCTGCTGCCTCTTCTTCCCACCTTGGTCTCTGTTTCTCCTCATCTCCATCCCAGCCATTACCACCGTCCCAGCCATCATCCCGTCCTAGGCATTGTCCCCATCCTGGCCGTCACACAATCCCAGTCATACCCCCTCTCTTCCCCTCCCCTCCTTTTGGCTGCCCATCCTTGCTGGAGGGGGAGAGGTGGGAGTCACCTGAAGTGGATGGAAGGCTGCAGGATGTCACCTCCAGCTGCGTGGGGAAGGTGTCAGAAGCTGCCACAGCAGAAGAGGGATGGGAGGCTGGTGGTAGTTGGGATTTCTTGTTGGGAGGTTCTTGCCTGCCTGCCCCAGCCCTTCAGCTCCCCCTCACCTCAGCTACCTTGCTTGGCAGGTATGGGCACCACTCTCCCTTTGGGGGCGGCAGTTCTTCTGGCTTCCCACATCCTTTGTTTCACACCTGAGAAACTCAGGGGCAGCGCGTTTGCCGGTGCCGGGACTCTCCCGGTCCTGTTGCCCTCCAGGCCAGCTCCCCTCCATCCAGCGGATGATAAGCTGTCCAGACATGAAGCTCTGCAAGCACATGGAGGGGCACAAGTGACTTGTTTTTGGAGATGGTTGGCTGCTTCCTCCCATCTGGTGGGAGGCCAAGCTCTTGCCCCCAAACCCCAATGTCAGGATTGCTGAGAAGCTGCTTTCTGAAGCTGGAGGCACTGAGCTGCCTCCATGCCTCCACTGCAAAGCACATCTCTCCCTGCAGCTCTCTTCGCTTTCTCCTTTGTCTCGCACTAGTTTGCAAAGCTGATACCTCAGGGGTCTGTGTTTGTGCATGTCTGTGTCCTGTGTCATCCTTGCAGTGTTGTTTTCTTTTTCTTTTCTGGGTCCACATGGTTTCTCTCCCTTTCCCTTGTTCCTCCTCTTGTCATTCGTTTCTATCTTTAAATCAAACTACCCGTGACAAAACCAAATGATCTCAGGTTTAAAACTGAACATAAAGCAGAGGCGTGAGGAGCTGCAATCACACGAGGAGGGGCTGCTCGCTTCAGCTCGTCGCTTCCTTAGCCACCTCTGTGTTTGCAGTGGAGGCAAGTCTCCCTGGAGACTCCTTGCTCTCTTCCGGCTTTAGTTTTTCTGCTTTTCCATGGAGCTCTTTGGTGAGATGCTGGGGACCCCCACATGCTCCTGGGTCGTTCCCCACAGTGTGGCAGGGAGGGATGGGGGTGGATGGAGAGCCACGGACCACCTGCTCCCGTCCCCACATCACTTTGGATGAGAGTAAGAGAGCTCAGAGTCAGTCCTGAAAAGCCTACCACCACCCATCACTGCCTCCAGCAACCACCTCAAACCTGCTCAGTGTTGCCAACCTGAACATTGCTCTCTTCTCATCATGAAGCAGTGATGACACTATTTCCTAAACTCCCTTTCTGGACTCCAGAAGGCATTTAGGTCCACCCCATGAGCCAGGCAGCTATTTCAGGAGCTCCACTTGCAGCAGGCTGTCCTAAGTAGGCATCAGTGTCAAGTCCAAGGAGGGAGAAGAAGAAGGCTTCATCCTTCCTCTGGTGCCTCCTCGCTGGGCATAGTGTTAGTGTCACCTGCCTCCTGTCCAAGGAGTCTGGTCCTCCTTCCCCTTCTCTGGCCTCAGTGGTGGCGTCTCTTCCCAAGCATGCCAGTGGTGATTGTCTGCTGATCTCTGCCCCGTAGCACTCAGTCCCTGCCCATCCCATGGTCCTCCAGGGTTGGTGCCAGCATGGACTTACTGAGCTCAGGTCAGGCAAATTGCTGGCAGGAGCTGGTGTAGGTTTGAGCAATGGAGAGAGGTTAAATGGCTTCCCAAGGCATGTAATAGAAAGGACAACAGGTGGCCAAAACCAGGTGGGGAGATGAGACAAAGCACTAGCAAGCTCCCATCTCATTCCTCCTGTTAAGTGACACAGTGTGTTGCAAGCACCAAAAAGCAGATGGAGCTGCTGACCTGAAGTCAGGAAGGAGAGGGCGCATTTTGCAAATGAGACCCTGAATGTCTGCAAAGAGGCAGTGGTTTGCTTTTTGTCATCTACACTCTGCCATCGCCTGGATGCTTCTGAGACTTGTTTGAGGTTTTACACACTGTGGACTCCTCTCTTCTCTGAAATCAGAACAAAGATAAGTATATTTTAAGATTTGTAGATCGTAGATATTCATGACCCACCTCTGCAGCCTTTGCATTCATCCCTCTCCTTTACATTGGGCATGTGCATCAGAAACCCTCATATATACAATATTTTAAGTCTATATCCAGAAAATAAGCCTTGATGGAGCAGCCCTGCCCAAGTGTCTCCTGCCCATCCTGATCCAAAGCCATCAGGGTCACCAAGTGGCATGCAATTAACTTTTTTTTTTAATCAAACTCTGACTAATGAACCACTTTGTCCATGAGTCAGAGAGCTGTGAATTGTCATGAGGACGGATGCGCTGGGTGGTAATCCTCCACATCATCTGTCAGCCAAGTCTTTTTTGTGGGCTCTCACAGCCAGCTGACCCATCCCAAAGCCTCACTGGAACCAAAAGTCACCTTTCCATGCCGATCTGATGAGGGTGCATTCATTTGTAGGGACCTACAGAGGTGGAAGTGTGAGCAGAGGAGAGGAAAGGTCTCTTCTTTCAAGGGAGGAACCAACAAAGCTGCTGAGTATCCGATGGCAATGCCTGCACTTACCACCACGTGAAGGACTGAGCAAATCAAAGCTCTCCTTCAGATTAGAAAGGACATTTTGCTGCTTTCCCTCCAGCCTCTGCCTGTCCTCAGGGCTGAGCCTCCCGGCCACCTCTGTCCCAGCTGAGCAAAGCTGGCAGGAGGGCAGTGATCAGGTTGGCAACACTGAGCCAAAGGCTTGGGTCAGAGCAGGCTCGTCCCTGGCCTCAGCAGCAGCACCCCCAGCCCCTGCTGCTTTCCCAGCCCTTCCCTTTGTCTGCTTGTTTCTTTGGATGTCCATCCCCGTTACATCTGCCCCTTAGGAGACAATGCCCCTCAGAAACCCCTCCTGCTGTCCCCTTTCCCCTCCCATTCTTAATACTAATGATAATAAGCTATCAGTGTTGTCATTGCAATCTATGAATGATAGATTTGAGTATTTATGATTATTATTATGATTATTATGGTTATGATTCTGTACTTTTTTGCTTCTTACTCTTTGTATGTTGCTCTTTGTTTCTCTGTTGTGAATAAAAGCAAGGCCCCATCTCACCTTCTCTCTGCTCCCCGCAGCCCGGCTGTGGCTGAGTCCCGGCTGCCCCAAGCCTCAGGAGGCAAACCCTCGTCAGAGGAGCTGGAGGGAGGTGCTTCCTGAGGATATAAAGGCACCCAAACCCGGGGCAGATCCATTCCCTTAACTCTTCCCTTCTCGCAGCTCCTCTCCCCCATACACGTTCCTGCCCATCTTTGCAAGAGGCAGGAACCCACTGGCACCAACAACAGAGGATTAAATGGTAAAAGCTTAAAGCTTTAAGGAGCATTGGCCAGGCATCCAGTTCATGGAGTCAGCTCCCTCCAGGTCATGGTCCTCTCACCTTCTCCAGCTGGCTGCAGCTGCAGGCTGCATCTTCACCCACAGGGGCTTCTTGCTCTGGCATCCACCTGCTTTGCAAAGCTGTCCTGCTCAGCTGAGCTGGGGACATTGGCTGCTGCTTTAGCCACGTGCCCTGGCCTTCCTGGGCTTGAGTGTCCTCCTCATGCTGGTGATTCCCCTGCCCAGGAGCAGCACAGCCTGGAGAAGACACATGGACAGTGCTAGAACAAGCCCAGTGGCAGAGCCACAAGCAGACATGTGAGAGGCCTCTGGTACCTGGAGGGATTTAGACAGGCTGGGAATAGCTCCCAGCATGGACCTTGGTGTGGTCTTTATCAAACACTGATAAATCGTGGTGTCATAAGCAGACAGACACTGGTGCTGTTTTTTTGCACCCATTGCCTGTGCTCCTTGTACAACCTGGAGCTTTTCAGATGACTGTAAGGTGTAGGAGGAGACATTAGGGGAAGGGAAGGGAAGAGGACCCCCATCTGCACTGTGGTACAAAACGCTCCCTGTACTGCGCCAGCCCCATGAAGAGTCATTTTCATTTGCGGCGTTTAACACTGCCCTTCTCCAAGTGGCCCAGGCACAGTTTCTTGTCTCTGTCATGACTTCGCTTTGTCATGGGTCGGGGTCCTTCTCATCATGCTGTGCTGAACACATTTCCAAGGTTGCTCTGCGACCACACTGGAGAGGAGAGAGCTCAGGTCTCACCCCTCTCTTGGGGGACCCTGGTAGATCTCTGTTGGGGTCCCGGTCCAGCATCACCCTTCCTACCTCACCTGCCTTTGGAGCAGCCGTGGACAGGGAGGGAGCAGGCAGGCTCCGACCATGCCGGGACTGGCCCTCTTCTCCCTTCCTCATCCCTGTAGGATCAGACCCTTCCTCAGCAAGCACAACACAGAGAGGGGGTCTGTACCCACCCTGGTGTACCTGGGGACTCCCAAGCATGGAAGAGAGGGTCTGGCCTCCAGCCCCACCACACTCCCTTCCTCGCTGTCCATTCGGCCAGTGCCAGCGTCGGACTCGGGGAGAGACTCTGCCCCTGCCTCGTCTTTATTTATTTATTACCAGAGGCTGTAAACAGCAGTGCTTTTCTACCCTCTACTTTCTTTTCCTTTCTTTTGTATTTTGGAACAACGTGTTGTAATAAATACCCGAATAGGTGTTTTAACAGCTGGTGTCAGCCTTGGTTTTTGAGGGTCAGACCTTCTCAGGATGGGGCTCTTTGGGAGTCTGGGGAGGGCAGTGGACCTTTGGTTGCAGTGCTGGGGCCTAGAGCTGGTGGAGAGCTGGACATAGAGGCAGACCTGGGCTCAGCCAGACCTGGATGCACAGCCAGACCCGTGTGTACGTACAGGGCCCAGCAGCTGAAAGCTGCAGCTGGACTAATTCAAAGCAGAAGTAAGGCTCATGGCTGAGAGAGTAGTGGCATAAAACTTAATGGGGGCATTCATCGGCACTCATACTGCAAACTGCCACTCTAGGGGCTCTGAAGCTGTAGTCAGGTGTCTAAGCATCCCCTTTCTAATGGAAAGGACTGTCCCTGTCCTGCTCCATATGGGGACACGTGTATATAATGGTACAGATCACCAGGCTAAAGAGCACAAAGATATGCACTGTTTGCATTGAAATATACTATTGTTGGTTTTATTATTGTTATTACTATCATTATTATTATTTTGCTTCCCAGCTGTGCTCTGCTCCCACCTTGCTCCTGACACAATAGCAACATGTAGCCACACACTTGCTGTGCACTACAGCAAAACTCTATAATTCCCTCCTCACCCATGGCCAACTGAGCCATGCTGTGCTCAGGGGCAGCTGGCAGGAGCCAAGCAGCAGCCCCATTTTGACTGGACTGTGCCCAAGTGGAAGCTGGTGGAGGCATTTCCCTGCTCCCCCCTGCAGCAGGTTTGCTTTGGAGGGAGGAGAAGGCGTGAGCAGGCTCCCTGCAGCTCTGGCTCCAGAAAGCCTCAGCACTTATTGATGTGTATGCAGAAGGGACATCCATCCTCACAGCTGCTTTCTACAGGCTGGGCTAAACCCCTGTGTCTTTTATAAATACATTCCCCTTATCCAGCTGCAACTGCTGGGTGTTTTGTAAAGCTTCACAAAACTACTGCCATCACCTGCTGTTGGGGTAGAAGCTCAGTGTGCAGCTTTGGCCTCCTGTGCATCTGACACCCCTAGCAGCTCCAGAGAGGCTGTTTGTCCTCCTCTCTCAACCACTTGTTGCCATGTGTGACATGGGAAGGGACAATTATTTAATAGAGAAACATGAACACTGCTCCCATCTCCCTCCCAATTTACCTGCCCCTGGCTTAGTTTTTCCAAACTCACTACCCAGGGGAAGAGTAGTGCTGCAGTAGAGTCCCCAGAGTTGATGTCTTGTGTCACTATCTCCACAGGCACAATTAAATCCTCTCATGTTTCACAGAGGCACTCCCTCCGTGCCAGGGGACTGGCAGCAGCAACCAGGTGGGAGGAAACCCAGGTGAAGCTGCTCTTACCTGGGGCTGTAGGTGTGTAGAGGCTCTGTCCCCTGGCAGAGGCACCCATGAGTGTGCAGCCAGCACAGCTTCCTCCCCTCTCCTCTTGTTCCTCATGGTTTGCACAGCACAAACCATTACTGCAACGAGAAACCCAGGAACGTCCTTTTTCCAGCTCTCTGGCTTTTATTGACTCAGAAAGGCTGCCAAGCCTATAAATAAATGTTCCTTGAGCTAAATATAGCAGCCACTGAAATAGGCTGCTGGCTATTTATTTAGCTTGTGGCCTCTTTGAAAGCCTGCCAGTCCATACTGCCTTTACCTTCATGCCGTCCCACCCGGGGCTGTGGCCACCCACCACGGGGGCATGGCTGAGTCAGCACGGGGAGAAGGGGTCACAAAGAGTCAGCCCCAGCTCTGCAGGGCAGAAGAGCCAGGGTGACAGGGTCTGGCAGCTGGAGGAGCTCTGGCACCCTGTATCTCTGCCCAGAGAGCTGGGGGTCCCCAGGAGGGACATTTGCTGGAGCAGTCAGGCACGGCTGAACCAGTCACAAGCCAGTCTCCTCTCCTGTGAGGACTTGGTGTCTTTTTCCAGCACCAGAGCCTGGAAAAGAGAATCTATCTGTCATATCCCCCAGGCTTTCCAGCATTAGGTGGTGTGCATTGCTTTTCCACACTTAGCAGGAACATAAATACTCCTGGTGCACAGAGCTGCTGAGTGTTAGGACACTTAGGACAGCCAGGGGCATGAATTGGCCCCCACCCTTGCACCCCTACTTGAGCCAGGACACTCAAACTCGTAAGCTGTGCTGTGGCTCTGACCTGATCTGTGGCCTCAGCTGCTGGGTGGTCTCGAGGCATTGTTGCACCCATGTCCCCTCCAGGGGCTATCCCACCTCGTGGTGTGTCTGGGAGCAGCCTGGGAGATGCCCTTTGCCACACTGGTGAGATGAGCCCTTATTAGAGCCCCACGCTCAGAGAGGCTCCCTGGGATGCATGTTCCTCCAGGGTACTGCTGGTTGTGCATTGATGCAAGAAGGGGTGGGCTTCACCTCTCAAAGGCTGATGGAAAACAAAGTGAGTACTGCTCTGTGCTGTAGACACTCTTCTACACCCTGAGCCTGACAGGAATGGGATGCTGCTTTCCTTGGGCTGTGAGGAATTCAGTGCAGCTGCGTGCCAGCCAAGGGAAAAACCCCGTCACTCCCTGGAAAGCCACATTTGCTCCTGGAGCAATCCAAGAACATTAATAATGTTTAGCACTTACAGAGGGTTTTGCTAAACATGAGCTAATCCTTACAACACCCATGGGAAGGAGAAAAGTAATTATTGTTATTGGACTTAATTTTTCCTTTTCCATGTACCCCTGCAGATGGGGGTCCAGAGAGCTCTGGAAATGAGAGAAGAACCCACTCATCCCAGCTTGTACAAATAGGAAACCTGGAGCCAGGATGGAGCAGGTTATTTGCCAAAGGCCACCCAGGAAGGCAGAGTTGGAGCCTCTGTGGAGTGAAGGGGGCTGGGGGGGAATTCTTGCTCCCAGTCTTTCTCCTACACACCAGAATATAATTCCACAACTGATAGGGTAATTCTGGTCCCTTCAGATCCTCACCTGAAGGATCTGCAGCATCTGCAGGATACCCATGGGACGCAGATGTTCTGTATTGCTGCTTACCTTCCTGTCCACAATGTCCCTTCTCAAGGTGGTTAGAGAGATACCCTGCCCTCCATGGCAGAAGGTGCTGACAAGGCTGATGAGCAGATCGATTGGAGCACGACTGCAGCAAGTCACAAAATTCCCACACAGAGTGACCTCCCCTTCTGGAATAACAGCCCCAGACCTGCTGCCGTGGGTGGTAGATCCCACCAGCCCTCAGCCACTGTGGAGTGGCCTCCACAGCTGTGGCCAGAGCACCCCAGAGTGGGAAAGGAGCTGATGGGATGGTTGTGGGGCTTGTGCCAGCCATGTGGCATTGGGACAAGGCTGGCTTAGAGGGCTGAGATGCTACTGGGGTCCCTCCAGGGGCACAGAGGGTCTGCACTAGGATGCCCCAGGTTAAAGTGGAGACCAAAATGAGGGTCAGCTGCTTCCCTGGGTCTTTTGCAGAGAGGAAGGGCAGCTTTAGGGGGTTCCATAAAGCCATCAATGCTCCCTGGCCACACTCCTCAGCTGAAACCCAGGCACTGGGTGTCTGAGTGGAAATATTGTCTGTCGGCAGTACCCAGATGATGTCATTTAGTTTTCCAGGCTTCTGGGCTGAGCCAGCAGCTCGAGCCAGTATGACTGGAGATTCTTTATTTAGAAGGAGCCCAAGTGCAACTGAGTCCAGGTCTTTGCAGCACCCCTGTGCCACCTCCCTTCCCTGCTGATGCAATCCCACTGGCAGCAGGGACATCAGGATGCCTGAGAAGAGGTGGTTCAAAATGGGACCTTGCCAGGCAGGTGGGAAAGGGAGTTGCTGTTAGGGGCAGGTGAGGGTGCTGCTTAGTCTGTGCTACCAGATGTTCCCAGGCAGAGGAATCTCCAGCTCCCTCTGGGCAATGCACTTGTCCCTCCAGGTATCCTTTTACCTCCCTTCAACTCCCTGAGAAATTTGTCCTGTGCTCCCCAGCATGGCAGCAGTGGTCATCCTCCTCATCCTCACTCTTGTCATCTCCAGTCTGGGTTAATGCAACTGAGCCTCAGGCTGGCTTTTGAGGGCTTTCTAGCTGGAAATCAAATATTTTCCCCCTGTGACACCCCTTAACCTGTCTGCTCTCCCTCAGCAGCATCTCCTGACAAGCGAGTGCTAAGAATAGCCCTGCCTCTGGCTCCAGGCTGGTGCTGTTTGCTCAGTGACTCAGAGCTGGCCAGGCAGGCACTTACTCAAAAAGCCCCATTACTCATCTGTCTGCATTGCCCCAAGGATGGGGTTTGTGTCTCTCGTTCTCCTCTCCTTTAAAGATACTTTATTTATTTATTTCTATTTAATAAAGCCACCATGCACAAAGAGATGTAGTTTTCCTGCTGTAGATTTACCTCTAAATACGTGTGCCCTGACCCAAAATGCTGCAACCCCTACAGATCACACTGGCAGCCCAGCATTGCTCCTTCTCACTGCCTTGCCAGGAAGGAGCTGTGCTGGCAGGAACAGGGCAAATGATAATGCCTCCCAAAATTGCATTTTGTGGCACCAGAGTAACGATGAAAACAAAAATTCTCTCCTGCAGAAACCATCTGTGTTGAATACCAGCATGGATGTGACTGTGCCCAAATCCAGCTGGCCTCTCAGATGCCCATGGCATGACCCAGCTGCTCCCATCTTGCCCACAGCCCACACTAATTGCAATCCTCCTTCCTCTCCACAGAGTGTGTCACTGCCCACTGGGCAAAGCACCTCAGCAAATTAAAAAATGCCTCAATTTAAAAAAAAAAAAGTGGCTTCATTTCCAAACAACAAAAAGGCAGCATCTTCCTCATCTGGTTTGCTCCCCTGAGGCATCCTGTGAGTCACAGCCAGTCGTGCTGGGAGCAGAGCTGCATCCTGAGCAGGGCACATCTGTGTTTGCAAGGCACTGCCTCACCAGCACTGCCAGGGAGGACACAGGCATGGCTGCTTGGGATCAGGAAAGCATGGCATTGGCAGAGGAATTGGAGGTTTGTGGGAATGGCATTTTGTTCTCTTTCTGCTGCTTCAACCCCATAGTTTCCCTTTTTTGCCATTCTTCAGGTTTTTCTTCCAGTTTTTCCAATCCTGCTGCTTCATGGCATCACTCTTCAACCCTGCTGTCATCAGGGATCCCAGCACTCTGCTCCAAGATGCTTCATGAAGCCTCAACAGCACCTAGAGGGCCTCCTGAGAGCAGGCACAACCTCCATGAGAGATACACCTGAGTATGCCAAGCCAGGTGTGGTTTGTGTCCTGGAGAGATGTGTGTTGGGTGTAAATGGATCCACCTTGCATGGAAGTGGGCAGCTGGTCTGGATTTGGGCTGTGGCTGTGGCACTTGTCACCACCGTGCCCTGGGTCTCCACATAACACATGCTGAGGTTCTGATCCTGCACTGCTGGCCCCAAGGGAGCCTTCACATCCATCCGTCCATCCATCCATCCATCCATCCATCCATCCATCCATCCATCCATCCATCCATCCATCATGGGTGGGCTCCCAGTGCCTCTCCCCAAAGCCCAGCACAGGAGAGCTGGGGGCTTGTTCCCCAGAGAAGATGGTGTCTCCCTCTCAGTCAAGGCTGGCAGCAGCCAGGGATGCAGGAAGAAGGAAGCGGGAGCCTGAACATCCACCATGGGCTGGAAATGGGATCCTGCATGTCCTGGCAAACACATATTTGTGTGCTCCCTCCATCCCAGTGACCTCTCCTCGATAACAACCCCTGGGTCCATCTGGGGGAAGGGTGTTGTAGGAGAGCAGGACCGACCTGCCCGGTTTGGTCCTTTCTTACAGACCCCACGGCAGCCCACAGCATCCATCACTGCCGAGGGCTGCTCCACCCCCGGGAGCTGAGGCCACAGCAAAGCCAGGCCGTGTCAGAGGAGGCAACGGGGGCCAGCTCCAGCAAGCTTTGTGGGACACCTTTCCCTGGCAGCTGAGCCGTGCTCAGGAGGGGAGGGCAGTCCCTGGGCTGTGCCATCGCAGGCACCGCGCACCGGCCCTGCAGCGAGGCGAGCGAGCAGCCTCTGCTGGCCTCTGCTGGGAGCCCTCGCACCGCCGCAGCTCTGTCTGTGCAGCACCAGCGAAAGAGATTTACCCTCGTTTCATGTCCCTCAGGAGAGCTCGGGGTGACACTCGCTGCCCTTTCTGCAAGGCTGCTGAAGCACTGCTGCAGGTGTTGGTACAAAGAGGAGGAGGAGGAGAGGAAAGAGGGAAGAAGGCAACCAGCTGCTCACACATCCTGTTGGAGCGATGCAGGACAGAAGTCTGGAGAATGAAGATGTCTGCAAGGCCACAGCCCACGATGGGCCAGGAGCCCCCAGCTGGCTGTGACTTGAGGAAGGGTTGGTGCCACTCTGCACTTCAGCTCTGAAATCTTTTGCACCCTTCAGGTGCAAACTGAGAGCATTAAGAGCAAGGCTGGGGAGGTTCAGTGCCCCTGCAAGCAACCTGTCCTTCATCAGCATGGCTGGGAAGGACGTGCCAACCCTAATGTTTGCAGTATCCAGCTCCCATCTCATCTCCAGGCTACATCAGGTACTGGAGAAGGGAAGGGCTCCATGTGCTCCTAAGAGCCACATGTGTCCTGCTCCATTCCCTTGAACCATGTGGTTCAAGTCTTTTACACCTCTGAACCCACTGAGGACCAGATTTGGTTGCAGCACTGATAAACTCAAGACACCAACTGCTGGACTGTGGACAGATGGCTGTAAAAGATGCTGCAGTTCACTTCTACGAGACCCTCCTCTGCATCCCAAAATCTCTTTTTTTATTGACATCCCAGCCTGTCTCCTTCATTAGAGAGGTCAGTGACAAGTGACCACTGCCTTACAGATTCCACGTGCCAGCTGTGACACACATGTGCAGTCCCCTCCAACCTCCGGAGGTGGGAAATGCCCAGCAGCAATCCCATCTGGCTCAGCACATCACTCTGGGATGGGCAGGAACGCTGCTGCCTTCAGCCTGTCTCAGGGCTTGGCTGTGGCTTTGCCCTGGCATCCCCTGAGCCCAGTCTGCATTTGGGAACCCCCACCCGGCCCCTGTCCAGCAGACTTGGTGGTGCCCGAGCAAGGGCCAGACTGCCTTGTCTCCAGCCAGGCAGCATTAACCTTCCCCCAGCAGAGACATTCCTCAGACCTTGCTTGTACTTGCAAAAGCACATCACAGAGTCAGAGCGCTGCCAGGGCTGCCTCTCCCTGCTCTGCTTTCCCTGTTAATTGCTGACCAGAGCATCCATTAGGCAGCAACAGCCAGGATGTGCAGAAGATGCTCCCCACAGGCACCTGGCATGCTTGCCTCTCACTTGCTACAAACCTCTGGGGCAGACTGGCACAGATGACCAGGATATTTTTGTTGTGCAGCCCCTGAGGAAACACCCAGGCACTCAGGGCTCTGTGGTGCTTACCCCTGCTGCAGACAGCTGTGGGTTCAGCCCTGGGCGCCATGCTGAGGGCAGGGCACAGAGGGTTTGGAGAAGTGGGAGCTGGAAGAAGTGCAATTTCCATCAGGGTGAAGGCACTGGCTGGCTAAGTGGTGCCTGTGAGGGCTGTAGCTGAGGCTGTAATGTCACTGCGACAGCACAGCAGGATGGCATTCTGTTGGCTGAACTTTCTGCCCTCTCCTCTTCTCCCTTGGCCCCATAATTAGTCCTCTGGGTCACTCAGGGCTCCCAAAGTGCTGTCATCCCTGAGGTTGTTTAGCTGTAGAAACCTAAGGAAAGAAAATAAAGGAAAATTCAGTATTCCTCTGAAAATCCTATCACTCACATTACCCTGGTTCTCCATGCTGCAGCACTGGATGCAGGGCTGGCACAGGGGAGGTAAACCCTGCCAGGCAAAGCAGGAGCAGGCAGTAAACAGGAATGATGAAGCTTTGGTGCCTTCTGCACCAGGCCCTGGGCTCCTGATGGTAATTGGTTTCACCCCAGTTCCACAAGTGTGCACCTTGAACTCCTTCAAAGCCAGGCAATCTGGGGCCTGGCAGAGCAGCACTGGGAGTATGGAGATCTCTTAGGAAGGGGAATAACTTCCCTGTGCAAGACAATCATTCTTCCTTGGGGTATTTTTATATCAGGGTGGATTAAAGGGAATACAAGCAGCAAGATAACTCAGATCACAGCAGGGAGTAATCTAGTCCAGATAACCTCTATGGTTTTGCCAGTTCTACTCTTCTTTTGATAGCACCCAGTCAAAGACCAAGTCTTGATATCCCTCCTCACCAAAAAGCAGGATCCATGTACAGAGAAGTAATGAAAAAGGATCCTCCTGCTTCCTCCTGCACCAGGCAGTGCTGCTGACAGAGGCACAGAGACAGCACCAAGGCTTTCTCCAGAGCAGACAGGCTGCCCTTGGCTCTCTCAGCCACCAAAGCCATTAGCAATGAGCTCAGCCCGCTATTATCGCTGATCCAGGGAGCCTGGAGGCTCTCAGAAGTGCAGCTATTGATCCATGCCTCTTACATGCCCCCCTCAGGCCTTTGGTTTCAGGAAACCTCTTTGCCTGTCCTCTCCTTGTTTCTTCTCTGCAACCTCCAGGAATGCTTTTCTGAGGGACCTTGAAGCTGAGAGTGAAGGGGAAAGTAACAGGAGCTGCAGAGAGGGCCAGGGATTCAGCCTGGCCAGAACTGCCTGTTTGCTTTGGCTGGCTGTGTGTGGCTTTATTAATCATCTCCATCTTCCTCAGTGGAGGAAGGGGAGGACATTTCCCCCAGGTTAGGGCTGCAGATCAGGGGAGGGAAATCTTGATGCCTTTCATGGGAATGCAACCTCCATGGTCTCTGCTCATCCATGGCATGGACTTCCTGAAGGGGCTGTGTCCATGGAAGTGCCCCCTCCACCCTCTCCATATTTCAGGGCTGCCAGCATGACTTGCACCAGCTGGTTAACAGGTGACTGCACCTCTGTGCAGGCTCACACTGATGGCACAAGCAGACGTCTGTGACTCTGGTGGGGAAATTACCTATGGTAATGATCAGCTCAGTGGCATCCTGCTACTCCTGAAGGACAATCCTACACCCCTTGGGCTGCTTCTCCCATCCCTTCAGGCTCACCTTGCCCAAGCAATCAGGTGGTAGGGTCAGGAACCATGCTGGGCAGCTGGGGCATCAAAAAGACCTGGTGGAGCTACAGCCAGAAACCACATCTCTGCTCTGGGCTGATTTCCTAGGTATGATGCAAACAACTTGCTGCCCAGCCCCTTACAAATTGTGTTGCCTCACTCTCCCCACATCCCCAGAAAGACTTTCAGGTGCCTTGGTGCACTCTAGAAATGACTAATGAGCCATCTAAAGCATTAGCACTGGTGCTGGCTGCCAGAAGCAGATTGGGATCAAGCCTTCCCTTGCATCCATCAGCTCCACCCAGGAAGCAGACTTCCCTTTGACAACATGCCCCATGCTGGACCAGGCAGGCAGTGTGTGGGAAGGGGTGACCCTGTGCAGATGGAGGAAAACTCACATCTTGCTACAGCCCCCACTGCAGACCTGGCAGGGATTTGGTAGTGGTTTTTCCCTGCAGATGGACGAGGACTAGCAGAGAGAAGTCATTCATTTTTGGGTAAGTTTGTGGACAACAGAGCTTGCGGATGCTGTGAGGAAATCTCCATACTCAGCCAGATCCCCAGCGTGCCCAACACAGGAGTTTTCATGATTTCCTTTAAAAGCTGCTCATGTGGCCCCAGTTTGCACATGAGACACACAGGCCTGATCCCATGAAAACACCAATGGATGTACTTCCATATTCCCACAAAGATAAACTCCAGGGAGTTGTTTCAGCTGGTTCCACATACACAAATCATGCTGAAGAAGCAAATGGTGCTATCTGTTTTAAGTGGTGACTCATTCATGGCAGCATTGTACCCCAACAAATCTGAGGAAGTTGCCCTGGACAAAGCTTCCTTACCTGTCACTCTATCCTCCTGGATTTCATGTAGTAGCAGATTACTGTGAGCAGGGGGCAAAATTTAGCTGACTCCTTGCACTTGCAGTCATCAGAGTCAAAGAGGACAGGTCACCTTCCACTGCTAATGCTGCAAAGCAGACATGGAATAAACCTGACCTTCCTTTACAGCCTTTGCTAGAGAAATCAACACTTCCTATACATAGAAAAATCAATGGAGGGCACTTACCAAACAAATCCCCATCGGTCTGAACCACCTGCATCAACAGAGCCTTACATGGCCATCTATGCACCCCAAACCCTCTCCAGCAGCTCCAGCTCAGCTTTCCCCTGTCCAGGCTGCTGTGGCAGGGTTTTTTCTTTGTTTCTACTAGCACACCAGTCTAGCACAGTGCACTCTGCTCTGTGCTGGTTTTGGGGAGCCTCAGCAGCATCCTACATTTTTGTGATTGTGCCCTACAAGCTCACTGTCACCCGTTTTTCACAAACCTTCTGCAGGGGTGCTGCTGTTTCACCTGTGTCAGCCCTGAAGGAGCCAAGTGAGGAAGAGGGTAGCGTTCCCCCCATGCAGGCCAAACTCTCCCACCTCCCAACACTCCTGGATCACTCCCAAAGCCTCCTGGAAAGACCTCTAACCCACCTGCACCTAGCTAGAAACCTTGTTACTGACTGGGAATAACTTTGAATGGAGGAGTATTCATGAATATGAGTGTTTCCTCTCAACCATCAGATGGTGCCATTGAGTCTCCTTAGGATGTGGAGCTCGGAGGACAGCAGGCTGCCACCAGGGATCACACTGGCTTCTTGCTCCACCTCAAGGGCAGGGAATAGCACTTTATTTCCAAGTTACAGGTACTGATACAGAAATATTCTGGTGTTCTCAAATAAATTAACAAAGACATGTGTCACTGTTTTTTCTGTTTATTCTTGTCTGGTTGTTCGTTTGTTTTGCACAAGTTTTGCAAGACTGGCTATTTCTTGGAGCTGCACTCCAGTGACACCAGTACAGGAACAACCAGACCAGTATACGAGCACTTCAATTTCTGCTCCAAGAAAAGGACGCATTCATTTCTGGAAAGATTTAGAGAGGACGAACTGCTTTCAGGCAGCAAGGCTAGAAATTAAAGAGGGAGCAGCATTAGCAAAAGCCTCTTTCCTCACCACAACAGCGGTATATGGAACACAGGACTTGCCCCCCTTGGAAAGTTAGCCGGCAGGAGGCTGCCCGATGCCTGGGGGTGACTGTCTAATTTCTACCTCTCCCTGCCTCTTCCCTCTACATTTTATTTTATTTTATTTTATTTTATTTTATTTTATTTTATTTTATTTTATTTTATTTTATTTTATTTTATTTTATTTTATTTTTAGCACAGAGTGTGCTGTAAAAAGAAGAGGCATCAAGGCACGTTGCCCACGGTATGCTCATCACATCTGACATCTCCCCTCCGCATGTGGGGCCAGGACTTCCAGGTCTTTGGTGCTTATAATTCCCTGTGGATTTTGCAATGACCAGAGCCTGGCACAGAGAGCCCTGCTGTCCAGCTGAGGCCTCTACCTGGCATTGCAAATATGCATGAATAACAACTGATTAGTGCTTTTCCTGGGCTGGTTTTCATATTTAATTGTGCAAGATGAAAGAGGAGAAAAATGCTAGTAACGTGAGGAAGGAGGGAAAGGAGAAATCATTACAAGTGCATTTAGTCAGTGATAAGAATGGCTGCTGAGCTGGGCTGGGTGGTTTCCAAGCACAGTGGGAGCCAGCTTCAATTTCACAGCATAATATTTCCTGCACCCTTAAAATAACTTCTCCCTCCCCTGTCAGAGGAGCTGGAGAGCAGTGTGTGCCCCCTCCCTGCACAGCCCCAGGCCGCTGGGTGCTCAGTTATCAATCACCAAGGGGCTGTTTTGAGAGCAGTCCCATCACCGCTGTCGTGCCAAGGCACCGAGACCTGGCCAAGAGGGCTGGAGCAGAACGGAGGGGATGCTCCGCAGACCCAGGGCCGTGGTCTCCCAGGGAAGGCAGCAGGTGGGGGATTACTGTTTGAGCCCTCTTCGGTGCCCGGTGAGGAGCAGCTTCCCCGAACAGCTCAGCAGAGACGGGACCTCTTTATTGTCGGGGCTAATTGCTCATGTGAGATGTATTTACAGAGGCGACTGTTTGTGCAGAGCGCAGCAGACAAACAGACTCCTGTTCTGCCAGGCACCCTTTGTAATCGGTGGGGGCTGGGAACCCTTTAATGCAGCCATCATTTGGAGGCCTCATTTGCACTGCAGGCACCAAGGCTGCCCGGGGATCCGAGCCCCGGCAGGGTGGGCAGAGGGCAGCGGGCTGTGCCCAAGCACTGCTGGTCTCACCCACCTCCTTCTGAGCCGGGCACACAGGTGCCACAGAGGAGGCTGGGTGTGATCCTGGCACAGTCTGACCATCCTCCCGTGGTTTGCAAATCCAGCTGCTCCCATTTGGGCATTTGGCTGCGTCTCTGCCCTGCACGGGATGAGCCCTGTGTGTGCGCAGGTGAGCTGCCCGTCTCCTCGGTCTGCAGGAGATGTGACTGTGATGCAGGCTCTGAGCTGCTTCAAAGGTATTTGGTGAACTGCTGTCCATGCAGTTGTGCCAGAGGACAAGACGTGCCAGACAGTTGTTCCTTGCCTTTGTAAATAATGTCAAGGAGTGGTTAAAAGCAGCCAGGACTCCAAAAAAACCCCAGCCTTGCAGGCTTTTTGCAGCCTGCTGGGTTTTTTCAAGGAGGAGGCCTAGAGGGAGTTTTGCCATCTGTGAGAGGGATGCAGCATTAGGAAAATAATGCAAACAATTTCCGGCAGTCTCCATCTTCCTGCAGAACCAGTGGGGATGGACAAGCCCTGGCTTCCAGTTACATGGAACACCTTTTGCTTATGGGTAGCCTACATCCCAACCCCACAGTGAACATCCCTCTCCAAACTTGAAAATATATGTCCCACTTCTCACCGTGCGCCCTTTTCTCCAGTAGATTAAGACATGTTCAGGGAAGAGCTTATCAGTAAGGAGGAACAGCACCACAGAGCTGGGGTGTGTCTCCTGCTTCCCCTTTCAAGGGGCCGTTCAAATGGGCTGGCACTGGTCAGGCGTGCTGGGAGCGTCCCTTTGGCTACAGCCTGTCCACAATGACGCAGAATTGCCAGCACTGGGACAAAAGGAAACCCACGCTCATCCCCTTACAGAGCTCTCTGACACATGCAGACCAACCCAGGCATGCTGACCCCACGAGTGGCATTTCCCAAGCTTCCGAGCTGAAACTAAAACTCCCTCTTCTTTAAAATTCATTTTAGCGTAATTCTTGTGTTCCACACTTGAAGGAACAGAGAAATCCACCTAATTTTTAGCACTTCTGAGCACTGGAGGTTTCTGAGCATTTACACATCATCTCTCACAAGACTTGATGCAGAGGGAAGTGGGATTTTTTTCATTTTCCAGATATGGAAGCTGAGGCAAAAGGCAGACACTGCACAGTAATACCTAATTAGTGGGGGGAAAATTAAGTGCCAGCCACCACCAGTCTCATGTTTTGACAACCACTAAGTTGTCTGAAAGAGAAAATACCTAATAATTCTGTTCTTCTGTGACTTTCAGAGAGCAACTGAACCCTAGTCAACATCCCTAGAAATGCAGACCCCCAAGGGCAGATTTTGCAGCCTTCTTCCCTAAAGTTTCACCTCTCTTTTAGACATCAGAATAAAAGCCATATTTCCCAGACAGTTTAGGACCCAAAATGCCATTTATTATTTCCAGTCTGATCCTCAGCCAGATTGATTGTCTTGTTGCAAGACTATATGTAAAAGGTCCTACTATTACTGGCAGCAATCAATATTTATAACCACTCACAGTGTTTATTTATAAAAAAAAAATCAAACGTTCCAACCAAGAAGAGATGCTTTTATTAATATCTAGCATGATTAATAACCATATTCAGAGTTGCAGGCAGGCCCACGCTGTCAGACTCATGCACTTTTCTTTTTCTAATGGCTCTGTAGGAATTTGAACCGTAATATGTTTCATGCTCAGGGACAAAGAGGTTTTGTCTCAGGGAAGGAGTGTGTGGATGTTTTTGACTTAAAGAGCCAGCACCACATTCAGGGCTTCACAAACAGAACCACTTTGAACCCAAGCCCATCAGCCTGCCCCATCTCCTGGAGATACACTGCACAGGGTGGATCTCCTCTGTTGCTGGAGACCCAGATCGGAGCTGCAGATTTGCAGCTCGCTGAAAAATGTCACACCCCCTCTGTGTCAGGGCAGCCATCACCTGCTCTGCTTCCCTGCCACCCACTGGAAATGCCTCAGCTCGGCAAATGGGTTCACATCTCTGCCTGTTGAGGCCTCTCAGCTGTGCAGGGTAAGATGAGCTCCATGGGAATGACACTGCTTCAGATCAAGGAAAGAAAACTCATAGAGCCCTGACCACTGCTCCATTCCTATAGAGCAGGGAGAGAAGGAGCATGTGAGGCTGATGTCGAGGTTCAGTCTGAGGCTGCCCAGCCCACACCAGCACGGGCTGGTGAAGGAGGCCGGTGCTTCTGGTGCAATAAAGGAGCAAAGTTCAGCCCCACTCCTTGGTGCTGGCTCTGCACGGTGGTGTTTGCCCACCTGCACGCTGCACTATTCCCACTGCAGGAGGTGGTGACAAATCAGAGGCAGTAAAGGGACAGTTGCAAAGAAGACTGGTGCCTTGATTACTTCCTCATAGCCACTCACCCTCCACGGTAGCACTTTATTATCAGACAGGCAGAGCAAGCCGATTAAAAGGGAACATGAAAGTCAGGTAGATAAGACAGCTGTTGTCTGGATGGCTATAAAACCTCCTGTTTCACACAGTCTAGTCATGAGAACTGTGGGACAAAATAAAGGAAGTAAATGTTCACACTTGCTATTTCGAGGCAGCTCTCAGCCAGCGCTGAGTCACTTTTGGGACTGCCATGTCTTTCTTCGGGTTATGGGACATAACAGAGCGTTCTGACAGACAGGGACAGCCCTCAGGTCCATGCTGTCTTGTACTTTGGCTTTTATACTGAGCCCTGCAGAGCTTTACACAACTGCCAAATCCTCATGTGAGATGTTTGTCTGCCCTAACTCCCATGCTCTGGGCTGCATGGGTCCCCTCCAGCCTCCTCAGATTCGACACACTGTGCTGCTGAGGAACATCTGGAACAAAACCACACTATGC